>NC_135724.1:66335326-67633726 GCF_964656455.1 Halichoerus grypus
CCCTGAATCTCTTTTCATGGATTTTGAGTTGTTTCTCCTTGGCCTCCTCTTTTTGCTTCTTTTCTATCAGTTGGTCTTCTAGATCACTAATTCATTATTCTGCCTCGTTTACCCTAGCTGTTAGAGTATGTAGATTAGATTGGATCTCATTGATAGCATTTTTAAGTTCTGCCAGTTCAGCTTTCATTTCTGCCCTTAGAGACTCTATGTTGCCATTAATCAATTTCTCCATTCTAGCTATTGTCTTCACAACTGCTACCCTGAATTCCATTTCTGACATCTTGGTTATATCTGTATCTATTTGTATATCTGTGGCATAAGTCATAGTCTCTGAGTCTTTCCTATTTGGGGGCTTCCTCTTCCTAGTCATGCTTTTGAGGGGTGGTTGAGGGAATGTGCAAAGTCCAAATTATCGACCACAACCCAAGCAAGATGTACCTGTTTTATAGGGACCTTAGGGCTGCTTGCCTCTTGTTTTCCCAACCTGTCTTCTGGGGGAGGGGCCTGCCACGCTGTTACTCAGGCAACCCTGTTTGGGCAGAGTTTCCCTGCCCCCTGTGGTGGGGGATGGGCTCAGTGGCATCTGTTTTTGGGGGGCTTTTGTTCCCTGGCGGCTTTCCCATCTCTTCTGAGGGTCAGAGCAGAAGAGATGGTTTCCAACCCTCTGTCTCAGAGCAGAGAGATCGCAGTCTGTTCTTCAGTGAGCTCTCCAGGCCACACTATCTCCATGTCTTTCTGTGCTGCTATAAGCTGCAGGGTCCTGGATTGTGCACCCCTCAGCAGGGCTCCCAGTCCTCACCTCCAGGTCCGGGCATGGGGGCATGTCTCTGCCCTTTGTGTTTCTAAAACCCCCAGCTGCTCCAGGTTTCAGTCCGGGGGGCTGACCTAAAGTCCTTTCCCCACCACTACCGGTCTGCAAGTCTGTGCCCTGTCCCCAGTTGAGGAGGCTATCACTCACCGGCAGTGTGGGATCCCCACGGCTCCCTCCCCCTTCCATTTATCTTCCAATATCTGCCCGTGGAATCATGGCTCCCCACTTCATACCTGGAAACCAACTGCCTGTGATATTCTGTTTGTAGAGATCCAGATATATCTTCTTACATCTCAGGCTGATTTCATGGATGTTCAGAGTGGTCTGGTAGATAACCAGCTCCACTCAATTCCAGGGATGGGTTGGAATAGAGTCCCCTACTCCTCTGCCATCTTTTCCTCTCACCTGGAAAATGATATTTAAATACTAATACTTGGTGGTAAGTGTACTTATTGATTTGGGTGGTCATTGTTCCTATTCCCCTGTGGACACCCTTTGTCACACTTGAGCTATGACACTACATTCTGCCTTGGAGATGCCCTTTCACTCTACCTGGATTTCAGCATTCCTATTCAAGTCTCTTGCTGGGGTTCTAATACAAGGCCCTGGGCTACTCCCAATATTAAATCCTGAAGTGCATGCCTTCCACCTGGCTTTTACACTTGGCACTGGGATACACAGACACCTTTTCACCTTTCTTGGGCTCTGTGGCTCTGGGCATCCCATGCTAGACTGATTATACTTTGTGGTTAGTTGGAAATGCCACTATCTTAGGAGAGAAGTGACCTCACTTCTAGTGGTATGGCTTTCAACAAAGTATATATATACATGTGACAAGAATGTATGTATTGTATCCCTCGGATAGCTAGGGTCACATACAGATTGACAACAAATAAGTTCAGTGTTTTAGAAATGGCTTTCCAGCTCCGATATGCAAATGAATGGTTATTCTGTCTCTCTTTTTATGAGTACATCCAGATCTGTTCAAGTGACAAGAGGTAATTTTTCCTACATAAGTAGAAAGAGCTGCAGTAAAACTATTCAACTTATGAGAAAACATACAATGTTTCAAATTCAAAGTGCTCAGAAAAACATTGAAAGATCACTATAAATCATATGTTTCTTGTGAAAATGCTAGATAAATATGATCACAAAGTCCTGGAAATTCCTTTTCTTTTTCTACCATTATTCTTTCCCTTTCTTTAATAACTTTACCTTTCCATTTAAAAAGTAATTTAATTTTTTACTAGAGAAGTTAAAATGATTATTATTAAAAGTTTTAAAAAAAAATCATTCCTTATAAACTTCCATGAGGCAGTTGGAAAATTCCTTAGTTATATTTTGGAAGGGACATTTGAGCATCCTAGAATTTTCTGTGATTTGATTTACCCACCCAACGTCCCATGACAGAATCATCAATGAGTCAATTAATGAAGATTCTCTAAAGAGCAGATTTTCTTACTGTTTTGGCATCCAGCATTGCATGCATAATATATTATTTTATAAGGAATGGAAATAGGTAGAATTCCTAGTCTTACCCAATGAGGCAATCTCCTCTTAGAATATCACATGTGTGTCAAAACAGAAGGGCAGTATCTTAGAGAGTATGGATCAATGGTTTTCTGAAATTTTTGTGTCTGTTGGAGCATATGGTCAGAGCCACCAAAGAACTTTGCTTCTTTTCTTTATAGTAAAAAGCAGCTTTGAGTGGTTACTAAACTGGAATAACATATTAAAGTTTGCCATTTTTTAGAGGGAAAATAACTCCCTGCTTGATTATAGCAGCAGTGCCTGGACTTTAAAATAATGTTTTGTTTTATTGGAGACAGAAATGTTGTAAATGCTGGATTTCCTTTGAAATGAAGAGCAAAGTTCAGTTGAAAAAGCTAACAACCATATTTCTGAGAAGAAACCCTAAGGGTGTTCAAGGAAAAACATCAAAATGATGCAATCTTTGTAAGTTAGAAAACAAGCTGCCCTGACATGTTGAAAGGCAAGCATTTGGGAAGAATTATGTGCTTTAACAAACATTTCATTGAAAATGTTAACTACAAGATAGATTCTTAATTTTTGAACCAAATATTTAAACAACCTTTGGAAATTATTTGGAATAGTTCAGAATAAAATGATGTGTCTATCTGTTTCTCCCTAGACTTTCCCTGGTGGATTTGCAGCTGGTCCCGAGCCTGGTGATGAGAGGGCAGCACTTCACTCCCCCTGTATTGCTAGCTTTAATTCAGTAACACTGATAGGCTTGTTATTTTTGTAATTTTTATTTTAACTCTCTTAAAATAATCCTGAAGGCTTGTGGGGAAGGGGTAGCTGTTCGGAATTGAGACACAAACCACATATATTTTTTCAGGAAATGGGTGCCCGACCAAAGACCCTGGTTGAAGACTCAGCTGTGTGAGCTGGCCAAACCACATAACCTGTTTGAATCTTGGTTTTCACCACTTGGTTTACCATTTTCAAACTGTGATTGTGAATATTATATAAAATAACTTATGCTGAAAAAAGCTTCATCCGTGAGCTATAATGTGATAGCTGTTGCCATTGTCCTTGCTGTTAAGGTCAACCCAGAATTGACACTGAGGTGGCTCACTGCATGAACTTCCTGCTATTCCCAGTAGGCTGGAATGCAGTATTGCTGTGGCACACCCACAGGGAGCGGGGCCATGTCGGAATTAAGCACACAAAAATCAAATTCAGGAATGGGAAATGAGAATTGAGGAGTGGTGTGCTGAGCAGGATTTGGCATCTATGATCTCCATGAAGCAGTCAGAGGTTTGCTATGATGTCAGCGCTGCGAGGGATCCTGGATCTGAGCAGCGCTGCTGCAGAGCCCTCCCCTCACATGTGAGAGCTGGGGACCGACTTGTGGGCTGAAGGCCACCACTAGGCTGGAATTCTAGTATCATCCAATTGTTAGTCTCTTCTTTCACTTTTTCTTCTCCCCCAACCCCGACTATACTATACTAACAAATAGTGTAAGGCAACCAGGGATGAGAGACTGAAAAAAAGAAAACTAGAGCAATAGACGGCCACCAGGTCCCGATGGATCAAGGAATGGTGTCCCTTGGCCACATAAGCAGGATAACAGGACAAGACAGTGGCAGAAAGAGAGTCCCTGGTGTGGAAAGAAACCTGCTTCTCAGGGCAGGGGACCTAAGCTGATGCCACAACCTCTTCTCCTTGGCTGGCTATGCTTCCTTTCCATCCTCTGCTCCTCACTTGCCTCTTGTGGTCAGAAAGTGTCCTTTTATTATACCACTATATATTGTTTAAATTCCTTGAGGTCATATGTGTCTTGGCATATCCTCCTTTGCTAATTCTGCATACAACCTTAACGTTTGTGGAAGTGCTGTAACAGTTAGCCACAGAAACCATGTACCTAAACAGTAACAGAAGATTATTTATTTATTTATTTATTTGACAGAGAGAGAGCAGGAGAGCACAAGCAGGGGGAGCAGCAGAGGGAGAGGGAGAAGCAGGCTCCCCACTGAGCAGGGAGCCCAATGCTGAACTCGATCCCAGGACCTTGGGATCATGACCTGAGCCCAAGGCAGTTGCTTAACCAACTGAGCCACCCAGGCGCCCCAGAAGATTGTTTTTTAACGTGGGAAAATGAACCCTCTTTTAATAGCAGAAGAAAAGAAAAACACATGTGCTTAAAACAGGCGATTTCCACATCTAAGTTGGATTTGGGGCCTCTGAAAATCACTACCAGTCACAAGAATGCTATTTAGAATATTTAATGAAAATAATAGCAATTCTATTTATTGGGTAAACAGCTTATGGTAGAAAATATACAAAATGATTTATATGTGTGATTTCATTTAATTCATGGAACAACCCATCACTAAATGCTCATATGTGAAGAAGCCGAGGCTTATAAGAGAGGCTGAGTAACTTGCTCAATACTTGAAAAATGGACAAGTTGGAATGAAGAGCAGGTTTTTCTGCCTTCAAACCCATGCTCCTCAAGTCCATCTGGAGACCATATATGGTTGTTACAGAAAATAATGTTGGTTGAACCATGTGTGTTCAGGGCCTGCATGGGCCTTTGGGCCAGTTTTCTTGCTTTGTCTGTCATTCTGAGCAAGCACTCTTTCTTTGGCCAAAGGGCATATAGCTGCAGGAGGTACCAATGAAGTTTAGATGTGCAGGCAGGGTGTTCTCTGCATGCATATGAGATCACTCACAGTGTAGGATGGAGCTGGAGCTGGGGAGACTAGATGGGCCAGCGGCCTGCTCTCTCCATGCTGCCACATTCCAATGGGACTCCAATTCCATATCCTGAGAAAGAAAAAACTCCCTGACTGCTGTCACTCAGGGGCTAGCCTGGCTAAAAGAGCTAGACCATGGTGTTCTGTTGAACATAAACAATTTCCCAGAACATCAAAATCAGACAACGTCACTACGTGACCATGATAAAGTCAATAAAAAATAAGATCACTACCTAATCATATCTGGGCAAAAATGAACACGTGCAAATCATAAATTCTTCCTCCTCTCCTAGTTATGTGACAACTGCTTCCTCTTTACCACTTACAACTGTAAATCCACTCTGCTTCTCCCAGTTCTTAATGAAAGTTAAGATAGCACTTATAGAGTTGACCCCACTTTGTAGCAGTACCCACAATCACATAGCCCACCCCCCCAACTCCCAATCACCTACCACAAGCCCAAACCCAATCATAGCATATCCCAACATCCTCCCCAAGATGCCCTATTATTTCCATGGTGTGTAGCTAACCCTGGTGCCACAAGGACCAACAATCCTACTTTGTTTGGTGATAGGTGTTTTCTTGGTGGCCTTTGGCTGGTGCGCATGGACAGTTTGAGGCTGGCTTCCCAGATCTTTAAAGAGATGTGATCTGACACAACGGCTCTCTCACTAGTCTGAAGAAAAGTTGTTTCTTCCCAAGTCTTTAGCAAATTCATTGTCTCTTCAACAGGCTTGGTCTCATTTCTCTGGAGTCTGAAGTTATTTGTAGTTAGCTCCCTAGTGGAGTATGAATGTGTGTGTGCATGTGTGAGTTTGTTTTTAAATACAGAGTGGTCATGATCTACTGAATACTACTGAATAGACAGCATATGGGTGGATAATCAGTTGCAGGCTAGACTCCCTAATATAGAGTACACATAACTATACAGTATACTTCATATACAGGGTACATAAGAGAATATAGTAACTGAGTACATTTTAAATTCAGTAAAGTTGTCCTATTTGATTAAATGACTTGGAAACCTAGTGGAATATTTGGATCACTGTGCTCTTTAATATATGCTTATGAGTAGTATTTTACTTACAAAATTAATACTTGCTAAAAATTACCTAGGCTATCAAGGATTGAGGGTGACATTAAGTTGATTAGAAGATAGGACAGAGAGTGGAAGAAATGAGCTTGGCTAATTATAATAATATAACCACAAAAGATGAAAGGAGGAGGAAATGAAAGTAAAAGTAGGTTTTACCATTCTTAACTCAAGGCCTTTGCCTTTCTATCTTTCTCCTTGACCCTAGAGGTCCCAATCTCCCCCTGGGGTCCCACCATGCTGCAGCTTTTACTTTTGTCTTGAATTGACTCTAGATCAGGAAATCAAGAGGAGACCAGATATTAAAGAGGGCAAGGTACTTATACAAGTAAGTTAAGTGAGGAGCTTCAGCATCTCAGGAAAATCTATGCCCACAGGTACATACTGCCAACCCAGGCCCATTCTTGCATAAACCCTGGAACAAGTCTTTCTCCTTGATTCTGTGTCTGTGTTCACTTGTGTCCTCTCCTGTCTCATCCCAGGTTGTGCAGACCCACCTGCCCTTCCCCACCTCCTTTTCCATGAAACTGCTCTATCAGGGTGTCACCCAAGTAGAGGTCTCTCTTTGTTTCTTGCTGGTGAAAAATTAGGAAAACATTGTTCTAGCCATCTATTGTGACCCACATTGGTTGCCCCCCTATATTATTACCTGTAATTCACATTTTAGTAATTTATCATATTCTGTGCTGTTGTGAAGAAACTTTTTAATAGTGTAAAATAATTTTCTTTCAAGTTTCACAGGAAGAGTAGTATGGTTGGCAGAAAACTGGCTCCCAAAGATGTCCACATCCTAATCCCCAGAGCTTGTGAATATGTTATTTCACATGGCAAGAGGAAGTTTGAAGATATGATTGAGTTAAGGGTCTTGACATGGGGCACTCTCCTGGACTTTTTTTGTGTGGGTGCAGTGTAATCAGAAGGGTCCTCAGACTTGAGAGGAAGAGACAGAAACAGAGGAGAGTTGTGTGAGAGCTGGAAACAACCATGACCCAAGGAGTGTGGGTGGCCTTTAGAAGCTGCAAATGTTCTCCCCTAAGACTCCAGAAAGAATGCAGCCTTGCTGACATTTTGATGTTAACACAGTGATATCCATTTTGGACTTCTGACCTCCAGAACTGTAAAGAATAAATTTGTGATAATTTGTTATATATATATTTATATAAATAAGAAACTAATACAGGCAGTGAAGTGTATCTTTTTTTTTAAGTGGAAATTTATTATAATATTGGTAAGTGGGACTTTCTCATATCAGGGAGTTAGAAAAATGTTTGAGCTTTCAAAATGAGACCCGGATCTCAATATGTTTATAATCTGATGAGAGAGAGAAAAATACATCAAAAGAGATGTATAGCAAAAGCACTTAAGGATTGGAGTTATGATAGCAGAGGAGTAGGGAGACCCTAAGCTTGGCTCATTCCTGGAATTCAGCTAGATAAATACCAAATCATTCTGAACACCCAAGAAATCAATCCCAGGACTGAGAGAAAAAACTGCAAGTCTGCAAGGAGAATCATGGAAGATAGGAGCTGCAGAGAGTTGGTTTGGGGGAGATACGAAATGCGTGTGTTGAGGAGGGGAGGGAGCCCTGCTTACAGAGATTATCACAAGATATTATAAGTAGCAGAATGCAAAATCTGAAGTGTTAGAAGTCAGCCCACCACTGGGGTCATGTCTGGCTTAGGGGTGCTTCTGTGGGAAAGAAGGGCAGAGACCTGGGAACAGACAACATGGTCTAGGATCCCCTGGGTTGCACAGGGAGAAACAGTTCCTTGCTTGGAGTGCATTTGGGAGTGGTGGCAAGGCGTCTCCAGGGACAGAAGAATGGGTGGCACCAATGTGCTGCACTGTTCCCAGGGATTGAAGCAGGGATGCTGGCTCAAGGCAGTGAATCTTGGTGCGGTTTTCTGCTCCACTTTGCCATAAGCTTGGAGCTGCTGAGCATTCATACAACTGCTTTCCAGGGACAGGCTTGCAAATGGCAAAAGTACACAAGACCCTCCCCCAGAGGATCAGCATGAGGTCATGCTATGGGAGTTCCTAAAATTTGAAGTTTAAAAACCCAGCCACCCGCTTGAGATAAAATACAAAAGTACTGTGCCTCCTGGCAGATGGATAGCTCAGACATGGACAAGGTGAAGGCAGGAATCTGATGGAAGCTGGGGACACAACAGGAGTGATTGGTTGCTGTTTTGTGAAGGCTTCCTGGAGTGGCAGGTGCCAGCTCTCTGCTCCAGGGACAACACAGCAGGGTGATGTTGTTTTGCCCCCTGCCCATCAGCACTGAAAAACTTCAGTGAGCTAAAAGTCACCACCAAGTGGAGACCAGAGCCACCTAAACTAAGCCCCACCCCCTGTGCCCTGTAGGTGCATCTGTTTGAGGGCAAGTCAGGCTGAGTATCAGTGCAACAGGTGCTTCCCACAGAAGGCCAGCACAAACCCCTCACACACACCTAGTCTACTGATCATAGAGTGCTACACAGCTTCCTCTCTGGGGGAGCTAGGATCTAGCTTCCTTTATATTTTTATTTTTTAATTTTTAAAGTTTGTATATAGAATTATAAATAATTTTATAAATTATAATTTATAAATTGAAATTATAAATAATTATATATATATTACTTTTACTTTTTGAATCTAGTTCCTTTTATTTTTCTTTTAATTTTTTTAAAAGATTTACTTATTTATCTGAGAGAGAGAGAGAGAGTATGGGCAGAGAAAGAGGGAGAAGGAGGGAAGCTGACTCTGCTAACTGTGGACCTCAGTGCAGGGCTTGATCACATGACACTGTGCAGAAAGCCTTCAGGGAACAAAAGCCATATAGAGCAAACCAGAGCAGATTACTTAGCCTGGTCCCCAGAGCAGATACACTTGAGAATCAAAGCAACAAGCCCCTCCCCCAGAAGATCAGCAAGAACATCCAGCCAACACCAAGTTTACCAATCAATGAAAACTGCAAAACCCAGTGCTATGGGAATGCAACACATAGAATTCATGGCTTTTTCCTCATGATTCTTTAGTCTTTTTACATAAAATTTTTTTCATTATTTCTCATTCCTTTTTCAACCAATTTCTTATGTTATCAACTTTTTTTATTAAGTTCAATTAGACAACATATACTACATCATTAATTTTTTAAATTTCATTTTATTATGTTGTTAATCATCTACATTACATCATTAGTTTTAGATGTAGTGTCCAATGATTCATTGTTTGCGTATAACACCCAGTGGTCCATTCATTACGTGTCCTCTTTAATACCCATCACCAGGCTGACCCATCCCCCCACCTCCCTCCCCTCTAGAACCTTCAGTTTATTTCTCAGAGTCCATAGTCTCTCATGGTTCATCTCCACCTCCGATTTCCCCCCCTTCACTTTTCCCTTCCTACTATCTTCTTTTTTTTTTTTAACATACAATGTATTATTTGTTTCAGAGGTACAGGTCTGTGATTCATCAGCCTTACACAATTCACAGCACTCACCATAGCACATACCCTCCCCAATGTCTATCACCCAGCCACCCCATCCCTCCCACCCCCCACCATTCCAGCAACCCTCAGTTTGTTTCCTGAGATTAAGAATTCCTCATTTCAGTGAGATCATATGATACATGTCTTTCTCTTATTGACTTATTTCGCTTAGCTTCAGATGTTGGCGAGAATGCATAGAAACGGGAACCCTCCTACACTGTTGGTCGGAATGCAAGCTGGTGCAGCCACTCTGGAAAACAGTATGGACGTTCCTCAAAAAGTTGAAAATAGAGCTACCCTATGACCCAGCAGTTGCACTACTGGGTATTTACCCCAAAGATACAAATGTAGTAATCCGAAGGGGTACGTGCACCCCAATGTTTATAGCAGCAATGTCCACAATAGCCAAACTATGGAAAGAGCCAAGATGTCCATCAACAGATGAATGGATAAAGAAGATTTGGTATGTATATACAATGGAATATTATGCAGCCACTACATCATTAGTTTTTGATGTAATGTTCAATGATTCATCACTTGCGTGTAACATCCGGTGCTCAACACATCACATGCCCTCCCTAATACCCATAGCCCTATTACCCCATCCCCCCACCCCCTCCCTTCTGCAACCCTCAGCTTGTTTACCAGAGTCTAGAATCTCTCATATGGTTTGTCTCCCTTTCTGATTTCTTCCCATTCAGTTTTCCCTCCCTTCTACTATGGTCCTTTGCACTATTCCTTATATTCCACATATGAGTGAAACAATATGATAATTGTCTTTCTCTGCTTGACATATTTCACTTAGCATAATCCAATCTAATTCCATCCATGTTGATGCAAATGGTAAGTATTCATCCTTTCCAATGGCTGAGTAATATTCCATTGAATATATGAACTTGGATGGATTCCTATCTCACACTGAGGTCATTCATCCATTTTGAATTTATCTTTGTCTATGGTATAAGAGAACGGCCAAGTTTCATTCTTCTGTATATAGCTGTTCAATTTTCCCAACACCATTTATTGAAGAGACTGTCTTTTTTCCATTGGACATTCTTTCCTGCTTTGTCAAAGATTAGTTGACCATAGAGTTGAGGGTCCATTCCTGGGCTCTCTATTCTGTTCCATTGGTCTATATGTCTGTTTTTTTGCCTGTCTTGGTGAACACAGCTTGAAATATAGTTCAAAGTCAGGCATTGTGATACTCCCAACTTTGGTTTTCTTTTTCAACATTCCCCTGGGGATTGGGGCTCCTTTGTGGTTCCATATGAACTTTGGGATTTTTTGTTCTAGCTCTGTGAAAAATGTTGATGGTAGTTTGACAGGGATTGCATTGAATGTGTAGATTGCTCTGGGTAGCATAGACATTTTAACAATGTTTATTCTCCCAATCCATGAGCATGTAATGTTTTTCCATCTCTTTGTGTCTTCCTCAATTCTTTTTATAAGTGTTCTGTAGTTTCCATAGTTTCCAGAGTACAGATCTTTTACCTTTTGGTTAGGTTTATTCCTAGGTATCTAATGGTTTTGGTGCAATTATGAATGGGAAACATTCTTTAATTCCCCTTTCTTCAGTCACATTGTTAGTGTATAAAAATGCAACTGATTTTTGTGCATTGATTTTGTATCCTGCCACATTGCTAAATTGCTGTATAAGTTCTAACAATTTTGGGGTGGAGTCTTTTGAATTTTCCACATAAAGTATCATGTCATCTGTGAAGAGAGAGTTTGACTTCTTCTTTGACAATTTGAATGTTTTATTTCATTTTGTTGTCTGATTGCTGATGCTAGGACTTCTACCACTATGTTGAACAATAGTGGTGAGAGTGGGCATACCTGTCATGTTCCTGATCTTAAGGGAAAAACTCTCAGTTTTTCCCCTTTGACAATGATATTTGCTGTGGGTTTTTCATAGATGGCTTTTATCATGTTGAGGCATGTTCCCACTCTCCCTATACTCTGAAGAATTTTAATCAGGAAAGCATGCTGTATTTTGTCAGAGGCTTGATCTGCATCTATTGAGAAGATCATATGGTTCTTGTCCCTTCTTTTGTTAATGTACTCTATCACGTTGATTGATTTGTGGATGTTGAACCACAATGCAGCCCAAGAATAAATCACACCTGGTATTGGTGAATAATACCTTTAATGTACTGTTGGATCCTATTGGCTCGGATCATGGTGAGTATTTTTACATCCATGTTCATCAGGGATATTGGTCTGTAATTCTTTTTGATGGGCTCTTTGTGTGGTTTGGGTATCAAGGTAATGTTGGCCTCATAGAAAGAGTTTGGAAGTTTTCCTTCCATTTCTATTTTTTGAAATAGCTTCAGTAGAATAAGTATGATTTCTTCTTTAAATGTTTGGTAGAATTCCCATGGTAAGCCATCTGGCCCTGGACTCTTGTTTTTTGGGAAGTTTTTGATTACTGCTTCAATCTCATTACTGGTTATTGGTATATTCAGACTGTCTATTTCTTCCTGTTTCAGTCTTGGTAGTTTATAAGTATCCTGGAATGCATCTATTTCTTCCAGATTGCCTAGTTTGTTGGCATATAGCTGCTCGTAATAAGTTCTAACAATGGAGAGGCAAGATGGCGGAGGAGTAGGAGACCTGGATTTCGTCTGGTCTCAGGAATTCAGCTGGATAGGGATCAAACCATTCTGAACACCTACAAACTCAACAGGAGATCGAAGAAAAGAATAGCAACAACTCTCTGAACAGAAAAGCGATCACTTTCTGGAAGGTAGGACGTGCAGAGAAGTGAATCCAAGGCGATATTCAGGAGGATAGACGGCAGGGGAGGGGGCCTCCGATGGCCACTTCTGGCAAGTGATAAAGCCGCGGAGCACAAAATCGGAACTTTTAAAAGTCTGCTCCACTTAGGGACGTCACTCCAGTGGCTAAGCGGGGAGTGGAACCCTCATGGGACAGTGTGGTCTCAGGACCCTCGGGGTCACAGAAAGACCGGGGTTGCCTGAGTGCGGCAGAGCTCCCAGGTATCGGAGTGGGGAAGCCGGCTGCAGAGATGAACAAAGGCGTGGGCTCTCAGCTCGGGGTTGCCATAAACCATGATCCGCGGCATAGTCAGGCCACTGCTCTTCCAGCAGGGACCCAACAAGCGGCAGATCTGGGGAGACTCCCCTTCTTCCCCCAGGAGGAGCGGCATGGAAGCGCACTGCAGGGATCTGCTGGGTTTGGAGACTCCACACCTAGTCAGGCGCCAGAGATAGAAACACTCGGTCACAGGCCGGGTGAGCACGGAGTCCGGCCGGAGACTGGGGAGATGGGAGTGACTGACTGCTTTTCTCTGGGGGCTCACTGAGGAGCAGGGCCCCGAGTTCTCAGCTCCTCCGGGACGGAGATTGGGAGGCCGCCATTTTCACTCTCGGCCTCCAAAGCAGTATGGAAAGCTTGGAACAAAAGCTCCTGAGAGCAAACCTGAGCAGATTACTTAGCCCGGACTGGGCAAGGGCGGGGCAATTCCACCTCCGGCAAAGACATTTGAGAACCACGGCAACAGGCCCCTCCCCCAGAAGATCAGCAGGAACAGCCAGCCAAGACCAAGTTCACCGATCAATGAGAAGAGTAGAACTCCAGCACTAGGGGAATAATGCACATAGAATTCATGGCTTTTTTACCAAAATTCTTTAGTCTTTCAAAGTTAATTTTTTTTTAACTGTCTTTTTCTTTTTTTGAATTTTTTTTTTCCCTTTTTCAACCAACATCTTATCAATCCCTTTTTTAAAAAACATTTTTATTTTTCATTTTTAGAGTTATATTCTATCCCTTCATACTAGTTATGCTTATTTTTGGCATATATATATATAAGTGGTTCTCTCTTTAAAACTTTGAGATAGTTTCTTCTAACAGATCAAAATATACCCTAAATCTCTAGTGTATGGTTTTGTTCTACTCTCCTGCCTGATCACATTCTCTCCCCTTTTTTTTTCTTTTTTAAAAAATCCTCTTCTTTCTTTTTTCAAACAACTTCTTATCAATTCCTTTTATAAAATTTTTTTATAATTTCCATCTTTACAGTCATATTCCATCCCTTCATCATATCAACCCTTATTTTTGTAAATATATAAGTTTTTCTTTCTTTAAAATTTTGGGAGGCACTTTCTTCTAACAGACCAAAATACACCCAAAATCTAGTGTGTGGCACTGATCTATGCATCAGCCTGATCATATCTGATCATATTCTGTTTTGTTTTGTTTTGTTTTGTTCTGTTTTTGTTTGTTTTTATCTTTTTCTTTTTCTTTTTTATTTCTTTCCCTTTCTTTTCCCCCGGCTTCAGGTCTTTTCTGATTTGTTTAGAGCATATTTTCTGGGAACGTTGTTACCCTGTTAGCATTTTGTTCTCTCATTCATCTATTCTCCTCTGGACAAAATGACAAGACGGAAAAAATCACCTCAACAAAAAGAAAAGGGGTAGTACCGACTGCCAGGGACCTACTCAATACGGACATTAGTACAATGTCGGATCTAGAGTTCAGAATCATCACTTTAAAGATACTAGCTGGGCTTGAAATAAGCATGGAAGTTATTAGAGAAACCCTTTCTGGAGAAATAAAAGAACTAAAATCTAACCCAGTCGATATTAAAAAGGCTATTAATGAGGTGCAATAAAAAATGGGGGCGCTAACTGCTAGGATAAATGAGGCAGAAGAAAGAATCAGTGATATAGAAGACCAAATGATGGAACATAAAGAAGCTGAGAAAAAGAGAGATAAACAACTACTGGATCACGAGGGCAGAATTTGAGAGCTAAGCGATACCATAAGACGAAACAACATTAGAATAATTGGGATCCCAGAAGAAGAAAAAAGAGAGAGAGGGGCAGAAGGTATATTGGAGCAAATTATAGCAGAGAACTTCCCTAATTTGGGGAAGGAAACAGGCATCAAAATCCAGGAGGCACAGAGAACCCCTCTCAAAATCAATAAAAATAGGTCAACACCCCGACATCTAATAGTAAAACGTACAAGTCTCAGAGACAAAGAGAAAATCCTGAAAGCAGCTCGGGAGAAGAGATATGTAACCTACAATGGTAGAAACATTAGATTGGCAACAGACCTATCTACAGAGACCTGGCAGGCCAGAAAGGACTGGCAGGATATATTCAGAGCACTAAACGAGAAAAATATGCAGCCAAGAATAGTATATCCAGCTAGGCTGTCATTGAAGATAGAAGGAGAGATAAAAAGCTTCTGGGACAAACAAAAACTAAAGGAATTTGCAAACACGAAACCAGCCCTACAAGAAATCTTGAAAGGGGTCCTCTAAGCAAAGAGAGAGCCTAAAAGCAACATAGACCAGAAAGGAACACAGACAATATACAGTAACAGTCACCTTACAGGCAATACAATGGCACTAAATTCCTATCTTTCAATAGTTACCCTGAATGTAAATGGGCTAAATGCCCCAATCAAAAGACACAGGCTATCAGATTGGATTAAAAAACAAGACCCATCGATATGCTGTCTGCAAGAGACTCATTTTAGACCCAAAGACACCCCCAGATTGAAAGTGAGGGGATGGAAAACCATTTACCATGCTAATGGACACCAAAAGAAAGCTGGGGTGGCAATCCTTATATCAGACGAATTAGATTTTAAACCAAAGACTGTAATAAGAGATGAGGAAGGACACTATATCCTACTTAAAGGGTCTATCCAACAAGAAGATCTAACAATTGTAAATATCTATGCCCCTAACATGGGAGCAGCCAATATTATAAGGCAATTAATAACAAAGGCAAAGAAACACATTGACAATACAATAATAGTGGTGGACTTTAATACTCCCCTTAACTGAAATGGACAGATCATCTAAGCAAAAGATCAACAAGGAAATAAAGACTTTAAATGACACACTGGACCAAATGGACTTCACAGATATATTCAGAACATTCCATCCCAAAGCAACAGAATACACATTCTTCTCTAGTGCCCATGGAACATTCTCCAGAATAGATCACATCCTAGGTCCCAAATCAGGTCTCAATCAGTACCAAAAGATTGGGATCATTCCCTGCCTATTTTCAGACCACAATGCTTTGAAACTAGAGCTCAGTCACAAGAGGAAAGTCAGAAAGAACTCAAATACATGGAGGCTAAAGAGCATCCTACTAAGGAATGAATGGGTCAACCAGGAAATAAAAGAAAAATTAAAAAAATTCATGGAAACAAATGAAAATGAAAACACAACTGTTCAAAATCTTTGGGATGCAGCAAAGGCAGTCCTAAGAGGCAAGTATATAGCAATACAAGCCTTTCTCAAGAAACAAGAAAGGTCTCAAGTACACAACCTAACCCTACACCTAAAGGAGCTGGAGAAAGAACAGCAAATGAAGCCTAAACCCAGCAGGAGAAGAGAAATAATAAAGATCAGAGCAGAAATCAATGAAATAGAAACTAAAAGAACAGTAGAACACATCAACTGGTTCTTTGAAAGAATTAACAAGACTGATAAACCCCTGGCCAGACTTATCAAAAAGAAAAGAGAAAGGACCCAAATCAACAAAATCATGAATGAAAGAGGAGAGATCACAACCAACGCCAAAGAAATACAAACAATTATAAGAACATATTATGAGCAACTCTATGCCAGCAAATTAGATAACCTGGAAGAAATGGATGTATTCCTAGAGATGTATCAACTACCAAAACTGAACCAGGAAGAAATAGAAAACCTGAACAGACCTATAACCATGGAGGAAATTGAAGCAGTCATCAAAAATCTCCCAACAAACAAAAGCCCAGATCCAGATGGCTTCCCAGGGGAATTCTACCAAACATTTAAAGAAGAATTAATACCCATTCTTCTGAAACTGTTCCAAAAAATAGAAATGGAAGGAAAACTTCCAAACTCGTTTTATGAGGCCACCATTACCTTAATCCCCAAACCAGACAAAGACCCCATCAAAAAGGAGAATTACAGACCAATATCCTTGATGAACATGGATGCAAAAATTCTCACCAAAATACTAGCCAATAGGATCCAACAGTACATTAAAAGGATTATTCACCACGACCAAGTGGGATTTATCCCTGGGCTGCAAGGTTGGTTCAACATCCGCAAATCAATCAACGTGATACATTAATTAACAAAAGAAAGAACAAGAACCATATGATCCTCTCAATAGATGCAGAAAAAGCATTTGACCAAGTACAGCATCCTTTCTTGATCAAAACTCTTCAGAGTATAGGCATAGAGGGTACATACCTCAATATCATAAAAGCCATCTCTGAAAAACCTACGGCGAATATCATTCTCAATGGGGAAAAACTGAGAGCTTTCCCCCTAAGGTCAGGAACGCGGCAGGGATGTCCACTATCACCATTGCTATTCAACATAATACTAGAAGTCCTAGCCACAGCAATCAGACGACAAAAAGAAATCAAAGGCATCCAAATCGGCAAAGAAGAAGTCAAACTCTCACTCTTTGCAGATGATATGATACTTTATGTGGAAAACCCAAAAGACTCCACCCCAAAACTGCTAGAACTCATACAGGAATTCAGTCAAGTGGCAGGATATAAAATCAATGCACAGAAGTCAGTGGCATTCCTATACACCAACAAGACAGAAGAAAGAGAAATTGAGGAGTCGATCCCATTTACAATTGCACCCAAAACCATAAGATACCTAGGAATAAATCCAACCAAAGAGACAAAGGATCTGTACTCAGAAAACTATAAAACACTCATGAAAGAAATTGAGGAGGACACAAAGAAATGGAAAAATGTTCCATGCTCATGGATCAGAAGAACAAATATTGTGAAGATGTCAATTCTACCTAGAGCAATCTACACATTCAATGCAATCCCTATCAAAATACCATCCACTTTTCTCAAGGAAATGGAACAAATAATCCTAAAATTTGTATGGAACCAGAAAAGACCCCGAATAGCCAGAGGAATGTTGAAAAAGAAAAGCAAAGCTGAGGGCATCACAATTCCGGACTTCTAGCTCTATTACAAAGCTGTCATCATCAAGACAATATGGTACTGGCACAAAAACAGACACATCGATCAATGGAACAGAATAGAGAGCCCAGAAATGGACCCTCAACTCTATGGTCAACTAATCTTTGACAAAGCAGGAAAGAATGTCCAATGGAAAAAAGACAGTCTCTTCAACATATGGTGTTGGGAAGATTGGACAGCCACATGCAGAAGAATGAAACTGGACCATTTCCTTATACCACACACAAAAACAGACTCCAAATGGTTGAAAGACCTCAATGTGAGACAGGAGTCCATCAAAATCCTAAAGGAGAACACAGGCAGCAACCTCTTCGACCTCAGCCGCAGCAACTTCTTCCTAGAAACATCACCAAAGGCAAGGGAAGCAAGGGCAAAAATGAACTATTGGGACTTCATCAAGATAAAAAGCTTTTGCACAGCAAAAGAAACAGTCAACAAAACCAAAAGACAAGCGACAGAATGGGAGAAGATATTTGCAAATGACACATCAGATAAAGGGCTAGTATCCAAAATCTATAAAGAACTTATCAAACTCAACACCCAAAGAACAAATGATCCAATCAAGAAATGGGCAGAAGACATGAACAGACATTTTTCCAAAGAAGACATCCAAATGGCCAAGAGACACATGAAAAAGTGCTCAACATCGCTCGGCATCAGGGAAATCCAAATCAAAACCTCAATGAGATACCACCTCACACCAGTCAGAATGGCTAAAATTAACAAGTCAGGAAACGACAGATGTTGGCGGGGATGCGGAGAAAGGGGAACCCTCCTACACTGTGGTGGGAATGCAACTGGTGCAACCACTCTGGAAAACAGTATGGAGGTTCTTCAAAAAGTTGAAAATAGAGGTACCATTACTGGGTATTTACCCCAAAGACACAAATGTAGGGATCCGAAGGGGAACGTGCACCCCGATGTTTATAGCAGCAATGTCCACAATAGCCAAACTGTGGAAAGAGCCAAGATGTCCATCAACAGATGAGTGGATAAAGAAGATGTGCTATATACATAAAATGGAATATTATGCAGCCATCAAAAGGAATGAGATCTTGCCATTTGCAACGACGTGGATGGAACTGGAGGGTGTTATGCTAGGCGAAATAAGTCAAACAGAGAAAGACATGTATCATATGACCTCACTGATATGAGGAATTCTTAATCTATGGAAACAAACTGAGGGTTGCTGGATTGGGTGGTGGGGTGGGAGGGATTGGGTGGCTGGGTGATAGACACTGGGGAGCGTATGTGCTATGGTGAATGCTGTGAATTGTGCAAGACTGTTGAATCTCAGATCTGTACCTCTGAAACAAATAATGCAATATATGTTAAGAAAAAAAAAAAAAAAGGGGGCGCCTGAGTGGCTCAGTCGTTAAGCGTCTGCCTTCGGCTCAGGTCATGATCCCAGGGTCCTAGGATCGAGTCCCACATCGGGCTCCCTGCTCGGCGGGAAGCCTGCTTCTCCCTCTCCCACTCCCCCTGCTTGTGTTCCTGCTCTCGCTGTGTCTCTCTCTGTCAAATAAATAAATAAAATCTTTAAAAAAAAAAAAAAAAAAAAAGAAGATAGCAGGAGGGGAAGAATGAAGGGGGGGAAATCAGAGGGGTAGACGAACCATGAGAGACAATGGACTCTGAAAAACAAACTGAGGGTTCTAGAGGGGAGGGGGGTGGGAGGATGTGTTAGCCAGGTGATGGGTATTAAAGAGGGCATGTTCTGCATAGAGCATGGGGTGTTATGCACATGAATCATGGAACACTACATCAAAAACCAATGATGTAATGTATGGTGATTAACATAAGAATAAAAATTTTAAAAAAATAAGTTCTAGCAATGGTCTCTATTTCATTGGTATTAGTCATGATTTCTCCCCTTTAATTCGTGATTTTATTAATTTGAGTCCTTCTTTTGGATAAGTCTGGCCAGAGTTTTATTGATCTTATTAATTCGTTGAGAGAAGCAGCTTCTAGTTTCCTTTATATGTTCTGCTGTTTTTCTGGTTTCTATTTCATTCATCTCTGCTCTGATCTTTATTATTTCTCTTCTTCTGCTTGGTTTAGGCTTTATTTGCTGTTCTTTCCCCAGCTCCTTTAGGCGGGTGGTTAGCTTTTGAATTTGGGATTTTTCTCATGTTTTAAGAGAGGCATGGATGGCTATGTATTTCCCCCTTAGGACTGCCTTTGCAGTATCCCATAGGTTTTGTGCCGATGTGTTTTCATTCTCATTATTACCAGTGAATTGTTTAAATTCTTCTTTAATTTCCTGGTTGACCCATTCACACTTTAGCAGGATGTTCTTTAAGCTCGAAGTTCTTGAGTTCCTTCCAAATTTTTTCTTGTGAATGAGTTCCAGTTTCAAAGCCTCATGGTCTGAGAATATGCAGGGGATAATCTCTGTCTTTTGGTATCAGATGAGACCTGATTTGTGACCCAGTATGAGATTTGTTCTGGAGAAAATTCCATTTGCACTCGAGAAGAATGAGTATTCTGTTGTTTTGGAATGGAATGTTCTGTATATATCTGTGACGTCCATCTGGTCCAGTGTGTCATTCAAAGCTCTTATTTCTTTGTTGATGTTCTGCTCAGGTGATCTGTCCATTGCTGAGAGTGGAGTGTTGGGGTTTCCTACTATTTTGAATGTATTATTATTAATATGATTCTTTATTTTGGTTAACAATTGGCTTATGTAGATGGCTGCTCCCATGTTGGGGGCATAGATATTTACAATTGTTAGATCTTGTTGGATAGATCCTTTAAGAATGATATAGTGTCCTTCTGTGTCTCTTACTACAGTCTTTAGCTTAAAATCTAATTTGTCTGATATGAGAATTGCTACCCCAGCTTTCTTTTGAGGTCCGCTGGCATGGAAGATGGATCTCCATCCCTTCACTTTCAGTCTCTGTGTATCTTTAGGTTCAAAATGGGTCTCTTGTAGACAGCATATGGATGGTTCCTGTCTTTTTATCAAATCTGCAACCCTGTGCCATTTCATGAGAGCATTTAGGCCATTCATGTTGACAGTGATTATTGAAAGATACGATTTTATTGCCATCATGTTGCCTGTGAAGTCCTTGTTTCTATAGATTGTCTCTGTAAATTCTGGTCTATATTACTCTTGGGGTCTTTCTTTTATAGAACCCTCCTTAGTATTTCTTGCAGGGTCAGCTTGGTAGTCACATATTCTTTCAGTTTCTGCCAGTCTTGGAAGCTCATAGTCTCTCTATCCATTCTGAATGAGAGCCTTGCTGGATAAAGTATCCTTGGTTACATGTTCTTCTCATTTAGTACCCTGAATTTGTCTTGCCAGGCAGGTAGGATGTCATTTAAAATATAGAAGGATTGAAAAAAGCTTCGAGACAAACAGAAACTAAAAGAATTTGTGACTACCAAACCAGCCCTACAAGAAATATTAAAAAGGATCTTCTAAGCAAAGAGAGAGCCCAAAAGTAACATAGACCAGAAAGGGACAGAGACAATATACAGAAACAGTCACTTTCAGGTAATACAGTGACACTAAATTCATATCTTTCAATAGTTACTTTGATTGTAATTGGTCTAAATGGCCCAATCAAAAGACACAGGGTATCAGTTTGGATAACAAAGCAAGACCCATCCATATGCTGTCTGCAAGAGACTCACTTTAGACTGAAAGACACCTCCAGACTTGAAGTGAGGGATGGAAAACCATTTATCATGCTAATGGACATCACAAGAAATCTGGGGTGGCAATCCTTATATCAGAAAAATTAGATTTTTTTTAAAGATTTTATTTATTTATTTGAGAGACAGAGAGAGCACAAGAGGGGGGAGCGGGAGAGGGAGAAGCAGACTCCCCGCCGAGCAGGGACCCCGATGCGGGACTCGATCCCGGGACTCCAGGATCATGACCTGAGCCGAAGGCAGTT
This sequence comes from Halichoerus grypus, assembly GCF_964656455.1. Lineage (NCBI taxonomy): Eukaryota > Metazoa > Chordata > Mammalia > Carnivora > Phocidae > Halichoerus > Halichoerus grypus. The sequence goes on from NC_135724.1 coordinate 66,356,825, forward strand.
GCTCAACCAACTGAGCCACCCAGGCGCCCGGGACAAATTAGATTTTAAACCAAAGACTATAATAAGAGATGAAGAAGGACACTGTATCATAATTAAAGAGTCTATCCAACAAGAAGATCTAACAATTGTAAATATTTATGGCCCTAACATGGGAGAAGCCAGTTATATAAGCCAATTAATAACAAAATAAAAGAAATACATTGATATTAATACAATAATAGTAGGGGACTTTAATACCCCACTCAATACAATGTACAGATCATCCAAGCAGAACATCAACAATGAAACAAGGATATTAAATTACTGGACTTAACAGATATATTCAGAACATTCCACTTTAAAACAGCAGGATACACATTCTTCTCGAGTACACATGGAACATTCTTCAGAATAGATCACACACTTGGTCGCAAATCAGGTCTCACCTGGTACCAAAAGATTGGGTTATTTCCAGCATATTTTCAGATCACAATACTTTGAAACTTGAACTCAATCACAAGACTGAGTGAACTTAATCACAATGCTTTGAAACTTGAACTCAGTCCTTTGGAAGGAACTCAAATACATGGAGGTTAAAGAACGTCATATAAAGTATGAATTGGCCAACCAGAAAATTAAAGAAGAATTTTAAAAATTCATGGAAACAAATGCAAATGAAAACACAACTGTTTAAAACTTTCAGCATGCAGCATAGGCGGTCCTAAGAGGGAAGTATATAGCAATACAGGCCTTTCTCAAAAAATAAGAAAAGTCTCAAATACACAAGCTAACCTTATACCTAAAGGAGCAGGAGAGAGAACATCAAATGAAGCCTAACACTAGCAGGAGATGGGAAATAATAAAGATCAGAACAGAAATCAATGAAATAGAAACCAAAAGAACAGTAGAACAGATCAACGAGACTAAGAGTTGGTTCTTTAAAAGAATTAATTAGATTGATAAGCCTCTGGCCAGACTTATCCAAAAGAAAAGGAAAAGGACCCAAATTAATAAAATCATGAATGAAAGAGGAGAGATTTCAAAAAACACCAAGGAAATACAAACAATTTTAAGAACATATTATAAGCAACTATATGCCAACAAATAAGGTAATCTGGAAGAAACGGAAGAAATTTATAAACTACCAAAACTGAAGCAAGAGGAACTAGAAAACCTGAACAGACACATAACCAGCAAAGAAATTGATGCAGTAATAAAATAATCTCTGAACAAACAAGAGTTCAGGGCTGGATGCAAAGGTTGAACCACCTGTGAATCACATTAATGAAAAATCACATTAACAAAAGGAAGGACATGAACCATATGATCCTCTCAATAGATGCAGAAAAAGCATTGGACAAAGTACAACATCCTTTCTTGATTAAAACTCTCCATGGTGTAGGGATAAAAGGAACATACCTAAATATCATAAAAACAATATATGAAAAGCCCACAGCAAATATCATTCTCAATGGGGAAAACTGAGAGCTTTTCTCCTAAGGTCAGGAACACAACAGGGATGTCCACTGTCACCACTGTTATTCAACATAGTACTAGAAGACCTAGCCTCAGCAATCAGACAACAAAAAAGAAGTGAAAGGCATTCAAATTGGCAAAAAAGAAGTCAAACTCTCACTCTTTGCAGATGACATCATACTCCACATGGAAAACCCAAAAGACTCCACCCCAAAATTGTTAGAACTCATACAGCAATCAGCAACGTGGTAGGATATAAAATCATTGCACAGAAATCAGTTGCATTTCTATACACTAACCATGTCACTGAAGAAAGAGAAATTAAGGAAATGATCCCATTTACAATAGCACAAAAAAGCATATGATATCTATAATAAACCTAAGCATGGAGGTAAAGGATCTCTACTGTGAAAAATACAGAATGCTTATGAAAGAAATTGAGGAAGACACTAAGAAATGAACAAATATTCCATGCTCATGGATTGGAAGAATAAATATTATTAAAATGTCTATGCTACCTAGAACAATCTAAACATTCAATGCAATCTGTATCAAAACCTGGAACAAATAATCCTAAAATTTGTATGGAACCAGAAAAGACCCTGAATTGCCAGGGGAATGTTGGAAAAGAAAACCAAACCTAGGGGCATCACAATGCTAGACTTTAACCTTTATTACAAATCTGTTATCATCAAGACAGTATGGTACTGGCAAAAAAACAGACACATAGATCAATGGAACAAAATAGATAACCCAGAAATGGACCCTCAACTCTATGGGCAACTAATCTTCGACAAAGCAAGAAAGAATATCCAATGGAAAAAGGACAGTCTCCAACAAATGCTGTTGGGACAACTGGACGGCCACATGTAGAAGAATGTAACTGGACCATTTTCTTATACCATATGCAAAGATAAACTCAAAATGGATGAAAAACCTCAATGTGAGACAGGAATCCATCAAAATCCTAGAGGAGAACACGGGCAGCAATCTCTTCTACATGGGCTGCAGCAACTTCTTGCTGAACGCATCTCCAAAGGCAAGGGAAACAAAAGCAAAAATGAACTTTGGGACTTCATCAAGATAAAAACCTCTGCACAGCAAAGGAAACAGTCGACAAAAGCAAAAGACAACTGACGGAATGGGAGAAGATATTTGCAAATGACACTACAGATAAAGGGCTAGTATCCAAGATCTATAAAGAACCATCAAACTCAACACCCAAAAATCAAATAATCTAATCAGGAAATGGGCAGAAGACATGAACAGATATTTCCCCAAAGAAGACAGACAAATGGCCAACAGACACATGAAAAATCTTCTCCACATCACTTGGCATCAGGGAAATACAAATCAAAACCACTTGAGATACCACCTCACACTAGTCAGAATGGATAAAATTAAAAAGTCAGGATACAACAAATGTCAGTGAGGATGCAGAGTAAGGAGAACCCTCTTACACTGTTGGTGGGAATGCAAGCTGGTGCAGCCACTCTGGAAAACAGTATGGATGTTCCTCAAGACGTTAAAAATAGAGCTGCCCTACGACCCAGCAATTGCACTATTGTGTATTTGCCCCAAAGATACAGTGTAGTGAAAAGAAGAGCCACCTGCACCCCAATGTTTATAGCAGCAATGTCCACAATAGCCAAACTGTGGAAAGAGCTGAGATGTCCCTCTACAAATGAATGGATAAAGAAGATGTGGTATATATATACAATGGAATATTATTCAGTGATCAGAAAGGATGAATACTTACCATTTACATCTATGTGGATGGAATTTGAGAGTATTATGCTGAGCGAAATAATCAAACAGAGAAAAACAATTACCATATGGTTTTACTCATATGTGGAATAGGAGAAACATTGCAGAGGATTATAAGGAAAGGGAGGGAAAACTGAATGGGAAGTCATCAGGGAGAGAGAAAAACCATGAGAGATTCTTAACATAGGAAACAAACTGAGGGTGATGGCGGGGAAGTGGGTGGAGAGATGTTATGTTACTGATGAATTACTGAGCTCTTCATCTGAAACTAATGATGTACTAATGTTGGATTATTGAATTTAAATTTTAAAAATTAAGAAAAAACAATAAGAAAAAAAAATCTCCCAAAAAACAAAAGTCCAGGGCCAGATAACTTCCCAGGTATTCTACCAGACATTTAAAGAATTCATACCTATTTTTCTCAAACTGTTCCAAAAATTAGAAATAGAGTAAAGCTTTCAAACTCCTTGTACTAGGCTAACATTACCTTGATTCCAAAACCAAAGACTTGAATAAAAAGAATTACCGACCAATATCCCTGATGAAAATGGATGTAAAAATTCTCCACAAAATACTAAGAAATCGAATTCAACAGTACATTAAAAGAATTAAACACCACTGTCAAGTGGGATTTATTCCTGGGCTGTAGTATTCCTGGGCTTGGGTCATTCAATATTCACAAGTCAATCAACGTGATACACCACGTTAATAAAAGAAAGGATAGCTGGGTGATAGACATTGGGGAGGGTATGTGCTATGATGAGTGCTGTGAATTGTGTAAGACTGTTGAATCACAGACCTGTACCTCTGAAACAAATAATACATTATATGTTAAAAAAAAAAAGAAGAAGAAGAAGAAGATAGCAGGAAGGGAGAAATGAAGGGGGGGGAATCGGTGGGGGAGACGAACCGTGAGAGACTATGGACTCTGAGAAATAAACTGAGGGTTCTAGAGGGGAGGGGGTGGGGGGATGGGTTAGCCTGGTGATGGGTATTAAAGAGGGCACATACTGAATGGAGCACTGGGTGTTATATGCAAACAATGAATCATGGAACACTACATCAAAAACTAATGATGTAAGGTATGGTGATTAACAACATTAAAATAAAATAAAATAAAATAAAATAAAATAAAATAAAATAAAATAAAAAGAAAGGATAATAACCATATGATCCTCTTAATGGGAGGAGAAAAAACATTTGACTAAAATACAGCATCCATTCTTGATAAAAACCTTCAACAAAGTAGGGGTAGATGGAATATACCTCAACATCATAAAAGCCATATTATGAAAGACCCACAGCTAATTCCATCCTCAATGAGGAAAACTGAGAGCCTTTCTTCTATGGTCAGGTAGAAAAAAGGGATGTCCACTCTCACCATTACTATTTAACATAATACTGGAAGTCTTAGCATCAGCAATCAGACTACAAAAAGAAAAAAATGTTTGCAAATTGGTAAGGAAGAATTCAAATTTTCACTATTTGCAGATGATATGATACTATATGTAGAAAAGCTGAAAGACTCTACCCAAAATATTGCTAGAACTGATACATGAATTTGGCAAATTTGCAGGATATAAAATCAATGTGCAGAAATCTGGTGCATTTCTATACACCAATAACGAAGCAACAGAAAAAGAAATCAGGGTATCGGTCAAATTTGCAATTGCACCAAAAACAATAAAATACCTAGGAATAAACATAACTAAAGAAGTAAAAGATCTGTATAACATAACTATAAAATATTTATGAAAGAAATGGAGGAGGACACAAAGAAATGGAAAAGTATTACTGCTCATGGATTGGAAGAACAAGCATTGTTAAAATATCTATACTACCTAAAGCAATCTACACACAAAATTCTCCCAGCATTTTTCACAGAGCTAGAACAAACAATCCTAATACTTGTATGGAAGCAAAAAAGACCCCAAATAGCCAAAGAAACCCTGAAAAAGAAAAACAATGCCAAACTTCAAGCTATATTACAAAGCTGTTGTCATCAAGACACTATGGTACTGGCACAGTGATTGGCATAACTGGAGGCAAGGGAAACAAGAGCAAAAATGAACTATTGCGATCTCATCAAGAGAAAGACCTTCTGAACAGTAAAGGAAACAATCAACAAAACCAAAAGTCAACCTATGGAATGGGAGAATATAGTTGCAAATGACATATCTGATAAAGGACTAGTATCCAAAATCTATAAAGAACTTCTCAAACTCAACACTCCAAAACCAAATAATCCAGTTAAAAAATGAACAGAAGAAATGAATAGACACTTTTCCAAAGAAGACATCCAAATGGCTAACAGACACATGAAAAGATGCACAACATCACTCATCAGAATGAAATACAAATCAAATCCATGATGACATATCATCTCACACCTGAGAGAATGGCTAAAATTAACAACATAAGAAACAACAATTGTTGGTGAGGATTCGAGGAATCCCACTGTTGGTGGGAATGCAAAGTGGTGCAGCCACTCTGGAGAACAGTATGGAGTTTCCGTAAAAAGTTAAAAATAGAACTACCTTACAATCCAGCAATTGCACTATTAAGTATTTCTCCAAAGAACAGAAAAATACAGAGTCGAAGGGATACATGCACCCCTATGTATATAGCAGCATTATCAACAATAGCCAAACTATGGAGAGAGCCCAAATGCCCATCAACTAATGAAAGGGGAAAAAAAGATGTGATATATAAGACAGTTGGTTTCAAGGTACGAAGCGGGGAGCCCTGATTCCGCGGGCAGATATCAGAGGATAAACCGCAGTAGGAGGGTGCCTGGCCGTAGGGATCCTACACCGCCAGTGAGCGACAGCCTCACGTGCTGGGGACGGGGCACAGACTCACAGACTGATATCGGCAGGGAAAGGACTTTAGGGCAGCCCCCGGGATGGAAACCCGGTGCAGCGGGGGTCGTGGGTGTGAACTGGGAGCAGCTGGCAGTTTTAGAAGCACAAAGGGCAGAGACATGCCCCAACCGGGAGGCAGGACTGGGGGCACTGGGAAGGGTCCCACAACCCAAGACACTGCAGTTTATAGCAGCACAGACAGAAATGGAGATAGTGTGGCCTGGAGAGCTCACTGAAGAACAGACTGCGATCTCTGTCTGAGGCAGAGGGCTGGAAACGGTCTCTTCTGCTCTGACTCTCGGAAGAGATGCGGAAAGCCACCAGGGAAAGCTGCCAGAGAACAAAAGCCCCCAAAACGGGTTCCCAAGGAGCCCATCCTCCCCCACAGGGTGGCAAGGCAACTCTGCCCAAACAGCGTTGCCTGAGTAAAAGTGTGGCAGACCCCTCCCCCAGAAGACAGCAACCCTAAGGTCCCTAGAAAACAGGTGCATCTTGCTTGGGTTCTGGTCAATAATTTGGACGCTATACATTCCCTCAACCAACCATCAACAGAATGACTAGGAGGAGGAACCCCCAAAATAGGAAAGACTCAGAGATTATGACTTATGCCGCAGATTTACAAATGGATACAGATATAACCAAGATGTCAGAGATGGAATTCAGGCGAGCAATTGTGAAGACAATAGCTAGAATGGAGAAATCAATAAATGGCAACATAGAGTCTCTAAGGGCAGAAATGAAAGGTGAATGGCAGAACTTAAAAATGCTATCAATGAGATCCAATCCAATCTAGATAATCTAACAGCTAGGGTAAGTGAGGCAGAAGAATGAATCAGTGACGTGGAAGACAATTTAATAGACAAAAAGAGAAAAGAGGAGGCCAGGGACAAACAACTCAGAATCCATGAAAATAGAATCAGAGAAATAAGTGACACCATGAAGCGTTCCAATATCAGAATTATTGGAATCCCAGAGGGAGTGGAGAGAGAGAGAGGACTAGAAGATATATTTGAGCAAATCATAGCTGAGAACTTCCCTAATCTGGGGAATGAAACAAACATTCGTGTCCTAGAGGCAGAGAGGACCCCTCCCAAGATCAAGGAAAACAGGCCAACACCCTGGCATGTAATAGTAAAACTCACAAATCTTAGAACCAAGGAAACCATCTTAAGGGCAGTTAGGGGGAAGAGATTCCTTACATACAGAGGGAGGAACATCAGAATAATGTCAGACCTATCCACAGAGACCTGGCAAGCCAGAAGGCCTGGCGACACATATTCAAGGTACTAAATGAGAAGAACATGCAGCCAAGAATACTTTATCTGGCAAGGCTTTCATTTAGAATGGACAGAGAGATGCAGAGCTTCCAAGACCAGCAGAAACTGAAAGAATATGTGACCACTAAGCCGGCCCTGCAAGAAATATTAAGGGGAGTTCTATAAAAGGAGAAAGACCCCAAGAGTGATATAGAAGAGAAATTTACAGGGACAGTCTATTAAAAAAGTCTTCACAGGCAACATGATGACAATTAATTCATATCTTTCAATAATCACTCTCAACGTGAATGACCTAAATCCTCCCATAAAACTGCAAAGGGTTGCAGATTGGATAAAAAGAGGACCCATCCATATGCTGTCTACAAGAGACTCATTTTGAACCTAAAGATACATCCAGACTGAAAGTGAAGGGATGCAGATCCATCTTCCATGCCAATGGACCTCAAAAGAAAGCTGGGGTAGCAATTCTTATATCAGACAAAATAGATTTTAAACTAAAGTCTGTAGTTAGAGACACTAAGGACACTATATCATTCTTAAAGGGTCTATCCAACAAGAAGATCTAACAATTGTAAATATCTATGCCCCCAACATGGGAGCAGCCATCTACATAAGCCAACAGTTAACCAAAATAAAGAGTCATGTTGATAACAATACATTAATTGTAGGATACCACTCTCAGCAGTGGACAGATTATCTAAGTAGAAAATCAACAAAGAAACGAGAGCTTTGAAAGACACACTGGACCAGATGGACCTCATAGATATATACAGAACATTACACCCTAAAACAACAGAATACTCATTCTTCTCGAGCACACATGGAACTTTCTCCAGAATAGACCACATACTGGGTCACAGATCAGGTCTCAACCGATACCAAAATATTGAGATTATACCCTGCATATTTTCAGACCACAGTGCTTTAAAACTGGAACTCAATCACAAGAAAAAATTTGGCAGAAATTCAAACACTTGGAAGCTAAAGACCACTCTGCTTAAGAATGTTTGGGTCACGATGTTTATAGCAGCAATGTCCACAATAGCCAAACTGTGGAAAGAGCCAAGATGTCCATCAACAGATGAATGGATAAAGAAGATGTGGTATATATATACAATGGAATATTATGCAGCCATCAAAAGGAATGAGATCTTGCCATTTGCAACGACGTGGATGGAACTGGAGGGTATTATGCTGAGCGAAATAAGTCAAACAGAGAAAGACATGTATCATATGACCTCACTGATATGAGGAATTCTTAATCTCAGGAAACAAACTGAGGGTTGCTGGAGTGGTGGGGGGTGGGAGGGATGGGGTGACTGGGTGATGGACACTGGGGAGGGTATGTGTTCTGGTAAGCGCTGTGAATTGTGCAAGACTGTTGAATCTCAGATCTGTACCTCTGAAACAAATAATGCAATATATGTTAAGAAAGAAAAAAAGAAGAAGAAGAATGTAGCAGGAGGGGAAGAATGAAGGGGGGGAAATTGGAGGGGGAGAAGAACCATGAGAGACAATGGACTCTGAAAAACAAACTGAGGGTTCTAGAGGGGAGGGGGGTGGGAGGATGGGTTAGCCTGGTGATGGGTATTGAGGAGGGCACGTTCTGCATGGAGCACTGGGTGTTATGCACAAACAATGAATCATGGAACACTATATCTAAAACTAATGATGTAATGTATGGGGATTAACATAACAATAAAAAAATTTAAATTAAAAAAAAAAAAAAAAGAATGTTTGGGTCAACCAGGAAATCAAAGAAGAACTTAAACAATTCATGGAAACCAATGAGAATGAAAACACATTGGTCCAAAACCTGTTGGATACTGCAAAGGCGGTCCTAAGGGGGAAATACATGGCCATCCAAGCCTCACTCAAAAAAATAGAAAAATCCTGAATTCACCATCTAAGCCTACACCTTAAAGAACTAGAGAAAAAGCAACAAACAATGCCTAAGCCACGCAATAGAAGAGAAATAATTAAGATTAGAGCAAAGATCAATGAATTAGAAACCAGAAATGCAGTAGATCAGATCAATGAAACTAGTAGCTGGTTCTTTGAAAGAATTAATATGATCGATAAACCACTGGCCAGACCTATCCAAAAGAAAAGAGAAAGGACCCAAATTAATAAAATTATGAATGAAAGGAGAGAGATCACAACTAACATCAAAGAAACAGAAACTAGAAATTATTATCAATAACTATATGACAATAAACAGCAATCTGGATGAAATGGATGCCTTCCTGGAAACCTATAAGCTGCCAAGACTGAAGAAGGAAGAAATTGACAACCTGAATAGGCCAATAACCAATAACGAGATTGAAGCAGTGATCAAAAACCTCCCAAAAAACAAAAGTCCAGAGCCTATTGGATCCCCAGAGGAATTCTACCAAACATTCAAAGAAGAAATAATACCTATTCTACTGAAGCTGTTTTAAAAATTAGAAACAGAAGGAAAACTTCCAAACTCATTCTATGAGGCCAGCATTACCTTAATCCCCAAACCAGGCAAAAACCCCATCAAAAAGGAGAATTTCAGAGCCTGATGAATATGGATTCCAAAATCCTCAACAAAATCCTAGCTAATAGGATCCAACAATACAGTAAAAGGATCATCCACCATGACCAAGTGGGATTTATCCCTGGAATGCAACAGTGGTTCAACATTTGCAAATCAATCAATGGGATAGAACAGATTAATAAGAGGAGAGAGAAGAACCATATGGTCCTCTCAATTGATGCAGAAAAGCATTTCACAATATACAGCATTCTTTCCTGATTAAAACTCTTCAGAGTATAGGGATAGAGGAACATTCTTCAAGTTCATAAAATCCATCTATGAAAAACCCACAGTGAATATCATCCTCAATGGGGAAAGGCTGAGAGCCTTTCCCTTAAGATCAGGAACACATCAAGGATGCCCATTCTTGCCACTATTGTTCAACATAGTACTAGAAGTCCTAGCAACAACAGTCAGACAACAAAAAGAAATAAAAGGTATTCAAATTGGCAAAGAAGACGTCAAATTCTCTCTTTTCGCAAATGACATGATACTTTATGTGGAGAATCCAAAAGACTCCACCCCCAAATTCCTAGAACTCATCCAGCAATTCAGTAATGTGGCAGGATACAAAATCAATGCACAGAAATCAGTTGCTTTCTTATACACTAACAACGCAACTGTAGAAAGAGAAATTAGAGAAACGATTCCATTTACAATAGCACCAAAAACCATAAGATACCTCGGAATAAACCTAACCAAAGAGGTAAAGGATCTATACTCTAGGAACTATAGAACACTCATGAAAGAAATTGAAGAAGACACAAAAAGATGGAAAAATATTCCATGCTCATGGATCCGAAGAATAAACACTGTTAAAATGTCTATGCTACCCAGAGCAATCTATACCTTCAATGCCATCCCTATCTAAATTCCAATGACATTTTTCATAGTGCTGGAACAAACAATCCTAAAATTTGTATGAAATCAGAAAAGACCCCAAATCGCCAAGGAAATGTTGAAAAAGAAAAACAAAGCTGGGGGCATCATGTTGCCCGATTTCAAGCTATGTTACAAAGCTGTGATCATCAAGACAGCATTGTACTGGCACAAAAACAGACATATAGCCCAATGGAACAGAATAGAGAACCCAGATATGGACCCTCAACTCTATGGTCAAATAATCTTTGACAAAGCAGGAAAAAAACATGCAATGGAAAAAAGACAGTCTCTTCAATAAATGGTGCTGGGAAAATTGGACAGCCACATGCAGAAGAATGAAACTCGACCATTCTCTAACAACATACACAAAGATAAACTCAAAGTGGATGAAAGACCTCAATGTGAGACAGGAATCTATCAAAATCCTAGAGGAGAACATAGGCAGTCACCTCTTTGACATCGGCCACAGCAACTTCTTTCAAGATACATCTCCAAAAGCTAGTGAAACAAAAGCAAAAATGAACTTTTGGGACTTCATCAAGATAAAAAGCTTCTGCACAGCAAAGGAAACAGTCAACAAAACTAAGAGGCAACCCACAGAATAGGAGAAGATATTTGCAAATGACACTACAGAGAAAGGGCTGGTATCCAAGATCTACAAAGAACTCAAACTCAACACCCAAAAAACAAATAATCAAGTCATAAAATGGGCAGAAGACATGAAAAGACACTTCTCTGAAGAAGACATACAAATGGCTAACAGACACATGAAAAAATGTTCATCATCATTAGCCATTGGGGAAATTCAAATCAAAACCACATTGAGATACCACCTTACACCAGTTAGAATGGCAAAAATGGACAGGGAAAGAAACAACAAATGTTGGTAAGGATATGGAGAAAGGGGAACCCTCTTACACTGTTGGTGGGAATGCAAGTTGGTAGCCACTTTGAAAAACAGTGTGCAGGTTCCTCAAAAAATTAAAAATAGAGCTACCCTATGACCCAGCAATTGCACTCCTGGGTATTTACCCCAAAGACACAGATGTAGTGAAGAGAAGGGCCATATGCACCCCAATGTTCATAGCAGCAATGTCTGCAATAGCCAAACTGTGGAAAGAGCTGAGATGCCCTTCAACAGATGAATGGATAAAGAAGATGTGGTCCATATATACAATGGAATATTACTCAGCCATCAGAAGGATGAATACACAACTTTTACATCCACATGGATGGGACTGGAGGAGATTATGCTAAGTGAAATAAGTCAAGCACAGAAAGTCAATTATCATATGGTTTCACTTATTTGTGGAACATAAGGAATAACATGGAGGACATTAGGAGAAGGAAGGGAAAAATGAAGGGGGGGGAACGGAGGGAGAGATGAACCATGAGAAACTATGAACTCTTAGAAACAAACAGGGTTTTAGAGGGGAGGGGAGAGGGGGGATTGGTTAGCCTGGTGATGGGTATTAAGGAGGGCATGTATTGCATGGAGCTCTGGGTGTTATACGAAAACAATGGATCGTGGATCACCACATCAAAAACTAATGATGTATTGTATGGTGACTAACATAACATAATAAAATTTAAAAAATTTAAAAAATTTAAAAAAAAGAAAGGATGACAATCCAACTTTTACATCAACATGGATGGGACTGGAGGAGATTATGCTAAGTGAAATAAGTCAAGCAGAGAAAGTCAATTATCATATGGTTTCACTTATTTGTGGAACCTAAGGAATAGCATGGAGGACATTAGGAGAAGGAAGGGGAAAATGAAGGGTGGGAAATCAGAGGGAGAGATGAACCATGAGAGATTATGGACTCTGATAAACAAACTGAGGGTTTTAGAGGGGATGGGTGTGGGTCAATGGGTTAGCCCAGTGATGGGTATTAAGGAGGGTATGTACTGCATGGAACAGTGGGTGTTATATGAAAATATTGAATCGTGGGTCACTACATCAAAAACTAATGATGTATTGTATAGTGACTACATAACATAATAAAATTTAAAACATTTTTAAAAAAGGAAGGAAAAGTTAGTTGTGGGGATGGAAAGTGGTGATGGTTGCACGGCATCATGGGTATTCCTTAACTGTATATGTACAAATGATTAAGATAGCAAATTTTGTGTTACGTGTATTTTGCCACAATTTAAACCTTTATGTGTGCTTCTAGAATGTATGGAACACTCATAATCTGTGCTCTATGATAACTATTTGCTACGTCTTTTTCCTCATTGTGATACTCATTCCTCTGAACTTACCGTAGAGCTGAGATTCTGTGAGACCCAACTTCAGTGAAGGTATATTGAGTTTTATAAAAAATATTAGATTTAAATTCGCTCCCTAAAAAGATCTTTTTCTTCATGTCTAAAACTTTGAGGCAATACTGAGAAAGCTAGAATGATACAAGAGGGCTGTCCTAGGCTATTGGCCTGGTTCCCAGAAACTTGACCATTAAGCCCTCTGAATGGCAAATCTTTACCAAGAAGCAGTATAGCCTCTGTTTTTGAGTTTGGAGAGGAACAAAACTCTTATAAAAGGTGAAGGAATTCAACACAAGAAGAATACTTTCTTTAGTTTCTCTTGATACAGGAAATATGATTCCTACTCCTACCAACTGCTACGTAAAATACTTTATATTATGTTAAGAATGTCCATATAGGGGTGCCTGGGTGGCTCAGTCATTAAGCATCTGCCTTCTGCTCAGGTCATGATCCCAGGGTCCTGGGATCGAGCTCTGCATAGGGCTCCCTGCTCCGCGGGAAGCCTGATTCTCCCTCTCTCACTTCCCCTGCTTGTGTTCCCTCTCTCGCTGTCTGTCTCTGTCAAATAAATAAATAAAATCTTTAAAAAAAAAGAATGAAATATTTCCATTTGTAATGACATGGATAGAGCTAGAGTATATTATGCTAAGCGAAATAAGTCAGTCAGAGAAAAATACCTTATGATTTCACTCATATGTGCAATTTAAGAAACAAAATAGATGAACATGTGTGAAGAGGGAAAAAAGAGATAGGGAAACAAAACATAAGAGACTCCTAAGATAAAGAAGAAACTGAGGGTTGATGGAGGGAGGTGGGTAGGGCATGAGGGCACTTGCTCTGATGAGAAGTGGATGTTGTATGTAGGTGATGAATCACTGAATTCTACTCCTGAAACCAACATTGGAGAGTTTGTTAACTAACCAAAATTTAAATAAAAATTACAAGAAAAGAAAACATGGATTTACAATATAAGATTAATTAAAAATAATTTGAAAAATTCATCAAACTTCATCAGGTAATAACTCATTATGTAAGCATTATTTGTATATAGATCAATTTATTATTAAGTAATAGTCAAAATATAGCTTAATTAATTAAGAAGCGAGTCTGTATTTATTCATCTTTACTAAATTTGGTTTTTTGGTTTTTTGGGGTTTTTTTGTGGGTGTTGTTTTGAGGAAAAAAAAAAAAAGTGCCTGGACATGGGAGGAAAGATCATGGCAGAGTAAGGGACCTCATTTCATCTGGTCCCTCAAATTTAGCTGGATATCTATCAAACCATTTTGAACACACACAAATTCAACCTGAGATATAAAAATATTTATCTGGATCTCTACAAGCAGAAAAACGACTACTTTTGCAAGGTAGGAGGTGTGGAATCTTGAATTTCGGGGGAAATATCGGAAGATAAATGGAGGGAGGAGGGAGCCTCCATAAGCCAGCCACTGGAAGGTGATAGAACACCAGAGTGCAAAATCAGGACCCATAGAAATCTGCTCCAGTGAGAGACATCCCTTACTGAAAAGGACAAAGGGGATGAATAGGGCAGAATTCTACATGGATCATTGTGGTCTCAGGATCCCAGGAGACTCAGAAAGAGTGGGGGAGCCTGGACTGATAGAGTGCCCAGGCAGTGGCGTGGAGAGGCGGGTTATGGTCAGCGAGCTCAGAAGGCATTCTCAGCTTGGGTCATCATAAACCATGAGTGGGCGGTAGAGAGAACATTCTTTGCCTGAGCACCCTGAAAAGGACTAGGAGGTGCGGGTTGTTTAACATCCCAAGGGAGATACTAAACGGCTGTGCCCATAACTGAGCAACAGCTATCAGGGTGTTTGGCCCCCAAAGCACACTGGGGTGGCACCAAGTCATGACCTGGGAGCTGCGGAAGAGGTGCACGCACTAGTCCATTGCTGTTCTCAGTTGCAAAGGCACAAAGCACAGAAATGCTCCCAGGTCCCCGGAACTCCCCCGGGAGAGCTGCAGTTGGTGTGAATAGCATGAGTCTGTGGAGCTTGGTACATACAGAAGTGGAGATGGTTTGATGTGAAAGGTTTATTGAAGAAAGGGGACTGTGACCTTGCAGCTCTGGACCAGAGATTCCCACATGGCCTATTTGCTCTGACCCTCTAAAGAGAAGCGGAAATCTGCCAGGGACCAAAACCCACACAACCAGCTCACATTAAGTCCATCCCCCTGACAAAGGGTGGATCAGCTCCACCCAGGCAAAGAAGCCTGTGAAGCCGAGTGGCAGGCCCCTCCCCCAGAAGACAGATGGGAAGAACAGGTGAATGACAAGTTTATGTCCCACAGGGGAAAATAATATACTGAGCTCCAGCTGTTCCCTCATGACTCATTTATACTTCAGGCTAAAATTTTACTTTTCTTTTTTGTTTCTATTCTTTTTTCTTTATTTTTAATTTTTTTTACCCTGTTCCTATTTCAAATAGATTCTTATTCCCAACGTATGTTTTTAAGTCACCTTTTAACTTCTATTTTTTTCAAATCTATGTTTTATAGATTTATTCCCCATACTAGCCCATTTTTCGCTCCACTCAATTTTATCTTGATATATATATAAAAGTTCTGATTTCTTTGCAATTTTGGGATATAGTGTCTTCCTACACACAGACCAAAAATCAAGGAGGGACAGGCAGATCACTGTGCTTTGCCACACCTGAGAGATTATAGTCTCTCTCCCCCCTCCTTTTTTTTTTTTTTTTTTTATTATGGTTTGGATCATCTTGACTTTGTTTGCATATCTGTGGTAGATTTCAACCACTTCAGATTTTTTCTAGGGTGCATTTTGCTTGGGTCGTGGTTGATATTTTGGACTCTGTTCATTCGCTCAACAATCCCTCGACAGAATGACTAGGAGGAGGAACTCTCAACAAAGAAAAGAACCAGAGACAATGTCCTCTGCCACAGAACTAAAGGATATGGATATAAGCAAGAAGTCAGAGATAGAATTCAAGATAGCAATTATAAAGCTAATAGCTAGGTTTGATAAAAGCTTACATGACAATACAAAATCTCTAAGGGCAGGAATGAGATCTAATCAAGCTGAACATAAAACTGCTATGAATGAGGGTGGTTCAGTAGGTTAAGCATCTGCCTTCAGCTCAGGTCATGATCCCAGGGTCCTAAGATTGAGCCCTGCATCAGGCTTACAGATCAGTGGGGAAGCTGCTTTCCCCACCCCCCGCCCCTGCTCTTCCTCTTTCTCTGTCTCTTGCTCTGCACTCTCTCTCAAATAATTGAAATCTTTAAAAAAAAATGCTATGAATAAGATGCAGTCTAAACTGTATGCTAAATGGCTAGGGTAAGTGAGGGAGAAGAGAGAATAAGTGATCTAGAAGACAGGCTGATGGAAAGGAAGGAAATTGAAGAAAAGAGAGAAAAACAACTCACAGCACATGAAGAGATACTTAGAGAATTTAATGATACATTGAAAAGGATGAATATCATGATCATCGGGATCCAAGAGGGGAGGGAGAGAAAGAGAGGGCTAGAAGGTATATTTGAGCAAACATGGCTGAGAACTTTCCTAATCTGGGGAAGGAAACAAGCATTCACATCCAAGAGACAGAGAGGACCCCTTCCAAAATCAATAAAAATAGATCAACACCCTGACATATAATAGTGATGCCTGCAAATCTTAGAGGGAAGGAAGCTATCCTGAGAGCAGCAAGGGGTAAGGGATTTCTTACAGACATAGGGAGGAACATCAGAATAACATCAGACCTATCCACAGAAACCTGGCAGGCCAGAAAGAGCTGGTGAAATATATTCAGGATACTAAATGAGAAGAATATGCAGCCAAGAATACTTTATCCAGCAAGTTTATCATTCAGAATGGAAGGAGACATAAAGAGTTTCCAGGACAGACAGAAACTGAAAGAATATGTGACCACCAAGCCAGGCCTGCAAGAAATATTAAGGGGGATCTTGTAAGCAAAGAGAGACCCCGAGAGTAATAAAAACCAGAAAATAACAATCTACAGAAACAGGGACGTTAAAGGCAGTACAATGGCACTAAATTAATATCTTTCAGTAGTTATTCTGAATGTAAATGGGCTGAATATTCCAATCAAAAGACATAGGATATCAGATTGGATTAAAAAAAAAAAAGCAGGACCCATCCATATGCTATCTATAAGAGATGCATTTTGAACCTAAAGACAACTCCAGATTGAAAGTGAAGGGATGGAGAACTATTTACCACACTAATGGACCTCAAAAGAAAGCTGGGGTAGCAATCCTCATACCAGACAAATTAGATTTTAAACCAAAGACTGTAGTAAGAGATGTAGAAGGACACTATATCATACTTAAAGGGTCTATCCAACAAGAAAATCTAACAATTGTAAATATCTATGCCCCCAACGTGGGAGCAGCCAATCATATAAACCAATTAATAACCAAATAAAGAAACATATCAATAATGATACATTAATAGTAGAAGACTTCAACATTCCAGTCACAGCAATGGACAGATCATCTAAGCAGAAGATCAACAAAGAAACAAGAACTTTGAATGACACATTGGACCAAATGGACTTCACAGACATATACAGAACATTCCACCCAAAAACCACAGAATACACATTCTTCTCAAGTGCACACGGAACTTTCTCCAGAATAGATCACATACTGGGTCACGCATCAAGTCTCAAACAATACCAAAAGATTGAGATTATTCCCTGCATATTTTCAGACCACAGTGCTTTGAAAATAGAAATCAACCACAGAAGCAATTTAGAAGGAACTCAGGCACTTTGAGGTTAAAGACCATTTTGCAGGGGGCGCCTGGGTGGCTCAGTTGGTTAAGCAACTGCCTTCGGCTCAGGTCATGATCCTGGAGTCCCAGGTTCGAGGCCCGCATCGGGCTCCCTGCTCAGCGGGGAGTCTGCTTCTCCCTCTGACCCTCCCCACTCTCATGCTCTCTCTATCTCATTCTCTCTCTCAAATAAATAAATAAAATTAAAAAAAAAAAAAAGAGCATTTTGCAGAAGAATGAATGAGTCAACCAAGAAATTAAAGAAGAACTTAAACAATTCACTGGAACTAATGAGAATGAAAACACATTTGTTCAAAACCTATGGGATACTGTAAAGGCAATCCTAAGAGGGAAGTACATTGTAATACAAGCCTCTCTCAAAAAAACTAGAAAAATCCCAAATGCAAAAGCTAACCTTACACCTAAAGGACCTGGAGAAAGAACAGCAAATAAAGCCCAAACCAAGCAGGAGAAGAGAAATAATAAAGATTAGAGCAGAAATAAATGAAATAGAAACCAGAAAAACAGTAGAACAGACCAACAAAACTAGAAGCTTGTTCTTTGAAAGATTTAATAAGATCGATAAACCTCTGGCCAGACTTATCCAAAAGAAAATAGAAAGGACTCAAATTAATAAAGTCATGAATGAAAGGGGAGAAATCACGACTAATACCAAGGAAATAGAGACCATTGTTAGAACTTATTACCAGCAGCTATATGCCAACAAACTAGGCAATCTGGAAGAAATAGATGCATTCCAGCATACTTACAAACTACCAAGACTGAAACAGGAAGAAGTAGACAATCTGAACAGACCAATAACCAGGAATGAAATTGAAACAGTAATCAACACCTCCAAAAACAAGAGTCCAGGGCCTGATGGCTTCCCAGGGATATTCTATCAAACATTTAAAGAAGAAATCATACCTATTCTACTGAAGCTGTTTCAAAAAAATAGAAATGGAAGGAAACTTCCAAACTCTTTCTATGAGGCAGCATTACCTTGATCCCCAAACCAGGCAAAGACCCTCAAAAAGAAGAATTACAGACCAACATCCCTGACGAACATGGATGCCAAAATACTCACCATGATCCTAGCTAATAGGATCCAACAGTACATTAAAGGAATTATTCACCACTACCAGGTGGGATTTATTGTGGTTCAACATTCACAAATCAATCAACGTGATAAAGTACATTAACAAAAGAAGGGAAAAGAACCATATGATCCTCTCAACAGATGCAGAGAAAGCATCTGATAAATAGAGGGAACATGCTTCAACATGATAAAAGCCATCTATGAAAAGCCCACAGCAAATATCATTCTCAATGGGGAAAAGCTAAGGTCAGGAATACAACAGGAATGCCCACTCTCACCACTATTGTTCAACATAGTATTAGAAGTCCTAGGCTCAGCAATCAGACAACAAAAAGAAACAAAATACATTCATAATGGCAAAGAAGTCAAACTCTCTCTTCACAGATGACATGATACTTTATGTGGAAAATCCTGAAGACTCCACCCCAAAATTTCTAGAACTCATACAGCAATTCAGCAATGTGGCAGGATACAAAATCAATGCACAGATATCAGTTGCATTTCTATACACTAACAATGTGACTGAAAAAAGAGAAATTAAGGAATGGATCCCATTCAAAATTGCACCAAAACCATTAGATACCTAAGAATAAACCTAACCAAAGAGGTAAAAGATCTATACTCTAGAAACTATAGAACACTTATAGGTTGGAAGAATAAACATTGTTAAAATGTCTACGTCGCCCAGAGCAATCTATACTTTTATTGCAATCCCTATCAAAATACCGCCGACATTTTTCACAAACAATCCCAAAATCTGAATGGAACCACAAAGAAGCCTGAATCACCAGGGAAATGTTGAAAAAGAAAACCAAAGCTGGGGGCATCACAATGCCTGACTTCAAGCTATATTTCAAAGCTGTGATCATCCATACAGCATGGAACTGGCACAAAAACAGACACATATGTCAATGGAGCTGAATAGAGAGCCCAGAAATGGACCCTCAACTCTACGGTCAACTAATCTTTGACAAAGCAGGAAAGAATATCCAATGGAAAAAAGACAGTCTCTTCAATAAATGGTGCTGGGAAAATTGGACAGCCACATGCAGAAGAATGAAACTGGACCATTCTCTTACACCATACACAATATAAACTCAAAATGGATGAAAGACCTAAATATGAGACAGGAATCCATCAAAATCCTAGAGGAGAACACAGGCAGCAACCTCTTTGATCTAGGCTGCAGCAACTTTTACATGACATGTGTCTAAAGGCAAGGGAAACAAAAACAAAAATGAACTATTGGGACTTTATCAAGATAAAAACTTCTGCACAGTAAAGAAAAAATCAACAAAACTAAAAAGCAACTCATGGAATGGGAGAAGATTTGTAAATGACATTACAGATAGATGGCTGGTATCCAAGATCTATAAAGAACTTCTCAACTCAACACCTAAAAAACAAATAATCAAGTCAAAAAATGGGCAGAAGAAGTGAACAGACTCTTCTCCAAAGAAGACATACAAATGGCTAACAGACATATGAAAAAATGTTCAACATCACTACCCATCAGGGAAATACAAATCAAAACCACAATGAGATACCACCTTACATCAGTCAGAATGGCAAAAATTAACAAGACAGGGAACAACAAATGTTGGCCAGGATGTGGGGAAAGTGGAACCCTCTTACACTGTTGGTGGGAATGCACACTGGTACAGCCACTCTGGAAAACAGTATGGAGATTCCTCAGGATGTTAAAAATAGAGCTATCCTCGGACCCAGCAATTGCACTACTGAGTATTTACCCCAAAGATACAGAGGCAGTGAATAGAAGGAGCAAATGCACCCTAATGTTCATAACAGCAATGTCCACAATAGCCAAACTGTGGAAGGAGCCAAGATGTCCTTCCTCAGATGAATGAATAAACAAGATGTGGTTCATATATATAATGGAATATTACTCAGCCATCAGAAAGGATGAATATCTACCAATTACATTGACATGCGTGGAACTGGAGGATATTATGTTAAGTGAAATCAGTCAATTAGAGAAAGACAATTATCATATGGTTTCACTCACATGTTGAACATAAGGGATAGTGCAGAGGACATTTGGGTTGGGGGTGGGGAAACTGAATGGGAAGAAATCAGAGAGGGAAACCAACCATATGAGACTCAACTCTGGGAAACAAACTGAGGGTTTTGGAAAGGGAGGTTGGTGGGGGGGATGGGGTAACTATGTGATGGGCATTAAGGAGTGATGTGATGAACCCTGGGTGTTATACTGAACTGATGAATCATTGAACATTATATCAAAAACCAACGATATACTATACCTTGACTAATTGAATTTAAATAAATTTTTAAAAGTGCCTGGCCAGAAGAACCTTCCAGATAGCTTCATCTGCTTCAAAATTAATGTCTATTATCTCTATGTCTTAGAGATAGTGTATCTCAGTCTTACTTTCTGCTACTAAAATGTCCTCTTTTTTTTTTTTTTTTTTTGCCTTCTGCAGGGAGGGCCTGCCTAGGGAGTGGGCAGTCACTCTTCTGTGACTGCTCTTGTGTAGCCTGTTCTGAACAGGATGGGGACATAACTGGACCTGAACCCTTTGTAAGCAGAGCCACCACAACAGTGTAGCAGCATGGCGGCCAGGAGAACCAACCATGGCAGGAAGGAAGCCCATCCACAATGGGGGTGGCTGAGGGAGTGGCCCAGATAGGATGCTCAGGGAAGGTAGCGCTGAAATGGAATCCACAGACGTGGAAACCCAGCTGGGGCAGAGTTCTTCCCTTCTCTCCTTCCAGTCCTGGACTTGTATTGGTGCAGAGCCAGAGGCTTGGGGCAGAAGGTGTGGGAGATATGCCTCCACTGCTCCAGCCCTCAGGCCCCTGGTGTCTGGGTGGGGTCTACCTGCTGTTCACAGGACAGGGTGAATTGGGTCCTTGTCACACAACTGATGGGAAAGTAATGGGATGAAATTATGTGTTCTAATTGATTTATTTAGTTCATTATTGATAGGTGACAGTAGAGAACCAGTGTTCTTTAGCATTTGAAGTTCAACTGGGCAAATTAGTCTGGAGTTCTTAAAGAGCAAAATGCAAATGTGTCATTTATGTGCAAAGTACTGCATTCCTCCCTTCTTTCCATCCTTGGATGAATTTATGTTATTCTGGAAAAGTATACTTCTCACAGGACCACTTTTTACTAGATAACTTTGAAAACCTGACTCATCCTCTGATGTATATGTGAGTGTATGTGTCTTTATGTGCCAGCCTATTGTTCCTACTGTTGCTTTTGTTCTTACTGGGAACAGCAGGCTTATCTTTTTTATTATGCTGATTAATAGAATAGTATTTTATTTGATGAAACTTCTATCCTTATCATTTCTGCCTAATGAGATTTCTACCTCTTTCCATTTCTGCCTTTTATTTCTCTTCTAACTCCCTTTGTTTTGTCTACTTTGTGGATTTTGGCCCCCTCTGAAACTGGTGTATTATTCTTGGAATTGAAACACAAACAAAGATGAGTATACTCATGGTGGTAGTAATCATAGTTGAACTGAAAATTTCTATTTTAATATTCTTGTTGCAACTGAACCAACATGAATTCACTCCTTGGTGAATCAGAAACTGTACTAGGTTGAGTTGTTCCACAAAGAAGACTTTTATTTGCAGCAAATAAGGAGTTCATGGGTAATGGCTTCCAAAGCCATGACTCCTCAAGAGAGGGTGAATGTGTTCTCTTTGTTTGGGGTTAGGATGAATATTTAGATAGGGAAGTCTTGTCATCCTATGTAGAAGTGGGCATAAGGTCAAGCATGCACCTTAAGGAAACATGTCTATACATACATTGTATGTTGTGTAAATGAGGATGAGGCTCCCCCCACCATGGGTGGCAATTTTAGTATTGGAATGAGGTAAAGGTAATTGTAGGTCACTCAGAGGTTGCTCCATGGTCCATCTGTACAGGCACAAGTCAGGTTTAGCTCAAAGGGTCTGGGTGCTCTGGGCTGGTGGGAAGTTTGTCAGGGCAGTTGCCATCACCTGAGGGGTGGTTTTGCCTGAATCAAGAGGAAAGCCAGAAGGAAGAGCTTAGGGGAAAATATAAGACAAATGTTAGTGAATACAAGCAGGTGGGCAGTAAAGGCTGGGTCTTGGATTTTAGCTGGTGACATTGTCACAGAGACAAAGTTTGGCCATAAATAAAGAAAATGATTTCATATTATTTATGTTAGAGCCACAGGAACTTGGGTGCCAGTGAGATTTGCTATCAAAAATCACCTTCTTTTTCTTCTCTTTCTTTCTTTCTTGGTTCCTTTTTTCCTTCTATCAATAGGGTGGATATGTTTCATTGCTAGATTTGCAATGATCAAAATGTCATTGGTCAAAAATGTTGTTCCCTAATATGGACCCTGTTATGCCATTGGTAATTAGTGTTCTGTGTGTTTTCTGTCCTGCTCCCATGGTGACTGAGAGAGGAACATGGTGGACAGGAAAGAAAGAGGTGTATAGTATGGCATTTTGTGGTAGTTGGCCTTCGTTATTTCCTATATTGACCATGGCATTCAAACCCAAAACCTGTGCCAATTGTGTTGTGGTTTTTATTTGATTTTATTAACCACAGGTTAAATTGATAAAAATAGACACTGCTGTTTTGACAAATACCTTTCCAACTCAACCTACTCTATTATCTCTGCTATTTGTTTAATATAGATGGGATGTAGAATGGTTGTGAATAGCAATAAAATGAATTAAAGAGTGAAAATTGGTTGAACACCAGAAGCCTTATTTTGATTCTGAAATCCTGGGTTGGCTACCACTTAACATGAGACCTTTCTGTCCTTCTCTCTTGTTTTCACTATTATCTATCAATTGCCCCATTCCCTGAGGACTGGACAGCTGGTTTTCCTCTGCATGGACAAATTCAGCTTTCAGAGGAATGAACCATCTGATTACCAAGCCTCAAAATTCTCCCACTGTATTCTATCCCACCACATTCACTTGTACTCCAAGTCCAGAACAGAGCTCACAACCACACCCTGACCTTCTTACCAGTAATTACTACTCTCCCTGATGACATCCTTCTGAATCTTTTACATCAACTACACTTACTATTCAATCACAGTTCAACCTTTAGCTCTCTGTTGCTCCACTTTTTCCTATTGCTCCTCCTGGAGCTTTTCTTCCTTCCTTCCCTCTCCATTCAGAGGTTTCAAGATGCTTCGCTGAAAAGGGAACCCTCATGCACTATTGGTTAGAATGTAAATTGGTGCAGCCACTCTGGAAAACAGTATGGAGTTTCTTCAAAAAATTAAAAATAAAACCATAATGTCATTTAGTAATTTCACTTCTGGGTATTTATCCAAAGGAAATGAAATCACTTTCTCATAGAAATATCTGTATCCCCATGTTCATAGCAGCATTATTTATAATAGCCAAGACATGGAAACAACCTAAGTGTCCACTGATGGATGAATGGATAAAGAAAATGTCACACACACACACACACACACACACACACACACACACACACAGGAATGGTTCAGCCACTTAAAAAGGAAGTCTTTTCATTTATGATAACATGGATTAAACCTGAGGGCATTATGCTAAGTGAAACAAGTGAGACAGAGAAAGGCAAATACTGTATAATCTCACTCATAGGTGGAATCTAAAAAAGCCAAACTCACAGAAACAGAGTAGATTGATGGTTGCAAGGGGCTGGGGAGTAGGGGAAATAAGGAGATGCTTGTCAAAAGGTATAAACTTCCAGTTATAAGAGAAATAATAAGTTCTGGAGATCTAACGCACAGCATGGTGACTAGTTAACAGCACAGTATTAAATAAAATTGAAAGTTGCTAAGTGGATAAGAGGAAGGTTTCAGAGTTCATTTTGGTGCTACTTCTTGCTGCTGCTTGTAGTCCTGTCATCTTTCCCCAGGAGGCTGGCATTCACACTCCATTTCTTCCCAGGACCTGCGCTAAGCCTTTACTCATGTAAAACCTGAGAGTTCTTCAGCAAATCAATTTACCATTTAGCTATTTTGCAGGTCCTTTCTCAGTTGGACTTGTGTAACTTGATGCTCTATTGCTTGGAAAAGCATTTGGATGTCTTTAGAAGGTAGCTAACCAGAAGATACAGTTATTAAACTTGCAAAAGATACTCTTTAGATTTTAAGGTTTAAACCTGGTGACTCAATGGCAGAATGAATAATTGCATCAGTTTGTTACCTTATAATTTTCTTCTGGAAGATCTCAAAACTTTTCCTAGTTGACTTTTAAGCCACATTTTTGCTGCCACCCCGTCTCTCTCTCACCTAAGCACAAAAGACCCTCTCCCATCCATAAATTCTCCACCCATTCAATGGAGTGAGTCACATGTTTAGGCCTAACCCACACCTTCACAACAGCAGATGTTTGGAAAGATAAATCATATTCTCTCAGCCTAGACCAGAATAAAATCTTATCCTCTCACTGCTGGTAAAGCCCTTGAGAGTCTTAAACAAAGCTAGTCTTAGCTATAACTTCTGACTATTTTGATCATGCACATCAGTGTTTGCTGGTTCAAAGTGTTTTCTTTTGTGATTAAGTGACTATTAAATGTCCTCTCAAATTTACTCTACCAAGTGCAGGATTCCCACTTTACTCTTGTCAATTTGATCAAATAATGAAAAGTTAAAGCAAGACTGCCTAATTTGTTAAAGATTAAATCTGTTAGTGTTTTCTCACTAAATTAAAACCATGTACCTAAAAGCAAACAAAAGTCGAAATAAAACCATAGCTATTGCATCACTGTTCTGCTTATTTCTATAATTTTAAAATAAATCTTCTGACCACAGCTCCTTTTCGGCACATGCCATAATTTGAATGTTTATTGCCATGGTGATGGGCTTTTGTGGCTGTTTATACCATAAGGGGAACAATTGGAGGCTAGTCTTTTAGAACACATTAAGAAATCTCCAGGCTCAAAGAAGCATGTGTTATCCTACAAGAATATTCCATCTGTTGCTGGAAATATCTAATCTCCCTTGTTGACTGGTTTTATCTATCAGTTGTATGGATTTAGTTTAATGTCTGCTTTCTACCAATAAATAGATTTATTTCTGTGGGCTGCCAAATTAGATTGTTCTAAATATGTAGGACCATCAATTTCATGATAATACTAAAAGTAAATTGTTGCCACCTATAAGTCCTTTTGGACCACAGTTTGTTATAACTGATATGTTGTTTGTTGAGATTATTTTTCCTTAGCTTGGAAAATAATTCACTACTGGAGTGATGGCCACTAGAAAGCAACTTTGTAATTCGGGGAAATTTCAGAACTGTGCCAGATATTACATTCATGAATAATGGAAGGTTTACTGCATCTAGATCCACAAAGTTAGGAACATAAAAACTGGGTCAAACATTATATGAGCCAAAAACGTCCCCTTGGCTGATGGAAGGTGGACAAGCTTTTCATTACTTGTTTCTGAATCACCATGTTTACCAGAATTGGTGCCTGAAACTCTTTAATGGGTCCTTCTCCTGAAATAACAAGGCTATATTTAGAGATTAAACTTTTTGTAGACTCCCTAGATTTTGCATAAATTGAATTATTAACAGAAATAGTGAGGTAGCATACAATAATATCCAGTTTTCTCTTTCTGTCACTTCTCTATATGACCCTTACACTAGTTAGTAAGAGGTATCTGTGTTTCTTTGAAAAGAACTAGACTGTTATCACAGGAATGCAAAGGGAAAGAAATAGTTTGATCTGCTTTTCTTTTCTTTTTTTTATTATCTTCAATTAGACAACATATAGTACCTTATTAGTTTTTTTAATTTAAATTTATTTTATTATGTTATGTTAGTCACCATACAGTACATCATTAGTTTTTGATGTAGTGTTCCATGATTCATTGTTTGCATATAACACCCAGTGCTCCATGCAATACATGCCCTCCTTAATACCCATCACCAGGCTAACCCATCCCCCCACCTTGCTCCCCTCTAAAACCCTCAGCTTCTCAGAGTCCATAGTCTCTGATGGTTCAATTCCCCTCTGATTTCCCCCTCTTCATTTTCCCCCACCTTCCCCTATGATCCTCCATGCTATTCCTTATGTTCCACAAATAAGTGAAACCATATGATGATTGACTTTCTCTGCTTGACTTATTTCACTAGCATAATTTCCTCCAGTCCCATCCATGTGGATGTAAAAGTTGGGTATTCATCCTTTCTGATGGCTGAGTAATATTCCATTGTATATATGGACTACATCTTCTTTATCCATTCATCTGTTGAAGGGCATCTCGGCTCTTTCCACAGTTTGGCTATTGTGGACATTGCTGCTATGAACATTGGGGTGCATATGGCCCTTCTTTTTACTACATCTGTGTCTTTGCGGTAAATACCTAGTAGTACAATAGCTGGGTCATAGGATAGCTCTATTTTTAATTTTTTGAGAAACCTCCACACTGTTTTCCAAAGTGGCTGTACCAACTTGCATTCCCATCAACAGTGTAAGAGGGTTCCCCTTTCTCCAGAACAGAACATTTGTTGTTTCTTGCCTTGTCAATTTTTGCCATTCTAACTGGTGTAAAGTGACATCTCAATGTGGTTTTGATTTGAATTTCCCTGATGGCTAATGATGATGAACATTTTTTCATGTGTCTGTTAGCCATTTGTATGTCTTCTTTGGAGAAGTGTCTGTTCATGTCTTCTGCCCCTTTTTCTTGACTTGATTCTGTGTGTTGAGTTTGAGAAGTTCTTTATAGATCTTGGAAATCAGCACTTTTTCTGTAGTGTCATTTGAAATATCTTCTCCCATTCTGTGGGTTGCCTCTTTGTTTTCTTGACTGTTACCTTTGCTGTTCAGAAGTTTTTATCTTGATGAAGTCCCAAAACTTCATTTTTGCTTTTGTTTCACTAGCCTTTGGAGATGTATCTTGAAAGAAGTTGCTGTGGCCGATGTCAAAGAGGTTACTGTCTATGTTTTCCTCTAAGATTTTGATGGATTCCTGTCTCACATGGAGGTCATTCATCCATTTTGAGTTTATCTTTGTGTATGGTGTTAGAGAATGGTTGAGTTTCATTCTTCTGTAGGTAGCTGTCCAATTTTCCCAGCACCATTTATTGAGGAGACTTTTTTCCATTGCATATTTTATTCTGCTTTGTCGAAGATTATTTGACTATAGAGTTGAGGGTCCATATCTGGGCTCTCTATTCTGTTCCATTGATCTACATGTCTGTTTTTGTGCCAGTACCATGCTGTCTTGGTGATCATGGCTTTGTAATATAGCTTGAAATCGGGCAACGTGATGCCCCCAGCTTTGTTTTTCTTTTTTCAACATTCCCTTTGCAATTCAGGGTCTTTTCTGATTCCATACAAATTTTAGGATTGTTTGTTCCAGCACTTTGAAAAACATCACTGGAATTTTTTTTTAATTTTTTTTATTATTATGTTAACCACCATACATCATTAGTTTTTGATGTAGTGTTCCATGATTCATTATTTGTGCATAACACCCAGAGCTCCATGCAGAACGTGCCCTCTTTAATACCCATCACCTGGCTAACCCATCCTCCCTCCCCCCTCCCCTCTAGAACCCTCAGTTTGTTTTTCAGAGTCCATCGTCTCTCATGGTACATCTCCCCCTCCGATTTCCCCCCCTTCATTCTTCCCCTCCTGCTATCTTCTTCTTTTTTTTTTCTTAACATATATTGCATTATTTGTTTCAGAGGTACAGATCTGAGATTCAACAGTCTTGCACAATTCACAGTGCTTACCAGAGCACATACCCTCCCCAGTGTCTATCACCTAGCCACCCCATCCCTTCCACCCCACCCCCCACTCCAGCAACCCTCAGTTTGTTTCCTGAGATTAAGAATTCCTCATATCAGTGAGGTCATATGATACATGTCTTTCTCTGATTGACTTATTTCGTTCAGTATAACACCCTCCAGTTCCATCCACGTCGTTGCAAATGGTAAGATCTCATTCCTTTTGATGGCTGCATAATATTCCATTGTGTGTATATATATATATATATATATATATATATATATATAGCACATCTACTTTATCCATTCATCTGTCGATGGACATCTTGGCTCTTTCCACAGTTCGGCTATTGTGGACATTGCTGCTATAAACATCAGGGTGCACGTACCCCTTCGGATCCCTACATTTGTATCTTTGGGGTAAATACCCAGTAGTGCAATTGCTGGATCATATGGTAGCTCTATCTTCAACTTTTTGAGGAACCTCCATACTGTTTTCCAGAGTGGTTGCACCAGCTTGCATTCCCACCAACAGTGTAGGAGGGTTACCCTTTCTCCCCATCCCCGCCAACATCTGTCGCTTCCTGACTTGTTAATTTTAGCCATTCTGACTGGTGTGAGGTGGTATCTCATTGAGGTTTTGATTTGGATTTCCCTGATGCCGAGCGATGTTGAGCACTTTTTCATGTGTCTCTGGGACATTTGGATGTCTTCTTTGGAAAAATGTCTGTTCATGTCTTCTGCCCATTTCTTGATTGGATCATTTGTTCTTTGGGTGTTGAGTTTGATAAGTTCTTTATAGATTTTGGATACTAGCCCTTTATCTGATATGTCATTTGCAAATATCTTCTCCCATTCTGTCAGTTGTCTTTTGGTTTTGTTGACTGTTTCTTTTGCTGTGCAAAAGCTTTTTATCTTGATGAGGTCCCAATAGTTCATTTTTGCCCTTGCTTCCCTTGCCTTTGGCGATGATTCTAGGAAGAAGTTGTTGCAGTTGAGATCGAAGAGGTTACTGCCTGTGTTCTCCTTTAGGATGTTAATGGACTCCTGTCTCACATTGAGGTCTTTCAACCATTTGGAGTCTATTTTTGTGTGTGGTGTAAGGAAATGGTCCAGTTTCATTCTTCTGCATGTGGCTGTCCAATTTTCCCAACATCATTTGTTGAAGAGACTGTCTTTTTTCCACTGGACATTCTTTCCTGCTTTGTCAAAGATTAGTTGACGAAATGGGGATCCATTTCTGGGCTCTCTATTCTGTTCCATTGATCTATGTGTCTGTTTTTGTGCCAGTACCATACTGTCTTGATGATGACAGCTTTGTAATAGAGCTGGAAGTCAGTCACTGTGATGATCCCAGCTTTGCTTTTCTTTTTCAACATTCCTCTGGGTATTCGGGGTCTTTTCTGGTTCCATACAAATTTTAGGATTATTTGTTCCATTTCTTTGAAAAAAGTTTATGGTATTTTGATGGGGATTGCATTGAATGTGTAGATTGCTCTAGGTAGCATTGACATCTTCACAATATTTGTTCTTCCAATCCATGAGCATGGAATGTTTTTCCATTTCTTTGTGTCTTCCTCAATTTCTTTCATGAGTATTTATTAGCTTTCTGAGTACAGATCCTTTGTCTCTTTGGTTGGATTTATTCCTAGGTATCTTATGGTTTTGGGTGCAATTGTAAATGGGATCGACTCCTCAATTTCTCTTTCTTCTGTCTTGTTGGTGTATAGGAATGCCACTGATTTCTATGCATTGATTTTATATCCTGCCACTTTACTGAATTCCTGTATGAGTTCTAGCAGTTTTGGGGTGGAGTCTTTTGGGTTTTCCACATAAAGTATCATATCATCTGCAAAGAGTGAGAGTTTGACTTCTTTGCCGATTTGGATGCCTTTGATTTCTTTTTGTCGTCTGATTGCTGTGGCTAGGACTATGTTGAATAGCAGTGGTGATAGTGAACATCCCTGCCGCGTTCCTGACCTTAGGGGGAAAGCTCTCAGTTTTTCCCCATTGAGAATGATATTCGCTGTAGGTTTTTCATAGATGGCTTTTATGATATTGAGGTATGTACCCTCTATGCCTATACTCTGAAGAGTTTTGATCAAGAAAGGATGCTGTACTTTGTCAAATGCATTTTCTGCATCTATTGAGAGGATCATATGGTTCTTGTTCTTTCTTTTATTAAAGTATTATAACACGTTGATTGATTTGCGGATGTTGAACCAACCTTGCAGCCCAGGGATAAATCCCACTTGGTCGTGGTGAATAATCCTTTTAATGTACTGTTGGATCCTATTGGCTAGTATTTTGGTGAGAATTTTTGCATCCATGTTCATCAAGGATATTGGTCTGTAATTCTCCTTTTTGATGGGGTCTTTGTCTGGTTTGGGGATCAAGATAATGGTGGCCTCATAAAACAAGTTTGGACGTTTTCCTTCCATTTCTATTTTTTGGAACAGTTTCAGAAGAAGAGGTATTAACTCTTCTTTAAATGTTTGGTAGAATTCCCCTGGGAAGCCATCTGGCCCTGGGCTTTTGTTTGTTGGGAGATTTTTGATGACTGCTTCAATTTCCTCCATGGTTATAGGTCTGTTCAGGTTTTCTATTTCTTCCTGGTTCAGTTTTGGTAGTTGATACATCTCTAGGAATACATCCATTTCTTCTAGGTTATCTAATTTGCTGGCATAGAGTTGCTCATAATATGTTCTTATAATTGTTCGTATTTCTTTGGCATTGGTTGTGATCTCTCCTCTTTCATTCATGATTTTGTTGATTTGGGTCCTTTCTCTTTTCTTTTTGGTAAGTCTGGCCAGGGGTTTATCAGTCTTGTTAATTCTTTCAAAGAACCAGCTCCTAGTTGATGTGTTCTACTGCTCTTTTGGTTTCTATTTCATTGATTTCTGCTCTGATTTTTATTATTTCTCTTCTCCTGCTGGGTTTAGGTTTCATTTGCTGTTCTTTCTCCAGCTCCTTTAGGTGTAGGGTTAGGTTGTGTACTTGAGACCTTTCTTGTTTCTTGAGAAAGGCTTGTATTGCTATATACTTGCCTCTCAGGACTGCCTTTGCTGCATCCCAAAGATTTTGAACAGTTGTGTTTTCATTTTCATTTGTTTCCATGAATTTTTAAAATTCTTCTTTTATTTCCTGGTTGACCCATTCATTCTTTAGTAGGATGCTCTTTACCCTCCATGTATTTGAGTTCTTTCTGACTTTCCTCGTGTGATTGAGTTCTAGTTTCAAAGCATTGTGGTCTGAAAATAGGCAGGGAATGATCCCAATCTTTTGGTACTGGTTGAGACCTGATTTATGACCTAGGATGTGATCGATTCTGGAGAATGTTCCATGGGCACTAGAGAAGAATGTGTATTCCATTGCTTTGGAATAGAATGTTCTGAATATATCTGTGAAGTCCATTTGGTCTAGTGTGTCATTTAAAGTCTTTATTTCCTTGTTCACCTTTTGCTTAGATGACCTGTCCATTTCAGTGAGGGGGGTGTTAAAGTGCCCCACTATTATTGTATTGTTGTCGATGTGTTTCTTTGCTTTTGTTATTAATTGGCTTACATAATTGGCTGCTCCCATGTTAGGGGCATAGATATTTACAATTGTTAGATCTTCTTGTTGGATAGACCCTTTAAGTAGGATATAGTGTCCTTCCTCATCTCTTATTACAGTCTTTGCTTTAAAATCTAATTTGTCTGATATAAGGATTGCCACACCAGCTTTCTTTTGGTGTCCATTAGCATGGTAAATGGTTTTCCACCCCCTCACTTTCAATCTGGGGGTGTCTTTGGGTCTAAAATGAGTCTCTTGCAGACAGCATATCGATGGGTCTTGTTTTTTAATCCAATCTGATAGCCTGTGTCTTTTGATTGGGACATTTAGCCCATTTACATTCAGGGTAACTATTGAAAGATAGGAATTTAGTGCTATTGTATTGCCTGTAAGGTGACTGTTACTGTATATTGTCTGTGTTCCTTTCTGGTCTATGTTGCTTTTAGGCTCTCTCTTTGCTTAGAGGACCCCTTTCAAGATTTCTTGTAGGGTGGTTTCGTGTTTGCAAATTCCTTTAGTTTTTGTTTGTCCTGGAAGATTTTTATCTCTCCTTCTATTTTCAATGACAGCCTAGCTGGATATAGTATTCTTGGCTGCATATTTTTCTCGTTTAGTGCTCTGAATATATCCTGCCAGTCCTTTCTGGCCTGCCAGGTCTCTGTAGATAGGTCTGTTGCCAATCTAATGTTTCTACCATTGTAGGTTACATATCTCTTCTCCCGAGCTGCTTTCAGGATTTTCTCTTTGTCTCTGAGACTTGTACGTTTTACTATTAGATGTCGGGGTGTTGACCTATTTTTATTGATTTTGAGAGGGGTTCTCTGTGCCTCCTGGATTTTGATGCCTGTTTCCTTCCCCAAATTAGGGAAGTTCTCTGCTATAATTTGCTCCAATATACCTTCTGCCCCTCTCTCTCTTTTTTCTTCTTCTGGGATCCCAATTATTCTAATGTTGTTTCGTCTTATGGTATCGCTTAGCTCTCAAATTCTGCCCTCGTGATCCAGTAGTTGTTTATCTCTCTTTTTCTCAGCTTCTTTATGTTCCATCATTTGGTCTTCTATATCACTGATTTTCTCTTCTGCCTCATTTATCCTAGCAGTTAGCACTCCCATTTTTGATTCCACCTCATTAATAGCCTTTTTGATTTCAACTTGGTTAGACTTTAGTTCTTTTATTTCTCCAGAAAGCGTTTCTCTAATAACTTCCATGCTTTTTTCAAGCCCAGCTAGTATCTTTAAAGTGATGATTCTGAACTCTAGATCCGACATCGTACTAATGTCCGTATTGAGTAGGTCCCTGGCAGTCGGTACTACCTCTTGTTCTTTTTGTTGAGGTGATTTTTTCCGTCTTCTCATTTTGTCCAGAGGAGAATAGATGAATGAGAGAACAAAATGCTAACAGGGTAACAACGTCCCCAGAAAATATAAAAAAATCAGAAAAAACCTGGAGCAGGGGGAAAAAGAAAGGGAAAGAAAGAAAAAAGAAAA
The DNA here is from genome assembly GCF_964656455.1 of Halichoerus grypus. Taxonomy (NCBI): domain Eukaryota; kingdom Metazoa; phylum Chordata; class Mammalia; order Carnivora; family Phocidae; genus Halichoerus; species Halichoerus grypus. Next base: position 66,390,533 of record NC_135724.1, read on the forward strand.
GCCAAAAAAAAGAAAAAGAAAAAGATAAAAAAAAAGAACAAAACAAAAAAAAAAACAGAATATGATCAAATATGATCAGGCTGATGCATAGATCAGTGCCACACACTAGATTTTGGGTGTATTTTGGTCTGTTAGAAGATAGTGCCTCCCAAAATTTTAAAGAAAAAAAACTTATATATGTACAAAAATAAGGGTTTATATGATGAAGGGATGGAATATGACTGTAAAGATGAAAATTATAAAATTTTTATAAAAGGAATTGATAAAACATTGTTTGAAAAAAGAAAAGAGGATAAAAAAAGAAAGAAAAAAAAAGGGAGAGAATGTGATCAGGCAGGAGAGTAGAAAAAAACCATACACTAGAGATTTAGGGTATATTTTGATCTGTTAGAAGAAACTATCTCAAAATTTTAAAGAGAGAACAACTTATATATATATATATAGATAGATATGCCAAAAATAAGGGTAACTACTATGAAGGGATACAATATGGCTTAAAAATGAAAAATAAAAATGTTTTTTAAAAAAGGGATTGATAAGATGTTGGTTGAAAAAGGGAAAAAGAAAAATTCAAAAACAAAAAAAAAAGACAGTTAAAAAAAATTAACTTTGAAAAACTAAAGAATCATGGTAAAAAAAGCCATGGATTCTATGTGCATTATTCCCCTAGCGCTGGAGTTCTGCCATTCTCATTGATCGGTAAACTTGGTCTTGGCTAGCTGTTCTTGCTGATCTTCTGGGGGAGGAGCCTGTTGCCGTGGTTCCCAAATGTCTTTGCCGGAGGCGGAATTGCTCCGCCCTTGCTGTTCCAGGCTAAGTAATCTGCTCGGGTTTGCTCTCGGGAACTTTTGTTCCCTGCAAGCTTTCCATACCGCTTTGGAGGCCGAGAGTGAAAATGGCGGCCTCCCAATCTCCTCCCCATAAGAGCCGAGAACTCGGGGCTCCACACCTCAGTGTGCCCCCAGAGAAAAGCAGTCAGTCACTCCTGTCTCCCTGGTCTCCAGCCACACTCCATGCTCACCCGGCCTGTGACCGAGCATTTCTATCTCTGGCACCCTACTCGGTGTGGTCTCCAAACCCAGCAGATCCCTGCGGTGTGCTCCCGCGCCTCTCCTCCCGGGGGAGGAAGGGGAGTCTCCCCGGATCTGCCGCTTGTTGGGTCCCTGCTGGAAGAGCAGTGTCCCGACTGTGCTGCGGATCACGGTTTATGGCAACCCCGAGCTGAGAGCCCGCACCTGGGCTCCGTCTCTGCAGCCGGCTTCCCCACTCCGATACCTGGGAGCTCTGCTGCACTCAGGCAACCCCAGTCTTTCTGTGACCCCGAGGGTCCTGAGACCACACTGTCCCACGAGGGTTCCACCCCCTGCTTAGCCACTGGAGCGACGTCCCTAAGTGGAGCAGACTTCTAAAAGTTCCGATTTTGTGCTCCACGGCTCTATCACTTGCCAGAAGCGGCCATCGGAGGCCCCTCCCCCGCCGTCTATCCTTCCGAATATCGCCTCGGGTTCACTTCTCTGCATGTCCTACCTTCCAGAAAGTGGTCGCTTTTCTGTTCAGAGAGTTGTTGCTATTCTTTTCTTCAATCTCCTGTTGAGTTTGTAGGTGTTCAGAATGGTTTGATCCCTATCCAGCTGAATTCCTGAGACCAGACGAAATCCAGGTCTCCTACTCCTCCACCATCTTGCTCCACCCCCATCTTGAGGTGTTTTTAATTCACTTATACTGTTTGTGATATAACAATAGCAGCTATCTAGGTTATTATGCTGTGATAGACTACTTGATCTACCTTCAGCTCTGATTCTTTCCTGCTCTGTGACACAGGATGCATTAATTTAATCTCTCAAAGCCTGATTTCTTTAACTGTAAAATGATGATGGAATGACCTAAGCCATAGGGATACAGAGAAGATCAAGGGAAATAATATGAATATGAGGTATTTATCATAATGTCTGTAACATTAATTTCTTAATACATATTAACTATTATTATTGTAAATATATCCTTAGGGAGGCATAATAGTTAATTTTATGTGTCAACATGACTTGACTAAGGAATGTCCAAATAGCTGATAAAAAATAATTTCTGGGTGTTTCTAGAAGAGATTAACATTTGACTCAGTAGACTGAATGGAGAAGATTCTCCCTCACCAATGTGGGTAGGCATTATCCAATCTGATGAGGGGCCCAAATGGAACAAAAAGGCAGAGGAAGGACAAATTCTTTCAATTCTTGAGCTTTGATGTCCACCTTCCCCTGCTCTTACAATTGGAGCTCCTGCATTTCAGGCCTTGAGATTCTGAGACTTACACTGGCACCTCCTCAACCAGACTTTCAGTCCTTTATAACACTGAGGGTTATAAAGCAGCTCCCCTGGCTCCCAGGCCTTGAGACTACGACTAAATTATACCATTGGTTTTCCTGGTTCTTCAGCTTGCAGACAGCATATCATGTCACATTTCAGCTTTTATTATCCCATGTGCCAAATTCCATGTTTTCTTGCGTATCTATATAGATAGATATACAAACCAGGATCTCCTTGGTTCTGCTTCTCTAGAGAGGCCTGACTAAATCAAAAGGTACAAAATATGGAATCTTTTAAATTTAAATTCAATTAACCAACATATAGTACATCTTAGTTTCAGATGTAGAGTTCAACAATTCATCAGTTGCTTATAACACACAGTGTTCATCATATCACATGACTTCTTAAAGCCCATCACCCAATTACCTCATCCCACCCACACACTTCCCCTCCAGTAACCCTCAGTTTGTCACCTGTAGTAAGAGTCTCTCATGGTTTGTCTCCCTCTCCGATGACTTCCCATTCAGTTTTCTCTCACTTCCCCTATGATCCTCTGTGTTGTTTCCTATATTCCACATATGAGTGAAACCATATGATAATTATCTTTCTCTGCTTGACTTATTTCACTTGGCATAATCCCCTCCAGTTCCATCCATGTCAGTGCAAATGGTGAGTATTCATCCTTTCTGATGGCTGAGTAATAGTCTATTGAATATATGTACGACATCTTCTTTATACATTCATCTGTTGAAGGGTATCTCAGCTCTTTACATAGTTTGGCTATTGCAGACATTGCTGCTATGAACATTGGGGTGCATGTGCCCCTTCTTTTCCATACATCTGTATCTTTAGGGTAAATAGCCAGTAGTGCAATTGTTGGGTCATACGGTAGCTCTATTTTTAACGTCTTCAGGAACCTCCATACTGTTTTCCAGATTCTGTACCAAATTGCATTCCCACCAACAGTGTAAGAGGGTTCCCTTTCTCCACATCCTTGCCAACAGTTGTTGTTCCCTGTCTTGTTAATTTTTGCCATTCTGACTGGTGTAAGGTGGTATCTCATTGTGGTTTTGATTTGTATTTCCCTGATGGGTATTGATGTTGAACATTTTTTCATGTGTCTGTTAGTCAATTGTATGTCTTCTTTGGAGAAGTGTCTGTTCATGTCTTCTGCCCATTTTTTGACTTGATTATTTGCTTTTGGGTGTTGAGTTTGAGAATTTCTTTATAGATCTTGGATACCAGCCCTTTATCTGTAGTGTCATTTGCAAATACCTTCTCCCATTCCGTGGGTTGCCTTTTTGTTTTGTTGACTGTTTCCTTTGCTGTGCAGAAGCCTTTTATCTTGATGAAATCCCAAAAGTTCCTTTTTGCTTTTTTTCACTAGCCTTTGGAGATGTATCTTGAAAGAAGTTGCTGTGGCCCATGTCAGAGAGGTTACTGCCTGTGTTCTCCCCTAGGATTTGGATGGATTCCTGTCTCACATTGAGGTCTTTCATCCATTTAGAGTTTATCTTTGTGTATGGTGTAAGAGAATGGTCTAATTTCATTCTTATGCATGCGGCTATCCAATTTTCCCAGCACCATTTATTGAAGAGACTCTTTTTTCCATTGGATATTCTTTCCAGCTTTGTCAAAGAGTGGTTGACCATAGAGTTGAGGGTCCATATCTGGGCCCTCTATTCTGGTTCATTGATCTATGTGTCTGTTTTATGTGCCAGTACCATGCTCTCTGGATAATCACAGCTTTGAAATATAGCTTGAAGTCAGGCATTGTAATGCCCCCAGCTTTGGTTTTCTTTTTCAACATTCCCCTGGCGATTCAGGGTCTTTCCTTTTCTTTCTTTTTTAAAGATTTTGTTTATTTATTTGAGAGAGAGCAGAGGGGAGGGGCAGAGACAGAGGGAGAAGCAGGCTTCCTTCCTTCCTGCCAAGCAGGGAGCCCGATGCAGGACTCGATCCCAGAACCCCGGGATCATGACCTGAGCTGAAGGCAGCCACTCAACGACTGAGCCACCCAGGCGTCTCCAGGGTCTTTTCTGGTTCCATACAAATTTTGGGATTGTTTGCTGCAGCTCTATGAAAAGTGTTGATAGTATTTTGATAAGGATTGCAATAAAAGTGTAGGTAGCTCTAGGCATCATAAACAGATTAACAATGTTTTTTCTTCCAAACCATGAGTATGGAATGTTTTTCCATCTTTTGGTGTCTTCCTCAATTTCTCTCATAAGTGTTCTGTAGTTTCTAGAGTATAGATCCTTTACCTCTTTGGTTAGGTTTATTCTTAGGTATCTTATGGTGTTTGATGCTATTGTAAATGGAATCAATTCCTTAATTTCTCTTCCTTCAGTCACATTGTTAGTGTATAGAAATGCAACAGATTTCATTGTATCCTGCCACATTGCTGAATGGCTGTATGGGTTCTAGTGATTTGGGAGTGGAGTCTTTTGGGTTTTCCACATAAAGTATCATGTCATCTGTGAAGAGAGAGAGTTTGACTTCTTCTTTGCCAATTTGAATGCCTTTTATTTCTTTTGTTGTCTGATCACTGAGGCTAGGACTTCTAGTACTACGTTGAAAACTAGTGATGAGAATGGGAATCCCTTTCGTGTTTCTGACTTTAAGGGAAAAGCTCTCACCTTTTCCCCATTGAGAATGATATTCACTGTGGGCTTTTCATAGATGGCTTTGATGATATTGAGGTATGTTCGCTCTATCCCTACACTTTGAAGCGTTTTAATGAAGAAAGGATGCTGTATTTTGCCAAATGCTTTCTCTGCATCAATTGAGAGGATCATATGTTTCTTGTGTCTCTTTTTATTAATGTGTTCTATCACTTTGATTGATTTGTGAATGTTGAACCACCCTTGCATCCCAGGAATAAACCCCACCTGGTCATGGTGAATACTCCTTTTAATGTACTGTTGGACGTATTGGCTAAGATCTTGTTGAGAATTTTGGTCCATATTCATCAGGGATATTGGTCTGTAATTCTCCTTTATGATGGGGTCTTTGGTTTTGGGATCAGGGTAATGCTGGCCTCATAGAACGAGTTTGGAAGTTTTCCTTCTGTTTTTATTTTTTGAAACAGCTTCAGAAGAATAGGTATTAGTTCTTCTTTAAATGTTTGGTGGAATTCCCCTGGGAAGCCATCTGGCCCTAGACTCTTGTTTGTTGGGAGGTTTTTGATTACTGTTCAATTTCCTTGCTGATTATTGGTCTGTTCAGATTGTCTACTTCTTTCTGTTTCAGTCTTGGTAGTTTATAAATTTCCAGGAATATATCCATTTCTTCCAGATTGCTTAATTTTTTGGCATACAGTTGCTGTAATAATTTCTAATACTTGTTTCTATTTCCTTGGTGTTGGTTGTGATCTCTCCCTTTTCATTCATGATTTTATTAATTTGGGTCCTTTCCCTTTTCTTTGGGATAAAGTCTGGTGAGAGGTTTATCAATCTTATTAATTCTTTCAAGAACCAGTTTCTAGTTTCACTTATCTGTTCTACTGTTTTTCTGGTTTCTATTTCATTGATTTCTGCTCTAATCTTTATTATTTCTCTTCTCCTACTTGGGTTAGGCTTTATTTGCTGTTCTTTCTCCAGGTCTTTTAGGTGCATTTGGGATTTTTCTACTTTTTTGAGAGAGGCTTGGATGGTTATGTATTTCCCCCTTAGGACCACCTTTGCTGTATCCCATTGGTTTTGAACAGATGTGTTTTCATTCTCATTAGTTTCAGTGAATTGTTTAAGTTCTTCTTTAATTTCCTGGTTGATCCAATCATTCTTTAGAAGGGTGCTCTTTAACTTCCAAGTGTTTGAGTTCCTTCCAAATTTCTTCTTTTGGTTGAGTTCCATAATCTTAATCTTTTGGTATTGGTTGAGCCCTGATTCGTGACCCAGTATGTGGATTATTCTGGAGAGAGATCCATGTGCACTCGAGAAGAATGAGTATTCTCTTAGGATGGAATATTCTGTATATATCTGTGAAGTCCATCTCGTCCAATATGTCATTCAAAGCTCTTATTTCTTTGTTGATCTTCTGCTTAGATGATTTGTCCATTGCTGTGAGTGGAGTGTTAAGGTATCTTACTCTTAATGTATTATTATCAATATTTTTATTTTGTTTATTAATTGGTTTACCTAATTGGCTGATCCCATGTTCTGGGCATAGATATTTACAATTGTTAGATCTTCTTGTAGGATAGACCCTTTAAGTATGATATAGTGTCTGTCCACATCTCTTACTATGGTCTTTGGTTTAAAATCTAATTTGTGTGATATGTGGATTGCTACCCCAATTTCTTTTGAGGTCCATTAGAGTGGTAAATGGTTCCCCATCCCCTCACTTTCTATCTGGATGTGTCTTTAGGTTCAAAATGAGTCTCTTGTAGACAGCATATGGATGGGTCCTGCTTTTTTATCCAATCTGAAACCACATGTCTTTTGATGGGAGCATTCAGCCTATTTACATTTTGAGTAACTCTTGAAAGATATGAATTTAGTGCCATTGTATTACCTGTAAAGCCCTTGTTTCTGTAGACTTTCTGTTCCTTTCTGGACTATGTGACTCGTAGGGTTTCCTTCGCTTACAGGATCCCCCTTAATATTTCTTACAGGCCTGGCTTGGTGGTCACATATTCATTCAGTGTCTGCCTGTCCTGGAAGCTCTTTATCTCTCCATCCTTTCTGAATGACAGCCTCTCTGGATAAAGTATTCATAGCTGCATGTTCTTCTCATTTAGCACCCTGAATATGTCTTGCCAGCCCTTTCTGGCTTGCCAGATTTCTGTGGACAGGTCTGATGTTATTCTTATGTTCCTCCCTCCATATAAGGAACCTCTTCTTCCTAGCTATTCTCGGGATAGTTTCTTTGGCTATAATATTTGCAAGCTTCACTATTATATGTCAGGGTGTTGATCTATTTTTATTGATTTTTATTGATTTTGGGAGGGGTTCTCTCTGCCTCTTGGACTCGAATGCTTGTTTCCTTCCCCAGATTAGGGAAATTCTGAGATATGATTTGCTCAAATACACCTTCTAGCCCTCTTTGTCTCTACCCCTTCAGTGATCCCAATAATTCTGACATTGGAACTTTTCATGGCATCATTGATCTCTCTAAGTCTGTTCTCATGGGCTTCTCTAGATGCCTATCCTTATCTTCCTTGGCTTCCTTTCTTTCTATCAGCTTATCTTCTAGATCACCAATTCGTTCTTCTGTCTCATTTACCCTGGCTGTTAGAGTATCTGGTTTAGACTGCATCTAAATCATAGCATTTTTAATTTCATCCTGATTAGATCTCATTTCTGCCCTTATAGATTCTATATTGGCCACTATGGTTTTCTCAAGCCTAGCTATTTGACTTCATAATTGCTACCCTGAAGTCTATCTCTGACATCTTGCTTATATCCCTATTCATTAGATCTGTGGCAGAGGACATTGTTTCTGGTTCTTTGTTGGCGAGTTCCTCCACCTAGTCATTCTGTTGAGGGATGGTTGAGGGAATGTACAGAGTCCAAAATATCAACCATGACCCAAGCAAAATGCACCTAGGAAAAAATCCAAAGTGGTTGAAAGCTACCACAAATATGTCATCAAAGCCAAGATGATCCAAAACAATAAAAAAGAAAGAAAAAAGAAAAGAGAAAAAAAGGGCAGGGGAGAGATTATAATCTTTCATTGTGGACACAAAAGGGTGATCTGCCTGTTCCTGCTTGATTTTTGGTCTGTATGTTAGATGACACTATAACCCAAAATTGCAAAGAAATCAGAACTTACAGGGCGCCTGGGTGGCTCAGTTGGTTAAGCGACTGCCTTCAGCTCAGATCATGATCCTGGAGTCCCTGGATCGAGTCCCGCGTCGGGCTCCCTGCTCGGCGGGGAGTCTGCTTCTCCCTCTGACCCTCCCCCCTCTCATGTGCTCTCTCTCATTCTCTCTGTCTCAAATAAATAAATAAAATCTTTAAAAAAAAAAAAAGAAATCAGAACTTACATATATATCAAGATAAAATTGAATAGATTGAAAAATGGCCTAGTGTGGGGCATAAATCTATAAAACATATTTGTGAAAAAGAAAAGTTAAGAAGCAACTTAAAAATGCAGGTTGGGAAATACTAATCTATTTGAAATGGGAACAGGGTTAGAAAGAAAGAAAGAAAGAAAAAAAAAAAGAAAGAAAAAAAAGAAAGAAAGAAAGAAAGAAAGAAAGAAAGAAAGAAAGAAGAAAGAGAAAGAAGAAAGAAAGAAAAAGAAAGAAAGAAAGAAAGAAGGAAGGAAGGAAAGAAGGAAGGAAGGAAGGAAGAAAGAAAGAAAGAAAGAAAGAAAGAAAGAAAGAAAGAAAGAAAGAAAGAAAGAAAGAAAGAAAGAAGAAAAAGGGATAAGAAAAGAAACTAAAAAATGTAAATTTTAGCCTGAAGTATAAACGAATCTTGAGGGAACACCTGGAGCTCCCTATATTATTTTCCCCTGATGCTGGTGTTTTACAGTCTTGTGGGAAATAAGCTTATCATTCACCTGTTCTTCTAGTCTGTCTTCTGGGGAAGGGGTCTGCTGCTGGGCTTCTTGGGTGTCTTTGCCTGGGTGGAGTTGCCAGGGGGAGGGACTTAATGTGAGCTGGTTGGCTGCGTGGCTTTTGTTCCCTGGCATCTTTCTGCTTCTCTTTAAAGGGTCAGAGCAAACATGGCCATGTGGGAATCTCTGCCCCAGAGCCACAATGCTGCAGTCCCCCCTGCAACCTTGGCAAATCCTCCAGGTCAATCCATCTCCACCTCTGCCTCTACCAAACTCTAGACACTCATGCAATTCATGCCTGCCACACCTCTCCTTGGGGAGTCATGAGGACCTGCAAGCGTCTCTGTGCTTTGTGACTGCAATTACTAGTGGCCAGGGCCTCGCAGTGCACCCTCTTCTGCAGCTCCCAGGTCATGCTGATTGCTGCCCCAGTGTCCCTTGGGGGTCACACCGCCCTGAGAGTTGTTACCCAGTTGTGGGCACAGGCTCTTTCTGTGCCAAACTGCCAAATCCAATGGCTCCTGCCAGCTGCTTTTCCCCCCCACGTGAGCCATGAGAACCTGCGAATGCCTCTGTGCCTTGTGACTTCACTCCTGCCAGTGGCCCTGGGCTCATCTGTGCCCCCTCCTCTGCAGTTCCTAGGTCATGCTGGGTGCTGCCCCAGCATCTCCGCATGGGCCACACCACCCTGAGAGCTGTCCCTGTTGTGGGTGGAAGCAGTTCTATATCTACCCTGGATGTTAGATATCCCTCACCTTCTAGTCCTTTTCAGGGTGGTCACGCAGAGGGCAGTCTCTCTACTGGCTTGGCTCTCGGTTTATGGTGTCTGGAGCTGAAAGTCTCCTCTGGGCTCACTGACCACAACCAGTCTCCCCGCTCCACTGCTTGGGCACTCCATTGGTTTGGGCTAACCCCATTCTTTCTGAGTCTCCTGGAATCCTGAGACCACAATGATCTCTCTAGAATTCTGCCCTACTCGCCTCCTGTGCCCTTTTCAGAAGGGAGTGCCTGTCACTAGAGTAGATTTCCAAGGGCCTCGATTTCTTTGCTCTGGTGTTATATCACTTTCCAATAGCCGGCTTATGGAGGTTCCCTCCCCGCTCTGCTTATCATTGGATATTTCCCCAGAAGATCCAAGGTTCCACACCTCCTACCTCCAAAAAAGTAGTCGTTTTTCTGCTTGTGGAGATCCAGATAAATCTTACATCTCAAGCTGAATTTGTGTGTGTTCAGAATGGTTTGATAGATATCCAGCTAAATTCGAGGGACCAGATAAAATGAGGTCCCCCACTCAGCCGCCATCTTGCCCCCCTATGAATTCTACCTTCAAGTACATGTTGTGCAATATATATTGGTTTCCATCTGTTACTGGCATTCAGAATTCCCTTTCCCTGATGATTGTCATAATGTCTTTTTTAGATACTAATGTCCAAGCCTGCATTCAATGCACATGCAAGTATCCCCAGTTATCCTCAACCTCCAATTGTTCTCCCTTACCCAGGTATTCACAATAGCTTCTGTTTTGTTTTTGTTGTTCTTGCTGTTTTGTTTTATTTTTAGAATGTTATATACAACTAATTCATATGCATGCTGAAATGTTTAGTTTTAACGGTGCTGGAAAGAAGCTGACTATCATGTATTTGAGGGGAAGGCAATATAATATCTTAGATTGTTGCTAATTATTGGTGCTACAAAAAGACAATGGTATATTGGAGAAATTATGTCTTGAAGACTTTATGTATGATAATGAGAATCTACCATAAACATGATGCGGCACAACCAGCCCCTTGGCCAGTAATTAACCACCTGTTACTCTAGACATCCAACAGTGTTTTCTTGTTGTGGCTTTTCTTTCTTCTTTGTATGTCTTTTTTCTTTTGGACCCAAAAGCTGTCTGCTAGTTTCACCCCCTGTCCTTCCACTCCCTAGAGCTGTCATGCAGGGGGCCACATACATTTTAACCACCTGCGGGACTGGATAGGTGCTGTGTGTGGTCCCTTGCAAAGTGAAAACTCAGAACCCCTTGGGCAAAATGCCAGGGATAATAGGCAGTTCCAGGCAATAAATAGAAAGTGATTTCTTTAAAATAGTTTATGACTTATAAAACATAATAGGATTGAAAAACAACCTGAGTAACAGCATAAATTTACCATGAGAAAACAATGTTTTGCTTCTTTGGGTAATGCAACCATACCATTTTATCCAACTGATATCTAAATAGATCATTTTTCTGGCACAGTTTTAGAAAGCTTTATTATGTCATTTCATGTATACTTGTAAGAACTTAGTTTTTGAGTAATATCATCAAGTAATCTCTGTCACTTTGGCAAATGTCAGATAACAACTGATTTTAATTCACAATTTTGAGAGGATTTTTTGTTGTTGTGGGTGTGATTCCTAGTATAGCTATTTAGGTACCTGATGGGCTATGATGGATGACATTGGGTGGATTTCTGATGTGATGTCAAAATAAAAATTTTATTTATGACATCCAGAGCTGATTCTTGTGAAACAAATTTTCCAAAAAGATTTAACTGTAAACAAATCAATTTCAGGAATCTGAATTTAAGTGTACTTTGTCATTTTCAGGTTTCCTCTGATGTTTGTCGTAACCCGATGATGCATAGATACCCTGAAGCGGGCTTTGCATTTGTCCATAAATCCTGTCAATCAAGAAGTAGATGGTGGAAAACACCTGAAACTTCAGTTTGGGCTATTAGGGACAGTCATCTGGGAGACACAGAGTGGAGAGAAATCCGGTGTGCCCCTAATTTTGAGCAGGGACTGCGGGTTTATGAAGGAAAAGCACAGACACTTGTTTTGACAGAATTGATTGCTAGCAGTGAACAGCTGTTACACTGTCTCTATTTCAGTCCAGAGTAGAAGGATGTGTTGGAGGAGGTGGTCCAGTTGCAGCTGAGCAGTTACAGGTGCCAGAAGTCAAAAGTGCCTGGTGTTCTGAAAATTGAAACAGGAGACGTGCTTATGCTTTACTTCATTATTGTCCTTTCCGTTCTAGTTGGAGTGGCTCTCTTAGCAAAGCTTACTTCATTTTGAATCTTCTTTCACAATTCCAGCCCATCTTTTTTCTGACATCTTTCTGACAGGAAAACATCAATGCTCAAATTGTATTTTCCTGCCATCCCATTTCAAATTGATGACCCCCCCCTTTTTTTGCTGGTGCTTTGATGTCATATGTAAAGAATCCATTGTCAAATCCAAAATCATGGAGATTTACTTCTATGTTTTCTTCTGAGACTTTCATAGCTATGGCTCTTAAATTTAGATCTTTGGGTTGCGCTGTGCGCGTGCGCCTGGGCAAGGAGGGAGATGCCATAGCAACCAGGCCTTTCCTTTAGTTTTTCCCTCTCTTGCCCCCGCGGAGGCGCTTGGGTGGGGGACTGGGCACTGAAGTGGCGAACTGTCAAGAGGGGCCTGAGTGGGCCCTTCAAGGACCCAAGATTCTGTAAAGCCACAGGGGAAATGGTGGAAAATTCACCATCACAATTGCCAGAAAGAGCGATTTAGTGTTTGTTCTTTTCTTAAGCTCCCAATTTGGCTTCATCCTGTATCTTGTGTGGGCATTTATTACTGAATCTTGGGTAAACTCCTTAGGATTAACCTATTGGCCTCAAAAATATTGGGTAATTGGATTGCCCATCTACCTCCTCATTACTATAGTAATTGGTTATGTACTCTTATTTGGAATAAACATGATGGGTACCTCTCCATTCAACTCCATTCATACAATCACAGATACGTATGCTAAAAATCAACAGCAGAAGAAATACCAAGAAGAGGCCATCCCAGCATTAAGAGATATTCCTATTAGTGAAGTAAACCAAATGTTCTTCCTTGCAACCAAAAAACTTTATGCCAAAACCTAAATTGTACGTAGACTAACACCAAGAATTTCCTATAATTTTTTATGTAATAATTTTGACCATAATTATTTCGACTCTCTCTCTGTACCCAATAGTGAAATGTAAAAAAAGTAAGTTGATTCTCTTAGATTAAGTTTATTAATATTATAAATGTTCTTGAGTATTAGTTATTAATGAACAGAATAAATAAAATACTGCATTAAAAAATTTAAATCTTTGATCTATTTTACATTCATTTTTATATGTAGTATGTGGTAAGGGTCTAATTTCATTCTTTTGTGTGTGGATGTCATTGTTCCAGCACCATTTGTTGGATAGACCAATTTTTCCACATTAAATTCTCTTAGTACCCATTTGAAAATTAATTGACCATAGATGAGAGATTTATTTCTGGACTCTCAAATATGTTTGATTTATCTGTATATCCATCCCTAGGCCAGTACCACATTCTTTTTTTTTTAATTGTTATGTTAATCCCCATACATTACATCATTAGTTTTAGATGTAGTGTTCCATGATTCATTGTTTGTGCATAACACCCAGTGCTCCACGCAGAACGTGCCCTCTTTAATACCCATCACCAGGCTAACACATCCTCCCACCCCCCACCCCTCTAGAACCCTCAGTTTGTTTTTCAGAGTCCATCGTCTCTCATGGTTCGTCTCCCCCTCCGATTCCCCCCCTTCATTCTTCCCCTCCTGCTATCTTCTTTTTTTTTCTCTTAACATATATTGCATTATTTGTTTCAGAGGTACAGATCTGAGATTCAACAGTCTTGCACAATTCACAGCGCTTACCAGAGCACATACCCTCCCCAGTGTCTATCACCCATTCACCCCATCCCTCCCACCCCACCCCCCACTCCAAAACCCTCAGTTTGTTTCCTGAGATTAAGAATTCCTCATATCAGTGAGGTCATATGATACATGTCTTTCTCTGTTTGACTTATTTCGCTCAGCATAATACCCTCCAGTTCCATCCACGTCGTGGCAAATGGCAAGATCTCATTCCTTTTGATGGCTGCATAATATTCCATTGTATATATATATACCACTTCTTCTTTATCCATTCATCTGTCGATGGACATCTTGGCTCTTTCCACAGTTTGGCTATTGTGCACATTGCTGCTATAAACATCGGGGTGCACGTACCCCTTCAGATACCTACATTTGTATCTTTGGGGTAAATACCCAGTAGTGCAATTGCTGGATCATATGGTAGCTCTATTTTCAACTTTTTGAGGAACCTCCATACTGTTTTCCAGAGTGGCTGCACCAGCTTGCATTCCCACCAACAGTGTAGGAGGGTTCCCCTTTCTCCGCATCCCCACCAACATCTGTCATTTCCTGACTTGTTAATTTTAGCCATTCTGACTGGTGTGAGGTGGTATCTCATTGAGGTTTTGATTTGGATTTCCCTGATGCCGAGCGATATTGAGCACTTTTTCATGTGTCTGTGGCCATTTGGATGTCTTCTTTGGAAAAATGTCTTTTCATGTCTTGTGCCCATTTCTTGATTGGATTCTTTGTTCTTTGGGTGTTGAGTTTGACAAGTTCTTTATAGATTTTGGATGCTAGCCCTTTATCTGATATGTCATTTGCAAATATCTTCTCCCATTCTGTCGCTTGTCTTTTGGTTTTGTTGACTGTTTCCTTTGCTTTGTAAAAGCTTTTTATCTTGATGAAGTCCCAATAGTTCATTTTTGCCCTTGCTTCCCTTGCCTTTGGCGATGTGTCTAGGAAGAAGTTGCTGCAGCTGAGGTCGAAGAGGTTGCTGCCTGTGTTCTCCTTTAGGATTTTGATGGACTCCTGTCTCACATTGAGGTCTTTCAACCATTTGGAGTCTATTTTTGTGTGTGCTGTAAGGAAATGGTCCAGTTTCATTCTTCTGCATGTGGCTATCCAATTTTCCCAACACCATTTGTTGAAGAGACTGTCTTTTCTCCATTGGACATTCTTTCCTGCTTTGTCAAAGATTAGTTGACCATAGAGTTGAGGGTCCGTTTCTGGACTCTCTATTCTGTTCCGTTGATCTATGTGTCTGTTTTTGTGCCAGTACCATACTGTCTTGATGATGACAGCTTTGTAATAGAGCTGGAAGTCTGGAATTGTGATGGCGCCAGCTTTGCTTTTCTTTTTCAACATTCCTCTGGCTATTCGGGGTCTTTTCTGGTTCCATACAAATTTTAGGATTATTTGTTCCATTTCTTTGAGAAAAGTGGATGGTATTTTGATGGGAATTGCATTGAATGTGTAGATTGCTCTAGGTAGCATTGACATCTTCACAATATTTGTTCTTCCAATCCATGAGCATGGAACGTTTTTCCATTTCTTTGTATCTTCCTCAATTTCTTTCATGAGTATTTTATAGTTTTCTGAGTACAGATCCTTTGCCTCTTTGGTTAGATTTATGCCTAGGTATCTTATGGTTTTGGGTGCAATCGCAAATGGGATCGACTCCTTAATTTCTCTTTCTTCTGTCTTGTTGTTGGTGTATAGGAATGCCACTGACTTCTGTGCATTGATTTTATATCCTGCCACTTTACTGAATTCCTGTATGAGTTCTAGCAGTTTTGGGGTGGAGTCTTTTGGGTTTTCCACATAAAGTATCATTTCATCTGCAAAGAGTGAGAGTTTGACTTCTTCTTTGCTGATTTGGATGCCTTTGATTTCTTTTTGTTGTCTGATTGCTGTGGCTAGGACTTCTAATACTCTGTTGAATAGCAGTGGTGATAGTGGACATCCCTGCCGCATTCCTGACCTTAGGCGGAAAGCTCTCAGTTTTTCCCCATTGAGAATGATATTCGCCGTAGGTTTTTCATAGATGGCTTTTATGATATTGAGGTATGTACCCTCTATGCCTATACCCTGAAGACTTTTGATCAAGAAAGGATGCTGTACTTTGTCAAATGCTTTTTCTGCATCTATTGAGAGGATCATATGATTCTTGTTCTTTCTTTTGTTAAGGTATTGTATCATGTTGATTGATTTGTGGATGTTGAACCAGCCTTGCAGCCCAGGGATAAATCCCACTTGGTCGTGGTCAATAATCCTTTTAATGTACTGTTGGATCCTACTGGCTAGTATTTTGGTGAGAATTTTTGCATCCATGTTCATCAGGGATATTGGTCTGTAGTTCTCCTTTTTGATGGGGTCTTTGTACGGTTTTGGGATCAAGGTAATGGTGGCCTCATAAAATGAGTTTGGAAGTTTTAGTACCACATTCTTGATTACCGTAGTTTTGTAAGTAAGTTTTAGTGAGTATTGAAGTCTGGAATTGTGAGTCCTACAAATTTGTTCTTCTTCTGGCTTCTCTGCATGTTCTGAGTTCCTGTAATTCCACTAAAATTATAAGATCATCTTTGACTGTGCAATACAGGAATTTGGGGGTTTGATAGGGATTGAATTTAATCTGTCACTTGCTATGGAGAGTATAGACTTCCTAACTATTTAGTTCTTTATTTTTTGCTAAGTTAATTAAGATAAAAAAACATTAATTACTAACCACAAGTTACTCTATTTTTGTCATATACAGAGAAACCATAGTGATAAATATGGGGTTGTTTATAAACCTGGTTTGTGCTTTATTGAAATATGGTGTTATGTTTCTAAAAACTGTGAAATGTATTCATAAACTTGCTAATCTAAAGAATACTGGCATAAGGAGTGCCTGGGTGGCTCAGTTGGTTAAGCAACTGCCTTTGGCTCAGGTCATGATCTCAGGGTCCCGGGATCGGGCCCCACATCCGGCTGCCCGCTCAGTGGGGAGTCTGCTTCTCCCTCTCCCTCTGCCCTTCCTCCCTGCTTATGCCCTCTATCTCTGGGTGTCTCAAATAAATAAATAAAATCTTAAAAAAAAAACAAAAAACACTGGCATAAGAAACAGTTCACAATTGCTTCCTACTCAGTTTTCCCTCTCCTGCCCCTGTGGAGGCAAGAGAAAATGGAAAATAAAATTTCTAAGAGTTAAGAATTCTACTAAATATAAATTAGGCTCCTAGAAATAATAAGGAACACAATTCTGGGTGCCAGGAAAGTAAGACATGTGGTTTTTTGGGGACAAAAAAAATATGAGGAATGTGAATATCTATTTTGTCGAGGGAAAAGAAATATAAATTTCTCCTAAAGTGAGGCTGGTTTTGTGAAGAAAGAAAATTTAGCTCAAAATCTAAGTGTATAAGAGAAAGTTGTAGTAAGTTTTTAGAAAAGGAATCTGGAAAGGAAATTTATGTGTGATCAATATTGGTTAAAATTAAGATAAATTTAAGTAAATGAATGAATTTTAATATCAAAATATGTGGAAGCAAAATTAAAATTCTGTTTTCTATTTGTTAAAAGGATAAACTTTTCTTGAACTATTGTTCTGCATTAAAAAAAAGTTTTTATTCAATTTTAAAGTTATCAGCCTAGACAGAAGTACTCTGTTTTACCAAAATGTTTCTTATGTTTATCAGGACCTTAATTTATAGTAAAAACTTGGTTTTTCAAAAAGATTTATTTATTTATTTGAGGGAGAGAGAGGAGAGAGAGAGAGAGCACGAGTGAGAGTAGCAGAGGGAGAGAGAGAGAATCTCAGTCAGAATCCACACTGAGCATGGAGTTTGATGTGGGGCTCGATCTCATGACCATGAGATCTGAGCTGAGCTGAAACCAAAAGTCAGATGCTAACCAACTGCCCCACGCAGATGCCCCCAAAAACTCAATTTTTAATATTAAAAACAACTCATTTTGCTTACAGCTCTGTAACTTGGTGTATTTGCCTTTGATATGTGTTTGTGTTGTGTGTCACGGGAATTACCACATTTCCTTGTCAATTGCCTCGTAATGAACTCTAATCCTGTCTTTAGCCATGGCCACTTTCATGTTTTGTCATGTACAGTTCCCATTCTACTCCGATGCTACTGCAAATGAATTTTAACTTCAAGGATATTCATGGGGAGGACTTTTGACAAATGTAAGTTTCTGACACCTTCAAGTTAGTCAAACTAAAGTAAAAATTTTGAGAACTAATAGAAAAACTGGATTCAAACAGAACAAAACCAATACATGAAATAATGTACAGAGGTGGATGATTATAATTTTTGACTTTTTGTTTGGCTGACTTTTCAAAATGTGTTCTTCTTTCATATTTAAGGAAACATCTCTTACACTAACTGATCTATAACAACCTGATAAAATACACGTTTGTGAACAAATTAAATTATCTTCTCTCCCTGCCTGATCCCTCTAGAACTCAGAAATTGTCAGTGAGTATTCTCATATTTTTACGGCGGTATGTTTATTAGCATAAGTACAATAAGAATCTGTTTTCCTTGTAACAGCATATAATTGGAAACGTTGGTCATATTATCAATAATTTGACAAGAATGTCATATTTGAAAGAAATATGCGTACACATAATCTCAGATATGACCAGGCAGCTTTAAGGAACTAAGACTGACTTTAGTGAACTAACTCAGCCTCTTGGAAACATCAGCCTGTTAGCACCTGCTTCCACAGTTTCCAGCAGCTCTACCTGGTGAGTCAAGAAGGTTACTTCCTGGGGCGCCTGGGTGGCTCAGTCCGTCAAGCATCTGCCTTTGGCTCAGGTCATGATCCTGAGGTCCTGGGATCGAGCGGGAGTCAGGCTCCCTGCTCAGTGGGGAGTCTGCTTCTCCTTCTCTCTCTGCCTGCCACTCCCCTGCTTGTGCTCTCTTTCTCTGTCAAATAAATAAATAAATAAAATCTTTTAAAAAAAGAAGTTTATTTCTGGCAGGTTCAGGAACCACAGATATTTTGGGTACCTCAAGAAGAGAGGAATTTCCCCAAGTCTACGGGTGCTGCAGGCAAAGTCTAACAGCAAGTGTTTGGCACAAGTGTTGGCTCAGCCTCTGGGCTGGAGGGGCTGCGAAACATTCAATCCAGAGATTTCTTATAAAAGTTCCACCAAAGCATGTTTTTAAGAGCCTATGTGGTCAACTACTATTCTTGTTGCACTTATGTAAATAATCAGACCGAGTTCTTTTTGAAACTAGAATTATTTTGCAAACAAATTAATGTTAATTTGGCTATATTTAGTAGAAATGAGGATGGTTGTGAAAAAAATACATGATGTTTTGATAACACTCATATTGTTACAGCCTGTTGTCACTCTATCTGAAGATGATTTGAACATAATATCTAGAAATCTTCTCCACTGGCTACTCTCAGAACTCAGGAACTGGTTTATAATTTGATCCAATCATTAACCATTGTTTGTGTTTGTTTCCATAAAAATGCCTCTTGTTCAATACCTGATTTCTTGGGCTCCTGGGTGGCTCAATCCGTTAAGCATCTGCCTTCGGTTTAGGTCATGATCCCAGGGTCCTGGGATCGAGTCCCACATCTGGCTCCCTGCTCAGCGGGAAGCCTGCTTCTCCCTCTCACACTCCCCCTGCTTGTGTTCTCTCTCTCTCTCTCTCTCTCTCTGTCAAATAAATATAAAAAATAAAAACTCGTGGTTAAAAAAAAAAAAAACCTGATTTCTTGAACCACAGGCTTCACTCTGAGAACACACCTGCATCACCCCCTCCTGAAATGAGGTTAACTAAACCAGCCATTGTCAGGAGAGGTTCAAAAAAACTGAACAATCTACCAGCCAAACTTTTGACATGTGTAACTTTGGGAAGTTTCAGAGGAGGGAGGGAACTGGGGCCCCCTGTTAACCCCTCCAATGCTGCAGCACCACCCCAATGACTTCACCCCATTTCATGCTCCTCGGACACGGCTTTCCTTTACAACATGTTTAACTCCTGTGTCCTCTCTCTTTCCCCAGACACCGTCTGCTCCCTGAGCATGGGGACACGTCCTGTCATGTCCATCTGCGTCCCACATCCCTAGGCTCACATGTGGCACACGCTAGGTGTTTAGTAAGTGGTGTGGATGCATATTATCTAGACAGTGTTCTCTCCTTAGTCAGATACAGCTGGACTGTGTGCCTCTGTTTCTGTCCTGAGCTGTCACAGACTCTGTCCCCAGGGCAGCCTGCCCCAGGGACCCAGGACTTTCTCCTTAATATGAGAAAATCCTAAAATGCATTCCTGCAAAGGATAGGCTTTGGGGCCTGAACTTAAGAGAATGTGGATGATTTTGTAGTCAAAGGTCACTGAGATTGGTCTCAGACGATAGTTTAGCACAAAAAAAGGAAGCAGCTGATTTGGACAAGAAGGGGGAGCTGCACAGGGAGACCCAATGCTAGGGGAACAGCAGGTTTTTGTCTCACTTCCCCACAAGCCTGGGGCACTGTGTGAGCACTGAGACTGCTGTCTTATGCTGAGCAGTAATATTCAGCCTTGTCCTCAGCCTGGAGCCCAGTGATGGTCAGGGTGCCTGAGCTGCCAGACCTGGAGCCAGAGAACCTATCAGGGACCCCCGAGGGTCGACTGCTAGTACCATAGATGACAGTTTTAGGGGCCTTTCCTGGGAGCTGTTGGATCCAGCTCACACCATTACCACCCCCGATGTTGGAGCTGCTTCCAGTGCAGGAGATGGTGACCCTCTGGCCCAGGGTCCCAGACATGGAGGGCGGCTGAGTCAGCACAGACTGGGCCCAGGACCCTGCAAAGGGGAAAAGCACAGAGAGGGTGATGCTGGGGTTTTAAAACAAGAGGAGGAAGCCAAGGCCCATGTGTCCTCCAAGGGCCCCTTCCCTTGTCCCTGCATGAAGTCACCTGTGCAGTGAGCGAGGAGGCTGAGGAGGAGAGGGGACCAGGCCATGGTGGAGGTCGTCACCGGTCCCACCTTCTGTGGCCCCACAGCTGAGCAGAGCCTCCCTTAATCTCTCCCTTCCCCTCTTCATCCTCTGAGAGAAGGAGGGCCCGGCCATGCAAATGAGACCCCAGGTCTCTGACCCCTCCCTGGCCCTGGATCAGGTCCCTCTGCCTGAGGAAGTGGGGTGAGCAGGCAGTGGCTCTGAGCTCCCTTGATCCTCAGAGACAGGCCCTGAGTGCCCCCTAGTGTCCAGACATGGTGACCAGAGCCCATCAGACACAGCTCCCTCCATACTGCTCTGTCCACTCTTCCCTGCATTAGGGCCAAGCCATATGCCCCATCTGCTACCTCCCATGACTTCAGAGCTCACAGTATGCTCTACTTAGTGACCCCAGGGTGTGTTTACCCATGTACCCTTGTATGAGGTAGTGGGTCACAACTGACCTTGTGTCTCTTATCCAAATTCCTCTTAGATCAGGATCAAGTCCAGAGCACTGACAGGTCCCAATGGACACATGGCCCCTTTTTTGCAGGATTCAGGGACTTTCCTCTTATGTGCCATTTGCCTGGTTTCCAGTCTCTCCTTCCTCTGAAGTTCCTGCAGCACTGAGGAGATGGGCAGCTCTTCACCCCAGGTTGTATTTAGAAGTCCTCATGTGCATTTCTTGAAAGGTTACACACTGAAAGTCTTTGTCATCTGTCACTCTTGTCACTCTTTCCACCTGCTCATAACAACAGTTCTCCATACACTGGCTACTCCTTGTATCTGCCCTCCAAGCACATAGAGACAAGTCTGCAGGAGCCCTGCCCCGTGAGGCCGTGGGGGGCATTGGCCTCAGAGCACAAAGGCAAACCTGCCAGAAGTTCTAGGAAGAAAGGAGTGAAAGATATAGATGCTGTGACAGGGACCTAGTGAGAGTTTATGTTTTAGTCACCAAACAGCCAACCATGTACTTTAAGTGAATGTGTGTTATTTATACAAAATTCCTTTCAGTAAGATTGATTTATACTCTGACAATGTCATTGTGAAGATGCAGATACAATCAGTAGTGTCCTTTCCCTAGATATGTGCTTCTTGCAGAGAGAATATGGGTGGAAAGAGTGGCTAAAAACACGGATGGAAAACAGTGGAACTGGAATGCCTTCTGTTTTCAATAGAAGAGGGATTTATATACTTTTTCTAAAAATCACTTGTTTGTACAGGACGCCCAGTCTTCCAGGTAGGAAAGGTCAACGTGATGCCCAGGGAAACCCACTGAGGGGCCTGTTCCTATGAACTCAGAACCATCCCGCTGACCAAATTACCAAACACAGACAGAGCTTCTAGGACAAATGGATTTGGGGTCACAGCACTCTCTGATGTTGGAACAGCTATGGTCCCTCAACTTGGCCCAGCCTGTTCAGGATAAAAGAGTTATTCATTCAGCCACCCATGACTAGAGAAATGAATCCCTACTCTCTAAGGCCAAATAGATCATAAATTTCTGTCAAAGATCCTACATTTGAGTGGTGGAGAAGTGGAGATAAGGGGGCCTGTGTCCTTGAGGTCACACGCCTTGAGGGTGCTAGATTGGGACAGATGATTTTCCATCAAAGTCCAGCCTAACTGGAGGTATTACTGGAGTGACTAAGGGAGTGGCAGCCCAGTCCTGAGAGCACAGGGAGGGTGTGTTTCTTGCCCCAAAGATCTTGAGCTCCACGGAGCAGCACTGAGGCTGCAGTCCCAGAATCAATGTAATGATCAGCCTTAGGTACCGACTGGAGCCCAGAGGTGGTGGGAGTCTGAGCTGCCCAGGGGGACAGAGACTCACCCTGGGATTCCTGAATATCGGCATCATCCCAGGAGAGTGTGCATGGCAGGGCGACTGCGCTCAGTGTGGGGATACTGAGAAGGACAGAAAAGTGTTAGCCCTCTGCCTTTCCTGAGCAGGTCGGGGGCGGGGGGCACCAAAGGAGCCTTCACAGTCTGGCACACACAGAAGTGAAGATGGCTTGTCCATGAGGGTTTGCTGAAGAGAGGGGCTATGGGACTGAAGATCAGGGTGCAGCCATTTTTGTTTCTATCCTCTAGAGATGCACAAAAGGCCTACAGGGAACAAAAGTCACACAGAGGAACCACTAGCATCTCACGCTGAGCCTGGCCCCCTGGCTGGGGCGGTGCAAGTCTGCCCAGGCAAAGACATTTGCGAATCAGTGTGACAGGGTCCTCCCTCAGAAGACCAGCTGGAAGAACAGGCAAAAAAAAAAAAAAAACGGAGCACACAGGACTTCAAAACTCCAGTGCTATGGGAAAATAATATGTAGAATTCAAGTTTTTTTTTTTTTCTCATGATTAACTTTCAGTTTAAAATTGTTCTTTTCTTTATTTTTTCCTTTTCAATTAGTTTCTTATTTTATCAACTCTTTCTTTTTTAAGTCTTTGTTTAACTTTCACTTTTTTACATTTACATTTTATAGATATATTCTTCATTTTTGGCTTCATTTCACTGTATTCAATTTTATTTTTGTATGTATATAAGTTTTGCTTTCTTTACCATTTTGGAATTTAGTGTCTTCTAACAAACAGACCAAAATACACCCAGGACCAGGTGGATCACTCTGTTTTGTCCATGTGGGAGATTATATTATTCTATATACCCCCTCCCTCCCTTTTGTTGTTGTTGTTGTTGTTGTTGTTGTTGTTTCTGACCTCTTCAGATTTGCCTAGTGTGTATTTCACTTGGGTCATGGTTGATATATATATATTTTTATTTTGTTCACTCATTCATCCATTCTTCTCAGGGCAAATGACTAGAAGTGGGAATTCACAACAAAAGAAATAACCAGAAGTAATACTCTTTGCTGCAGACCTAATCAATATGGATATAAGTAAAATGTCCTAACTGGAATTCAGGATAACAATTATAAACTCACTAGCTGGGCTTGAAAAAAGCACAAAAGACACTAGAGAATCTCTTAGGGCAGAAATGAAATCTAATCAGGGTGAAGTGAAAAATGCTCTAAATGAGATGCAGTCTAAATTAGATTCTCTAACACCTAGGGTAAATAAGGCAGAAGAGAGAGTAAGTGACATAAAAGACAAGTTGATGGGAAGGAGAGAAGCTGAGGAAAAGAGAGGAAAACAATGAATGAACCATGAGGGGAGGTTTTGAGAAATCAGCAATGCCATAAAATGAAACAATATTAGAATTATTGGAGTCCCTCCCTGAGGGAGAAGAAAGAGAGAGAGAGAGGGCCAGAAGGTATATTTGAGCAACTCATAGCTGAGAACATTCCTAATCTGGGGAAAGAAACAGGCATTCAAATCCAAGAGGGGAGAGGACGCCTCCGAAAATCAGTAAAAATACATCAACACCCTGACATATAAGAGTGAAATTTGCAAATTGGAGAGATAAAGAGAAAATCCTGAAAGCAGCTAGAGACAAGAGGTTCTGAACCTACAGGGGTGGACACATTAGACTGTCAGCAAACCTATCCACAGAGACCTGGCATGCCTGAAAGGGCTGACATGATATATTCGGGGTAATAAATGAGAAAAACATGCAGCCAAGAATACTTTATCCAGAAAGGCTGTCAGTCAGAATGGAAGGAGGGAGAAAGAGCTTCCAGGACAGACAGAAACTGAGAGAATATGTGACCACTAAACCTGTCCCACTAGAAATATCAAGGGTAATTCTGTAAGCTCAGAGAGAGCTCAAAAGTAACATAGAAAAGAAAGAAACAGAGACAATCTACAGAAACAGGGACTTTATAGGTAATACAATAGCACTAAATTCACATCTTTCAATAGTTATTCTGAATGTAAATAGGCTAAATGCTCCAATGAAAAGACACAGGGTATCAGATTGGATAAAAAAGCAAGACCCATCCATATGCTGTCTACACAAAAGTCATTTGAGATCTGAAATCACCTCCAGATTGAATGTGAGAGGGTGGAGAACTATTTAATATGCTAGTGGACATCAAAAGAAAGTTGTGATAGCAATGCACATATCACACAAATTAGATTCTAAACCAAAGCCTGTAGTAAGGTTTGAAGAGGGACACTATATCATATGTAAAGGTTCTATCCAACAAGATCTAACAATTATAACTATTTATGCACCTGAATTGGGAGTAGCCAATAATATCAGCCAATTAATAACCAAATTAAAGAAACACTTTGATAATAATACAATAATATCAGGGGGGCTTCAACACCCCACTGACAGCAATGTGCAGATCATCTGAGCAGAAGATCAACAAGGGAACAAGCATGTTGAAAGAAACACTGGACCAGATGGACTTCACAGATATATACAGAGCATTCAATCCTAAAGCAACAGAATACACATTCCTCTCAAGTGCACATGGAACATTCTCCAGAACAGATCACAAACTGGGTCACAAATCAGGTCTCAACCAAAACCTAAAGTTTGGGATTATTCCCTGCATATTTTCAGACCACAATGCTTTGTAACTTGAACTCAAACACAAGAGGAAATTTGGAAGGAACTAAAATCCTTGGGGTTAAAGAACATCCTACAAAAGAATGAATGGGTCAACAAGAAAATTAAAGAATAATTTTTAAAAATCATGCAAACTAATGAAAATGAAAAAAAAGAAACTATTCAAAACCTTTGGGATACAGCAAAGGTGGTCCTAAGAGGGAAGTACATAGCAATACAAGTTTCTCTCAAAAAATTAGAAACATCTCAAATACACAAATTAACTGTACACCTGAAGGACCTGGAGAAAAAACAGCAAATAAATCCTAAACTAAGCAGGAGAAGAGAAATAATAAAGATCAGAGAAGAACTCAGTGAAATAGAAACCAGAAGAACAGTAGAACAGATCAATGATTCTAGAAGCTCTTTCTTTGAAAGAGTTAATAAGATAAAAAAACTCTAACCAGACTTACCAAAAAGAAAAGAGAGGGGACCCAAATTAATAAAATCATGAATTAAAGAGAGATCATGACCAACACCGAGGAAATACAAACAATTTTAAGAACACATTTTGAGCAACTATAGGCCAACAAATTAGGCAATCTGGAAGAAATGGATGCATTCCTGGAAACTTATAAACTGTCAAAACTGAAACAGGAAGAAATAGAATATCTGAATAGACCCATAACCAGCAAGGAGACTGAAACAGTAGTCAAAAAACTCTGGAAAAACAAGAGTCCAGGGCCAGATGGCTTCCCAGGGGAATTCTACCAAACATTTAAAGAAGAATTAAGACCTATTCTTCTGAAGCTGTTTCAAAAAATAGAAATGGAAGGAAAACTTCCAAACTCGTTCTTTGAGGCCAAGATTACCTTGATCCCAAAACCAAAGACCCCATCAAAAATGAGAATTACAGACCAATATCCCTGATGAACACGGATGCCAAAATTTTTACCAAGATACTAGCCAATAGAATCCAACAGTACATTAAAAGAATTATTCAGCACAACCAAGTGGGATTTATTCCTTGGCTGCAAAGGTGGTGCAATATTTGCAAATCAATCAATGTGATACATCATATTAATAAAAGAAAGGACAAGAACCATATGATCCTCTCAAATGATGCAAAAAAAAAGCGCATTTAACAAAATACTGTGTCCTTTATTGATTAAAACTCTCTACAGTGTAGGGATAGAGGGAACATACCTTGAAACTATAAAATCCATCTATGAAAAGCCCAGAGTGAATAACATTCTCAATGGGGAACAACTGAGAGCTTTTCCCCAAAGGTCAGGAATGCAACAGGGATGCCCACTCCACCACTGTTGTTCAACATCACACTAGAAGTTAAGCCCCAGCAATCAGACAACGAAAACAAATAAAAGGCATTTATATCAGCAAAGAAGAAGTCAAACTCTCACTCTTCACAGATGACATGCTACTTTATGTGGAAAACCCAAAAGTTTCCACCCCAAAATTGCTAGAACTCATACTGGAATTCAGCAATGTGGCATGTTATAAAATCAATGCACAGAAATCAGATGCACTTTTATTCACTAACAGTGTGACTGAAGAAAGAGAAATTAATGAATTGATCCCATTTACAATTGCATCGAAAGACATAAGATACCTAGGAATAAAACTAACCAAAGAGGTAAAGGATCTGTACTCTAGAAACTACAGAATACTTATGAAAGAAACTGAGGAAGACACAAACAGATGGAAAAACATTCTATGCTCATGGATTGGAAGAATAAGTATTGTTAAAATGTCTACGCTACCCAGGCAATCTACACATTCAATGCAATCCCTATCAAAATACAATCAGCATTTTTCACAGAGCTGGAACAAACAATCCTAAAATTTATATGGAACCAGAAAAGACCCTGAAGAGCCAGTGTGTTGAAAAAGAAAACCAAAGTGGGGGTATCACAATACCTGACTTCAAGCTATATTACAAGGCTGTGATCATCAAGACAGTATGGTACTGGCACAAAAACAGACACATAGATCAATGGAATAGAATAGTGACCCCAGAAATGGACCCTCAACTCTATGGTCAACTAATCTTCGACAAAGCAGGCAAGAATATCTAATGGGAAAAGGACAGTCTCTTCAATAAATGGTGCTGGGAAAATTGGACAGCCACATGCAGAAGAATGAAACTGGACCTATTACTTACACCATACACAAAGATAAACTCTAAATGGATGAAAGACCTAAATATGATACAGGAATCCATCAAAATCCTAGGGGAGAACACAGGCAGCAATGTCTTCCAACTCAGCCATAACAACTTCTTGCTAGACATGTCTCTAAAGGCAAGGGAAACAAAAGCAAAACTGAACTATCAGGACTTCATCAAGTTAAAAAGCTTCTGCACAGCAAAGGAAACAGTCAACAAATCTAAAAGGCAACTTAGGAAATGGGAGAAAATATTTGCAAATGACATTATGGATAAAGGGCTGGTATCCAAGATCTATAAAGAACTTCTGAAACTCAATGCCCAAAAAACAACCCAGTCAAGAAATGGGCAGAAGACATGAAAAGACACTTCTCCAAGGAAAACATACAAATGGCTAACAGACACATAAAAAAATGGTCAACATAAATAGCCATCAGGGAAATACAAATCAATACCACAATGAGATACCACCTTACACCAGTTAGAATGACAAAAATTAATGAGACAGGAAACAACAAATGTTGGCAAGGATGTGGAGAAATGGGAACCCTCTTACACTGTTAGTGGAAATGCAAGTTCGTACAGCCACTCTGGAAAACAGTATGGGGGTTCTTCAAGACATTAAAAATAGAGCTACCCTACCACCCAGCAATGGCACTACTACATATTTACCACAAAGATACAGATGTAGTGAAAAGAAGGGGCACCTTCACCCCAGTGTTCATAGCAGCAATGTTCATGGTAGTCAAACTGTGGAAGGAGCCGAGATATCCTTCAACAGGTGAATGGAGAAAGATGTGTTTCATATATACAATGGAATATTACTCAGCCATCAGAAAGGATGAATACGTACTATTTGCATTGACATGGATGGAACTGGAGGGGATTATTCTAAGTGAAATAAGTCAATCAGAGAGACAATTATCATATGGTTTCACCCATATGTGGAATATAAGGAATAGTGAAGAGAACCATAAGGGAAGGGAGAGTAAACTGAATGGGAAGAAATCAGAGAGGGAGACAAACCATGAGAGACTCTGGACTCCAAGAAAAAAAACTGAGGATTACAGAAGGGAGAGGGTTGGGGAGATGGGGCAAATGGGTGATGGGTATTAAGGAGGGTACGTGTTGTGATGAGCACTGGGTGTTACACGCAACTAATGAATCGTTGAACACTACACCAAAAACTACTGATGTACTACATGTTGGCTAACTGAACATAAAAAAAGATAAATGTAAGAAAATAGATAAATAAATAAATGTACTTCTGCATTTGCTTTCAACAACAGGCATATTTTAAAGAAATTAAGAGGTGAAAAAGTCTCTTTAGCCAGATCTGTACCCTTCCTGTTGGTTCTCACAAATTTCTCACGTTCTGACTTCCCTTCTGGTGTCACGCCCTTTCAACCAAAGATCTGCCTGTGGGATTTTTGTTCGTAAAGAAAATCCACTAGGGATGAATTCTCTTGGTTGGCCTTCATATGAGAATATGGTAAATTTGCTCTCATTCCTGAAGAATATAGTCTCTAGATGTAGGTTCCTGAACTGACCCTTCTTTCATCACTAATGACACCAATGACCCTTGAACAACATGGGTTTGAGTCGCACAACTCCACTGATACATGGGGTTTTGTCATTAATATCAACAGTTCTCTAAATGTGTTTTCTCTTCCTTATGATTTTCTTCATAACATTTTCTTTTCTCTATCTTACTTTATTGTAAGAACACAGTATATGAGACATATAACATACAAAACAGGTGTTAATTGACTGTCCATGTTATTGGTAAGGATTCAGGTCAACAGTAGGCTATTAGCAGTTACATTTGGGGGGAATGTTAAAATTCCACCAAGTAATTTTGAAGATCTAACTGGCTTTATTAAAAGAAGTATGAATTGTGCAGCGCTATCTAGCAAGTAGAGGGCAGCTGCACTGCATTGTACAAAATGGAAGTTTTATATAGAAGGGGAGCAGGTACAAGAAAGTTATTAACAAAAGAAAAGGATTGTTCCAGACGATGCCATGTTCTAGGGGGTAAAGCAGGGTGTCTTTTCATGCAGAGGAAAAATCTTTCCTTGGGGACTGGAGAGGACCCTAGGGCAGCCTCCCTGGCATG
Source organism: Halichoerus grypus (assembly GCF_964656455.1). NCBI lineage: Eukaryota > Metazoa > Chordata > Mammalia > Carnivora > Phocidae > Halichoerus > Halichoerus grypus. Next base: position 66,419,680 of record NC_135724.1, read on the forward strand.
GACTGGAAACTTCCTGGTGAACTGGTGAAGACTATATTTTGGGGGGTGATTGAAACTATTGAGTGGATACTAAGCACCAGTTTGGGAACTCAGTCTAAGGGACACAATTTTGGCTGCATGTGTGTGCTTGTGTTTCTTTTAATAGGAATCAAATGTCATATGTGGATTTTCGACAGTGGGATGGGTAAGCACCCTTAACCCCTGTGTTGTTCAAGAGTGAACTCTATTTTCTTACAGAGGCCTGGCATCTGTGGTTTCTAATTAAAAACAGAAAAAGTATAATCATTTCATTTTTGTTCCATTAGCTACACCATTTCATTTTCTTCTGATTTCATTTTTTTTCTCTTTGGGTCTCAGCACTGTATCATTATTTATCTGGACATGACTTTCCTTAAGTCTATCCTGTGCTGGGTTCCCTGGGTTTCATAAATCTGTAAATTATGTCTTTCACCAAGTTTTCAGCATACACACACACACACACACACACACACACACTTTTTCCTACCTAGCATGCTAACCCTTTTCCTCAAGGACTATTGTATTATATTGTGTTGTGTTGTGTTGTATTCTGTTGTGCCATATTGTAGTGTATTGTATTTAGATGTGGCAGAAATAGCCAGCCTCACCCTCAGGCTGGAGCTAATAGGTGGAGAAGGCCATGGAGCCAAACCTGGAGCCTGGGAACTGGGTTGGGACACACGAAAGTCCATCACTGCTGTCCTAAGTCACAACACTGCGGCTCAGACTGAAAACTCCTGGTACCAGTTGCCATGGTAACCCTCAATGCTACAGCTGCTTCCCTGGCAGGAGATCACCTGGGGGATCTAGTAAGCTCCACTGACTGCTGGTAATTCTGTCAGCACTGAGGAATCTCTGCCCCCTGATATCCCACAGTCCCACCCCTTCACCAGGGCTTGGAAAGTTCCACTTGGAATGAGAAGAGAGGAGGATGTAAGTCGGTTCCTACAGAACCAGAGGAGCCCACCCGTGGGGTTTTCGATGGTCCTGAATACAATCAGCAGTAGGAAAGTGACATTTATGGGACCCACTTCACCCACCTTCCCGGGAGCAGGCTCAGTGTTTTCCCAGCAATGGTGGAACCTCCGCTCTACCCTAGCATGGCCCACAAGAGGTTTGCTGACTTCAGGCCCCAAGTCCTCCCCTCCCTGTGCCTAACACTCTTCTCCTGGACATCACAACTGAAGGTTCAGATGCCCAGCAAGTGTGCCAGCTTATCCCTGTGCCTGTGTCTTTACATAGCCTCTCACACCTTATACCTTGTCCCTGGGACACAGTGAGCTTCAACCAGCTCTGAGCACAGGCGCCTGGGGAGGGAAGAGAAGGTCTCTGCTCTGACCCACAAAAGAGCACAGACCATGTGGTGGAGGACTGTCCACCTGCTGAGATCCCCAGGCTCTGACCAAGAACTTAGGAAAAGATGATTTGCCTTTTGAAAGAGGAAAAAAAGCTCAACAGTCTCAGATTTATGCACCATAGATCTCCAGGCAGTTTCTGCACCATAAGTTTTTCGTTTTTTTTTGTTGTTGTTTTTATTTTTCCTGAGGTTTCTGAAATGTTGAACAGAAAACTGGAAGAAAATACAAGTGACCTGGAAGCTACTTCGAAGTACAGTCGGTGTACATTCAAGTTATTTTTTTTAATGTTTAATTTTTTATTTAAATAAATAAGAGATTCATCAGTCTTATATAACACCCAATGCTCATTACGTCATGTGCCCTCCTTAATGTCCATCACCCAGTTACCCCATCCCTCACCCCCCGCCCCTTCAACAACCCTCAGTTTTGGTTCCTATCAGTGAGAGTCTCCTACAGTTTGTATACCTCTCTGATTTCATCTTGTTTTATTTTCTCCTCTCTTCACCTATGATCCTGTTTTGTTTCTTATATTCCCCATATCAGTGAGATCATATGATAATTGTCTTTCTATGATTGACATATTTTGCTTGGGATAATACCCTCTAGTTCCATCCATGTCATTGCAAATGGAAAGACTTCATTTTTTTTTTTTTTTTTATGTCTGAGTAATATTCCATTGTATATATGAACCACATCTTCTTTATCCATTCATCTGTCGATGGACATCCGGGCTCTTACCATAGTTTGGATATTGTGGATATTGTTGTTATACACATTGGGGTTCAGGTGCCCCTTCTTTTCACTACATTTGTATCTTTGGGGTAAATCCCTAGTAGTGCAATGGCTGGGTCGTAGGGCAGCTCTATTTTCAACTACACTCAGAGTCCAGGTCCCTGAGCAAGTGAGGTATTTGTTCCACTTCCCCATTGGTGTGTGTCACCATAAGCAGCATTCTTGTGCCAGATTACAGAGTAATATTCAGCCTCATCTCAGGCTGCAGCCCAGAGATGCGCAGAAGCCCCGCATTGGCCGAGGTGTCTTTGGAGCCTGAGAAGCGACTGGGGACCCCAGGGCCCTGGTGCTAATCTGAGTCTGAGGAGTAGTACAGCAGACCCCGGGGAGGGCTCCCTGGCTGCTGCTGGAACCAAGTTATAGAATAACTACCAACACTGAAGCCAACCACTCAGGGTGCAGGTGAGTCTGGCTGTTGTTCCCGGAGATGCAGAGAGGGAGGGCAGCTGGGTCAGCACGGGCTGGGACAGGGAGCCTGCAAACACAGACACTCATGCTTGGTGACCAGGGATCAAAGAAAAAATTTTCTGGGCTCTGACCCACTGAGGCTGACATAAGTGGAGACCTGGTCTCTGAGCATGTCCCTACCTGTGCAGTGAGAGAGGACCACGAGGAAGACAGGAGGCCAGGCCATGGTGACACAGACCCTGATCCCCACAGTAGGCTGGGCTGCCCCAGGCCTCCTTTTCTCCTCCACCCTCTGTCACAGGAGGGGCTGTCCATGCAAATGGGGTCCACCCAGTGACTGCCCAGCCCCTCCCTGAGCCCTGTGCTGGAGCTCAGCTCACACCACACACTGAGGAAGACGGAGGTTAGCATCACCCCGGGGAGAGACCCGGGAGGAAGCACCTGCTGAAACGACACACAGGTCCCCGCTCAGGGGACTCTGCCGGGCAAGAGGGGACACAGCTGCTGAGTCCCCGTCAGAGAGCACAGGGCCCATTCCCCAGGCCTAGGCTCCTTTGCTTGAATCTTCCTCCCTGAGCAGCTACTAGGGACCACAGGGCGGTCCCACAGCGCCCCCTGCAGGCTGCAGCGCTCACCTCAAGGTGGCATAAAGCTTCAAGAGCCCAGCTGGTTTCTGCAGCTCACCTGGTTCCTGTCTGTATTCACACATCCATGGTCACATTAATAGTTCCGGTTTCCCCCAATGTCTGAAAGTAGAGCATTCCAATGACACTTCTAGCCAAAAGGCCATAAAGAAAAGAAGCAGTTACCATCAATTTATATGGAAATAGTGTTCCCAGCCTCAAGTTATAACCTCTCTTAGGCTTTACTGAAACTCTAGGGCACACCTTGCTAATGGATGCACAAAATACATGGAGATAAATTGCACAAGCTCAAAGATTCAGTTCAAAGCTCTGGCGGCTGGGTGCTCAGAAGCTGAGGATACGTTAGAGAAAATGAGGTTGGCGGTGTCATTCTGGGTGCTCAGGGTGCAGGCCGCCTCTCCACAGGCTGGCTGCAAAGCAAATGCTGAAAGCTAACTAGGGCACACCTGCCTCACACCTCTTACCCCATTCTACAAGGAAAGAGTTGTGGGCTATGATGGTTAAATCATGTATAGCTCATGTACACCAGGAGAGCCATGTGTTTGGTCGAACACAATTCTAGTGGTTTCTGTGAATATATATTTCAAATGAGCTTAAGAATTAAATCAGTAGATGTTGATTAAAGCAAATTACCATCTAAAAAGTGGGTGGGCCTCATCTAATCAGGTGAAGGCCTTGAGGGAGAAAAGACTGACCTCACCCAGAAGGCGAGGGAATTCTGGGATCACACTACCTTCAGAACCAAACTACATCGCCTCTTCATCCCCTGAGTCTGTGACCTGCCAGCCCACACTAATGATTTTAGACTTCTACAATCATGACTAACAATTCCTTAAAACAAGTCTCTCAGATGGATTGATAGATAGATTACATCTATATCTACATACACATGCACATATATGTATATATTATATTAAGTATACATGTGCATACATACATATATACATCCATTCATACATACATCCTATTGGTTCGGTTTCTCAGGAGATCCCTACCTCAGACACACCATTTTATCCTAATCTCAGTCTATTCTATGTTATTTCCATCCCTTTGCAGAGTTCTGTTCTATACACATATCATGATCAATGGTGGGGCAAAGGAAGTCTGTGCTCTGGGTCCTACAAAGACCTTGAGAAGTCACCTCCACGAGGAAGCCAAATCTAAGAACACAAGATTTTGCACTGGGCTCAAGCGCCCACCGTATAACCCGACCACCAGCACCCAGTCTGCAGTAGGGCATATTCACACCCTTTCTAGGACCGACGCAGCTATGGAAGTACTCCATGATTTTGTAAGAGTCTTGGGATTTTATACCCAGGACTTACAGATGCGGCGGGTTCTATATCTGAGCCTTGGAAATGCAGTCAGGACGCAGGAATCACATGGTGCCCTCTTCTGTTCAGACGTTCTGGGGCTCAGTTCCCACTGAGGAGGTTGCCATTCACGCAGCTGTTCCCTGGGGTGCACTGGTCATCAGAAGACCATCCCCCCAGGGGCCTCCCGCAGGGGACAGCACAGGCTCAGTGCCCTGTGCTGCTGGCACAGGCCCGGTGCAGCCACACTGTGTGCATCCGCCTCCAGATCAGTGTTTCCTCCCCCTGGTCTGAGCCTCTGCACAGACTGACGCCGCCCTCCCTGCCTCGCCTTGATCAACCAAACAAAATATGTGTTCCCGGATTTCAGAGGCTTGTCCCACAACCCCCTTCCTCAGAAAGGTCAGGTCACATGCAACTAGAGAAGGACCATTCCAGAATGATTGTTCATGTGTGTCTGTTCCCACCTTCTCTGTTTTCTTTGCTGAGACTTCCAACCTCACGTTTCACTGCAGGTGGATTTTCCCCAAAGACCTTGTGCTAAGTCTTTCAGTCAGTTTGGGAAGAGTCATTACCTTAGTGACGTTTGATATTTGAAGAAAAAAATAGGAATTTCTATTCATTGATTGGTTTAAAATCTTTTCTTGAAATATTTCGTTAACATTCAGTGCATGAAACATTGAATTTTTCTCAGATTTATCCTTAAATGGTTCATATTGATGATATTATAAATGCTACTGTTTTTCTTTATAAACAAATGGAAGGTTCTTTACCAGTCAATACAATACAACTCATTTCTTCATGTTGGTTTTATACCACAAACTCCAAGTTAAAGCACTCAGACCAGAAGCACGTCTCGGTCACTCCTCCACCCTGAGCTGGGCACACCTGAGTCACCCTCAACAGGCCTCCAGTGTCTCCCTGAGAGATTTTATTCTCTGATCAAGTAATGTTGTTTGAATATAACCTGAACTAGATTAAAATACAGTAGTGACCTGAAAGTTGAACTGACGGAAGAGATAAGGCATTGACAAATCCACCGGTTCAAGGAAAACCAGGTGCTTGTCTGAGCTCTGACAACAGAAGTCACCCCCAGAGACAGACTCCATCCAAGTCTCCAGCAGGAGCGACTGCACCAGCACGAGAGGGTAGGAAGGTTTTTGTCTCACTTCCTCGTGGGTCTGCAGCACTGTGTGAGAACTAGAACTGCTATCCCAAATACTGCAGTAATAGTCAGTCTTGCCCTCAGCCTGCAGCCCCGAGATGCGCAGAAGCCCTGCATTGGCCGAGGTGTCTTTGGAGCCCGAGAAGCGGCTGGGGACCCCGGAGCCCTGGTGCTTACCGGAGTCTGAGGAGTAGTACAGCAGACCCCGGGGAGGGCTCCCTGTCCCTGCTGGATCCGGTACGTGCAGTAGCCGCCAACACTGATGTCCCTGCTCAGGGTGCAGGTGACTCTGGCCGTCGTTCCCGGAGCTGCAGAGAGGGAGGGCGGCTGGGTCAGCACGGGCCGAGAGAGGTGACCACAGACACAGATCTCATGGGTGATAGGGCAGGGACAAGTGTAAAGTTTCTCAGACTCTGTGACAGAGGAGCTGACACTAGCTGTAGGGCTGTTTTGTGTCCCTGAGGCCTGTCCCTACGGTGCCATGAGAAAGAAAAACCAGAAGGACAGGAGTCCAGGCCATGGTGACACAGACACTGGTCCCCACAGTGGGCCGGGCTGCCCCAGGCCTCCTTTTCTCCTCTACCCTCTGTCACAGGAGGGGCTGTCCATGCAAACGAGGTCCACCCAGTGACTGCCCAGCCCTTCCCTGAGCCCTGGTGCTGGGGCTCAGCTCATAGACAGAGGGAGGAGGATGGGGTTGGCCTCACCCCTGGGGAGAGCCCTGGGAGGATGCACCTGCTGAGACCACACAGGTCCCTGCTCAGGGGACTCTGCCAGACCAGAGAAGACACAGCAGCTGAGTCCCCATCAGGGAACACAAGACCCAGGCTCCAGTCCCAGGCTTCACTGAGTGAAACTCCTCCCTGAGCCTCTGCGGAGCGTCAGCCACAGTCTGGTCCCACAGCGCCCCCTGCTGGTCACAGGGCGCACACCTCACAAGGCCCAAAGCCCTGGGAGCCCAGGGGTTTCTGCACCTCACCAGGTCCCTGTCTGTATTTATGCATCCACGTTCTGATTTCTCGTACAGGTTTCTTCTGCAATCTGACAGTTGAACGTTCCTCCGAATCCTTTCTTATTTTAACATGGCATAATGTGAAGGAGTATTTGCAATCAATTTATATGATTTTTTTTTATTCCCAGACCTAAAAAATAACCTCTCTTTGGCTTTTCTGACACGTTAAGAAACATATTTCTAGCCGATGCAGAAAGTAAATGGAGATAAAGCACAGACACTCACAGATAGTTCAAACATCTGGCAGCTTGATGCTACGATGGTGAGTGAAGTTCTTTTTCTTTCATTATGATCAGATAGCCACCATTTAGTACATCAGAAGTTTTTGTTGTAGTGTTAAACGATTCATTAGTTGCATATAACACCCAGTGCTCATCCCAACACGTGCCCTACTTAATACCCTTCACCCAGTCACCCCCTCCCCCCCACCCCTCTCCCCTCTGTAAGGGAACATTTTCAGGGGAAAATTACCATACTAACATCAAATTAGGAGACTTATCCAAAGATCACACACATAAAAAATAAAGAAAAGAAAGCACGTGCTTCATACTCTGAAGTAAGAATGACACTATCTGAAAACATTTGTGTGAACATTTGTGTGAACGTTATAAAATTCCCTTTCCCGGTGCAGTTGCTAGGGAGCAGAAAGAACGAGAAGGGTGGTTGTGGATGTGATGATGGATTTGGGAACAACATACAATTTCCAGAGTAACAGGTGAATGAGAGCCACAAATTTGGAGTTCATTCCATTATTCAATAAAAAGGTGATTGAATGCTCATTTCTGAATTGTTAGTAAATTATTTAATGAAATTTGCATGATCATTTTTTCCCTTTATAATCATCTGTGTTCAGAGACTTAAGTGACATCAGACATAAATATTCATATTAAATTCAATGATATCTATTAAACAAAGTTATTCCTGAAAAAGTAGTTACTGTGTAACTATATGTATGAAATTTTGAGATGAAGAGGACCTAAAACTTAAGGGGAAATGGAACAATTAGAAAGGATAATTGAAACATCTGAAGATGTATGTATCTGTTCTCATCCATCACTACAAAATGATGAAGCAAGTGAGAAGAAACAGAATAGTCCTAAATACCATCTATGGGTATTGCTCGTAAGGAAGCTGCATGTATTGCGTGGCTCATCAACGATAAGCAGGGACACCATGGTTTCCACAAGGATTCTTGACCACTAGGGGGAGCCCTGAGACAACCCTGCTGATTGTCCCAGTCTTTCTCATGGGTCTGCATTACTGAATTATTGTCCCTGAGGACTGTCTAGGAGGCAAGTAGGAGGCAGCGCTGAATGGGAGAAGTGGGAAGCTGGATGAGGGAGAACCAGGGCACCAGGAGCCCCTCCCAATGAGAAGGACAGACAGCAGCTGTCCAGATGTTCCATGGTGATGCTGCTTGATGTAGCCAAGAGCTGCCCTTGGGCTGTGCTTTCAATCCCTGAAGGACACGCCCATGCACCCCTCCTGCCCTGGGCTAAGGTAGCAGTGAGTCCCAAGGCAATTGTGCAGTGACCCCCTTCCTCCCACCCCACTTTCTCATGGAACCAGAGCTGAGGGCTCAGGGGCTCTCTCGCTAACCGGGGCAGCTGACGTCCTGTGCATATTACTTACCTCACATCTGCTGTCCCTGCAGGTTCATGCCCTCAATATCTTTCCACTAGTGTCCTCATGGAACGCCTTTCTATGGATTGAGATTTGTGAAGGGCAGAGGAATCCTGGCCATGCTGAAGCCCCCAGACTCTGCTTGCAGAGGACAAGTATTTGGAAATCTGACACTCCCATCCGCAGGTGTCACTGATCCTATGGCCATTTGCCCTCATAGGCCAGGTATCTTCATACAAATCTGTCCCTGTGTTTGACTGTCCATCTATCCCTGCCTGGACGTAGGCCAGGATGACAACTCATGATGATGGCGGATGAAACTTGATGCAGGGGTGAGAGTCAGTGCTGAGTACTCATGTGGTTTCTGGGGACCCAACATGCAGAAAGTCTCGTTTCACTGAGGACACTGCTTGGTCAATTATGCAACACTCAGTAGAGTATTTTCCTAGTTGGCTCAGCCAGAGCCCTGTCCCTTCTGGACAAGCTCAGCAGTGCCCCCTGCTGAGCTCAGGGCCCCCCTGACACCACCCAGCTCCCCTGGACCATCCTGATGTCAGATGGATTTTTCTGATGGTCCTACCCAGGTGCATAGAATGAGTAGGTCTCCTACATCATGATTGGGACTGTGACATTAATTTTTTTTTCCAGTTCACTAATGAACTCCAGAAAGCTAAGCACAGAATGTATTGCACAGTGATTATGTTACCAGATATTCAGAATTACTTGGCATTTGGATTTCTTCAGCCCTGTACTGGAGCCATCACCAATCCATGCCCAGCTTGAACTGGTCCTTAAGATTAAGGTTTTATCTTCCCCAGAGTTCCCCCGTGTTCATAACTGGAGTTGATTGTACATGTGTTCCTCTTATCGGGTGTCTCGTTGTGCTGCTGTTCTTGCTGGTCTAAGGGTGTCCTGTTAGGTTACCCCAGCCCACATTGTACAGGACTTGACATTCGATGTCTGTATTGGTCATGAGACTATAACATTGTTGGGAAAAGTGTCTTCCGCTCATTCATACCTCTCTTGGTTTCCATTTGCCCTGTAAACCTGGAAATTCCTTATTTTCTTTTGCTTCTCTGATATACTTAACATATTTTTAGTGGAGTTTTGTAATTGTTCTTAGTAAGACAATTGGTATAAAAAAATCATTGCTATAGTGGAACCTCCTCTGAATTAGAGGTCCTCCTTCCACTTCTGAACTGCGGGACCCTTGTGGCCTGTTACTCACCAGCACAGGGTCTGATCAAGTTTGTTGAGAGCTCCATAGATCATCACTTAGAAAAATAAGACTATCTAGAAATTTTCCTATAATAAAAATTTATCTGATAATGGGATTTAGGTCCACAGGATCTAGACCTGCAATAACAGATTTATTTAACATCATTCCAACTAAAGAACCTGAGAGAGAAAGTATGTGAACTCTGGATTAAACAGGGAGAAGTGAGCATGTCTGAGGGCCCTGTCCTCCAAGGGGAAGGGTCATCTCCTGCCCCAGGGCATTCCCATGATCCCCAGGGCACCATTGGAAGAGACAGAGAAACACAGACCAGCCAGTTTCACAGTCAGGAAATGATCAGCTAATCCTGGGACAGGACCATGGGACATGTAGGGAGCTTGGCAGAGGGGACTTGGGTCTCTCAGGTCACAGTCCCATGTTATTGCTTTCCTTACCAACCCCACCCAACAAGTGTGGGGGATACTTTTGCTTCTTGAGACAAAGTGAGTTTGTTTGGACTGGGACACAATAATAGAGATTATTTTCTTTTTTAAATAAAGATTTTCTTTATTTAAGAGAGAGAAAGAGAGAGAGCATGATGGAGGGTGCAGAGGGAGAGGGAGAGGCAGACTCCCCACTGAGCAGAGAGCCTGATGCTGGGCTTGATCCCAGGGCTCTGGGATCATGACCTAATCCTAAGGCAGATGCTTAACTGGCTGAGCCATCCAGGCGCCCTGAAAGTAAGTTATTTTCATGGAGCCTGTAAGACAGACAGAGTCAAGTATGTGGAGTTTTCTGGTTTCTGAAGCACAAGCTACACCAGAGAAGCAGAGCTGCTGTTGGTCACAGGCAAGGATGGGGGGAAGATGGGTCAGAGCATCTAATGGGGGGCAGATGTTTTTCTTACTTCCCTGGGGAAGGGTAGCTCTTGGTGGCACAGGGGCTGTGCTCAGCTCTGTGATGCTGGGAGTCAGTCTCATCCTCAGGCTGCAGGCCAGGGGTGAACAAGGAGGTCATGATGATAAACCAGGAGCAGGAATGTTGACCTGGGATTCCTGAAGACCCGTCACTGGTGTCCTAGGTCACAGACTCAGGGGCTTTGCCTGGGACACGTTGCTACCAGGCATCATGATAACCTCCAAAGTGTCTGCTGTACTCCGTGTGACCAAAGTGACTCATCACTGGGACCCCATTGAGAGCTTCAGAGGAGTGTTGTTGCACATATTAGGGGGTTTTTGGTACTTCACAACCCTGGCTGACACCTGCGTGCGTAAAAGCTCCTACAGGGCAGAAAAGGAGAGGAGGACACACGTCACTTCTCACGGGCTCTGGAAACCCACCCATGGGAGCTCATGAGGGGCGAGCGGTATCACCTGTGGGGAAGTCACATATGGGACTCAGCGGTTTCCTACGAATGCGGGATTCTCTCCCCTTCACCCTCCCCAGCCCCTAAAATAGGTTTGCTGGCGTCCGGTAGCAAATGTCCCCCATGCCTAACCCCCGTCTCCCTGACATGACAGTGGAAAACACAGACAGCACAGCAGCGAGCCAGGCCGGCTCTGAGCCCTGACCTCCCCAGGCCTGCACTTGCCATCTTCCTGCCTCATTTCAGGAGCACAGTACGCCTCGGCCAGCCTCTCAGATGGGACCGGGACGGAGGGTCTCTCTGGGGCTTCGGGAGCAGAAGCCATGTCTACGGACTGTCCACCTGCTGGGATGGTCCCTCGCTCTGACCAAGAAAGCTAGCAGCCATTGTTCGTCTCTTTCGCTGGGCATAAGTTCAGTTTTGCTGTGATTTTTTTGCTTCTTATTTGTTTTGTTTGCTTCATTTTTGTCTAAGACTAGAGTTTTGTTGATGGGAACTTGGCAGAGAAGGGTTCTAGCTCCTGGCAGAGGCTCCTGGACAAGGTCCTGTGGGTGTCCCCACAGCTGCTCCCTCCACCCACCCCCTCCTGGGTCCCACTCACAGCAGCCATAACTCAGAGCAGGTCAGGGATTTTGTCTACTTCCCCTTCGGCCTGTGTCACTGTGAGAAGCACCACAGTCTCCAACAAGACAGTGATAGTCCACCTCGCCCTCAGCCTGCAGCCCCGAGATGCGCAGAAGCCCTGCATTGGCTGAGGCGTCTTTGGAGCCCAAGAAGCGGCCGGGGACCCCGGAGCCCTGGTGCTTATCGGAGTCTGAGGAGTAGTACAGCAGACCCCGGGGAGGGCTCCCTGGCTGCTGCTGGATCCAGTAGATGTTAGAGCTGCCAACACTGATGTCCCTGCTCAGGGTGCAGGTGAGTCTGGCCGTCGTTCCCGGAGATGCAGAGAGAGAGGGCGGCCGGGTCAGCACAGGCTGGGACAGGGAACCTGCAAACACACTCACTCATGGGTGATGGGGCATTTCCACTGGGAGTTTCTCAGTCTTAGGGGCTGATAATATCTGGGAAGATCCCAAGAAGTCAGATGATGTCCCGACCTGAGCAGAGAGAGAGGAACAGGAAGAGGAGAGGAGTCCAGGCCATGATGACACAGGCCTTGGTCCCCACAGTGGAACTGGGCTGTCCCAGGCTTGTCTTATCCTCCCTACTGTCCCCACACAAATGAGGGTGCTCTTTATGCAAATTTGCACCCCCTTTCAGACTCACTCAGACCACCTGATTAGTGAATCAGGATCCTGAGAGGGGACTGAGGGCAAGGCCTGCTCTGAATGGGACCCAGGAGGGGGTGGAGGGAGCAGCTGTGGGAAGCCCCATGCCGGGTCTGATTTAGAGAACATGGATACATGTCTGTGATTTGAGATGCTTATAACATAGAGAGGAACGTCATGAAGAAATAAACACTCCTGTGGAAATGAGAATGTCTACAAAACATAAACCATATAAAAGAGTGAGGTTACACACCAGTCCGAATGGCTAAAATTAACAAGTCAGGAAATGACAAATGTTGGCGGGGATGCGGAGAAAGGGGAACCCTCCTACACTGTTGGTGGGAATGCAAGCTGGTGCAGCCACTCTGGAAAACAGTATGGAGGTTCCTCAAAAAGTTGAAAATAGAGCTACCATATGATCCAGCAATTGCACTCCTGGGTATTTACCCCAAAGATACAAAAGTAGGGATCCGAAAGGCTACGTGCACCCCAATGTTTATAGCAGCAATGTCCACAATAGCCAAACTGTGGAAAGAGCCAAGATGTCCATCAACAGATGAATGGATAAAGAAGATGTGGTATATATATACAATGGAATATTATGCAGCCATCAAAAGGAATGAGATCTTGCCATTTGCAATGACGTGGATGGAACTGGAGGGTATTATGCTGAGCGAAATAAGTCAAACAGAGAAAGACATGTATCATATGACCTCACTGATATGAGGAATTCTTAATCTCAGGAAACAAACTGAGGGTTGCTGGAGTGGGGGGTGGGGTGGGAGGGATGGGGTGACTGGGTGATGGACACTGGGGAGGGTATGTGTTCTGGTAAGCGCTGTGAATTGTGCAAGACTGTTGAATCTCAGATCTGTACCTCTGAAACAAATAATGCAATATATGTTAAGAAAGAAAAAAAGAAGAAGAAGAATGTAGCAGCAGGGGAAGAATGAAGGGGGGGAAATCGGAGGGGGAGAAGAACCATGAGAGACAATGGACTCTGAAAAACAAACTGAGGGTTCTAGAGGGGAGGGGGTTGGGAGGATGGGTTAGCCTGGTGATGGGTATTGAGGAGGGCACGTTCTGCATGGAGCACTGGGTGTTATGCACAAACAATAAATCATGGAACACTAAAAAAAAAAAAAAAAAAAAAGAGTGAGGTTATCCCACCCCTTGGGACATTTGGGGAGCTCCTCTTCTGAGGGGACTTTCAAGCATGTCTCAGGAGAGGAGGGACCGTGTTCTTCATATGAGCTCATAGAAGAGAAAATCAAAACAGGGTGTGAAGATGCTCAAACCATGAAGGGACACCGCAATTTCACAGAGTGACAAAACGATCTGGTGACAGTGTGCACAGGGGAATAGAGGGTGGACACAGCAGGGCAGGACTGAAGAACCTATGTGGTTGGGAAAGAGCAACTGAGGCAGGGAAACAGGAGGCAGGGACGCAGGCAGCTGTGCTCACAGGAGACACGCAGGCTGTGGAGCAGAAGGAACGCGGGGAGAGAAGGAGGAAGGGTAGAGTGGGAACTGGGGGTTTCTGCTCTGACTGCCCCGTCCGACGGCACTGCTGTTCACTGCAGCGGAGCTTTAGATAAGGAGATGCGTGTCTGTTCATAAAAGAGTTGAAGATCTGAGAAAGAAGTAGAAACCCTGAATTCCAAGCTCAGAAATGGTGGGCCCTTGAGTGGCAGCAAGCAGGGACCGCGGCCTGCGGCTGGTGTCCAGGTGTGGTGATCAGTCCCTGATGCGGGGGGACATGAGGGAGAGACAGGAGGCTGGGACAGAAACCTGGACACCATTCCCGTGTCCAGAACGGGTGAGAAGAGTCCTGCAAGCAGAGTCGCTCAGTCCAGGCTGGCTCCCATAGCAGACCCTTCACCATTCCTGCAGCGTGTGTGTTAGCGACGTCCTTCCTTCTGCTCAGGATACCGAGTGGTGAGCTGGCTGCCAGTTTAGGGGAGACCAGCCCCTCTCTGTCTTTCCCATGTAAATGTCCCAGGGAGGACTGAAGACAGTGAAGATGTGTTTGGTGGTGATGTTTGAAGACCTTCACACCCCATGGGTAGCTCAGGAGGAGTCATGAGGATGCATGAGTGTGGAGCATCCAAGGTCAGGCTGAAGATCCTGGGTCACTGGGGATCAGAAAGAAGTGGGGATGGAGAAATACCCAAACTTTTTGCCCCCCCACCCCGCACATCTCCAGGACCTCCAGCCACAGAGAGCCACAGCTGCAGGCTCTCTCTCATCCCCCTCAGCTTCTGGAGGAAGGAGCACTGCATTCTGGTCCCTGCTCCTCAACTCCATTTCCTCTACTTGGTATCTGTCATGGTGAGTGGGCTAGGAGGACCCACCTGAGCACTGAAGTCTTGGAAATGAAGTCAGCTAGACACTGGGCCCAGACTCAGGCAGGGGCTGCTTTCCCAGCTGCCATCACCCCATGGACCGACCCCGAGGACAGGCTCACAGTGCCCCTCTGCCCCAGTCCTGTTCCCCCACTGACTGAGCTGAGGGGCCTGGAGCCCAGAACAGAGCTCCCCCGGCCTCCATTGCCGTGGATCCCCTGGCCACTATCCGTGGAGGACAGACCACGTGTGGGCCTTCCTTAGGCCTCAGACTCATGGCCACACTTGGTCAGAATCCCCTGCTGTGGCTCCTCACTGAGGTCTGTCTCCCACTGTCTCCACTATTGGGGTGAGGAAGGGTGTCAGCAGCATCCCCAGTGCAGGAGCCAAAGGACAATGCCACACTGCACCTGCCCAACATGGGACCCGATCCCATGACCCTGAAATCATGACGTGAGGTGCAATTGAGTTGGACACTCTACCAACTGAGCCCCCAGGCGCCCCTAGATTGTTTTGTTTTGTTGTTGTTGTTTTTTTGAGAATGTTATATCCTTGGAGTCATACAGAGTGCAGCCATTTCAGGTTGGCTTCTTTCACTGAGCAATATACATCTAAATGTCCTCCATGTCTTCCCATGGCTTGATGGCTCAGATCTTCTTATCGCTGATCAATATTCCACTGTTTGGGTACACCCCAGTTTATTCATCCATCACCTCTGGAAAGTCATCTCAGTTGGCTGCTTCCAGGTTTGGACAATTATGAATAAAGCCACCATCAACATCCCTGTGCAGGTTTTTTTGTTCACATTGTTTTCAACTCCTTTAGGTAAATACCAACGGGTATGATCCATGGATTGTTCAGGCGAGACAACGTTTACTTTTAAAGAAATGGCCAAGCCCTTTTCCAAAGTGACTATACCAAGCTGCGCTCCGCCCAGCAATGAAAGAGAGTTCCTGTTGCTCCAAGTCCTGGGCAGCCTTTGGTGTCATCTGTGTTTTGGATTTAGGCCATTCTCCTGAGAACGTAACACTATCGCATTGCTGTAGGATTTTACAATTCCCCACTGACATACGATGTTGAACATCTTTTCTCAAGTGTGTTTGCCATCTGTGTATCATCTTTGACTGTTCAGATCGTTTGCATTTTTAATTAGATTCTTTATTATCGAGAAGACTTCTTTTTTAAGTTAAAAAATAGCTACTTCCTTAAATCATTTTCAATTTGCAGTAGAAACAAATATGCATAAAGAAGCCTCTGTCTCACATTTCCTCGTTATTCCAATCCTTTACTACAGGCTGATATGTGTCACAGGTATATTGTGACTTCCCTGAAATAAGGAGAGACATATCCAAACTGAGTGTTTACTCCCCACAGCTACAGGGATGGTGAACATCCCTCTCCCCTTGCCCCTAAGGACTCTTGTAACAATCTCACCAGAGCTTCATGGGTCATGGAGGAGCCATCTCCAGGCTGCATTCCTGTAAGTGTCATATGTTCCTTGTCCCCATCATTTCCCCAGCAGCAGTCACTGAAATGGAGATTGTGTCCACAGAGATGATGGGGAGAGCTCTCAGAGTCCCCAGCTGGTCAGGAGTGAGGGATGCATAATGGGGCAGAGGAAGGACTTGCACTGTGATACAGTTGCAACAAGCTCAGCCCCTTCTGTGGTGAGTCTGGAGCTGGGATGGCTTTTTAGAGTCCTGAGGGGGGAAATCCGAGGACTAACTCATGGTACCATGCATCCGTCAGTCCCTGCATGCAGGCTGCCTTTGGAAGAGTTATTGACCTTGAGTGATCCCTTACCCAAGGACGAGACCCATAAAGGGGCTCAGGTGAGACATGTTGGTGAATGACACAGCCACTAGGAGGCCACCACTATATGATGACAGCACAGCCCTTGCATTGCTCAGGTCCCCTGGCTTCATAGCATGAGTCCTGAGAACAGCTCCTCCTGGATGCTTTTTAATCCCTTTCACTATAGGAAACTTGCAAGGCATCGTTCAATGGTGTGAACAACAGGCCCTGCTGCTGACGTTAATCTGAAGGATACAGACAAAGCAAATTGGTCTTCTCCTGCACTACCCATTCTAGATTCACCTCCCATTTAGTGAAGAGCTCGGCTGGTCCAGGTGGCACATCTGGTGTGCTTCCTCAACCCCCACTCCTGAGAAGACCGAGCCCATTCACCTTATCTTCTTAGAGCTGTGTTGTTGGCTCCCATGGAGGTCAACCACAACATTTCACTGGCCTCATAAAGACTGACCTAGGTAACACCACCAGGCTTCCCGATGTCAGTAGCACAAGCGACAGTGGAAGCTCAACATGAGAGGTGTGGGTCACAGACAGGGACAGGCAACAGATGGATCTTAGGGGTAGTGGAGGACAGAATAGTCTCTCACATCTTCATTAAAAAGAAGCTCAGGATGGCATAGGGTTGTATTCAGCTGTGGAGATTTTTGTGAGTATAACTTTTACATATAGTTTGGACTTTGAACTAGTAATTTTCTAATTATGGCAAAATATGCATAAATGCAATATTCAAAACTTTAATCACTTTAACTGTACAATTCAGCAGCACTATGCACACTCATAACGCTGTGCACAACCCCCACTACCCATTTTCAGACCCTTTTCATAATTCCAAACAGGAACTGTGTACTCCTTAAACAATCCCCCCATTCCCCCTTACCCAGAAGTGAATAGTAGAACCGGCAAACTGGGTATTACAGAAAAATCCAAGGATCCAGGGGCCCATGACAATGCAGGAAGCAGCAGACAGCAGCTCCCCTGGTGGCCCTTGGGAGATGCGGCTCAACCCAAGTAAGAGGTCTGTTTGATCTAAGAATGACCACGTTGTATGCTGCCCACCACGGGCTAGAAGAGCACTGTGTCTTTTGTCATTGTGTTCAATATCCCCATCTTTCTTTCCCAAAGTGTTTAAGGAATCGACCCTGAGAGCCTGAGACTCTTACTGGGACACTGGACACATGACTCATTACCTCTTGCTATCTGCAGCCCCCTTCACAATCCCTGTAAGCTCACCTCCAGAGACCACACAAAGGCCGTGCTTTCAGCCCGTTCTTCCCTGGAGGTCATGGGGAATTGTACCAATCGATGTTGGATTCTTCTAGCTAATATGCTCAAGATTGTGTGTCTATATTAACACATGGAATTGTCCTAAAACTTTCATATCTAATACTGTTCGTGTTGGGTTGTGTGCCATGGATTTTCTAGGATTAGAAATGAGTTTGGGCCACTTGCTCTCTATTTAAATGTTCTTGGAAGTTGTTTTGCTTATTCATTAGCATTCTCTCATGATGCCTTCTTTTTTTTTTATTGTTATGTTAATCCCCATACATTACACCATTAGTTTTAGATATAGTGTTCCATGATTCATTGTTTGTGCAAACACCCAGTGCTCCATGCAGAACGTGCCCTCCTCAATACCCATCACCAGGCTAACCCATCCTCCCACCCCCCTCCCGTCTAGAACCCTCAGTTTGTTTTTCAGAGTCCATCATCTCTCATGGTTCTTCTCCCCCTCCAATTCCCCCCCCCATGATGCCTTCTGCTTAGCTTTTTGTTTGAGTGAAGGTATTTTATTACTGTTTATATACTACACATTATAGGTGATTTATATATATGTTATATAAGCATATAAATATATTAACATACAATATTATAAATATTATATATGCTCATTCATATGTATATACATGCATACATATAGTCATTTTTTAAATTTTGTACACAGACACCCAAACTCTGTAAATGGTGAGACCAGCACAGTCTGATCTGGATCCCGAAAGTAGAGAGAGAAGGTGGTAGAAAGAATGGGATGCCTGAACACTCATGCTGGATTCCAGGAGAAAAGGTAGCAAAAATTTGTCTCGCACGTCCTTTCATTTGCCCCAAAGGACCTCCCTGGCCAGTGATCGAAGAAGAAGGTGAAGAGGAGAAATGTCCAGGCCAGGGGGAGATGCCTCCAGAACTCAGCTGCTGAGGCCTCACTTTTAGCCTCAAGACCCCTCTTCCCCAGTTTTTTACTATTCTCTTCCCTGAGGGCCTTCCTGCTCAAGATTCTTCATGCAAATGTATTCATTCTGTGCATGGTCCATCTGCCTGTGCCTGGCCTCAGGTGTGGAGAAGGTCGCCATGGGGGTGGAGGGAGAAACTCGATGTGGGGGAGTGAGACGGTCCGAGGGCTCCCGTGGCTCCTGGGGTGCAGGGGTGGGATAGTCACGCTGCAGTGAGGACCCTGCTTGCCTTAGTATATGAGAGCCAGTCGAGTATTTTCCTGCTGGTCCAGCCCAGAACCCTGCCCTCTGAGAGCTGAGTATTTACACCCGTTCTTTGAAAGCTCTGCATGAGAATGTGTCTCTTTTCCTTCCATTTATTCATTATACAACCAGGGAACAACATGGATCATAGACATCTGGTTAAACTTGATGCAGCCCTATACTCTTATATTTATTGGGTCCTCAAATCTTTCCAGTTTTTCCCAATGGGAGACCTTTAAGTGGACTCATGAGTTCCTTGACACACCCTGTCATTGTGTGTGTGTGTGTGTGTGTGTGTGCACGTGCATGTGTCTGGTGGGTTTGCACTCACATGCTTGTGTTTGTTTGGAAGAATTCTTTACTTTCTGACGCTACATGTGCTCCATGCTCATCCTGTATAATTCCTGATCTGGGGATTACACATTTCTCCAAGGAAGTCTGCATTTCTTCTCCTGAAGAATGGTATTAGGAAGCAAAATCTGGGAAAATGCATCTCATGGCTAGGGGGAAACTTGCTTCCAGTCCCACTCAGCTAATAAGCGAGATAATATCTATCTATGAGTCAACTAACCCAGGAAATTGCACACATTGGTAACTGTTTCCCCATGCAATTACCGGTCTCCATCAATCTAAACATAATTCCAAACCACTGTCTCCAGCTCTAATCCATGACCACACGCTTCACTCAAGCCTCCTCCCTTGGTTACATCTGTGAATTTCCCTTTCCGAAAGTGAGTCATCTGGCTCCTCCACCACCCATCAATTTACTTAATTGTTCAATTCCAGGACACAGTGCAGCCCCATCAAAACATCCACCTGTTCCCAAGCGGGACACAACCTTGTCTACTAGAGCACAGAGCTCACGTGTGGTCTCTTACGTCTTTGCACTGAAAGGCTCGGCTCATTTTCAAAGTCACTCGGCTCAGCAGCTTTCTCCCAACCCCTGCACTGAGCTGGGTTCACGTGTTTGTACCGAAAGTAGATGGATTTTTTAAATTCTGCATTCCATCATGTGCTCAATTCCTCAGTGTCTGAAAGGATTTTCACGCCCCTCCCCTCTAAAACCCTGTTTGTTTCTGTTTTTTTTTTTTTTCCTCACTTCCCCACAGCCCTAGCAGCACTGTGTGAGCACTGAGACTCTTGTCCCACGTTGCACAGTAATAATCAGTCTCATCTTCAGCCTGGAGCCCAGTGATGGTCAGGGTGCCCAAGCTGTCAGACATGAAGCTAGAGAATGGATCCGGGACCCCTGAGGGATGATTGCTATTAGTACAGATGATGGCTTTGGGAGCCTTGCCTGGGAGCTGTTAGTATCACTGCAAATATTCACGACCCTTGATGTTGGAGATGCTTCTGGTGCAGGTGATGGTGACTCCCTGGCCCGGGGACCCAGACACTGAGGGCGGCTGAGTCAGCACAGACTGGGCTCAGGACCCTGCAAGGGGAAGAGACACAGAGAGGGTGATGCTGGGGTCTAGAGAGAGAGGAGGAGGAAGCAGGGTCCCACATGTCCTCCCAGGACCCCTTCCCCTGTCCTTGCATCTAGTGTTGCATGGGTAGTTGAGTTTGGGAGCAAGAGTGCAAGGCAGAAGTCTGACTTCATTCCCTGAACATTGTGTTCCTCTGTTCCTCCATGGTCAGAGGCCAGAGGCAGGCAGAGTCCCTGGCAGGGGCAGGCTGACCAGCAGTCCCCTGTAGGGCCTCCAAACATTCAGGGTCCAGGGTTCCTACTGGCGTGAGCCATCTTCCAATCCCACCACAGCCCCTGAGTAACTGATAGTCATGGGACAGGGTGACCGACACCTTGTTGGAAGGTTTGCTCTGTGTGCTCTGCTCTGTATCTTCTTCTTCATCATGGGCCCAAACCAGGTAGCCTGATCCCAGCTCTCATTTTCTAGAAGAAAGCCCTTTCTGCTCAAACTTAAAATTCAACACGGTGGCTCAGAGAGGAAATATTTAAGATCCTGACATCCTGAACTGAGATGGTAAATCCGGCTGGCTTAGCAGGAGCTTGAGGGATGGGACTCCTATGGGCTGAATGGCGCCCTCCCCAAAGTCACACTTTGTAGCCTCAGAAGGGACTGTATCTGCAGGTGGGGCCATGAGAGAGGTCACTAAGGTAAACCGAGGTCACCAGGGTGGGCCCTAATCCAGGCTGACACATGTTCTTTTTTTATTTTATTTTATTTTTATTTTATTATGTTATGTTAGTCACCATACAATACATCACTGGTTTTTGATGTGGTGATCCACAATCCATTGTTTTCGTATAACACCCACTGCTCCATGCAGTACGTGCCCTCCTTAATACCCATCACCAGGCTAACCAATCCCCCCTCCCCCCTCCCCTCTAAAACCCGGTTTGTTTCTCAGAGTCCATAGTCTCTCATGGTTCATCTCTGCCTCCAATTCTGTCCCCCCATTTTTCCCTTCCTTCTCCTAATGTCCTCCATGTTATTCCTTATGTTCCACAAATAAGTGAAACCATATGATAATTGACTTTGTCTGCTTGACTTATTTCACTTAGCATAATCTTCTCCAGTCCCATCCATGTTGATGTAAAAGTTGGGTATTCATCTTTCCTGACGGCTGAGTAATATTCCATTGTATATATGGACCATATCTTCTTTATCCATTCATCTGTTGAAGGGCATCTCGGCTCTTTCCACAGTTTGGCTATTGTGGTCATTGCTACTATGAAGGCCCTTCTTTTCACTACATCTGGGTCTTTGGGGTAAATACCCAGGAGTGCAAATGCTGGATCATAGGGTAGCTCTATTTTTAATTTTTTGAGGAAGCTCCACACTGTTTTCCAAAGTGGCTGTACCAACTTGCATTCCCACCAACAGTGTAAGAGGGTTCCCCTTTCTCCACAACCTCTCTAACATTTGTTGTTTCTTTCCCTGTCCATTTTTGCCATTCTGACTGGTGTAAGGTGGTATCTCAGTGTGGTTTTGATTTGGATTTACCTGATGGCTAATGATGATGAACACTTTTTCATGTGTCTGTTAGCCATTTGTATGTCTTCTTCA
Source organism: Halichoerus grypus (assembly GCF_964656455.1). NCBI lineage: Eukaryota > Metazoa > Chordata > Mammalia > Carnivora > Phocidae > Halichoerus > Halichoerus grypus. Next base: position 66,441,520 of record NC_135724.1, read on the forward strand.
GAGAAGTGTCTGTTCATCTCTTCTGCCCACTTTTTGACTTGATTATTTGTTTTTTGGGTGTTGAGTTTGAGAAGTTCTTTATAGATCTTGGATACCAGCCCTTTATCTGTAGTGTCATTTGCAAATATCTTCTCCCATTCTGTGGGTTGCCTCTTTGTTTTGTTGACTGTTTCCTTTGCTGTGCAGAAGCTTTTTATCTTGATGAAGTCCCAAAAGTTCATTTTTACTTTTGTTTCACTAGCTTTTGGAGACGTATCTTGAAAGAACTTGCTGTGGCCGATGTCAAAGAGGTGACTGCCTATGTTCTTCTCTAGGATTTTGATGGATTCCTGTATCACATTGAGGTCTTTCATCGATTTTGAGTTTATCTTTGTGAATGGTGTTAGAGAATGGTCGAGTTTCATTCTTCTGCATGTGGCTGTCCAATTTTCCCAGCACTATTTATTGAAGAGACTGTCTTTTTTCCATTGCATGTTTTTTCCTGCTTTGTCAAAGATTATTTGACCATAGAGTTGAGGGTCCATATCTGGGTTCTCTATTCTGTTCCATTGGTCTGTATGTCTGTTTTTGTGCCAGTACCATGCTGTCTTGGTGATCACAGCTTTGTAATATAGCTTGAAATCGGGCAACGTGATGTCCCCAGCTTTGTTTTTCTTTTTCAACATATCCTTGGCGATTTGGGGTCTTTTCTGATTCCATACAAATTTTAGGATTGTTTGTTCCAGCACTTTGAAAAATATCATTGGAATTTTGATCGGGATGGAATTGAAGGTACAGATTGCTCTGGGTAACATAGACATTTTAACAATGTTTATTCTTCCGATCCATGAGCATGGAATATTTTTCCATCTTTTTGTGTCTTCTTCAATTTCTTTCATGAGTGTTTTGTAGTTCCTAGAGTATAGATCCTTTACCTTTTTGGTTAGGTTTATTCCGAGGTATCTTATGGTTTTTGGTGCTATTGTAAATGGAATCGTTTCTCTAATTTCTCTTTCTACAGTTGTGTTGTTAGTGTAAAAGAAAGCAACTGATTTCTGTGCATTGATTTTGTATCCTGCCACATTACTGAATTGCTGGATGAGTTCTAGTAATTTGGGGGTGGAGTCTTTTGGGTTTTCCACATAAAGTATCATGTCGTCTGCAAAAAGAGAGAGTTTGACTTCTTCTTTGCCAATTTGAATACCTTTTATTTCTTTTTGTTGTCTGACTGCTGTTGCTAGGACTTCTAGTACTATGTTGAACAATAGTGGTGAGAGTGGGCATCCTTGATGTGTTCCTGATCTTAAGGGAAAGGCTCTCAGCTTTACCCCATTGAGGATGATATTCGCTGTGGGTTTTTCATAGATGGATTTTATGAACTTGAGGAATGTTCCCTCTATCCCTATACTCTGGAGAGTTTTAATCAGGAAAGGATGTTGTATTTTGTCAAATGCTTTTTCTGCATCAATTGAGAGGACCATATGGTTCTTCTCCCTCCTCTTATTAATGTGTTCTATCACATTGATTGATTTGCGAATGTTGAACCACCCTTGCATCCCGGGGATAAATCCCACTTGGTCGTGGTGGATGATCCTTTTAATGTATTGTTGGATCCTATTAGCTAGGATTTTGTTGAGGATTTTGGAATCCATATTCATCAGGGATATCAGTCTGAAATTCTCCTTTTTGATGGGGTCTTTGCCTGGTTTGGGGATTAAGGTAATGCTGGCCTCATAGAATGAGTTTGGAAGTTTTCCTTCTGTTTCTATTTTTTGAAACAGCTTCAGTAGAATAGGTATTATTTCTTCTTTGAATGTTTGGTAGAATTCCCCAGGGAATCCATCAGGCCCTGGACTCTTATTTTTTGGGAGGTTTTTGATCACTGCTTCAATCTCGTTACTGGTTATTGGCCTATTCAGGTTGTCAATTTCTTCCTTTTCAGTCTTGGCAGCTTATAGGTTTCTAGGAAGGCCTCCTTTTCATCCAGATCGCTCAGTTTACTGGCATATAGTTGTTGATAATAATTTCTAGTAATTGTTTCTATTTCCTTGGTGTTAGTCGTGATCTCTCCCCTTTCATTCATAATTTTATTAATTTGGGTCCTTTCTCTTTTCTTTTGGATAAGTCTGGCCAGTGGTTTATCGATCTTATTAATTCTTTCAAAGAACCAACTTCTAGTTTCGTTGATCTGATCTAATGTGTTTCTGGTTTCTAATTCATTGATTTCAGCTCTAATTTTAATTTTTTCTCTTCTAATGCGTGGCTTAGGCATCGTTTGTTGCTTTTTCTCTAGTTCTTTAAATTGTAGAGTTAGTTGGTGAATTCGGGATTTTTCTATTTTTTTGAGTGAGGCTTGGATGGCTATGTATTTCCCCCTTAGGACCGCCTTTGCAGTATCCCATAGGTATGGACTGATGTGTTTTCGTTCTCATTGATTTCCATGAATTGTTTAAGTTCTTCTTTGATTTCTTGGTTGACCCATTCTTGAGCAGAGTGGTCGTTAGCTTCCAAGTGTTTGAATTTCTGCCAAACTTTTTCTTGTGATGGAGTTCCAGTTTTAGAGCATTGTGGTCTGAGAATATGCAGGGAATAATCTCAGTCTTTTGGTATCGGTTGAGACCTGATTTGTGACCCAGTATGTGGTCTATTCTGGAGAAATTTCATGTGCGCTCGAGAAGAATGAGTATTCTGTTGTTTTAGGGTGGAATGTTCTGTAAATATCTATGAGGTCCATCTGGTCCAATGTATCATTCAAAGCTCTTGTTTCCTTGTTGATTTTCTGCTTAGATGATCTGTCCATTGCTGAGAGTGGAGTATTGACGTCTCCTACAATTAAAGTATTGTTATCATTATGACTCTTTATTTTGGTTAACAGTTGGCTTATGTAGATGGCTGCTCCCATGTTGGGGGCATAGATATTTACAATTGTTAGATCTTCTTATTGGATAGACCCTTTAAGAATGATATAGTGTCCTTCTGTGTCTCTTATTACAGACTTTAGTTTAAAATCTATTTTGTCTGATATAAGAATTGCTACCCCACCTTTCTTTTGAGGTCCGCTGGCATGGAAGATGGATCTCCATCCCTTTACTTTCAGTCTGGATGTATCTTTAGGTTCAAAATGAGTCTCTTGTAGACAGCATATGGATGGGTCCTGTCTTTTTATCCAATCTGCAACCCTGTGCCATTGTATGGGAGCATTTAGGCCATTCACGTTGAGAGTGATTATTGAAAGATATGAATTAATTGTCATCATGTTGCCTGTGAAGACGTTGTTTTTATAGATTGTCCCTGTAAATTTCTGTTGTAGATCACTCTTAGGGTCTTTCTCCTTTTATAGAACCCCCTTAATATTTCTTGCAGGGCCGGCTTAGTGGTCACATATTCTTTCAACTTCTGCCGGTCGTGGAAGCTCTGCATCTCTCCATCCATTCTAAATGAAAGCCTTGCCGGATAAAGTATTCTTGGCTGCATGTTCTTCTCATTTAGTACCCTGAATATGTCCTGCCAGGCCTTTCTGGCTTGCCAGGTCTCTGTGGATAGGTCTGACGTTATTCTGATGTTCCTCCCTCTGTACGTAGGGAATCTCTTCCCCCTAACTGCCCTTGAAATGGTTTCCTTGGTTCTAAGATTTGCAAGTTTTACTATTACATGCCGGGGTGTTGGCCTGTTTTCCTTGATCTTAGGAGGGGTCCTCTCTGCCTCTAGGACTCGAATGTTTGTTTCATTCCCCAGATTAGGGAAGTTCTCAGCTACGATTTGCTCAAATACATCTTCTAGTCCTCTCTCTCTCTCCACTCCCTCCGGGATTCCAATGATTCTGACATTGGAACACCTCATGGTGTCACTTATTTCTCTGATTCTATTTTCATGGATTCTGAGTTGTTTTTCCCTGGCCTCTTCTTTTCCCTTTTTATCTATTATATTATCTTCCAGGTCACTTATTCTCTCTTCTGTCTCAGTTACCCTAGCTGTTAGATTATCTAGATTGGATTGGGTCTCATTGATAGCATTTTTAAGTTCTGCCAATTCCCCTTTTATTTCTGCCCTTAGAGACTCTATGTTGCCATTAATTGATTTCTCCATTCTAGCCATTGTCTTCACAATTGCTAGCCTGAATTCCATCTCTGACATCTTGGTTATATCTGCATCCATTTGTAAATCTGCAGCATAAGTCATAATCTCTGAGTCTTTTCCATTTTGGGGGCTCCTCCTCCTAGTCATTCTGTTGATGGTGTTTGAGGGAATGTATAGAGTCCAAATTATTGACCAGAACCCAAGCAAGATGCACCTGTTTTCTTGGGACCTTAGGGTTGCTGGCCTCTTGTTTTCCCAGCCTATCTTCTGCGGGAGGGGCCTGCCGCGCTGTTACTCAGACAACCCTGTTTGGGCGGAGTTGCCCTGCGCCCCTGTGGCAGGGGATAGGCTCAGTGGGAATCAGTTTTTGGGGCTTTTGTTCTCTGGCGCCTTTCCCTGGCGGCTTTCCACGTCTCTTCCGCGAATCAGAGCAGAAGAGACCGTTTCCAACCCTCTGCCTCAGAGCAGAGAGACCGCAGTCTGTTCTTCAGTGAGCTCTCCAGGCCACACTGTCTCTGTTTCTGTCCGTGCTGCTATAAACTGCAGCGTCCTGAGTTGTGCACCCCTCCACAGTGCTCCCAGTCTTGCCTCCAGGTCGGGGCACGTTTCTGCCCTTTGTGCTTCTAAAACCGCCAGCTGCTCCCAGTTCGCGCATGCGCGACTCCGCCGCTCGTGGTTTCCACCCCGGGGGTTGCAGTTCACCGGCGGGACCCCAGTGCACCAGGTTGCCCTCTCAGAGGCTGCAGTTCGCGTGCACGCGACCGTCACTCCGGGTTTCTGTCCGGGGGGCTGCGGTTCACATGCATGCGACCCCGCCGGTCTGGTTTTCCACCCCGCGGGCTGCCCTAAAGTTCTTTCCCGACGCTACCGGTCCGCGAGTCTGTGCCCCATCCGCAGCGCGCGAGGCTGTCACTCACCGGGGGTGTAGGATCCCCACGGCCAGGCACCCTCCCGCCGCCATTTATCCTCCGATATCTGCCCACAGGATCACGGCTCTCCGCTTCGTACCTCAAAACCAACTGCCTGCAATATTCTGTTTGTAGAGATCCAGATCTTCTGACATCTCAGGCTGGTTTCGTGGGTGCTCAGAGTGGTCTGGTAGATATCCAGCTCAATTCCGGGGACCAGTTGAATTAGGGTCCCCTACTCCTCCACCACCCTCTCCCCCCTCGGAAAGACGTTTTTAAACAAGGTTTTTTAAATAAAAGATTTCTAGAATGGCAGATATAAAATGAAAATTTAAGTCTCCTATGTGGCCCCCTCCAGGGGTATCCTTTTTTTTTTTTTTTAGTTTATATAAAATACAGTGCAGTATTAGTTTCTGGAGTAGAATTCAGTGATTCATCACTTACAGGCAGCACTCAGTGGTGATCACAACAAGTGCCCTCTTTTATACCCACCGTCCATCTACCCATCCCAGACCCACTTCCCTCCATCAACCCACAGTGTGCAGAGCTGCCTGCACTCTGAAAGTTCTATCATGACCAACCCATCGCCATGGTGACCGATGATGCAACCTTTCCTTCCATTTCAACTGTCACTCTGTGAGCTGAGCCCTGGCAGTTTGGTAACAGGTGTGAAGTTTCCCATGATGGGCAACCTGAATTGCTGTTGTACAGGTATGTTCATACGGATTTTCTGAATTCTCTTCTCTCAAGTTGGCTGCCTCACTTCTAGAGAAATTTGTTTCCGTTTTTTTCTTTTCATGGCAACCTTCCAATTTGTCCACACTGATAGATGAATATTCTAGGTTTTCTGGATTAGTTACTTTTGATTTTTCAATGAAGCTGGCTTCCTTAAATAACTTCTAAATCCAGAAAACTGTACTATTTCTGAATGCCAATTTCGTACATAGTCATACCGAGAATGCACACAGGGAACACACTACACTGCTCTCATTGGATCAGGAGAATCTTGATGCCATCCAGCAACACATTATAGGGAAAGGAATTACAAGTCACCTCTTCTCAAGGTAGACGACAAAATCTGGAAGCAACTGCGAGCAGTCTAAATCCAGACATTTTTAGGAGAGAAACTGGAATATCTTGTGGTATTTTCATGAGTTGATGTGGAGGTTCACTGGCTGTCTGGATGATGCCTGGGAGTGAACGAGAAGGGACCGTGCCATCAGGTAGGTGGAATGAACATTTGGCAGCTGAGTAATGGACTGTCTCTCTTCAAAGACAGTCCTATCCAAAGATAGTTCTGAAGGTCCTGTGTATGGAGGGACTCTCTAAGAGGAGACAGGAGACTGTCCCCTACCCCCACAGTGTCTAGAGGATGAAGAGACCTGAGAGTAGAGAGTGGATGTGGGAGGTAGGTACGAAGAAGTAGGGAGGAACTCACTCCAACCAGTGTAGTCTCACTTTAGTCAAGGCCCCTCAGACCATTCCTTAGATCAATAGTAGGACATTCAGCATCATAGATTTATTTCCTTAAAGCAAACATCTCCAGCCCTGATGGCCACTTCCACGATAATTCCCGTGAATTGCTGCACGGGATTGGTGAGCTGAAGGCAAGCGAATTCCTGGTAGGGTCACAGTTGTGACAGTTGGTTTGGAATGGCCTGGATTTTGAATCCGCTTGGGAGCCAAGCAGACCGCCCGTCACCGTGGGTGGTCAACTGGCCTTCGGGAAGACCCTGGGGGACTGAGCTGACATTGCAAAGAACTGGGGGAAAGTGGCCAAGCTGCACTTCCCTGATGCTTCACTGGGGCTCAATTTGGAAGAACCTGCGGCATATCTTACATCCGGGACCCTAACGCAGAGGCGAATTAGGATTGAGATTGTTTTTGTGGCACAGACACATCCCGCAAGGCACAGGTGGATTTGAGAAAGTGAAGGCAGCTCTTGGTTCAGCGGTTCACGACATTTTCTCGGGGGCCCTGGGCAGGTGTCAGGTCCTCAGGATCTCTCTCCCCAGGGAAACAACTACATTCCTGTCCCAGACGCATCACTCACCAGCCTGGCCACTCTGGACAGTCACTTCATCTCCCTACCTTTTTAGGGCCCTCCACTGTAAAATATGGGTTACCACCCCATATTTTCCGCTCCAATGCTGCTGGTGCGGGGATAACAAGAGTGGATGATACATTTTCTCTGAGAGCTGTAAAGCTTCATTCCCATGTGAAGGATAAAGAGTGAGCTTCCATCCTCCCATGCAGTGGAGTCATCCGAGTCCCATGTCTGGATTCACCCACTACCAGGTGTCTAGCTCATTCTATAGGAAATCAGAACCTGACTACCTCCAGAGCAATGTGAAGCATCAGTCCTTTACTATGTCCAAGGCTCGACTTGGAGGAAATCACTTTTAGCGTCACAACAGCACACTAATGAATAGGAGATATGAATATTTCCACATTTCAGAGCAGGAAACTGAGACACAGAGGGCTCTCGGTAACTCTCTCAGCTATGGGTACCTTCTAAATGGGATGTGAATCCAGGCCATCGGGCGTGGTCACTGTGCTTTGCTGCGTTTCTATCACGTCTCTGCTAAATGACAGTACTTGCCCACAAAACCTGTCAGGTGGGGGATTTCAGGGCACACCACACTGCAGCATCTTCCTAAGGCCAGCGTTGAAGGACCAATGTCTGCTAGACAGCTGATGAGTAGGGGGAGCAGAAGGTTGAACTAGGAGTAAATTATGACTCCTGCCCTGATGGTCTTCTGCCAGCAAGATGCCAACACTGCTCTCTCTTTCTATGCATTTCCCAGGACTCTGTGTGGAAGGAGAGAGGGAAGTTGTGGAGCCCCCCACAACCACGTCGGCCTCTTCCACAGAAAAAAAAAAAAGAGTCCGCTTCTCCCTCCACAACCACGTCTTTCAAATCGGGGACACCGAGGAAGGTACGGTGGAAATTTACTCATTAAGTTGATTTAAGAATAAGTCTTTCATTCAGTAGCACAGACATAACAGAAGAATATAAAAATGCTGAGACAGATTTAAATTTATTAAGTCCATCACCATTAAGTATAGAAGTCAAGATGAATTTCTCCCTGAAACTGGATCCATGTGTCATAGGAAAAAACTGTCTACTAGCTGAATGTATGGACCTTAGCTGTCTTTTGAACACAAGTCAATATACATCTCTCCATGAAACTCTTTTTTCTAGATTTTTAGTAAGTAGGCAACAATGTTTTGAACCGGTTTAAATTAAAATAAAATTGGAACAGATAAGACAGGAACTTTCCATATCCCACCCCTCCACTTTCCTCCATTAACCACATCTTACATGTGCGTACAATATACCTTACAATTAACGAAACAACCTCAAACTCTTTAAGAACTAAAGTCCACAGTTTACAATAAAATACATTCTTTGTGTTTACTGTTCTATACGTTTGACAAATGCGTAATGTCAAGTATTCCCGTTCCGGTAACAGACAGAAATCTGTGCACCAATGTTCGAGACGGCAGTATTCCCAGTAGCCAGACAGACACAACCCAAAAATCCATCCTGTGAGGGAAGGACACATTAAATGAGATACGTACACATAATGGAATGCTATTCAGCCATAAGAAGAAACTAAAGTATTCCATATGCTATGAAATGGATGGACCTTGAAAAACTAAGATGCTTTTGGAAAGAAGGCACGCACAGAAAGACGTGTGTTACACGATCCCACTTTTTGAGGAAACGAGAGTAGGGAAATTCGTAGACCCAGAAAGTAGAAAGTAGGACGGAGGGAGGAAAGGGGGAGGTGCAGTCATTTTTCATGGGTACAGAGGTTACTTAGGATGGAAATGCTCCGGATATAGATGATAGTGCTGACTACAAAGCCTTACTAATGTAAATAGTGTCGTTGAGTATACACTTATTAATAAAAGCATTAACACTACGTAGATTCCATCCCATAAAAACCTAGTAATTCGAGGCAATAGAGGACAGATACCATCGCAGCATATATGCCGGGATGAAAGCTGAACTGGTCCCATGACGGGGGAGGAAGTGGGAATGTGGCTGGCCTTCACAGTGGGTTGGAGGGCTCAGGGGACTGTGCCATGAAACACACTGTGCCTTGAGTGCTTCCCAGTTTGAGACTGACGATTTCCCATTGAGGAGATCCCCCCAGCTTGAAAGCCAAGGCCCCGTTTCTCTTTTCCCTCCTGCTCCTCTCCACTGTATTTCTTCATACGCCAAGGATTTGGCCCGGCTTGTTCACCGATCACATACATTCACTGTGGCCCCGGGTCCACATCAGGCAAAACTCCCTAAGTCATTCCTGAGCAGCGCAACCAATACCCTGACAGCTGCTCTGTGTTCTCCTAGATCCTGTGGAGTGCCAGACTGACGACCTTCCCAGGGAGAGGACAGAGGAAGGGGCCCCACCTATCCCTGAGGTAAGCTCACCTCTCTTTCTCTGAGATAGGAATTTCCCTTCCTTGATTTCTTCTTCAGTCAATGCAGGATGAAAATCCGGCACTACACCTTAGAGATGACATAAGCAGTCTCCTTTGTTGGAGGAATGCTCAGTGAAAGTCTGTTACGAACTGACAGTGGACACAAAACGGGTGATGAAAGAGGACAGCCTCAGTTACAAACTGTATGGGGTCAAACACCGTCTTCAGCAGAAAACGGTTCGCCTTGAAAAAGAATTTTCTCTCTGTTGATCAGAATGGACTTCAGAGATCTGCCATGAAAAGCTCAAGCATCAATACATATGTCCTCTTTCACTTGGGTGGGGGGACATTGGCTCAACCACTGTACCCCATCCAATTACCTGAAGTCCTTGCACCAAACAAAAGAGCTGTGTCAACAGGGTACAGGATGGTGTGATCCTCATAGTGTTTTATTTTCTCCCATCACAGGTGGATGCTGCGAGAAACGAAAACTCTACGTATTTAAGAGTATCACTCTTTGTGGTGAAGTATAGGGTAAAAAGAAGTTTGCAACCTGATTTTGGGTTCCTCCAGGGAATGAGGGTTGGGGTATATTGAGAGAGACTGTCCTGTAAAGCACTGTGATCACGTTGTACAGGGCCTGGAAGGACTATGGCATATAGAAGGTAGGACCCGTGTGCGGGTGGGTTGAAGGGCGCACACGCGCATGTGTGTGTGTGGGTGTGTATGTCTATGTGTTATGATTGTTAATGTAAATGTGTGCAATCTGAGGAGGTATTTCTCACACTTCCATCATAAAAGAACTGTCACCCTTCCGAAACACTCAAAACACCATGGCACACTTTACATACTCATTCCCTCCCTCACCACAGCTGTATCTAGAGGATGTTTCCATTTCCTTTCCTGAGATGGGGATGGTTCGGAGATGAATGATCCAAACCCTTGACCACCTACATGGAGAGCCAAGCTGGGAACCCCGGTGTCAATCTGAATACTGCTCTGGGCTATGGACCTGCATTAATCACTCAGCCAGGTGGTCATGAACTAGCAAAGGAGCGAGCTAGCAAAGGAGCACCGGCATCTGTTTACACAGCCAAAACACTAGATCCTACCAATGTCCCCTACACTGCCCAACATTACACAGTGACCTCCATGGTCACATAAAGCAGGGCAACTATAGGAGCACATATCAACGATTTTAGCCTGGTCCCTGGACTCGAGTACACATAGAAAGGCCACATCGTCCTGGTCAAGCCCGTCAATGCTGGAAAGTGTATGGCCCCATGGAGGACAGCACGGGGCAACATCTGTCATAGCTGGGGTCGCTGTGCATACATGACCAATAACAGAGAAGAACCAGGGAGGTCATTTAGTGTACTTGGTAAGATTTCCATAAGCCTCAGGAAGGTTCAGATTCTGCAAGCACACACTCACGGACCACTGGCAAACAGGAACTCACGGTCAACCTGGGTTGTAAGGTCTGTGCCCAACACCCTTGGTGCAAATCATCTGCCAGCCGGCGCTCACTCCAGGCCTCCTCTGTGTGAGGAGCTTCCCATTGGCCAGAGGGCCTGGGCCAGTGTGGACAACCACTGTCTTGATGGACACAACCACCTTGTACAGCCCAAGAAAAGTGGAAGCAATATATCAAACAGATTGACAGTGGCTATTTTTTTTTTTACAAGGTAGGGTGTCAATATTTTCAAATATTGTATATTTGATTTTCTTTAGGAGAAATGATTAATGAAGAAAACTACTAGGATACTTTCCCTAGGATTGAATTCAGCCCCGCAATAAAGGCTGCTTTTCATGCAGTGCAAAATCTTACAAACATGATGAACAGAATAGCGGCACATGGGGGATCCTGGAGCAAGAACTGATTTCCAAAGAAGAAGAGAGTGACAGTTTAGTTGCACTTCAGTCAAGAGAGGTTATGGGACTCAGTCCTCACACAGAAGCCACTTTAGGGTTTACATGTATTTGATTGACTATTGCGCTTTGATCAGGCTCGCCTTAGCTAGAAAGACAATAGCCCTGTTCTCATTTCCTTCCTGCTCCTCTCCCATCCCTTCCTCTGTCCACCAAGGAGGATGCCCAGCAGCGATGCAGTCCATACATCTTAACCACCCATATGCACACACTCGCCTCCTGTCCTCATCCACCCACACTCCCTGACTAGTTTCTGAGCAGCCACACCAGTGTCCTCACAGTGGCTCTCTATCCTCCCAGCTGGTCCCGAGGGCCTGATGGAACGACACAGTTCGAAGGCAGAGCAAGAAACTGGGACTATCCTTCAGGTAAAGTTATTTTTTTAAAGATTGTATTTTTATGAGAGAGGAAGAGAGAGAGAGGAAGCAGGGGGAGTAGCAGAGGGAGAGGGAGAAGCAGGCTCCCCGTTCAGCATGGAGCCCAATGTGGGGCTCCATCCCAGGTCCCTGGGATCATGACCTGAGCTGAAGGCACACGCTTAAACAACTGAGAAACTCAGGCTCCATGGTAAAGTCATTTTCTGTGTCTGAAGTACAACCATTGTTTTATTTCTATTTCCATGAACAACTGAGCATGTACATTCCAGAGGATATATACAATGTCCTCGGTGTTGAGAGTTTCCTGTGAGTGTATACTACTAACTGACCCATATTTAGAGGGGCATTAAAACAAACAAACCTCACCACCAATTAGTCACACAATGTATGGTAGCGAGCATTTTCTAGGAGATAATTTTGTCTGTGGAAAACAACTTTGTATTTGCTGACTCAAATGGACTTGCGAGATCTGACTATCAAAGGTGGAGCCTCTTTTGCAGGTGATTTTATCAGTTTTTTTAATCATAAACTCAATAACTGTATCCCACCTAGCTTGCTTACATCACCAAGAGAACAAAAGATGTGTGCAAACGGTGTGCACAGGATGATGTGATCCTCATAGTGTTTCCCTTTCTCTAACCGTAGGAGGAGGCAACCGGAAATGGTCCAAGTACGTATTCTAAGATCAGTCACTTCTTGAGGACAAATCTAGCTGATGAACAAAGTGGGGCTTTCTCCTCCCCTTTAGTCTGGAGAGCTTCCCTGATTCTGGGCTCCTGCTAGGAATGGAGGCTGGGGCTGAGTGAGAAAAACTGATTGTCCTGTAGAAACCTATGACCCTGTTCTACAGTCCCTGGAAGCAAGTAGGTCATTTAGGTGGTGTGGCTGGTGTGCATGAGGGTTGGGGGTTGTTTCTGTGAGTCGATGGGATGGGATTGTGCATGTGGGTGTGTTGAGTGCGTGTGTTTCACCAGAAGACATTTCCCACTTACACACATCAATATAAGTGGCACATTTCCAAAGGTAAACCTCATCCGCACAGTGCACACCACGTAGGACACCACATTCCTCCCTGACCACAGCTACACCTGGAGGTTTGCTTAGGGCTCCCTTTCTTAGGATGGGGATGGGGCAGAAATGAAGGGCCCAACATCTGTCATAGCTGGGGACAATTCCCATACATGACCAAAGCAGAGAAGAATCAGGAAGACATTTTGGTCTATCAAAAAATCATCTTTAGCCTTCAAAAATGCTCACATCTTGAAAGCACATGCTGAAGGGCAAGTGGCAAATGGGGACTCCCAGTAAAGCTTCATCATTAGGTTGGTGCCCGACCAAACATACTGCAAATCTCCTGCATGGCCAGGTGAGAGAGTGTCCGTGCTCTCACCAGACCTCCCCTCTGTAATGAACTTGCCACTTGCAATGAACTTCCCACTGACTCAAAGGACACACACACATTGCACAGAAATGGAAGACTGGAAAGAAACAGCACGTCGTTGACGGTGGCTATTTTGAAATGCAGGCATGTCAGTATGTTGAAAGCTTGTATCTTTGATTTTCCTCATGATAAATGATTAGTGAACAAATATAAAACTGGAGGGTACTTTTGGTAGGATTGAATGTAGCCCTGCAACACGGTGTTCTTTAAATGAATTCCAATCTTCTAGAAGAGATGAGATCTAGGTAGGAGCAGCGTAGGTTTATCCTGGCAAAGAATCTGTCTTGAAAATGACCACAACACAGGCGCAGTTTTGCTGAACTTCAAAGAGTCAGTAGGGTCACAGGACTGTGTCAGTAAAACGTAGCATGCATATTAGTGTTTACCCTCTTTCAGATTGACGATTTCACCCTGATTCAATTCCCTGTAGCTAAAATTCAGAAGCAGTGTTTCTCTTTACTTTCCTGCTCCTCTCCCTGACCTTTCTTGAATCAGCAGCAGATCAGTCCATACTCATTAATCACCCTTGCCTTACTGTTGTACACACGTCCACACCAAGCAAAGCTTCCAAAGCAATTCCTGAGCCGCCCCACCAATGTCCTGACAGTTTCTGGGTGTATCTACCTAGCTTCCCCGGATGGCCTGATGAATAACCTTTCCTGGGAGAGCGAAGAGGCAGAGGGCCCATTTTTCACCAAGGTGGTAAGCTGGCCTTTCTTTGTGTGAGATACAACATTTTTTTTTCTCTTTCAATCGAAGTCAGATACAAAAATCTCAGCAAGTACAATTTACGTGGTGGGGAGAATGTTTAGTGAGAGTCTATTATCAACTGATACTTGATTCCAAAGACATTGAAAAAAAAGCAGGATCAGTTATAGTCTGCAGGCTAGCGAGCTTTCCCATGGGTAGCAGTATTCCTCCTTGCCAATGATTTGGTACATGCATCCTGTAGGAAGATCTGATGCCTGTGTCCATGACTAAGTTTGCTCTGTTCATGCTTTGGGCTTCGCTGGCCTCTGTCACCCTTTCCCACCTGGTTTTCTCCCATCCCCAAGATCACAAAAGAGCTGTGCAAGCAGGACAAGGCATGATTCGATGCTCATAATGTTTTCTTCTCTGAAATCACAGGTGGCCCTGCTGGAACCTGACAGTGGTAAGTATTCTGTACTCTAGAGTCACGCACTTGTTTGGAACAAGGTGGAAAATGGGAAAAGTGGGGCTTTATTGCGGCCTCAAATTTGAGAGCCACCCTGATTCCAGGTCCTGCTGGAATGAGAATAAGGGTCCAAGTACCAGAAAGGGATTTTCCAGGTAAAGACCTGTGGCCACATGGCACTGTCCCCGGAAGCTACTGTGCTGCCCTTAGGTGGTGTAGGTTTGTGTGTGGGGCAGTAGGTGTGTCTACATGTGAATCCATGTGCTGTGATTCTCAGGGTTTGTGTGTGTGCGTGTGTGTTAGTTTGGCGAGTGGTGTGTTCCCCTAGGTGTATGTTTCCTTAAACACTGCAATTAATGGTGCCCAATTTCTCAATGAAATTTCCCATCACCATCAAATCATGAATGTATATGCATGTGAAAACACTTCAACATGCACAATTTAAATATGTGTTCCTTCCTTGCAAATACACATCAATTCACCTGGAAAACAAACCTCATCACTAACTAGGAAGAGAATAACCACAGATTCATGTTTCACAATCTGTGTTCCTCAGTCAGCGTCCATGAGACTCTCACCTCATGGCAGGTCGCGTGGCATGAATGGTCATGGTCCCCCGCTCTTGCCACTTCACTCACACACAATGCTCTTCTTTGGAGGCCCCACAATGAGTCTTCCCACCCCAATATGAAGCACTGAGTGCCGGAACAGACTCCTTCCTCCTGCAGGTGGCTTCTGGGCAGCCTCGGGCCACACCCAGACCTGGGGGGCACCTGAGAAAGACAGCTGCCAGGAAGAGTGGGGGCCAATTCACTCCGTCTTTCTCCTTTGATATGTACCATTTGCCTTCAGATACGGTGTCTAAGAATAAAACTGTCATTCTCACATGGAAAATCACAAGCCCACCACTGATCCTAGGTGTGGCTCTCTGAGGTGGGCAAAAAAAGTGTAAGATGAAAGGAGAAATGAGGTCCTCTTCAGGGACTGAGCATCATTGTGGGTACCTGGGCCTCTACCAAAGAGGAAGGAAGAGTGCTTTGTGCATCACAAGGTGGGGAAAGAGAACCTCAAACCTCAACAGTGTGATGGGAGAATCACCACTCACTTCCCTGTCCATCTGCCAGTGCAAGAGGGGCTTGTTTGATTCTGAAGGCTTTTGCAAGTAAACAAGTCAAGGTAGTTCTTTTAAGTCACTGTGAATGTAAACAGAGCCAAATTAGGGTTTCCGTTTTCTCTGGGAGCATAAATCTTCTGAGAAACATGGATTTTAAGAGGAGCTGATTTTCATACACCTATTTTCCTCAAAGAAACAAGAACAAATAGATTGCTCGATTTTGAAATGTCATTCGTTTGCTCCAGTAACAACTGTCCCACTGAAAGAAGGAAGGTTGTTCTAGAAATCCTTAATCTGTACATCGTAGTTTCCATTGCTGGAGGTTGACTACAAAGTTTCAAGATCAGGAGCACCAGTGTTATCTGAGCCCACATTGCCCACACGTAGCATAATGTTAGCTCCTTTGTGGATGGGGATGAGAAAGGACGTGGCCAACTTGCTGGGGTCACACTGTGTAGACATCTTCTTTGGCACCTGGACAGAGCAGCTTTCTGTCATCCTCTCCATCTAGCTGTGCGACCCTTCCCCTCTTTCCCACCCACCAAACTCTGTCGGTCCTTTTCAGCTTCATACTTTAGATCACATAGATTTTGACTGCAGTATAAACACACGTCACAACGCATCTACCCTCTTGACGAATTTCCAAGTGTATGGCACACTATTGTCAACTCGATGTGCATGGTTTTGCACCAGGTCTCTAGATTCTTCTATCTGGCACGACTCAATCTCCACAAGCATGGAACAGCAACACACTGCCTCCTCCCTAAACTCTTGGCAACCACCCTTCTGCTCTCTGCTTCCATGACTCTATTTTACATTCCTCATGTAAATGCAATCAGACAGTAGTGGTTTCTTGGTGATTGGCTTCTTTCACTCACATTAGTGTCCCCGATGACATTCATGGGTCCACAATGACAGGTATTCCTCCTCCTCTAAAAGCTAAATAAGTTGGATATTGTATGGATATACCAACTTGTCCTTGAAATTCACCTGTAAGTGAACCCTGGGCTATTTTCCATACCCTGGGTACTGTGCATAATGCTGCAAAGATGGGACTGCAGGTGTATCCTCAACATAATGATTTAAATTCCTTTGGCTGGACACCCAGACGTGCAAGTGCTGGATCTATGGGAGCTCCTTTGACAACTGTTTGAGGACACTCAACACACGTTTCCAGGGTAGTTGCACAATTCTGCATTCCACTAATAGCATACAAAGACTCAAATTTTCTGCATCCTTCCAACATTGGTTTTGGGTTTCAATTTCTGGATTGCGTCTCGCTACCCTAACAGATGAAGTGATAGCTCATCAGCCTTTGGATTTACGTTGCCCCCATGATGCGTTAGGTTGAGCATCTTTTCAGATGTCTGTTGGCCAGTGATTTGTTTCCTTTGCAGCAAAGTCTATTCAAGTCTTTTCCGTAATCTCTCATTTGGTTCAATGCCGTTCATATTTTCTTTTCCGTTTTGTAAATGAACACATTTTCTGATAGAAGGATTGCAAATATTGTTTCCAATATGTAGGCTGCCTTTTCATTCCGTTAGTTGCTTCGGGAGACTATGCTTTTTCTTTTTTTTTTTTTTTTAAAGATTTTATTTATTTATTTGACAGAGAGAGGCACAGCAAGAGAGGGAACACAAGCAGGGGGAGTGGGAGAGAGAGAAGCAGGCTTCCCGCAGAGCAGGGATCCCGATGCAGGGCTCGATCCCAGGACCCTGGGATCATGATCTGAGCCAAAGGCAGACGCTTAACGACTGAGCCACCCAGGCGCCCCAGACTATGCTTTTTCTAATGTGTAGTCTTGTCAAGGATCATTGTGCCATGAATGAGTGCATTTATTTGGGGGCTCTCTATTTTGCTCCAATGTGTCCCTGCCTATTTTTATGCCAGCACCATGCCTTTTGCTTGGTGTAGGTATAGATAGTATTTTAAAGTCAGCATCTACATGCTGGCTAACTGAACATAATAATAATAATTAAAAAAAAAAAAGTCAGCATCGATGGAGCCACCACCTCGTTCTTCATTCTCTAGAATGTTCTGGCTTTTTGTGTTCCTTTGTGGTTCCCTATGTTTTAGCAGTTTTTCTGTTTCTGTAAAATGACATTGTGATTTGGGTAGGTGTTGCATTGAATGTGTACACCCTTTCTTCTAGGAACTTAGTGTTCCCCTTACTCTCTTACTGTCCCAAGGCCTCCAATAGTGCCTGGCAGGTGTGTGTGAGCCCAGGGACTACCCACATATAAATGGTCATATCAGGCCAGCAATTCATGCGAGAGAAATAAGCAGGGGAGCAGGGGTTTTGTCTAGCTCATTGGTGGCTACTAGTGCTGTGCTATCCAAGGAGCCTGTCTACAATCCATTTGACACAGTTATTCATTAACTCAATGAAGTATACTAAAATAATAAAATAAAATCAAACATCCAATGGCTCACTCACAGTAGCCACATGTCAAGTGTCCCATTCCTGTTGGAATTTCAGATTCTGATATTTGGAGGGGAGAGCTGTAACGGGTATGTGGAACGGACACTCTGAGGTGATTCCTGCAGCATCTTGCTCTCATTAGAAGGTTTGAAACTGTGATCCCTGGCTTGTTGAATGGCTCTGAGTCCACCAGCCCCATGAACATCTGACAACATACCAGAAAGGTCGGGCAGATGCTGCATGACCCGTAGACAGCTCAACTAAAGTGGTATGAATGGCTGAGTCTCTCCCTCTAATAACAGGAATGTTCCTCTTTCAGTTGCTACAGATTTGCGTGTGGAGACCATACACGACTCCAGCAGTGAGGAGGAAGCACTCAGCGAACAGTACTCAGGTAGGGAACAGTGGGAGAAGGCCCCTGGGAACGTGGGGTTGCACCTGCTGCTCTGCAGAATGAAGAAGGTGGATAAGAAATCAGAAAGGAAAGGGAAACATTGGCGAGAGGGATGCTTTGTTCATTTCATCTTTTCTGACTGAGAAGAAGAGAAATTGTGTCTGTGGGCGTTTAGTGTATGCTGGGTTTGGAATCATCACTCCTTGGAGGGCTATTTTCATGATCTTTCCCATAAAACCTGCACTTCCCTCCTTCTGCCACTGCCAAATGTCAAAGTTTGGTTTCTTTGGTCACTGCCTCTCGGGGATTGTGCACGAGAGCTTCTGTACTTTTCTTGTCATTGACCTACAATGCACATGACTCGGCGGCCACAACAACCCTCTCCCGCACACGAGCACCAGGACACTAAGTGCTAGTGAGAACGAGCAGCGGGAAGAGAGGTAAACTCTCTCGCTCATAACGTCCAGGACCTGTACCAAACCTTCCTGGTTCTGTCCTGGTGGCTGTACCTTAAAGAGGACACTCAGAGCCGGAGAAGGTAAAGAACATTTCCACTGGAGGCACTACATAGGCTGCCGTGGCCCTTAGCTTCCGCCAGCCTTCACAGCCCACCCGAGGCTGACCTGGGCACATGCCTGCAGGGGAGAGAGGCCCCTGTGCAGCTGCCCGGGAGACCCTCGCTGGCGGAACGGGGGTCCAAGAGGCCTGTGTGAAGGTGCAGCTGGGCTTGCGGCACACACTCGCTGTCACGGCCCCGCTGACCTGTCACCAGGTGTCATCTAGGCATAGGACAGAGCCGCTGGGCAGCAGGGCCAGGGAGTCACTGCTCCTCTCTCAACCCCCCTCCCTGGGCTCACAGCACTGGCCATGCTCCCCACTTCCCAGTCAGGCCCGCCCTGTGGGAAGGGAAAGGAGCATCCTTAGGAGAGGAGGAGGAAGGGGAGCAGGGAGGGAGAGGAGCAAGCAGGGAGGAGGGCAAAGTCCTGCACAGACAGTCATGGGGACAGTGAGTGCCTACAGCAGGGACAGGATGACACAGACTTCATTCCTGGTCAAGGACAGAACCAGAGGTGGGAAAAGCAGGTGGGAGCTCATAGACCCCCTTCCACCCTGTGCAGAGAAAGGCACCAAGGCCAGGGAGGACTCAGAGCCGAGGACCCATCAAACTGAGGTCAGAGCCCAGCATCCCAAGAGCAGCAGGCCATAGATTTTCCCCTCCACTAACTCTCCTTTGTCCTCTCCCACGGCCCCCCCAGCATCACCACTGCTCTCCGCACGCGAAGAGGACTCCACGGACAAAGAGGACTCCAGGGACGAAAAGGATTCCAATGGAAGGAGCAACACTGTGCCTGTAATTCATTTCCTCCTACAGCTCTTGTCCCTCCTCTCTCTGCCATCCATGAGCACCTCTTCCTAGCTCCTCCCCATTCCCTGGTTTGACGAGGCCCACCCTGGAGGACCTGGTCTCCTGCAGTGCTCAGGAAATCACTCTGCAGCCCTCCCCAGCCCTTTCTTAGCATCACCCTGACCCCTCACCACTGAGTCTGGGACGCAGCCCTGAACAGCTGAGCAGGGAGCTGGGCTGGGAATCCGCGGGGCAGAGCTCACCCTGCTGGAGGAGCCTGGGGATGGGCGGCCGGGCCTGGGACACCCACTTGGGTGTTTCCTGCCTGGGAAGATGGTTATGCCTGATTCTGCTCTTCCTTGCAGCTCTCAAGATGCTTCCCTTTCACAGAAATATGAGAGAAAACAAGGGAAGCCATCTCTCAATCAAAAGAGAAGGATTCTGAATGGGGCGAGTTTGGCAGGAAATGGGGAAGGCACACATGCACACATGTTCTCCATCGTTTCCCTGACTCCCTTGTTGGCAACTCAGGAAACCACACAAAACCTGGGAGGCTGCCCTAGCGCCTGAGCACAAAGAGGAGACAAGAGGAAGGTCCTAGTCCCTGCAGGCTCTAGGATGCCCCGAGCACATCCCGCGGGGAACCTGACCCTGATCCGTACAACTTCCTGTGCTGGTCGGGCTATATCCTCCAGCAGCTGCTGACTTTGGAGGGGGGGCAGTGGGTACCTGTAGGAACCGGAGCCCAGAAGGTGTATGCACTGTGCTCTTCTGGAAAAGGGCCCCGGGAGTTCTTGATCCCCTCACTCTGCAGGACCGAGGCCTGCCCTCCCAACCTGCAAAAAGCTTCCTTCAGAACATCACTAATTGGGATGAGATAGTGGTGGGGTGGCCCAATCGCCACTTCACGCATCTGAGGAATGAGTGAACAAGACAGGCCCCCGGGCTAATGTGAGCAGAACAGCTCACCTCGCCCAGCGATGCATCCCTCTGGGCACATAGTAGGCCGCGGTATCAAGCTGACACATGTAGGACTGCCACTCACGTGGGAGCTGCCCCACTCCTTGGGTCCCCTCAGCCTCCAAGAAGCCTTGTGGCAGGTAGGGGGTCACCTCCTGTCACCGTTTCTCCATGTGAGTTTGAGGTTCTATTGATTCTGTTCAGTCTGTAGGCAAGACCATCAGGGGAAGCACACCCTGTCTGCTCCCAACTCACCCATGCCCTGCGCACAGTGTGTGGACTGTGCAAAGTCACTTCACATGTGGGTCAGGAGCACGGAGTCTCTGCCACGCCACCTGCAACACGCACGTGTGCAAAGCCTCCTCCACAGAGAAGGGCATGTTGAGGGCTCTCGGAGAGGCTGGGGAAGGGACAGCCAAGCAGGAGCAGGACCCGGCAGTCACAGAGGAGGGTGGTCGGGCCCAGTGACGCTGGGAATGTAGCCTTCATTCAGCCCCAGGGGGCCCATGGAAGCTTCACTTTCTTCATGCCACACGGATCCTGCAGGAAACCCTGCACCCCAAGGCCTCAGAACACACGTCCAACAATAAACCGTAGGCCTCTTGTAAGAGCTGCCCCAAACCACACGCCACTCGCGATCTCATACCACTGGACCTGCTGTTTCCCACAACTGCACAGCAGGACAGTCTGAGCACGACCCAGATGCTCCAGATGCTCCAGAGGTCCACAGAGAAAGGGAACCAGGAATGACTTCTGGCTCCATCTGCAGCTTAAGAAGAAACACGCCTGGAGGAACTGCTCCCCTGCACCTGACCTTTGCAGGCCACAAAGACTTTTGTGTGTCCAACCAGAAGACGGCACTGGGACCCCTGGGGAAAAAACAAGGAGACTGTCTGAGTCGGCCACCACACGCAGAGCTGGGTTTCCAGTCACAGCTGATGACTGACACTCTGAGGAGGCGGCAACGCTCTGGGCCTTCAACAGTGCATTGTCTGGTCAGAATGGGCCCACCTGGGACTGTGGGGCTCAGCAGCCTTCCAGTCTTTTCCCCCGTCGGCTGCAGGGGCTGCTGCCCTCCCACTGTCTGTCCAGTCCCCAGCAACAATGCAGAGCCTAAGGGATGCAGGAAGAAGCAGGACTGCCCGGGTCCCGTGGCCACCCTGGATTCTACTGGATGGGCAGCAGCCATCCCAGCCATCTTCCCCTGCCGCACAGTCCCTGAAATGCCCCTGTCGCTTCCATGCACGGGTCTGTGACCGATGCTGGGCGAAACACTGGCAGTGGCACCACAGAACAAGCCCACCTCAGACTGTGTGTGTTTCTGGAGGAGCGATAGGTTTAGGGAGGAGAGCCTGCCCCAGATCTGAGCTCTACCTCTGGAGCACTCAGACACCACAGCAGAGACGTTGGAGCCCCAAGCATCATCCTGCAACTTGGGGAAAACCTGGGCCTGAATTACTGGGGTGCTACATATCTATGACTTACAGAAATGGGGTAAAATATTCATTTGTAAGCAAATGAAAGCATTTAACTTTTCTCTCTCCTTGAACCCTCAAATTCAAAAGGTCTCCGTAAGTAGTCTTTCTTCCATGGCAATTGTAAGCATTTAATAAGTTCAATAAGAATCTGTTCTTCTTGTAACAGGACATCATTGGAAACATTGGTTATTTTACCAAGGTTTTGACTGGAATGTCCTATTTGAGAGAGATATACATAGACTCAGATCTGACCAAACAGCTTTAAGGAACTAAGGTTGACTTTAGGAAAGCTGGAGCCATAAAACCCTTTGGGAATGATGGCCTCATACCTTGCTTACAGAGTTCCCAGCAGCCTCACCAAGTGAGTCAAGAATGTCACTTCCTGGCAGGTGCAGGAACCTCGGGATATATTGGGGACCTCGGCAAGAGGAATCTGCCCAAATCTACAGGTATTGCAGGCATGTCTGAGGGCAAGCCCTTGGCTTGGCTTCTGGCCTGGAGAGACTACTCAAAGTTCAACCTAGAGATTCCTTAGAAAAGTTCAAGCAAAGCAGATTCTAAAAGATCTGCATGATCAATCACTATTCTTGCTGAGCTTATGTAAATAATTAGGCCAAGTTTGTTAAAATTGCACTTGTTTTACAAATAAATGACTCCTGATTTGGCTATCTCTGGAAATGAGGATTATTTTAGAGCGAAAAATTATGTTTCAATAACCCACCTTTGCGGACGTTAAATTCTAACTCTGGTTGTCTTTAAATATTTGTTGTTTACCTAAGCTAGACAACTTGAGGTAAACTTCAGAATAACTACCACAGTAGCTCATGTATAGGCAATCTCCTTGCTTGTTATTCTGTGGGGATAATAACAGGACCCCATGGGCTTAGGATTATTTGAACAACTGGAAAATTGGGTTCATTCCCCAATGATTGTATAACTCAACTAGGACCTTGACCCAGTCTATGTGGCTGGGATGATGAAATCATTCCCTAAAAGCCAGAGCATACCCCACTCCATAGGGTTAACTGTGGACTTATGGAGATAATGGATGACCCCACTTTCATTATGATTGGATTGGATGATGCACTTGGGGATGCCCTTATCTCTGGACAAGTTTTCTCCCACTTACCAGTGATTCCTTCTAATTATGATATTAAGGCTGGACCTTAAACAGAAAGCGCTTCTGCATGGTTTCATCCCTCATAGTCATATTGATCCTAGAAGCCACCCCTATTGAGGTACAATTGCAAACAGAGGCTTTAGCTAAGCATACAATAGCTCTCCTGGTAAAAGTAGCCTCAAAGTTCACTTGGGGACCATCCTGACTTGGAATGACTTCATGTCAGGTCCAGAGTGTCATATAGACCAAAGCCCACCAATAGATGATAGGAGGCCGACTTATCAAGTATCAGGTTATGCTTATAGATATGCCCGAAACAATACCTAAAACCTGTCCAACTTTAAACCCAGCTACCCTTATGCCTGGACCTGACCATTATACTTCTATAGAGCATAACTGTTCAGAGGTTATTGAATCGACCAGATTTAAGATGCCCATATGAAAATGCAGATGACAGTTGGTTTACCAATGGCAGTAGTTTCATGGACAGGTGGTAAGAAAAACTGGCTATTCTATAATCAGTCTATCTCAGACTGTTGAGGCCAAAGCCCTGTCAGCAAACATCTACCCCCAAAGCAGAATTAAGAGTGCCCACCTGTTCTTTGCAATTGGCAAAAGCCTTCAAAGTATTTATACTGACTCCAAATATGCCTTCCTAGTCCTATATGCCCATGGAGCAATTTAAAGGAAAGGGGATTATTATCAAGCCATGACTCCCCAATCAAATATGGGCCTGAAATTATTGCACGTTCAAAGAAGGGCCCTCCAAAACCGAGTAGCCCTTGAAATCCTGACTGCAGTTCAAGGAGGCCCCGTATTAGATGGCTGGCTCCTGGCTGAGACCCAGTGGCTATGCAGCTCTAACCTGTGGCCATGGCTTCTCCCAGGCTGGGCAGGCCACTGTACTCTTGGGTTTTGCCTGGATGCATGGGTGCATTATGAAAACCATCACCTACCCGGCCAACCTTCCAAATTTAAAGCAACTGTGGACACGTTCTGTGTTCCATTGTTATGGCCACCTAGCATCCATCTCTGTTCCTTCTTTGGGACTGGAGGATGTCATGTGGCATGTGGAAGCCCTTAATAAGTACACAGTCAAGGCCCTAGATGATACCCAAAACAGTATTTCTCTATTAAATACTGAAATGACTCAAATGCGTAAAGCAGTTCTACATGATAGAATGGCATTAGATGTTTTAACTGCTGCACAAGGTAGAATGTGTGCTATTACAAAGACAGAATGCTGAGTTCTGAGGGGAAAAGATGGAGGAGGAGTAGGGGATCCTATTCCAACTGGTCCCTGGAATTGAGCTGGATATCTACCAGACCACTCTGAACACCCATGAAATCAGCCTGAGATGTAAGAAGATACATCTGGATCTCTACAAACAGAATATCACAGGTGGTTGGTTTCAAGGTACAAAGTAGGGAGCCGTGATTCTGCGGGCAGATATCGGAAGATAAACGGAAGGGGGAGAGAGCTGTGGGGATCCTACACCACCAGTGAGTGATAGCCTCCCGTGCTGAGGATGGGGCACAGACTCTCAGACTAGTAACGAAGGGGAAAGGACTTTAGGGCAGCCCCCCGGACAGAAACCCAGAGCAGCGGGGCTGCATGCATACGAAATGGGGGCAGCTGGCAGCTTTAGAAGCAGAAAGGGCAGCGATGCGCTTGGACCTGGAGGCGAGGACTGGGAGCGCTGCTGAGGGGCGCACAACCCAGGACACTGCAGTTTATAGTAGAACAGACAGAAACAGAGATAGTGTGGCTTGGAGAGCTCACGGAAAAATAGACTTCGATCTCTCCACCCTGAAGCAGAGGGCTGGAAATGATCTCTTCTGCTCTGACTCTCCGAGGAGATGCAGAAAGCCACCAGGGAAAGCCGCCAGAGAACAAAAGCTCCCTAAAAATGGTTTTCACTGAGCCCATCCCCTGCCACAGGGGGCAGAGCACCTCTGCCCAAACAGGGTTGCCTGAGTAACAGCACGGCAGGCCCCTCCCCCAGAAGACAGGCTGGGAGAACGAGAGGCCAGCAACCCTAAGGTCCCTATGAAACAGGTGAATCTTGCTTGGGTGTAGTCAATAATTTGGACTCTGTACATTTCCTCAACCACCTCTCAACAGAATGACTAGGTGGAGGAACCCCAAAATTGGAAAATCTCAGAGACTGTGACTTATGCTACAGATTTACAAATGGATACCAATATAACCAAGATGTTGGAGATGGAATTCAGGATAGCAATCGTGAAGACAATAGCTAGAATGGAGAAATCGATTAATGGCAACAGAGAGTCTCTAAGGGCAGAAATGAAAGCTGAACTGGCAGAACTTAAAAATGCTATCAATGTGGGCACCTGGGTGGCTCAGATGGTTCAGCGTCTGCCTTCGGCTCAGGTCATGATCCCAGAGTCCTGGGATCGAGTCCTGCATCAGGCTCCCTGCTCAGCGGGGGGCCTGCTTCTCCCTCTGCCTCTCTGTCTCTTATGACTAAATAAATAAAATCTTTTTAAAAAATGCTATCAATGAGATCCAATCTAATCTAGATAATCTAACAGCTAGGGTAAGCGAGGCAGAAGAATAAATTAGTGATCTAGAAGACCAATTAATAGACAAGAAGGAAAAAGAGAAGGCCAGGGAAAAACAACTCAAAATCCATGAAAATAGAATCAGAGAAATAAAGGACACGATGTCAGAATTATTGGGATCGCTGAGGGGGTGGAGAGAGAGAGAGGACTAGAAGATATGTTTGAGCAAATCGTAGATGAGAACTTCCCTAATCTGTGGGAATGAAACAAACATTCCTCTCCTAGAGGCAGAGAAGAGCCCTCCCAAGATCAAGGAGGACAGACCAATGCCTCGGCATGTAATAGTAAAACTCGCAAATCTTAGGACCAAGGAAACCATCTTAAGGGCAGTTAGGGGAAAGAGGTACGTACAGAGGGAGGAATACCAGAATAATGTCAGACATATCCACAGAGACCTGGCAAGCCAGAATGGGCTGGCAAGACATATTCAGGGTACTAAACGAGAGGAATATGCAGCCAAGAATACTTTATCCAGCAAGGCTGTCATTTAGAATGGATGGAAAGATCCAGAGCTTCCAAGACCGGGAGAAACTGAAAGAATACGTGACCACTAAGCCAGCCCTGCAAGAAATATTAAGGGAGGTTCTATAAAAGGAGAAAGACCCCAAGAGTGATATACAACAGAAATTTACAGGGACAATCTATAAAAACAAGGTCTTCACAGGCAACATGATGACAATTAATTCATATCTTTCAATAATCACTCTCAATGTGAATGGCCTAAATGCTCCTATAAAACGGCACAGGGTTGCAGATTGGATAAAAAGACAGGACCCATCCATATGTTGTCTATAAGAGACTCATTTTGAACCTAAAGATACATCCAGACTGAAAGTGAAGGGATGGAGAAGGGATGGAGATCCATCTTCCATGCCATCGGACCTCAAAAGAAGGCTGGGGTAGCAATTCTTATATCAGACAAATTAGATTTTAAACTAAAAACTGTAGTTAGGGACACAGAAGGACACTATATCATTCTTAAAGGGTCTATCCAACAAGAAGATCTAACAATTGTAAATATCTACGCCCCCAAAATGAGAGCAGCCATCTACATAAGCCAACTGTTAACCAAAATAGTCATATTGATAACAATATGTTAATTGTAGGAGACCTTAATACTCCACTCTCAGCAATAGACAGATCATCTAAGCAGAAAATCAACAAGGAAACAAGAGCTTTGAATGACACACTGGACCAGATGGACCTCATACATATATACAGAACATTCCACCCTAAAACAGAATACTCATTCTTCTCAAATGCACATGGGACTTTCTCCAGAATAGACCACATACTGGGTCACAAATCAGGTCTCAACTGATACCAAAAGATCGAGATTATTCCCTGCGTGTTCTCAGACCATAATGCTTTAAAACTGGAACTCAATCACAAGAAAAAATGTGGAAGAAATTCAAACACTTGGAAGCGAAAGACCACTCTGCTCAAGAATGTTTGGGTTAACCAGGAAATCAAAGAAGAACTTAAACAATTCATGGAAATCAATGAGAATGAAAACACATTGGTCCAAAACCTATGGGATACTGCAAAGGCGGTCCTAAGGGGGAAATACATAGCCATCCAAGCCTCACTCAAAAAAATAGAAAAATCCCGAATTCACCAGCTAACTCTACACCTTAAAGAACGGGAGAAAAAACAACAAATGATGCCTAAGTCATGCATTAGAAGAGAAATAGTTAAGATTAGAGCAGAGATCAATGAAGTAGAAACCAGAAACACAGTAGATGAGATCAACAAAACTAGAATCTGGTTCTTTGAAAGAATTAATAAGATCGTTAAACCACTGGCCAGACTTATCCAAAAGAAAAGAGAAAGGACCCAAATTAATAAAATTATAGATGAAAGGGGAGAGATCATGACTAACACCAAGGAAATAAAAACAACTATTACAAATTATTATCAACAACTGTATGCCAATAAACTGAGCAACCTGGATGAAATGGAGGCCTTCCTGGAAACCTATAAGCTGCCAAGACTGAAACAGGAAGAAACTGACAACCTGAATAGGCCAATAACCAGTAACAAGATTGAAGCAGTGATCAAAAACGTCCCCAAAACCAAGAGTCCAGGGCCTGATGGATTCCCTGGGGAATTCTACCAAACATTCAAAGAAGAAATAATACCTATTCTCCTGAAGCTGTTTTGAAAAATAGAAACAGAAGGAAAGGTTCCAGACTCATTCTATGAGGCCAGTATTACCTTAATCCCCAAACCAGGCAAAGACCCCATGTAAAAGGAGAATTTCAGACTGATATCCCTGATGAATATGGATTCCAAAATCCTCAACAAAATCCTAGCTAATAGGATCCAACAATACATTAAAAGGATCATCCACCACGACCAAGTGGGATTTAACCCTGGGATGCAAGGGTGGTTCAACATTCACAAATCAGTCAATGTGATAGAACACATTAGTAAGAGGAGAAAGAAGAACCATATGGTCCTCCCAACAAACAAGAGACCTGGACCAGATACCTTCCCAGGGGAATTCTACCAAACATTTATTTTTTTTTTTTTAAGATTTTTTTTTTTTATTTGATAGAGATAGACACAGTGAGAGAGGGAACACAAGCGGGGGGAGTGGAAGAGGGAGAAGAAGGCTTCCCGCCGAGCAGGGAGCCTGATGCAGGGCTCGATCTCAGGACGCTGGGATCATGACCTGAGCCGAAGGCAGATGCTTAACGACTGAGCCACCCAGGCGCCCCTCTAACAAATATTTAAAGAAGAATTAATACCTATTCTTCCAGAACTGTTCCAAACAATAGAAATGGAAGGAAAACTTCCAAACTCATTTGGTGTGGCCAGCATTACCTTGATCCCCAAACCAGACAAAGACTCCATCAAAAAGGAGAATTACAGACCAATATCCCTGATAAATATGAATGCAAAAATTCTCACCAAAATACTAGCCAACAGGATCCAACAGTACATTAAGAGGATTATTCACTGTGCCCAAGTGGGATTTATAACTGGGCTGCAAGGTTGGTTCAACAGCTGCAAATCAATCCATGTGATACATACACTATATTAAAAAAAAGAAAGAACAAGAACCATATGATACTCTGAATAGATGCAGAAAAAGCATTTGACAAAGTACTGCCTCCTTTCGTAATGAAAACTGTCCACAGTGTAGGGATAGGGGGTACATACCTCAATATCATAAAAGCCATCTATGAAAAACCCACAGCTAATATCATTCTCAATGGGGAAAAACTGATAACTTTTCCCCTAAGGTCAGGAGCATGGCAGGGATGTCCACCATCATCACTGTTATTCAACATAATACTAGAAGTCGTAGCCTCAGCCATCAGACAACAAAAAGAGATAAAAGGCATCTGATCAGCGAAGAAGTCAAACGCTCACTTTTCGCAGATAATATGATACTCTATGTGGAAAACCCAAAGGACTCCACCCCAAAACTGCTAGAACTCATACAGGAATTCAGTAAAGTCGCTGGATATGAAATCAGTGCACAGTAATCAGTTGCATTCTGTACACCAACAACAAGGCAGAAGAAAGAGAAGTTTAGGAGTCGATCCCATTTACAACTGCACACAAAACTGTAAGATACCTAGGAATAAATCTAACCAAAGAGTCAAAGAATCTGTACTCAGAAAACTATAGAACACTCATGAAGGAAATTGAGGAAGACACAAAGAAATGGAAAAACTTTCCATGCTCATGGATTGAAAGAACAAATATTGTGAAAGTGTCTATGCTACCTAGAGGAATCTACACATTTAATGCAATCCCTATCAAAATACCATCCATTTTTTTCACAGAAATAGAACAAATAATCCTAAAATTTGTATGGAACCAGAAAAGACCCCAAAAAGCCAGAGGAATGTTGAAAAACAAAAGAATAGCTGGTGGCATCAGAATTCCGGACTTTAAGCTCTATTACAAAGATGTAATCATTGAGACAGCATGGTATTGGCACAAAAACAGACACATAGATCAATGGAACAGAATAGAGAGTCCAGAAATGGACCCTCAACTAATCTTCGACAACACAGGAAAGAATGTCCAATGGACAAAAAGACAGTCTCTTCAACAAACGGTTTGGGAAAATTAGACAACCATACGCAGAAGAATTAAACTGGACCATTTCCTTACACTAAACACAAAAATAGACTCAAAATGGATGAAAGACTTAAATGTGAGACAGGAATCCATGAAAATCCTTGAGGAGAACACAGGAAGCAACCTCTTTGGCTGCAACTTCTTCCTAGACACATCACCAGAGCCAAGGGAAGCAAGGGCAAAAATGAACTATTGGGAATTCACCAAGTTAAAAAGCTTTTGCACAGCAAAGGAAACAGTCAACAAAGCCAAAAGATACCCCCCTACACTGTTGGTGGGAATGCAAGCTGGTGCAACCACTCTGGAAAACAGTATGGAGGTTCCTCAAAAAGTTGAAAATAGAGCTACTGTATGATCCAGCAATTGCACTACTGGGTATTTACCCCAAAGATACAAATGTAGGGATCCAAAGGGGTACATGCACCCCAATATTTATAGCAGCAATGTCCACAATAGCCAAACTGTGGAAAGAGCCAAGATGTCCATTGACAGATGAATGGATAAAGAAGAAGTGGTATATATATACAATGGAATATTATGCAGCCATCAAAAGGAATGAGATCTTGCCATTTGCAATGACATGGATGGAACTGGAGGGTGTTATGCTGAGCGAAATAAGTCAATCAGAGAAAAACATGTATCATATGACCTCACTGATATGAGGAATTCTTAATCTCAGGAAACAAACTGAGGGTTGCTGGAGTAGGGGGTGGGGTGGGAGGGATGGGGTGGCTGGGTGATAGACATTGGGGAGGGTATGTGCTATGGTGAGCGCTGTGAATTGTGCAAGACTGTTGAATCTCAGATCTGTACCTCTGAAACAAATAATGCAATATATGTTAAGAAAGAAAAAAAGAAGAAGAAGAATGTAGCAGCAGGGGAAGAATGAAGGTGGGGAAATCGGAGGGGGAGACAAACCATGAGAGACGATGGACTCTGAAAAACAAACTGAGGGTTCTAGAGGGGAGGGCGGTGGGAGGATGAGTTAGCCTGGTGATGGGTATTAAAGAGGGCACGTTCTGCATGGAGCACTGGGTGTTATACACAAACAATGAATCATGGAACACTACATCAAAAACTAATGATGTAATGTATGGTGATTAACATAATAAAAAAGTAAAAAAAACAACCAAAAGATAAGCGACAGAATGGGAGTAGATATTTGCAAATAACATATCAGATAAACATCTAATATCCAAAATCTATAAAGAACTGTCAAACTCAACACCCAAAGAACAAATAATCCAATCAAAAAATGGGCAGAAGACATGAACAGACATTTCTACAGGGAAGACATCCGAATGGCCAACAGACACATGAAAAAGTGCTCAGCATCACTCGGCATCAGGGAAATACAAATCAAAACCACAATGAGATACCACCTCACACCAGTCAGAATGGCTAAAATTAACAAGTCAGGAAACAGATGGTGACGATGCGGAGAAAGGGGAACCCTCCTACACTGTTGGTGGGAATGCACGCTGGTGCAGCCACTCTGGAAAACAGTATGGAGGTTCCTCAAAAAGTTGAAAATAGAGCTACCCTACGACCCAGCAATTGCATTGCTGGGTATTTACCCCAAAGATACAAATGTAGTCATCCAAAGGGACACATGCACCGCATTGTGTATAGCAGCAAGGTCCACAATAGCCAAATTATGGAAGAGCCTAGATGCCCATCGACAGATGAATGGATCAAGATGTGGTATATATATACAATGGGATATTATGCAGCCATCAATAAAATGAAATCGTGCCATTTGCAAAGGTGTGGATGGAACTAGAGAGTATTATGCTAACTGAAATAAGTCAATCAGAGAAAGACAATTACCGTATGATCTCGCTGATATGTGGAATTTGAGGAACAAGGCAGAGGATCATGGGGGAAGAGGGGAAAAAATGAAACGGGATGAAACGAGAGAGGGAGACAAACCATAAGAGACTCTTAATCTCAGGAAACAAACTGAGGGTTGCTGGAGGGGAGGGGGTGAGAGCAGTAGGGTGGCTGTGTGATGGACATTGGGGAGGGTATGTGCTATGGTGAGCGCTGTGAATTGTGTAAGACTGATGAATCACAGACCTGTACCCCTGAAACAAAGAATACATAACATGTTAATTAAAAAAAAATAAAGGCTTGGGGAAAGAACAGCCAGTGCAAAGGCCCTGAGGTAGCAGAGGCCCTGATCTGTCTGTGGATGAGAAGGTGTTCCAGTGAGCCTGGAGTGCACTGCATTTCAGGAAGAGGCATAAAGTGGGGTAGATGTCGTCAAAGTCCAGGCTACACAGGGCTTGTCTGTCTTGGTAAGGAGGGTGGATTTTATCCCAAGTGTGATGGTGAATTTTCAGCAGAGTGGAGAAAGGATTCAATGGAAAAACATTTTCTCTGTGTGTATCAGTTTGCTGGGTCCACCATAACAAAACACCCACAAATGATGTGGCTTGAATAATCGAAGTGTACTGTCTCACAGTTCTGGAGGCCACAAGTCTGAGGTCAAGGTATCTGTGGGTGGGTTCCTTCTGAGGCTGAGAGGGAGGGTCTTCTCCAGGCAATCCATGGTGCTGTCAATCTGTGGCTTGTAGGGGCATCACCCCGATCTCTGCCTCCATCTTGACGTGGCCTCTTCTTATGTGATGTCTGGGTCCGAAGTTCTTCTTCCGATGAGGACACCGGTCATATCAGGTTAGCCCCTGTCTTGATGGTCTCATCTTCACTCGATCTTCTGGAAAGACCCTATTTCCACATAAGGTCATGTCACAGGTACTGGGGGTTAGGGCTTCAGCATCTTTTGGGGGCAGAGGGCTCAATTCAACCCATAAAATTGGTGTTGTGGGTAGTTGAGTTTGGGAGCAAGAGTGCAAGGCAGAAGTCTGACTTCATTCCCTGAGCATTGTGTTCCTCTGTTCCTCCATGGTCAGAGGCCAGAGGAAGGCAGAGTCCCTGCCCTGGGCTGACAGCATCCCCACGGGTGCCCTACCCCCAGCCCGCAGTTATGAAGCTCCTGGGAGGAAATCGGGCTAATAAAGGTCAGCAGGGGCAGGCCGACCAGCAATTGCCTGCAAGCCCCCCAAGCAATCAGGGTCCAGGGTTCCTACCGGCGTGAGCCATTTTCCAATCCCGCCACAGACCCTGAGTAACTGATACTCAGGGACAGGGTGACTGACACCTTGTTGGAAGGTTTGCTCTGTCTGCTCTGCTCTGTATCTTCTTCTTCATCATGGGCCCAAACCAGGTAGCCTGATCCCAGCTCTCGTTAGAAGAAAGCCCTTACTGCTCACACTATATTCAACACGGTGACTCCAAGAGAGGAAATATTTAAGATCCTGACATCCTGAACTGAGACGGTAAATCCAGCTGGCTTAGCAGGGGCTTGAGGGATGGGACTCCTATGGGCTGAACGGCGCCCTCCCTGAAGTCACACTTTGCAGTCTCAGAAGGGACTGTATCTGCAGGTGGGGCCATGAGAGAGGTCATTAAGGTAAACCAAGGTCACCAGGGTGGGCCCTAATCCAGGCTAACAGGTGTCCTTGTAAGAACAGGACACCAGGACCCAGACACGCAAAGAGGGAAGGCGACGTGGAGCCACGGGGTGAAGACGGTCATCTGCACTTGTGCGGACCTCCGCCCATTCTTGTCCATCATTTTGGTCACATAACTTCATTTTCTTTCCACATAGTTCAGTCCCAATATCAGCATTTTTGGCAGTAGGCTCACCTACTGCCCTTAATTTTATGTCAGTGAATAGCGTTTGTGCCAGCAGGAGGCTAGGATGTCTTGTTTATTTATTTATTTTTTTCCTTAATTTTTTTTTTTTTTTTAGGTACAGTAGACTGCATCACTTTATTTATTTATTTATTTTTAAAAATTTTATTATGTTATGTTAGTTACCATAAAATACATCATTGGTTTTTGATGTGGTGATTCACGATCCATTGTTTTTGCATAACACCGGTGCTCCATGCAGTACGTGCCCTCCTTAATACGCATCACCGGGCTAACCAATCCCCCCTCCCCCCTCACCTCTAAAACTCTGTTTGTTTCTCAGAGTCCATAGTCTCCCAGGGTTCATCTCTCCCTCCAATTCCCCCCCACCTCATTTTTCCCTTCCTTCTCCTAATGTCCTCCATGCTATTCCTTATGTTCCATAAATAAGTGAAACCATATGATAATTGACTTTCTCTGCTTGACTTATTACACTTAGCATAATCTCCTCCAGTCCCGTCCATGTGGATGTAAAAGTTGGGTATTCATCCTTTCTGATGGCTGAGTAATATTCCATTGTATATATGGACCACATCTTCTTTATCCATTCATCTGTTGAAGGGCGTCTCAATTCTTTCCACAGTTTGGCTATTGCGGACATTGCTGCTATGAACATTGGGGTGCATAGGGCCCTTCTTTTCACTACATCTGTGTCTTTGGGGTAAATACCCAGTAGTGCAATTGCTGGGTCATAGGGTAGCTCTATTTTTAAATTTTTGAGGAACCTCCACACTGTTTTCCAAAGTGGCTATTCCAACTTGCATTCCCACCAACAGTGTAAGAGGGTTCCCCTTTCTCCACAACCTCTCCAACATTTGTTGTTTCTTTCCCTGTCCATTTTTGCCATTCTGACTGGTGTAAGGTGGTATCTCAGTGTGGTTTTGATTTGATTTTCCTGATGGCTAATGATGATGAACATTTTTTCATGTGTCTGTTAGCCATTTGTATGTCTTCTTCAGAGAAGTGTCTTTTCATATCTTCTGCCCACTTTTTGATTTGGTTATTTGTTTTTTGGGTGTTGAGTTTGAGAAGTTCTTTATAGATCTTGGATACCAGCCCTTTATCTGTAGTGTCATTTGCAAATATCTTCTCCCATTCTGTGGGTTGCCTCTTTGTTTTGTCAACTGTTTCCTTTGCTGTGCAGAAGCTTTTTATCTTGATGAAGTCCCAAAGGAACAGAAGAGAGAACCCAGATATGGACCCTCAACTCTATGGTCAAATAATCTTTGACAAAGCAGGAAAAAACATGCAGTGGAAAAAAGAGTCTCTTCAATAAATGGTGCTGGGAAAATTGGACAGCCACATGCAGAAGAATGAAACTCGACTATTCTCTAACAGCATACACAAAGATAAACTCAAAGTGGATGAAAGACCTCAATGTGAGACAGGAATCCATCAAAATCCTAGAGGAGAACATAGGCAGTAACCTCTTTGACATTGCCCACAGCAACTTCTTTCAAGATACATCTCCAAAAGCTAGTAAAACAAAAGCAAAAATGAACTTTTGGGACTTTATTTTTTTTTAATGTTATGTTAATCACCATACATTACATCATTAGTTTTTGATGTAATGATCCATGATTCATTGTTTTCCTATAATACCCAGTGCTCCATGCAATACATACCCTCCTTAATACCCATCACCAGGCTAACCCATCCCCCTGCCCCCCTCCCCTCTAAAACCCTCAGTTTGTTTCTCAGGGTCCATAGACTCTCATGGTTCATCTCACTCTCAGATTTCTTTCCCTTCATTTTCCCCTTCTTTCTCCTAATGTCCTCCATGCTATTCCTTATGTTCCACAAATAAGTGAAACCATATGATAATTGACTTTCTCTGCTTGACTTATTTCACTTTAGCATATTCTCTTCCAGTCCCATCCATGTTGATGTAAAAGTTGGGTATTCATCCTTTCTGATGGCTGAGTAATATTCCATTGTATATATGGACCACATTTTCTTTATCCATTCATCTGTTGAAGGGCATCTTGGCTCTTTCCACACCTCTCCAAAGAAGACATAAAAATGGCTAACAGACACATGAAAAATGTTCATCAGCAGCAGCCCTCAGGGAAATTCAAATCAAAACCACATTGAGATACCACCTTACACCAGTAAGAATGGCAAAAATTGACCAGGCAAGAAACAACAAATGTTGTCTTCATGTTTATAATGCCGCAAGCCCAAGCGCCACACAGTGGGTTTGTGGAAGGAGCACCTTCAGTTCTGGTAAGGTGGCATCGGGCAACTCTTTACATTCTGAATTGGACAAAAAATGAGTTGCTCTTGGAGAAAACTTTTTTTTTTAGTTATTTGCTTGAACTTTGCTTTTACTTTTGGTCACCTGGGGGCAGAGCTATCTTTCCAAAAGATGAACCATATTAATTCCCGAGAAGATAGGTGAAAGAAATCCAGCAGAATTCTAGAAGGGAGGACTATTTTAAAACAAGGGGTTGAGAGTGCATCTCACTGGAAGGGGAAGGAGAATAAAGTGCTTTTAATCCCTCCAGTGTCACAGCCTAGATCATATGTCTCTGGAAACCCACATGTGAGCCATGGGGGCACAGGCAGAGAGCGCTCAGGGGAAGCTGCTAGCTTTGGCTCAAGGTTGAAAATGGGATTCCTAATCCCCTGAAAGCAAAGCAGTGCACTGGGCTTCCTTTCTTTCTTCTTTCTTGTCTTCCCCATTCTCTCATACCCTGGCCCTCAGACAATGCCAGAGGTGGTGGCTGGTGAAGTGGCCAGCAGGAGCCCAAACTCAGAGAGGGGAATTTCCTTCTATGTTCAGTGGGTCTATGACTCTCCGAAGGGCACCGATTTCAAGTGGAAATAATACCAAGTACACTTTCTTTTTTTTAATTTAATTTAATTTTATCATGTTATGTTAGTCCCCATAGTTTTTGATGTAGTGTTCCATGATTCATTGTTTTCGCATAGCACCCAGTGCTCCATGCAATACATTGCCCTCCTTAATACCCCTCACCGGGCTGATCCATCCCCCCACCCCCCTACCCTCTAAAAGCCTCAGTTTGTTTCTCAGAGTCCATAGACTCTCATGGTTCATCTCTCCCTCCAATTTCCGCCCCTTCATTTTCCCCTACCTTCTCCTAATGTCTTCCATGCTATTCCTTATGTTCTGCAAATAAGTGAAACCATATGGTAATTGACTTTCTCTGCTTTGACTTATTTCACTTGCAGAATCTCCTCCAGTCTTAAGGGAAATTTAGAGTAGTAAAAAAACAAACCCTAACAAACAAGAAAAAGAAAGGCAAGCAAAACCCAAAGCAAGTAGAAAAGAAAGAAATCATAAGGAATAGAGCATTAATATGATAAAATACAGAATAGAAAATCAATATAGATTATCAATGGAACAAAAATGGGTTCTTGAAAAGATCAACAAAATTGACAAACCTTACAGACTGCCCAAGAGAAAAAAAAACCAGAAGAGTCAAATTACTAAAATCAAGACTGAATGAAAAGGTGTGCATAGTGACTTCACAAATATTAAAAAAAAAAAAAATTATAAGGGAATTCTGTGAACAATTATAGAGACAGCCAAGATAAAGATGAGAGAGACAAATTCCTAGAAATTCACAAACCTCCAAAACCATCTCAGGAAAAAATAGAAAATCTGAATAGATCTATAGCAAGTAAAGTGATTGAGTTAGCAATAAAACTTCCTATGAAGAAAAGCCCGCAACCCAAATGGCTTCACTGGTCAATTCTGTCAAACACTGCAAGAAGAATTAACACTATTGCCTAACAAACTCTTCCAAAAAATAAGAAGAGTTAGAAAATTGACTAATGAATTCTATGAGGCCAGAATTACCCTAATACTGAAACCAGACAAAGATAACCCAAAACCAAAAATACTCCAACACTACACATCAATATCCCTTATGGATAGAGATGAAAAATCCTTAACAAAATCTTAGTAAATGAAGTCCAGCAACATAGGAAAAAGATACGTTATGACCAACTGGGATGGAAAGTGAGGTTGGTATAATATGTGAAAACAGACCAATAGAATAAAAACATTAAGAGAGTAAAGGACATACACTATATGATCATCTCAATGGACACAGGAAAAGCACTTGACAAAATCCTATTGGATTTCGTAATACAAACACTCAACAAACTAGGAATAGAAGGCAACTTCCTCAACCTGATAAAGCACCTATGAAAAACCTGTACTTAGACAGTTAGTGGTGAAAAATTTAACAATTTCCCACTAGGATCAGTAAAAAGACCATCATGCCTGCTTTTATACCACTTTTGTCCCATGTTGTACTGGAAGCTTCAGCCAGGGTAGTTAAAGAACAAAAAGATATAAAAACATCCAGATTTGGGGGGCGCCTGGGTGGCTCAGTCGTTAAGCATCTGCCTTCAGCTCAGGTCTGATCCCAGGGTCCTGGGATCGAGCCCCGCATCAGGCTCCCTGCTCCGCGGGAAGCCTGCTTCTCCCTCTCACACTCCCCTTGCTTGTGTTCCCTCTCTCGCTGCCTCTCTGTCAAATAAATAAATAAAATCTTTAAAAAAAAAAAAAAATCCAGAGTTGAAAGGAAGAAGTAAAGCCATCTCTATATGCAGAGATATGATTTGGTATATAGAAAATTTCAAAAATGCACTTAAAAAAAACCTATTCGGACAAATGATGAAGTTAAGCAAGGTTTCAGGATGAAAGATCCACACACAGAAATCACTTGTATTTCTCTACAGTAGCAATGAATAATCCTAAAATAAAATAAAGAAAACCAATTCCTTTTATGATAGCATCAGAAGAGTTAAATAATTAGGAGTATATTTAACGAACGAAGTTCAAAACTCATACACATTACTATGAAACATTGTTGACAAAAAAAAGATCAAAAGATCTAAAGAAATGGAAAGACATCCCATATGCATGGATTTGAAGATTCATATTGTTATGATGGCAATGCTTCCCAGGTTGTCTACACAGTCAAGAAATCGCTATCAAAATCCCAGCTACCTTTTATTTTTTATTCCCAGAAATTGACATACTCATCCTAAAATGCACATGGACATGCAAGGGACCCAGAATAGCAAAACAGTCTGGAAAAAGAACAAAAAATGAGTACTAACAATTTCCCATTTGCAAGCTTACAACAAAGCTACAGTAATCAAGATAACGTTGTAGTGGCATAAAGATTGACAGTTGGATCAAGGGAATGGAATTGAGAGTCCAAAATAAACCTTATATTTATGGTCGATTGATTTAGAAAAGGCTGCCAAGACAACTCAGTGGGAAACAATAGTCCTTTTCAGGAAATGATGCTGGAACAAGTAAAGAACCACATGCAAAGGGACCAAGTGGACCCCTTTTCTCACATGATCCACAGGTATTGATTCAAAGGGATTTAAACCTAAGTGTGAGAGCTAAAACCACAACTAGAAGAAAACACAGGAGCAAATCTTCATGGCCTTGGATTAGCCAAGGGGTCATAGATATGACACCAAAAGCACAAGCAAGAAAAAAAGAGAGAAATCTGACTTTGTCAAAATTAAAAACTGTGGAGCTTTAAATGAAAATATCGAGACAGGGAAAAGACAACCCATAGACCAGGACAAAATGTTTGCAGATTTATATCTGATAAGGAACATAAAACCTCTTAAAACTCACTAATAATTGATTTTTTAAAAATAACCCAGTTTGAAAAATGTGGGCAAAGGATCTGAGCAGATAGTTCTCTGAAGAAGACATGGAAATGGCCAAAAAGCACACAAAAAGATGCCTAACATCATAACCACTAGGGAAATGGGAATCAAAACCTCCATGAGCAACCACGCCCCACCTTCCAAGATGGCTGTGAGCACCAAGAGGACACAGAGTGTTGGCACAGATGGGGAGAAATCAGCACCTTCGTGCAGTGCTGGTGAAACGTGGGATGGGTCAGCCACTTTGGAAAGCACTTTGGCAGTTCCTCAAAACGCGAGACACACAGCTATGATCTAGCCCAGAAGTTCTGCTCCTGGGTTTCTACCCAAAAGAAATGAAAACACAGAAACTCTGTACATAAATGGGCATCGCAGCATTACTGGTCATCCCTCCAAAGTGGAAGCAAGCCAAGTGCCCATGTACTGATGAGTTGGTAGTCTGTGCTCTATCCATGCAGTGGAATCCAACAATAACATAGAACGAATTTCAGAAACATGCTACCGTGTGGATGAATGTCAAAAGTACATGAAATGAAAGAAGCAGTCACAAAAATAGCACCTATTGGACGATGCCCTCTGTCTCAGGTGCCCAGAGGCAGATCTATAGAGAGAAAGTAAATGAGTGTTTGCCTGGGGCAGGAGGGTGCAGGCAACGTGGGGGGTGAACCCTCAAGGTATAGGGTCTCTGTTGGGGGTGATGAAACTGTTTTAAATTTCGATTTGAGATGGATATACTAAATATACTAAAATATATTATGTATAAAAATATATATGTAGAATATATAAAATAAATATACTAAAATAGCATATACTGAATGTACTAAAAACCAAGGAATTGTAAACTTTAACTGGTGAATTGTATGGCATATGAATTCTCTCTCTCCCTCCATTTTCCTGCATATATATTTAAAGAATCAGCACTCGATTCTGAATGATTCTCAGGACCACTTTACCATTGACATCAAGTTTGTGAGTGTTCAAATATCACTGAGAAGCTCACGCTGGCCAGGCACCAAAACAAACTCCAGATGCACGAAAGAGTTGATGGGAACCATGGAAGCATGACAATTTGG
This sequence comes from Halichoerus grypus, assembly GCF_964656455.1. NCBI lineage: Eukaryota > Metazoa > Chordata > Mammalia > Carnivora > Phocidae > Halichoerus > Halichoerus grypus. The sequence continues at coordinate 66,481,846 of NC_135724.1, forward strand.
AAGACAATCCGGGTCCTTGCTGGGCGCCTGGATGGGAAACGGAGACGCTGCAGAGCAACAGGTTTGACCATGCCATTTTAGCAAAGGAAACTCAGAGACAGACAACAGAACAGGGAAACCACGGGCCCCAAGTCGGGTCAGATGTGACGTCCCTGATGTATTCAGAGCTCTCATATCACCCCCAGGATGCTAAGACCCCACGAGAAACAGCACCGTGTACAGTCACAGGCATTTGATGGCACAGTAGAGATGAAAGGCTTGCAGACCAAACACTAGTGAGATGTATTCTCACCTAACAAATAAGGCAAGATGGAAATGTGGAAGCAGAGAGGCCACGAGACCCGCATCCTGGTCCCCAGGGCACGATGTGTCAATGAGTTTCAGTTTCTCCAAGCACAAAACGCTCATGTTCTTTGAGCAAGGGTCTGCTTCTGGCATTTTCTCCCAAGGAGAGAATCAGAGAGGTTGTAAGGGATTTGCAACACTGTTCACAGAGGCTTTATTTAGGACAGCAAGGCCTTACACCCCATGTCCGTGCCAGTATCTCCCGCCCAGGTGAAACAGGAGGGGGAACCCCAAGGGTGGTTTCCGAAGGTTCCCCGCCACCTAGACCCAGCCCCGCATCTGGTACCACCTCCCTCATGCAGGGGAGGCAGCCCCTGGCCTTGGCCCCCCTTCCTTATGCAGCAGTGAGCACCACTTGCCCGCTCCGCCAAACTGCTCCTTCGGAAATTCTGGAGCCCCTGCAGCTGACTCTGTGGGCTATGCAGCGTGCCCCCTCAATCTGGAGCCAGACTGCAGTCTCCCGGCCCCCGGCCAGGCTCTGAACATCAGGTTTGTCTGTGCTGGTAGCTCAGGCCCAGGCCGAACACTTGGCTGCCTCGGTCACTTCCTGGGCCAAGACTGCTCCTTGCTGCCATCACCCCCTTGGGCCAGAGATTTCTCGGGGTTGACACCGGTTTTCCTCTCCTCTGCCATGACCATCTCGGCTCTGTAGATCGGCCCGTCTGAGTTGGGAGAGGGAGCGCGTTCTGCCTTTAAAACTGGGCCGAGGCCAGAGTGGAAGGGAAGCTAGGGGCAGTCAGGGGCTGCTCACCCTGCCCCACCCCTGGAGTGCAGGTGGACAGACAGCTGTCCGTGTGTACCTGGGCCGGACGCCAGGCCAAGGACCTCTCATTCTTCAGTCTCAACGAATCTTCACTGTGACCTAGGACGGAGCCGCCTGGGCCTGCTGCCTCAGGAAATCAAACCCCAGTTCACCAAGGCCCCAGGTGCAGGAGGAGCCCGCACCCCGCCTCAAGGCCAGACCCCCGGCTGCAGCCTCCACGGCTCCCCCTTCCCAGCTGGATGCAGCATCAGCTCAGCGCTGCTGGGAAATACCCATGCACCAGTGTTCAGAGCAGCTCTCCTCACAGAACCCGGCTGGCCAGGACAAGCCACGTAACCCACACAGCCCGGGAGGGACACAAAGTGTATGTGCACACAGGGGAATATTCCCCAGCCGAGAGAAGCAACAAGGTGCTGACACGTGCTTTGTACCTCAAAAACGTGTGTGGTGAAAGAAGCCAGCTCGAGAGCACAGATATTGTGAGACATTCAGCATCGGCAGATTCCGAAATCAGCCTCCAGGCTGCAACGCTTGGGAAGCAGGACAAGGGGGGGGGAGGGACAGCTGGATGGAAAGGGGTTTCTCTCTGGGAAGGGGGGTCTGCCCATGCGGGGGTGATGGCCGTGCCAGAGCGCGAGTGTGCCCCGTGCCGCACCATCTGCTTCCAGGTGGTGGGGGCGGCACATTTTACGCTGCGCGCATTTTGCCCCGATACACACGGCAGAGAGCACGGGGCTGGCCTTCAGGCCCCTGGTGACCTGGCCGACCGACACGGCTCCCTGGGCCTGCCTGCCTCCCTCCCTGGCTCCAGTCCTCTCCTCTGAGCCTCTGCCCTGGCCCCTGTGACTCAGGCTGTGCCTCCAGTGGCCCGGGTCTGGGCTGCAGGCCGCCCGTGGGCAGTTCAGGTGCTGCGGATGGAAGCCGGCTGGCCGTGCGCTCCCCTCACCCCAGCCCCCGTGGGGACCAACGCGGGCCCAGGTGCCAGATAGGACTGGAGCCCCCACCTTCCAGACGGCACGAGGCACTTCCCCTCCCTGCCCATGCTCCTGCTCGGGCTCGGGGGCTCCTCTGAAGTGAGTCCCATCTGCCCCAAACGCTGGCTCCCCGGACCCCACCCCACCAGCCAGACTAAGCCCTGGCGACAGACCTACAGAGAAGCCAACACAACCTACACTCCAGGCATCGTACTTCACTCATCCTCACTTGGTGCAGAGGTTGCTTGACCATTCTAGAAACATCCTGCCAAGTTAGGCCCCCAGTGCTGTCCTTTGGTTTATAACAGTAACCTCTCCAAATTTCGAAAGGTCACCGGACACATTTCTGCAGGCAGGCCCAGGGGCTGAACCACCTTCTGCGGCAAGCCTGGGGCTCTGTGCTCAGAGGGAATTCCCACCATTCCCGTCCTGAAGCACGACCCTCTACCTGCTCCAGCTGACCTGCGCAGGAGCCCCGGCACAGGGCGGGAGAGCGGACAGGGCCTCGGATCAGGAGCCCAATCTGCTCTCAACGCGACATGACCTCTCTCTGGGAGCCTCCACAGAAGGGACAGCCCTGGAAACAAACTCAGGGGCTGCATCTTATCTAAAGGGGGTATAAACAATGATCCACGTGGCTTTCTGAGACCTGAGAAGGGGCCGTGACCAGGAGGTCAGGCTGACGTGGGTGCCAGGCCTCTGCTGGGGTCTGCCAGGGACTGTGGGCGACCAAGCACAAACTTCCCAGCTGAGGCAAAGGTCCCCACATGCCTGGATTCCCGTGGAGGCAGCAGCCTCTTTCTGGGAGCACGACTTGGGACACACAAGGAGTTGGGAGAGGGAGCGCATTCTGCCTTTTTAAAAACTGGACCGAGGCCAGAGGGGAAGCGGAACCCTCAGGTCTGAATGCAAGACTGGACGGGTCTCTCTGGCCGCCAGGTCAGCCCAGCTGCCCTTGGCAGGTCCCGTCTCTCCCAGCAGGGACCTGGAACCTCCCGGCTGTGCACCAGCGCCATGCTCCTCATCACAGGCACACTACTCAGCCCCTGAGAGCACCAGGCCAGGCCTCCCAGAAGGCAGGAACACCCGGAGCTTACCGGCCTCGCTGACGAACACCTCCTCCGGCGCACTGCTGGGCTCTCGCCAATGATGTTGTAGGCTGTGAGGATGACCTCATAGCACCGGTGTTTCTCAGAGCTACAGGTGGAGGAGACAGGGGTCAGCTGGCCTGGGAACACCTCTCTCTTCCCACTCCCTGAACATTTAGCTTTGCCGGGCCCTTGTAAGTCTTACCTTCCCTGGTGTCCTCAGTGAAATCCCTTTTCCCTGACAACCTATCTCAAATGGCTCCTCCTCCGTGAAGCCTCCCCTGATCTCCACACAGGTGAGTGTAAGCCCCCAAAGCCCAGGAGCTCTACATGGGCCACCACCTCTCCGTGCACACCTGGGTTGCCACAGAGACCTGTCCACTCCAGTGGCTCTGCCCCTTGGAGGCGAGCCCCATCTCCTCTGGCCCTCCAGGGCAGTTCCCACCATGCCTTGCACGGAGCGAACATGCACAATGATTCCTCTCCTGGGTGTGCAGGGCGGCGCCTGTGTCGGGACAGGGAAGTGTCTCACCTGGGAGCTCAGCCCGTAAAGCCGGAGGGGTTTTGAGCATCTTGGACATGGTGGCTGAGCACACCTCTGACTCCAGCTCCCAGTAGTAGATCTGGTATTCCTGAAGAAGGCTGTTCAGGCTCTTGTCTCTTGGAGGCTGCAAATACATCAAGGTCAGCCCGCCCACGGGGCCTCAAGACCTCCGCTTCAAGTTGAATCAGCCAACTGCGCTGGAGGAAGTCACTAATTCAAATAGGGGTTCTAGGTTGTTTGCAGACAAAAAGGTAGGTGCCACATTCATGAAGAGGAGCACAGGGGCCCCCAGGTAGAGGATCAGACCCCGAGAGCCCAGGTTTCCTGGTGCCGGTGTGTGGTACGTGGACACTGAGCATCTTAACCGAATACTTGTAGGACCCCAGGCTAAGGCGGGGAATACAGCCCAGGTAGCAGGTGGGCGAAGACGCTGCCCATTGCCTAGTGAACCCAGAACTCTAAGGAACCTATGCATGTGGGCTGGTTCTGCATCATCCACTGGCTGGCCCCAACCTGTCCCTGACAGCCACCCAGGTTCGTGGCAGCCTCACTGGGGGCGGGGGCGGGGGGCAGTGAGTGCTCTGCATGCCAGATCACCCCTATTCTGCCCTGACTCAGACCTAAGCTGGAAGCCCCGTAGTCCCTCCAATGTCAGGTGGCATATGAAGGGCCTAGGGTAGGGCAGGTGCTCATTCGACGTTTCGACACCCTGTGGAACATGAATGGTGGTAGCCAGGCCCTGAATCTCAGAATTTAACCCACACCAGGATGCACACAGGGATGCCCAGCTCACATTCTCCCTCCCGTCAATTTCTGTTGGTTCATTAGTCTGGGGAGGGCTGCAGCAGCCAGAGTGCAGGCCAGGGGGCCAGGGGATCGGGGTCCCGTGTCTCCTCTGGAATACTCAGCAAATAAGGACAAGAACCGCTCAAGCTGTGACCAGACAGATGGACAAAGGGCACGCCCAGGACCCCTGGCTGCAGCAGGGTGGTGAAGCTTGTCCAGAGACAGGGATGCACGCCGAATTCCCCGTGATGCCTACACAGCCACTGTCTATAGGACGCCACCAGCGTCTTAGGAAATGCTGTCCTGGTCCCAGAGTAGAGGCCACAGCTTTGTTGTAGGAAAACTCCTCTGTTGTGGGTTGAACTGTGTCCTCCAAAAAGATACGTTGGTGTCCTAACCCCTGGTACCTGTGGATGCCAGCTTATATGGACACAGGGTTTTGCAGACCTTGCAGTTAAGAGCAACACAGTGCAGTAGGAAGCACCCTAATCCAGGGACTGGTTTCTTTTTTGGAGGGCAATTGGGTTTTATTTATCAAGGTTTTCAATGCACTTGCCTTTTAACCCAACAATTACACTTCTAGAAATCTACCTGACATAAATGCATATATAGAGTCCTGGGTCCTACAAATACAAGCTAAACCTACCGATGCCCCCAAAACCCCAAAACAAAGTATCTAGGGGTCTTTTCAATGACACCTAAAGTCAAGAGGACCACCTTCAAGCTTGAAGGTCACTAACAGCAAAGCTGCTTGCAAATGTAACTGCAAACTCTGGACAGATGAACATGAGCAAGGTATTATAATAGCTAATTCACACGGGGAGCCCAAGTGTTCCACATGATCAGTTGCTGAACATGAAGAAAAGGCATATTTTGAGAAGCAATTTAGGATCCAGCAATCATTTGACAAATACTGAGGCAATAAGATGATCCAAACATCCTTAGAAGAGGAGAGAGATTGGACACACCCCTGGGAGGGCGTCCTGTGAGCACAGAAGCAGAGACTGGAGCCATGTTTGCAATGTTGTGACTTGTAAGAAGAATATCTATTTAGCCATTCAGATGAGAAAACTTGTTTCTCATATACCTGTCTTTGTCCAGAGTGACAAAGGTGTCGCGTCATGTTAATGAGGATGTGGGCTGGTCACCAGGACAACCAACCTTGTGATCAGAGGGTTGGAACTTTTGGTCCCACCCATGACTTCTGAGGACGGGAGAGGGGCTGGAGGTTCAATCGATGGCCAATGGCCAATGCTTTCATCAGTCTAGCCTGTGGAATGAAGCCTCCACAAAAACCCTAGAGGACAGGTTCGGCCTGATGTGTGCAAGTAGAGAGAGCAATGGGCTGCAATGCCTGGAAGGTGGCCAGAACGTGGCAAGAGCTCAGTGCACACCCGCCTCTTTTGCCTTCTATCTTTGGTAGGTTTCGGATCGGCCCTTTGGATTGTTTTTCAAGCACTCTGGGTTCAACCCCTGCCTCACTTAAACCATCTGCTCTAGATCTTGTCCTAGAGTGATCACACGCGGGGACACCGGCTCACACTCTGAGCAAGGCCATGGCACCACGTGAACGGTGCTGGCCCTCGGGTGCTTCCCAAGTGCCACCAGGTGGGCGCCAGGGCACAGAGAGGGGAAGGGCCTTGCCTAAGGTCACACAGCTCCAGAGCCTGGCGCTAGGCACTCCCAGATGGGAGGTAGGACAGGTCATCTCTCCGAGCGCACCCGTCGGCCCTGCGTGCAAGCGCCTTCCTGTCGTCCTCTTCCCTCAGACCTCTGGGCCTGGCCCTGACCTCCACACCTGGACTTGGGGTGGCCTTGGTTAGGGAGCCTGCTGAGGCAGATTCCACAGCGAGGCTGAAGGGCACGTCAGGGGCTTGCCGAGATGGGAACTCACAGCAGATTGGTGTGGGGAGAGGGGGCTTGGGGGTGTGTGGAGGGTGTTCACGTCACTGCCCCACAGCTGCGTCCCCGGCAACTGACTGAATCTGTCTGGGCCCCCACTTCTTCTGTAGAACTGGGGCTCACAGTGCTTTGTTCCCCAGGCTTTGGTGAGGATAAACCAAGACAATGTACAATAAGCACCTCGCCAGTGTTTGGAACAGAAGCGGCGTCCATGAAGACAGATCTCCCGAGGATTGCTCCACAGGAAACTTTACTGAGCACCTGCTCAGCTGGGCACGTGGTTTTGAACATCAGAGACCAAGTGCCTGGCTTCAGGGAGCTGCCCTCCAACACGGTGACTCAGAGCCACCTTGGGCCAGTGACACAACCTCTCTGAGCCCAGTCTCCAGCATCAAACCGGGGACATTCCTGCCTGGCTGATAAACGTCAGGCTGTGTAGACACGCGACGGTACAGGGCCTGACCTGGAAGCCGTGGACCCTGCAAGTTCCCGGCTCCGTTTCCTGCCCAGCTCTCCTCCCCGTAGCACCACGACAGTGGACTTGGGCCTCAGGTCTTACCTCTCTTCTCAGTGGTGATGACGGGGGCCTCCAGCGGCTCGCCCAGCCCTGCCTCGTCTTGGCCGGCAGCCTGAAGATGTATGCCGACTCCGGGGCCAGCTCGGTGCCCGTGAACTGCCTCACCGTGGCACCCACCTCCACCGTGGTGAACGTGCTGGGGCTGCTGCCGGCCAGGCGGTGGCGATCTGGTACCCTGCGGGGGGGACAGGAGGGCCATGCGTCAGTGACATCACCCTCAAATGGCACAGAAAACCTTCCTCCAGCCCCTCAAACGGCACGGAGTGACTTCCCCTCTCTGTTCTGCTCACCACGTACTTGTTGACAGGCCACACACCTTGATGGGAACCTGGGCCCCTGGACACCGGGACTGCATCTATCTTGGCCTCCCCCCAAAGCCCTTGCCTTGCCCAGGGCAGGCACTCAGGAAAGATGACATGAATGGAGGGGCAGGGTTTCAGGGCCCCGCCAACACTGGTGAAGGATTCTCTTCTCTCAGCGGGGCCTGATTTTCAGGTTTCACAATAATGACTTGGTCATTTTCGAACACGGACAGGGATCAAATGATCATTCTGTAATCCCCCCAGCAATGCAAAGCGGCTTGCAGGGGTGTGTCCCTCCACTGGCTTCAGGCCCCTGCTGGTGAGATGATCTTGCTCCAGGTCTCACAAATTTCACCCCAGGGCGCACGATCTACCCACAGCTCACAGGCAGATGCTATGGGTGTGACCGGGCTACCGTGCAAAGAGAGATGTTCTGTCCCCTTCTATGACCTCCCCTAGCACAGGGTAAATGCCAACCAGAAAGCCGTCATGTGAGGCACCGAGACTGCGGACCCCTTTATTTTTTACCACCAACAGTAAGTACCAACTTAGGAAATTACCAGAGGATCCTGGACACAGGATTCTCACTAGAATTTTGCAAATATAACAGGTTTCAGGCCACGCCATTTGTTCTATTTGGCGTTTTTGTGACGGGCACCACCTAGGCCACGATGTGGGGCAGACAGGTCCCCTGTGACAGGCGGCACGAACACAAGTGAGCAGTGGGAGGGAACAACGTCTATTGCAGAGCAGGTGCGTCCATGGGGCACAGCCTGGGGTCCCCCTCGGTCAGCAATCACACGGCCCTCCCGCTCCCCTTCCCCAAGCCACTCACCTCGTTCTCCCTGAGAACAGTCACACTGAGGCTATTCAAAACCACGACTTCTAGCTGGCTAAACAGAGGGTCATACACCCAGCAGTGCCTTCTGGGAATCTGCGGAGGGGAGGAATGAGTTCTATCAACGCAACTGTGTGCAGACCGTGTGCAAGACCAAAGCAGGGGGTGATCAAGAAGAACCCAAAGATGTGCCTGGCACTTTGCCAAAAAGAGAAGCAAAAATGTGAGCTGGTGTCTAGCTAGGACTCAGGTGGCAAAGTTCCCAATGCCATAACATACACACTTCAAATGGCAGGTTCCCGGGACGGGGGACTCCCCTGGGATGGAGCCAGGAGTCGCAGCAGACTCATCTGACGAGGAGTCAAGATGCAGTTTTCCAAGGGCTTCTGAAAGAGTCCCCTCAGGGGCCTTCAGTTGTTCCAGATGTTTTGTAAGATGGTTGTTGATCGTTTCTGAAAGAGCAGGGCCCCGAACACAGTCAGAGGGCGTGCTCTGACACTGTGAACCAGATCCTTCACTGAAGTCCACAGACCCAGGGAGAAAAGGAGCAAGTCGGGAAATGCTTCAGCTCCTCAGGGAGAAGGCCGCGGGCCTCACTCCCAAACATGCCTGGGAGGTACGGCCAGGCCCACCAGCACCACAGGCTGTCCTGGGTCCTTTCATGTCACCTGCCCCTCACCCCCCGCCTGCAACCCCTGAGAATGTTCGAGCAAAAAACTGGCTTCATTTATGGGCGCAGTTTCCACCCAGAACCGTAATGTGAACTGTGTCTAATTTAGTAGGAGGTACCTGGTTAATGCGGGTTATGCTCTGAAGTATCTACTTTTTGATTATAACAAAGAACAGAGGAACAGAGCTCTCAAAATCACACTGTAAAAGTCTGGGAATAGGAATATTTAATGTCAAAAGTTCAAAGAAAAATAAGGCTGGGGCTCTTGGAGTCTAACAAAATACAGTCGTTTAAATCTTCTCACATGGCAGTGGGTTCTCTTATCTCTCATTTCATTATACTGACACTGAATTTATTTGAACAAATCTGTACACAAAACAAAAAGCTAAAGACGCTACAACCCCACAATAAGACACTGATTTTCACTTACCAGCCAAGCTATCTTCAAATAAGACCCCTGGCTCAGAGAGGCTGCATGCAGAACTGGCTCTTTCAGTCCTTGCTGCTGAAAGTCCTGCTGGAAGCTTGTTGGGAGAAACTTGACAGCAGATATCAAGCTGGTCACTGCCTGTCACTGAAGAAGTCCACTTCTGGGAAATGTCCTGAGAGGATCATCCTGTATTTGGTAAGAGCTTTACGCATAAAGGTGCTCACGAACAGTCATATGTAAGAACTAAAAAGACAAAGGAAACAAACTAAATGTCCCTCAAGAAAAATTCTAACTGCTCTACATTCCCTCCCCGTATTGTCATTTAATCCTCAAATAATCCCTTTCACAGATATAGAAACCGAGGCTCAGGGCTAGGAAGTGCCAAGATACACAGCTGTGAGCAGGAAGTCAGAATTAGAACCTAGCTCTGTGAACAAAAATATCACCAAATATGGACTGGACTCCTTTCTTTGTCCACATTCAGGCCCTCCTCCTACACCCTCCACCCCCAGCCCTGGCCATCTGGTACCTACCTAGTACCACACTCCATAATTCAGACAGAAGCAGGTCCTTCCTGTTAAGAGAAAAAGGCATGGTCATCTCCCAACCTTCTCCAGGCCGCCCCCTCAGTGACCCTGCCCCTGACCATGAGCTGGATGCGGGGAGGATGGATCGCCCTCACGGACAGGGCACACAGCGCCTGCCCTGGAGTGGCAGGAGCAGGGTCCATAGTGCACATGTCCGGAGCCAGCGTGGTATGGCCAGCACTCAGAGAGGGCAGAAGGGTTGCTAGAGGACGTCCTGATTCCCAAGGACCCCTCTGGTCTCTTCTGTATCTTTGGCCCACACCACGGCCTGGCACAGAGGCTGAGCTCCATGGATAGTTACTAGACACACAGATTGAGCCTCTCTGAGCTTTGGTTTCCTCACCTCTAGAATGGGGAAAAGGATCGTCCCTCTCACGCTCGGTTACAGAAGTAATCAAGTGGGTCAACACACAGCAATGGCCTCACCGATAGCAGGGACTCAATAAACAGTCTTTGTTATTACAAATAACTCCAAAGTGAAAGTAAAAGGAGAGACAAATCCAGGGTCTGGACTTTCTTTATTCAAGTCAACTGGCTTATGCAAACCCAGAGCAGAACACAGCGGACAGTGATTTACAACGAACCCGGTGAAATGTCCAATCAAAAGACATACAGTGGCTGGAAACACAACACCCATCCATGTGCCTAAGGACAACACAGACCAAAAGTAATGGGACAGAAAAGATGTTCTGCGCAAGTGGGATCCAAGAGAGAGCTGGAAGAGCTATAATCAGACAAAATAGAATTCAATGCCGTTTAAACACATACCAACATTTGTGAGAGGCAGCAACAATGGTTCTAAGAGGGAAGTTTATAGTGATACAGGCCTGCCTCAAGAAGGAAGAGAAGTCTCAAACACACACCCTAATGTGACACCTTGTGACCTAGAAAAAGAAGAACAGAGCCCAAAGTCAGTAGGAGGAGGGCAACAACAAAGATCAGAACCGAAATAAATGAAAGAGGGACTAAAAAAAAAGAGGAAAGATAGGGCGCCTGGGTGGCTCCGTTGATTAAGCATCCGACTGATGATTTCTGCTCAGGTCATGACCTCAGGGAATTGATATCAAGGTCTGTGTCAGGATCTGTGCTCAGTGTGGTGTCAGCTTGGGGTTCTCTCTCCCTCTGCCTCTCCTCTTGTGCACTCTCTCTCAAATAAATAAATAAATAAATAAATAAATAAATAAATCTAAAAAAAACCATAAAACAAAATTGACACAACTTTAGCTACACACACCAAGAAAGAAAAAGAGGGGAGTAAAATCAGAAATGACAGTAGAGATATGACAATGGACACCACCAAAACAAAGCCTCAAAGGGACTACTGTGAACAGGACACAGCAACAATTTGGACAACCTCAAAGAATCAGCAATTTATTTATTTATATTTATGTTTCAAATTTTTATTTAAATTCTAGTTCATTGTGGCGCCTGATGGCTCAGTCGGTTGAGCGTCTGACTCTTGGTTTCGGGTCAGGTTGTGATCTCAGGGTCATGTGACTGAGCCCCACGTCAGGCTCCAGGCTCAGCATGGAGTCTTCATGAGACTCTCTCTCTCCTCCTCTCCCTCTGTCCCTCCCACTCGTGCTGCCTGTCTGTCCCTCTCTCTCATATAAATAAAATCTTAAGGGCTCCTGGGTGGCTCAGTTATTAAGCATCTGCTTTCAGTTCAGGTCATGATCCCAAGGTCCTGGGATCGAGCCCCACATCGGGCTCCCTGCTCTGCGGGAAGCCTGCTTCTCCCTCTCCCACTCCCCCTGCTTGTGTTCCCTTTCTCGCTGTGTCTCTCTCTGGCAAATAAATAAAATTAAAAAAAATAAAAAATAAAAACTTAAAAATAATAAATAAGTAAATTAAAGTAAATAAATAAATAAATTCTAATTAGTAACATACACAGTATAACATTAGTTTCAGGAATAGAATTTAGTGACTCAACACTTACATAAAGCACCTAGTGCTCATCGTATCAGCAATTTAAAACCTCCCAAAAACCAAATTCCAGGACTAAATGCCTTTAATGGTGAATTCTACCATTCAGGGAAGAATTCATACAGTCCTTCTCAAACTTTTTCAAAAAACAGAAGAGAAAGCTTGTAAACTCATTTGCCGAGGCCAACATTACCCTGATACCAAATCCAGACAATGACACTCCAAGGAAAGAGAATTACAGGCCAATATCCCTGATGAACATAGAGGCAAAAATGTTCAACAAAATACTAGCAAACCAAGATCACCACTATGCTGAAAGGATCATATACTATGATCAAGTGGGATTTGTTCCAGGAATGGAAGGAGGAGGGTTCACACATGCACATCAATCAAAGTGATCCATCACATTAACAAAATGAAGAATAAAAATCATGTGATCATCTTGAGAAATGCAGAGAAAGCATTTGACAAAACCTAGTATCCATTTATGATCAAAATTCTCAACAGAGCGGGTAGAGCGGGAACATACCTCAACATGATAAAGGCCACACAGGACAAGCCCACAGATAACATCCCATCCAATAGTGAAAAGTTTCAGCTTTCTTCAGTTCCTCTAAGATCCTCTATGTTAGGAACTTTCCTGATCTTTTCTCACCACTTTTATTCAACATAGTATTGGAAAACCTAGGCAGAGCAATTATGCAAGAAAAATAAACAAAAGGCATCTAAATTGGAAAGAAATAAGAAAAACTGTCACTGTTTGCAGATGACATAGTATATAAGGAAAACAAAGACTCCACAGAAAAACTGTCACTATTTGCAGATGACATAGTATATAAGGAAAACAAAGACTCCACAGAAAAACTGTTTGAACTAATGACTGATTTCAGTAAGGGTATAGGATACAATATCAATACACAAAAATCTGTTGTGTGTCTAAACACTAATAACAAATTATCAGAAAAAGAAATTAGGAAGATGATCCCAGCTGAAGTCGCATCAAAAAGAATAGAATACCCAGGAAGAAACTCCACCAAGAGGTGAAAACCTATATACTGAAAACTATAAGACGTTAAGGAAAGAAACTGAAGACAACACACGTAAATGGAAAGACATTCCATGCTCAAGGATTAGAAGAATTAATAGTGTTAAAATCTCCATACTTCCCCAAACTATCTACAGATTCACTGTACTTCCTATCAAAATTCTAATTCCATTTTTCACACAAATAGAACAAAGGATCCAAAAATTTGTATGAAGCCACAAAAGGCTGAATAGCCAGACCAACCTAGAGAAAGAAGAACAATGCTAAAGGCTGCACACTCGCTGATTTCAGACTATTACAAAGCTAGAGCAATCAAAACAATCTAGTATTGGCATAAAAACAAACACACAGATCACCAGAACAGAAGGGAGAGCCCAGAAGGAAACCCAAACATCTATGGTCCAGTACCTTATGACCAAGGAGCCAAGAATATACAAGGGGGAAAGAACAGTCTCTTTAATCAATGGTGCTGGGAAAACTGGACAGCCACAAGCAAAAGAATGAAACTGCACCATTATCTTACGCCATACACAAAAATTACCTCAAAATGGATTCAAGACTTGAATATAAGAACTGAAACCATAAAACTCTTAGCAGCAAACATAGGGAAAAGCTACTTGACATAGCTCTTGGTAGTGATTTTTTTTAACCTAATACCAAAAGTAAAAACAATAAAAAAAAGTGTGGGACTACATCAAACTAAAAAGCTTCCAAACAGCAAAGGAAACTATCAACAAAATAAAAAGGCAACCTACTGAATGAGAAAACATTTGCAAATCATATATCTGATAAGGGGTTATTATCCAAAATATAAAGAGCTCATGCAACTCAAAAGCAAAACAAAACAAAACAAAACCACAAAAACAAACAAACAAAAAACCCACAAGCAATCTAATGTAAAAATGGGCACATCCAAATAGACATTTTTCTAAAGAAGACATACAGATGGTCAACACGAACATGAAAAGATGCTCAACATCATTAATCATCAGGGAAATGCAAATCAAAACCACAATGAGATACCACTTCACACCTGTTACAATGGCCATTATCAGACAAGAAATAACAAGTTTTGGTGAAGATGTGAAGAAGAGGAAAACTCTTGTGCATTGTTGTTGGGAGTACAAATTGGTGCAGCCACTATGGAAAACAGTACAGAAGTGCCTCAAAAAAATTAAAAATAGAACTGCCATAGGATCCAGCAATTCCCCTTCTGAGTATTTATCTGAAGAAAATGAAAACACTAACTGAAACAGGTATATGCACCCCGTGTTCACTGCAGGATTATGTACAACAATGAAAATATAGAAACAACTTAAGTGCCCATCAGTGGATGAATGGAGAAAGAAATTGTCGTAGATACACACAATGGAATATTACTCAGCCATAATAAAGAATGAAATCTTTCTACTTGCCATTTCGATGGAACTTGAAGGCATTCTGCTAAGTAAAATATGCCAGACAGAGAAAGACAAATACTATAAATCACTTAACTCGTGGAACCTTAAAACAAAGAAAACAAAAACAAAAAACTGAGCTCCTAGAGAGAACAAATGGGTGACTGCCAGAGGTAGGGAGTTGGAGGTGGGAGAAATGGGTGAAGGGGGCAAAAGGAAAAAGAAAACAAGCCCAATTATACCATCTTTTTTTTTTTTTTTAATTAAGTAAGCTGTATCCCACGTGGCTCATACTCACAACTGTGAAATCAAGAGTCTCATACTCCACTGACCGAGCCAGCCGGGTGACCTGAATTATAGCATCTTCCAATGCTCATTTTGAGAAAGGCTAAAGTAATTTAATCTATGATATTTTGAGGGCTATGTATATATTTGGTAAACTTAAAAAAGAAAGAACACAGACTTCAGAGACACACTCAGGTCTGTATCTGGTTCTAATATTTACTATGACATTGAGCAAGTTACTTAACTTCTTTTTTGACTATTTTATTTATCTGAGAGAGAGAGGCCGACAGAGAGTGGGCACAGGTAGGGGGAGGGACAGAGGGAGAAGCAGACTCCCCGCTGAGCAGGGAACCCAACACGGGGCTCAATCTCAGGACCCTGGGATTATGACCTGAGCTAAAAGCAGAAGCTTAACCAACTGAGCCACCCAGGGGCCCCTACTTAACCTCTCTTGTGCCTGTGTTTCCCCAACTCTGAGGATAATATGAAAATTTACTTTTAGGATAGCTTTTATTTTTAATTTTCTTTAAGAAAAATAGTTTTGGGGGCGCCTGGGTGGCTCAGTCGTTAAGCGTCTGCCTTCGGCTCAGGTCATGAACCCAGGGTCCTGGGATCGAGTCCCACATCGGGCTCCCTGCTCGGCAGGAAGCCTGCTTCTCCCTCTCCCACTCCCCCTGCTTGTGTTCCTGCTCTCGCTATCTCTCTCTCTGTCAAATAAATAAATAAAATCTTTAAAAAAAAAAAGAAAAAGAAAAATAGTTTTGTTTTTTTTTAAAGATTTTATTTATTTATTTGAGAGAGAGAGAATGAGAGAGAGCACATGAGAGGGGGGAGGGTCAGAGGGAGAAGCAGACTCCCTGCTGAGCAGGGAGCCCGATGCGGGACTCGATCCAGGGACTCCAGGATCATGACCTGAGCCGAAGGCAGTCGCTTAATCAACTGAGCCACCCAGGCGCCCAAGAAAAATAGTTTTTTGAATTAAAGGAGATAGAGGTCACTTAGAATACTCCTACACCAGTAAGCCCTCAATAAATTTTTTTTTATTTTTTTTTTAAGACTTTATTTATTTGCAAGAGAGAGAATGAGAGACAGAGAGCATGAGAGGGAGGAGGGTCAGAGGAGAAGCAGACTCCCTGCTGAGCAGGGAGCCCGATGTGTGACTCAATCCTGGGACCCCAGGATCATGACCTGAGCCGAAGGCAGTCGCTTAACCAACTGAACCACCCAGGTGCCCTCAATAAATATTATTTTTTTAAAATCTTATCCTGGGGCACCTGGGTGGCACAGTTGGTTAAGCAGCTGCCTCTTGATTTTGGCTCAGGTCATGATCCCAAGGTCCTGGGACAGAGCCCCACTTCGGCCTCCACGTGGGCTCAGCAGGGAGTCGATTGAGGATTCGCTCTGTCCCTCTGCCCCTGCCCTTCCCTTCTCTAGCACATGCGTGTGCATGCTCTCTCTCTCTAAAGTAAATAAATATGTCTTTAAAAAATCTTATCCTGAACATTTGGCTGTTGCATAATCATGAGCATTATAACTTTTTGTATTTGGGCAGTATCTATAGTTTACCAAGCACTTTTATACACATTCTCTTATTTGAGTCATGAGATGGTCCTAGGAGAAGAATTTATTGTTTCTATTTTATAGAGAAAAAAAAGCAGACTAAGAGAAGGGTTGTGCTTTGTTCAAGGCTGCAGAGCTAACAAATGACCTTCTGATTCTCAGTCCAATGGAGGAGAAAAAAGAATCCAAACACTGTATGAAGAGCCGAAGAAGGGCATTATATTATGATAAAGGAATCAATCCAAAAAGATGATGCAACATTTGTAAATATTTACCCACCCAATAGAGGAGCAACTAAATATGCAGAGCTTATATGAACAAACCTCAAAGGAGAAATGAGCAGCGATACTGTGGGGGACTTTCATACCTCATATCAATGGATAGACCATCCAGACAGAAGGTCAATAAGGAAATATCAGCCTCAGACAACAAGGTAATTAGAGGGACTTAACTCCGTCCAAAAACAGAATGTATTCCTCTCAAGTACACATAGAACACTCTCCAAGCTAGACCATAAGTTAGGCCACACGACAAGTCAATAAATTCAAGAAGCCTAGAATTTTCCAAAATGATGACTGAAATCAAATCAAGCATCTTTTCCAACCACAGTGGTATGGAACGAGATATCAATTACAAGAAGAAACCTGGAAATGCACAAACGTGCAGATTACACAACATGCTACTGAACAACAAATGGGTCCGTGAGCAAACCAAAAGAGAAACCAAGAAATATTTTGAGACAAATGAAAATGGAATACAACAGAGCAAAATTAATGGAATGCAGCAAAAGGGGTTCCAAGAATGCAGCACTTGGCTGGCTTAGACGGTGGAGCGTTGTGACTCTTGATCTTGTGGCTGTGAGTTTGAGCACCACACTGGGCATACAGCTCAATGTATTTGTTTTTAAATATTTCATTTATTTATTTGACAGAAAGAGAGAGACACAAAAAGATTGAGCACAAGCAGGGGGAGCTGCAGGCAGTGGGAGAGGGAGAAGCGGGCTCCACCCACTGAGCAGTGAGCCTGATGTAGGGCTCGATCCCAGCAACTTACTTGAGCCAAAGGGAGAAGCTTAACTGACTGAGCCACCCAGGCAACCCTTCGAGCTTACTTAAAAAAAAAAAAAAAAGTGGTTCTAAGAGGGAAGTTTATAGTGATACAGGCCTAATTCAAGAAACAAGAAATGTCTTGAATAAGCAACCTAACTTTCCACCTCAAGGAAACAGAAAAAGAACAAAGGAAGCCCAAAGTTAGTAGAAGAAAGGAAGTAACCTATCAGAACAGAAATAAATGAAATACAGACTGTGAAGAGAATAGAAAGATTAAAAAAAAGACAATACAAAGGTCAACAAAAGAGCTGGTTCTTTGAAAAGAAAAAAAGCTGACAATTTTTCAGCTAGACTCAAGGTAAAAAAAAAAAGAACGAGGACTCATAATCAGAAATGAAAGAGATGTTCCCATTGATACCATAGACAAAGGCTCATAAAAGACTACTATGAACAATTATACCCCAACAAGTTTGACAATCCAAAAGAAAAGGATAAATTCCCAGAAACACACAACCTTCCAAGACTGAATCATGAAGAGACAGAAATTCTGAACAGACCAATTACCAGTATGGAGATGAAATGACGAATTAAAAACCTCTCAACAAACAGGAGTCCAGGACCAGATGGCTTTCCTGGTGAATTCTACCAATATTCAAAGAAAAATGAATACCAATCCTTCTCAAACTTTTCCACAAAAACAAGAGGAAGGAATGCTTCCCAGCTCATTTTAGGACGCCAGCATTGCCCTTATCAAACCCTACCAAGATACCACAAGAAAAGAAAATTAGACCAGTATCTGTGATGAACATAGATATAAAAATCCTCAAGAAAATATCAGCACACCAAATTCAACAATACAGGAAGAGGTATGAACAAGAAAGATTTATTTCAGGGATGCAAGGGGGCTTCAACATCCACCAATCAATCAAACCAATAGGCTGCATTAACAAAATGAAGGATAAAAATCATATGATCATCTCAACCGATGCAGAAAAAGCATTTGACAAAATGCAACACCCATTTTGATAAAAACTCTCAACAAAGCAGGTATACAGGGAACGTAACTCAACATAATAAAGGCCATACCTGAGAAGTCACATCCTATGCAATGGTGAAAACCAAATGCTTCTCCTCTGAGATCAGGAACAAGACAGGGATGCCCACTCTTGCCACTTTTATTCAACATACAGTTGGCGCTTCAATAATGCAGGGATTAGGGGTGCCAAACCCCTGTGCAGTTGAAAATCTGAGTATACTTTTGACTCCCCAAAAACTAAACTACTAATAGCCTACTGTTGACCAGAAACCTTATCAGTAACACAAAGAGCTGATTCACGCATATTTTGAATGTTATACGTATCATAGACTATATTCTTACAACAAAGTAAGCTAGAGAAAAAGAATGTGATTAAGAAAATTCTGATGGAGCTTGGGGCACCCGGGTGGCTCAGTCATTGAGTGTCTGCCTTCGGCTCAGGTCATGATCCCAGGGTCCTGGGATCTAGCCCCTCATGGGGCTCCCTGCTCCACGGGAGGCCTGCTTCTCCCTCTCCCACTCCACCTGCTTGTGTTCCCTCTCTCGCTGTGTCTCTGTCAAATAAATAAATAAAATCTTAAAAAAAAAAGAAAAGAAAAGAAAATCCTGATGGAGCTAGAGTGTATTATGCTAAGGAAAATAAGTCAGTCAGAGAAAGACAAATACCATGTGATTTCACTCCTGTGGAATTTAAGAAACAAAACAGATCAACAAATGGGAGGGGGACTACAGAGAACAGAGAGGCAAACAAACTATAAGAAACCCTTGATGCTGGAAAACAAACTGAGTGTTGATAGAGGGGAGGTGGTTGGGGGATGGACTAGCTGGGTGACGGGGATTAAGGAGGGCACGTGTTATGATGAGCACTGGGTGCTGTCTGCAAGTGATGAATCCCTGAATTCTCCTGAAACCAATATTGTACTGTATGTTAAGTAACTAGAATTTAAATAAAAATGTGAAAAGACAAAAAAAAAAAAAAGAAGATCGAAAAGGACAATACATTTACAGCAATGTCTGTATTTACTGAAAAAAAAAATGTATTAAGTGGACCACACAATTCAAACCCATGTTGGCCAAGGGTCAACTGCACTACTGGAAATCCTAGCCAGAGCTATTACACAAAAGAAATAAATAAATAAAAGGCATCCAAATTGGAAAGGAAGAAGTAAAGGTCACTATATTCAGATGACATATTATATGTAAAAAACCCTAAAAACAACACCAAAAAAAAAACTATTAAAATAAACAAATTCAGTAAAGTTGCAGGATAAAAAGTACATAAAAATCTGTTCCATTTTTATACACTAATAATGAAGAGGAAAATAAATTTTAAAAAATCGTATTTAAAACTGTATCCAAAAAACCCAAAATACTTGGGGATAGATTTAACCAAAGAGGTGAAAGCCTATACACTGAAAACTACAAGACATTAAGGAAAGAAACTGAAGACAACACAAGTAAATGGACATTCCATGCTCATGGATTAGAAGAACTAAGTGTTAAAATATCTATACTACCCAAAGCCATCTAGAGAGTCAATGCAATTCTTACCAAAATTCCAAACACATTTTTCACAGACATAAGTCAAAGAATCTTTAAAATTTGTATGGAACCACAAAAGACTCTGAATAGCCAAAGAAATGTTAAGAAAGAACAAAGTTGGAGGCATCAGGCTCCCTGGTTTCAAACTCTACTACAAAGCTATAGTGATTGCCGTCATGCTGGCATAAACACAGACACACAGATCACCAGCACAGAAGAGAGAGCCCAGAAGGAAACCCACACATCTATGGTCCAGTACATTATGACCAAGGAGCCAAGAATATACAAGGAGGAAAAAACAGTCTCTTTAATCAATGGTGTGGGAAAACTGGACAGCCCCATGCAAAGGAATGAAACTATACACAAAAAATAACTCAAAATGGTTTCAAGACTTGAATATAAGACCTGAAACCATAGCTCTTAGCAGAAAACACAGGGGAAAACCTGCTCGACATAGATCCTGGCAGTGATTTTTCTGGATCACCCTCCAAAAGCAAAGGCAACAAAAGAAAAAAAAAAATAAGCAAAACTACATCAAACTCAAAAGCTCCTGCCCAGCAAAGAAAATCACCAACAAAATAAATAGGCAACCTACCACCTGGGAGGAAAGATTTGCAGATCACAGATCTGATAAAAGGTTAATATCTAATATATACAAGGAACTCATTCAACTCAATAACAATAAAAAACAAACAATGTGATTAAAAAGTGGAAGGATAAGGAAGATGTGATCCATATATGCAATGGAATATTACTCAGCCATCAGAAAGGATGAATGCCCACCATTTGCATCGACATGGATGGAACTGGAGTGGATTATCCTAAGTGAAATAAGTCAAGCAGAGAATGACAATTATCATATGGTTTCACTCATATGTGGAACATAAGGAATAGCATGGAGGACATTAGGAGAAGGAAGGGAAGACTGAAGGGGGTGGGAAACAGAGGGGGAGTCAAACCAGGAGAGACTATGGACTCCAGGAAACAAACTGAGGGTTTCAGAGGGGAGGGGGGTGGGGGGATGGGTTAGCCTGGTGATGGGTATTAAGGCGGGCATGTATTGCATGGGCACTGGGTGCTATACGCAAACAATGAATCATAGAACACTACATCAAAAACTAATGATGTGCTGTATGGTGACTAACATCATAAATAAATAAATAAATAAATAAATAAATAATAAATTTTAAAATTTAAAATAAATAAAGAAAAAAGAAAATAAAAAGAAAATCTGTCAAGCAACAAATGTTCATCTAGCACAGACCTCCTTCAGTAATGAAGGACACATCGACATTCCCTGATAAACAAAACCTGAGAGAACCCCCTGGCTGTCACAAGCCCTGCAAGAACTATTAGGGGGAGTCCTTCAAGTGGAAAGGAAAAGACAACACAGTAACTCAATTTTCCATGGAGAAACAGTTACAGAGATGAATATACAAGCAAGTATAAATGTGTAAGTGCATAAAATGTATATGGGATAAACGTATAAAATATATTCTTTTCTTCTGATTTACAAGAAACCTACATGAAGTCAATATAAATTGGTGTTGATCAGCTCACAAAGTCGAAATGTAGAAATGTGGTATGTAGGACAATAATGGCAAAAGGAGGGGACATCAATTGATTAAAGGTTCTGTATGCCTTGGAAATTAATCTGGTATTAATCCAATTAAAATGTTATAAATAAAGATGTGAATTGCAATGTCTGGGAAATCTACTAAGAATATAAGCCAGAATACACAGGAAAAGCAACAACATGGGGATTTAGTTAATACTCTGGGACATAACACCAAGAAAAGCAGTAATGGAGACATGTGAGAACAAAAAAATATAACACACGTAGAAAACAAATGGAAAAAGGACAGATTGCAATGCTACCTGAAAAGTAATTAACTTAAATTGACATGGATTACACCCTCCATTAAGAGGCAGAGCTTGGCAGTGGGGATAAAAATCTGCGGTCTCTGTGCTCTCTACAAGAGTCAGCCTTTACATCCAGGACAAAAGAGGTGGAGGGTTAAATGACAGGAAAATAGGCACCAAGCAGATATTAATCTAACAAAACACCTAGGCCACTTTTGTTAATCTAAAACAAAGGTTATGACATTTTTTATACAAAGAAGGACAATGACTAGTACTAACAGTGGCCACTCTTCAAGGAGATAATTATGTCATTTCACACTTAACGAGAGGACTCTAAAATACATGACAGGGAAGGAGAGAACTGAGGAGAGGGACAGACCCCTCAACAGGAACGGCTGGAGACGTCGATACTCGACTTCCGACAGTGCGGAGACGGTGATTTTCTTGTTCTGCTCACATCAGCACCATGGGGTGGGCAGGGGAGGCGCTGGGGGCCATACTTTATGGTGCAGGGCATGGAAATTTGGAGAGATTAAGTGATGTGCTCAGGGTTGCAGTGATGATGAAGGAGGGCTCTGGGGCAGAGGATATGGATGGTTTCCTGATCACCCAGATACGAGGTCATGCCCTGCACACCAAACCAAGCCCCGTCCTCAGTCCCAGGTGCACATCCTCCTGCCCAACACTGTCACAAGGGGTCAGCTGGTGCCCCAAGGGGGTGCTGGCCCAAGACAATGGCTCAACTCCTGAGCAGTCCCCTGGCTGTACACTTCAGTCCCTGACACCAATACTATGCCTTTTTCCCAAATGAAGACCCCCTGATGGATTGGGGGGACCCAAACATGTCTCCAGCTCCCCCTCACTTACCTCTGCAGCCCCAGAACTGGATTCTCTCAACTGCCCTGCAGTGAGAATTCCCAGGGTGCCGGTGCCCACCCTGAATGACCAGTAGTCTTCTTAACTCCCAACTGGCTCAGAACCCAGGACATTCCAAACCAACTGCACACATGACAGTTGCTCAGAGAAATAGCTTCATCTTCAACTGACCACACTTGCTTGTGGAACGGTTAATGAACTAGGAGGGGGCTGCCCAGGCTGGCCCTTCAGTGGCTAATGCATGACGTCTTCCGGCCCCCATGTCTCCTAGACGAAGATCTGACCCATGCTTTGTGCAGCCTGGCCTAAGTTAGCCTTTTGAGCATGGGAAGCAGCTGCACGGGTTCTGAGTGTCCTTCCCCGCTCCTTCCTTCCTCCCCACACCCACTCTCTGCTGCACAAACTGCATTTCCTTCTCTTGAATCTACGAACTGATTCACACCCACAGTACCTTCGACGTTGTAGTCAGTGGAAGTGATATGCGTGACCCTCCCCCGTCGTTTGGCCAGAGTCCATGTGGGGGCTGCTGAACCACGGATGGGGACAGCCAGGAGAATTTCTTGGCTGCAGATGATTTTGCTCTGACTCCTGGGTTTGAACCCCTTAAGATCTTTTCCTTCTTCTAACCTGAGCCACGATCCTGGAAAATACACCAAAAACAGAACCACTGAGGTGCAGCTGGGGAAAACCCTGGGAACACCTCATTCATTCCCCGGTCACACTTGCATTCCTGTTCACCAGAGCCTGGGGAGCCAACTGAGTCTGAGCTGGGCTTAGAGAGGGGTGTTGGATGTGGTCTGCACCTGACACCCCACGGACTGGGTGGGGACGTCACCAGTTGGATGAGACAATCTCCATATGCAGCGCTCACAGTGAGCGGAGAGCACAGAGGATGGTGTCGGTGGCCGGTATCAAATCCTACTAGAAGCCACACGTAACTGGGAAAGTTACTTGACCTTTCTGTCCTTGGATCCCTGTTCTGTGCATGGGGCCTACTTACTGGTATTATGTTATGAAGCTTCACATAAGAAAATCCAGATAGCCCCTCAAGTCAATGAGCGGTCCCTCATAAGTGCTGCATGAGTGTTCCAGTACGACATGTCTGCAAGAATAAGCAAGAAATATAGGGGTCACTGCCCCCCAGAGAGGAAACGTCGATGGCCACAGGGCAGAGGAGGGGGGAAGGTGGCCTTTCAGCATTTACGTGGGCACGATGCATTACCGCTCATGGAGAATATCTGTCATCATATCCTCTCCTCCGCCATCATCCCTGTGGGATGCAAGGACCAGGGGCTATGCCCCCTGTTTTGTGGTTCACGGCACTGAGATGCAGAGAGCTTAAATGGTTTGCCCAGAGGCACAGTGCAATGACAGATGAGTCAGGGAGAAGGAAGTAGTTGGTTTTCTGGGGACGGAGATCCCTGAACCTCCTGAGTCCTCTAGCTTATGTGCTCGACTTCTGAATTCAGGGTTCCCCTCCCTCCTTTCCCCAAATTTCCCGCCCAGAAAAGGGCACTGGCCTGACCCAGCCTCCACCCCTACGTGTCAATCCCTGCCTGAATCCGAAGCCATGATGTTTTACTGAAAGGAAATGCCTGGAAGGGCAGGGAGGCCAATCTGTGTCCTCTGCCCCAGCATCTTTACATGCGAGACTGAGCTCCTGAGGGTCTGACCCGTGGTCTACTCACGACCAGCCCCTTGTCTCCACTTTGTGGTCACACGCAAGAGCAGGCCCCCCATGATTTTGGAACGTTTTCCTCAAGTGACAACAAGTCCATCAGGGAAGCGATGGAGAGCACGGGCACAAGGCTGTCTTCCCCTTTTCATGCCAGGCTCACCACACTGGTTATTTCCTTCTCTTGTTCTGACTTCCAAACTGCTTCCTCTTACTTCTTCTCTTAAGTCGATGGAAAGGAAGCTTCTTGAGAGCTGAAAGCAAAAGCAGCCTGGCGCATGACCAGCGCCACCCAGGCAGGAAACACCCAAGTAGGGGCCCCAGGCAGATCCTCAATTCCCGGAGCTCCTCCTCCCTGCTGACTCCTAACCCCGCGTCGCGCAGGGCTGTTCAGGGCTGCTCCCCAGACTCAAGGGTGCAGACCCAGGGTCGGAGGCCAGGGCGATGCTAGCTAGAAAGGGGCCGAGGAGGGCTGCAGAGAAGTTTCCCGGACACTGCAGATGCCCAGAGGAGACCAGATCCTTCAGGGTGGGCATCAGAAAAGGAGGGGATGGGGAAGAGCTAGGAAGAGGTGCTCGTGGGCAGCAGAGAGAGGAAGTGCAAGAGCTGGGAGGCACAAATGATTGACAGGCACAGCGATGCTCCCTGTGCCTGAGCCTAGAAACTCTGCAAAGTGATCCTGCACATGGACAATTGCAGGGTGGCCCGGGTGTGTCTGGGGAACAACAGGGACAGTCAGGCTTGAAGTGAGTGCTCTGCCTCACTGCCCCTGGCAGGACAGAGGCTGACCTCTAGGTAGAGGCAGGGTCCACCCGACTGTCCCAGGAGCCCTGACCCACTGCTTCCTACCTGAGTGCACTTCTGATGTTGAGTTACAAATGCATCTTGACTTCTGTAGTGATGCTAATGATGCACTTAATAAATTTAAATTTGCTCACATGAAATGGAAAAACGTGAGGGAGCATCTTTGTAGTTTTCTCGTAAGTATACAACACTGAAGAAACCATAGTAACTATTCTTGGGGTAACGAGTAAATTTCCACAGTACCTTCCTCGGTGTCCGCGATTTGGAAGACATGTATGTGGAGGGAGAAGTGGACTCTTTTCCTTCTTTGTGTGGAAGGGCTGATGTGGTTGCGGGGGGCTGCACACCTTCAGGCTGATCATCCACACAGAGTCCCGGGAACTGCATAGACATAGAGAACAGTGTTGGCATCTTGCAGGCAGAAGACCATAGGGGAATTAGACATAATTTACTCCTAGTTCAACCTTCTGCTCCCCCTACTCACCAGCTGCCCAGCACAAAGTCCTCCCGCCCAGTGGGACTTAGGAAGATGTTGCAGTGTGTTGTGCACTAAAATCCCCCACCTGACAGGTTTTGTGGGCAACTATGGTTATTTAGCAGAGATATTATAGAAACGCAGCAAAGCATAGTGACCACGCCTGATGGCCTGGATTCACATCCCATTTACAAGCTACACGTATCTGAGAGAGTTACCGAGAGCCCTCTGTGCCTCAGTTCCCTGTCCTGAGATGTGGAAATATTCATACCGCCTACTCACTAGTGTGCTGTCGTGACGCTAAAAGTGATTTCCTCCAAGTAGAGACTGGAGCGCAGTAACTGTCTGGTGCTTCACAACTGCTCTGTAGGTGTTCAGGTATTGACTGTCTACAGAATGAGCTAGACACCTGGTAGTGGGTGAAGCCAGACACGGGACTCGGATGGCTCCACTGCATGGGGGATGGAAGCTCACTCTTTATCCTGCACAGGGGAATGATGCTTACAGCTCACCGAGAATATGTATCATCTACTCCTGTAATCCCCACACCAGCACCGTTGGAGGGGAAGCAGGGGCTGTAACCCATAGTTTACAGTGGAGGGCACGGAAATGTAGAGAGATGAAGGGACTGTCCCTTGTGATGGATCCGGGACAGGAATGTGGTTGGTTCCCTGGGGAGGGAGATCCCTGAGCACCTGACACCTGCCCACGACTCAGAGAAAATGTGCTGAAACCCAGAACCAAGAGCTTTCCTCACTTTCTCAAATCCACCTGTGCCAATGTTTCTCTGGGACACAGTGGGTGTCCCTGCAGGAGGTGTCTGTGCCATGAGAACAATCTGAATCCTACCTCCGCCTCCTGCCTCTATGTTTCAGTCCTGACCCGAAATGTAATGCGCTTTCCTCCCAACACTGCTGCCCCCCAACCAGAATACACGGGGAAGTGTGCGTGGGGCCTCCCTGCCCAGCATCTCGTGAGGCAGGCCAATGTTCATGAAATCAATACAAAAATAAATAGACATTTACATGAGAATTAACCCGAATGTCCGATAGGTAAAGGTGAAATACATTTATGACATATCCTTTAATTTAAATTTATGCTCTTTGAATTGTTTCAAATAATTGGGAAATGATGACAATAACACAGGGTAGTTAAAAAGTGGGAATTAAAGGTGTCAAGTATAATCTCTATTTTCTACAATCAAACACACTTTTATCCTAGTGTAGGAATGCCTATTATCAGCAACATTGATCAGGGGTTATCTTGGTGAAAAGATTAGGAAGTTTTTCATCTGATCTGTAACATTTTCCCTCTCAAAACGTTGATCCTTCTGTTTTGTTACTCATGTCGGAGCACACTGGGTCGGCGCAGGACCACGTTCTGCGGACGACGCTGCCAGCCACCTGTCCTCCAGGCCAACTGGGACGGACCCCACTGTGTACAATAGAGATGCCCAGGGTTGGCCTTGGACAGCAGGCTATTTTGCAAGATGATTTGAGAGGTTCTGAAAAGACCACCTCCTGCTTCCTTATACCCCATATTACATAATTACATAATTAAGGACACAAGCTTTTAGTCTTGAAACCACTTCATCCTGAGTTTGGGTTACAATATGAACATCTAGGATGGAAAGTAGCTGTCACCCAAATCTTACCAAGGCGTCCTCCTGCCAGCCACGGGGGGACGGGCAGAATGAGCCTGTGGATTCATCACTGCGGGGCCTTGGGGAAGAGTTCACAGCAAGTTGGCTCGGCCAAGGGCTTTCCACGCCCGTCCTGGTCCACAGGGACAGTGGCTCCTGGGACATGGCTGTGAAATTATTCAGGGAAGAGCAGGGTAAATGCAAAGATACTTGGAACTGGCTGACAATTTTCCTGGGGAATTTATTTTTTTCTCCTTACCAAAGAATTTCTAATCTGTCCCACCTGCCTCTTCCCTTACCTACCAATCACTGCTTTCTGTAGGGACGGCTGCCTGGAAGAGACTGGGGTTTTGGACCAAAGCCTCGGGTTCAATTCCATTCCCCCTGTGAAAGTGTGGAGGCTGCCACCGCTCAGACACGGTGCCTGCCCTGGCTCAGCTCTTGCTGTACTTCTCGGAAAGTGTGTGGGCCACACTGGAGAAGCAGCAGCTGAGACATTCTGTGGAATGATTAATTTCTATTTACCAGATGAGGAGGACACACTCAAGGCCCCAAACTCTGGTCTATGATGACCTGTGTCCAGACCATGCTGGGGAAGGCTAGCCGCTGACATAGTAAGTCCATGACAGGAATGATGGAACCAAGCCTCCCTCTTGCCCTTCTGGCCTTGGCTTGCAGCCCTGCGAGGCAGTCCCCCTCTGCGACTACGCCACTAGGGTTCCTGTGCTCAGCTAAAGCACAGTCAGGCTGGCTCTCCACCGAGAACAGATCACATGTTCCCTTTGTCACAGCCCTGCCTCCTGAGATGGCCATGTCGAGTGAGAGACCTGCCGTGGAAGGAGTCAGCAAGCACTGGAGGCATCTGGTTCCCTGTACTCCCGTGTATCTCACCGGTGCAGACCTTAAGGAGTTGCAGCACATATCAAAAATGGCTTTGACTTTTTCGTATGTTTCTTTTCGGTTTTGGGCAGTCCTTTGGGGTTGAGAAGGAATGTTTATATATACCACTTGGCTTCTCTAAAGACCCAGAGCACAGTAGCTGCTTTGGGGCATCTCATCCCCTTGTGATTTCTTTTTTCGAGGTGAGAAGGGAGAGCGATCGCTGACCTACTACTGCATGCCAGAGGCCTTGAAGCAAATCCCTTTCCAGCTTGAATCTCACTGCTGAGGAAATTGCAGACTGATGCATTATTAATCTCTCATGCCCTGACACTAAGTGCACCCAAAGGGGATGCTGAGAGCCACCCCTCTGCCGTCTGGAGGCAGGGACTGCCAGGATCCCTCCTGCTTTGCCTGCCTCCCTGCACAGGGACCACCTTCAGCTCTGAGCAGCCTCCAGTTTGGGGATTGTGGGGATCACTGGGCTGCTGAGAAGCACGAGACACAAGAATTTCTGACGGTTGATCCTAGCATGTACTGACCATCCCAGAGCTCAAGCACCAGGTTCCTAAAGACCAACTACTAGAGAGACTTTGTGCCTACATTTTCAGGCTTTTCATGGAAAACTGTCCACTTATTTAGGAAGGGACCAACATTAATGCTTTATGGTGAAACTATTTCAGTGGTTACTTTTCTTAATGATGAAGCACCATCCAGAAAGGTGAAAGGCAAATGACCAAACCTTTGCACTCATGTGTTAGTAACAAGTAAGGGAGCAATCGACACCGTAGTGGTAAAATGTCAAGAAGAGACGGTTTAAAAAAATCCAAACATGTAATCAAAATATGCAGAGATTTTAAATGCCACTGATGATTAATGAAAGTGAATATAAAAGCATACATTAAGCATCCAGTTGGCAGACATGAAAACCCTCCCACCACCCCATGTCAGGGAGGCACCGGAAGACTACTTTTCACAATCTGTCATATGGTATTAATGGGGATGACAGTTCTGTCAGGCTGCTTCTCAGCATATTGTGACAGTTTCAAAGATGCACACAGATCTCCCTGCCTCCTCCTAAGCAGAGCGGGCAAAGCCCACGGGAGCATGGCGGGCCCTGGTCAGTGCGGCATTGGTAGTTTGTGTGACAGTCCCTGCAGAGCTTCCCCTGCCCCGTTCCCTCTGGTGACTGGGTACTTGGTCCCGGGGAGGGCCCAGGTTACCTCACAGTGACAGAAAGGACATTTGCTCTGGATGGTGTCTCACAAATTCTAGAGCAAGGCAGATAGGCTGTGAGGAGGATCCACTTTCCATTTCCTGCAAGCAAATCATTAACACGGGCCCGGGCCATTTCCCCCACTCTGCCACCAGCAGGACAACCCTGTACCGGCCTGGGGGTATCCAGGAAATGGCCAGACTCCTGCTTCTCTCTCCTCAACCACCGTTGTTAAGACTTTGAGTTTCAGGAACAACAAACAGCCCCGTCCCTCCTCTCCCCTTAGAATCCTGGGTCTGGGGCACATCAGCCCCAGGGAGGCCCCGAGGGAGCGCTCACAGCGGCTGCATCCGTGTGTCTCCCAGTGCGGGTGTCACCAGAAGCTCAGAGCCCTGAGTGCGGTGCACGGAGGAGTCCTGGTGTGGACTGGTGTCAAGAAGCACCATTTGGGTTTAGAAACCACGAGCATTTGGCATTGGCAACCAACCAAAGGCTCTTCTAAGAATTCAACTAACGAGTGCAGCTAAGCACGGTGTAGCCAAACCCTGCGTCCAGGGCACTCCACACAGGGCACACTGAACGGATTCGGAAAAGCATGATCGGGGTCATGGAAAAGCGGCCCCGGCTGCTCACAGGTGCAGCTCGCCAGAGCTCACCTCAGCCCTGACTCTCCCGCCACAGCCACGTCTCAAGCCACACGTTCCAGGGCAACTGTGCCCTTGTAACACTGGGCGGAGTTCATGCCCAGCCCCGAGCAAAGCAAGTTAGGAAAAGAACCTCACATTTGTGTCTCATCTTTCATTTAACCGACACTGTGCTCATGTGGCCACGGCTATTACTCCACATTTCTTCTATCACTTAATGAGAAATCTACCTAGTTGGCAAAGCGGGTCAATGAAGAGAAGAAATGCATAGAAAGACCCCACGGGAGACGGTGCAGACGGCCCGAAGGCCTGGCAGTGCACAACCACATCACTGCACAGGGCGGCTCTGAGCCAGCCACTTCCTCCTTTTCTCCTTTCTCATCCTTGACTCTGGAGGGACTGACCACAGCCCGCCTCACTTGAGTCTGGGGAGGAGAGACCACTAAACCCGCACAGACACTCACCTGTGTGGATCCCCACTTTCCGGGGTCCTGTGGCCTGGATGGTATCCTGGGCATTCCTGACATCACACACCGCCTCCTGGTTTGTACACGGACCTGTCCCAGCATTTGCAGAAATTTTACCCCTTCGACGATCAGGCAGTGGAGAGCAACGATCTCTTCCCAAACAGAAAAAACGTTTGAAATTCAGGTTACTCTTCCTATGTCACCTTAACCAACTGATCTTATCAGGTCTTCAACTGCATGTACATACCCTGTATTTTTGTTGCTGTTCAATCAGACATCTGCTTATATAACAAGTGTTACCCATTGTGAACTAGTACCTGCCTCCCCCAAGCTGTGAGAGAACCAATGGGGAAGACTCTCTTTTTGATTTGTTCATCTTTAATGATAAGGGAAACTATATTCATTGTCACAGGAGACTGCTCAGTCTCCCTCTCTCCCCCTCCCCCAACCTGCTCTGGGCACAGCTATTGGAGAATGAGGGGCCAGAGAGTAACAGTGTGGTAGTGAAGAGTAACACTGCAGACCCATGAGTTCTGAGCATAAATGATATAAAGAAAGGAGGTCACCTATCTATTTCATACAATCAATTAGAGGCCTTGAAACGGTTTCTTCATTGATGATGTTATGCAATGAAGGAGGAACAGCTTGAGATTCAGAAGACCCAGGTTCTGTCTGTGGTCTCCTCCCAAGAGCTCCTATATGACCATGGACAGCCTCCACCCCCAATGTCCCCCCAGTGGATCCCTCTGGCCCATCACAACTCTGAAATATATTCAGGCTACATGTTTTCAACACCGCGACTTTGTACCTTTGAATCATTGCTGATGGGGGTGTATTTATGGTATCCTGGCACCTCCTGTTTAATCCCTGTTGACGTTCAAGAAATTGTAGTAGGAATGCCTTGAATCCTTCTTCTGGTGAAAATTTCCACTGCAGCCCTGGGGCCTAGAACATTCTGCTGGAGACCAGACTATCAATAATGAAACTGACTTCGGGCTGATGCACCCAGTTCTTTGCTAAAGACCATTTCTTTCCCCATTACTGCCCCCAGACAAGACCTTATAAACCTTGACAGCCAACTCCTGCGCTGGAGGGCAGCCACGGTGAAATGCACCCCTCTTGGCCTTGAACAGAGGCAGCGCCCTGGCTGAGAAGTTAGTGCGGGAGAAGTCCCTAGGGCTACCCTCGGGGCTGCAATGTCAGATGCATCTTTCCAGGATGGTGCTGTTCTACTTCCAGGGTAGGCTCTGGGGACTGGAGTGCTGCTTCAGGGACACTGAGGCCCCGGCACTTTCCAAACACCCTGCTGAAGGTTGTTTCTGTAAAAACTGAGTGCCTACCAAGCAACTCATTAACAGTTGATGAAAGGTAATTCTTTTGTAATTTGGGGCAGACCACCTCATACAATATATTTAAATGCCTGTAGCAATACTGATTTGTAAAATAAGTCATGTGGCCTACCTCCTGCCACATTATTGGTAGAGCAAACAGTGCAGTGAACTCAAAAGAGAAACAGTGAATCCTCAGAGCCTCAAAACATCTGTCCCCAAATACATAGTAATAACGTTTCCCTCTTCATTTGTTGCAAAGGCCTGAGACTACTTAAGGCAAAAATTTCACACTGTATTGCGGGGGACAGGGGCGGGGTACTAACATGGGTAGATATAAAAATCTATGACAAGAGCACAAAGGATAGAAAGAGGAACATGGAACTGTCCCGTGGTAAGGATTTTACAATTCGACGTTTATTAAACTAGTACACAATTGACTCTAAGTAGATTCTTATACGTAAAAGCTGCATACTGTAATCTCCAGAGCAACCACAAAAAATACAAACGGTGTCACTTAGATGCTAGTGAAGGCATTAAACAGAATGCAAAGAAGTAACTGGCCATGTGCACAGACCACACCAAGGGGTTCTCCTGCAGGGACTTGCCCACCCAGCTGCAGCCCAAGCTGGGAGTAGGGGCTGATGTGGGGTGTGGGGGCAGTACCCAAGAATAAGGAGCAGCAATTCTCATCAGAGATGGAAATGCAGGTCAGGAAGCCAACCAAGTAAGACTTGGCATGTTAAGTTTCCTATTCAGATTCCTCTGATTTTTTTTTCCATTTCATTGTTTTAAAACAACAGAAGGTCTCCTGATTTACCACTTTCCTGATTCTGATTTATTCAGGAATAATCATTGTACCTGGTGGTATAGATAATAAAAAGTCTGGGGTTGGAAGCTGTGTGGTTTATGGATTATTTTAATCAATCAAAGAGCTTTGATTCAACTCTATGGAAACAGATGCAATTTTGTTCTCAGATATTCAGATTTCTGTTCCAGGACAGACCTTCATTTTCTCTCTTCATTCTCCTTTTATTTGATGGATGGCTGCTGAAAGTGACAAATATATTTACATATAACTATGGAGGCCCACATGATTTTGCTTCATGTGTTGAGAATAGGATCGCACTAGGAATGATGAAATTGGAAGTTGTACATTCTGAAATTGCTCTACTTCTGCAGTTATGAGCATATTCTCTTAAATATTGCCCTTAAAACTGACCTACCATTGATTAGATGAATTGTGGCAATTTACAATAAGGAGGATTTAAATACATGGAGGAACAGCATGATGTACTTTAACTCCTCTTTAGAACGAACAAATAAAGTTTTAGTTTTCTTCATTTTAACGAATTAAGGCATCGCTTTTGTTCTTGAGAATGTGGCTCTTTCTATTTATGATGGGTCTGATCTTGGCAGAACTTTGTATTATGAACAAAGGGTCTCCATCAACTATGACTTTCTATGTGGAGGGAAAACCGTGAGATGATCATCTCAGTGCTGGTAGAAACGTTCTAACAAATCTGACAAAAGTTCTCGCCTCACACTTACCTGGATAACCACCTGTTCTGTCTTATACCCACTTGTTCATGTTAAGTCTCCCCATGTTCACAGGATGGAGTTCAGGGGCACTCGTGTTTCCTTTCCATGCAAATGTTAAGGGTTACTTGTGTCAGAGAAAACTCAGGCATCAGGTGACCTGCAGGAGGAAGAGTTACAGAATCTGAACATAGAGGGCTGGAGGCTGAATGGGTCAGATCAGAATTAGTAAACATGTGTGGCTATGAACAATCAACCTGACTGATGAGAGCAGAAGGTGTAAACTGCAGAGATAGGCTCTCAGTAGCACCAATCAGCTGACAACTTCCTATTTGGCCTCCATCCAGACTTTTCTCCTGAGCCTCTCATGTATCCATCCAGCTGCATGGTAGGTCCACTTCTAGGTCTCACAAATGTTTCATCTCCACGTGGTCAGAAGGAAACTGGATTGCAACCACTTAAGAACAAGCTTTCTCGGGGCACCTGGGTGGCTCAGTCGTTAAGCGTCTGCCTTCGGCTCGGGTCGTGATCCCAGAGTCCTGGGATCAAGCCCCGTGTTGGGGTCCCTGCTCGGCGGGGAGCCTGCTTCTCCCTCTCCCACTCCCCCTGCTTGTGTTCCGTCTCTTGCTGTGTCTCTCTCTGTCAAATGAATAAAATCTTAAAAAAAAATTAAAAAGAACAAGCTTTCTCTTCCAGTCTCTCCCACTTCAATAAATGATTCAAAATTTATCCAGTGATCAAACCAGAAGACTGACAGATATTGTAAAACTCCCATACCTCACCACCCACATTCAATCAAGAGATTTTATAAAATTCATTACAAAATATATATTTGAGTCGAGGTGCTTCTGTCCACTGCCACCACTTTAATCTTAGCCATCATCTTGGAGTCCAGACCACCATTCCCAATCCAGACAGTAGAAATTGAACGAGAAATGTCAGTCAGGTAGGAAGTGCACTGGTATGTTGTGAGACCCTCTTCTCCCAATGAACTGATACATAAATAGTTAATAAAATATTTTTTAAAATGACAAGACATAGATGGGAACACAAACCTGTAAATATTTACATGCATCAAAAGGAAAAGGAAACACCAAATGTGAGCAAGGCTTAAGCCATGTGCATACTGACTACTGTGTTCTGAATTAGGTGGAGGCACCTGAGAGCACATGTCTACAGGGCAATAGAAACTGAGTAATTGGGGCGCCTGCATCACTCAGTTGCTTAAGTGACTGCCTTCGGCTCAGGTCATGATCCTGGAGTCCCAGGATGGAGTCTCGCATTGGGCTCCCTGCTGGCCAGGAAGTCTGCTTCTCCCTCTTACCCTTTCTCCTCTCATGTGCATGCTCTCTCTCTTTCAAATAAATAAATAAAATCTAAAAAAAAAAAAAGAGAGAAAGAAACTGAGTAATCCAGGTGAGAGAGTCAGCCAGAGGCAAGCTCAGTGTTTAAAACCAGGGGCCCTGGCAGGACTTTCACTCACATGAAAACAGAGGTGCCAAAATGGATGCGGACTACTTCCCAGGGCTACAGGAGGCCTAGAGTCGCATCCTGGGATTTTTACGGTAACCACCAGAAACGTGATTAAAAAGAGAAACCCAGCTGATCCAAGATGGTGATGGAGAAAGTCCCCGAACTCACCTTGTCTGTGGACTATATCTACACCACCACTAAGGGAGACAGAGACATGGTCAGGAAGGCAATCCCCACTCCTGACACTGCAAACTGTAGCGCAGAGGGATAGTATTGAGTCACCGTGGGCAGATTTGTCAGCCCCTGGGCACAGAAGGAAAGCTGGTGTTTAAAAGGGCAACTGGAATAGAAATAAAACAGCCCTACAACCCTGCCAAATGGCAGAGAAGTAGCTGGAACTCTCTCCCAGTTGGAGGGGTTGGCAACTACCATGGTTTACACTATCCCTCCAAACTGATGATGTACACAGGAGCAGGGTCTGGGAGTCCTAGCTCGCATATCATCTCAGCCCCAGGCCCCCAGCCCACACCAGTCCCAGCCATCCCACCGAGGGCCCCAGAGCAGTGCACACTGAGAAACCCTGATCAGCACTCAATGCATATCCAGCTGTCCTGCCAATGTGCCACAGGTGGAAAGAACCCCTGAATAGCCCATGTCCACAGAAATTTACCCCCATAAGGCTTGCTAGGGCACGCCTGGTGCAGAGTGCTCTGGGACCTCCTGACTCCTGCCTGCTTTGGCTTCAGCCTCCTTGGCAGGGGTGGCTTCTTCACCAGCAGCCCAGTTTCCTGGCATGACTCCCACCTCACCTCCAGCCACCCCATCAGTGCATGCTCTCTGGGAAGCACCCCAGGACCCACAAGCCTGCTTCCCAGCTCCAACTGACGCACCAGGGTTCACCTGGTACTGAGCACACTGGGAGACCCCACCTTGTACCCAGTTCCCCTAAAGCTGCCTTACTAGGGAGCCCTCTGAACAGAGAGCCCCAGGACCACCCTCACGCCCATCCACTCCAGCTTCAGATATCCTGTCAGGGCATTCTCTGCCCAGAGAGCCCTGCAACCACCCCGGCTCACACCCACTTCAGCTCCGGCTATCCCATCAGGCAGCCCATACAAAGTGTCCTAGGCCCCCTACACATGCCCTCCACAGCTCTGGCCAGCCACTCCGTCACCAGGCACACACAGTCTATAGAAGTGTGACCAGACACAAGACCATTCCCTCAAGTTTAGGAGAAGTAGCTTTTCTGCCTAATTCATTAAAAGAACAGTAGCAATAACAACAACCACACAGAAAGTCAAAGAAAATGAGAAAGAGAAATATGCTCCGAATGGATGAACAATATAAAACCTCAGAAAAGGAACTGAATGAAACAGAGATAAACAATATGCTTGATGAAGAGTTTAAAGTAATGATCATAAAAGATGCTCACTGGGCTGGAGACAAAAGTGAAAGTACTCAGTGAGAACTTCAACAAGAGATAGAAGATATAAATTAAAAAAGAAAAACAGAGCTAAAGAATATAATCACTGAAACCAAAAATGCAACATAGGGAATCTAAGGTAGATTCGTGGATTCTGAAGAATGGATCAGTAATCTGGAAGACCAGCTAATGGAGAGCTTGGAATCTGAACAGTAAAAAGAAAAAAAAAATAAAGAAGATGAGGCTAGGTTAAAGGATTTCTTGGAAATCATGAAGCAAGGAAACATTCACATTATTGTGGTCCCAGATAGAGAAGACAGAGAGAGAAAGGACAGAAACCATAGTTGAAGGAATATTAGATGAAATCTTCCCTCAACTGGAGAAGGAAACAGACATCCAGATCCAGGAAGCACAGAGATTTCAAAACAAGAGCAACCCGAGGAGGCCCACAGGATGACATAATAATTTAAATGTCAAAGATTAAGGGTAAAGAGTTTTAGAAACAGCATGAGAGAAACAAGTTCTGTGTACGAGAAACCCCATAAAGTCATCAGGTGAATTTTCAGCAGAAACCTTGCAGCCCAGAATACAATGGCATGATATATTCAACATTCTGAAAGGAATCATCCTACAACCAAGAATACGCCAACCAGCAGGGTGAGCATTCAGAATTGAAGGAATGGCAAGCAGTTTCCCTGACAAAAAGAACTCAAAGGAGTTTATCACCCCTAAAATGGCATTACAAGAAATGGGAAGAGACTTCTTTTAAGTGGAGAAGAAAAGGTCATAAATAGACTTGAGAAAATTATGAATACAATGGTGGAAAATAGGACAACATACACATCAAGTGTTGAGGGGGGAGTAAAATTTCTAAAATGTGTTCAAACTGAAGTGACCATCAACTTAATATGGACTGCCTTATACTTTAGATGTCATACATGAACCTCATGGTAACCACACAAAACCTCTAATAGATGAAAAATAAATAAATGAATAAAGAGAA
The DNA here is from genome assembly GCF_964656455.1 of Halichoerus grypus. Classification (NCBI taxonomy): domain Eukaryota; kingdom Metazoa; phylum Chordata; class Mammalia; order Carnivora; family Phocidae; genus Halichoerus; species Halichoerus grypus. The sequence goes on from NC_135724.1 coordinate 66,518,799, forward strand.
GGAAAGCCAAACATAATACTACAGAAAGTCATTGATCAGAAAAAACAAACAAGAAACAGAGAAGAACCATAAAAATAACCAGAAAGCAATGAACAAAATGGCAATAAGTACCAACCTTCCAATAAGCACTATAAATGTAAATGGCCTAAATACTCCAATGAAAAGATAAAGAGTGGCAGAATGGATTTAAAAAACAAACAAACAAACAATAACCTATCTATACACTGCTTACGGGAGACTCCCTTCAGTCCTAATGATACACAGAAACTGAAAGTGAAAGGATGGAAAAAGAAAAATTATGCAAACAGAATTGGAGTAATGCTGGGGTAGCAATACTTGTATCAGACAAAATAAACTTTGAAACAAAGGCTGTAACAAGAGACAAAGAGGGGCATTACATAATGGTACAGGTCAATCAATCCAACAAGAGGATATAACAGTGTAAATGCCTATGCACCCAACACTAGAGCACCTCAATACATAAAGCAAATATTAACAGACACAAAGGAAAAACTGACAGTAATACAACAATGGCAGAGATTTACCACCCCATGTGTATGAATGGATAGATCATCCCAGCAGAAAAGCAATAAGAAACCTGTTTTTGAATGACACTTCTGACCAAGTGGACTTCACAGATATATACAAAATATTCCATTCAAAAACAGTGGAACCTACATTCTTTTCTAGTGTAAATGGCACTTTCACATTCACATGTTAGGCCACAAAACGAATCTCAACAGATTTCAGAAGGTTAAAATCATACACAACTTTTCCAACAACAGTATAAAACTAGAACTCTGTCACAAGAAAAAAAAAACTGGAAAAAAACCCCCAAAGGCTTGGAGGCTAAACAACATGCTACAAAACAATCAATAGGTTAATGAAAAAAGGGGAAATCAAAAATGACATGGAGACAAATGAAAATGAACACAAAGGAGTCCCAAGTCTTTCAGACACAGCAAAAGCAGTTCTAAGAGGGAAGTTTATACCAATACAGGCCTACCTACAGGAACAAGAAAAAAATTCAAACAGTCTAACCTTATGCCTACAGGGCCTAGAGAAAGAATGAAGATGTAGGTTAGCATAAGGAAGAACATAATCAAGATCACAGCAGGAATAAATGAAACATAGATGTGATGAGTGCAATCCAGCTGCCACCATCTCAGGATACAATGTGTTTTACTAATGGTTTCTGAGTGTACTTACTGGATAGAAGCCTTCCCTGTTCTAAGGGCTACAACCTCAGGAGTAGATTAGTGTTACTGAAGAAAATACTTCCAAACTGGAGAATACACAATGACTGAGGGACCCATTTCCCAGGACAAATACTCGGCCACTTGCCACATGTAGCCAGTTGTGCAACATTTCCACTGGGCCTATCATCCGCAAACATTCCACCTTGTGGAACAAACAAATGGCGTCATAAAACCCCAACTGGCAAAACCCACGGCATCTTTCCATTTGCCAAAGTCCAAAGGTCTTCCCTTAATACTGTTGAATCTGAGATCCACTCCCCATGGGAGACATAAACATTCACGCTTTGAAATCATTGCTGGAAGACCAGGGAGATGTGATCAAGGGGCATATGAACCCAGCAATATAAGGTGATATGATGACTTAGTAAGAAATGACAGCTATAAATAGGCCCTTCCATGAAATGAGTAATTGGTGGAACAGTCTGTCCGCACCATGCGCCTGGGAGACAGTGACATCAAACATGGCCTTCAACCTGGAGAGGAGTCCACAAAGACTCCCTCCAGTCTCCCTGGGAGGATTCATACCATCTATTCCTAATCGCTCAATCACAAGGCACTGACTCATGGATTCATGTCTACCATTTCTTTAAAATGGCTGCAACCTCCACCTGGACAACCAAACCAATGGCTAGACCTCATCTGATTATAGCCCAGAAAAAGAAGCAGATGACGTCTGAGGGGACTGCTTTCTCAAGAGGCAGGAACAGACCAGTACTGTAGTACATTCAAAACACAAAAATCTAATGGAAACTCCTAAAGTTGCCGATTTTTCGGCAATCTTTGGCCGATTTTTCTCTGTGTAGGAATTGTTGTGATTTTTGCTCTTTTACACTAAGCAGGGCTACTTTACTGCTGGTAAACACACTCTCAAAGGTTTCTGGATACTTACTGTTGTTCCCTTACTGCCTTTACATACATTCAAGAGCATGACATTCTTAAATTAAAAATTAAAAACCACTAAGTTATACACACTAGATAAATTCTTGAAAAGACATTTGACCGTTATCCCAGCATGGAGAATGTTAAATTTTCTGATACTTTAGCTGCCAGCCTTCAGGACTCGGGGCTCTCTTGTGCCTAGATTTATAAATTTTACTGTTGAATATTTTAATGACTTATTCCCCTATGGTCTTCTGCCAGCAAGATGCCAACACTGCTCTCTATTTCTATGCATTTCCCAGGACTCTGTGTGGAAGGAGAGAGGGAAGTTGTGGAGCCCCCCACAACCACGTCGGCCCCTTCCACAGAAAGAAAGAAAGAGTCCCCTTCTCCCTCCACAACCAGGTCTTCCCAACTGGGGACACCGAGGAAGGTACTGTGGAAATTTAATCATTAAGTTGATTTAAGAATAATTCTTTCCGGGCGCCTGGGTGGCTCAGTCAGTTAAGCGACTGCCTTTGGCTCAGGTCATGATCCTGGAGTCCAGGGATCGAGTCCCGCATCGGGCTCCCTGCTCAGCGGGGAGTCTGCTTCTCCCTCTGACCCTCGTCCCTCTCGTGCTCTCTGTCTCTCATTCTCTCTTTCTCAAATAAATAAATAAAATCTTTAAAAAATAAAAAAAATTTAAAAAAAAAAAGAATAATTCTTTCCTACAATTAATGTACTGTTATCAATATGACTCTTTATTTTGGTTAACAGTTGGCTTATGTAGGTGGCTGAGATCCCAATACTCTACTCTCAGCAACAGACAGATCATCTAAGCAGAAAATCAACAAAGAAACAAGAGCTTTGAATGACACACTGGACCAGATGGACCTCAGAGATATTTACAGAACATTCCACCCTAAAACAACAGAATACTCATTCTTCTCCAGTGCACATGGGACCTTCTCCAGAACAGCCCACATACTGGGAGACACCGCCCCTTCTGCCACTGCTTCCACCGCCGCCCCATGCTGCACACCTGGCCACTAAGGCCGCACCTGCCGCTGCCCCATGCGGGGCCCAACGCTGACTCCGCTGCCGCTGCCACCGCCACTGCTGCTGTTGCCACATACTCCGCTGACGCCTGCTCCCAACGCTGACCCACGCTGCTGCGGCCTCTACCGCATGGGCTGCCACTGCTGCTGCTGCCAACGCCGCTGCCGCCACGGCTACCGACCGCTGACGCCCGCTGTCGCTGCACCTACCACGACGGCCACGGCCTGCTGCCGCCGCTGCTGCCACCCGCGGCTGCTAGCACCGCTGACGCAGCCCCTACCGCTGCTGCCGCCACCACTGCCACAGCTACCACCCGCCGAGGCCCGCTGCTGCCGGCCAACGCTGCTGCCACAGCTCCGCAGGCTGCCGCCCCTGCCACCCTCTGCCGGCAGGAACCCAAATTAATAAAATGATGAAGGAAAGGGGAGAGATCAAGACTAACACCAAGGAAACAGAAATAATTGTTAGAACTTATTATCAACAACTCTATGCCAAGCTTTAAGCAACCTGGAAGACATGGATGCCTTCCTGGAAACCTATAAACTACCAAGACTAAAACAGGAAGAAGCTGACCATCTGAATTGACCAATAACTGGAAACGAAATTGAAGCAGTGATCAAAAATCTCCCAGAAAAACAAGAATCCAGGGCCAGATGGATTCCCAGGGGAATTCTACCAAACGTTTAAAGAAGAAAGAGGACCTATTCCCCTGAAGCTGCTTCAAAAAATAGAAACGGAAGGAAAACTTCCAAACTTGTTCTAGGAGGCCAGCATTACCTTGACCCCAATACCAGGCAAAAACCCCATCAAAAGGAGAATTACAGACCAATATCCTCAATGAATATGGATGCCAACATTCTCAACAAGATCCTAGCTGATAGGATCCAACAGTACATTAAAAGGATTATCCATCATGACCAGGTAGGAGTTATTCCTGGGATGCAAGGGTGGTTCCACATTCACAAATCAATCCATGCGATAGAACACATTAATAAGAGGAGAGACAGGAACCATCTGATCCTCTCAATGGATGCAGAAAAAGTATTGGGCAAAATACAGCATCCTTTCCTGATTAAAACTCTTCAGAGTATAGGGATAGAGGGAACATTTCTCAAATTCATAAAATCCATCTATGAAAAGCCCACAGCGAATATCCTTCTCAATGGGGAAAAGCTGAGAGCTTTTCCCTTAATAGCAGGAACACGACAAGGGTGCCCACTCTCGCCACTATTGTTTAACATAGTACTAGAAGTCCTAGCAACAGCAGTCAGACAACAAAAAGAAAAAGTATTCAAATTGGCAAAGAAGTCAAACTCTCTCTCTCTCTTTGCAGATGACATGATACTTTATGTGGAAAACCCAAAAGACGGCAAATAACTAGAACTCATACAGCCATTCAGTAATGTGGTAGGATACAAAATCAACACACAGAAAGCAGTTGCTTTTCTATATATACACTAACAATGTAACTGTAGAAAGAGAAATTAGGGAATTGATTCCATTTACAATAGCTCCAAAAACCTTAAGATACCTTGGAATAAACCTAACCAAAGAGGTTAAGGATCTGTAGTCTAGAAACTACAGAACGCTTGGGAAAGAAATTGAAGAAGACACAAAAAGATGGAAAAACATTCCACGCTCATGGATTGGAAGAATACTGTTAAAATGTCTATGCTGCCCAGAGCAAACCATACTTTCAGCGCCATCCTGATCAAAATACCAATGGCATTTTTAAATGAGCTGGAAAAAAACAATCCTAAAATTGGTATGGGAGGAGAAAAGACCCCGAATCTCCAAGGAAATGATGAAAAAGAAAAACAAAGCTGGGGGCATCACATTGCCTGATTTCAAGCTCTATTACAAAGCTGTGATTACCAAGAAAGCATGGTACTGGCACAAAAACAGACATATAGATCAATGGAACAGAATGGAGAGACCAGAAATGGATCCTCAATTCTACAGTCAACTAATCTTTGACAAATCAGGAAAAAATATCCAATGGATAAAAATCTCTTCAATCAATGCTGCTGGGAAAATGGGACAGCTATATACAAAGGAATGAAACTCGACCATTCTCTTACACCATACACAAAGATAAACTCTAAATGGATGAAAGACCTCACTGTGAGACAGGAATCCATCAAAATCCTAGAGGAGAACATATGCAGTAACCTCTTTGACATCGGCCACAGCAACTTCTTTCAAGACATGTCTCCAAAGGCAAGGGAAACAAAAGCAAAAATGAACTTTTGGGACTTCATCAGGATAAAAAGCTTCTGCAAAGCAAAGGGAATAGTCAACAAAACTGAGGCAACCCACAGAATGGGAGAAGATATTTGCAAAGGACATTACAGATAAAGGGCTGGTATCCAAGATTTATACAGAACTTCTGAAACTCAACACCCAAAAAACAAATAATCAAGTCAAAAAATGGGCAGAAGACATAAACAGATACTTCTCCAAAGAAGACATACAAATGGCTAACAGACACATGAAAAAATGTTCATCATCATTAGCCACCAGGGAAATTCAAGTCAAAACCACATTGCGATACCACCTTATACCAGACAGAATGGCAAAAATTAACAAGGCAGGAAACAGCAGATGTTGGAGAGGTGGTGGAAAAAGGGGAACCCCTCTTACATTGTTGGTGGGAATGCAAGTTGGTACAGCCACTTTGGAAAACAGTGTGGAGGTGCCTCAAAAAGTTGAAAATAGAGCTATCCTGTGACCCAGCAATTGCACTCCTGGGTATTTACCCCAAAGACACAGATGTAGTGAAAAGAAGGGCCATATGCACCCCAATGTTCATAGCAGCAATGTCCACAATAGCCAAACTGTGGAAAGAGCTGATATGCCCTTCAACAGATGAATAGATAAAGAAGATGTGGTCCATATATACGATGGAAAATTACTCAGCCATAAGAAAGGATGAATACCCAACTTTTACATCCACATGGATGGGACTGGAGGAGATTATGCTAAGTGAAATAAGTCAAGCAGAGAAAGTCAATTATCATATGGTTTCACTCATATGTGGACTATAAAAAATAGCATGGAGGATCATAGGGGAAGGGAGGGAAAATTGAATGGGAAGAAATCAGAGAGGGAGAGAAACCATGAAAGATTCTGAAATCTGGGAAACATACTGAGGGTTACAGGGGGGTGTGGGGGGATGGGGTAACCAGTTTGATGAGCACTGGGTGTTATACATAACTAATGAATCATTGAACACTACATGAAAAACTAATGATGTATTGTATGGTGACTAATATAACATAATAAAGTTAAATTAAATTTTGGGTGCCTGGGTGGCTCAGTTGGTTAAGCGACTGCTTTCAGCTCAGGTCATGATCCTGGAGACCCGGGATCGAGTCCCGCATCAGGATCCCTGCTCGGCAGGGAGTCTGCTTCTCCCTCTGACCCTCCCCTCTCTCATGCTTTCTCTCATTCTCTCTCTCTCAAATAAATAAATAAAATCTTAAAAAAAAAAAGTTAAATTAAATTTTAAAAAAACAATGATGTAGTATATGGTGGGGCTAACTGAACATAATAAAAAAGTATGATGGAAAAATTGAAAAAAAATTATGCCATTACAATAACATTAAAAATATGAAACATATGGGGCACCTGGGTGGCTCAGTCCGTTAAGCTTCTGCCTTCAGTTCAGGTCATGATCCCTGCTCAGCAGGGAATCTGCTTCTCTTTCTCCTTTCCCTCCCCCTGCTCTGTCGCTCTCTCTCAAATAAAATCTTAAAAAATATGAAACATATAAGTATCAATCTGACAGAATTTGAAAATTTTATGCACTAAAACCTGGAAACCATTCGTAAGAGTTATGAAATATTGAAATAAATGTACAAATATATCTAGTTTATGGGTCAAATATTCAATGTGGTGAAAATGTCAATTTCCCAGAACTGACCAATATATTTGTCTCAATCACTTCTAGTAAAATGTCTTTGCAATGGTGGGGAATTTCAGGGAAAAAAAGAATCACTAAGGAGGAAACATGTGAATGGATTTTATCCCTGGGAGAATCCTGCTCTGTGTCCACAGGGCCTACCTTCCTATGAGGAGGATAAGGTGCAGGGATTTGGTTTGAAGTCAGGGAAACAAGTCTGGGACACAGACTGGGTGGGAGACGCACTGTCCTGAGGGCTGATTCAGAAAGTGTATGTGCATCAGGCCTGGGGCCGTGCAGATACCCCAGTGTGCATCTGGGATGATGGTTTGTTCGCCACCTCAACCTACTAGAGAACCCTGTGACTTGTAACTTATTGGCAGAGAATTGGGTCATAAGAACACTTTATTGAAGAGGGCACCATGTGATTTCTGAAACTCTCACTGTACTTCCAATGGTTACAAATGGAAATTGCATCCATCATTCCTGGGAAGACAGTCTGAAGAAAGTGATTATAGAATAGATTGCCTCCAACAGCTGCATTGGCATATGTTGGAAAGCATGTGCGTGTATCCCTGCAACTTACAGGGTCTTGTTTACCTGTTTTTCTGGGTGTGTATGTAGTGGCAAGTCATGCCTACTGGGGAAATCTTGTGTTCCCTGACATAGGCTTCCTTGAGACTCAGACTTCTCAGGGCCATTGTTGGAATCAGGGTTCAGATTTCCCCCATCCTCCAACACTTATCATAGATTATCCCTAGACAAAGGACCCAGGAAAGGTTCAGAAAGTCAGAGCTTATGATGTAGATATGGAGTAGAGAAAGAGATTAAGACAGCTGTGCCTTAGTTGTGGGACCTAGGAAACAAGATTGTGGATTGTCTACACCACATTCTGGATTCCCCTCCTCCTCACTGTCCCTAACACAACACAGGGAAGGGATCCTGATGCTCATGCTCATGCAGGCATCCCTCTCCAGCTCTGGCTCACTACCTCCACTGTGTGGACCTTGCCCTATGCATTCAGCACCTCTCCCTGCTGATCCAGCCTTCCTCAAAATCTGGGACCCCAGGACAGAAGAACAATATCTACTGCCCTGGAAAAGCAACCATAGGGGCTCAAAGGTTTTTAATTTTGACAGATCAGCACTTGAGATGTTTCATCAAAACTCTGCACCCATTGAAACAACCCCATACTCTTGGGATGTTGGTTCTCTTTATTGTCTCCATATCTCTCTATAGCTGAAGATCCTGACTGCACCTTAACGATGAAGCTGAACACCAGTGACCAACACGATGAAAAGGTTGCAGGGCCCCTCCCATACCCCAGGCCTGGAGGGGAACTTAGATTCAAGCTCCTTGAGCATCCACAGCCAATTTCATCTGCCTACAGTGAAAATGTTAGATTCTTTCTCCTTTTCTTATCAGTATTTCCTCATCTGATGAAGTGAGGAAATGAAAACTGAGTTTGTATCTGTGCATCTGTGAATCCCCCCCTCCCCACCACCACAAACACACATCCAGGGAGGACAGGTACAGAGCTTTCTTCTCAGTTTATAATCAGATTGCCCCTCTCCCACACTGAATGACTCCTTTTTGCAATTCCCTCTGCTCTCACCAACCTCCCTGGCAGTCCAGGGCTTTGTGCTCTGACTCCGCAAGTGAGTTAGGATTGGGACAAAGTAAGCAAGGGCCCTCAAAGCCCATTTCCCCTATATTTTGTATCATTTAGTTTCCTGTTTCCAAGCTCTACAGACACTCCCCCTGTGATGTTGGGGTCAGATCTCAAAAATGTCATCATCTGTAGCAGAGAAAGCACCAACACAGAGATGAACAATATGGCGGCAACACAAGAGCCTGGGCAGAAGCCCTAAAAATGTGGACCTAGGATTTCTTGTCTCAGAGCCATTCCAGATGGAAACTTGGGCTTCAGATCTGTCAAGGAATGGTTGCTGAGGGTATTTCTTCATCTGATGAAATGAGGAAAGGAAAAATGAGTCTGTATCTGTGCTTCTTTGAATCCTGCCCCCCTCACCACAAACACACATACAGGGAGTAAAATGTCCTAAGATGAGGCTGGCCACATGGGACAACCTGGACACAGTGTTCCAGATCTGTGAGTAATCAAGATGTAGCCTCTCTCCTCCCATTGTGTGCCCATCACTCTCTGTATAACCAAGGCAGACGTGTCCACACAGTGCCCGAGGATCTGGGCACAGAGGGACAAAGCTGGACCTGTACCTGGGGAGGGGGTCAGAGGCAGCTATGTGGAGAAGAAGCCCCCGGAGTTGGGTCCTGGGCAGGAGCGGGAGGAATCAGGGCTAAGAGGCTGAGCAGTGATCCACATGCTTGGAATACACGACCACTCAGGAGGCTTTAAAAGCACTTCTCAGCATCTCCTGCCGGTGCCCTCAGCAACACAGCTGGCTCGTCAGAGCGCGTGCAGGGTGTCAGACGGCCCTGGAGCCTGGGATCGATGGGTAGGGCCCCCTCTTTCTGTTCTGGGGGTTATGGGGTCCAGGAGGCTGACACCGAGATGTGGGGAGAGAGCATGGGGAGAGGGTGGGTGCCGGGAGAAGACAGGCCGGGAGGACAGGTACCCTAGGGAGGAGCTGGAGCAGGACCCCTTCCGGAGAGTAGAGGGAGATGAGGGGCCCCAGGGGCAGGAGGAGCCTGCACCCCGCCTCAGGGCCCGGCCCCCTGGCTGCAGCCTCCACGGCTCCCCCTGCCCACTCGGCGCAGCATCAGCTCAGCACTGCTGGGAAATACCCGTGCACCACTGTTCAGAGCAGCTCTCCTCACAGAACCCGGATGGCCAGGACAAGCCAAGTGTCCAACAACAGATGGGGAGAGACAATATGTGTGTGTGCACACAGTGCACTATTCCCCAGCCATGAGAAGGAACAAGGGGCTGACACGTGCTATGAACCTCAAAAACGTGTCCAGTGAAAGAAGTCAGCTGGAGAGCACAGATACTGTGAGACATTCAGCATCAGTAGATTCATAGAGACAGACAGTAACCTCCAGGCTGCAACACCAGGGAAGCGGGTCAGGGGAGGGAGGGACGGCTGGATGGTGAGGGGGCTTCTCTCTGGGAAGGGGGGCTCTGCCCACCTGGGGGTGCCGGCTGCGCCACAGTCTGAGTTCACTCCATGGCCCACCATCCACTTCAGCGTGGTGGCAATGGCAGACTTCATGCTGTGCACATTTTGCTCCAATACACGCCAACTGACCAACATGGCGCAGAGCACAGAGCTGGGCTTCAGGACCCTGGCAAGCTGGCCGACTGACAGGGGTCCTTGTGCCTGCCTGCCTCCCTCCCTGGGTCCAGTCCTTTCCTCTAAGCCTCTGCCCTGGCCCCTGTGACTCAGGCTCTGCCTCCAGAGACCTGGGCCCTGGGAGCATGCCACCGACCGGCAGTTCAATTGCTGAGGATTCCAGATAGCCAGCCCTGCGGCGCTCCCCTCAACCCAACCCCATGGTGACCAACGTGGGACCAGGTGCCAGATAGGCCTGGAACCCCGCCTTCCTGCTCGGCCTCAAGGGCTTCCTCTGAAGTAAGGCACATCTTTCCCCAACACCAGTCCCCAAGCCCCCATCACTCCGGCTCGACTAACTCCTGGGGATAGACCTACAGAGACGCCAACACAACATACCCTCCTGACATCACATTTCACTCATCCTCACTTGGTTCAAAGGTTGCTTGACCGTTCCAGAAAAATCCTGCTAAGTTAGGGCCCCAGTGCTGCTGTTTGGTTTATAACAGTAACCTCTCTAAATTTCAAAAGGTCACCTGACACATTTCTACAGAGCTAGCCCAGCGGCCAGACTGACATCACTTCTAAGCCTGGGGCTCTGTCCTCAGAGGGAATTCCCATCATTCCCAGCCTGAAGCATGGCCCTCTAACTGCCCCAGCTGACCTGAGCAGGGCCCCTGCACAGGAAGGGGAGAGGGACAGGGCCCTTGGGTCAGACAGGAGCCCAATCTGCTCTCAACGCGACATGACGTCTCTCTGGGAGCCTCCACAGAAAGGACAGCCCTGGAAACAAATTCAGGGGCTGCATCTTATCTAAAGGGGTACAATGATCCATGTGGCTTTCTGAGACCTGAGAAGGGGCCTTGACCAGGAGGTCAGGCTGACGTGTGTGCAGGGCCACTGCTGGGGCCCACCAGGGACCATGGGATTCCAAGCACAAACTTCCTGGCAGATATCAAGGTCCCCACACACCTAGATTCCCATGGAAGCAGCAGCCTCTCTCTGGGAGCATGACCTGGGACGCACGGGGGCTCCATGTGTGAAATAAACCCTCAGGTCTGAAAGCAAGCCTGGATGGGTCTCTCTACCCACCAGGTTGGTCCAGCAGGGACCTGCAACCTCCCAGCTGTGCACCAGCACCATGCTCCTCATCACGGGCTGCTCGGCCCCTGAGAGCACCAGGCCAGGTCTCCCAGAGGGCAGGGGTGCCCGGAGCTTACTGGCTCACTGACAAATACTTCCACAATCGCACTGGCCGGGCTAGCACGGATGATGTTGTAGATCGTCAGGATGACCTTATAGCACCGGTATTTCTTGAGACCTACAGGTGGACGGAGACAGGGGTCAGCTGGCCCAGGACCATCTCCCTGCCTTGGAACCACACCAAGGGTCCCCGGGGCAGGCTGTGGGCATCCCCAGAGGGTCTGTGGAGCAGCCTCCTCTTCCTTCCCTGGCCCCGGACTAACAGCCACCGTGCATGTCAATGGACCTGTCCACTCTGCAGTCAGGGTAAAGGGAGCATCAGGCCCTCTCCCAGAGGGGAGAGTGGAGGCGGCATAATGTGATGTGGGCTTGCCTTTGGTCCAGAATCTCTCAGTAAGAACAGATGAAGTAAGACCCCGGCATCTAAGGAGGAAATATACTGGCAACCCAAAGTCCTCTGTGTTTTTAACAACCACGTCCTGGGAAGACAAAGGACATGTGAACTCAGAAAAATAGCGTTACACAGGCCAAGCCTGAGCGACAGGGCAAAAGGGGTTGACCTGTGAACCAGCATATTCTGGAAGGTTCTCCTGTGGGTTAATATTGCTTCATCATCACTGGGCTTTCCTGTGGCCCTACGTGTGGGTCTGACCCCTGAGTGAATGGTGACTCACGCTATGCTTCATATCTTGCCTTCTGGGGAGCCGCCAGTCCACACAGGTTCAGTGATTCGGAACACCAGGTTCCTGCCCCCACTGGCCTCAGGGACACGCAGGGGCCCGCCCTCTCCTGCTCTCAGCCTTGCCTAACCTGTGCTGCCTTACAGGGCACACACATCCACCTGCCCTGTTAGTCCCCACCCCCACCCCCAGGGACACTGACTCCTCAGTGTCAACTGGGACAAGCCAGGGTGGACGTGGACACGGTCACGATCGGGGCCCCTCTCATTCATAACCCAAACAGCAAAGCCTGGAGTGAGGTCCAGCCAGGGAAGGCTTGTCTCTGGAACTGGGCTGCACTGAACTCTCTAAGCTGTTCCTCAGCCAGGGGGCATTGCGGGAGACTAGGCGATGGGTGGAGGAGTGGTGGCTGGGTGGGGACACGGGGCGGACCACAGACGGTAGAGCCATGTTTGAGGGAGCAGCGTGGAGAAAATGGCTCCCATGAATTCCCCCCCACTCCTGCCACCAGGGCGGGACCAGCTGCCCAGACGCTGCCTGGGATGCAATGAGATAGTGCTGGCCGGCCCCAGAAGAGTGCCTGCACACAGCAGGGACTCGGGAAGGGCCAGCCCCTCCTCCTCCCCTTTCCTTTATCCACGTGCCAGTCCTGGGAAGTTTCCCGCACAGAAGGGAGTCACATTTTGGGGACCCCTTCGCCCTGCATTTGGACCATGAAACCCACTGAGGACCAGCAGTGTGAGGTCAAGCAACATGGCGCAGCCAAAGGCAAGAGACAGTGAATGGGCAGCCGAAGTGGGGTGAGTGCAGTGGGGCACTACTCAGCTTTGAAGAATAAGGGCATCCCAACTCTGCCCCAGCAGGGATGACGTTTGAAGGGGAAGAAGCCAGACACAGCAGGACAAGTACTGTGTGCGGTCCCTGGAGGACTCAGAGGCAGAGACAGAAAGGAGAGGGTGGGGGCCTGGGGACAGGTGGGGTCTGCACTCACCCTCTGATCAAGTGGATCAGACGAGTATCCGGCACAACAGCGCAAGTAACACTGGAGAAGACAGGAAATGGGGCAGCAACTTTTCCAGATAACCTGTGGCAGGCACGGTCGTCGGCCTACCTGTGCTCAGGTAAGAGCCCTGCTCTGACAGGGACAAGCAAGCCACAGACCAAAAGCACCTGTGCAGGTAAATGGATCTAACTACATTCTGGGTCCTTCTATTTTGTTGTTTTGAGTTTGCTACAAAGCCCAGGGAGGCACTTCCGGGGTGTAGATGGGGGTGTGTGGCCTAAAGCATGGGAGGCAAATGAGCCACTTGTTCTGGTCAGCACCACTCCTGGGATAGGCCGGGTCAAGCTGCTGCCCGTCTGCTGCCCCACGACCCCAGTAGGCCCAAGGCACAGCCTGCTCTGTGGTGGGAGGCGGAGAGAGCAGGGATGCGGTCCCTGAGCCACACATTCTGAAGCCGCAAGGATGTCAAGGGGCAAGAAGGATCTTCTGCGACACCATTTGTGGGATGCCCTCTGACCTCCTTCTAAGACAGGAGGAGGATGGGAGGAGAGCAGAGTCCTTTCCAGAAGTTCCAGAAGTTGCCTCAACTGCTGTTGGATCCGAGTCATAGCCCAAGCAGGGGTACTAGGGAGCATGGCTGAGCAGGTGGATTGGCTCAGGGTGAGAGGGCTGTGCATGCATCATGAAGCCAGGGGCCCCCCCGACTGGACCCCATTGGAGCAGCAGGCTCTGACTGGCCTCTGTCCATTCCCCACCAGATGTACTCCACATGGGGCAGCAACATGATGTCCCTGGAAGGACTGGCTCGTCTCCTCCCTCCCGCCACACCCCACCAGCCTCATGCAGGCAGGTGCTCCTGGCTGGCCCACCAGGAGGCCCCATCCAAGAGCCCCTCAGCTCTTCCCGCTTCCTGACCATTTAGCTTTGCCGGGCCCTTGTAAGTCATATGTTCCCTTGTGTCCTCGATGAAATCCCTTTTCCCTGACAACCTATCTCAAATGGCTCCTCCTCCGTGAAGCCTCCCCTGATCTCCACACTGGTGGGTGCAAGCCCCCAAAGCCCAGGAGCTCTCCATGGGCCACCCCCTCTCTGTGCACACCTGGGCTGCCACAGAGACCTGTCCACCCCAGTGGCTGTGCCCCCTGGATGTGAGCCCCATCTCCTCTGGCCCTCCAGGACATTTCCCACAATGCCTTGCACAGAGAGAACATGCACAACGGTTCCTTTCCTGGGTGTGCAGGGTGGGGCCTGTGTCGGGACAGAGAAGCGTCTCACCTGGGAGCTCAGCCCGTAAAGCCGGAGGGGTTTTGAGCATCTTGGACACGGTGGTTGAGGATACCTCTGACTCCAGCTCCCAGTAGTAGATCTGGTATTCCTGAAGAAGGCTGTTCAGGCTCTCGTCTCTTGGAGGCTGCAAATATATCAAGGTCAGCCCCCCCAAGGGGCCTTGAGACCTCTGCTTCTAGTTGAATCAGCCAACTGCATCGGAGGAAGTCACTAATTCAAACAGGGGTTCCTGGTTGTTTACAGACAAAAAAGCAGGTGCCACATTCATGAAGAGGAGCACAGGGGACCCCCAGGTAGAGGATCAGTCCCTGAGAGCCCGGGTTTCCTGGTGCCAGTGTGTGGCACATGGACACTGAGCATCTTATCCCGAATACTTGAAGGAACCCAGGCTAAGGCGGAGACTATGGCCCAGGTAGCAGGTGGGCAAAGAAGCTGCCTGTTGCCTAGTGAACCCAGAACTCTAAAGGACCTATGCCTATGGGCTATTCAGAACCACAATTTCTAGGTGGTTAAACAGAGGGTCATACACCCAGCGTTGCCTTCTGGGAATCTCCAGAAGGAAAGAATGAGTTCGGGGCGCCTGGGTGGCTCAGTTGGTTAAGTGACTGCCTTCGGCTTAGGTCATGATCCTGGAGTCCCAGGATGGAGTCCCACATCGGGCTCCCTGCTCAGCAGGGAGTCTGCTTCTCCCTCTGACCCTCCCCCCTCTCATGCTCTCTCTATCTCTTTCTCACTCTCAAATAAATAAATAAAATCTTAAAAAATATAAAAGAATGAGTTCTATCAACCCAACAATCTGTGTGCCGACCGAGTGCAAGACCAAGGGAGGGGGTAATCCAGAAGAATCCAGAAATGTACCTGGCACTTTTCCAAAAAGAAAAGCAAAAATATGAGCTGGTGTTTAGCTCGGACTCAGGTGGCAAACTTCCCAATGCCATAACATACACATTTCAAATGGCAGGTTCCCGGGACTGGGGTCTCTCCTGGCATGGAGCTAGGAGTCACAGCAGACTCATCTGGAGAGGAGTCAAGATGCAGGTTTCCAAGGGCTTCCAAAAGTGTCTCTCAGGGGCCTTCAGTTGTTCCAGATGTTTTGTAAGATGGTTGTTGATCGTTTCTGAAAGAGCAGGCCCCCAAACACAGTCAGAGGGCGTGCTCTGACCCTGTGAACAAAACCCTTTACCAAAGTCCACAGACCCAGGGAGAGAAAGAGCAAGTCAGGAAAAGCTTCACCTCCTCAGGGAGAAGGCCATGGGCCTCACTCCCAAACATGCCTGGGAGGTACGGCCAGGCCCACCAGCACCACAGGCGGGCCTGGGTCCCTACATGCCCTCACTCCCCACCTGCAACACCTGGGAATGTTCCAGAAAAAAATAGGCTTCATTTATGGGTACAGTTTCCACCCAGAACTGTAATGTGAACTCTGTCTAATTTAGTAGGAGGTACCTGGTTAATGTGGGTTATGCTCTGAAGTACCTACTTTTTGATTATAACAAAGAACAGAGGAAAAGAGCTCTCAAAATCACAGTATAAAAGGCTGGGAATAGGAATATTTAATGTCAAAAGTTCAAAGAAAAAAAGGCTGGGGCTCCTGGAGTCTAATGAGAAACACTCTGTTTAAATCGTCTCACATGGCAGTGGGTTTTCTTGTCTCTCATTTCATTATACTGACACTGAATTTATTTGAACAAACCTGTACACAAAACAAAAAGCTAAAGACCCTACATCCCCACAGTAAGACACTGATTTTCACTTACCAGCCAAGCTATCTTGAAATACGATCCCGGCTCAGAGAGGCTGCATGCAGAACTGGCTCTTTCAGTCCTTGCTGCTGAAAGTCCTGCTGGAAGCTTGTTGGGAGAAACTCGACAGCAAATATCAAGCTGGTCACTGCCTGTCACTGAAGAAGTCCACTTCTGGGAATATGTCCTGAGAGAATCATTCTGTATTTGGTAAGAGCTTTAGCATAAAGCACTCACAAGCAGTCATGTGTAAGAACTAGAAAGACAAAGGAAGCAAACTAAATATCCCTCAAGAAAAATTCTAACTGCTCTACATTCCCTCCCAGTATTATCATTTAATCTTCAAATAATCGCTTTCACAGATACAGAAACTGAAGGTCAGGGCTAGGAAGTGCCAAGATACACAGCTGTGAGCAGGAAGTCAGAATTAGAACCTAGCTCTGTGAACAAAAATATCGCCAAATATGGACTAGACTCCTTTCTTTGCCCACATTCAGGCCCTCCTCCCACACCCTC
The DNA here is from genome assembly GCF_964656455.1 of Halichoerus grypus. Classification (NCBI taxonomy): domain Eukaryota; kingdom Metazoa; phylum Chordata; class Mammalia; order Carnivora; family Phocidae; genus Halichoerus; species Halichoerus grypus. Next base: position 66,535,567 of record NC_135724.1, read on the forward strand.
CACCCCCAGCCCTGGCCATCTGGTACCCACCTAGTGCCAGACTCCATAATTCAGACAGAAGCAGGTCCTTTCTGTTAAGAGAAAAAGGCATGGTCATCTCCCAACTTTCTCCTGTCCACTCCCTCAGTGACCCTGCCCCTGACCATGAGCTGGATGCGGGGAGGATGGAGTGCCCTCACACACAGGGCACACAGTGCCTGCCCTGCAGTGGCAGGAGCAGGATCCATAATGCGCATGTCCAGAGCCAGCCCAGTATGGCTGGTGCTCAGAGAGGGCAGAAGGGTTGCTAGAGGACGTCCTGATTACCAGGTTCCCCTCTGGGTCTCTTCTGTATCCTAGGCCCACACCACAGCCTGGCACAGAGGCCGAGCTCCATGGATAATTACTAGACACACAGATTGAGCCTCTCTGAGCTTTAGTTTCCTCACCTCTAGAATGGGGAAAAGGATCGTCCCTCTCACGCTCGGTTACAGAAGGGATCAAGTGGGTCAACACACAGCAATGGCCTCACACATAGCAGGGATTCAATAAACAGTCTTTGTTATTACAAATAACTCCAAGGTGAAAGTAAAAGGAGAGACAAAACCAGTATCTGGGCTTTCTTTATTCAAGTCAACGGGCTTACGCAAAACCAGAGCAGAACATACTCAACAGTGATTTAAAATGAACTCGGTGAATTGTCCAATCAAAAGACATACAGTGGCTGAAAACACAATACCCATCCATGTGTCACCCACAAAAAGACTCACTTTGGACCTAAGGACAACACAGACCAAAAGTGACGGGACAGAAAAGATGTTCTGCATAAGTGGGAACCAAGACAGAGCTGGAAGAGCTATAATCAGACAAAATAGAATTCAACACGGTTTAAACATATACCAACATTTATGAGAGGCAGCAAAAGTGGTTCTAAGAGGGAAGTTTATAGCGATACAGGCCTTCCTCAAGAAGGAGAAGTTTCAAACACACACCCTAACGTGACACCTTGTGACCTAGAAAAAGAAAAATAAACGAAGCCCAAAGTCAGTAGGAGGAGGGAAAAAAAAAAGATCAGAACAAAAATAAATGAAAGAGGGACTAAAAAAAGAGAAAAGATCAGGGCGCCTGGGTGGCTCTGTTGATTAAGCGTCTCACCATTGATTTCGTCTCAGGTCATGATCTCAGGGTCTTCTGAGATTGAACCCCGTGTCAGGAACTGTGCTCAGTGTGGTGTCAGCTTGGGGTTCTCTCTCCCTCTGCCTCTCCCCCCGTGCGCTCTCTCTCTGCTCTCTCAAATAAATAAATAAATCTAAAAAAAAAAAAATCTAACAAAATTGACAACCTTTAGCTACACGTACCAGGGGAAGAAAAAGAGGGGACTTAAAATCAGAAATGACCGAGGAGATATGACAATGGACACCACCAAAAACCAAAGGCTCAAAGGGACTACTGTGAACAGTACACAGCAACAATTTGGACAACCTCAAAGAATCAACAATTTATTTATTTATTTTTACGTTTGAAGTTTTTATTTAAATTCTAGTGGGTTGGGGCGCTTGGGTGGCTCAGTCGGTTGGGTGTCAGACTCTTGGTTTCAGCTCAGGTTGTGATCTCAGGGTCATGAGACTCAGCCCCACAGTCAGGCTCCAAGCTCAGCATGGAGTCTTCTTGAGACTCTCTCCTCCTCTCCCTCTGCCCCTCCCGCTCATGCTGTCTGTCTGTCCCTCTCTCTCATATGAATAAAATCTTAAAAATAAGTAAATAAATAAATAAACTCTAGTTAGTGAACATACAGAGTATGATATTAGTTTCAGGAATAGTATTTAGTGATTCAACACTTACCTAAAGCACCCAGTGCTCATTTTATCAGCAATTTAAAACCTCCCAAAAAAATGAGTTCCAGGACTAGAAGCCTTTAATGGTGAATTCTACCATTCAGGGAAGAATTTATACCAATCCTTCTCAAACTTTTCCAAAAAACAGAAGGGATAGTTTCCAAACTCATTTGCTGAAGCCAACATTACCCTGATACCAAAACCAGACAAGGACACCCCAAGAAAAGAAAATTACAGGCCAATACCGCTAAAGAACATAGATGCAAAAATGTTCAACAAAATACTAGCAAACCAAGTTCACCAATATGCTGAAAGGATCATATACTATGATCAAGAGGGATTTGTTCCAGGAATGCAAGGAGGGTTCACACATGCACATCAATCCAAGTGATCCATCATATTAACAAAATGAAGAATAAAAATCATGTGATCATCTTGAGAGATTCAGAGAAAGCATTTGAAAAAAACTCATTTGAAAAAACTCAAATCACTGATCAATATTCTCAACGGAGTGGGTAGAGCGGGAACATACCTCAACATGATAAAGGCCGCATATGACAAACCCACAGATAAGATCACATCCAATAGCGAAAAGTTTCAGCTGTTACTATTTCCTCTAAGATCCTCTACATTAGGAATTTCCTGGTCTTTCCTTGCCACTTTTATTCAACATAGTATTGGAAAACCTAGGCAGAGCAATTACACAACAAAAATAAACAAAAGGCATCTAAATTGGAAAGGAAGAAGTAAAACTGTCACTATTTGCAGATGGCAGAGTATATAAGAAAAATCTTAAAGACTCCATGGAAAAACTGTTCGAACTAATGACTGAACTCAGTAAAGGTACAGGATTCAATATCAATACACAAAAATCTGTAGCATGTCTATACACTAATAACGAACTATCAGAAAACGAAATTGGGAAGATCATCCCACCTGAAGTTGCATCAAAAAGAATAAAATACCCAGGAAGAAACTTCACCAAGAGGTGAACGCTTATATACTGAAAACTACAAGATGTTAGGGAAAGAAACTGAAGACAACACATGGAAATGGAAAGATATCCCATGCTCATGGATTAGGAGAATTCATAGTGTTAAAATCTCCATACTTCCCCAAACCATCAACAGATTCAATGCAATTCCTATCAAATTCTAATTCCATTTTTCACAGAAATAGAACAAAGGATCCAGAAATTTGTATGAAGCCACAAAAGACTCTGAATAGCCAGACCAATCTAAAGAAAAAACAACACTAAAGGCATCACACTCACTGATTTCAGCCTATTGCAAAGCTAGAGTAATCAAAACAATCTAGTATTGGCATAAAACCAGACACACATCACCAGAACAGAGGAGAGAGCCCAGAAGGAAACCCACACATCTAAGGTCCGGTACCTATTGACAAAGGAGCCAAGAATATACAAGGGGGAAAGAACAGTCTCTTTAATCAATAATGCTGGGAAAACTGGACAGCCGCATTCAGAAGAATGAAACCGCACCACTATCTTACACTATACACAAAGATTAACTCAAAATAGATTCAAGACTTGAATATAAGACCTGAAACCCTAAAACTCTTAACAGAAAACATAGGGGGAAAGCCACTTGACATGGGTCTTGGTAGTGAATTTTTTAACCTGATACCAAAAGTAAAAACAATTTTAAAAAAGTGTGGGACTACATCAAACTAAAAAGCTTCCAAACAGCAAAGGAAACCATCAGCAAAATAAAAACGCAACCTATTGTATGGGAAAACATTTGCAAATCATTTATCTGATAAGGGGTTAATATCCAAAATATAATCAACAGCAAAACAAAACAAAACAAAACCATGAAAAAAAAAATCCCACAAGCAATCTAATTTAAAAATGGGCACAACCAAATAGACATTTTTCTAAAGAAGACATACAGATAGTCAACATGAACATGAAAAGATGCTTTCATTGACCACAATGAGATACCACTTCACATCTGTTAGAATGGCCATTATCAAACAGGTAAGAAATAACAAGTTTTGGTGAAGATGTGAAGAAAAGGAAAACTCTTGTGCACTGTTAGTGGGAATATAAATTGGTGCGGCCACGATGGGAAACAGTACAGAAGATCCTCAAAAAAATTAAAAATAGAACTACCATAAGATCCAGGAATTCTTCTGAGTATTTATCTGAAGAAAATGAAAACACTCACTCAAAAAGGTATATGCACCCCTGTGTTCACTGCAGGATTATGTACAACAATGAAACTAGAAACAACCTAAGTGCCTATCAGTGGATGAATGGATAAAGAAATTGTGGTAGATACACACACTGGATTACTACTCAGCCAGAATAAAGAATGAAATCTTTCCACTTGCACCATGGCTGGACCTTGAAGGCATTCTGCTAAGTAAAAACGGGCCAGACAGAGAAAGACAAATACTATCAATCACTTACTTGGGGAATCTTAAATGAAACAAAACAAAAATGAAAAAACTGAGCTCCTAGATAGAACAGACGGGTGATTGCCAGACGTAGGGGGTTGGAGGGGGAGAAATGGGTGAAGGGGTCAAAAGGAAAAAGAAAAGAAACCCAATTACAACATCTTTTTATTTTAATTAAATAAGCTGTGCCCACAAATGGCTCAAACTCATAACCCTGAGATCAAGAGTCACATATTCCCCTGACCGAGCCAGTCGGGTACCCTGAATGGTGGTAGCATCTGAGCCGAAGAAGAAGCTTAACTGACTGAGCCACCCAGGGACCCCTACTTAACCTCTCTTCTGCCTGTGTTTCCCAAACTCTGAGGATCATATGAATATTTACTTTTATTTATCTTATTTATTTTTTTAAGTTTTTTTTAATGTTATGTTAGTCACCATACAATACATCATTATTTTTTTTAGAAAAGTCTTCTTTATTGTCTTTTTTATTATGTTATGTTAACCACCATACAATACATCATTAGTTTTTGATGTAGTGTTCCATAATTCATTATTTGCGTATAACACCCAGTGCTCCATGCAGAATGTGCCCTGTTTAATACCCATCACCAGGCTAACCCATCCCACCACCCCCTCCCTTCTAAAACCTGTTTGTTTCTCAGAGTCCATAGTCTCTCATGGTTCATCTCTCCCTCCGATTTCCCCCCCTTCATCTTGACTTCTATACTTAATGGTGATGGACATAATAAATTTAAATGTGTACATATGAAATAAGAAAATCTGTCTCAGCATTTTTATACTCTTCTGTTATGTCTATGCTTCTGAATGAAAGAATTATTCCTTTTTTATTTTATTTTATTATGTTATGTTATTCACCATACAATACATCATTAGTTTTTGTTGTAGTAATCCACGATTCATTGTTTTTGTGAAACACCGAGTCCTCCATGTACTACGTGCCCTCCTTAATACCCATCACTGGGCTAACCCATCCCCTCACCCCCTACCCTCTAAAACCCTCAGTTTGTTTCTCAGAGTCCATAGTCGCTCATAGTTCATCTCTCCCTCCGATTTCCCCCCTTCATTTTTCCCTTCCTTCTCCTAATGTCCTCCATGCTATTCCTTATGTTCCACAAATAAGTGAAACCATATGATAATTGACTTTCTCTGCTTGACTTATTTCACTTAGCATAATCTCCTCCCGTCCCATCGATGTTAATGTAAAAGTTGGGTATTCATCCTTTCTGATGGCTGAGTAATTTTCCATTGTATATATGGACCACATCTTTATCCACTCATCTGTTGAAGGGCATCTCAGTTCTTTCCACAGTTTGGCTATTACGGATATTGCTGCTATGAACATTGGGGTGCATATGGCCCTTCTTGTCACTACATCTGTGTCTTTGGGGTAAATACCCAGGAGTGCAATTGCTGGGTCATAGGGTAGCTCTATTTTTCATTTTTTGAGGCACCTCCACTCTGTTTTCCAAAGTGGCTGTACCAACTTGCATTCCCACCAACAGTGTAAGAGGGTTCCCCTTTCTCCACAACCTCTCCAACATTTGTTGTTTCTTTCCCTGTCCATTTTTGCCATTCTAACTGGTGTAAGGTGGTATCTCAGTGTGGTTTTGATTTGAATTTCCTCATGGCTAATGATGATGAACATTTTTTCATGTGTCTGTTAGCCATTTGTATGTCTTCTTCAGAGAAGTGTCTTTTCATGTCTTCTGCCCATTTTATGACTTGATTATTTGTTTTTTGGGTGTTGAGTTTGAGAAGTTCTTTATAGATCTTGGATACCAGCCCTTTATCTGTAGTGTCACTTGCAATATTTTCTCCCATTCTGTGCATTGCCTCTTTGTTTTGTTGACTGTTTCCTTTGCTGTGCAGAAGCTTTTTATCTTGATGAAGTCCCAAAAGTTCACTTTTGCTTTTGTTTCACTAGCTTTTGGAGATGTATCTTGAAAGAAGTTGCTGTGGCCGATGTCAAAGAGGTTACTGCATATGTTCTCCTCTAGGATTTGGATGGATTCCTGTCTCACATTGAGGTCTTTCATCCACTTTGAGTTTATCTTTGCGTATGTTGTAAAAGAATGGTCGAGTTTCATTCTTCTGCATGTGGCTGTCCAATTTTCCCAGCACCATTTGTTGAAGAGACTGTCTTTTTTCCAATGCATATTTTTTCCTGCTTTGTCGAAGATTATTTGACCATAGAGTTGAGGGTCTATATCTGGGCTCTCTATTCTGTTCCATTGGTCTATATGTCTGTTTTTGTGCCAGTACCATGTTGTCTTGGTGATCACTGCTTTGTAATATAGCTTGAAATCGGGCAACGTGATGCCCCAGCTTTGTTTTTCTTTTTCAACATTTCCTTGGTGATTTGGGGTTTTTTCTGATTCCATACAAATTTTAGGATTGTTTGTTCCAGCACTTTGAAAATTGTCATTGGAATTTTGATCGGGATGGCATTGAAGGTATAGATTGCTCTGGGTAGCATAGACATTTTAACAGTGTTTGTTCTTCTTATCCATGAGCATGGAATATTTTTCCATCTTTTTGTGTCTTCTTCAATTTCTTTCATGAGTGTTTTGTAGTTCCTAGAGTATAGATTCCTTTACCTCTTTGTTTAGGTTTATTCCGAGGTATGTTATGGTTTTTGGTGATATTGTAAATGGAATCATTTCTCTAATTTCTCTTTCTAGAGTTGCATTGTTAATATATAAGAAAGCAACTGATTTCTATGCATTGATTTTGTATCCTGCCACATTACTGAATTGCTATATGAGTTCTAGTAATTTGGGGGTGGAGTCTTTTGGGTTTTCAATATAAAGTATCATGTCATCTGCAAAAAGAGAGAGTTTGACTTCTTCTTTGCCAATTTGAATACCTTTTATTTCTTTTTGTTGTCTGACTGCTGTTGCTAGGACTTCTAGTACTATGTTGAACAATAGTGGCAAGAGGGGGCATCCTTGACGTGTTCCTGATCTTAAGGGAAAGGCTCTCGGCTTTTCCCCATTGAGGATGATATTCACTGTGGGTTTTTTGTAGATGGATTTTAGGAACTTGAGGAATGTTCCCTCTATCCCTATACTCTGGAGAGTTTTAATCAAGAAAATGTTGTATTTTGTCAAATGCTTTTTCTGCATCAATTGAGAGGACCATATGGTTCTTCTCCCTCCTCTTATTAATGTGTTCTATCACATTGATTGATTTGCAAATGTTGAACCACCCTTGCATCCTGGGGATAAATCCCACTTGGTCGTGGTGGATGATCCTTTTAATGTATTGTTGGATCCTGTTAGCTAGGATTTTGTTGAGGATTTTGGAATCCATATTCATCAGGGATATCGGTCTGAAATTCTTTTTGATGGGGTCTTTGCCTGGTTTGGGGATTAAGGTAATGCTGGCCTCATAGAATGAGTTTGGAAGCTTTCCTTCTGTTTCTATTTTTCGAAACAGCTTCAGTAGAATAGGTATGATTTCTTCTTTGAATGTTTGGTAGAATTCTCCAGGGAATCCATCAGGCCCTGGATTCTTGTTTTTTGGGAGGTTTTTGATCACTGCTTCAATCTCGTTACTGGTTATTGGCCTATTCAGGTTGTCAATTTCTTCCTGTTTCAGTCTTGGCAGTTTATAGGTTTCCAGGAAGGCCTCCATTTCATCCAGATTGCTCAGTTTATTGGCATATAGTTGTTGATAATAATTTTTTTTTAAGATTTTTATTTATTTATTTAACAGAGATAGAGAGAGAGCACAAGTAGGCAGAGCGGCAGACAGAGGGAGAAGGAGAAGCAGGCTCTCTGCCGAGCAGGGAGACTGATGCGGGGCTCGATCCCAGGACCCCGGGATCATGACCTGAGCTGAAGGCAGCCGCTTAACCGACTGAGCCACTCAGGCGCCCCTGTTGATAATAATTTCTAATAATTGTTTCTATTTCCTTGGTGTTAGTCGTGATCTCTCCCCTTTCATTCATAATTTTATTAATTTGGGTCCTTTCTCTTTTCTTTTGGATGAGTCTGGCCACTGGTTTATCAATCTTATTATTTCTTTCAAAGAACCAACTTCTAGTTTCGTTGATCTGATCTACTGTGTTTCTGGTTTCTAATTCACTGATCTCTGCTCTAATCTTAATTATTTCTTCTAATGTGTGGCTTAGGCATCGTTTGTTGCTTTTTTCTAGTTCTTTAAAGTGTAGAGTTAGTTGGTGAATTCGGGATTTTTCTATTTTTTTGAGTGAGGCTTGGATGGCTATGTATTTCCCCCTTAGGACCGCCTTTGCAGTATCCCATAGATTTTGGACCGATGCGTTTTCGTTCTCATTGGTTTCCACGAATTGTTTAAGTTCTTCTTTGATTTCCTGGTTGACCCAAACATTCTTGAGCAGAGTGGTCTTTTGCTTCCAAGTGTTTGAATTTCTGCCAAACTTTTTCTTGTGATTGAGTTCCAGTTTCAGAGCATTGTCGTCTGAGAATATGCAGGAATAATCTCATTCTTTTGGTATCAATTGAGACCTGATTTGTGACCCAGTATGTGGTCTATTCTGGAGAAAGTCCCATGTACACTCGAGAAGAATGAGTTTTCTGCTGTTTTAGGCTGGAATGTTCTATATATAACTACGAGGTCCATTTGGTCCAGTGTGTCATTCAAAGCTCTTGTTTCCTTGTTGATTTTCTGCTTAGATGATCTCTCTGTTGCTGAGAGTGGAGTATTGAGGTCTCCTACAATTAACGTATTGTTATCAATATGACTCTTTATTTTGGTTAACAGTTGGCTTATATAGATGGCTGCTCCCATGTTGGGGGCATAGATATTTACAATTGTTAGATCTTCTTGTTGGACAGACCCTTTAAGAATGATATAGTGTCCTTCTGTGTCTCTAACTACAGTCTTTAGTTTAAAATCTAATTTGTCTGATATAAGAATTGCTACCCCAGCTTTCTTTTGAGGTCCGTTGGCATGGATCTCCATCCCTTCACTTTCAGTCTGGATGTATCTTTAGGTTCAAAATGAGTCTCTTGTAGACAGCATATGGATGGGTCCTGTCTTTTTATCCAATCTGCAACCCTGTGCCGTTTTATGGGAGCGTTTAGGCCATTCACGTTGAGAGTGATTATTGAAAGATATGAATTAATTGTCATCATGTTGCCTGTGAAGATGTTGTTTTTATAGATTGTCCCTGTAAATTTTTTTTTTAAGATTTTATTTATTTATTTGACAGAGAGAGCACAAGTAGGCAGAGAGGCAGGCAGAGGGAGAGGGAGAAGTAGGCTCTCCACTGAGTGGGGAGCCTGACATGGGGCTCGATCCCAGGACTCTGGGATCATGACCTGAGCCGAAGGCAGCCGCTTAACCGACTGAGCCACCCAGGCGCCCCATCCCTGTAAATTTCTGTTGTATATCACTCTTGGGGTCTTTCCCCTTTTATAGAACCCCCCCTTAATATTTCTTGCAGGGCCGGCTTAGTGGTCACATATTCTTTCAGTTTCTGCCGGTCATGGAAGGTCTGCATCTCTCCATCCACTCTAAATGACAGCCTTGCCGGATAAAGTATTCTTGGCTGCATGTTCTTCTCGTTTAGTACCCTGAATATGTCTTGCCAGGCCTTTCTGGCTTGCCAGGTCTCTGTGGATAGGTCTGACGTTATTCTGATGTTCCTCCCTCTGTACGTAAGGAATCTCTTCCCCCTAACTGCCCTTAAGATGGTTTCCTTGGTTCTAAGATTTGCAAGTTTTATTATTACATGCCGGGGTGTTGGCCTGTTTTCCTTGATCTTAGGAGGGGTCCTCTCTGCCTCTAGGACGCGAATGTTTGTTTCATTCCCCAGATTAGGGAAGTTCTCAGCTACGATTTGCTCAAATACATCTTCTAGTCCTCTCTCTTTCTCCACTCCCTTTGGGATTCCAATGATTCTGACATTGGAACACTTCATGGTGTCACTTATTTCTCTGATTCTATTTTCATGGATTCTGAGTTGTTTTTCCCTGGCCTCCTCTTTTCCTTTTTTATCTATTGTCTTCCAGGTCACTTATTCTCTCTTCCGCCTCAGTTACCCTAGCTGTTAGATTATCTAGATTGGATTGGATCTCATTGATAGCATTTTTAAGTTCTGCCAATTCCCCTTTTATTTCTGCCCTTAGAGACTCCATGTTGCCATTAATTGATTTCTCCATTCTAGCCATTGTCTTCACAATTGCTAGCCTGAATTCCATCTCTGACATCTTGGTTATGTCTGCATCCATTTGTAAATCTGCAGCATAAGTCATAATCTCTGAGTCTTTTCCATTTTGGGGGTTCCTCCTCCTAGTCATTCTGTTGATGGGTTTTTGAAGGAATGTATAGAGTCCAAATTATTGATAGAACCCAAGCAAGATGCACCTGTTTTCTAGGGACCTTAGGGTTGCTGGCCTCTTGTTTTCCCAGCCTGTCTTCTGCGGGAGAGGCCTGCCACGCTGTTGCTCAGGCAACTCTGTTCGGGCGGAGTTGCCCTGCATCCCTGTGGCGGGCAATGGGCTCAGTGGGAATCAGTTTTTGGGGCTTTTGTTCTCTGGTGGCTTTCCCTGGGGGCTTTCCACGTCTCTTCTGTGAGTCAGAGCAGAAGAGACCATTTCCAACCCTCTGCCTCAGAGCAGATAGATCGCAGTCTGTTCTTCAGTGAGCTCTCCAGGCCACACTGTCTCCGTTTCTGTCCGTGCTGCTATAAACTGCAGCGTCCTGGATTGTGCACCCCTCCACAGTGCTCCCAGTCCTGCCTCCAGGTCGGGGCCCGTCTCTTCCCTTTGTGCTTCTAAAACCACCAGCCGCTCCCAGTTCGTGGGCGCGCGACCCCACTGCTCCGGGTTCCCGCCCTGGGGGCTGCCCTAGAGTCCTTTTCCCATCGCTACTGGTCTGTGAGTCTGTGCCCATCCCCAGCGAGCGAGGCTGTCACTCACCGGCGGTGTAGGATCCCCATGGCCAGGCACCCTCCCACTGCCGTTTATCCTCCGATATCTGCCCATGGAATCAGGGCTCCCCACTTCCTACCTCGAAACCAACCGCCTGCGATATTCTGTTTGTAGAGATCCAGATCTTCTTACATCTCAGTCTGGTTTTGTGGGTGCTCAGAGTGGTCTGGTAGATATCCAGCTCAATTCCAGGGACCAGTTGAAATAGGGTCCCCTACTCCTCGCCATCTTTCCTCAACCTCCAAATAAATAAAATCTTTAAAAAAATGAAAGTTCAACATACCAAGATTTAATTGATGCAGCAAAAGCACTGCCTAAAGAGAAATTTAGAGGTAAAAGCACCTACATTAAAACAGAAGAAAGCTCTTTTTTTTTTTTTTAAAGAGTCTCCATGCACAACATGGAGCCCAGTGCGGTGCCAAACTCATGGCCCAAGATCAAGACCTGAGCTGAGATCAAGAGTTGGATGCAACTGACTGAGCCACCCAGGTGCTCCAAAAGCTCTTCTTTTTTAATAAGATTTTATTTTTAGGTAATCTCTACACCCAGCGTGGGGCTTGAACTTAAAACTCTAAGTTCAAGAGTCACTTGCATTACTGACTGAGCCCCCCAGGCACCCCCTGGAAGAAGCCTCTTAAATCAACAACATAAACTTCTACCTCATGAAACTAGAGAAATAAATGCCAGCTAGAACCCAACACAAGCAAAAACAAGAAAATAATACATATTAGCGTGAAAATAAATGAAATGGAAAATAGGAGAACAATAGAGAAAATAATGAAGCCAAAACTTCGGTCTTTGGAAAGATCAATAGAATTGGCTAGGAAAAAAGAAGACTCCAGTGATTAAAATCCACAAAATGAAAAAGGGTACATTAATACTGACCAATAATTAAATAACTTAAATGAAGTAGACTAATTTCTAGAAAGATACAAACTGCCAAAACTGGCTCAAGAAGAAATAGATAATCTGAATAGACCTAAAATAAGAGATTGAGTTAGTGATAAAAAACTTCCTACAGGGGCGCCTGGGTCGCTCAGTCATTAAGTGCCTGCCTTCGGCTCAGGTCATGATCCCAGGGTCCTGGGATCGTGCCCACAGTGGGCTCCCTGCTCAGCGGGAAGGCTGCTTCTCCCTCTCCCACTCTCCCTGCTTGTGTTCCCACTCTCACTGTGTCTCTCTCTGTCAAATAAATAAATAAAATCTTAAAAAAAACTTCCTACAAAGAGTATACTTTATCGTGATTAACACTGAGTAATGTATAGAAATCTTGAATAATTCTATTGTACACTGAAACTAATATAACACTGTATGTTAATTATACTGCAATAGAAAAATTTCAAAAAAACTGGAGAAAAAAAAAAAAACTTCCGGCAAACATAAGCCCAGGACAAGATGGCTTCACTAGTGAATTCTACCAAACGTTTAAAGAATTAATACCTTCACAGACTCTTTCAAGAAATACAGGGGAGGGAAACACTTACCAACTCATTGTATGAGACCAATATCATCCTGATACCAAAGCCATCACAAAAAAGGAAACTACAGATCAATATTTCTTATGAGTATGACAAGGGGCGAGAGGAAGAGGGTACTATCTTTCCAGAATGTCTCTTAGTTGATGGAGGGACAGAGAGATGTTAAATAGTTTAACTGGTAAGTGATTGTATTTATATTAAATAAGTATGGATGTGTTATATATTACAAGGAAATGTGTGTGATTTTAAAAGAGGCAACAACACTGGAAAGAGGTTTTGAACTTGCAGAGACACATTGCCTATGGATCCTTAGAGGCCTTTGTGCAGCTTTCTTGGACAATAGGGATAAACAAATGAGGAATCGACTTTCTCTTCTCTATCCAAAACTTGAATACTGAAACCTTAAGGCCTCTGACTCATGGTACCATATTTGGATGTTCAGAGGTCAGACTCTCCTGCTCCTTGGGACATATCCCTCTTCATTCATGTTGTAAAGGACCCAAAGGCAGAAGAATGGAGGCAGGGCCCTGGGCTCACACATGCCACCAGCCCCAACACCTAAGCCTCTTGTCTTCCCTGAGCAAAGTGTCAGGATTCCAGGCCTGATGTGATCTCCCGGTTGGAGCAAGGTTGATTGCCATGGATGGTATGAGGGACATCCTTAGGGGGCCCTCTCCAGGTGGGAAGGAGTCCTGGGTGCTCACACACAAGGCTGTCCAGCAAGCCGGTGGTTTCTAGACATGTGGCCACAGAGCCTTCTGCCAGGGGAAGTCGGGGCTGCTTCAGGAACACTGAATAGCCTCAGTCCTGCCTCTGGGTGCCACTTGTTGAGCATGAAGCTTCTCCCGCTCCTCTTTGCTCATGTTCTGCAGTGCACATCCTTCCAGCTATGCTCTATAAATGGTGCCTCTTCTAGACTGCACTTGGCTTCTCTTGCATTTCTCTCAGGTGCCTGCTGTCGTACGTTTGCTGACTTGCTGAACCATGCTGTCATCTCTTGGTTTTTGTGTTGAGTTGGGCTGTGCTCTTCTCTGCCTTCTCTGCACTTAGTTCCCCTTTCCAGTATCTCTTCTGTCTGTCTCCATGGCCCCAGTTGTCGCCCTTCAATCCTCCATGAAGGACTGTTTTTATTCTCTGCCCCCATCTAATATACTTACTGGACTTTCTGTAACCACTTTTTATCCCTGTCTCACTCCTTGTTCATATATCGCAATGGCTTCCATTCTCTGTGCTCAAAATTCCATAAGTAACTCATATAGATTATTATTTGAAAGCTGACAAAGCCCATTAAACTTATACGTGTTTCAGTTACTTTAGGCTTCAGTTTCTCCGTAGAAGTTTCTGGTGTGACAGAGATTCTGCATTTGTAATTTCTTTCAGGCCAAGAAATAAGAACTCGAGCCAAAGATTCAAATCTGAAGCAAATTATTTCTGAAGACTTTTCCCCCTGGAATAGCCGAAAAGCTCAAGTCAGATGACATTTTGTACTCCCCAAGTAAAGTCTCAGATTTTGGTGACTACTTAGGGTGTCGCTGGAGATTTCCCCTGGTAAGTCATTGTCGTTCATAAGAAAAAGCTTCATTCAGGAGAATGTACTTAAATGCAATGAATTTGGGGGAGACTTTAGTCTGAACTCAAACCTTATTTCATGGGAGCATATTCCTGAAGGTACAGTGCGTAACTGTAACAATGATAGCAATAACTTCACACAACCCAGAACCTAATTAATCAAAAGAGAAGCTATACAAGTGAAAAGCCTTACAAATATAGCAAATGTGGAAAACACCTCAGCTGCATCGCATATCTTACTCAAATTCAGAGACATATTGGAACTTCAGAGATATACTGTCTCATAGTAGAGACAAAGCCTACAGTTGCAATGGATGTAGGTATACATTCAGTGATAGTGCATATCTTACCTTATTGAACATCAGAGACCCTGTGTATATATGTATACCTATGTATGTATGTATTTTGTTACTGAAGTATAATTAACACACAGTGTTATATTTGTTTCAGATGTACAGATGTTTCTATATCTGTTTCTTTCTTTTTGTTTCTTCATTTGTTTTATTTTTAGATTCTATGTATAGGTGAAATCATATGGTATTTATCTCTCTTTGTCTGACATATTTTGCTTAGCATAATGCTCTCTAGGTCCATTCATGTTGTCTCATATGGCAAGATCTCATTCTTTTTGATGGCTAAGTAATATTGCATTATATATATATGTTTCCTTCAACCATTCACCTGTCAATGGACAATTAGGTTGCTTCCATGTCTTGGCTATTGTAAACAATGCTGCAATAAACATAGGGGCGTGTACATCTTTTTGAATTACTGTTTTTTTGTTTTGTTTTAATTTTTTATTTGAGTCTACTCAACACAAAATGTGACATTAGTTTCAGGTGTAGGTGTGAAATCTTATTAGTGTAATGAATGTGAGAGAGCCGTTAGTCATACCTTTACCCCTCATTAACATCAGAGAATTTGCTTTGGAAAAAAGTTCTACAAATGCAGAAATTGTGGGAGATCTTTCATAGGGATCACACCTTATACAACACACATTCAGAGAGATACCATATGAGTATAATGTAAATGAAAATCATTCAGTTGGGACTTATCTCTCGTCCTACTTCAGAGAATCATACTGGGGAGAAACCCTATGAATGTAATGAATGTGAAAAAGCTTATAGTCAAAGTACTTACATCATGTGACATCAGAAGACTCACACAGAAGTGAAAGGCTATTATTATTATTATTATTATTATTATTATTATTATTTAAGAGAGAGAGGGAGCGCACACTTGGGTGCTAGCTGGGGGGGAGGGGCAAAGGAAGAGGGAGAGAGAGAATCTTAAGTAGGCTTCATGCCCAGCATGCAGCCTGATGTGGGGCTTGATCTCACAACCCTGAGATCATGACCTGAGCCAAAATCAAGAGTCAGACGCTTAACCAACTGAGCCACCCAGGCACCCTGAAAGCTTATTAATATAGTCAGTGTGGGAAGACTTTTAACTAAAGTACATATCTTACTCTGCATCACAGAGCTCCTACTGGGCTAAAACTCTATCAATGTCCTGAATGTGACAAAGTCTGTAATCATGGGTCATCCTTTATTCAACATAAGAGGATTCATACTAGAAAAAACCATTTGAATATTAAAAATATAGGAAAGCCTTTACTCAGAACATTAAGCTTATTTTCTATCTGAGGATAAATATGGGAGAGAAATCCTATGAATGTACTGAATGCAACTAAGCCTATAATCATAGGTCATAGGATCCTCAACGTAAGAGGATCCATACTGGAGAAAAGCCTTTTGAATGTAATGAATGTGGGAAAATTTTCTGATGGAATACACGTCTTACTCAACACCAAGAATTCATACCAAGAAAATCCTTATAAATGCAATATGTGGCAAATCTTTCAGTAGAAGTATACACCTTAATCAACACGAGAGAACTCATATTGAAGAGAAACCCTACAAATGTAGTGACTATTGCTAATCCTTTGGTCAGATGGCATATGTGACTCAACATCAGAGGATGCATGCTGGGGAAAAACCCTACGAAGGTATGAAATGTGGGGAAGACTTCATCATAAGTGCTACCTTATTCACCATCAAGGATTCATAAGAGGGAGGTGGGTGGGGGATGGGGTAACTGGGTGATGGGCATTAAGGAGGGCATGTGATGTGATGACCACTGGATGTTATATGCAACTAATGAATCATTGAACACTACATCAAAATCTAATGATGTATATGTTGGCCAATTGAATTTAAATTAAAAAAAAGAAAAAAAAGGATTCATAAGAGAAAAGTCTTAATGTGACAAACATAAAGAAATTCAGACAAGAGAAATTCAACAAATACATTTAATTTGAGAAATATTTCAGCTATAATGCAAACTTCTCAACATCAGTGAAAAATCAGTTCAAGAGAGATATTCTATGAATGATAATCATGAGAAATGCTTCAGTCATAGTATATTATTTATATGACATTTATCTTTTTCTAATGAAGGATTCCTATAAATATAAATTTATAAAATATTGTAGTGAATTTTTATCCCTTACTAAATATTTGGGAATAAACACTGGGAGAAAGTACAAATAACATATTTTCACCACAAAATTAGTCAATAAGGTGAGCCCTTTCTCCCAATACTAGTAATTAACTTTCTAGAAAAATGTAAAAATAATGTATTTGTATCTTGATAGCATCCAGAAACAATATTACAAGTGAGGAGAGAGTTTAATGTTACAAATCTGATGCCCGACTTTTTATAGAAGTAACTTTGAATTTGGTAAATATAAAACTGGCATGTCAGAGGCCTATACAGTACACATCTCTAACATTAATCTAAAACTAATTAATCTAGGCACTACAATGATGAATCCTATTATCTTGAATTTACCTCAAAATTATAGTGTACTACATAGAGTTTTTCCTATTTGGCAATTCCCAAATTTTGTTGCAAAAATTAGAGAAAGGATTTTTTTTTGAGATGATTTAACCCAGATATTTTTCTTTGAAAATTGTAGGTGTCCCTTTGATACCATCTGGAATCACCTCTTCTGCTTCTCTATGTTTGCCATTATGTTTAACAAACACAGGAATTAAAAATCAAACATCCAAGGCACGTGGGTGGCTCAGTCGGTGAAGCATCTGCCTTTGGCTCAGGTCATGATCCTGGAGTCCCTGGATCAAGCCCCACATCGAGCCCCACATCGGGCTCCCAGCTCAGTGGGGAGTCTGCTTCTCCCTCTGCTTCTGCCCCTCTCCCTGCTCCTTCTCTCTCTCTCTTTCTCTCAAATAAATACATAAATAAATAGATCTTTAAAAAAATTAAAACTTCCTCTTTTCCAGGTGTTTGAAGGGAGGGGTTTCTGTCCTTTTTAGCCAATCAGGTTAGCATTAGCAAGTGCAGTTCAAAGAGATCAGTATGCAAATTTAATGAGACTTAATAGCTAAGATTCCTTTACTGCCCTTATTAGTTCTCTTTTTACTTATTATCTAATAAAATCAAAACCCTTCCATCTCCTACATTCAGCAAAAACAATTCTCTTTCTCATCACAGGATTTTTGTCTTAAAAGTAACATATTTGAACTATTTCTAGAACGTGGTTGTTTTTCCTTTATCAGCTTTAAAAAATTAATCTCTATGAGTTACATTATAAGGTAAGTGAAATAGGTGAGACCAGTTTTCTTAACTCATACACTGGATTTTATGCATCCAAATGGACTATATCCTTCCAAATAGCCAACATAAAAGGGTCTGTGCTAAATCTTGGGTTATTTCCATTGTTAGCAATGCCTGAAATTCTCTTTGCTTTGAAATGGCCCTGGAGGAGTTTTCTGGCCATGCAGGCAAATTAATGTCACTTAATGCCATGGATGCCTTCCAGTGGTGCTTTCTGGTTTTGTTCTGCCTGAGTCTCTTGACACTTTAGGCACTCAGCTGAGGACACTTGAAACGTTTCATTTTGTTGGTATGAATAACAAATGAATTCCCCCAAAGAGTTAAGCATGACCCCTGGTGAAGGCCCAGTGGAGTTGTATCAGTCATCTTGGGCTGTCCTAACAAAATAACACAGATTGTATGGCTTAAACAACAGAAATTGCTTTTTCTTACAGATCTGGAGGCTGGAAGCCCAGGGTCAGGGTGCCAGCACAGTCAGATTCTGGTGAGAGATCTCTTCCTGGCCTGCAGACAGCTGCCTTTTTGCCATGTCCTCACATGCTGGAGAAAGAGAAAGCTCTGATGTTCATTCCTCTTCTAATAAGGGCACTAATACCATCAGAGAACCCCACCCCATGACCTCATCTAAACCTAATTATCTCCCAACGACCCCACTGCCAAGTGCCATCACACTGGGGGCTAGGCCTTCACCATATGACTTTTGGAGGGGACACAAGCATTCAATCCATAGCTGGGGTGCTTCAGTTTGTCCATGTCAGAGCTGATTAGCCCAGGCACATAGATTTTTACTGATTTGTTGACATCACAGGCACAGGTGGCTGGGCCCTAAGGATGTGCATCACCATAAATCATATTGCCATGTGTCCTGAATAAATGAATAACTAATGGACAAGATTTCACTAAGCCCATGTCTTCCAGGCAGTGGGTGCACATTGTCACTCCCTTTTGGCCATAAATTAAAGGGTGAATATAGTCTTTCCAGACAGTATGACATAGGGCTTATCATTTTATCATGAAAGTGCTTCTAAAACTTGATAAGAAAGTAATAAGGCAAAAATGGTGGTGGAGTAGGAGGACTCTAGGCTCACTTCATCCCACAGATACAACTGGATTACTCCCAAATCATCCTAAGTACCCCAGAAATCAACCAGAAGACTGGCAGAACAAACTCCACAACTAAAGGTAGAGAAGAGGCCACATTGAAGAAGGTAGGAAATGCAGAGACGTGGTTTGGGAGAGAAACAGATCATGACTCCATGGTGGGGAGGGAGCTGTGGTCATGGAGAAGGGTGAGAGACAGACTAGCACATGGGAACACAGGGGGAAAATGAATCCCCACAACAACTGGATTGGAAAGCAAGAAGGGTTGAGTTTCATGACTTCTGGTAAGCAGTGGGATGTAAAGCTTGGAGTTTTAAAGGTCAGGGGTTGGCTGGGATAGACCCCTGAAGGCATTGTACTGCTCTTGGAGAGAAGGCAGGCAGACAACCCACAGATATACAGTGTGAAAACAGTGATCTGAAGAGTGCCTGGGGCACATAGTGGGGAGGTTAGTTGCTCATCTCAGAGTGGGTCCCAGAGAGGCAGTGTTCACGGAGAGATCCCTCTGGGAACAAAAGAACTGTCCAGCACCATTTCCCTCCCCTGCCTCTCAGCATAAACACAGGGCCACCTGCAGGAACCAGCGCATCACCAACACTTGCTACTTAACTTGCTTACACCAAGCCCCGCCCTCCCCACTCTAGTGGAATCATGCCTCCAGTCATGCTTGCCTCAGTCACAGTTTGGTGAGCCCCCTCCCCCAGAAGACTGGCCCAAACGCCTGTTTACACCATTCCCAACCAGGGAGTTTTGTAAGGCCTTGGTTCTGGTGGAAGTGGCAACAGACCAGCACAAGCAAAGCAGAGCACACTTCGTTAAATATACCACATCCAGGCCAGGGACCAAACACTGCCCACAACAGGCAAAGAGAGCCTCTGTAGACGACTGGCCTGAAGGAAAAAGTGGCCAGGGCAAAATAGCAGACCACACACAGCACACATTGGAGACACTGCCTGAAGTGCCAGGCCCTGGAGAACAGGGGACATTACACAGCAGGGTACACAGGCCCTCTTCTTCATAAGGACGTTGCCTTCAAGAACAGGAGACATAGATGACTTTCCTAACACACAGAAACAGGCACAGAGATTAGACAAAATGAAAAGACAGAGGAATTTGTCCCAAATGAAAGAACAGGACAAGAACAGGGCCCGAGATTTAAGTGAAACAGATAAGTAACATGCCTGATAGAGAATTTAAAGTAATGACCATGAAGATACTCACTGGACTTGAGAAAAGAGTGGAAGACATCAGTGAGACCCTTAACACAGAGATAAGGAATAACATAGCAGAGATAAAGGGCTCAATAGATGAAATGAGAAACACATTTGATGGCATGAATAACAGGCTGGGAGAAGCAGAAGAATGAATTAATCACCTAGAAGACAGTAATGGAAGATAATGAAGCTGAACAAAAGAGAGAAAGGAGAATTATGCAAAACAAGAATAGACTTAAAGAACTCACTGACTCCATCAAATATAATAACATTCACATTATAGGAGTCCCAGAAGAAGAGAGAGAAAGGGGGCAGAAAATTTATTTGAAGAGATAATAGCTGAAAAATTCCCTAATCTAAGGAAGAAAACAGATATCCAGATCCAGGATGCACAGAGAACCCCCAACAAAATCAACAAAAGCAGATCCACACCAAGCCATATTATAATTAAAATGGCAAAATGTACTGATAAAGAACAAATTTTTAAAGCAGCAAGACAAAAGAAGACAGTTACATACAAGGGAAACCCCATAAGGCTATCAGGGAATTTTTCAGCAGAAACTTTCCAAGCCAGAAGGCAGCCAGTCAGGGAACTCACAAAATAAAAGGATGTAAAATATGACACCATATACCTAAAACATGGGGCGGAGAAGAGTAAAGAATGGGTTCACACTCAAATGACCATCAGTTTAATATAGACTGTTATATGCAGAAAATATTATATACAAACCTAATGGTAACCACAAATCAAAAACCACTAATAAATATGCAAAGAATAAAGAGAAAGAAATCCAAATATATCACTAAAGAAATGAGCAAACCATGAAAAAGAGAAAGACAAGAAATGATTAGAGAAAATCTTGAGAAATAACCACAAAACAGGTAAAACAATGGCAATAAATACATACCTATCAATAATTACTTTGAATGTAAGTGGAATAAACACTCCAATCAAATCAGGGGGACAGAATGGATAAAAAACCAAGACCCATCTATATGCTGCTTACAAGAGACTCATTTTAGACCTGAAGACACCTGCAGATTGAAAGTGAGGGGAGGGAGAAACATTTATCATGAAGAAAGCCAGAGTAGCAATACTTACATCAGACAAAAGAGACTTTATTTTTTAAATATTTATTTATTTATTTTAGAGAAAGAAAGAGAGTGTGCGAGTGGGGGGAGGAGCAGAGGGAGAGAATCTCAAGCAGACTCCTGCTGAGCATGGAGCCCAATGCCAGGCTGGATCCCACCACCCTGAGAACATGACCTGAGCTGAAATCAAGAGTCAGATGTTTAACTGACTAAGCCACCCAGGCACGACTAAATAAAATCTTTTTTTAAAAGATTTTATTTATTTATTTGACAGAGAGAGAGAGAGAGAGAGAGCAAGCACAAGCAGAGGGAGTGGCAGGCAGAGGGAGAGGGAGAAGCAGGCTCCCTGAAGAGCAGGGAGCTAGATGCAGGGCTCAATCCCAGGACCCTGGGATCATGACCTGAGCCGAAAGCAGATACTTAATCAACTGAGCCACCCAGACGCCCCTAAATAAAATCTTTTTAAAAAATTGACTAAAGACCTAAATGTGAGGGTCATCTGGCTGGCTCAGTTGGTTGAGCAGCTGACTCTTGGTTTTGGCTCAGGTGGTTATCTCAAGGTCCTAGGATTGAGCCCCGAGTCGGGCTCTGCGCTCAGCCCACCGTTCTCTCTCTCCCTCTCCCTCTACCCCTCCCCCTGCTCTCTCTGTCTCTCATAAATCAATCAATCAATCAATTTTGGGGAAAAAATAAAAGACCTCAGTGTGAGACCTGAAATCATAAAATCCTAGAAGAGAGCACAGGCAGTAACTTCTCTGACATTGGCCATAGCAACTTTCTTTCCAGATAGCTGCCCTGAGGCAAGGGAAACAAAAACAAAAATAAACTATTAGGACTATATATATTAAAAAAAACAAACCAACTCTGCACAGCAAAGGAAACAATCAACAAAACTAAAAGGCGGCCTATGGAATGGGAGATATTTGTAAATGACATATCTGATAAAGGGCTAGTATCCAAAATACATATAAATAACTTATAAAACTCAACACCCAAAAAACAAATAATCGAATTAAAAAATGGGCAGAAGACATGAACAGACATTTCTCCAAAAAAGACATTCAGATGGCCAACAGACACATGAAAAGATGCTCATCATTATTTATCATCAGGGAAATGCAAATCAAAACTACAATGAGATTATTGCCTCACACCTGTCAGAATGGCTAAAATCAAAAACTCAAGAAAAAACAGGTGTTGGTGAGGATGTGGAGAATGCAAACTGGTGCAGCCACTGTGGAGAATGGTATGAAGGTTCCTCAGAAAAGTGAAAAATAGAACTACCCTATGATCCAGCAATCCTACTAGTGGGTATTTACTCAAAGAATACAAAAACATTAATTCAAAGGTATACACATTTGCAGGTCTTCAGATCAAGAGAAGTCCCACTCAAAGTCAAACCAAGGACTGCACCTGAGGAGTTTCACCTGCAGCTGTACCTGGTTTAGATACTGGATTTAGATTCTGGACCTTGAACCTGAGCCCAGGGCCATAACAGGATAAGACTTGGGGGTGGGGCTTGCAAGGGGTGAGTGTATTTTGCATGCGGGAAGAATGAAGGTAAATACTTTTTGGTCAGAGAGTAAACTGTGGTGGTTTTTAAAAATGGCCACAAACATTCTGACAAACGTCGCACTGAGAGGTGGACTCTATGCCCCCTCCCTTTGAATCTGGGATGGTTCGTGACTGCTTTGACCAACAGACTATGGTGGGAGTGATGCTGTGTGGCTCCCAAGACCGAGTCATAAAAGTCTGTGTGGCTTTTTGGGACATTGCTCTCTTGCAGGACACTCCCCAGAACCTGGCCACCATGCTGGGAGGAGCCCACACCACATGAAGAGACCGTGATTAGGTTCTTAGGTTGAGTCCAGGCTGAATGCCATCTTTGAGTCTTCCCACCCAGCTGCCAGCCATGCCAGTGATAAAGCCTCCAGATAATTCCAACCATCAACCATGAAGTCACCTCGAACTATGACAGTCTACCTGGCTGAGACCTCAGTCTGCTCACTGTGGAGCAGAGATGAGCCCCCATGCCCCATCTTAATTCCTGGCTCACAGGACCCATGAACACAATAAAATGGTAGTTTTACATCACTGAATTTGGGGTGGTTTTCTTATAGCAACAGAATGCCCTCCTGCAGGGAGATGTAGCCTGTACTTACGGAGATAGGAGGAAATGTTAGTAGCTGTCTTACCGGTAATCACCCACAGAGCTCTTTGGGTCTCAGGCTAGTTTAAGACAGACACAGTTTACTGTGGGGTTCAAGAGAGGCTCACAGAATTCAGAGGCAGGAAGTAGAGCCAAGGTGCCTGGGGGCTGGAGCTGAGAATGGGGCCTGCAGGAATTAGGACTGTGCTGACCTGCTCTCTCTGGGACTGCGCAGGTCCTCCTCCTCCAAGTACCCTCCTTGTGGGAGCGTCTAATGACTCCTGGCCCCGCAGTCCTCTAGGACCCTCAGTCCAACTGGGCACACTGGCTGCTCCCATCAGAATTCCCAGCCCAAGGGGGATTAGCTTGGGAACCAGGCCTGGCTGCCTTTGGCCCCCAAAGCCAAGGCCAGGCAAGGGGGGACCTCTGGCAGGGAAGGCACTCTGACGTATGTCAGTCATCCAGATGGGTGGGCATATTTTTGATCAGGAAGAAGTAAAAATAGGCATTGTTGGCTGATAATCACTTTTTTTGGGTCTTTCCCGTATGTCTGAGATAACTAAAGCTTATTGTCCAATCTTCCTTCCTCCCTTCCTTCCTTCCTTCCTTCCTTTTTTCTTCTTCTTCTCCTTCTCTCCGTCTCTCTTTCTTTATTCTCAAGCTGCTCCCAGGGAGAAGGGGAGTAGAGGCTGAGCCCAGGGAGGAGCCCTCTCACCTGGGGTTTACCCCAAAGTGTCCAGGTCCATAGGACTCATGGAAAGGCAGGTGAAAGCAGGAATTGCCTGGAGACCTGCCTGCCCCTCACCATCATGTCCTGGCCCTGATGCTTAAAGGACTCCAGGGAGAAATACAAAAAATGTGCTTCTGACACCCTCACTGAACTTCACTTGTCCTTGGTCAGCAAAGCAAGGGCCTTAGTCCCAGGTCTCTTGATTATATGGCCCCTCCTGTCCCAGGATGGCACAATCATTTGGCTTCTTCCTTCTAGCTGGACAGCCCCTAGTGCCTGGCACACTGGCCTTGTGTCCCCACCAAGTGAAGAGTGGGCAGTACTGGCCCCCTGGTGCACCCTACCCATGTCCTTATTTCTGTGCCCAGAGTCCCCACATCTTGCCATGGCCGTTCCCAGAAAAAAACCCAGCAGATGTCTCACCCTTTCATGTGTGTGGCAGACCCTCAGGGTGGCCACGTTTCTATCCAGGATAGGGAGGCAGGGGCAGTTATGTACCTCTGCAGACTCTTCCCCTCATAACTCACCCCCACTGCCATCAGAAGAAAAGCCCGGGGTCAAGGGCAGCAGCTGGGGCTTCCTGAGGGCACCTTCCCTCCTGTTCTGGGTGGTCTCAAGCAAAGGACCTGATTTTCTGGGAAAAGACAAATGGACCCACTCCCACCCTTGAGGATGGGAACAAACAGTAGGTCAACAGCCAGGATCCCTCAGGACCTGGCAGGTGTCTCTAGAGTCTTATCTTTCTCACTCCGAGGTCACACGATCTGCATTCTCCACACTCACCCGCCAAGCACACACATGTACACACACACACACACACACACAGGGAGACGCAAACCAGAACTGTGAGACAGGAGCCATCAGATAACACTCAGGTGCATGTGTGTACAGACCATGAGATAGAAGTCACAAGTAGAAGCGAACAGAGTTACACGTGGCCCAGACCTGCAGGAGATGATGTCACTTGTACGCAGATGCATGCGTACACAGTCACAACCCCCCCCCCCCCGACAGACCAGACTGTGAGATAGCGGCCAGCACACAGACCCACATTCTGTCCTGTAAATAGGGAAGTGCTTACAGTGTCACATAGAAGCACATGCCCCCAGAGAGAGCACAGATGAGAACCGTGAGCCACAGTGTGCATACACAATCATTCTGGTAGATCTGCAAGGGCTGCAGTGGTACACAAACTCACACAGAACACAAATACATGAAGACATACAGACTGTGTTATCAGTCTGATTCTCATCCTATAGAAACGTTTGAACATTAGAAGGCCTCTTTTCCTTTCGTACTGTCTCTCCCTTTTAGTCCAAGCTGGTAGCACTTTTGCCAATATAATTCTCTTAAAAGTAGTGCAGGTCTCTGTTGAATCTTAATGGAGTTTACTCAACTGGACAAAATCCACACCCAGAAATCTCTTTGAAATAAGCCCTTTTTTACTGTGGACTTACACTGAGTTGCCCAAAAGACAACATACTTATGCTTCTAAGAAGCTCTTTGGTTTGAATAGCTTTCTGAGGCACCACACTTAGACTTTTCTCAGTTCATAACAAATAATTCTATAATTTCTTTTTTTAATTTAAAAGCTTTATTAAGATTTAACTCACAGTCCACATAATTCACCCATTTAAAATGAACAATTTGATGGGTTTTAGTATATTCACAGAGTTGTGTAAGCATCACCACAGTCAATTTTGAATATTTTCATCACCTCTCAAACAAATACCCCCCCCAGAATTATTAGCAATCACTGCCTATTTTCCCCAGATTCTCAGCCCTAGGTAACCACTAATCTACTTTCTGTCTCTATAGATTTGCCTACTCTGTCCATTTTATATAAATGAAGCCATACAACGTGTGGTCTTTTATGACTCTATTCTTTCATTTACTATAATATTTGCAAGATCCATCCATATTGTAGCATGTATCAATATTTTATCCCTTTTTTCAATGACTAATATTCCATTGTATGGCTATTCCTCGTTTTATCTATCCATTCATCATTTGGTGGACATTTGGGTTGTTGCCACCTTTTGGCTACTATGAATAGGAGAGCTATGAACATTCATGTACAAGTTTTTGTGTGGACATAAGTCTTCATTTATCTTAGGTATATGCCTAAGAGTGGAATTGCTGGGTTATATGGTAACTCTGTTTTCAGCCTTTTGAGGTACTGCCAGACTGTTTTCCAAGGCATTTTTGTACCATTTTACATTCCCAACAGCAATGTATGAGGGTACCAATTGCTCCACATCCTTGCCACTACTTGTTACTACCTCTTTTGGTTATAGCCATTCTGGAGGGGGTGTGAAGTGGTACCTCAGGGTAGTTTTGTGCATTTCCCTGATGGCTAATGATATTGAGCATCTTTTCATATAACTTCATCTTCATAGCATTTTTCCTGACTGTGCCCTAGATTTAATCTTTGCCTGTAAACCATTTCCTGATTTCAGCATCATTTGCCATCTGGAGAGCCTGGGAATTTTCAGACGCAGCAATACCTCACTCCTTTTTGTTTAATGGTGAATTTCTCCCCTCTCCTATGTTCCTATGAGCAGCAAGAAGCCAGGAAGCACCTTCAACACTCTGTCGGGAAATTTCCTTAGCTAGATCACCCAGTTTGTTAGGTACCTTTTCTGCTTTCCATGTTACTACAGGTGACTGCATTGCTAAACTTTCTGCCACTATGCAGCAAGGACTCCCATCTCTCCAATGTCCAACATTCTCCTCCATTTCCTTAAGCTCTTCCAAAGTATCCTTTTTAAAAAATATTTTTTAATTTAAGCAATCTCTACCCCCAACATGGGGCTTGAACTCACGACCCCAAGATCGAGTCACATGATCTTCTGACTGAGCCCCTCAGGCACCCCATCATCTGAAGTATCCTTCAAGGCCATCAGACTTCTTCTAAATAGATCCTTCAAAGGCAATTATACTTTCATTACCACTCTTCTCAAATTCCTTTTAGCTTCTGCTCTTTGCTGGTTCCAAAACTTCTCCCACAATCCAGTTTTTGAGGCCACAGCATCCTATTTCTAAACACTGGATTTAGTTATCTGCTTTAATTATATATACTACTTTTACCTGTACTTGTTATCTATTGCTGTACAACAAATTACCCCTGAATTGGTGACTTAAAACAATAAACTTATATTCTTGTACCTCACGTCTGGCTATTCTTGGCTTGCTCTGGCTCGAGATCTTTTATAAGTTTGCAGTTAAAATGTCATGAGGGCTGGGGGGTCCACTTTCAAGATCAATCCTTCTGTGGGTGGCAGTTGCTGCTGGCTGTAGGCAGGTGGCCCAAGTTTCCTCCCATGTGGAACTCTCCAGATTGCTCAAGTATACTTAAGATGTGGTGTTGGCTTCCCCGAGAGTGAGTGATCCAAGACAGCAAGGCTGAAGCTTCAATCAATGTCTTTCGTGACCTAGCTTCACAATTCACACACCAGTATATCCCCAACATTATTTCTGTTACACAAGTCATCCCTACTCAGTTTGGAAGTATTACACAAAGATGTCCCTACCAGGAGACGAGCTTTACAGCGGCCATTCTGGAGGCCAGCAACCACAGCAGGGTTGTGCTGGTGCTGGCTGGGTACAGCTTGGGGCCAAAGCTGAACCTGGGATTCAAGTCAAGAAGGGTGAAATTGTTCGAGCACTGTGTCAAGGCTGGACCAGACCCTCCTTCCCCTCTCGTGAGGAGGGACCAGCATCAGGATCACTGGGCCTGAGAGCAGGGCTGAGGATTTCCCTACCCCTTCCCCTGCCCTCCTTGCGACCTCAGGTTAGGGGCAGCAGGGGCAGGAAGCCTGGTAAAACCCACCACCACTAGTATCCTTAGGGCATGAGGTGCATGAGCCTTTTCTGCAAAGATGGATATGGACTGGGACCCACCCGAATCCACCTGGATACTTGGACGAACTGACAGAATCATTCCATGTTCCTCGGCACCATCTTCTGGACACCCCTGCAATTAGACACACGCGCTGCCGTCCAGCCTGACACTGGAACTACACTTCCCAGAAAGCTGTGCTACAAGCTCCTCTTGGTCGGTGGTCAGAGCATCTGGGAAATGGAGTCCGCTGTCTGCGCAGCGCAAAGCCTCCCGGGAGTTGTAGTTCGCGCTAGGTCCGCGCAGGCGCACCTTCCCACGGCTGTTTTTGGGCTGCTCTTTTGTGGCTGTCGCTGGGCGTTTTTGGGAGGGCGGTCAGCCCCGGGACCTGTCTTGGAGGCCGGGCTCCGCGCCCTCTAGTTCACAGCAGCTGAGCCCGAAGCCGGCCTGAGTGTGTGGGGCCCGAGTGATGGGGTGTGGGGCGCTTGCTGAGCCTGCCTGACCCCGACCTTGAGGGGGGGCGCAGGGGGCTCCGCGTGCGTGATTGTGCAGCCGGGACTGCGTGTGCGACCCCCCGGGGCTCCCCTGCAGGCTGTCGCTGAGCCCCAGGAGGCTGCAGAGCTGCCCACCCCTCCGGGGAATGCTGCCGAGTGGCGGCGCCATGGAGACCCCTGCCTGGAAGCCCCAGGAGACAGGTACAGCGTCACTCTCTGTCTGTGGATTTGTATTGGAAGAGACTGAAGGTGAATTTTCCTGCTGTGAAATTCTATACGGAAAACCCAGAAATGAGAGCTGTATGAACGTTGATGAATCTTACCTACCCAAAGTTAAGCAAAAGAGTAACACACAAAACGATTTCGTTTATGCCAAGGTCAAACACTGGCCAAATAGAAACTGTTGTTTATGGTGTAAGGTTGTGGTAAAACTGTAAAGTTAAGCAGGAAGGTATTACTGTAAAAGCCAGAAGCGTGTTTAGCTGGGGAGTGTAGGGAGGTGAGGGAGAGAGATGATAAGAGAAATAGACAGGGCAGGGGCTGTTTCGGGGACACCATTAGTATTTATTTCATGACCTGTGTCAAGAATTCCATGGATGTTCTCTATACAACTGTCCGGTCCAGTGTAAGGTTCTTGCACGCACTGTATGTGTGTTTCACAATCAAAATCTTTTAAAGATAACCACACACCCATTAGGATGGCTATTATAAATCAAAAACAAAAACAAAAAAACCCAAAAAATAACACGTTAGTGTGGATGGGGAGAAATTGGGACCTTTACACTGTTGGTGAGAATGTAAAATGGTGCAGCCACTGTGGAAAACAGTATGGAAGTTCTTTAACTTTTCTTAAAAAAATTAAAACTAGAACCACCATATAATCTCTGGGTATGTATCCGAAAGAACTGAAATCAGGATCTGAAAGAGATACTTGCACACCAGGTTTATAGCAGCACCAGTCACAATAGCAAGAGGTGGAAGCAACCCGTGCGTCCAGCCACAAATGAACGGCCAAGCAAACCGGTATATCCATACAAGGCACGATGGTGTTCAGCCTTAAAAAAGGAAGTTTTGGCACATGGTACGACATGGATGAAGCTCCAAGACATTATGCTAACTGAAATAAGCCCCATCTCAACAAATAGTGTATGAGTCCACTTCTATAAAGTCCTTAGAGTAGTCAAATTCATAGTGGAATGGTGGTTGTCAGGGGCCAGGGGGAGGGTGTGCGGAAAGCTGTTGTTAAACGGGTGCAGAGTTTCAGTTTTGCGAGATGAAAAAGTTCTGGAGATTGGTTGCACAGCAATGTGAATATACTTAACACTACTGAACTGTACTTAGAAATGGTTAAAATGGTGAATTTTTTGTTATGAGTATCTTTACCACGATTTTTAAAAATTTAAAAAACATTACTAAAATAATAATTAAGGTGTTAGTGCGAACAAAAGTTGAAAAGACCCTGGGAGTCCACAGAACACTGGGTCGCCTGGGCCTTTTCATGCCCTGATGGGTCTCCTTTCTTGAGTTGGGGTTCTGACAGGCTCCCCTGGTCCAGGAAGGGCATCTCTGAGAAGCCTGCTCCTAACACCCCTGCCTGGGGTTTCTCTTCCTTCTGCCTGGGGTGCTTGAGTCAGGAGCTCAGAGTCAGAAGTTCTTCCAGGTATTTGGAGCAATGATCCAAAACCTGGATAACAGGACACCGTCTAGCTATGCATCCGTCCCCTGAGCACTTGTGTGGGGCACTGTGTTGGGGGGCCTGCCCTCAGGGCCGTGGTCCTGAGTGACCAATGGGAGAAGCGGCTTGGCTGGGCCTGGCATACAGTAGGCCCACAGGCAGAGGGAATAGCCTGTGCATATCCAAAGACAGTGACAGTGTCTGGGCAACTACATAGGCCATGAGGAGGGTCTCATGAGTCATGCTGAGACTATCTCTGCTTTATTGTAAAGAATCATCCAGTACAAGTAATGCACACGTGCTGGGGAAGTGTTGGAAAATCCAAACAAGCACGATAAATATTAACCCCCCGAGTCCCAGACAGAGCTCCTCTTACCTTTTTGGCAAACATTCCTGTGGGCTTTCCCAGTCTGATTATGCTAATTATCTCAGTAATTACGTAATGTAATACTTTGAGATTGGTAAGTCCAGTGGCATATTCATTCACATAGGATCAATACTAAGCAAGGATCGAAAATGATCTCAGATGTAAGGTTGGTAGTTACCAATTTGAAAGTATGATCTCTCCCTGTTAATAAAACCCTCTTGTCCCACTTTCCAGCAACCACCCTGTTCCTCTTTTTTGCCTTTATACCAGAACTCCTCCAAAAAGTTGTTTCTGTCTGCTGTCCCTAACTGCTCTCCTCCAGGTCGTCTTGAACCCACTCTAAGCAGGCTTACACCCCTACAGTGGTACCCCAACTGTCCGTGTCAAGTTCTCCAGCGAATGCTGTGTTGCTTCATCTGCAGCACTGTCTTCTCTGGGCGGGGGGACAGCGCCCCTCCTGGCTCTCCTGCTGCCTCTCCAGGAACTCCACAGTCTCCACTGCTGGGTCCTCATCTCCCCCTAAGATGAGAGACCTCTCTCCCCAACACTAGAGGGCCTCAGGGCTGGATCTTCAGAAGCCTCCCCTCTTCTCTAGCTGCCCTCACTTTGGAGAAACGTCATCCAGCCTTGTGGCTTTCACTGCCACCCATGGGCTGCTGATGCCCACATTTGTATCTCCCGCTTAGATGTCTGTTCTGAGCTCCGGGCTCACTACCTGACTGCCCACTCGGCGTTTCCATTTGGATAGCTAATACCCTGGGACTTAACATGTCTAAAAGGACTCCTGCGCTGTGCACAGACCTCCTCCTCCCCCTGCACTCTTTCCCATCTTAGCAGATGATCGTTCCTTTCTTCCAGTTGCTCAGTCCAAAAATCGTGGAGTACTTCTTGACTCTGCCTTGTTTCTCACATCCCACATTTGATTCCTTCACCAACCCCGTCAAACTCTTTTTTTTTTTGGTTGTCAAATGATCCTTTATTGAAACATTTTCCTTTGTAGTTAGCTAGCAGGGTGTTCCACCGCACCACTGTTGATGTCATCTGTGATGTCATGAGGGTGGCGGCCGTCAACACTGCAGCCCACAGACTGGGCAGTCCCCAGGATTTCTTTAATGGTTCCAGAGAGTTCTCTGGCTAAAGATCGGTGTCACATCCGTCGGGCAATATTGACAATATCATCAAAAGTGATATTTCCACTGTGCTTAATGTTTTTCTGCTTCTTTCTGTCTCTTGGTGGTTCCTTGAGGGCTTTGATCATCAGGGCAGAGGCAGAAGGTACCACTTCAATCTGGGCCTGTCTGTTCTGAATGGTCAGTTTCACTGTAATCCTTAGACCCTTCCAATCACCGGTTGCCTTGGCGATGTCATCACCAACCTTTTTTGGAGACAGACCCAGCGGGCCGATCTTCGGGGCCAGGGCAGACGTGGCACCCTGGTGCACCTCAGGGCACCACCACCGGTGCACCCCTGGTATGGCATGCCCCAGGCAGGGCATTCGCCACCAGTGCACCTCAGGTACACGACTTTGATCTCGTTGGGGTCGAACTTAGGCGGCACGGCGGAGGTGGCTGGTGTCGGATGAACCCGGATTTGGGACGACCAAAGAAAGTTCCACCTTTGCCTCCCTGAGCCGAAAGCCAAAAGCAAACTTTCTTCACAAGGTATCCAGACTCTGTCCCCTCTCAGCTTCTCCCCTGCCCGATACCATCTCTCCCTGGATTGTTGGAATAGCCCCTCCCTGGTCTCCCTGCTTCTACTGGTTCTGCTCTAGCAGCAGGATGATCCTGTTCCAGACTGAGCCTCACCATGGCCTCTGAGGTCCTGTGCCATCTGGTCTCCGGTTCTGAGTTCCAGCCTCATCTGGGGTCGCTCCCTCCCTCCCTCTGCTCCGGCCACACCCGCCTCTCTGCTGTATCTGGAACTCACTAGGCATGCTTCCACATGATAGTCCCTCTGCCGGGAACACTTTTCTCCCAGATACCCATGTACCCAAGTGGTTTGTCTCATCCCCCCCCTTTTTTTAAAGATTCATTTATTTGAGAAAGAAAGCATGAATTGGGGGAGAGGGAGAGAGAGAATCTCAAGCAGACTCTAGAGCCCACGACCCTGAGATCATGACCTGAGCCGAAACCAAGAGTTGGATGCTTAACCGACTGAGCCACCCAGGTGCCCATGGAGCTAGTTTCTTTTTAATCAACTTAATGCCATATAACTTAGATAAAATAAAATGGGATGTGATGGAATGTGGTGTATAAATCTGTGTGCCTACCACCCCAATTAAGACAGGGAACATTTGTAACATCCCAAGAAGTTCCTTTATGCCTCTCTGTAGTCAATTCCTAGTGTTTCTCACTTCAAGCAACCACCGGGCTGATTTCTGTCATCATAGAACTTGCTTTAGAACTTCACAGATTGTGTGTCAACTATACTTCAATTAAAAAGAAAAAAATAAAAAAAGAGGGGCGCCTGGGTGGTTCAGTCGGTTAAGCGTCTGCCTTTGGCTCAGGTCATGACCCCAGGGTCCTGGGATCGAGCCCCGCATCGGGCTCCCTGCTCAGCAGGAAGCCTGCTTCTCCCTCTCCCTCTGCCTGCCACTCCCCCTGCTTGTGCTTGCTCGCTGTCTGTCAAATAAATAATAAAATCTTAAAAAAAAGAAAGAAAACAAAATTCGTGAAATTCAACCATATTATATGTACCATTTTTCATCTGGCTTTTTAAAAATTTTCATTGAAGTAAATGTCTCCAAGATTCTTCCATATCACGTGTGTATTAGCAGTTTATTCATTTTTATTGCTCTGTGTTACTCCTTGTATGAACATACCACTGTTTGTATATTCGTTCACCTGCCAGTGGGCATTTGAGTAACTTCTAGTTTTTAGCTTTTATGAGTAAAGCTGCTGTGGTCATTTGCGTACAAGCCTTTCTGTGGACATATATTTTATTTCTCTTGGGCAAACAGCTAATAGTGGAACGGCTGGTGGCTCATATGACAGGTATATATTTAACTGTAAAAAAACTCTGAAACTTCCAAAGTGGCTGATCCATTTTACATTCCCACTAACAATGTGCAAGAGTTGTGTTTGCTCCAGATCTTTGCCAACACTTGGTATTGTCAGTCTTTTTAATCTTAGCCCTTCTAATGGTATGGTGCTGACTCACGATGTCTTTCATTTGGATTTTCTCGATGGCTATGATGGTGAGCATATTTTCATATGCTTTTCGTCATTTTTATATCTGATTTTATGAAGGCCTAAGTCCCTTGCCCATTTTTTCCTGGGTTGGTTGATCTCTTGTTTTTGAGCTCTAAGAACTCTTTCTATATTCTGGATGTAAGACCTTATCATGTATGTGCTATATGTGTATATGCTCATGTTACCCTGTATGTGTTCTGTACTGCTGTGTTTGTATGTCTATATGTATTACGTCTGCATTACCACATATCGAGGGCTTGCTGTCTGTGGCTTGCTGTCTCAAGGATCCCCAGGGCCACCGTCAGGCTTGATGTTCCACTAGAAGGGCTCTCACAGGACTCAGAAGTTACTGCCTCATGGTTAGTGCCTATTACACCAAAAGAATGCACAGTAAAATCAGCACAAGGAAAGGTGCATGGGGCAAAGTCTAGAAGAAACCATGCACAACCTTCCACGTGTCCCCTCCCAGTGGAGTGGCAAGGCATGTACCTAATTTCCCGGGCAGTAGTGTGTGACATGTGCAAAGTGTCACCAACCATGGAAGCTTACCCAAGTCTAGGTGTCCAGTGTTTTTTTTTATCGGAGGTCAGCCATGTAGGCGTATGGTGCTGCATGGCTGACCTCAGTTACTAAAGCTCCAGACCCCCAGATGGGAAGTAGGTGTTCACCATGAATCACACTGTTAGTGTAAGCTATCTGGACGATCTGGCACAGGGTGGCTCAAGGCCTCAGGCTTGCAAAAACACTCTTCTCATCCAACAGAACATTCTAGGAGCTCAGTGCCCAGGAGCTATCCAGGGGCCAGTTCTGAAAATATGCCTTTCTTGGGAATGTGCAGGGCACGAGCAAACCAGGCATGTAGAGTTAACCCTTTCCTGCATGGTTGCCTCTTTATTTTCTTAAGGATGTCTTTTATAGAGCAGACATTTTTTAATTTTGGCGAAGTCCAATTTATCAACTTTTATAGTTAGTGATTTTTGTGTCCTACTTAAGAATTCTTTGCCTACCACAAGGTCACAGTGATTTCCTCCAATAATTTTTTCTGGAGACTTTATATTTTTAGCTTTTCTCTTTACATCTACAATATAATTCAAATTAATTTCTTGTATATAGTGAAGTAGAGGGCAAGAGTAGTTTTTTCCCGTGACAGTTGTATCAGTAAGTATCCAACCAGGAGACAGAAACTGCCAGTTAGATGAACAGAGAAAATGTAGTATAAAGAATTTTAACTATGGCCTGCGATTGGAGTATTAAGGTTAGTAAGAAATCAGGAGACTCTCACATCCTATGACCTTGCTTAGTTTATTCATTTTTAAAGGTGTGTTATGGCTTCCTTAGGTTTTTCTATGGAGAAAATCATGTTGACTGCAAATACAGTTTTACTTCTTCCCTTTTACTATTTATGCTTTTTATTTAGTTTTTCATGTTTATTTCACTGACTAGGACCTCAAGTACAATGTAAAATAGAAATGGTGAGAACAGACATCCTTGCCTAGTTCCCAATATCAGGGTTAAAACATCAAATGTGTCATTATATATTATGATGTGAGTTGTAGGTACTTTTTGTGGATGCCATTTATCAACTGAATAAGTTCATTACTGGTGTGCTGAGCATTTTAATCATGAACAAGTGTAGAATTTTATCTAATGATTTTCTGCATCTATTAAGATATGATTTTCCCCTTCATTCTCTTAATATGATCTTAATGTGATTAGTTACATAAAATTCCTAATCTTAAACCAGCATTTTTTTTTTCTGGGATAAACTCCACTGGAAGATATACACACACCTGCACACTTATATATACATATGCTTTTGATTTGCTGATATGTGGTGAGGATTTTTGTATCTATGTTCCTGGTGTTGGTCTTTAATTGTCTTGTAATGATTTGTCAAGTTTGAATAGCAAGGTTGTGTTGGCCTCATGAAATGAGTTAGGAAGCATTCCCTTCTTTTCGATTTTCTTTTTTTTTTTTTTTTTAAGATTTTATTTATTTGTGAGAGAGACAATGAGAGACAGACAGCATGAGAGGGAGGAGGGTCAGAGGGAGAAGCAGACTCCCTGCTGAGCAGGGAGCCTGATGTGGGACTCGATCCCGGGACTCCAGGATCATGTCCTGAGCCGAAGGCAGTCGCTTAACCAACTGAGCCACCCAGGCACCCCTCTTTTCGATTTTCTGATGGAGTTTGTGTATTTTGCCTTTAAGTGTTCGATAGCATTCATTCATCATTGAAAGCCATCGGGGCCTGGAATTTTCTTTATGGGAGGAGCTGGTCCTGAGAGAGAAGGGATCTATGCTGTCAGTGCCTCAGATGTCAGAAAAGACCAGAAAGCCAAGGAAAAAGCCCCACTCTTTCTTCACGGTATGGAGCCCCAGGGGCACAAGTGATCGTGTCCTTTGTGCCCCTGTTGGGGTGCCGGGGGAGAGGTGAGCGGTCCTCTCTGGACAGTTCTGAGCCCACAGGAGCAGGCACTCACGTGTCCTCTCTCTCTCTCTCTCTGCAGCTTTTCCTGGAAAAGAGGACATGGCCAAGGCACAGGTGACGCTGAGGACTTTGCTTTCTGTGCAGGTGGGAGTCAGGGAGGGTGTGCTTATTCTTTCTGACCTTTGCATGTTTATTTATTGGGGTCATAATGTTTATTTAAAGCCCACTTCTGTGAATTTTTTAAGTGATTAGATTTTTAAATAAGTAATACATGCACATAATTGAGAATTCAAACATACGAAAGGGTGAACAGAGAAATGCAAGTCTTCTACTTCTGTCCCCAGCCCCTCAGTTGTCCTCTGCAGACAACCTCCTGTGTATTCTTTTAGGGATAATTTATACATATGCAACCGTCTGAATTTGTATCCTTCACCCATTTCTTTTTCACCCAAGTGGTAGAATGCTACACACACAGGTTATCACTTTGCTTTTTTCTATTGTGGCAAGATATGTATAACATAAAATTTGCCATTTTAACCATTTTTTAGCATACACTCCATTGTGAATTACATTCACAGTATTGTACACTTGTCACCAATTATCACCACCCACTTACCATCAAGCCAAACAGAAACTATATAAACTAAGAAATAGGGGCGCCTGGGTGGCTCAGTCTGTTAAGTGTCCAACTCTTGGTTTTGGCTCAGGTCATGATCTCAGGGTCATGGGATCGAGCCCTGCATTGGGCTCTGCGTTTAGCATGGAGTCTGCTTGAGATTCTTTCGCTCTCCCTCTCCCTCTGCCCCTCCTCCTGCTCCTCTATATAAATAAATAAATAAATAAATAAATAAATAAATAAATAAAATCTTTTAAAAAATAAATAAACTAAGAGATAATTCCTCACTCTTAACATATAATATATGTTGTAGCATGTATCAGAATTTAACTCCTTTTTATGGTGGGATAATATTTCATTGTATGCATATCCCCCATTTGTTTATCCAGTCATCTGTTAATGGACACTTGGACTGTTTCCACTTGTTAGCTATTGTGAATAATGGTGTTGTGAACATTGGTGTACAGGTATCTATCTGAATCCCCGTTTTCCATTCTTTGAGGCATATACCTAAGAGTGGAATTGTTGGGGTATATGGTAGTGCCGTGTTTAACTTTTTGAGGAAATCACCAAACTTTTCTACAGCAACTGTACCATTATACATTCCCACCAGCTGTGCATAAATGTGTCAGTTCCTCCATGTCTCACCAACACTTGGTATTTTCCGTTGCTTTTATTACAACCATCCTGGTAGATGTGCAGTAAAATTTCATTATGGTTTTGATGTGTATTTCCCTAATAACAAATGATGTTGAGCATCTTTTCATGTATTTATTGGCTGTATGTATACATGTACATATACATATATATATTCTTTGGAGAAATGTCTATTTAAGTCTTTTGTCCATTTCTATTTTTATTTAAAGATTTTATTTGAGAGAGAGAGAGAGAGAGAGAGAGCATGAGCAGGGGGAGGGGCAGAGGGAGAGAGAGAATCCCAAGTAGACTCCATGCTGAGGACCCTGAGATCATGACCTGAGTCGAAATCAAGAGTCAGATGCTTAACCAGCTGAGCCACTCAAGTGCTCCTGTCCATTTTTATGTTGTTTTTTTGTTTTTTGTTTTTTGTTTTTTTGGTGGTTGTTAATTTGTATGTGTTCTTTATATATTGTGGATATTAAGCACTTACTAGATATATGATTTGCAAATATTTTCTCCCATTCTGTGGATTGCCATTTTGCTCTCCTGATAGTATCCTTTGATGCACAAAACTTTTAAGTTTTGGTGAAGTCCAATTTATTTATTTTTTTAAATTTTATTTCCTGTGCTTCTGATGTTATATTTAAGGAACCATTTGTCAGATCCACAGTCATGAAGATTTGCCTTTATGTTTTTTCTGAATTTTATCATTTTCACTCTTAAATTTATGTCTTTCATTTGCTTTATGTTAATATTTGTGTATGGTGTAAGGTAAGGGTCTATATTCATTCTTTTGCACATGGATATCCAGTTTATCCTGCACTGCCTATTGCCCCAGTGAATAGTCTTGGCACCTTTCTCAAAAATCAATTGGCCATAAAGGTGAGAGTTTATTTCTGGGCTCTCAGTGCCATTCCATTGGTCTACATGTCTGTCCTTATGCCAGTACCACACTGTTTTGATCCCTATAGTTGTGCAGTAGTTTTCTAAATCAGGAAGTGTGAGTCCTCCAACTTTGTTTTTCTTTTTCAAGGTTGTTTTAGCTATTCTGGTTTCCTTGAAATTCTGTATGAATTTTAGGATAGGTTTTTCCATTTTTGCAAAAACACCATGGGGATTTTGATAGGGATTGCATTGAATCTTATATTGCTTTGGGTAATATAGACATCTTAGTGATATTAAATCTTCCAGTCCATGAGAACAGGATGTCTTTCCATTTCTTTTGGTCTTCTTTAATTTCTTTCAACAGTGCTTTGTAGTTTTCAGTGTATAAGTCTTACACCTCCTTGGTTAAATTTATTCCTAAGTATTTATTCCTTGATGCTATTGTAAATGGAATCATGTTCTTAATTTCTTTTTGGTATTTTTCATTAGTGGTATGTCGAAATACAACCAATTTTTCTTTTTTAGAAAGTTAACTTATTTAGGGGTGCCTAGATAGCTCAGTCGGTTAAGCAGCCAACTCTTAATTTCGGCTCAGGTCATGATCTCACGGTCTTGGGATTGAGCCCGGCATCAGGCTCCAGGCTCAGCCGGGAGTCTGCTTGAAGATTCTCTCCCTCTCCCTCTGTCCCTCCCCACCCCCACCCACACTCACATGCATGTATGTGTGCTCTCTCTCTCTCTCAAATAAATTTTAAAAATTTTAAAAAAGAAAGCTAATTTAGTTAAACTAAAACAAAACAAACAAACAAAAAATAGTTCACCCATTTCTCCCACTCCTCACTCCCCCACCTCTGGCAACCACTGACCTATTCTCTGTATCTCTGAGCTTGGTGTTGTTTATTTATTTATTGATTGATTTTCCACATATGAGACAGATAATTTGGTATTTGTCTCTGCCAGACTTATTTCACCTACCGTAATTCCCTCAAGGTCCATCCATTTTGTCACAAATGGCATTGTGTGGGGATGGCTGAGTAATATTCCGTTGTATGTATACACCACACCTTTATCCATTCACCTATTAATGGACACTCGTATTGCTTACATATCTTGGCTACTGTAAATAATGCTGCAGTGGACACAGGGGTATGGATATCTTTTTGAGCTAGTGTTTTTGTTTTCTTTGTATAACTACCCAGAAGTGGGATCGCTGGATCCTATGGTAGTTCTCCTTTTAAGTTTCTGAGGACCCTCCATACTGTTTTCCACAGAGGCTGCACCAATTTACATTCCCACCAACAGTGTGTGAGGGTTTCCCTTTATTCTACATCCTCGCCCACACTCATTATTTCTAGTCTTTCTGATAATAGCCATTCTAACAGGTGTGAGGTGATATCTCCTTGTGGTTTTGATTTGCATTTCCCTGATGATTAATGATGTAGAGCATCTTTTCATGTGTCTGTTGGCCATCTGTATGTTTTTGGAAAAATGTCTACTCAGATCATCTACCCATGTTTTAATCTGATTATTTGTTTATCTGTTTTTTTTTACTATTGAATTGTAGGAGTTCTTTATATATTTTGGATTAATGCCCCTTATCAAATACATATTTGCAAATATTTTCTCCCATTCAGTAGGTTGCCTTTTCATTTTGATGATGGTTTCCTTTGCTATACAGAAGCTCTTTACTTTGATGTAGTCCCACCTGTTTATTTTTGCTTTTGTAGTTTTTGCTTTTGGTGTCAGATTCAAATGTTTTCTTGTAGGAGTTTTAGAGTTTCAGGTGTTAATTCAAGTCTTTAATCCATTTTAAGTTAACTTTTGTGTATGATGTAAGATAGTGGTCCTATTTCATTCTTTTGTGTGTGGCTGTCCAATTTTCCCAGCACCGTTTATTAAAGACTGTCCTTTCCCCCATTGTATTTTCTTGGTTACTCTGTCATAAATTAATTGACCACATATGCATGGGCTTATTTCTGTGCTGTCTATTCTGTTCCACTGATCTATGTGTCTGTTTTTATGCCGATACCATACTGTTTTAATTACTGTAGCTTTGTAATATAGTTTGAAATCAAGGAATACGATGCCTCCAGCCTTGTTCTTTCTCAATATTGCTTTGGCTATTTGGGGTCTTTTATGGTGTCATAGAAATTTTAGGATTGGTCTATTTCTGTGAAAACAGAATTGTCACATTGTAATTTTGATAGGGATTGCATTGAATCTGTATATTGCTTTGGGTAATATGGACATTTTAACAATATTAATTCTTCCAGTCTATGAGCACAAAATATCTTTCCTTTTATTTGTGTCTTCTTTAATTTCTTTCCTTAATGTCTTGTAGTTTTCAATACACACGTCTTTCACCTTGTTGGTTAAATGGATTCCTAGATGTTTTATTCTTTTTGATGTAATTGTACATGGGCTTGTTTTCTTAATTTCTCTTTCTGATAGTACATTATTAGTGTATAGAAACACAAGAGATTTTTTTGTGTTGATCATGCATCTTTACGGAATTTGTTTATTAATTCTAACAGTTTTTTTGATGGCATCCTCAGGGTTTTCTATATATAATATCATGTCATTTACAAATAGCAACAGTTTTATTCCTTCTATTCCAATTTGGATGCCTTTTATTTCTTTTTCTTGCCCAGTTATTCTGGCTAGGACTTCCAGTACTGTGTTGAATAAAGTGGCAAGAATGGGCATCCTTCTCTTGTTCCTGATCTTAGAGGAAAGGCTCTCAGCTTTTCACCATTAAGTATGATGTTCCCTCTATACCAATTTGTTGAGAATTTGTATCATGAACAGATGTTGAATTTTGTCACATGCTTTTTCTGCACCTGAAATATAACCAGTTTTTCAGTGTTAATTTTATATCCTAAAACTTTGGTGAGTTTTTTTATGGAATCATTAGGGGTTTCTACATATCAGATCATGTCACCTGCAAATGGTTTACTTCTTCCTTTCCAATTTGGATACATTTTATTTCTTTTTCTTGCCTAATTGCTTTCTCTAGAACTTGTAGTAGTATGTTGAATAGAAATGGCAAGAGTGGCATTCTTGTCTTATTCCTCATCTTGGAGGATAAAGCTTTCAGACTTTTACCATTAAGTATGATGTTAGCTGTTGGTTTTTTTACATATGGCCTTTACCATGTTGAGGAAGTTCCCTTCTATTCCTAGTTGTGTTTTCATCATGAAAGGGTGATAGATTTTGTCACATCCTTTCTCTGAATCAATTAAGATTTCATGTAATTTTCTTCCTTCATTCCATTAATGTGGTGTGTTATGTGGATTGGATTTTTTGTATGTTGAGCCACCCTTACATTCCTGGGATTAATCCCACTTAGTCATGTTGTATAGCCCTTGTAATATGCCGCTGAATGCGATTTTCTAGCACTTTATTGAGGGTTTTTGTATATTTATTCATAAGGGATGTTGATCTGTACCTTTCTTAGAGTTTCTTGTCTGGTTCAGTATCAGGGTAAATCTAGCCTCAAAGATTGAGTTAGGAAATGTTGCCTTCTATTCAATTTTTGGAAGAACTTGTGTTAATTCTTCTTCAAGTGTTTGGTAGAATTCACCAGTGAGGCCATCTGATCCTGGGCTTTTCTTTGTTGGGAGATTTTTGATTACTGATTCAATTTCCTTACCTGTTACTCAGATTTTTTAATTTTTTCTTGAATGAGTTTTAGTAGTTTGGGTGTTTCTAGAAATTTGTTCGTTCATCTGGGCTATCCAATTTGTTGCATACAAGTGACTTCAGCACTATCTATTGAATAATTTGCCCTCCAGATATTTGTAGTATCACCTTTATGATATTAAATTAGTAAATATACAAGAACCAGGTTTGGAGGTTATCTGTTCAGCCAGTCATTTATTTTTAAATGAAAGCAGTTTTTGAACTGAAGCAAAGGTAATTTAATAATTTTAGCTTTGTAAAATCCTTTTGGCTTGATTTTCCTCCCAGATGAATTTTTGTGTCTTTTTTTAGCAAAGTAAAAAATTTCATTTTGCATTTTAGTTAATTTTATCATAAATTTGCAAAGAATGTATGCCATTTTAGTAATCAGTCTTCTTATGTCTCAGTAAAGTTTTATAGTTTTTTCCTGAAAGACATTTTATCCAGGATTTTTATTTGTTCTCAGCTGGAAGATCACTTTTGGATACTCAATCAGTCAATTACTGGAAACTGAAGTCTAGCAAAGTTTTTAATCTTTGCCAATTTAACAGTAAAGGAAAAAAAAGTTACTCCTTTAATTTCCATTTCACATTTTCATTAGTGTGCTTGAACATCTTTTCATATATTTTTTTCTTTTTTTAAAGATTATTTATTTTAGGGACGCCTGGGTGGCTCAGTCGGTTAAGCATCTGCCTTCGGCTCAGGTCATGATCCCAGGTCCTGGGATCGAGTCCCGCATCGGGCTCCTTGCACAGCGGGGAGGCTGCTTCTCCCTCTGCTTGCTGCTCCCCCTGCTTGTTCTCTCTCTATCTCTGACAAAAAAATAAGGCAAATCTTTAAGAGAAAGAAAGAAAAAGAAAGAAAGAAAGAAAGAAAGAAAGAAAGAAAGAAAGAAAGAAAGAAAGAAAGAAAAAGAAAATTTATTTTAGAGAGACAGTGTATGAGCAGGGGGAGGGGCAAAGGGAGAGAAAGAGAGAGAATCCTCAAGCAGACTCCCCACTCAGCATGGGGCTCAATTCCAGGACCCTGAGATCATGATGTGAGCTGAAATCAAGAATTATCCACTTAACTGACTGAGCCATCCAGGCACACACATCTTTTCATGTATTTTTTAACCATTTGAATTTCTTCTGTGAATCACTCATATCTTATGTCCATTTTCTCTTATTTGTTTTATTCTTACTGATTTATAAGAACTTTTTACATAGAAGATTATCAATCCTTTGAAAATAATAGATATTGCAAATTCCTTTTCCCAGTTAGTTGGGAAAATTCAAACTTATTTAGGTTGTACAGAAAATCTGATTTCTTTGTTTTCAAGTGTGCCTCTGGTTTTAGAATGGATCCTGGCCTTGGTGTCAGCCCTCCCCAAGGTTATTCTTTTCAATCCATATAACTATTGTGACTATCATAGCTTTAAAAACTAATATATTTTGTCCTTAAGAATGGTGTGAAGGGGGTGCCTGGGTGGCTCAGTCAGTTAAGTGTCGACTCTTGATTTCAGCTCAGGTCATGATCTCAGGGTTGTGAGATCGAGCCCCGTGTCAGGCTCCAGGCTCAGCATGCTCAGCTTAAGATTCTCTCTCTCCCTCTCCCTCTGCCCCTCCCCCACCCCCACGTGCACACACTCTCTCTCAAGAAAATAAAAAAAAAAGAATGGTATAAGGTGGGTATCTTCTTTTTATTTTTTCCAGGTGATTAGCCAGTTGTCCAGTACCATTTTTGAATGATCCATCTCCTTTTGCTGCCTAAAAAGGCCATGTTTGTGTCTAAATTGGCACCTATTTCCAGGCCATCTAGGCTGCCTGGTTTCATAAATATAATGTTGTTTTAATAATCATAGTTTTGGACCAATGCCTAATTGGGCAAGTTTCCCTCATTTGGCTTCTTTTATTAAAAACAAAAAGCAAACGATAACAAAAAAAAAAAATCTTGGTTTGTTCCCATTTAAATCTTTTTTTTCATATTTAGTATTTTAGTTTTTTCACATTTTTTCACATTTATTCCTGGTCGCCATTATGAATATTCTCCAGACAAGCCTATCATCAAATATTTAGAAAAATATATGTTCAACAAAATATTTTTCATTATATTACCCAATTACTGAAAGTTTCTGTTCTTTCATTCCATTTTTTCTTAATGAAAAATCAACACACAAATATACAATGTCCCTCTCCCTCTGTGATCTTTCCTGAAGACTTTATTCTTCAAGAACATGGTTAAGGAAGTGACCACTACCTTTAAAAGTGCCTTTCTATTTTAGATACTGAACTTCTGAAAGGAATTATCAAGAACATAAGACAGTTTCTTATCATAGGTGTCTTACATATTTAACCAGAAGCAAAGAATCAGTTTACAGCCAAACCAAGTGTCTGTGTCTACATTTAAATCTTTAGATGGATTTATTAACTTTCAAAGCCTGCTGCCCACATGGGTCGGGATTTTGTTTGAAGAACAGGTGGTTTTTTGTAACACATAATGTTGCATAC
Source organism: Halichoerus grypus (assembly GCF_964656455.1). NCBI lineage: Eukaryota > Metazoa > Chordata > Mammalia > Carnivora > Phocidae > Halichoerus > Halichoerus grypus. Next base: position 66,580,021 of record NC_135724.1, read on the forward strand.
TCATTCTTTCCTGACTCATTCTTATTAATTAAAATCATTTAAAACTATTAATAGGCACTTGCAGCTTTTTACTTTTCGAAAAATCAGGTTGTAAAATTTTATTATAAATTAAAAGTATCTTTTCAAAATTCTCAAGTTGATTATCTGCAAAAATTTAAAGGCTTCGGTATTTAGTTTCTCATTACTGGGATTACATTTCAACTTGTACTTGTTGGATGAACTAAACCAGATGAAGGAGAACGTAGTGTTTACTCAGCCATTGTCTGACTAGACTGGGGGGACATGTTCTCAGCTGGTGAACAGGCTGCTTTAGTCCTTTTGCCGTCTTGAATTTTGGGATTGCGTGGGTGTCTGCTTCAGTGACTGGGGCTCTGAAGTAGCTGCTACCCTGGTCAGATCTCTCAGGCTTTGTCCTCTCATGGCTTTGGTGAGGATGCCCTACAATGATGTGACTCAGCCTTCACAGGTCTGGCCCCCTGGTCTCTGCTGCCCTGGGCCATGGGCGACATCCGTGGATCTTCTTTGGTGAGGTGGCTCCATTCATGGCAAGGTGGGCACCACCACTTGTAGAATCTCTGTCTCATGGAGAAGAGAGTCCCCACTGCCCACGGGGTCTCCAGCTGTGGTGATGAACCCACTATTACCTGGGGAATTTCTGCCCATGGGGTCTCCACCTCTGTGGGGGAGGGCATGTTCTCAGTGATGGAAATGACGCTGTTCCGCCCAACTTCGCCCTTGACTTCCTCTTCTCCTCTCACTCTGTTCTGACAACTCATGTATTCAGACCTGAAAGCTCACATTGGGAGTTTGGGACAAAAAGTGGTCCTGAGGTCCCAGGAGAGGATGAGCCTAGGGAGACCTCAAGGGGGGGCGGTTGGTGCAGAGGACTGTGGACCCCAGTCATTTAAGGAGGAGAAAGATGGGGAGGAGCCAGGGGTCTGAGCAGGAAGGGCCAGGAGAGTGTGCTGCGTGCGGGTGGAAGAATAAGGAAGACACACACCGTTGAGATGCAGAGCCACCAAGAAGCTGTCCCTCAGCATCAGTCTGCACATCACAGCACCTAGTTCCCTGTTGTTTGTGCTGCCCTGACCAGCCTTGCTTCCGGTAACTCTTTTGTCCTGTTCCATATAACTTAATAGATATACTTCCTTTTTATCCGTCTCTTCATCCTAAAAACAACATCCCTCTCCCTCCTCCTTCAAATACAGTCTCTACCCTGGAATTTGTAGGAATCTTCTTCTTGCTCTTCTTTAGGGTCTTACCACATACACCCCTAAACAATAGACTGTTCAAATGCACATGTTTGATCTCTGTTCATCTGCCAGGGCTGCCTTAACAAAATACCACCAACTGCATGGCTGAAACAACAAATTCATTTTATCGCAGTTCTAGAGGCAGGAGGTCCAAGATCAAGGTGCCATCAGGTGAAAGGTCTCCTCCTGGCTTGTAGAGGGCCACGTTCTCTCTGTGTCCTCACATGGCTTTTCCTCTATGTACATGCACTCCCGGTGTCTCTTCCTCTTCTTACAAGGACCCGTCAGATTAGGGCCCCACCCTTATGGCCTCATTTAACCTGAACTGTCTCTTTAAAGGCCATATCTACAAATATAGTCACATTGTGGGTTGGGGCTTCAACACATGACGGGTGGAGAAGGAGCACAATTCAGTCTGTTACCCTGAATAAATGCATATTCCTTGGATTCTGGATTCAATGACAATTTGCTTCTTTGCCCTTGACATCACCCCAGGGAGTCTCATAACTGTCTGTAGCTGTCATTACTCTTCTGGAATTTCTTACTGCACAGACTAGAACTTCCAGGAGAATATCAGAGTAGCAGATTCAGTGTTGGTGTCTTGTTCTTGCTTGAACCAGATGCACTAATGTCTTGTGTTCAGCACAATATAAGCCAGTTTCTTTGTATATATCTTCCCCTGCCTGCCGGGATGCTGCCCTCTGTGATGTGCTGTGCATGGCATTCCCACTGCCTAACGCTGCCTCTGGTAATGTCTCAGGACCCAGTGACATTCTAGGACGTGGCTGTAGAGTTCACCCAGGAAGAGTGGGAGCACCTGGGCACTGCTCAGAGGGCACTGTACCGAGAGGTCATGCTGGAGAAGTACAGGAGCCTGGCCTCCCTGGGTAAGAGTCGCCCTGGGCCCACCATGGCAGCACCCTGGGAGGGGCAGGGGACACAGATGCCATCTGCTCAGGTTCTGCTTAGCTGATGGGAAGAGGGGAGATGTTAAGTAATTTAACTTGGCAAGTGATTATTTTTATGTTAAATAAACACAGATATAATAGATTATAATGAAAATATGCATGATTTTAAAAGATGCAACAGAGACTGGGAAGGTGTTTTAGACTCTGAGAGGCACAGTCCACTAACAGTCCTTGAAGCCTGTGTGTACCTACCCTGCCAATATGAGTTGGTGAATGAGGAGTCTGCTTTCTCTTCTCTATCCAAACCATGAGTCCCAAGGCCCTGAGGTCTCTGACCCATGGGGCCATATTTTGATGTTCAGAGGACACAGACTCAGGGTGTTTCCACTGCTTGTCCTCTGCGTGGTAGGGAGCAGGAGGCTGAGGCTGCCCCCACCCCCACCCCAGGGTCACCCATCATTCATGCTGCAAAGGTCCTGGAGACAGGGAAATAAGGGCAAGGCCCTGGGCACATGCTTGTCACTGTCCCAACATTTGCACCTCTTGTCTTTTCTGAGCAGGGTGCCAGGATTTCAAGCCTGATGTGATCTCCCGGCTGGAGCAAGGTGGATCGGCATGGATGGCATGGAGGGACATCCCTAGGGACCCCTCTCCAGGTGAAGAGATGGGAAGGAGGCCTGGGAGCTCATGCACAAGGCTGTCTAGAAAGCCAGTAGTTTCTAGAAGCACAGGCCATAGGAGAAATCACAGGGGAAATCAGGACTGCCTCGAGAATAATCCCTGCACAGAAACTCCTGTTCCTCTCCTGCCTGAGTCCTGCTCCTGCGGGGAATGTACTGCCCACCTGGGCCCCTCCCCAACCCCCCCCAATACTGTGCTGACTTTCTTCTTCCCTCCTCTCCGGTGTGCCCCTCCCCCCGTGCTGCCAGGCATTCTGCCCTCTCTAGAGAAGCCCCTCAGTGGGCAAGGATGCCACTTTCACCTCCTTCTCTTTCCTGTCATCTGTTTGATCACCATTCCTTCCCTCTGAATCTACCTTGAATGTTAGGTAAGTGTACTAGGAGTGGTCCAGTAACCACGTCCACTCCCTGCCAGCATCCACAGCATGGATTTCTGCTTCCTGCTGCATTCAACCTCAGCAGGACTTTCCGTAATCACTCTCCACCTCACTCAACTCTTCTGTTTCTTGTCTTCTCACACCCCCTCAACTGTATTGGATTCCGCATGAGTCCTTTATGCCCACTTGCTAACTCTGACCCCCCCTACTCAAGTCAACAGTGACCATGCATTGCCTCTGATAGCAGCAGGAAAATGGGTGGTGTGGGACCATCCTTACAGACCTGGTGAATTGGTGTTTCAAGGAAGTTAACTGTGGCAGCTTACAAAATGGGCAAATAGGGAGAAGAGGTTGGAGGCTGAGAGATTAGTGGTGGTATTTCACAGTGCCCCAGGCACACAGTGACATTGGGTTATACCCTGATCTGCTTTTCTTCTGCGGGTCTTTATTCCAGTGATTCCCCTCATTACTGCCCCCTTGTCCATTCTCAGTCCCCGTTTTTACCCTTCAGTCATTCCAGAAAGGCAGTCCTCATTTGTGTCACTTAGCAGCACCCCTATAACCACTGGTGTGTCCCTTTCTTCCTTGCTCCTGTGCATAGTGGCTCTAGGCTTCCATGACATTGGAAATCAGTCAAAGCACCGTACCTCTGTTTGGGGAGTCAAAGAATAAAAGTAATAGGAACATATTATATGTAGCTTCAACTAGCTCACACTTTTTGTCTCTCTAAATGGTCAAATATCCTCCATTTTCTATTTCTTTCAGACCAAGAGACAAGATCTAGAATTGCAAAGTCAAATCTGAAGCAAGTAATTTCTGAAGAATTTTCCCAGGGTATGATAATCAACAAAGGTAAAAGGAATGGAATCCTTTACTTCACCAGAGAAGTCCCAGAATATCTTAGCTGTTTCGAGAGCCATCCAGGGCAGATGGCATTTACCCATAAGAAAATCCTGACTCAGGAGAACATTCATGAAGGTAATGGATTTGAGCCTAAACAGCAATCAAACTTTGTTACTCAAAGCACAAGTCCTTCAGGGAAAACAATGTGTAAAGATGACTGTTACAGCAGGAGCTTTTCACATAACCTAGATCTAAGTAATCATCAGAGAATCTACACAAGTGAAAAGCCATACAAATGTGACCAATGTGGGAAATACTTTGGCTGTGGTTTGGATCTCACTCAACACCAGAGTACTCATACTGGAGTTAACCCATACCTTCTTAGATATCAGAAATTTGGTGCTAGATAAAAGCCCTTCAAATGCAGAAATTGTGGCAAATCTTTTAGCAGGGGGACACACTTTATACAACATGAAAGATGTCACACCGGGGAGCGACCATTTGAGCATACTGTATGTGGGAAGTCGTTCAGCTGGGACTCATCCCTTATTCTACATCAGAGAACTCATACTGGAGAAAAACGCTATGAGTGCAGTGAATGTGGGAAGGCCTTCAGCCAAAGCACGTGCCTCACACATCAGAGGATTCATACAGGCGAGAAACCTTATGAATGTAATCAGTGTGGGAAGGCCTTTAGCCAAAGTTCACATCTAACTCTGCATCAGAAAACTCATACTGGGGAGAAACCCTATGAATGTAATCAATGTGGCAAAGCCTTTATTCAGAGCATTCAGCTTACTCTGCATCTAAGAACTCATTCTGGAGAAAAACCTTATGAATTTACCGAATGGGGTAAAACCTATAGTCATAGCTCATCCCTAATGCAACACAAGAGGATTCATACTGGAGAAAAACCCTTTGAATGTAAAGAATGTGGGAAAGCTTTTACCCAGAGCATTCAGCTTACTTTACATCTGAGAACACATACTGGAGAGAAACCCTATGAATGTACCGAATGTGGCAAAGCCTATAGTCCTAGGTCATCCCTTATTCAACATAAGAGGATCCATACTGGAGAAAAACCCTTTGAATGTAATGAATGTGGGAAAGCTTTCCGATGGAACACACATCTTACTCAACACCAGAGAATTCATACTGGAGAGAAACCTTACAAATGCAAAAAATGTGACAAATCTTTCAGCAGAAGTACACACCTTAATCAACATCAGAGAATTCATACTGAAGAGAAACCCTACAAGTGTAACGAGTGTGGGAAAACCTTTGGTCAGAGTGCATATCTGACTCAACACCAGAGGATGCATACTGGAGAAAAACCCTATCAGTGTGAGGAATGTGGAAAGGCCTTCACTGTAAATGCATACCTTGCTCAACATCAAAGGATTCATAAGAGAGAGAAACCTTTATTATGTGCCAATCACAAAGAAATTCTGACTGGAAAGAAGTCCAACAAATGGATCTAATGTGGGAAATATTTCAGCATAAACACAGGCATTCCTCAACATGAATAAATGAATAAAAGAGAACTCCTATAAATATAACTGTGGAAAATATTTCACTTCTAGCATGCCATGAGTGCTAGAATACTAATATGCTCATCATAAAACTAAAAAGGTGGAAAATGTGTGAAATGTTTTAATGTAATATGACCTCTTACTATAAGTTAAAGGAAATACACTGAGGGGAACCTTAAAAATAACGTCTTTAAAACCACAAAGTCGCACATGAGAGTTAAATCTTTTTATCTATCATGCTGAATTTCTAGAAAGGGTGTAGGAGTAATGTGTCTTGAATCTATAAATGATGTTCTATATAAGGAGGCTCACACTTCAAATCTGATGTCTCACTTTATATATACAGAGCTTTAAATACCGTAGATCAAGGGACAGCAAACTGTGGCGCATGGGACAAATCCAGCCTGCACCTGTTGTTACAAATAAAATTTTATTGGAACACAGTCACATCTCTTTGTTTGTATAAACAACCAAAATTTATTGTCTCACAGTTTGGGAGGCTGATGTCCAAGATCAAGGTGCTGGCAGGTTTAGTTTCTTCTGAGTCTCCTCTCCTTGGCTTCTTCCTGTGTTCTTACATGACCTTTCCTCTGTGCACTCATCCTTGGTGTCTCTTCCTCTTCTTATAAAGACACCAGTCATTTCAGATTATGGTCCCATCTTTATGACCTCATTTGACTATAATCACCTCTTTAAAGGCCCTGTCTTTAGTCACATTGAGGTTCAGGGATTTGTTTTAATTTGTTCAGGTTGCTGCAACAGATACTCTGTAGGCTGGGTGGCTCATAAACAAAGAAATTTATTTCTCAGTTCTGGAGGCTGAAAAGTCTAAGATTAAAGTGTTAGCAGATTCAGTGTTTGGTGAGAGCCTACTTCCAAGTTCATAGATGGCCATCTTTTTGTTGGGCCCTCACATGGTAGGAAAGGTGAGGCATCTCTCTGGGGTCTCTTTTATAAGGGTACTAATCCTATTCATGAGGGCTTTACCTTCATGACCTAATCACCTCTCAAAGCCCCCCCCCCCCCCACTTCCTAGTACCATTACTTTTGAGGTCAGGATTTCAACATGAATTTCGGTAGGGACACAAATCTGATATCATACACATATGATGAAGACCATAGCAGGCTTCTACATATGTTATTTGGAGAGAACACAACACAGTCCATAACAAGCCTGTGAAGCCCAAAATACTCTCTAGCCCTTTACAGAATAAATTTCCTGAACTTGAGGGTATAGATAACCAATATATACGTCAACATTCTACACTGGAAACAGATTTCTAAAAAAAAAAGTAAATTAGGGCAACATAATAGTCATAAATTGTACCATACAGAGAACCTACCTGTTTTGTAATTGTTGAATTATTTTGCAAAAATTAGAGAAGGGATATTTTTTTCTGGAAAATAGAAGGCAGAGGTGTTTCTTTGAATTCTGTGACTTCTCCGATTCATAATTTTTGTAGCAAACACTGTTCAGATCACCTCCTATTTATCCCATTGGTGAGGGTGGGATCCTCCACCCTACATAATACAAGATAGCTAAATGCATGACACCTGACACTGGCCTGATGACTGACAGAAGTTTTTTAGTCACATATGATCCCAGCGCATGGAAGGACAGTGCACACCACACCACACAAACACCCCATGTGGTTGCACTCAGGAGCAGAGCGAACCAGTAGGAGCACTGGGAAGAAGGTTTGTAGTAGTAAGAGAGTGAGGTATTCCCTGTTTTCCACCAGAGAATGTGATTGGCTTGTGTGAATAATTCATGGGCTAGGAGGGTGAGGATGGAACACTGAGCCAGGTGATAGGGAAACTACCTGGATTGGGAGCCTTTCCTGTTGGGCAGTGGGCATATTGGCAAGAGCAGGGTAATCCACAGTTAGGCGTTGGAGGCCCTGTGAGGCTCAAAGATGTCCAGGCGATGGTGAAATTTCAATTTTTACACATAGCATTAGAAACCAGGTCCGTTTGGGGAAGTTTGCAGTCTTCTGCTACCAATCTAATTTGCCTTACTAGGAGCAAACCCTCATGACACCAACTTTTTTCACATAACTTTTTCAACTTTATACTTCTTCCAAATGACCCCAACTTTTCTTGGTCCTTTGCTTTCCTGAAAGTTAAAATTTTAGAGTGAGCTTGTCCATTTCTGTCCATATAAACTGTATTATTTTGTCAAATGCATTTTCTGTATCTATTGAGGATACTTTTTTCTCCTTTACTATTTAATTGGGCTAATTACATTGATTGATTTTGAAATATTAAGCCAACTTTTCATTCCTTGAATAAACTCCACTTGATTGTGACATATTATCCTTTCTAAAGTATTGCTGGATTGGATTTGCTATTTTAAGACTTTCACTTCTGTGTTCTTGTATTGTTGTTCTGTAATTTTCTTTCCTTGTAATGTCCTGGTCAGGTTTTGGCATGAGGATTATTTAAACCTCTGAAAATGACCTAGGAAGTGTTCCCTCCCCTTTTATTTTAGAAAACATTTTCTGAAAAACTGGTATAATTTCTTCCTTAAACATTTAGTGGAATTCACCACTTGAGTCTGAAATTTATTTCTAAGGAAGTTTTAAATTACAGTTTTAGAGGGTTTTTGTTTTTGTTTTTAGTTATAGGGCTATTCATATTTTTTTTTCTTTGTCAGATTTGGCAAATTCCATTTTTCAAGGAATTGTCAATTTTATCTAAGTTGTCAAATTTTTGGCAATTTGTTGCTAAATTTGTTAATACCACTCCCTTATCCTTTTAATGCCAAGAGTATAGGTATCTCTCCTCTTTCACTCTTTCTTTATATTGTTTTCTCTCTTTCTTTATCAGTTTTACAGGGGTTTACCAGTTCTAATCATCTTTTCAAATATTCCACTTTGGCTTTGTTGGTTTTCATTATTCATCTGTTTTCTATTTCATTGTTCTGCTCTTAGGTTTTTTTTCTTTCTTTCTTTCGGTTCTTTGTTGTTGTTGTTATTTTTAGTTACTAGCTAAAATTATGTTTTGTTTGAAGATTTTATTTATTTATTTATTTGAGAGAGAGCAAGTGCATGTGTGCATGTAGGGGGATGGGCAGAGGGGGAGGGAGAGGGACAAGCAGACTCCATGCTGAGCGCAGAGCCCAGATCTCATGACCCTGAAATCATGACCTGAGCCAAAATCAAAAGTCAGACGCTTAACCAACTGAGCCACCCAGGCAATCCTTAAATTATGTTTCTTAACCATTTTTTTCTTTTCTAATATATGAGTTTCCTCTAAGTACTATTTTAGTAGCATCTCATGAATTTTGAAATGTATTTTTATAATTTATTTTAAAATTTTATTTCCCTTGTGATTTCTTCTTTGCTAGGTGGTAATTTGTGTTATTTAATTTCTAAGTATTTGGGGATAGTTTAGTTATATTTTTTGCTTTTGATACCTATTTTAATTCCATGGTGATCTAAGAACAGACTCTGTATGATTTCAATTATTTTGAGATTATTAAATTTGTCTAACAGGAAAGCATTAGTCTCTCTTTTTCTTTTTAAGATTTTATTTATTTGTCAGAGAGAGAGAGAGAGAGAGAAAGCGCACAAGCAGGGCGGGGAGTGGCAGGCAGAGGGAGAAGCAGGCTCCCCGCTGAGCAAGGAGCCCCATGCAGGACTCGATCCCAGGACCCTGGGATCATGACCTGAGCCGAAGGCAGCTGCTTAACTGACTGAGCCACCCAAGCATCCCAAGCATTAGTCTGTCTTGATGTATGTTCCATATTAATTTGAAAGGAATGTGTATCCTGCCGTTGTTGGGGATGGTGCTCTATACATGTCAATTAGGTCAAGTTGATTAACAATACTGTTTAATTCTCTGAATTCTTATATTTTTGGCCCACCTGTTTTATCAGTTACTAAGAGACTTGTTCAAATCTCCTTGAAATGTTTGCAGACTTGTCTATTTCTTCTTTTATGTCAATTTTTATTTAATGTATTTTGAAACTATATTATTAGGTATATAAACATTTAGGATTATGTCTTCAGGAAGAACTCACTTTCTTATCATCATTGAATGTCCTTCTTAATATCTGGTAATATTCCGGGGCGCCTGGGTGGCTCAGTCATTAAGCGTCTGCCTTCGGCTCAGGTCATGATCCCAGGGTCCTGGGATTGAGCCCCACATCGGGCTCCCTGCTCCACGGGGAGCCTGCTTCTCCCTCTCCCACTCCCCCTGCTTGTGTTCCCTCTCTCGCTGTGTCTCTCTCTGTCAAATAAATAAAATCTTTTTTAAAAAAATATCTGGTAATATTCCTTATCTTTAGGTCTACTTTGTCTGATATCAGTAGCCACTCCAGCTTTCTTGTGGTGATTGTGCTTCACAAGATATCTTTCTTTCATCTTTTTCCTTTCTATTTCTCTGTGCCTTTATAACTAGAGGATATCTTTTATAAAGAGCATATAGTTGTATCTTTTTCTTTTTTTAATGCAGTATGATAATCTCTGCATTTTAAAAAAGATTTTATTTTTAAGTAATCTCTACACTCAACATGGGGCTCAAACTCACAACCCCAAGATTGAGTTGACCACTCCACTGACGGAGCCAGCCAGGCATCTCACTGATCTCTGCCTTTTATTATTTTATTTTTTTAATAATTTTTTTAAAGATTTTATTTGTCCTATCACCACCTGCCTGCCCACCGCCTGCCTGCCGCCCCCACCGCCGCTGTGACCCTCTGACGTCACTGTCGCTGCCGGAGGTAATCACTGTGCTGGTGCTCTGAGAATCGTAGGTGGCGATAGGCATTGCTGGGGCGTGATCCTGGGGCCTGCCCTATTCTGCTTGTAGGTCCCAGTGGAGCCCCCTGGCTGCCGCCCACACTGGGGGCTGAGCACTGAGCTGCGGGGCTACTCTGGCGGTTGAGCAGTGTGGGGACACCGAGGGGGGGGCCCTGGCCAAGAGCCCCTCTTGGGAGCCTGTCTGCATGTCAACCACCATGATTGACCACCCCCCCTCCCAGGGTTCAAACAGGGCTGCTGCCATGGCCCCCTGAAGTTACTGGTGCATCCCGGACTCCGTCACCATGTGCCAGTTCTCTTAGAATTAATGTAGGGGGTGGTAGGCCACAGCTGCCCATGATCCTGGGGTCTCTGCCGTGCATAAGTCCCCGATGGGAGCCACAGGCACTGCTGGAGGAGCCCCGGGCTGCCGGGCTACTCCGGTGGGTGGGTGGCGCAGGGACACCGAGGTGCAGGACCCTGGCCGAGAACACCTCTTGGCAGCCCCTCCACCCCGGGATTGGCCCCGATTGACACCCTCCTACCTTTGCTCACAAATTCTCAGCCCCCTGGAGCTGAGGCCAGACACCTCCCAGTGCCCTTAGCCCGTTCCCCATCATAGTCATCAATGTCCCTTTTCTGGCCCGATGACTCATTGAGGCCATTTCCTACAATACTACCTTCCTGCCTCCAAACCATTGCCAGCCACTTCGTGGCTCCCTCGGATCATTACTGCGACTTCCCAGGCTGCTGGAGCCTTCTCTGGTCACATCCCAGCACCTGCCCTACCCCAGGGACACTACCGGCCTCTTCTGGACCTTTCAGACATAAGAGCATGGACCTTGGCAGTGTAGGGCCCACTCCTCTGGGAAGGAGGGATATGGGGTTTCATGCTGCTGTCCTTGATTCCAATAGCTTCTGTGCCCCTCCACCGGAATCCCATGTGTATGGCCCCAAAGAGGGCTCACCCCAAGATATCTAAAGCTGAGAAAAAATAGAGATTTCACAGTCCTCAAAGAGTCAGTGGGGTGCTCTCTAGGTACTTCTCTCTAGGAAAGGAGCTTTTAAAAGCTATTTTATTCCCAGGAAGATGAAAGATGGTGAGCAAGCATTTGAAACCCTGTCTCTGGAACATCAAGCTTGGACAACGACACCATAGAAATACACTTCTGGAGGGACCAAGGGGTTCTTGCATGGAAAAACAAAACCCAGTTTTGTTTTCCTGGAGTGTTTTTCAGACCAGTGTGGGGAGGGTACTGGGAGGCCAGTTTTAGCTTGCTGGAAGGAGAAAGTTAACACTATGAGCTGCCTGTGTCTCAGGAGGGAGTAATCCAGAGACTGGGTAATTTTGAAAGAGTGCAAGAGATAAGTATTAGAGTAAAGCATGCCAGGGTCCCTTCTGATTGTGAAATTCCATGATACTTAATCATCTGTTCTCTTGGATTTGAAAACCACTTGTTAAATGCCCATTTTGTTAGAGAAAGAGGGAAGATGGTGGAGGAGTAGGGGACCCTATTTCAACCGGTCCCCTGAATTTAGCTGGACATCTACCAAACCATTCTGAACACCCAAGAAATCAGCCTGAGATGTAAGAATATATATCTGCATACCTACAAGCAGAAAGTCTCCAGCGGTCTTGAGGTATGAAGGACTTTGGACTTTGTACATTCCCTCAACCACCCCCAACAGAATCACTAAGAGGAGGAACCCCCAACAAAGAAAAGAATCAGAGACTATGGCCTCTGCCACACACTTAATGGATATGGATATAAGCAAGATGTCAGAGATAGACTTCAGAGTAACAATTATGAAGTCGATATCAAGGCTTGAGAAAAATAATAGCGACACTATAGAATCTCTAAGGGCAGAAATGAGATCTAATCAGGCCAAACTTAAAAATGCTATGAATGGAGCAGCCCAGGGGAGACTTGGAAAACGCATCTGGGCCGCTGCCGCCGGAAAGGGGGCAGACTCGCCACGGGATGCACCCCAGCAGAAGCGGACATGAGTGGAAAATTCCCCGCAGACACTGGCAAGCCCTGGCGCCCCAGCCGGCCGTGGGGCATGAGCTTCCCACAGCAGCACACCTGCGGTGCCCGGGCTTCCAGGAGGACTTAGACAAATTTCGGCGGGCAGGGACCGTACAACCGAGACCAGGCGAGTACTCTGACAACAACCACCAATGAACCATTTTTCTTCTATCATTTCAAGGGGAGGTCTCTCTGAAGCATACAAAGAAAGCTCAGGACAGAAAGGGGGTGACTGACACGCACCCCCAAAAAGGTGCAAACCGAATCCGTCTCTGCACGTACCACGATGACGTCCAAAGACAACAAATGGGGGGGGCAGGGGTGGGGACGTGGGGGAGGCGTGGAATGGGGAGGAAGGGAGTTAAAATAGCCATTCACTCAATAAATCCAGTTCTGGGGGGGGGGATGCTATGAATGAAATGCAGTCTAAACTGGATACTCTGACTACCAGGGTAAATGAGGCAGAAGAAAGAATTAGTGAGCTAGAAGATTAGATGATAGAAAAGGAAACCGAGGAGGCCTGGGAAAAACAGCCTAAAGCCCAAGAGATCAGACTGAGAGAGATTAATGATGCCATGAAACGTTCCTATCTCAGAATTATTGGTATCCCTGACTGAGTGGAGAGAGAAAGAGGTCTAGAAGATATATTTGACCAGATCGTAGCTGAGAACATCCCTAATCTGGGGAAGGAAACACACATTCACATCCAAGAGGCAGAGAAGACCCCTCCCAAAATCAATGTGAGCAGATCAACGCCACAACACGTAATAGTACACCTCGCAAAATGTAGATCCAAGGAAACAATCCTGAAAGCACCCGGGGGGAAGAGATTTCTTACGTACAGAGGGAGGAACATCTGAATAACATCAAAACTGTCCACAGAGACCTGGCAGGCCAGAAAGGGCTGGCAAGACATACTCAGGGTGGGAGGGGGAGATGGTGGAGGAGTAGGGGACCCTATGTCAACTGGTCCCCGGAATTGAGCTGGATATCTACCAGACCACTCTGAGCACCCACGAACCAGCCTGAGATGTAAGAAGATCTGGATCTCTACAAGCAGAATATTGCAGGCGGTTGGTTTCGAGGTATGAAGCGGGGAGGCCTGATTCCGCGGGCAGATATAGGAGGATAAATGGCAGCGGGAGGGTGCATGGCTGTGGGGATCCTACACCACCGGTGAGCGACAGCCTCGCACACGGCAGACGGGCACAGACTCGCAAACCAGTAATGGCAGTGAAAGGACTCTAGGGCAGCCCCTGGAGTGGAAACCCTGAGCGGCAGGGTCAGGCACGCGAACTGGGAGCAGCTGGCGGTTTTAGAAGCACAAAGGGTAGAGACGTGCCCCAACCTGGAGGCAGGACTGGGGGCGCTGTGGAGGGGCGCACAACCCAGGATGCTGCAGTTTATAGCAGCATGGACAAAAACAGAGACAGTGTGGCCTGGAGAGCTCACTGAAGAACAGACTGCGGTCTCTCTGCTCTGAGGCAGAGGGTTGGAAACGGTCTCTTCTGTCTGACTCACGGAAGAGACGCGGAAAGCCGCCAGGGAAAGCCGCCAGAGAACAAAAGCCCCAAAAACTGATTCCCACTGAGCCAATCCCCCACCATAGGGGCACAGGGCAATTCCGCCCGAACAGGGTTGCCTGAGTAACAGCACGGCAGGCCCCTCCTGCAGAAGACAGGCTGGGAAAACAAGAGCCCAGTAACCCTAAGTTCCCAAGAAAACAGGTGCATCTTGCTTGGGTTCTGGTCAATAATTTGGACTCTATACATTCCCTCAAACACCCATCAACAGAATGACTAGGAGGAGGAGCCCCCAAAATGGAAAAGACTCAGAGATTATGACTTATGCCGCAGATTTACAAATGGATGCAGATATAAACAAGATGTCGGAGATGGAATTCAGGCTAGCAATTGTGAAGACAATGGCTAGAATGGAGAAATCAATTAATGGCAACATAGAGTCTCTAAGGGCAGAAATAAAAGGTGAATTGGCAGAACTTAAAAATGCTATCAATGAGATCCAATCCAATCTAGATAATCTAACAGCTAGGGTAACTGAGGCGGAAGAGAGAATAAGCAACCTGGAAGACAATAGATAAAAAGGGAAAAGAAGAGGCCAGGGAAAAACAACTCAGAATCCATGAAAATAGAATCAGAGAAATAAGTGACACCATGAAGCATTCCAATGTCAGAATAATTGGAATCCCGAAGGGAGTGGAGAGAGAGAGAGGGCTAGAAGATGTATTTGAGCAAATCGTAGCTGAGAACTTCCCTAATCTGGGGAATGAAACAAACATTCGAGTCCTAGAGGCAGAGAGGACCCCTCCTAAGATCAAGGAAAACAGGCCAACACCCCGGCATGTAATAGTAAAATTTGCAAATCTTAGAACCAAGGAAACCATCTTAAGGGCAGTTAGGGGGAAGAGATTCCTTACATACAGAGGGAGGAACATCAGAATAACGTCAGACCTATCCACAGAGACCTGGCAAGCTAGAAAGGCCTGGCAAGACATATTCAGGGTACTAAATGAGAAGAACATGCAGCCAAGAATACTTTATCTAGCAAGGCTGTCATTTGGAGTGGATGGAGAGAGGCAGAGCTTCCACGACCAGCAGAAACTGAAAGAATATGTGACCACTAAGCCGGCCCTGCAAGAAATATTAAGGGGGGTTCTATAAAAGGAGAAAGACCCCAAGAGTGATATACAACAGAAATTTACAGGGACAATCTATAAAAACAACGTCTTCACAGGCAACATGATGACAATTAATTCATATCTTTCAATAATCACTCTCAATGTGAATGGCCTAAACGCTCCCATAAAACGGCACAGGGTTGCAGATTGGATAAAAAGACAGGATCCATCCATATGCTGTCTACAAGAGACTCATTTTGAACCTAAAGATAGATCTAGACTGAAAGTGAAGGGATGGAGATCCATCTTCCATGCCAGTGGACCTCAAAAGAAAGCTGGGGTAGCAATTCTTATATCAGACAAATTAGATTTTAAACTAAAGTCTGTAATAAGAGACACAGAAGGAAATTGTATCATTCTTAAAGGGTCTATCCAACATGAAGATCTAACAATTGTAAATATCTTTGCCCCCAACATGGGAGCAGCCATCTACATAAGCCAACTGTTAACCAAAATAAAGAGTCATATTGATAACAATACGTTCATTGTAGGAGACTTCAATACTCCACTCTCAGCAATGGACAGATCATCTAAGCAGAAAATCAACAAGGAAACAAGAGCTTTGAATGATACATTGGACCAGATGGACCTCATAGATATTTACAGAACATTCCATCCTAAACAACAGAATACTCATTCTTCTCGAGCGCACATGGAACTTTCTCCAGAATAGACCATATACTGGGTCACAAATCAGGTCTCAACCGATACCAAAAGATTGAGATTATTCCCCGCATATTCTCAGACGACAATGCTCTAAAACTGGAACTCAATCACAAGAAAAAAATTGGCAGAAATTCAAACACTTGGAAGCGAAAGACCACTCTGCTCAAGAATGTTTGGCTCAACCAAGAAATCAAAGAAGAACTTAAACAATTCATGGAAATCAATGAGAACGAAAACACATCAGTCCAAAACCTATGGGATACTGCAAAGGCGGTCCTAAGGGGGAAATACATAGCCATCCAAGCCTCACTCAATAAAATAGAAAAATCCCGAATTCACCAACTAACTCTACACCTTAAAGAACTAGATAAAAAGCAACAAACGACGCCTAAGTCACGCATGAGAAGAGAAATAATTAAAATTAGAGCAGAAATCAATGAATTAGAAACCAGAAACACAGTAGATCAGATCAACGAAACTAGAAGTTGGTTCTTTGAAAGAATTAATAACATCGATAAACCACTGGCCAGACTTATCCAAAAGAAAAGAGAAAGGACCCAAATTAATAAAATTATGAATGAAAGGGGAAAGATCACGACTAACACCAAGGAAATAGAAACAATTATTAGAAATTATTATCAACAACTATATGCCAATAAACTGAGCAATCTGGATGAAATGGAGGCCTTCCTGGAACCCTATAAGCTGCCAAGACTGAAACAGGAAGAAATTGACAACCTGAATAGGCCAATAACCAGTAACGAGATTGAAGCAGTGATCAAAAACCTCCCAAAAAACAAGAGTCCAGCGCCTGATGGATTCCCTGGGAATTCTACCAAACATTCAAAGAAGAAATAATACCTATTCTACTGAAGCTGTTTCAAAAAATAGAAACAGAAGGAAAACTTCCAAACTCATTCTATGAGGCCAGCATTACCTTAATCCCGACACCAGGCAAAGACCCCATCAAAAAGGAGAATTTCAGACCGATATCCCTGATGAATATGGATTCCAAAATCCTCAACAAAATCCTAGCTAATAGGATCCAACAATACATTAAAAGGATCATCCACCACGACCAAGTGGGATTTATCCCCGGGATGCAAGGGTGGTTCAACATTTGCAAATCAATCAGTGTGATAGAACACATTAATAAGAGGAGGGAGAAGAACCATATGGTCCTCTCAATTGATGCAGAAAAAGCATTTGACAAAATACAACATTTTCTTGATTAAAACTCTCCAGAGTATAGGGCTAGAGGGAACATTCCTCAAGTTCATAAAATCCATCTACGAAAAACCCACAGCGAATATCATCCTCAATGGGGAAATGCTGAGAGCCTTTCCCTTAAGATCAGGAGCACGTCAAGGATGCCCACTCTCGCCACTATTGTTCAACATAATACTAGAAGTCCTAGCAACAGCAGTCAGACAACAAAAAGAAATAAAAGGTATTCAAATTGGCAAAGAAGAAGTCAAACTCTCTCTTTTCGCAGACGACATGATACTTTATGTGGAAAACCCAAAAGACTCCACCCCCAAATTCCTAGAACTCATCCAGCAATTCAGTAATGTGGCAGGATACAAAATCAATGCACAGAAATCAGTTGCTTTCTTATACACTAACAACGCAACTGTAGAAAGAGAAATTAGAGAAACGATTCCATTTACAATAGCACCAAAAACCATAAGATACCTCGGAATAAACCTAACCAAAGAGGTAAAGGATCTATACTCTAGGAACTACAAAACACTCATGAAAGAAATTGAAGAAGACACAAAAAGATGGAAAAATATTCCATGCTCATGGATCGGAAGAATAAACATTGTTAAAATGTCTATGCTACCCAGAGCAATCTATACCTTCAATGCCATCCCGATCAAAATTCCAATGACATTTTTCAAAGTGCTGGAACAAACAATCCTAAAATTTGTATGGAATCAGAAAAGACCCCGAATCGCCAAGGAGATGTTGAGAAAGAAAAACAAAGCTGGGGACATCACGTTGCCTGATTTCAAGCTATATTACAAAGCAGTGATCACCAAGACAGCATGGTATTGGCACAAAAACAGACATATAGACCAATGAAACAGAATAGAGAACCCAGATATGGACCCTCAACTCTATGGTCAAATAATCTTTGACAAAGCAGGAAAAAACATGCAACGGAAAAAAGACAGTCTCTTCAATAAATGGTGCTGGGAAAATTGGACAGCCACATGCAGAAGAATGAAACTCAACCATTCTCTAACACCATTCAGAAAGATAAACTCAAAGTGGACGAAAGACCTCAATGTGAGACAGGAATCCATCAAAATCCTAGAGGAGAACATAGGCAGTAACCTCTTTGACATCGCCCATAGCAACTTCTTTCAAGATACATCTCCAAAAGCTAGTGAAACAAAAGCAAAAATGAACTTTTGGTACTTCATCAAGATAAAAAGCTTCTGCACAGCAAAGGAAACAGTCAACAAATCAAAGAGGCAACCCACAGAATGGGAGAAGATATTTGCAAATGACACTACAGATAAAGGGCTGGTATCCAAAATCTATAAAGAACTTCTCAAACTCAACACCCAAAAAACAAATAATCAAGTCAAAAAGTGGGCCGAAGATATGAAAAGACACTTCTCTGAAGAAGACATACAAATGGCTAACAGACACATGAAAAAATGTTCAACATCATTAGCCATCAGGGAAATCCAAATCAAAACCACACTGAGATACAACCTTACACCAGTTAGAATGGCAAAAATGGACAGGGAAAGAAACAACAAATATTGGAGAGGTTGTGGAGAAAGGGGAACCCTCTTACACTGTTGGTGGGAATGCAAGTTGGTACAGCCACTTTGGAAAACAGTGTGGAGGTGCCTCAAAAATTTAAAAATAGAGCTACTCTATGACCCAGCAATTGCACTACTGGGTATTTACCCCAAAGACACAAATGTAGTGAAAAGAATGGCCATATGCACCCCAATGTTCATAGCAGCAATGTCCGCAATAGCCAAACTGTGGAAAGAGCCGAGATGCCCTTCAACAGATGAATGGATAAAGAAGATGTGGTCCATATATACAATGGAATATTACTCAGCCATCAGAAAAGATGAATACCCAACTTTTACATCCACATGGATGGGACTGGAGGAGATTATGCTAAGTGAAATAAGTCAAGCGGAGAAAGTCAATTATCATATGGTTTCACTTATTTGTGGAACATAAGGAATAGCATGCAGGACATTAGGAAAAGGAAGGGAAAAATGGGGGGGAATTGGAGGGAGAGATGAACCATGAGAGACTATGGACTCTGAGAAACAAACAGGGTTTTGGGGGGGGGGAGGGAGGATTGGTTAGCCCAGTGATGGGTATTAAGGAGGGCACGTACTGCATGGAGCATTGGGTGTTATATGAAAACAATGGATCGTGGATCACCACAGCAAAAACCAATGATGTATTGTATGGTGACTAACATAACATAATAAAATTAAAAAAAAAAAACATACTCAGGGTACTAAATGAGAAGAACATGCAGCCAAGGATATTTTATCCAGCAAGGCTGTCATTCAGAATGGATGGAGAGACAAGGAATTTCCACCATTCACAGAAACTGAAAGAATAGGTGACCACCAAGCCGGCCCTGCGAGATATATTAAGGGGGGTTCTATAAAGAAGAAAGACACCAAGAGTAATATAGACCAGAAATTTACAGAGATAATCGATAGAAACATGGACTTCACAGGTAACATGATGGCACTAAAATCATATCTTTCAATAGTCACTCTCAACAGGAACAGCATAAATGCTCCCATGAAACAGCACAGGGTTGCAGATTGGATAAAAAGACAGGACCCATCCATATGCTGTCTATAAGAGACTTATTTTGAACCGAAAGATACATCCAGACTGAAAGTGATGGGACAGAGAACCATTTTTCATGCCAACAGACCTCAGAAGAAAGCT
Organism: Halichoerus grypus; assembly: GCF_964656455.1. Classification (NCBI taxonomy): domain Eukaryota; kingdom Metazoa; phylum Chordata; class Mammalia; order Carnivora; family Phocidae; genus Halichoerus; species Halichoerus grypus. The sequence continues at coordinate 66,599,710 of NC_135724.1, forward strand.
GGGGTAGCCAATCCCATATCAGACAAATTAGACTTTAAGCTAAAGTCTACAGTAAGAAATTCAGAGGGACACTATATCATTCTTAAAGGGTCTATCCAACAAGAAAATCTAACAATTGTAAATATCTAGGCCCCCAACATGGGAGCAGCCAAATGCATAAGTCAACTGTTCACCAAAATAAAAAATCCTATTAATAATAATACTTTAGTAGGAGGAGACCTCAACACTCCACTCTCAGCAATAGACAGATCATCTAAGCAGAAGATCAACAAAGGAACAAGAGATCTGAATGACACACTGGACCAGATGGACTTCAGAAATATATACAGAACATTCCATCCTAAAACAACAGAATACTCATTCTTCTAGAATGCACATGAACTTTCTCCAGAATAGACCACATACAGGGTCCCAAATCAGGTCTCAACTGATACCAAGAGATTGAGATTATTCCCTGCATATTGTCAGACCACAATGCTTTGAAACTGAAACTCACAAGAAAAAAATTGGATGGAATTCAAACACGTGGAAGCTAAAGACCATCCTGCTTAAGAATGTTTGGGTCAGGGCGCCTGGGTGGCTCAGTTGGTTAAGCGACTGCCTTTGGCTCAGGTCATGATCCTGGAGTCCCTGGATCGAGTCCCACATCGGGCTCCCTGCTCGGCAGGGAGTCTGCTTCTCCCTCTGACCCTCCCCCTTCTCATGTATTCGCTCTCTCTCATTCTCTCTCTCTCAAATAAATAAATAAATAAATAATCTTTAAAAAAAAAAAAAAAAAGAATGTTTGGGTCAACCAGGAAATTAAAGAACAACTTAAACAATTCATGGAAACCAATGAGAAAGAAAACACATCGGTCCAAAACCTATGGGATACTACAAAGGTGGTCCTAAGGGGAAATACAACGCCATCCAAGCCTCACTTGAAAAAGTAGAAAAATCATGAATGCACAAGTTAACCTTACACCTAAAGGAACTGGAGAAAGAACAGCAAATAAAATCTAAACTAAGCAGGAGAAGGGAAATAGTAAAGATTAGAGCAGAGATCATTGAAATAGAAACCAGAAAAACAGTAGAGCACATCAATGAAACCAGAAGCTGGTTCTTTGAAAGAAGTAATAACATCGATAAACCACTAACCAGACATAGTCAAAAAAAGAGAGAAAGGACCCAAATTCATAAAATTATGAATGAAAGGGGAGAGATCATGACTAACACCAAGGAAACAGAAACACTTATTAGAAATTATTATCAACAACTATATGCCAATAAATTAAGCAACCTGGAAGACATGGATGCCTTCCTGAAAACCTATAAACTATCAAGAGTGATAGAAATTGGAAGGAAGAAATTCATAACCTGAATAGGCCAATAACCAGTAACGAGATTGAAGCAGTGATCAAAAACCTCCCAAAAAACAAGAGTCCAGGGCCAGATGGATTACCAGGGGAATTCTACCAAACATTTAAAGCAGAAATAATACCTATTCTTCTGAAGTTGTTTCAAAAAATAGCAACAGAAGGAAAACTTCCAAACTCATTCTACGAGGCCAGCATCACCTTGATCCCCAAGCCAGGCAAAGACCCCATCAAGAAGGAGGATTACATTAAAAAAAAAAAAATTCTGAACACTAAAAAAAAAAAAGAATAAGACAAAAGAAAATAAAGACTTATGTCAAGAAAAAAAAAAAAAAAGAAGGAGGATTACAGACCAATATCCCCAATGAATATGGATTCCAAAATACTCAATAAGATCCCAGCCAATAGAATCCAACAGCACATTAAAAGTATTATCCATCACGACCAGGTGGGATTTATTCCTAGGAGGCAAGGGTGGTTCAACATTCACAAATCAATCAACATGATAGAACACATTAATAAAAGAAGAGACAAGAACTATATGATCCTCTCAATGGATGCAGAAAAAGCATTGGGCAAAATACAGCATTCTTTCCTGATTAAAACTCTTCAGAGTGTAGGGAGAGAGGGAATAGTCCTCAAATTCATAAAACCATCTATGAAAAGTCCACAGTGAATATCATTCTCAATGGGGAAAAGCTGAGAGTTTTTCCCTTAAGATCAGGAACATGACAAGGATGCCCACTCTCGCCACTATTGTTCAACATAGTACTAGAAGTCCTAGCCTCAGCAATCAGACAACAAGAAGAAATAAAAAGCATCCAAATTAGCAAAGAAGTCAAACTCTCTCTCTTCGCAGATGACACGATACTCTATGTGGAAAACCCAAAAGACTCCACTCCCCAAATTACTAGAACTCATACAGCAATTCAGTAATGTGGCAGGATAAAAATCAATGCACAGATATCAGTTGCCTTTCTATACACTAAAAATGTAACTGTAGAAAGAAAAATTAGGGAATCAACTCCATTTACAATAGCACCAAAAACCTTAAGATACCTTGGAATAAACCTAACCAAAGAGGTAAAGGACCTATGCTCTGGAAACTACAGAACACTTAGGAAAGAAATGGAGGAAGACACAAAAAGATGGAAAAAACATTCCATGCTCACGGACTGGAAGAATAAATGTTAAAATGTCTATGCTGCCCAGAGCAAACCATACTTTCAACCCCATCTGGATCAAAATACCAATGGCATTTTTCAATGAGCTGGAAAAAACAATCCTAAAATTTGTACGCAACCAGAAAAGACCCCGAATCGCCAAGGAAATGATGAAAAAAGAAAAACAAAACTGGGGGCATCACGTTGCCTGATTTCAAGCTATATTGTAAAGCTGTGATCACCAAGACAGCATGGTACTGGCACAAAAGCAGACACATAGATCAGTGGAATAGAATAGAGACCAGAAATGGACCCTCAACTCTATGGTCAACTAATCTTTGACAAATCAGGAAAAAATATCCAATGGAAAAAAGTCTCTTTAATCAATGTTGCTGGGAAAATTGGACAGCTATATACAAAGGAATGAAACTCAACCATTCTCTAACACCATACACAAAGATAAACTCTAAATGGATGAAAGACCTCACTGTGAGACAGGAATCCATCAAAATCCTACAGGAGAACATAGGCAGTAACCTCTTCGACATCGGCCACAGCAACTTCCTTCATGACACGTCTCCAAAGGCAAGGGAAACAAAAGTGAAAATGAACTTTTGGGACTTCATCAAGATAAAAAGCTTCTGCACAGCAAAGGGAATAGTGAACAAAACTAAGAGGCAACCCACGGAATGGGAGAGGATATTTGCAAAGGACATTACAGATAAAAGGCTGGTATCCAATATCTATAAAGAACTTCTCAAACTCAACACCCAAAAAACAAATAATCAAGTCAGAAAATGGGCAGAAGACATGAAAAGACACTTCTCAAAAGAAGACATACAAATGGCTAACAGACACATGAAAAAATGTTCAACATCATTAGCCATCAGGGAAATCCAAATCAAAACCACACTGAGATACCACCTTACACCAATTAGAATGGCAAAAATGGACAGGGAAAGAAACAACAAATGTTGGAGAGGTTGTGGAGAAAGGGGAACCCTCTTACACTGTTGGTGGGAATGCAAGTTGGTACAGCCACTTTGGAAAACAGTGTGGAGGTTCCTCTAAAAGTTGAAAATAGAGCTACCCTGTGACCCAGCAACTGCAATACTGGGTATTTACCCCAAGGATACAGATGTAGTGAAAAGAAGGGGCACATGCACCCCAATGTTCATAGCAGCAATGTCCGCAATAGCCACACTATGGAAGGAGCCGAGATGCCCTTCAGCAGAAGAATAATCAAGAAGATGTAGTCCATATATACAATGGAATAATAGCCATCAGAAAGGATGAATAGCCACCATTTGCATCGACATGGATGGAAGTGGAGGGCATTATGCTAAATGAAATAAGTCAAGTAGAGAATGACAATTATCATATGGTTTCACTTATATGTGGAACATAAGAAATAGCATGGAGGACCTTAGGCGAAGGAAGGGAAAAATGAAGGGGGGGATCAGAGGGGGTGACAAACCATGAGAGTCTATGGACTCCGGGAAACAAACTGAGGGTTTCAGACGGGAGGGGGGGTTGTGGGGATGGGCTAGCTCGGTGATGGGTATTAAGGAGGGCATGTATTGCAATGAGCAGTGGGTGTTATAATCAAACAATGAATCATGGAACACTACATCAAAAACTAATGAAGTACTGTATGGTGACTAATATAACATAAAAAACTCACAAAAAAACAAATTCTCCATCAAGCATAAAAAAAAAAAAAAAGGAAACCCACTGTGAGTTTCCTCAGAGTCACACTGTCCAAGACCATTCTGGCCAACACATGGGTACAGTTCTTTCCTTCTATTTTTATTGTGTATTGTGTACATTTCCTCCCCCAACCTTTTAAAATTGAGAAATGTAACACACCCAGAAAGGTGCATAAATCTCGTGAATAACACTGTGTTCACTTTGTGCTGCAGTGTAGCAAAGGACCACAAATTTGGGAACTTAACAAATGCACTTACCAGGCCGCCTGGGTGGCTCAGTCATTAAGCATCTGCCTTCAGCTCAGGTCATGATCCCAGGGTCCTGGGATCGAGCCCCACATCGGGCTCTGCGCTCAGCGTGGGGCCTGCTTCTCCCTCTTCCTCTGCTGTTCCCACTCCCTGTGCTCTCCTACTCTGTCAAATAAAGAAATAAGATCTTTAAAAAATGCACTTACCTCCACTTCTGGGGGGCAAGAGCAGGGGCTCGGCTGTAGCTGGGTCTGGCTCAGGGTCTCACGGGGCTATAATCCAGGTACAGACTGAGCTTTCTTCTCATCTCGAGGTGCCAGTCATTCAAGCTCATTCAGGTCCCTGGCAGATGCATATTCTCATGATTGCATGACTGAGGGCCCCAGCTTCTTCCTGGCTGCTGGCTGGAGACCACCCTCAGGTCCTGGAGGCTGCCCACAGTCCCCTGCCATGTGGCCCTCTCAGGGGCTGTTCACTTGGCTGTTTGCTCTTGCCTGGCCAGCAGGAGAGTCTGTCTCCAGTCATCCCGGGAACATGAGCATGATGGGCATGACATCCATCATCCTTCCCATTTGACATGACATCATCAAGGGAGGGACATCCTGCCCTTTTCAACAAATTCAGTTATTGGTTAGAAGCACATGACCGGTCCAGCCCACACTCACAGGGACGGGATGATACAGGCTGTTGACTCACTGGGGGTCCCCTTGGGGTGTGCCTAAGTGGAACCCAGGTGACGAAACTGAACATCGACCACCAACCCAGAAGCCTAACTTACCCACCGCCATCTCTACTTAGAGGTAAGACTAGTGCCGAGCTGGAGCCGGCTCATGAGAACCCAACGTTAAATTTTCAGGAATTCTGTGGGCTTGCTGTCAAACAGATATTATCAAAAGTTAAATTATACAAGTTTACAATGATATCAGTACTGTTGACAACAAGGTCTCAAAACACATTACTTCCCAGTTCTCCTACCATGACCTATGCTCTTGAGGTTATTTACATCTATTGGATCCATATGCTGGAAATAGCATTCTCAACCCTGCACTCAGACACTCCAGGTCGGTAGCTTGAAATCGGCCTTCAGAGGAATATTTATATTGTGGGAATCTGAAAATTCTATACTTCAGAGTTTGAAGGTTGAAAAGGTTTGTAGACAAAACAAAACAAAGAATATGCAACAGAGATTATATGTGTCTGGCAGAGCCGAAGACATTTGCCATCTGACCCAACCCCCGGTCTAGACTCAAGAAAGTAATAGAGAAAGTTAACAATGTAGTTCAACTTAACTTTGTGTCAAACCTGCAGCCTTTATATTGTAAACAGCACAAAACGTTGAGGAATAACTATTTGTAAACCACGGTCGAAGAAGCTTCTCACATCAGTGATGAAATTCTGAAGTCTTTTGGGCTTCATTTCTGTCTTATTAATGTAACATCCACCATGTTCATATCACAGATTACATTTAATGATGTTTGTTGGTAAATAGGCTGGGAGGCAACTCAATTTGCCAGATCACGGGCAGAATTTCAACTACAGGTTGGCCCGGGTACAAGAGTCCGGCGAAAGTAAGGAAAAGCCCTCTCCGAGCACCAGTGGTCTCTAGGAGATTTACGAGCAAGACTGCTGTTCGTTCTCTCATTCTTTGTAGGCGGTGCGCGGCCCACGCTGGATCTCAGCGACACTCATGATAAACTTACGCACGGATACAGTACCATCGGCCTGTTCCGTGGTGTGAGGATTCCTGGCTCTCCTTGATACCTTAACCAGGTTTACAGTCGCTCTTTCCCCCACCTGACCCAGGCACCTTAGAGCCCGGAGAAGCGTCTGGCACACAGTTAGGCATTTAGCAGATGTTGCTGAAGTGGGCAAACTCCCGAGGAATGCTGATTTTAACAGGGCCACCGGCAGCGGCAACTGTGAGCCTTTACGAGAAAATGACAAAAAGGAAAAAAAAGTCGGGGGAAGTTTGCTTTCTCATCTTGGTAAGCCTCTTCCCATCTTTTCGGCATCAATAGGGCATAAAAACAAAGGCGGGGGTGGCGGCAGCACCAGCCCTAATACTGAGCAGCATAACCCAGTGCTCAGCTTGTCCCAGCTGCCCTCCCTGGCCCACGTGGCCACCCAAGAGAGCCTTTAAACACAGCAACACCCCCTCCATGAGTGCATGAACAAAATGTGGTGTTCACACGCAGTGGGATACTGCTGAGCCTTAGAAAGCAAGGAAGGAAATTTTGTGTTAGGTGTATTTCATCCCAATAAAAAAGGAGGACAGTTCTGACCCAAGCTAAGGGATGGGGGAACCTAGGGGACATTAGGCTGAGTGACAGAAGCCAGAGACGGAAGGACGACTACTGTAGGAGTCCACTAACAGGAGGGATCTAGAATAGGCACATTCATAAGGACAGAGGAGAATAGAGGTTTCCAGGGGATGGGAATTCTTTGATGGGGACAGAGTGTCAGTTTGGGAAGATGAAAAAGTTCTGGAGACGGATGGTGGTGGCGGCTGCTTCGTGTCCCTGAACCGAGCACTGAAGAACAGTTAAAGTGGCAAATTGTGTGTGGTGTGTGTTTTACCACATCCTCCCCACTCAACATCACACCGAGTTCTGCCCAACGATATCCTTTCTATGTTCTACCCCACCTGTCTTCATCCCTGCTCACATCATCCCGAACCCCTCCAGCCCCGCGTTGGTGGTATAGTGGTGAGCATAGCTGCCTTCCGAACCCCTCCAGCCCCAACCAGCTGCCTTTCTTACCTAGAACACACCATCCTCACTGGTCCTTGCTGTTCTCTCTGATAGAAATGCTTTTTCCTCTCCACACAGCTGTTTCCTTTTCTTGGATTCATTCATTCAATAGACACAGATCCATGCTTATTTTCTGCTAGACATTATGCAATACTAGGAGATGCACAGGTGATCAAAATAGGAAAAAACTCTCCTTGACTTTATATTCTGGCAGAGGGCAGAGTCAATAAACACCAACAGCAAGGAGTCTGGGGCAGCAGGAACATCCAAGTCAGCACAATTAAGGTCCCTGCCCATGTGAGCAAATATCAGGGAGCACAGTTGGGAACAACTGATGGAAGGAAGTGCTATGGGGTGTCTTGAGAGGAGTATGGGGGTGGAACTCCCACAAAATGGAAGACAAGGTGGGTGACAGATGACAGTTTGCTCAGCTCACAAGGGCATCTCTGAGAGAGAGAGACAGCGAGAGAGGGAACACAAGCAGGGGGAGTGGGAGAGGGAGAAGCAGGCTTCCCGTGAAGCAGGGAGCCCGATGCAGGGCTCAATCCCAGGACCCTGCGATCATGACCTGAGCCAAAGGCGGATGCTTAACGACTGAGCCACCCAGGCGCCCCTGAGCTGACAGTGTCTTGAGCAGTGACTGGTTCAATCTGCTGCTTAAAAAAAAAAATTATTTATTTGAGAGAGAAGGGGGCAGGGGAAAAGGGAGAGGGAGAGAGAGAATCCTTTAGCTGAATCCCTGCTGAGTGTGGAGCCCAACATGGGGCCTGTCTCACAACCCGGAAATCAGGGCCTGAGCCGAAATCAAGAGTCAGACACTTAACTGACTGAGCCACCCAGGTGCCCCAGTGACTGGATCAATCTTGCAGGTTCTCTGTGCCTGTCCAGCTTCCTCATGCCCTCAGTCAGTCCTTCCACCACATTCTGCAGGTTCCTCAGACAACTCCCCTCTGGAGGGGCAGGGGCTATATGCTGGGAACCTACAGTGAATTAGACAGAGGGGGTCCTTTCTCTCTGCCTTAGATGCTCTTCACTCCTCCTACTCTTCTTTGGTTCACCTTCTCCCCACTCCAAGGCATCCCCAAAACTCCGATATCCTGCCTCAAAGAGTAATTGACCGGTTCCCTCCCACACTTTATTACAACTGTCCTTCCCAGAGTATGGGGGTGGGGAATCCTACCTGCACCTGGAATTCCTCGAGGGACCTCTCTCCCCGTTTGTCAAGTGCAGGATGCACAGCCCTTCCCTGGACCACATTCCTCTATATCCCATCTGAGAATCTGTTCCTTATTTCTGTTTCCACATTTCCCTTCTCATAGGTACCTTTGTCCTTGACCAGAAGCAGAGAGGGGACACATACATGGAATAGATGTATGGTCATAGACAACTATCCCATACAGAGAAGATGCATCATCCCAAGGGAACTGATGTTCTGGTGAAGATCCATGTGTCTTTCTGAGTGTCTTCATTCAGTTCCTTCCTCACATGGGGAGCTGAGAGGTGGGCCAGACCCACACATCTGGGGGAGGACTGATGGACTTTGGCAACCTCCTCACCTAGGGATTCACTTCAATAGACCCCATCCCCTCAACATGAATTACCCTCTGGCAAGCATCCCTGAACTTTTGTCATGCACATGGCATATCCTACTGGTATCTATTTATTTTTTATATTGGCCAAAATATTGATATTATATGTGAAAATGTTGCAATTGATGAATACTGGCTCTTACTGTAGAGGATAAATACATAATAATTTTTATAAATTGTAAAATCATAACTGAAAATGTCTCCGTATTGGAGCATATGAATCAATAAAATAAAAGTATAATTATCTGTGAATAATTTATAATCAGAATCTTATAAGCTTCTAACTGCACAGTTCCAATGTAAATATAAAGCTGAAGTAGTGGTGTGGAACACACTTTTTTCTCCATCTTCAATTAATCCAACAGTCCAAGGTGGGTGTCAAAGCTTGAGAGGTTAACTTTTGATGTAACTGACTTTCTCAGAGAAAGAGGAATCTGGGTCCAGGCGGCAGGTGGTGGGAGATGCTGGAGGCTGGAGGACAGAGTGGGATCTCGTCGACCAGCAGAAAGGGGCTGGGTGCGGGGAGGTCAGTGTCCTTATCACCCTAAGCTCTATCTGTCTAGCATTTCCTACAGGAGTTCATGTAGTAAATTCCCTACAACAACCAGGTGATTTTCTCTACATCAACAATGAAGAAGCCCAAGAGGATATTAAAAAACAATTCCATTTAAGATAGCATCCAAAAGAATAGAACTTTTAGGAGTCAACTAAACCAAGTAAGCAAAAGACTTGCAAACTGAAAAGTACAAAGGATAACTGAAAATACGTGAGAGGATCCCACATCCATGGGTTGGATGACTTAATATTGTGAAGGTACAACCAACACCATCCAGTCCATCTCCACATTCAGTGCTGTCCTTCCGTGAGCTTGTTTCCCCCAGTTTAATTCCAGGATGTCTACTGCTCACCACCCCCTACTGCTTGTTGGAGGGTTTTGGATAAATGTCTGTTCTTTGGACCCAGATTTTAGACACTCATCCCCCATGAATTCCACATTAGGCCATGAGGATTTTCAGTGCAGAAGAGATGGAAGAACCCCTCAATAGAGGAGGGCTCCATTTATAGTAATGTTCTGTGTATAACAATCTTCATACTAGTTAAAATTATAAAGCTGATTTAAAATATATTAAGTGTACAAGAGAGTCAAATATATAAGCATTTTGCAGGCTGAATTTCAAGGAAACTTTGAACCCAGAAAAGTCAGCAGGAGCAGAGGACACATGTCCCTGACAGTGTTCTGTTCCCATGGCAGAGAGAGGCATCAAACATCCTTGCAGTGCAGGCTGAGGGGACCTCACAGGGGAATCTAAACCCACAACAACAACAGTCAAACTGGAGGACGGGTCCATGTGGAATTACTATGAGGTGTGAACCACCTTGGTACTCGGAGAACTTTAAGCCTTTTTCTTGGTTCAAGATGATGGTAGACTTGTTATGACCCCAAGCTCCTGGAAGAGGCAAACTCCAATGTCAGGTAATCCTGAAATACCTGCTAACGTAAGCAGTGTGCAATACATAATGTTTTTAACCATCCGGAGGTCATTAGTGATCTGGAAATAACCTGTCAGCCCGAACACCACAGAGGGCTCCTCTTCTTTCTACTGTTCTGGGCAGTGATATGGAATGATCCAGTTGCTAACGTCTGGACATCATTCCAGGAGCTCTGGGAGGTGTCAGATGGGCTGGACGACTTGGTGTCTCGGCCCAGCAGGTGGCGCTGTGGGACTGGGCCTGTGAGGACAGGCTTCTGGTCCAGACCAACCAGGGAACTACTCTACTCATTCTTGCACACTTGGCAGGCGGTGTCTTCACTGAAGTGTGACCGCAGCACCTGTGTCCCCGCAGCTGCGTGGGGGCTCAGCTCTGACTCCCTCCCTCCTTCCTGCTCCATCCGCCACCCCATGGGGGCCTTGCCCAGGCTGGTGTTCAGACAGGGACAGACCCGCCCACACCTGGAGCGGTTCGCATCATGAAAACTAATCACCTGCCATGCTACGGGGGCCCAGGGCAAGAGACCCCTGGGGAGGGGAGGAGGAGAAAGCCACCAGTGTGGCCTCAGCCAGCGGACTCTGGGGCTTCTCTGTCCTGTCCTGATTCCTCTATAGCCTCCTCCCTCATAGACAAGGAGGTCTCTTTAGGGCTGAAGAGAAAAGCTCCTGGGGTGGGGAGGCATTTGCACTGCTTTGTTCCCAAACAAAGCCTCATTCTTTCTGTCACCTTAGAGCCTCCAGCTTTCCTTCCAGGGCCTGTCAGACTGTGGTACTCTGCCGTCCAGGGCATCGGGGTCCTTGTTAGGGGGAAAAGGGAAAAAAAGTGATATATATTATAAATTATTATAAATAAGTATCACATAATATAAAATTATATAATATATACACATTATATAAACATATATTAAATGTGTACAATATATTATATTGAATTATTACTTAGATCATTATTTTATATATACTCTAGTAAATATAAACATCATTATCATATAAAATACCATAGGTTATATATAAATCTTATATCATGTGTATAAGTTGCATGCTGCATATACATATCATAAATTATAAGTTATACATTTAAGTACTGTAAGCTATATATAGAGGGAGGGAGAGGAAAATGAAGTTACTGTGTCTGGGAACTACTGTGAGTTTGCTCCTCCTGAGTTACATTTGGAGACCCAGCCAGTTGTGGAGTCACACAAAGGAATCCGTATTTGCAGCAAATAAGGAAATCACAGGGAATAACTTGCAAAGCCTTGACTCCCAGAGCCGGAGTGAGTGGGTTCTTTTCATTTCGTATTTGGGATGAATATTCAGAAGGGAGCTTTGTCATCCCATGTCAAGGTGGACGTAAGGTCGGTCAGGAGTCCTGAGAGCACAGGCCTATATAGGCATCCTCTGCTCTGTTAATGCGGCCAGTGCGCCTCCTGGTGCAGAGACTTTCACATTATAATGAAGCAGAGGTGGCTGTCCCACAAGGGGAAGGGGCTAGGGACCTGCTCCCAGAGCCAGGATTAACTGGAAAGGGTTTGAGCTCCTTATCCGGGGCAAGGAGTCCAAGGCCTGGTTTCCTTGGAAACAGCACAGGGGGTGTCTCTGATGTGGTTAGACTGTTTCCTGGATTGTTAGAGACTGTCCATTTTTGCATTCCTTTTCTTCCCTTAAAATCCTTAACTACTGAAGTGTTTTTGTGTTTGTTTTTGTTTTGCATTTCTTCTTAATTCTGGCACCTCTCAGGAAGATCTGCAAGATGTGTGCTGGGAAAGTAGAGCCACAAGGGCAGAGATCACAGGAAATAGCTGGGGGCCTAAAATAACTATTCCTGTGCCAGAAAAACTATATTCCATCTCCCCCCCCACCCTGGGGACCCCTAGCTTTCTCCGCTCACACACGGACCCACTGATGGGACTCCTTGGTACTGGAGCCCCCGCTGGGCAGTGTGCATCAGCATGGTCCTTCAGAGAAGAAAAGCACAGCCCAAAGGCAGCTCTCCCCTGGGAAACCAGCATCTCCTTAGAGCCCCCAGGAGTTAGGAGCAAGCGGGAGGCTCTCTGCTCCTTCCAACTTTGTGAGGGGCTCCTGGGCCCACGGTTCTTCTCCCACATCCAGTTTTCCAATCCTCGTGCTCACCACTGGCTCCAGACCTTGCCAGCAGGAAAGGATTCCTCTGACCCGGGATGCCTTGAGAACGCCTGAGACAGGTTCCAGGGTGGGCTCAAGGCTCTCTTCAAGGTCAGGGAGCCTGGCTGATTACTGTGAATCCCCAATTTATTCATGATGAAATCTACAATGAATTCATTAGTTCTCAAACTGTCATGATATTTAGTTGCTATTCCTAAGGAATATGATATTGGTCATTTATTTCTATATTTTATGGTGACTTACAGAAGCTGACACTGTTTTTCAGATATGACAATTATTCTTTCCAATTCTTCCTTTTTCCCTTAAGTTTTAGATCCTCCTTATCTTCAGATTTGATGCATATAGAATTGCATACTTTTCTCCAGTGTATCAAAGAATCTTGTGCTAAATGGACACAGAGTGATTGAGTAGGAACCCTTGTGCATAGAAGTTGGATTCTCAAACACAGACACTGAGAAAGGCAAAGAGAAACCATGCACATTATATGAAACACACAATGTACTAGAAATTCTGAAATGAATATAAAATATTTTATTTCACATTATGTTGAACAGTGATCTGACACCTGTGGATATTCCTTAAATGTGTGTTTAAAGAGTGAATGAGTGAATGAATGAATGATGCAGACTAAGCCCTCAGGCAGGTTACTGTAACACACACATCCTCCCTATGGGGGAGGGAAGGCATCCCTCAGCCCTGGTTCTCTGTGTTTCTGCACCTCTGCACAGGTCATACCATGGTCTCTATGTGACACGGGGACAATGGACCCATCACCAGCCCCCCACCTGCTCTCCCCCCTGACCTCACCTGTGTCCCCCCAGGCATCCCCGTCCATCCACCTGGCACGCACTCTGGACCACCCCTCCCTCCCCCACAGTCAGGGCCCAGTCACTCATCTCCCTGTGTCCCACCGGGACACAAGCCACTTCACCCTTCCCTGTTTCCTTGGCTGTCATCTTCCTCCGGTCACCCTCCCCACCAATGGCCCCTTCTAGGTCTCCCTGTCCCAAATTCTGTCCTAGGACTTCCCATGGAGCTAATTCTCTAATGAGCAACAGTGAGGACAGGCACAGCTGGGATTAAGAATCTCACAGCAAATGGAGGGGCGGTCACAGGATGTCCCTGCACTGGTCGCTGCTAGACACTCAGACCCTGCTCTGTCTACAAACCTCCAGGAGCCTCATCAGGGTTTACTCTGTCCTGTCAGTCCTGCTCAAGAAAGACCCAGCATTCCCACCTTCTGTGTCCTCCTCTCTGAAGGGGTGTGTCCCCTCCGCAAGCTCCTGTTCACATTCAGCTCCCAGAGCCAGCCCACCTCCTCTGAGACCCTCCCACGGGGACAGATGCCCTCTGCTCTCTGTTCCCCGTGTCTTGTCCTCAGCTCCACAGTGGTTCACAGGCTCTGCTGGGTCAGGACTGCTCATGTACCTCCCGCTAGACCCCCGTCCACAGAGGAAACCTGATCAGGGACAGCACACCAGGACCTCTGTCCTTCCTTGGAGGGTCACTGTCACCTGGTGGGAACAGGAATCAGAGAAGCAGGTGAAGGAGAGGCTTGCCAGCAGTGGGAAAGAAGGACATATTTGCTGAGAGAGCAGCGGGGGGTGCGGGGAGGCGGTATCTGGGTGTCTGTGCAGGCTAGGGCTCCCAGCTGGGCAGTCCTCCACCGACAGGAGGCCCTAGGGCGGGGCCCCTTGCTTTCAGTGGGAACTGGGCAGTCGTGTCCTCTCTGGACCTGGACCAGTCCCTAGACCTGGGCCTGTGTGTGGTCCCAGCAGCTGCTTCCTCCAGGCCCACCAGGGAGAAACTAGTGCATCAGGAATTCACCCTGTCAAGGGGCCACAGACCCGAGAGTGCACAGCAGGGAGAAGCAGGGGTGGGTCACATTTGCATGAGCAGCCCCTCCTCGGTGAGGCCCTTGGACAGGGAATAAGACAGGCCCAGGGGCAGCCCAGCCCCAGCTCTGTGGCCTAAGAAGGGGCTCTGTCACCATGGCCCGGAGCCCTGTCCTCCTTGCGCTCCTCACTGCACAATTGGGGACAGGCCCCAGGCCCCCAGCCTGAGTCAGATCCCCTGGCTCAGCTCCTCATGCACACGCACCCGATCCCTTCTCTTCATTCTGATGTGTGTGTTTGCAGGCTCCCTGTCCCAGCCCGTGCTGACCCGGCCGCCCCCTCTCTGCAGCTCCGGGAACGACGGCCAGACTCACCTGCACCCTGAGCAGGGACATCCGTGTTGGCGGCTCGAACATCTACTGGATCCAGCAGCAGCCAGGGAGCCCTCCCCGGGGTCTGCTGTACTACTCCTCAGACTCCGGTAAGCACCAGGGCTCCAGGGTCCCCAGCTGCTTCTCGGGCTCCAAAGACGCCTCGGCCAATGCGGGGCTTCTGCGCATCTCGGGGCTGCAGGCTGAGGCCGAGGCGGACTATCACTGGGCTACAGCTCAGGGCGGTGGGAGCACCTACCGTCACCCACAGCGTCTCAGACAACGAGGAACTGAGACAGAAACCCCTGGGCCCTTCTCTCTGGTCCTCTTCATCGAGAAGCTTCTGTGCGGCTTCCTGTCAGGTGTATGCTAGTGGTGCTAAGCTCAGTGACAGGGACACATGGTGGGGGACAAAGGCCTGGGGCCCTAGGTTCCAAGCGGTGACGCGTGTCCGGAGGTGGTTAATCCCTTCACTGGTGACAGCAGTAGAACACATTCCCAGGGATTCGGGCATGAAATGGGGCCCCGCTGGAACTCTGCCCTTTCCTTACACACGGTGTCCATGGAGCCTCTAAAATGTAAAACAGAATGTCTATTAATACTAATACATATTCGCATCACTAACACATTTTCCCTTGTAAGACGTGTGGAACAGAAGATGAAATCCATCCAGATGACAGCACACAACATCATACTATGTTTTAGGAATCATTACACATATATGTTTATTTTATTTTAAGATTTTATTTTTAAGTAATGTCAACACCCAGCGTGGGGCTCAAACTGACAGCCCTGAGCTCAAGAGTCAGTGCTGCAGGGACTGAGCCAGCCAGGCCCCCTCTAGATGCATATTTTCAAGCCCGAGTGTCACCTGTAGCTTATCCGAGGCCCCAGGCTGTGCTTTCTGCCTCCAAATGAGAAAGCTAATGAAAGAGATGAACTTTCTGAGGAGCCTCCCGTCCATAACAGAGATTTCACCCCAAAGCAGTGTTTGTTTGCCTGGGAACTGGCAGTGAGCCTGGAGTTCAGAACCCACATTGTCTGAATGCCCTGCTTTTAACATAAAATGCTGTCTCTGGGTCAAATATGTAAAAAGCCTTGACAGCTCAGCTCAAGGGCGCTCACACTTTGTGTGGTTGTTGTTGTTTCTTTGTGTTTGTTTTTTCCTCTCATTTTAAAGTCAAACAAACCATCCCGTGGAGCCAGGGAATCCCCAAGGCCTCTCCAATGGGTGGTAATGTATTTCCTGTAAAATAAAGGCAGAGTATATGTATCTTTTTTACTACACTTTGCCTCACTTTGCATCACAAAGGAGGAGAAGGAGGAAGAGATCCCTAATCAATGACTCACACAATATCATCTATCCTTCCAGATCCTGTTCCCTGAGGGCACATTCCTGACCTGGAGCCCCCTCTCCAGAGACTCCATGTCCTCCTTTCCCAAGACCACCATGCAGTCCCTGCTTCTGTGCCCCAGGACCCCTGGGCTGGCCTTGGCTGCCACTGACAGGCCTCCAGGCCTGGGGAGAGGAATGGGAGGGAAGGAGCTGAGGGGTGAGGTCTTTGGGCATCAGATCCTGGATCCACAGGACTGGGGAGAATGAATGAATCCACACTTGTTAAAACAGTGCTTCTCTGCATGGGTCCCAGAGCGCCCTGGGGGACCTCTCCTTGTCTCCCTCCCTTTCTCCACACGATCCAGCCACAGGGCTCTCAGGCACACACCAGGCTCTGCTGAGATATTTCTGGGTGCAAGCTAATCCCTCCTAAGGGCCCTGCAGGGGATGAGCATTTATGGCCACCTTCCTGCCTGGGAGGAGCTGGACTCTCAGCTGTGACCACAGGGATTCACCGCCATGACGGCACCTGCCCAGTGTCCTCCACACACATTAATTATCACCTCTCCCTGCTGGTTCTGTTGTCCTGTCCTCACTCAGCGGAGCCCCTTCTTCTTTGCAGTCTCCAAACCTGACAGCCGAGACTCCAATTTTATTCCCGCTGTCCTTCCCCTCACAGATACAGGAGGACATGGGTCCTATGGGACCCCCTCCTCAGCATGTCTGACATGTTCCTTCTTTGTTTTCCCATTTATTTCCCCGTCATGGATTCCTCACACCTGCGCACGCGTAGCCATAAGATGTCTGGTCATGCACACAGTCTAGTCAGTGTGTGTGACATCTTCCCTGCCAGGTCTCCACTGCCCACGGAGAATGATTTGCTCGGGGGTTGGCCCCACAGCCCGCAGCATCCACCCCACCCCGGGGTCACTGTCACATGTCACTCTGCTCATGTGAGCGTCTGTGTCTGCTCTCCCACTTGGCCTGTGTCGCTAACAAAGCAAGGAGGGGATAAAAATATTACAAGCCTCCTCTGTAGCAGCTGAATTTTAGTATAAAGCCAAGCTGTGGATAGACAATGTTCTGTGCGTTCGTAGATGTATTTTATTTTTATATTTGGTGGTGGCGGTGGTGCTCACAAGGGAGGTCCTCATAGGAACTGAAGACCATTATAGAGGCAACACATTCTTTCTGTATCTTTAAAGTTCAACCTGTAGTTATTTTATTACATCTACAAGCCCATACAATTGAACAGTGACTTCAGGGGTCTTTCATGTAATTGGCCAGTTGTATAGTCAGCTAATTCAGTGCTTCGAAAACTTAAACTCTAATTAGTTTCACATATTGGTTTTTCTTAACTAAGTAAATTATTTTACAGAATTAATCATCCTTATTCTTGAAATAGTAATTAAAATGAAATATATTAAACTTATATGTGTGGAACCAAATAATGCACATCAACTAAGTAAGATTTTAATTGACAACATATCAGTTATGCAATTTAAAATTGGGTTTTCAAACATGTCTCTATACTGTATTATAGCAAATATTTCAGAAGATACTTAAGTGCACATAACCCTTCTCATCACAGAAATAGTAACTCAAATATTTGATTTTTCTCCCCCTGTCTGGTATACATTTCAAATTGTCCTGGGGTTGACCAGCAGGCTCCTCCCACGGAGGAGGTCAGCAGGGGAACCAGGTGTGACACTGACACCTGTTGCCTGCGACCTGCAGCTGTCAAGTTCCAGAATAATTCTTTTTCCTTCCTAGTTCATGTCCTGAGCCCCTTGTGAATGGCACTGAGTTGTGTGCTTCACACATAACAAGAGGTGGCTCTGCCGTCCAGTCACCAGATCTGTCAGCCGTGGGGTCTGTCCATGCACGTCTGCACACGTCTGAGGACACGGGAAGGTGCTGTGCGCTGGAGGCTCTTTCCCAGGCTCCAGGCACCTCGTGCAGCCACTCGAGGGCTGAGAGTGACGTGTGGCCGCAGCCCTGGCTCCCGTCTTCAGGGGACTGACGTCCGTGCACATGAAGGCGGTTTAAAGCTCACACTCACGTACCGTCTCTGCCATGGAAGCAAAAGGCAGCGCCCACATTACTTTGCAACTGAGCTTCTCTTCAGTGAGTTATTCCATGCAGTGGGTTTCATGGTGGGAAGACATCTGGGTTTATTGAAGAAATGATAATATTTAGTGGTTTTTAAGTATTATTGCATTTATGGCATAATTCACACTTCTTATACTTTATAATGCCTATAGATAAAAGTTTTAAATTCTAGTACAATTAATGGATTGACTTTGTACAGACAGGACTTGTGGTCATAAGTAGGAACCACATGATGTGCACTTTTGTGCAGTTGACATCCATCTCGAGAAGTCTTACTAAAGAGTCAGAATGGACACGTCTTTAGTTTGCACTGGGAAGTCAGACAGGGTGTCTGGGTCCAGCTGTGGAGGGACAGGGAGTTCAGGGCTTCCTGGTCACAGCTGTGACCACCCCTGCCCTGTCCTTCCTGACAGGAAGGTTCCCAGCAGCTGAGTCCCCCTGGGAGTGAGCCTTCCCTCAGGGACACCCAAGGGCCTTTGCAGACTCAGATCTGGGCTCAGATTAGGTTCTAGGTCAGGATGTTCATGTGCTTCTTCCCCTGCATCCTCCTCCCTGTGCACCCCCCCCCCACACTGTGGAGGATAGGAGGAGAGTGACCTTCAGACAGGTCCACCTGTGAGCCCCCTCCTGCTGGTCTTGGAGCTGTCAGACTTCTCCAGCGGTGGGGGGTGGATGTGCATGAGGAGCCCCTGCCTCAGGGATGTGGGTGGCAGAGAGGGACACTGAGGGGGTCCGAGCAGATATGTAGATCTCTGGGTGAAGAGCTCAGCGTTGGCTGCACCTTGGCCTGGACCCGTCTCCCCTCCACCATGCTCCCCAGGTTCTGCACTGGTGACAGGCATGGTGCAGCAGGGGACTCTGCTTCTCTCTCCTCCTCTGCTCAGGTATCTCCTGACGGGATAGATCTGAAGCAGATACACATCAGGCCCCTGACCCCCCTGCACTCAGCCTCCATGGCCTCCTTTCCACACCTCCTTCTGCACCTGATATGAATGTGAAGATCCTGAAGCCAAGAACCATGCTGGGGACAGTGGTGGCAGCATCTCCATGGCCTGGCCAGTTCCTGTCATGACACAGCCCCTCTCTGTCTCCTGTCAGCTGAGTCCTCAGTGGTGCTATGGACACACATGGCAAATCTTCTGTCTCCCCGGGAGAGGCCAAGGCCTCCTCAGCACGACTGGGGAGCACTCAGATTGGGTCCTAACCAGTGACCTCACTCAGGGACAAGAGGTCAAGGCTGAAGTCGCTAAGAGATAAAATACCTTTTAGGACACTTACCGGGTGCTCTGATTGTCCCCCATTCCCTATGTGGCTGGCACCTCTCACTCTGAAAGTCACACAGTGAGCTCCGTGGACACCTACAGAAGTCAAGCACGTCAAGAGCACAATGGTTAGACACCTGGAAAACCTAAATCAGACGGTCCATGAGCTTGAGCGGGAGAAGAGAACTGGTGACTTTGAGAGCTCACACTCCTCGGCCCCCAAATGTGGGGGCGACAGTGGTGTTTGCTCTGGGCCTCTAGGGCCCACAGGGGAGAGCCACCTGGAGATGCTTTAAATCCTGCTCCAGAGAGCCTCCCAAAAGGTAGAATACTGACCTCAACAGGCAGGTAGGCTTGTAGGGATGCCCTGAATTTACCCATAAACCTGACTCTGAAAATTAGGCCTGTTATCAATCACGGGGCTGTTGTTCATTGAGTCATTGTTAATAAATACACCCATTGTTGTGCTGAACAAGGTTGTCCTATGTCGGTATGGACAGGGTCCTCTGTGTCAGCGTGAGTGCAGACTGCATAGCTGTTTCTCACTATGGTCTTGCTTTCTCTGACAGATTACAAACTCTTGTGGATCACCTGTTGTCTTGCTTTGACCACAAAATCTCCTCAGAGGAAGCACGTGCTACTTGTGGACAAGGGGTCAGAGCCCATGCTCACCCTGCCCCTTAGTCTCCCATTCTGCCTCCCTTACCAGCATTATTCCAAGAATGGCTTCTAATCCATGTCAGCATGGGGGGCACCTGACCACATGGAGGCTTGTGGAGGGAGAGCAGCTTCAGTAAGAGGTAAGGATGTTGTGACCCTTCAGTTTCTGATGAAAGGAGCCCAGGTGAAAAATCCTTCCCCATTTTGTTAGTAAGAAGCCCAGTCAGGGCATGGACAGCTCTGGGAAATCACTGGGACTCACTGAGGACAATGCCCTGATCCCAGAGTTTGCAGAGGAGGGGTCTGAGGCAGTGCGGATTTGATTTAGGAGGGGCTGACAGCATGGGGTTCAAGGCTGCCCCCACACTGAGCAGACAGAAACCAGCTGGGCTCTCAGGGCTTTGGCCCATGAGGAGGTGTTTGCCTTGAGACCAGAAGGGGGTGCTGTGGGCCTGTTCTGTGGTCCTTACAGAGCTGCTCAGAGAGGACCTTTCAAACAAAGGAGCCTGTCCTTGGAGGCTTGGTCCTGTGCTCTCTGATGGGGACTCAGCAGTCTCCAGAGGGCTTTGTCTCCAGAACAACTCTTAACACTCTTAACACTTAACTGGGATCTGCTGATGAGACTGTAAATGTAAACCCCACCCCCACCCCAATGCACACTGCCCAACATGGCCTGATCTGTCCTTGAAGTCCCCTTAGGAATTCAGGCAACCCTGTATATTTAAAAGGTCTGCAGAGGAGGAAAATGGCAGTTGTTCCTTACTCAGATTTTGAAAAATGGTTCCTTTCATGGTTCTCAAGCTGTCCTGCAAATCAACCCTGCTGTCACCAAGAAACTGACACCTCAGTTAATCTCCAACAAAACAGCAGGGATTGCAAAACTAGGGGTCCAATTTTCAATTACCCCTGATTGCCAAGTGATACTTGAGCAGGTCTGATCTGCAGGGGACTGGGCCAAGAGTGGGTCCTGCTGCTCACAGACTGGGACTCCCCTCTTCCTCTGGATGGAGACGTGCTATGGGATGCTTATTCCAGCAGGATCCACATCCTGAGAGGTCTCACTCTGACAGAGGGGTCCTGTGAAAACACTGCTTGACAAGAAGGAGTATTTTAGAGGCACACACAGTGTTCAGCTGTGCTTCCGATTGTCCAATTCCACTATTAACAAGGCTAAGCAACAGAAATCAGGAAGGAGCCCCACTCTTCAAAATGCCAACACATTGTTGCATCCGGTTGTTATTTCACGGCAACTCCAGAGAGCTGCCCACACATCTGCTGCTTCCACTTATTCCACGTGGTTCAGGTCATGTTCTTTACAAAAATCATGAAAAACTACGCAGTAAGAAAGAATTCCTTGAGTTCAGAGAAATACAAGAACTGAAAGTCTTGTCTTTATGTCCAAAGCAATCAGAAGAAAAGAACTTAAAACAATTAGAGCAGAAATCAATGAAATTGAAAACAGGACATCAATAGAGAAAAGTCAACAAAACCCAAATCTGATTCTTTGAAAAGACCGATAAATTTGACAAGCCCTTAGCTAGGCTAACCAGGAAAAAAGAAAGAAGACACAGATTACCAACATCAGACTTGAAAAGGGGGTCATCTCTACTGATCTCATACACATTAAATGGATAAAGAATTATTATAAGCAACCCTTCCTACAAACTTGATACCCAGGGTGAAATGGATCACTTCCTTGAAAACTACCAAAACTCACACAAGAAGAAGTAGATAGTGTGAATAGACTTATAACTATTAAAGAAAATGAATCAATAAATAATCATCTTACAAAAGACAACACCAGACACAGATGGTTTCACTGGTGAATTCTACCAAATATTTAAGGAAGAAATATTGCCAGTTCTCTTAAAACTCTCTCAGAAAACAGAAGCAGAGGGAACAACTCCAATTCATTCTATGAGGTCATTATTGCCTTCATACCAAAAGCAGAGAAAGAACTAAAAGAAAGAAAAACTGCAGAATATTTCTTATGCATAGATGCAAAAATCCTTAACAAAATATTAGTAAATCAAATCCAACAATGTATAAAAGGACTTATACATCACAGTGAAGGAATTTACTCCACATAGGCAAACTGGTTCAACATTCAAAAATCAGTTCAAATAATTCACCACCTCAACAGGCTAAAGATGAATGATCATAAGATCATATTGTTTCAGAAAAAAACTTTAGACAAAACCAACATCCATTCATGATAAAAGCTCTTAGCAAACTAGAAATTTAAGTTAATTTTCTCAACTTGATAAAGAATGAGAAAGAATATCTGTAAAAATCCAACAGCTATAATATATACATAATGACGTATTTGATGGTGAGAAACTATATGCTTTACCCCAAAGACTAGGAATAAGACAAGGATGTCCTTTCCAATTGTATTGGAAGTCCTAGGTCTTAGAAATAGAAATAAATGGTATACAGACTAGAAAGGAAGACATAATTTAATCCACAGATGACATGATTACCTATGTAAAGTATCCCAAAGAACCAACCACTACCACCAACAGGAATAAAAGCCTCCTGGAAGTGATTATGGTAAGGTCCCAGGAAAGGCTAATATACAAAAATCAATTGCTTTTTTTTATATACCAGCAGTGAACATGTGGAATTTGAAATTGATGTAAATTACCATTTACATTTGCATAAAATGAAATATTTAAATACAGATCTAACAAAACACGTGTAAGATCTATATGGAAGAAACTACAAAACTTAGAGGAAATCAATACAGAGATATTCCATATTCATTGATTGGAAGACTTAATATTGTTAAAATGTCAGTCCTTATCGATTTGATCTATACATTCAGTGCAATCCCAGTAAATCCCAACAAGTTATTTTGTGGATGTTAACAGGCTGATTCTAAAGTTTATATGGAAAGACTCAGAATAACCAACACAATACTCCTCTAAGAAGAGGAACAAAGTTGGAGAGCTGACATTACCCATGCTCAAGATTTACTATGAAACTACAATAATTCAAGACAAGGTGATATTGGTGAAAGAATATACAAATAGATCACTGGAACAGAGAGCCCAGAAGTAGACCTGCACAAATATAGTCAACCGATCCCTGACAAAGATGCAAAGGCAATTCAATGGAAGAAGCATATTCCTTTCAACAAAGAGTTCTGGAACAGTTGGATGCCTATCTGCAAATACATTAGATATAGATGAGAGAGAGAGAGAAATAGAAAGAGAGAGAGAGACCTACCACATTTCACAAAAATTAGCTCAAGATGAATCATAAAGCTCTATGTAAAATGCAAAACTATATAATTTTTTGATTATGACATAGGAGAAAAATCTGGGTGACCTTGGGTTTGGTGATGAGTTTTTAGATATAACACCAAAAGCACAATCCATGATAGAAAATTTATGTCGGGCTTTATTAAAATTTAAAAACTCCTGCTTTGCTGAAGACAGATTGGGAGAAAAATATTTGCAAAACACATATCTGATAAATGACTTGTATCCAAGAACTCTTAAAAGAAAGAACTCTTAAAACTCAAAAATAAGAAAACTCACTTTAACGGTGGACAAAAGATCTGAGCAGACACCTCATGAAATAAAATGTACAGATGGCAAATTAGTATATAAAAAGATGCTCACATCATTTGTCAGTAGGGCATTATAAATTAAAACAACAATGAGAGACCACAACACACCTGTTAGAATGGCTAAAATCCAAAAATCTAACAATTCCAAATGCTGATGAAGATGCAGAGCAACTAGAGCTCACATTTGTTATTGGCAGAAATGCAAAATGGTACAGGCACCTTGGAAGGCAGTTTGGCAGTTTCTTACAAAGCTAAACATAGTCTTACCATATGATCCAGCAATTGCACTCCTTGGTATTTACCCAATTGAACTGAAAACTTATGCACACACAAAAACCTCTAGATGGATGTTTATATCAACTTTATTTATAATTGCAAAAAACTGGAAGCAACCAAGATGTTCTTCGATAGGTGAATGGATAAACAAACTGGTACATCCATATAATGGGATACTATTCAGCAATACAAAGAAATGAGCTATCAAGCCATGAAAAGACAGGGAGGAACTTTATATAGATATTGCTAAATTTTAAAAAGCCAGTCTGGAAAGGCTGCATACTGTATAAGTTCAACTCTATGACATTCTGGAAAAGACAGAATTGTGTGACAATAAAAAGATTAGTGATTGACAAGAGTTTGGAATGAGGCAGGAACAGATGGGTAAATGGAATTCAAGGGATTTTCAGGGCAGAGAAACTGTTTTGCATAATGCTGTAATGCAGATACATGACATTATACATTTATAAAAATCTATAAAACTTTACAACACAGAGTGAATGTTAATGTATGCAATTTTTTTTTTTTTTTTAATTTAGGAGCTTGGGAGAATCCCCTTCCCCAAAATGCAGCCTTGGTACCGTACTGTCAGTTATTTTACCAGCAAAAAGTGGGCTTATTTGGGAACAGAAGAGAATTATAATACAGGACAAGCAAGCCATGGCAAAACCACAGGCAAGTCCCAAGAACAAAGGAGAGGAGGCTCTTTTACAGAGAAAAGGCAGCGGTTGACAAGGCTATTATAAACCAAAAGTCCATGGAAGTAATCTGGGAGTTCTAAGTTTAGTGGCTTCTCATTGGCTGGGCTGTCACTGTCTCTCATTGGCTGGGCTGTCATTGTCTCTCATTGGCTGGGCTGTTGTGGAGGGGGGAGGAGGGTAGTAAAGTAGTATCCACTTCCAAGATGGGTCTCGTCATTGGGTCTGCAATTGAAACTGAGTGGCAGGGCTGAGAGCTCCCCTTGGCAGCCTCCCAGTGCCATTCCAAATGAGGTTTCCTTTTATTAATTTTCACAGCTAAGAGAAGAGAACTTACTACAAATAGGTGAAACAACCTCATTGAAGGCATGGGTGAACAAGTGCTGGCCTAAGTAACTCTGGGCATGAATGGAGTGTGTAGGACTAAAGGCATGAGGCGCTGCAGGTGGGTAAGGCACCTACTCAATGAGACTCAGTCCCGTGGGGATGTGGCGAACCATTCTGCTGCTGCCATAGGTGTGTGCTGGGACTGAACGGCTGAGAGACGGTGGGTGGTGGGAGCCAGGTGCTCACTGTTAGAGCTGAAATTTCAGATCAGCAAGGGGAGGAGGCTAGAATGACCCATGAGGTACTGGATTGCAGTTAGAGACGTTAGTAAGAGCTCGTGTTTAACCTTACATACATAACAGATGGCTACATAGAGAAATGTTTATAGAAAGAGGAGAGGAAGGGGGAGGAAGGAGGGAGGGAGGGAAGGAAGGGAGGGAGGAGGGAGGGAGGAAGGAAGGAAGGAAGAAAGGGAGGGAGGGAGGGAGGGAGGGGAGGGGGGGAGGAAAGAAGGAAAGAAAACATTGATGAGGGCACGTCAAAGGGACACAGGAGCCTGAAAGAGCCCCCAGTGGCCAAAGCAGAAGCAATGTGAGCAACAAAATAATGTAGGAATGGATTATAACCCAAAGTATAAAATAAATATCCATGAGTCCATAATGATATAAATGACTGATGAAATTAATAAATGAGTAAGAAGAGACAAATGTACATCATGGAGACTATGGTTAATAATACTTAGTATAGAAGATGGCAGAGGAGTAGGACACCTGGATTTCGTCTGGTCTCAGGAATTCAGCTGGATAGGGATCAAACCATTCTGAACACCTACAAACTGAACAGGAGATCGAAGAGAAGAATAGCAACAACTCTCTGAACAGAAAAGCGACCACTTTCTGGAAGGTAGGACGTGCGGAGAAGTGAATCCGAGGCGATATTCGGGAGGATAGACGGCAGGGGAGGGGACTCCGTCGGCCGCCTCTGGCAAGTGATAGAGCCACGGAGCACAAAATCGGAACTTTCAGAAGTCGGCTCCGCTGAGGGACGTCGCTCCGGTGGCTAAGTGGGGGGTGGAACCCTTGCAGGACAGTGTGGTCTCAGGACCCTCGGGGTCACAGAAAGACCGGGGGTGCCTGAGTGCGGCAGAGCTCCCAGGTATCGGAGCAGGGAAGCCGGCTGCAGAGACGGAGCCCAGGCGCGGGCTCTCAGCTCGGGGTTCCCATAAACCGTGATCCGCAGCACAGTCGGGCCACTGCTCCTCCAGCAGGGACCCAACAAGCGGCAGATCCGGGGAGACTCACCTTCCTCCCCCGGGAGGAGCGGCACGGGAGCGCACCGCAGGGATCTGCTGGGTTTGGAGACTCCACCCGGGGTCGGGTGCCAGAGATAGAAATGCTCGGTCACAGGCCGGGTGAGCACGGAGTGCGGCCGGAGACCGGGGAGACGGGAGTGACTGACTGCTTTTCTCTGGGGGCTCGCTGAGGAGCGGGGCCCCAAGTTCTCGGAGGGCGGAGACTGGGAGGCCGCCATTTTCACTCTCGGCCTCCAAAGCTGTACGGAAAGCTTGCAGGGAACAAAAGCTCCGGAGAGCAAACCCGAGCAGATTACTTAGCCCGGACCGGCAAGGGCGGGGCAATTCCGCCTCCGGCAAAGACATTTGGGAACCACAGCAACAGGCCCCTCGCCCAGAAGATCAGCGAGAACACCCAGCCAAGACCAAGTTTACCGATCAATGAGAGCGGCAGAACTCCGGCGCTAGGGGAATACCGCACATAGAATTCATGGCTTTTTTACCATGATTGTGTAGTCCTTCAAAGTTAATTTTTTTTTTAACTGTCTTTTTTTTTTCTTTTTCCCTTTTTCAACCAACATCTTATCAATCCCTTGTTTAAAATAACATTTTTATTTTTCATTTTAGAGTCATATTCTATCCCTTCATAGTAGTTACCCATATTTTTGGCATATATATATATATACATTGTTCTCTCTTTAAAATTTTGAGATAGTTTCTTCTAACAGATCAAAATATACCCTAAATCTCTAGTGTATGTTTTTTTTCTACTCTCCTGCCTGATCACATTCTCTCCCTTTTTTTTCTTTTATTTAAATCCTCTTCTTTCTTTGGTCAAACAACTTCTTATCAATTCCTTTTATAAAATTTTTTATAATTTCCATCTTTACAGTCATATTTCATCCCTTCATCATTTCAACCCTTATTTTTGTAAATATATAAGTTTTTCTTTCTTTAAAATTTTGGGAGGCACTTTCTTCTAACAGACCAAAATACACCCAAAATCTAGTGTTTGGCACTGATCTATGTACCAGCCTGATCATATTTGATCATATTCTGGTTTTTTTTGTTTTGTTCTGTTTTTGTTTGTTTTTATCTTTATCTTTTTCTTTTTCTTTTTTTTTTCTTTTTCTTTTTTCTCTCTTTCCGTTTCTTTTCCCCCTGCTTCAGATCTTTTCTGATTTGTTTAGAGTATATTTTCTGGGGACGTTGTTACCCTGTTAGCATTTTGTTCTCTCATTAATCTATTCTCCTCTGGACACAATGACAAGACGGAAAAAATCACCTCAAGAAAAAGAACAAGAGGTAGTACCGACTGCCAGGGACCTACTCAATACGGACATTAGTACGATGTCGGATCTAGAGTTCAGAATCATCACTTTAAGGATACTAGCTGAGCTTGAAAAAAGCATGGAAGTTATTAGAGAAACCCTTTCTGGAGAAGTAAAAGAACTAAAATCTAACCAAGTCGAAATCAAAAAGCCTATTAATGAGGTGCAATCAAATATGGGGGCGCTAACTGCTAGGATAAATGAGGCCGAAGAGAGAATCAGTGATATAGAAGACCAAATGATGGAAAATAAAGAAGCTGAGATAAAAAG
Source organism: Halichoerus grypus (assembly GCF_964656455.1). Classification (NCBI taxonomy): domain Eukaryota; kingdom Metazoa; phylum Chordata; class Mammalia; order Carnivora; family Phocidae; genus Halichoerus; species Halichoerus grypus. Next base: position 66,627,503 of record NC_135724.1, read on the forward strand.
AGATAAACAACTACTGGATGACGAGGGCAGAATTCGAGAGATAAGCGATACCATAAGATGAAACAACATTAGAATAATTGGGATCCCAGAAGAAGAAGAAAGAGAGAGAGGGGCAGAAGGTATATTGGAGCAAATTATAGCAGAGAACTTCCCTAATTTGGGAAAGGAAACAGGCATCAAAATCCAGGAAGCACAGAGAACCCCTCTCAAAATCAATAAAAATAGGTCAACACCCCAACATCTAATAGTAAAACTTACGAGTCTCAGAGACAAAGAGAAAATCCTGAAAGCAGCTCGGGAGACGAGATATGTAACCTACAATGGTAGAAACATTAGATTGGCAACAGACCTATCCACAGAGACCTGGCAGGCCAGAAAGGACTCGCAGGATATATTCAGAGCACTAAATGAGAAAAATATGCAGCCAAGAATACTAGATCCAGCTAGGCTGTCATTGAAAATAGAAGGAGAGATAAAAAGCTTCCAGGACAAACAAAAACTAAAGGAATTTGCAAACACGAAACCAGCCCTACAAGAAATCTTGAAAGGGGTCCTCTAAGCAAAGAGAGAGCCTAAAAGCAACATAGACCAAAAAGGAACACAGGCAATATACAGTAACAGTCACTTTACAGGCAATACAATGGCACTAAATTCATATCTTTCAATAGTTACCCTGAATGTAAATGGGCTAAATGCCCCAATCAAAAGACACAGGCTATCAGATTGGATTAAAAAACAAGAGCCATCAATATGCTGTCTGCAAGAGACTCATTTTAGATCCAAAGACACCCCCAGATTGAAAGTGAGGGGGTGGAAAACCATTTACCATGCTAATGGACACCAAAAGAAAGCTGGGGTGGCAATCCTTATATTAGACAAATTAGATTTTAAACCAAAGACTGTAATAAGAGATGAGGAAGGACACTATATCCTACTTAAAGGGTCTATCCAACAAGAAGATCTAACAATTGTAAATATCTATGCTGCTAACATGGGAGCAGCCAATTATTTAAGGAAATTAATAACAAAAGCAAAGAATCACATCGACAACAATACAATAATAGTGGTGGACTTTAACACCCCCCTCACTGAAATGGACAGGTCATCTAAGCAAAAGATCAACAAGGAAATAAAGACTTTAAATGACACACTGGACCAAATGGACTTCACAGACGTATTCAGAACATTCCATCCCAAAGCAATGGAATACACATTCTTCTCTAGTGCCCATGGAACATTCTCAGAATCGATCACATCCTAGGTCATAAATCAGGTCTCAACCAGTACCAAAAGATTGGGATCATTCCCTGCCTATTTTCAGTCCACAATGCTTTGAAACTAGAACTCAATCACAAGAGAAAAGTCAGAAAGAACTCAAATACATGGAGGCTAAAGAGCATCCTACTAAAGAATGAATGCGTCAACCAGGAAATTAAAGAAGAATTTTAAAAATTCATGGAAACCAATGAAAATGAAAACACAACTATTCAAAGTCTTTGGGATGCAGCAAAGGCAGTCCTAAGAGGAAAGTATATAGCAAACAAGCCTTTCTCAAGAAACAAGAAAGGTCTCAAGTCCACAACCTAACCCTACACCTAAAGGAGCTGGAGGAAGAACAGCAAATAAAGCCTAAACCCAGCAGGAGAAGAGAAATAATAAAGATCAGAGCAGAAATCAATGAAATAGAAACTAAAAGAACAGTAGAACAGATCAACAAAACTAGGAGCTGGTTCTTTGAAAGAATTAACAAGACTGATAAACCCCTGGCCAGACATATCAAAAAGAAAAGAGAAAGGACCTAAATCAACAAAATCATGAATGAAAGAGGAGAGATCACAACCAACACCAAAGAAATACAAACAATTATAAGAACATATTATGAGCAACTCTATGCAGGCAAATTCGATAACCTGGAAGAAATGGATGCATTCCTAGAGATGTATCAACTACCAAAACTGAACCAGGAAGAAATAGAAAACCTGAACAGACCTATAACCACTAAGGAAATTGAAGCAGTCATCAAAAATCTCCCAAAAAACAAAAGCCCAGGGCCAGATGGCTTCCCAGGGGAATTCTACCAAACATTTAAAGAAGGATTAATACCTATTCTTCTGAAACTGTTCCAAAAAATAGAAATGGAAGGAAAACTTCCAAACTCGTTTTATGAGGCCACCATTACCTTGATCCCAAAACCAGACAAAGACCCCATCAAAAAGGAGAATTACAGACCAATATCCCTGATGAACATGGATGCAAAAATTCTCACCAAAATACTAGCCAATAGGATCCAACAGTACATTAAAAGTATGATTCACCATGACCAAGTGGGATTTATCCCTGGGCTGCAAGGTTGGTTCAACATCTGCAAATCAATCAATGTGATACAATACATTACCAAAGAAAGAACAAGAACGATATGATCCTCTGAATAGATGCAGAAAAAGTATTTGACAAAGTACAGCATCCTTTCTTGATCAAAACTCTTCAGAGTATAGGCATAGAGGGTACATACCTCAATATCATAAAAGCCATCTATGAAAAACCTACAGCGAATATCATTCTCAATGGGGAAAAACTGAGAGCTCTCCCCCTAAGGTCAGGAACGTGGCAGGGATGTCCACTATCACCACTGCTATTCAACAGAGTATTAGAAGTCCTAGCCACAGCAATCAGACAACAAAAAGAAATCAAAGGCATCCAAATTGGCAAAGAAGAAGTCAAACTCTCACTCTTTGCAGATGATATGATACTTTATGTGGAAAACCCCAAAGACTCCACCCCAAAACTGCTAGAACTCATACAGGAATTCACTAAAGTGGCAGGATATAAAATCAATGCACAGAAGTCAGTGGCATTCCTATACACCAACAACAAGACAGAAGAAAGAGAAATTAAGGAGTCGATCCCATTTACAATTGCACCCAAAACCATAAGATACCTAGGCATAAATCTAACCAAAGAGGCAAAGGATCTGTACTCAGAAAACTATAAAATACTCATGAAAGAAATTGAGGAAGATACAAAGAAATGGAAAAACGTTCCATGCTCATGGATTGGAAGAACAAATATTGTGAAGATGTCAATGCTACCTAGAGCAATCTACACATTCAATGCAATTCCCATCAAAATACCATCCACTTTTTTCAAAGAAATGGAACAAATAATCCTAAAATTTGTATGGAACCAGAAAAGACCCCGCATAGCCAGAGGAACATTGAAAAAGAAAAGCAAAGCTGGCGGCATCACAATTCTGGACTTCCAGCTCTATTACAAAGCTGTCATCATCAAGACAGTATGGTACTGGCACAAAAACAGACACATAGATCAATGGAACAGAATAGAGAGCCCAGAAATGGACCCTCAACTCTATGGTCAACTCATCTTTGACAAAGCAGGAAAGAATGTCCAATGGAAAAAAGACAGTCTCTTCAACAAATGGTGTTGGGAAAATTGGACAGCCACATGCAGAAGAATGAAACTGGACCATTTCCTTACACCACACACAAAAATAGACTCCAAATGGTTGGAAGACCTCAATGTGAGACAGGAGTCCATCAAAATCCTAAAGGAGAACACAGGCAGCAACCTCTTCGACCTCAGCCGCAGCAACTTCTTCCTAGAAACATCGCCAAAGGCAAGGGAAGCAAGGGCAAAAATGAACTACTGGGATCTCATCAAGATAAAAAGCTTTTGCAAAGCAAAGGAAACAGTCAACAAAACCAAAAGACAACCGACAGAATGGGAGAAGATATTTGCAAATGACATATCAGCTAAAGGGCTAGCATCCAAAATCTATAAAGAACTTGTCAAACTCAACACCCAAAGAACAAAGAATCCAATCAAGAAATGGGCAGAAGACATGAACAGATTTTTCCAAAGAAGACATCCAACTGGCCAACAGACACATGAAAAGGTGCTCAACATCACTCGGCATCAGGGAAATCCAAATCAAAACCTCAATGAGATACCACCTCACACCAGTCAGAATGGCTAAAATTAACAAGTCAGGAAATGACAGATGTTGGCGGGGATGCGGAGAAAGGGGAACCCTCCTACACTGTTGGTGGGAATGCAAGCTGGTGCAGCCACCCTGGAAAACAGTATGGAGGTTCCTCAAAAAGTTGAAAATAGAGCTACCATACGATCCAGCAATTGCACTACTGGGTATTTACCCCAAAGATACAAAAGTAGGGATCAGAAAGGATACGTGCACCCCGATGTGTCTAGCAGCAATGTGCACAATAGCCAAACTGTGGAAAGAGCCAAGATGTCCATCGACAGATGAATGGATAAAGAAGAAGTGGTATATATATACAATGGAATATTATGCAGCCATCAAAAGGAATGAGATCTTGCCATTTGCAACGATGTGGATGGAACTGGAGGGTATTATGCTGAGTGAAATAAGTCAATCAGAGAAAGACATGTATCATATGACCTCACTGATATGAGGAATTCTTAATCTCAGGAAACAAACTGAGGGTTGCTGGCGTGGTGGGGGGTGGGAGGGATGGGGTGACTGGGCGATAGATACTGGGGAGGGTATGTGCTCTGGTAAGCGCTGTAAATTGTGCAAGACTGTTGAATCTCAGATCTGTACCTCTGAAACAAATAATGCAATATATGTTAAGAAAAAAAAAGAAGAAGATAGCAGGAGGGGAAGAATGAAGGGGGGGAAATCAGAGGGGTAGATGAACCATGAGAGACGATGGACTCTGAAAAACAAACTCCATCACTATCCATCACCAAACTATCATCATCTAGAGGGGAGGGGGGTGGGAGGATGGGTTAGCCTGGTGATGGGTATTAAAGAGGGCACGTTCTTCATGGAGCACTGGGTGTTATGCACAAACAATGAATCATGGAACACTACATCTAAAACTAATGATGTAATGTATGGGGATTAACATAACAATAAAAAATTTTTTTAAAAAGTTGATATGAAGAGGGGACGTGGAAAGAGAAGGAATAGCTTATTTCCAAGAAGTCAGCATAGTCCACAGAGGGTCTTTTGGAAGAGACCTCAAAGCCCACACTCTCATTTTGTAGATGGGGAAGTTGTAACAAGAATGGAAAAAGGCCTTTACCATTGGGACAGAGCATAGTGCCATGTTTTAAAAAGAAAGCAAGAAAGGCAGGCAGAGAGTTTGGGGCTTGGTAAGTGTTATCTCTACAACACAACAATGCCTTGAGGCTATCACCATCCTCACAGCCCCAAAGAGGGCACTGAGACTAAGAGAGGGCACTGAGACTAAGAGTATCCTGCCCAAGATGGCACAGCCCATGACGATGGAGCCAGTTGACCCAGGTCTCAGCAGGACTCAGAACCTCAGCCCTACCCTGCCATGCCTCACTTGTCTACAAAGGGCACTCAGTGCATGCTCTTTGAATCACACAGTTGCAGTCTGTGGTAGTAGGCAGATCACTTAAACTCACGGCATTTCCTTTTGTGTAAAGGGGATGCAACCACCTCTGTTTCCCAGGCTGGCGAGAGGCTTTGCTAAGAGCAAATGAGAGAATTGCACCTGACCCTTCTTCCTTACTTGTCTCCCTTCCCTGCTACTTTTCCCATGACCTGAGCCTGGGCTTGACCTCTCTCAGTGTCAGAATCTTGTTGTGTTTAAGACAACTAAAGGCACTCAGAGCTGAAAGAATATTAGAATTTATTACTATTGTTCTAGTTTAACAGCTATTATTTATTAATGAGTTACTATTGGCCAGGACCTTTGCTGAGAACTGCGTATGCATTATCTCATTTTATGCCCATTATACAGATGAGGAAATTGACCTGTGTCTGCTTTCACAAGCTCAGACATGGCTAAGTTGGATTTTTATGTGGGTCTGTGTTGCCCTACAATCCAAGCTTTTAAACAACTGAACCAGATTGACTTCTCATTTACATAATTATATAACAATTATTATCCTAATGATTATCCATCTCTACCACCATTCATATGAAAACACTGAAGCATGGGTTCTAATGCATATCTCCAGAGATTTCTCTATGCTGTCACACTGAGTGTTCCCATCCTCAGTCCTTCAAGAGCCCACAGAGTATATAGAAACTGAATAAGAACAAAGTAAAATGATTTGTTATTTTATTTTTAAACTAGACATTTCCCTGTTGCCCTATTTGTCATTACCCCGTGTCCCCACAGACGCTGCTGAGTTGGATCCTTGTTTCCAACCACAGGTCTTTACTGTGTTTTTTACAGCTGAAATGGTCTTCAAAATCATTGCCTTTGACCCCTACTGTTCCTTCCAGAAGAGATGGAACCTCTTTGACGGCATCTTTGTCACTGTGAGCCTGATAGAGCTGGGTGCGGTCAAGAAGGGGAGCCTGTCAGTGCTGTGGACATTCTGCTTGGTAATGTTCTTTCTTGGCAACTTGGGGAGACTCCCTCCACATTCAGGGAGCCACACCCCTGAGAACAGATACTGTCCTCTGGGGACCTCACCAGCCAGCAAACTCTTCTTGTCCTGTCCCTGTGCAGGAAGCTGGAGACTTGGCCCTTTCTACTTACTCAGAGTGGGGGCATGCCTTCTCATCTCTGGGCCTGGGCCCCCTCATCTGCACCCTCCTGCTCTCTTATCAAATAACAATAACAGTGATAATCATAGAAGCTACTGTTTCTTGAGCACTGACAATGTGTCAGGCACAGTGCTAACTCCTTGACGTAACATGGCATGGCTTGTTAGCATGGGCTAATGACCATCCTCAGTATTCTCTCAGTGCCAACTAGGGTCCAGTGTCCAGCTTTGGAGAGAGAGGACAGAGTGAAGGAGAGAATGCCCGGCAATCTCATCACATCCACTTCTCGTCCAGAAAGTCTGCCTGGGGCCTGTGGGAGCCAGCAAAGCAGCACTGAGCTCCCTGACTTGGTTTACCTGCAGTGGGGTGGCAAACTCAAAGGCCTGCAGGAATCAGGAGGTGATGACATAGAGCTGGCCAAGCAAGAGATCTTGGCACTGGCTATTTGTCCCACGTACTCAGGTAGGCAGACCCAACACAGAGCAGGCCTCCAGGGAGGGGCATTTACATAGGAGTCAGAGTGACTTATGCCAAGGAGGTGGCCCTATCCATTATTGTCACAGTTTCCAACTTTTCATGAGAAACAAGAAATCCAGATTTTAATACTAGCTACTAATGCAATTTTTAAAAAGGCACTCTAAAAGCCAAATGAAGCAGGTCCTGGGACACATTTGTGTCATACACCACCAGTTAGTGACATCTGTCTGAGATGATGTCTTTCATTGGCCTATGGAGAGAAGGGCATGGTGGGCCTACAGGGCCCTCTACCCATAACCTGGAAACTTGAGAAGATAGGAATTAAAACACTTTTTGAGTGTTTTAGAAGGACAGATTTTTAGAAGGACATTTGTAGGACAGATTTCTCTAAATATCTAGAAAATGATGTCAAGAGGCAGGCACCTGTTAAAGGTGTGTAAGACACCCACACACAAACATTGAGGGAGCAAGATTCCATACTCCCTATGCCCTGGGAGGGCCTGAAGTTAGTTTCCTACTAAAATATTAACATTTTTGGCACACTTGGAGGAATATAAGCATGGTGTTTTCAAGTCTACATGCTTCTTTTGCCAATTCCATGAAGCCTATATTCTCAAACAAGCACAAATAGGCGGGTTTACTCCATAGTCCAGGCCTACAGAATTCTCCAGGCACCTGCCCCTCTACCCCCACCGTCCTGATCCTGACCTGCTGCTCATCTCACCATTCCCTGACTACAGCCACCACCCCAATGCTTTCCTGGGGGCCTTGAGTCCTCCTCCTCCTCCACCATCTCCCCATTTCTCATTACCTGACTTAGATACCATGGTCAATCAGTATTATTATACCCTTGAAAGAAACTCAACCACCTTTTGGCTCTAGCCCTTCACATTTTTGTATTTGGCAAACCCTAGCAAATATTCAAGTTGAAGCTAAATATTCCCTCTGCTGTGCCTACCCCTGAGCTGTGGACATTACTGCAGAAAATTCACACAGCCCAGATCGTCAGTTTCATCATTTTTATTAACAGACTTTATTTCTTTGAACACTTTTAGATTTTTCAGAAAACTTGAGCAGATAGCACGTAAGAGTTCCCGATACTTCCCCTGGCCAACCACATGCACACAGTTTATCCTAGTATTATCATCTTACATTGCTTACAAGTAACTTTTCAGTGGTCTCCCATTGCTCTGAGGACAAAATCCAGAGTCCTTGTGATGGTCTCCAAATATTGGCGTAATCAAGACTTGCTTACCTCTGCAAACAATCTATTTTTGCCCACTTTGCTCCAGCCAGAGAGACCTCCTCTCTCTTTGTCACACTTAACAGAACTATTCCTGCCTCTGGTCCTTTGCATGTTCATTCCCTCGGCCCGGGATGCTTTTCCCTTGTTTTACTTAGATCATTCATTCTCATTTCTCCTGGCTTAACCCACCTGTCACCTCCTCAGAGAGGTTCTCCCCAGCCACATTATCTTAGGTTGGATTCTCCCATCAAATTAACCTGTTTACAGAGTTTGCAATTATCCGTGAGACAAAACCCAGGGTTTCCTTGTCTACCATTCTATCCCAAAGCCCAGCACGTAGTGGGAACTCAATAAACACTTGTTGGTTGAAAGAAAGGAGGAAAAAAAGGAAAGAAGGAAGAAATGAAAATGTTGTATATTCTTTCTTGCTTGTTGCTCCCTCTCAAAGTAGCATTGCTTCCCTTCCCATTAGTGAAATCCTGGCTCCATGCATCCACTGGTCTGTCCTTCTAGCAATACCACATGTCTTACATACTGCAATTGCCTTGAGCATGTCTGTGTCTGTAAAGCAAGTCACCCACCTTGTTTTACTTCAAGAGTATCTCGGCCTCTGCACCTCCATATGCATTTTAGAATCAATTTGCCAAGTTACATCCCCACATACGCACAAAACTTGTTCTTTTCTATTGGGACTGTAATAATTTATACATCAATTTGGGAAGAAATGCAAACTTTACGTTATGTAGTCTTCTGACCTATGAAAACAGCACACTCTCCATTTTTTTAAATCTTTCAATAGTTGTATAATCTCTCCCTAAAGTTTTATATTTTTTTCCATAAGGAATTTTCTCCATCTTTTGTTAGATTTATTCCTAGATATTCCCTAGTTCATTATGCTATTATAAATGAAATCTCTTTTTAAATGTCCTTTTCTGAGTGTTTTTTTTTTTGCTAACATTTTGCTACTTAGTACTTTTATATCCACAAATTTCTTATTCTGATTTATCTATATAATCTCTTAAATTTTTAACACAATCATATCATATGCAAATAGTGAGTTTTATTTCTTTTTTTCTAATACTTATAACATTTGGTTCTTTTAACTACACTATTGTGATGATAGGATGCCCAGTGTACTGTTGAAAGGAAGTGTTAATAGCAGACATCCTTGCTGTTTTCCCGATCTCAAGAGAGTGCTTCCATTATTTCACTGAGTCTAATATTTGTTTTTTAAAGATAAAAAAGAGGGGCACCTGGGTGGCTCAGATGGTTAAGTGTCTGCCTTCAGCTCAGGTCATGATCCCGGAGTCCTGGGATCGAGCCCCGCATCGGGCTCCCTGCTCGGCGGGAAGCCTGCTTTTCCCCCTCCCACTCCCCCTGCTTGTGTCCCCTCTCTCACTGTGTCTCTCTCTGTCAAATAAATAAATAAAATCTTTAAAAAAAAAAATAAAGATAAAAAAGAAACCTTTATTGGTTTAGGAAGTTCTCTTTGTTAAGAATATTCATCATGAATGGATGTTTAATTTTATCAGACAATCGCCCTGCATATATTAAGAGAATCAAATGATTTTTGTCCATAATGTGTTGAAGTGGTGAATTATATTAATTGATTTTCTACTGTTAAATCAACTTTGCCTTCCTCGGATGAACCCAACTTGATTATGATATACATTTTTTTAATGGAAGATTCAGTTTGCTTATAATTTGCTTAAAATTTTTGCGTCCGTATTGATGAGTACTATTTGGCCTGTAATTTTCCTTCCTACGTTGCACTTTCCAGGTGTTAGCATCTAGGTGTCAAGGTTGTGCTAATTTCCATAAAAAGGTTAGAAGTAGTCCTCTTCCTCTACACCCAGTCTTCGGGGAAGATTGGAATTACTTATTCCTTATAGGGTTGGTAGAATTCACCAATGAGGCCATTTGAGGTCAAGATTTTTCATGACCGACTGAATTTTCTTACTGGCTGTGGGACTTGTCAGGTTTTCTGTTTCTCAAATTGGTTGTGGTAAGTTATATTTTTCTAAAAATTTCCCTTGTCTAAATTTTCAAGTTTTTTGGCATAAAGTCATGTATGCTATGCCATTATATTTTAAGGGTCTATATCACCTGCACTTATGTTACCTTTTTATTTCTTTAAAAACGGTGATTTGTGCTTTCTCTCATCTGTTCTTATTAGCCTTGCCAAAGGTCCTCAATTTAATTAGTCTTTTCGAAGAACCAACTTTTAGCTCATTGGTCTCCTCTCCTTCACTGATGTTTTCTATTTCAAGTAATCCTGCATCTTAATTACATCCTCCGTCCTACATATTTTATGCTTTTCTAACTTCTTCAGATGGAATTTTCAACCTATGTTCCTTTCCAATATATTCAATGAATACTTCATTTCCTTCTAAGAACTGCTTTAATATGTAGAATTTTCCTTATTGTTTGGTTCTAAATATTTTCAAATTTCAAATTTGATTTCTGCTTTCACTCAAAGGTTAATTAGAAGCACGGTTCTTACTTTCTGGGTATCTTTATGCCATCGAGTTCTAGCTTAATTGTATTATAGTCAGAGAATATACGCTGCATGTTTAATGCTTTGAAGTTTATTGTAATTTTCTTTTGGCCCAGCATGTTGAAAATGTTCCTTATTCACTTGAAAAGGTGTCTTCTGCAGCTGTAGAGTACAATACTCTGCATATATCCATCGGGTAGAGAAAGTTCATTGTGTGGTCCAAATATTCTAAATCCTTGCTTATTTTTGTCTGCCTGTTCTAGCAATTACTGAGATGGTAGTGTATAAAAATATCTCCCACTTATGATTATGGCATGGTCTGTATCTCCTTATGGTTCTATCTTGAGGCTGTGTTATTAAATGCATACATATTTTAAGTTGTTATATCTTCCCTGTAAAGTGAAACTTTTATCAGTAAGAATTGACCTTCTTTCTCCCTAAAAATGCTTTTTGCCTTAAAAAAATATCTCATCTGCCTCATATTAATTAAATGACGCTGTTTTCCTTTGATATAGAATTTGCATGATGTATCTTTACCCGTCCTTTTTTTTACGACCTTTGTATATCTTTAGGGCTTTTAAAAGACAATCTTTGTCTTTTAACCAAAACATTTAGCCCACTTACTTTATTGTGAATACTGATATGTTTGGATTTGTATCTATCATTATATTTTGGGGTTTCTATTTGCTTCATCTGTCCTAGTATTTTTGTACTCTCTTCTTCAATTATTTTTTTAAAGATTCTATATATTTATTTATTTATTTATTATTTATTTATTTATTTATTATTTATTTGAGAGAGAGAGGGCATGAGCGGTTGGGGGGGGTATGGAGACAGGAGAGGGAGAAGCAGGCTCCCTGCTTGGCTTGGTCCAAGGCCCCTGGAATCAAGAAATGAGCTGAAGGCAGATGCTTAACCAACTGAGTCACCCAGGCACCCCCTCTCTTCCTCAATTCTTGATTTACTTTGAATTGTTTATTTTTCCTGTTCCATTTTCCTCCTTTATTGGTTTGCAAACCTCTCGGTTGTTATTCTTTGAGTGGTTACCTTAGGAATTATTTAATTAAATTCAAAAGTTAGCTAAGACTTTTACTTTCCAAGACCACTTTTAACTCTAGTTGTCCCTTCCCAATTTACTCCTTGCTAAGCATTTTAATTTTATCTTGTTTTTAAAAAGTTAAATGATTTAATCAATTGTAAATAATTCCCAACTTACTATTATGTTAATTTTATCTTGTTTAAAAAAAGTTATGTGACTTAATTAATGATAAATAATTCTAGCTGTTGTACAAACAATCCCCAAAACTCCATAGCTTAACCCAGTCAAGGTTTATTTCTCACTCTTTTTTTTTTTTTTTTTTTTAAGATTTTATTTATTTATTTGACACAGAGAGAGAGAGAGGAATCACAAGCAGGCAGAGTGGCAGGGAGCGGCAGAGGGAGAAGCAAGCTTCCCGCGGAGCAGGGAGCCGGATGTGGGACTCGATCCCAGGACTCTGGGATCGTGACCTGAGCCGAAGGCAGACGCTTAACGACTGAGCCACCCAGGCGCCCCTATTTCTCACTCTTGTCCTCTTCTGATGCAAGCCAGTCATCTCCAGGTGGGACTACTTCAAGAAGTGAGGTTGCCACATCCAAGGAAGGTCTGTACAATCTTCAAAGCTTGCCTCCTGATTGTGGAAACATGGCTAAGGCTTGTTTTCAGCTTTAAACAGTCAAAGGCTTTTTCAATCAGGGCTCATGGTTTCTTTTGCAATGCAATTCCTTCAAAACTTAGGTGGCTTCAGACCTCTCTGTGGTCTGTGACAAAGTTCTCAATTCCCCTTTTTTTCTTTGCTTTCTCATCCCCATGCCTTTCTCTCTCAACTGGTGGCTCTCAAATGGTGGCAACAGCATTTAGAGAATCTCTGCTAAGATTTGCTTCATTTCATTGAAAAATTTAACTGGTCTTCAATACTGAAAGACTTGATCCTATTGCTTATTGATTAGGATCTAAAATAGTGTACTTTCCTGAAACTTCAAGGCTCTAAATTTCTGGATTCTTTTTTTTTTTTCTTTTACATTAGAAATAGTGGATGAGAGAATTTTTTTTTAGTTTTTTTATTGTTATGTTAATCCTCACACATTACATCATTAGTTTTAGATGTAGTGTTCCATGATTCATTGTTTGTGCATAACACCCAGTGCTCCATGCAGAACGTGCCCTCTTTAATACCCATCACCAGGCTAACCCATCCTCCCACCCCCCTCCCCTCTAGAACCCTCAGTTTGTTTTTCAGAGTCCATTGTCTCTCATGGTTCATCTCTCCCTCCGATTTCCCCCCCTTCATTCTTCCCCTCCTGCTATCTTCTTTTTTTTTCTTAACATATATTGCATTATTTGTTTCAGAGGTACAGATCTGAGATTCAACAGTCTTGCACAATTCACAGCACTTACCAGAGCACATACCCTCCCCAGTGTCTATCACCCATTCACCCCATCCCTCCCACCCCACCCCCCACTCCAAAACCCTCAGTTTGTTTCCTGAGATTAAGAATTCCTCATATCAGTGAGGTCATATGATACATGTCTTTCTCTGTTTGACTTATTTCACTCAGCATAATACCCTCCAGTTCCATCCACGTCCTAGCAAATGGCAAGATCTCATTCCTTTTGATGGCTGCATAATATTCCATTGTATATATATATATACCACTTCTTCTTTATCCATTCATCTGTCAATGGACATCTTGGCTCTTTCCACAGTTTGGCTATTGTGGACATTGCTGCTATAAACATCGGGGTGCACGTACCCCTTCAGATCCCTACATTTGTATCTTTGGGGTAAATACCCAGTAGTGCAATTGCTGGATCGTATGGTAGCTCTATTTTCAACTTTTTGAGGAACCTCCACACTGTTTTCCAGGGTGGCTGCACCAGCTTGCATTCCCACCAACAATGTAGGAGGGTTCCCCCTTCTCCGCATCCCTGCCAACATCTATCATTTCCTGACTTGTTAATTTTAGCCATTCTGACTAGTGTGAGGTGGTATCTCATTGAGGTCTTGATTTGGATTTCCCTGATGCCGAGCAATGTTGAGCACCTTTTCATGTGTCTGTTGGCCAGTTGGATGTCTTCTTTGGAAAAATGTCTGTTCATGTCTTTTGCCCATTTCTTGATTGGATTCTTTGTTCTTGTTCTTTGGGTGTTGAGTTTGATAAGTTCTTTATAGATTTTGGATACTAGCCCTTTAGCTGATATGTCATTTGCAAATATCTTCTCCCATTCTGTCGGTTGTCTTTTGGTTTTGTTGACTGTTTCTTTTGCTTTGCAAAAGCTTTTTATCTTGATGAGGTCCCAATAGTTCATTTTTGCCCTTGCTTCCCTTGCCTTTGGTGATGTTTCTAGGAAGAAGTTGCTGCGGCTGAGGTCGAAGAGGTTGCTGCCTGTGTTCTCCTTTAGGATTTTGATGGACTCCTGTCTCACATTGAGGTCTTCCAACCATTTGGAGTCTATTTTTGTGTGTGGTGTAAGGAAATGGTCCAGTTTCATTCTTCTGCATGTGGCTGTCCAGTTTTCCCAACACCATTTGTTGAAGAGACTGTCTTTTTTCCATTGGACATTCTTTCCTGCTTTGTCAAAGATGAGTTGACCATAGAGTTGAGGGTCCATTTCTGGGCTCTCTATTCTGTTCCATTGATCTATGTGTCTGTTTCTGTGCCAGTACCATACTGTCTTGATGATGACAGCTTTGTAATAGAGCTGGAAGTCCGGAAGTGTGATGCCGCCAGCTTTGCTTTTCTTTTTCAACATTCCTCTGGCTATGCGGAGTCTTTTCTGGTTCCATACAAATTTTAGGATTATTTGTTCCATTTCTTTGAAAAAAGTGGATGGTATTTTGATGGGGATTGCATTGAATGTGTAGATTGCTCTAGGTAGCATTGACATCTTCATAATATTTGTTCTTCCAATCCATGAGCATGGAACGTTTTTCCATTTCTTTGTGTCTTCCTCAATTTCTTTCATGAGTATTTATAGTTTTCTGAGTACAGATTCCTTGACTCTTTGGTTAGATTTATTCCTAGGTATCTTACGGTTTTGGGTGCAATTGTAAATGGGATCGACTCCTTAATTTCTCTTTCTTCTGTCTTGTTGTTGGTGTATAGGAATGCCACTGACTTCTGTGCATTGATTTTATATCCTGCCACTTTACTGAATTCCTGTATGAGTTCTAGCAGTTTTGGGGTGGAGTCTTTGGGGTTTTCCACATAAAGTATCATATCATCTACAAACAGTGAGAGTTTGACTTCTTTTCTGATTTGGATGCCTTTGATTTCTTTTTGTTGTCTGATTGCTGTGGCTAGGACTTCCAATACTATGTTGAATAGCAGTGGTGATAGTGGACATCCCTGCCACGTTCCTGACCTTAGGGGGAAAGCTCTCAGTTTTTCCCGTTGATAATGATATTCGCTGTAGGTTTTTCATAGATGGCTTTTATGATATTGAGGTATGTACCCTCTATGCCTATACTCTGAAGAGTTTTGATCAAGAAAGGATGCTGTACTTTGTCAAATGCTTTTTCTGCATCTATTCAGAGGATCATATGGTTCTTCTTCTTTCTTTGATTAATGTATTGTATCACATTGATTGATTTGTGGATGTTGAACCAACCTTGCAGCCCAGGGATAAATCCCACTTGGGCGTGGTGAATAATCCTTTTAATGTACTGTTGGATCCTACTGGCTAGTATTTTGGTGAGAATTTTTGCATCCATGTTCATCAAGGATATTGGTCTCTAATTCTCCTCTTTGATGGGGTCTTTGTCTGGTTTTGGGATCAAGGTAATGGTGGCCTCATAAAACGAGTTTGGAAGTTTTCCTTCCATTTCTATTTTTTGGAACAGTTTCAGAAGAATAGGTATTAATTCTTCTTTAAATGTTTGGTAGAATTCCCCTGGGAAGCCATCTGGCCCTGGGCTTTTGTGTTTTGGGAGATTTTTGATGACTGCTTCAATTTCCTTCGTGGTTATAGGTCTGTTCAGGTTTTCTATTTCTTCCTGGTTCAGTTTTGGTAGTTGATACATCTCTAGGAATGCATCCATTTCTTCCAGGTTATCGAATTTGCTGGCATAGAGTTGCTCATAATATGTTCTTATAATTGTTTGTATTTCTTTGGTGTTGGTTGTGATCTCTCCTCTTTCATTCACGATTTTGTTGATTTGGGTCCTTTCTCTTTTCTTTTTGATAAGTCTGGCCAGGAGTTTATCAATCTTGTTAATTCTTTCAAAGAACCAGCTCCTAGATTCGTTGATCTGTTCTACTGTTCTTTTAGTTTCTATTTCATTGATTTCTGCTCTGATCTTTATTATTTCTCTTCTCCTGCTGGGTTTAGCAGGAGGGTTTATTTGCTGTTCTTTCTCCAGCTCCTTTAGGTGTAGGGTTAGGTTGTGGACTTGAGACCTTTCTTGTTTCTTGAGAAAGGCTTGTATTGCTATATACTTTCCTCTTAGGACTGCCTTTGCTGCATCCCAAAGATTTTGAACAGTTGTGTTTTCATTTTCATTGGTTTCCATGAATTTTTTTTAATTCTTCTTTAATTTCCTGGTTGACGCATTCATTCTTTAGTAGGATGCTCTTTAGCCTCCATGTATTTGAGTTCTTTCCGACTTTCCTCTTGTGATTGAGTTCTAGTTTCAAAGCATTGTGGTCTGAAAATAGGCAGGGAATGATCCCAATCTTTTGGTACTGGTTGAGACCTGATTTATGACCTAGGATGTGATCGATTCTGGAGAATGTTCCATGGGCACTAGAGAAGAATGTGTATTCCATTGCTTTGGGATGGAATGTTCTGAATATGTCTGTGAAGTCCATTTGGTCCAGTGTGTCATTTAAAGTCTTTATTTCCTTGTTGATCTTTTGCTTAGATGATCTGTCCAATTCAGTGAGGGGGGTGTTAAAGTCCCCCACTGTTACTGTATGGTTGTCAATGTGTTTCTTTGCTTTTGTTATTAATTTCCTTATATAATTGGCTGCTCCCATGTTAGGGGCATAGATATTTACAATTGTTAGATCTTCTTGTTGGATAGACCCTTTAAGTAGGATATAGTGTCCTTCCTCATCTCTTATTACAGTCTTTGGTTTAAAATCTAATTTGTCTAATATAAGGATTGCCACCCCAGCTTTCTTTTGGTGTCCATTAGCATGGTAAATGGTTTTCCACCCCCTCACTTACAATCTGGGGATGTCTTTGGGTCCAAAATGAGTCTCTTGCAGACAGCATATCGATGGGTCTTGTTTTTTAATCCAATCTGATAGCCTGTGTCTTTTGATTGGGGTATTTAGCCCATTTACATTCAGGGTAACTATTGAAAGATATGAATTTAGTGCCATTGTATTGCCTGTAAGGTGACTGTTACTGTATATTGTCTGTGTTCCTTTCTGGTCTATGTTGCTTTTAGGCTCTCTCTTTGCTTAGAGGACCCCTTTCAAGATTTCTTGGAGGGCTGGTTTCGTGTTTGCAAATTCCTTTAGTTTTTGTTTGTCCTGGAAGCTTTTTATCTCTCCTTCTATTTTCAATGACAGCCTAGCTGGATCTAGTATTCTTGGCTGCATATTTTTCTCATTTAGTGCTCTGAATATATCCTGCCAGTCGTTTCTGGCCTGCCAGGTCTCTGTGGATAGGTCTGTTGCCATACTAATGTTTCTATCATTGTAGGTTACATATCTCTTCTCCTGAGCTGCTTTCAGGATATTCTCTTTGTCTCTGAGACTCGTAAGTTTTACTATTAGATGTCAGGGTGTTGACCTATTTTTATTGATTTTGAGAGGGGTTCTCTGTGCTTCCTGGATTTTGATGCCTGTTTCCTTTCCCAAATTAGGGAAGTTCTCTGCTATAATTTGCTCCATTATACCTTCTGCCCCTCTCTCTCTTTCTTCTTCTTCTGGGATCCCAATTATTCTAATGTTGTTTCGTCTTATGGTATCGCTTATCTCTCGAATTCTGCCCTCGTCATCCAGTAGTTGTTTATCTCTCTTTTTCTCAGCTTCTTTATTTTCCACCATTTGGTCTTCTATATCACTGATTCTCTCTTCGGCCTCATTTATCCTAGCAGTTAGCGCCCCCATATTTGATTGCACCTCATTAATAGGCTTTTTGATTTCGACTTGGATAGATTTTAGTTCTTTTACTTCTCCAGAAGGGGTTTCTCTAATAACTCCCATGCTTTTTTCAAGCCCAGCTAGTATCTTTAAAGTGATGATTCTGAACTCTAGATCTGACATCGTACTAATGTCCGTATTGAGTAGGTCCCTGGCAGTCGGTACTACCTCTTGTTCTTTTTCTTGAGGTGATTTTTTCCGTCTTGTCATTGTGTCCAGAGGAGAATAGATGAATGAGAGAACAAAATGCTAACAGGGTAACAACGTCCCCAGAAAATATACTCTAAACAAATCAGAAAAGATCTGAAGCAGGGGGAAAAGAAAGGGAAAGAGAGAAAAAAGAAAAAGAAAAAAAAGAAAAAGATAAAAATAAAAACAAACAAAAACAGAACAAAACAAAAAAAAGCAGAATATAATCAAATATGATCAGGCTGGTACATAGATCAGTGCCACACACTAGAATTTGGGTGTATTTTGGTCTGTTAGAAGAAAGTGCCTCCCAAAATTTTAAAGAAAGAAAAACTTATATATGTACAAAAATAAGGGTTTATATGATGAAGGGATGGAATATGACTGTTAAGGTGAAAATTATAAAAAATTTTATAAAAGGAATTGATAAGAAGTTGTTTGAAAAAAGAAAGAAGAGGATTTAAAAAAAAGAAGAAAAAAAAGGGAGAGAATGTGATCAGGCAGGGGAGTAGAAAAAAACCATACACTAGAGATTTAGGGTATATTTTGATCGTTAGAAGAAACTATCTCAAAATTTTAAAGAGAGAACAACTTATTTATATATGCCAAAAATACAGGTAACTACCATGAAGGGATAGAATATGACTCTAAAAATGAAAAATAAAAATTCTTTTTTAAAGAAGGGATTGATAAGATGTTGGTTGAAAAAGGGAAAAAGAAAAATTCAAAAAAAAAAGTTAAAAAAAAAATTAACTTTGAAAGACTACAGAATCATGGTAAAAAAGCCATGGATTCTATGTGCAGCATTCCCCTAGCTCTGGAGTTCTGCCATTCTCATTGATGGGTAAACTTGGTCTTGGCTGGCTGTTCTCGCTGCTCTTCTGGGGGAGGGGCCTGTTGCCGTGGTTCCCAAATGTCTTTGCCGGAGGCGGAATTGCCCCGCCCTTGCCGGTCCGGGCTAAGTAATCTGCTTGGGTTTGCTCTCGGAGCTTTTGTTCCCTGCAAGCTTTCCGTACAGCTTTGGAGGCCGAGAGTGAAAATGGCGGCCTCCCAATCTCCGCCCCGGAGGAGCCGAGAACTCGGGGCCCCGCTCCTCAGTGAGCCCCCAGAGAAAAGCAGTCAGTCACTCCCGTCTCCCCGGTCTCCGGCCGCACTCCGTGCTCACCCGGCCTGTGACAGCGCGTTTCTATCTCTGGCACCTGACCCCGTGTGGAGTCTCCAAATCCAGCAGATCCCCGCGGTGCGCTCCCGCACCTCTCCTCCCGGGGGGGAGGAAGGGGAGTCTCCCCGGATCTGCCGCTTGTTGGGTCCCTGCTGGAGCGGCAGTGGCCCGACTGTGCCGCGGATCACGGTTTATGGCAACCCTGAGCTGAGAGCCCGCGCCTCGGCTCCGTCTCTGCAGCCGGCTTCCCTGCTCCGATCCCTGGGAGCTCTGCTGCACTCAGGCACCCCCGGTTTTCCCGTGACCCCGAGGGTCCCGAGACCACACTGTCCCGCGAGGGTTCCACCCCCAGCTTAGCCACCAGAGTGACGTCCCTCAGTGGAGCAGACTCTAAAAGTTCCGATTTTGTGCTCCGTGGCTCTATCACTTGCCAGAAGCGGCCGACGGAGGCCCCTCCCCCGCCGTCTATCCTCCCGAATATCGCCTCAGATTCACTTCTCCACATGTCCTACCTTCCAGAAAGTGGTCGCTTTTCTGTTCAGAGAGTTGTTGCTATTCTTTTCTTTGATCTCCTGTTGAGTTTGTAGGTGTTCAGAATGGTTTGATCCCTATCCAGCTGAATTCCTGAGACCAGACGAAATCCAGGTCTCCTACTCCTCCGCCATCTTGTTCCACCCCCCTAAATTTCTGGATTCTATTTCCTTTTATTTCTTATTAATCGGCCAAATATTCTCCAAATCATCTCTTTCTTGTAACAGCCTGACAGATGTAACCATCTACATCTGACTCACAATACTAAGGTTCTGTTTTATAAACCCTTCCCCTAGGGCTACTGGCCCATGAGGCTCATGATCTGCCTCAGAATTATCCAGGGAATGGTTCTGCCATTGCAACACAGGTCAGCACTTTCTGAGCCTTCTTATATCAGTTTTCTTGTTGTCCACAACATGACCACTAAGCCAGTGTCACACATTTGATGTCTTGGAGTGGCAACAGCTCTTTTCAATGTACCAATTTCTATATTACTCAAGATAAGTACAACTAGTTACTGTGATAATCTCTACAACTGTGAGTTAACATAATAGAGGTTTCTGTTTCACACCATATTCAGTGCTGGTTGGGAAGTTCTCCTGGAGTGTCTCCTCCATGGAGTGACTCAGGGATCCAGGATGATATGATGTCACCATCTTCAATGGGTGACATCTACAGTAACCATGGGAGGGCATGAGAAAGTGCATTGGTGTTTTACGCCTATGCCTGAAAGTAGAATACACTACTTCTGTCTCCATCTGCACTCCATTAGCCAGAATCCAATAACATGACCGCAACTATTTGCAATTAAAAGTGGAAAACAGTCTTCCTTTGTGTCTGAGAGGAGCAGAAGTGAATGGTGACCATATATATAGTCAGTCTGTGCCATACCCCATGAGACTTTATTGTTGTATCCACTCAATGCTTGTTTAGATTCACCCTCATGCTTGGCACATCTTTGCTCTTTTTACATTCTTGCATGTGACACTTTCCCTCTGCCTGAAGTAGATTTTTTAGAATTTCTTTAAGTGGGTGTCTTCTGGCAGGAACCTCTCTCAGTTTCATTTAACTGAAATTTGCCTTTCAGTTTGTCTTTGTCTTTAAGAGAAATTTCTAATGAATGTAAAGAAAGTTGATAGTTGATAGTTACTTTATCTCAGTTCATTGAAGATATTATTTATTCCATAGTGGTCTAGCCCCTATTGTTGCAGATGAACAGTCGGCTTTCAATTTAACTGTTGTTCTTTTCTCTCTGGATGCTTTTAAAATCTTCTCTTTGCCTTTGCTGTTCTGTAATCTCATTAGCATGTGTCCAGGTATGGGCTTATTTATTTTTATATTTAATGCTTGAGATTCTTTGATTTCTTGAATCTACAGATTTATGATTTTCTTCAGTTCCAGAAAGTCCCAAGACATTATATGGGCAAATCTAGCCTCCACACCACTCTTTTTCTTCTCTTGGACTTTTATTAGATGTATATTAAACTCTCCCACTCTAGTCTCTGTGTTCTTATGCCTTTTTGATATTTTCCATCTATGTCTTTCTGGCTACCTTCTGGATCATTTCTTCTGATATATCTGCAATTCATTAATTCTTTCCTAAACTGTATCACATCTGATGTGAAACTCCTCCATAGAGTTTTTAAATGTGTTATATTTTTCGTTTCTAGAAGTTCCATTTAGTTATTTTTCAAAACTTATTATTATTTATAGTTTCTTGTTCTCTTCCCATATCTTCCAGTTTGTGTTTTAGTTCTTTAAGCATATTATATATACTTATACTGTTATCTCTGGCTAATAATTTTATTACCTAAGGAAATTGAATGGCAGTTTACACATACACATCCTGGATCTCACTCTCTTGTGATGCCTCATTATTGTGTATTTGTTTATTTTACTGCAACTCTTAGACACTTTTGGGTGGCCGTGCTTTGAGACCTGGAATGCAGGGTGGTTTCTTCAGAAAATATTTGCATTCACTTCCGCAAGGCACTTTGTAGGTTTGCTCTAAATTAAATTCTCAGGTTGAAATAACTTAGCAGTGTGAATTCTAGCCAAAATCCTATGTGAGCACCACTTTTGGGGTCCAAATTCTCAGTGTCAGTTTCCCACCCTCTACCTGGACCAGACGTTTAAGTTTCCTGACATTCTCCTGGGTTTATTTCTGGTTTGTCCTTACATGGAAGTTAGAGCTCTTTGGGATCCAGTCTTAAAGGGGGGATAAATTCCTGTTAGACCTTCTACCTCAGACAGGCCCTGAGAGAAGCTTCCTGCTCTCCATGCTTCATGAGACCATTAAAACTTATGCTAGATTCACTTGATTTTACAAATGTCTTCAGAGAAAAAAGCTAGCTTGAACAGTCTGTTTATATATCTGAATTCCCATATTTATTTAATTTTTGGCTACAGAATTTACTTACTTTATTGATAGATCATCAACGCACCTTAGATTTTATTACCCAGCATTTTATTTATTTGTTTGTTTATTTATTTATTTATTTATTTATTTATATTTATTTGACAGAGAGAAACACAGCGAGAGAGGGAGCACAAGCAGGGGCAGTGGGAGAGGGAGAAGCAGACTCCCCGCCGAGCAGGGAGCCCGATGTGGGACTCGATCCCAGGACCCTGGGACCATGACCTGAGCCAAAGGCAGACGCTTAATGACTGAGCCACCCAGGCGCCCTATTATCCAGCATTTTTAAAGATTTTATGTATTTATTTGATAGAGAGAAAGCCAGAGACAGAGCACAAGCAGAGGGGGAAGGGGCAAAAAGAGAGGGAGAAGCAGACTCCCTGCTGAGCAGGGAGCCAGATGCGGGGGCTTGATTCCAGGACCCTGGGATCATGACCTGAGCCAAAGCAGACACTTATCCGACTGAGCCACCCAGGCACTCCTATCCAGCATTTTTAATAACTTTTTGATGGAAAGGAAAACACAAGGGGGATCCACTATAGTCTACCATATTACCCTGTCTATTGATATTTGTCATAAGGCCCACTTCATCACCAAATGGTGACCGCCCCCAGTAGAGGACAGACTTACCTTTAGACTTACTTTTCATTCTATTCTAAAAGTAAAGCATCCTAATTAAAGTAAGTTGAAAATATAGAGAAAAGTTTAACTCTAAGATTCAAGATATTTGGATATATTTCCATACAAATATGTCCATATTATCAACTTGGCTTTTTTCCTTCCAGTCTTTTCCCCTCTAAATAGAAATTTTTATATTGAGATTAACTAGAGAAATGGTTAATTAAATGTGAAGCAATATTCAGCAGCACTTAAAAGCAACAATTTATAAATCTTATGTGATATTATAAAGAAATTCTTTTTGAGGGACAACTGGGTGATTGAGTTGATTAAGCATCTACCTTTGGCTCAGGTCATGATCCCAGGGTCCTGGGATCCAGCCCCACGTTGGGCTCCCTGCTCAGCAGGGAGCCTGCTTCTCCCTCTCCCTTTGCCTCTCTCCCCAGTTTATGCTCTCTCTCTCTCTCACTCACACTCTCTCTCTCAAATAAATAAATAAAATCTTAAAAAAAAATTCTTTCTGATGTAATGGTAAGCTGGGCAAAGTGTAGAGAAAGCAATTGCGTGGGGGTGGAGGGGGCTGCTCTCCTGGACCACTCACTCTAGGCACCAGCAAGAGCCAGCCAGCTCATTCCGAGGCTCTACAGCAGGCACTCTGTAACTGGGTGTTGACTGATAGCTAACACTAGGGGCCCCCGAGCCCCTAGATATCTCTAGAGCAGCAAGCAAAGGGATCTTGTTCTCTTGCCTTCTCTAAAGACAACAAAAGAATTCATAGAGGATCACTCAATTCATGCCCTCTAATGACAATTACACACAATTTGCTTGCAGTTTAACATAAGCTTAATTATGGACAACAAATTGCTACCTAACAGGACTCTAATATTAATTTTTAAACTCCCCACCCCCACCCCAACTAACTAAGGAACCAGTGGAAACTTCGATTCAATTAAGGCAAGAGTCAATGCCTGGCCCTTTGCTTATGGCCAGTGAGCATGCCCATGTGTCCCTCACTGTCCCCAGTCGTGCCCCACAAGGATCCTACTTCAGTCTCTGCCTTTGTACTTGTCCAGAGTTTACTGTGAGAGTGGAAACCTGTAGCAATGATGCTGCTAAGGAAACTTGGCATTCTCCCAATACCCTCCGCAAAAGGGTTCCATCTAGTTTCCAATGCTGAGTGTTTGTTTGGGCTTATGTGCTGCCTCTGTTTAGTCTACAAAACTGGTGTTTTAGGCTCTGCTTCCAGTATGAGGAGAATAACTTCCAGGTTGGGTCTAAGGTGAACATAGACCATTGTACACCCCCCCCCCCATCACAAAGAGAAGTGGGAATGGAACTGCCCATATGAGAGGATTAAACCTCTCTCGGGGCTTACTGCTGTGTGGCTGCTAAAACTATTGTTGCACTGTTCTGTTCAGCATTGCATCTTAACCCCTAGGCCAGAGCCAGACTCTTTCTAGGTGCTCCATAAATACCCATGACAGCAGAACCCAGATATTTCTTTCTAACAAACTAAAGAACCGCACAAATGTATTTTTTAAATGTTTACATATCTATATGCATAGTGTTTATGCTCCCTTGTGGGACTTAGCACGTTAGGGTTTACAACGAAGGCTTTTTGGATCTTTGCCTATTCTTTGTAACTAAGCCATTAGTTCCATGAGGGCAGGAGCCCACATATCTCTCTCCATACACCCCACAGGTTCACACAGCACCAGGCACATGCATGGCTGGCATTCAATGACATGAGTACTTTGGTTGGCCAACTAAACAAACATGTGAATGCTGGGTCCATGAAATCATATACTTGCCATTTCAGAGTTGGTGGTGGTTGCAGAAGCTGTCAGTGGCCCCAAGATGAGAAATACCCCAAGATATGACTCACCAATACCTCTCAAATACAGTGGGTCCTGATCTCCCTGCAGATGGCTAAGCTTACTCCCAGTCAAAAGCTGGTCATTCTCACTTATTTGTGAGTTCCATCATACCCCCATAGAATAGGCCAGCATTCAGGAAGCCTATGGCTACAGAATAGCATACATATGGCGAGACCACCACTCCACTATAAAACTCCTGACTGCCACAGTTGCTGAAGAGTGTTGATACATGAGGACCCATAGAAGGCTGGTCATATTTTTGAGTAACTGATGACAGAAAGAAAGGTCTCAAAAAGCAGCTTCCTGGGAGCACCCCCATCTTAACGAAATGAGCTGCCTTGTGCTTCTCCCTGACCCTTGGTTTTGGGTCAAGACTGGAGATGAAAGGTGATGAGAAGAACAGCCAGGACGTGACAGTCTCTGCTTCTCTGCAGCTGTGGGTCTTCAAGCTAGCCAAGTCCTGGCCAACCTTAAACACGCTCATCAAGATCATCGGGAACTCGGTGGGAGCGCTGGGGAACCTCACCATCATCCTGGCCATCATTGTCTTTGTCTTCGCTCTGGTGGGCAAGCAGATACTTGGGGATAATTACTGGGACAACCGGCATAATATCTCCGCGCCCAATGAAGAATGGCCGTGCTGGCACGTGCACGACCTCTTCCACTCCTTCCTCATCATCTTCCGGATCCTGTGTGGAGAGTGGATCGAGAACATGTGGGCCTGCATGGAAGTTGGCCAGAAATCCATATGCCTCATCCTTTTCTTGACAGTGATGCTTCTGGGGGACCTGGTGGTAAGTGCTGAGCCCCGCTGGGGGCACTGTCTTGGGGGCCATGGAGGAGACTTATGGGTTATCCTAAAAAGCTTTGAGGTTGCACATTTTTATGCCCCCATCATACCTCCCAGACTGTAATTCTTCAAACTTTGCAAAGTCATGTGGGGCTGTTCTAAGAACTGTCCCATGGGAGGTAACTTGACTTGCTGGTGTGAGCACATAGGAGAGGGGTGGAAAGACCTGTTTAGAATCCCAGTTCTACCACTAGTAAGGCTGGAAGACCCAGCACAAGAGACAATCTCCTCCAGCTTTAATTTCCTTACAATCAAGAAAATAGTGCTTACTCAGAGGCTTACCCAGGGAATGAAATTACAGGAGATGACATAGGCAAATTGCCTAGTGCAGTGTCTAGGCCACAACAGGAACTCAGTAAATGTTAGCTGTTAGTCGTTGAAGAAAAATTTCCTTCCCCACTCTAGGGGTTCTCAGAAGATATTTTTCTCTAGTGCTGTGAGAGCTGACTGATTTCTCTAAGATACACAGGTCCTAGCTAAGAGCAGGAGGGCGGGCACTATGGGACAAGATGAAAGAGAGAAGCTGGGTCATGGACCACATCCAATGCCACAATGTCAATAACAAAATCCACTTCCACATTTGGGGGAGCCCCATTTGGCCCCGGCACCCCTTCTCTATCCTAGTTGGCCCCTTGTCCTCAGCTTACCCCCACCCACTGTGGTTCTGGGCACCCTTGCTGCACCAGCACTGGCTACTAGAGAGGGACATATGGACCCTCAGAAGTCCCTTTCTTACTGCCCTGAAAGTCAACCAACTTGGATTATTTTCCTGTAAGAGTTTTACAGACACAAGATAGCTAAACCAGGAGAGATGAAACAACAAATCCAGACTTTTCAGTCTTTCCCACCTGGGGCATGGAGCCAGAGATGCCTTCCCCCCCATTCCTGAGTTAGGGGGTGGGCTGAAGATCCTTTCTTCCAGGCTGAGGTCAGCATGCCTGCAGAGCTACAGGGGCCCCGAACCCTCAGGCAGGAAGTTTCCCTTCCTGAGCACTTTTACAGCCCTCGGGTAGTTTCCTCTTCACAACCACTCCAAAAGGGAGGGAGTCCCCACTTCCAGCTCATGGGGGAAGAACATGAAGTTGGAAACAGCAAGGAGATTGCCCAGGATCCCAGAGTGAGGAAAAGAACCCAGGGCTTTGGCAGATGACAGTGGCCTCAGGGCAGACCCATACGTGTTCCTCTCCCTTATCCCTGAATGTCCCTTGGTTTGGCAGGGGTGATCCTTCTCTATGACAGAAAATGTGCTTCCAAGCCTTGTCCACATGAGGCAGGTCGCTTGGGACATCCCCAAGACTCCCTTCAGTGGCTCTCAAAATGTTCATTCTCCCAGGAGGGAAAGCGTGTTGGGTGGACAGGGAGAGGCCCAGGTGTGGCTGTCCTGCCCTCCGGCTGCCAACCTGGCAGACTATGGAGGGACTCAGCTCCTCGTTGGTGGAGCCATCTTTGCTTCCACTCCTTCTCTCCAGGTGCTCAACCTGTTCTCACCCTGCTGTTGAACTCCTTCATTGCCAACAACCTTGTAGCTCCAGATGAAGACAGGGAGGTGAACAACCTGCAGGTTGCCCTGGCATGGATCCAGCATTTGGCCATCGTACCAGGAAGGCCATTTGCAGCTTCTTCACCAGGCCTTGCCTGCTGCCCTGCCCAAGACAGAGCCCCAGCTGGTGGTGAAACTCCCCCTCTCCAGCTCCAAAGCTGAGAACCACATTGCTGCTGATATAGCTGTGGGGAGCCCCAGAGGGCTTCCAGTGTCCAGAGGCCCCAGGGATGACCACAATGACTTCATCACCAATCCTAACATATGGGTCTCTCTGTCCATTGCCGAAGGCAAATCTGACCCCGATGAACTGGAGGAGGATGGTGAGGAGGATGCTCGGAGCTCCCAGCAGGAAGTGATCCCTCAAGGGCGGGTGAGAGTCCTCACATGGGACAGGCTCAGGGCTGGAGTGACAGGGGCAGAAGGGAAAATAGAATAAGGAGGTTTTCCAACATCAGGACTGGCACAGCCTGGATGAGCCCCGGGCAAGCCAAGCATAGGAGCACTAGATGTCAGGAAGCAAATACCATGCCAAGCTTTCTGGAGGACGTGGCATTTGAGCAGGGCCTGGAAACAAAGGGTCAGAATTCCCCAGGCAAGCAGAGAGCAGGGACAGCACCTTAGTCCCAGGCCACTTTGACGTTCTTGGGATTGTCTTTCACACAACTGCCCCGCTTATTTCACCCAACTCGGGCTCTGTGCCTGAGATGCTAACAAGACTCCTCTAAGAACAGATGTGGTCCAAGAGCGAGATTTATCTGATCTTCATCGGAAGCCTAGGGAGTCCTGCTCATTATGTGACTCATTTATCCAGCCTTTCCCAAAAAACCAGACCGGCGGGGGTCGTGTGTCACAGGGAAATGACACTTCTGCACAATATGGGAAGGCAGGGGTACCTGTGGGGTCTGGAGACAGGCAGGGCTGATGGCCAGGCCACTAAGTGGCCTCAGACGGCTGTGCTTTGAGTCCGTAGCTCTACCACAGCCTTCTTCCCCTGCAGCTGTCACTTCTCGTGTGTTCCAGCAGCTGCTATTATCAGCTGCCATATTTTACATGCATATTTTATATGTGTGGGTGACAGCCAAGGGCAGGGCGTCACCATCCCCGGAATAAAGGACATGGACTCTGTGACGACTGTCTCCACTCAGAGGCATTTTCAGTTACTTTGGGGTTCTTGGGGGACTTCAGATGGCCAAGTTTGCCACCTCTCTGACCTCTGAACAAGTAATAATGGTCATGGCTAACATCTATTGAGCCAAGCACTTCATGCCAAGTGTTGTACAAGCATT
This sequence comes from Halichoerus grypus, assembly GCF_964656455.1. NCBI lineage: Eukaryota > Metazoa > Chordata > Mammalia > Carnivora > Phocidae > Halichoerus > Halichoerus grypus. The sequence goes on from NC_135724.1 coordinate 66,655,864, forward strand.
CACCTATTTAGTCATCAAAAGCACTGAATAAAGTAGATTTTGCTTTCTCAATTTTGCAGGTGGGAAAAATGGAGATCAGGTTGAATTTATTTGCGTAAAGCCACATAGCTTGTAAGGAATGGAGTCGAGAGTTAAACAGACGTGGTTAGAGAGACTCCGGGCTCGCTTCTTACAAGCGTGTGTGTATGGATGCATGTATGTATGCTGCAGAGATTAGGTCCTTAGCTCTGGCAGACTATGAGGTGCAAGATGTCTTCAAACTGAGAAGCAGTCAGCTGAGGGTGGGCACAGGTGCCCAGATGGGACCCTCGCTCACTAGCAGGAGCAGCTGCAGCAAGTCGGGAGGTGTGAGGGCCACCAGGCAGCCAGGAGCCCAGGCTCTGGAATGTCCTCTGAGGACTTGGCTTCCCACGTGGGTGAGAAGTGGAAAGATGAGGCTGCTGCCCAGGCCCCTGCATAGGTAGGTATGTGAGCTCCCAGGAGAGGCTGAACAGCCTGCCAGACCCTGACCGGTGGGATGGTAGGGGCTGGCGGATGGGGTGGCTCGGAAAGTGGTATTTCAGACTGCAGTCGCCCACATAACCTAACGTCTCATGGTGACTAGTGTTCAGGTCAGTCCTAACCTCCGGGCTGTTCAGCACAATTTCAGTGGAAAGAAGGGGGTTCCTCAAGATGGGGGGTAGGGGGTGATGAGGACGAGATCCTCCACCTCTCTGAATCTCCTTGTCTTCATCTCTGAAACTGAATGGTAATGCCTACCTGGTAGGACTCTTTCGAAGCTTATACGAAATGCTGCTTGTCAAGTGTTTTGTTCCTGCCTGAGATGGAATAAGTGCCAAGAAAATGACAGTCAAGAAACAAGAGAACAAAAGACAATGCGTGGAGAAAGTGTGTTTCTGAGGGGAAAGATGGCGGAGGAGTAGGGGACCCTATTTCAACTGGTCCCCGGAATTGAGCTGGATATCTACCAGACCACTCTGAGCACCCACGAAACCAGCCTGAGATGTCAGAAGATCTGGATCTCTACAAACAGAATATCACAGGCAGTTGGTTTTGAGGTACGAAGCGGAGAGCTGTGATCCTGCGGGCAGATATCGGAGGATAAACGGCGGCGGGAGGGTGCCTGGCGGTGGGGATCCTACACCGCCGGTGAGTGTCAGCCTCGCGCGCTGCAGATGGAGCACAGACTCGCAGACCGGTAGCGTCGGGAAAGGACTTTAGGGCAGCCCCCGAGGTGGAGGACCAGACCGGCGGGGTCGTGTGCACGTGAACTGCAGCCCTCTGGACAGAAACCAGAGCGACGGTCGCGCGCACCCGAACTGCAGCCTCGAGTCGGAAACCCGGAGCGCCGGGTCAGGTGAACTGCAACCCCCGGGGTGGAAACCATGAGCGGCAGAGTCGCGCGCACGCGAATTGGGAGCGGCTGGCGGTTTTAGAAGCACAAAGGGCAGAGACATGCCCCGACCTGGAGGCAGGACTGGGAGCACTGCGGAGGGGTGCACAACCCAGGACGCTGCAGTTTATAGCAACACGGACAGAAACGAGACGGTGTGGCCTGGAGAGCTCACTGAAGAACAGACTGAGGTCTCTCTGCTCTGAGGCAGAGGGTTGGAAACGGTCTCTTCTGCTCTGACTCGCAGAAGAGACGTGGAAAGCCGCCAGGGAAAGGCACCAGAGAACAAAAGTCCCAAAGACTGATTCCCACTGAGCCCATCCCCCGCCACAGGGGCGCAGGGCAACTCCGCCGGAACAGGGTTGCCTGAGTAACAGCGCGGCAGGCCCCTCCCACAGAAGACAGGCTGGGAAAACAAGAGGCCAGCAACCCTAAGGTCCCTAGAAAACAGGTGCATCTTGCTTGGGTTCTGGTCAATAATTTGGACTCTATACATTCCCTCAAACACCCATCAACAGAATGACTAGGAGGAGGAGCCCCCAAAACAGAAAAGACTCAGAGATTATGACTTATGCTGCAGATTTACAAATGGATGCATATATAACCAAGATGTCGGAGATGGAATTCAGGCTAGCAATTGTGAAGACAATGGCTAGAATGGAGAAATCAATTAATGGCAACATAGAGTCTCTAAGGGCAGAAATAAAAGGTGAATTGGCAGAACTTAAAAATGCTATCAATGAGATCCAATCCAATCTAGATAATCTAACAGCTAGGGTAACTGAGACAGAAGAGAGAATAAGCGATCTGGAAGACAGTATAATAGATAAAAAGGGAAAAGAGGAGGCCAGGGAAAAACAACTCAGAATCCGTGAAAATAGAATCAGAGAAATAAGTGACACCATGAGGCATTCCAATGTCAGAATAATTGGAATCCCAGAGGGAGTGGAGAGAGAGAGGGCTAGAAGATGTATTTGAGCAAATTGTAGCTAAGAACTTCCCTAATCTGGGGAATGAAACAAACATTTGAGTCCTAGAGGCAGAGAGGGCCCTCCTAAGATCAAGGAAAACAGGCCAACACCCCGGCATGTAATAGTAAAACTTGCAAATCTTAGAACCAAGGAAACCATCTTAAGGGCAGTTAGGGGGAAGAGATTCCTTACGTACAGAGGGAGGAACATCAGAATAACGTCAGACCTATCCACAGAGACCTGGCAAGCCAGAAAGGCCTGGCAAGACATATTCAGGGTACTAAATGAAAAGAACATGCAGCCAAGAATACTCTATCCAGCAAGGCTTTCATTTAGAATGAATGGAGAGTTGCAGAGCTTCCACGACCAGCAGAAGTTGAAAGAATATGTGACCACTAAGCTGGCCCTGCAAGAAATATTAAGGGGGGTTCTATAAAAGGAGAAAGACCCCGGGCGCCTGGGTGGCTCAGTTGGTTAAGCGACTGCCTTCGGCTCAGGTCATGATCCCAGGGTCCTGGGATCGAGTCCCGCATCGGGCTCCCCGCTCAGCGGGGAGCCTGCTTCTCCCTCTGACCCTATCCCCTCTCATGCTGTTTCTCTCTCTCTCTCTCTCTCAAATAAAAAAAAAAAAAAAAAAATCTTTAAAAAAAAAAAAAAAAAAGGAGAAAGACCCCAAGAGTGATCTACAACAGAAATTTACAGGGACAATCTATAAAAACAACGTCTTCACAGGCAACATGATGACAATTAATTCATATCTTTCAATAATCATTCTCAACATGAATGGCCTAAACACTCCCATAAAACGGCACAGGGTTGCAGATTGGATAAAAAGACAGGATCCATCCATATGCTGTCTACAAGAGACTCATTTTGAACCTAAAGAGACATCCAGACTGAAAGTGAAGGGATGGAGATCCATCTTCCATGCCAGCGGACCTCAAAAGAAAGCTGGGGTAGCAATTCTTATATCAGACAAATTAGATTTTAAACTAAAGTCTGTAATAAGAGACACAGAAGGACACTATATCATTCTTAAAGGGTCTATCCAACAAGAAGATCTAACAATTGTAAATATCTATGCCCCCAATATCGGAGCAGCCATCTACATAAGCCAACTGTTAACCAAAATAAAGAGTCATATTGATAACAATACGTTAATTGTAGGAGACCTCAATACTCCACTCTCAGCAATGGACAGATCATCTAAGCAGAAAATCAACAAGGAAACAAGAGCTTTGAATGATACATTGGACCAGATGGACCTCATAGATATTTACAGAACATTCCATCCTAAACAACAGAATACTCATTCTTCTCGAGCGCACATGGAACTTTCTCCAGAATAGACCATATACTGGGTCACAAATCAGGTCTCAACCAATACCAAAAGATTGAGATTATTCCCCGCATATTCTCAGATGACAATGCTCTAAAACTGGAACTCAATCACAAGAAAAAATTTGGCAGAAATTCAAACACTTGGAAGCGAAAGACCACTCTGCTCAAGAATGTTTGGGTCAACCAAGAAATCAAAGAAGTACTTAAACAATTCATGGAAATCAATGAGAACGAAAACACATCGGTCCAAAACCTATGGGATACTTCAAAGGCGGTCCTAAGGGGAAAATACATAGCCATCCAAGCCTCACTCAAAAAAATAGAAAAATCCCGAATTCACCAACTAACTCTACACCTTAAAGAACTAGAGAAAAAGCAACAAACGACGCCTAAGCCACGCATTAGAAGAGAAATAATTAAAATTAGAGCTGAAATCAATGAATTAGAAACCAGAAACACAGTAGATCAGATCAATGAAACTAGAAGTTGGTTCTTTGAAAGAATTAATAAGATTGATAAACCACTGGCCAGACTTTTCCAAAAGAAGAGAGAAAAGACCCAAATTAATAAAATTATGAATGAAAGGGGAAAGATCACGACTAACACCAAGGAAATAGAAACAATTATTAGAAATTATTATCAACAACTATATGCCAATAAACTGAGCAATCTGGATGAAATGGAGGCCTTCCTGGAACCCTATAAGCTGCCAAGACTGAAACAGGAAGAAATTGACAACCTGAATAGGCCAATAACCAGTAACGAGATTGAAGCAGTGATCAAAAACCTCCCAAAAAACAAGAGTCCAGGGCCTGATGGATTCCCTGGGGAATTCTACCAAACATTCAAAGAAGAAATCATACCTATTCTACTGAAGCTGTTTCAAAAAATAGAAACAGAAGGAAAACTTCCAAACTCATTCTATGAGGCCAGCATTACCTTAATCCCCAAACGAGGCAAAGACCCCATCAAAAAGGAGAATTTCAGACCGATATCCCTGATGAATATGGATTCCAAAATCCTAGCTAATAGGATCCAACAATACATTAAAAGGATCATCTACCATGACCAAGTGGGATTTATCCCCAGGATGCAAGGGTGGTTCAACATTCGCAAATCAATCAATGTGATAGAACACATTAATAAGAGGAGGGAGAAGAACCATATGGTCCTCTCAATTGATGCAGAAAAAGCATTTGACAAAATACAACATCCTTTCCTGATTAAAACTCTCCAGAGTATAGGGATAGAGGGCACATTCCTCAAGCTCATAAAATCCATCTATAAAAAACCCACAGCGAATATCATCCTCAATGGGGAAAAGCTGAGAGCCTTTCCCTTAAGATCAGGAACACGTCAAGGGTGCCCACTCTCACCACTGTTGTTCAACATAGTACTAAAAGTCCTAGCAACAGCTATCAGACAACAAAAAGAAATAAAAGGTATTCAAATTGGCAAAGAAGAAGTCAAACTCTCTCTTTTCGCAGACGACATGATACTTTATGTGGAAAACCCAAAAGACTCCACCCCCAAATTACTAGAACTCATCCAGCAATTCAGTAATGTGGCAGGATACAAAATCAATGGACAGAAATCAGTTGCTTTCTTATACACTAACAACGCAACTGTAGAAAGAGAAATTAGAGAAACGATTCCATTTACAATAGCACCAAAAACCATAAGATACCTCGGAATAAACATAACCAAAGAGGTAAAGGATCTATATTCGAGGAACTACAAAACACTCATGAAAGAAATTGAAGAAGACACAAAAAGGTGGAAAAATATTCCATGCTCATGGATCGGAAGAATAAACATTGTTAAAATGTCTATGCTACCCAGAGCAATCTATACCTTCAATGCCATCCCGATCAAAATTCCAATGACATTTTTCAAAGTGCTGGAACAAACAATCCTAAAATTTGTATGGAATCAGAAAAGACCCCGAATCACCAAGGAAATGTTGAAAAAGAAAACAAAGCATCACGTTGCCTGATTTCAAGCTATATTACAAAGCAGTGATCACCAAGACAGCATGGTACTGGCACAAAAACAGACATACAGACCAATGGAACAGAATAGAGAACCCAGATATGGACCCTCAACTCTATGGTCAAATAATCTTTGACAAAGCAGGAAAAAACATGCAATGGAAAAAAGACAGTCTCTTCAATAAATGGTGCTGGGAAAATTGGACAGCCACGTGCAGAAGAATGAAACTCGACCATTCTCTAACACCACTCACAAAAATAAACTCAAAGTGGATGAAAGACCTCAATGTGAGACAGGAATCCATCCAAATCCTAGAGGAGAACATAGGCAGTAACCTCTTTGACATTGGCCACAGCAACTTCTTTCAAGATACATCTCCAAAAGCTAGTGAAACAAAAGCAAAAATGAACTTTTGGGACTTCATCAAGATAAAAAGCTTCTGCACAGCAAAGGAAACAGTCAACAAAACAAAGAGGCAACCCACACAATGGGAGAAGATATTTGCAAATGACACTACAGATAAAGGGCTGGTATCCAAGATCTATAAAGAACTTCTCAAACTCAACACCCAAAAAACAAATAAGCAAGTCAAAAAGTGGGCAGAAGATATGAAAAGACACTTCTCCGAAGAAGACATACAAATGGCTAACAGACACCTGAAAAAATGTTCATCATCATTAGCCATCAGGGAAATCCAAATCAAAACCACACTGAGATACCACCTTACACCAGTTAGAATGGCCAAAATGGACAGGGAAGGAAACAACAAATGTTGGAGAGGTTGTGGAGAAAGGGGAACCCTCTTACACTGTTGGTGGGAATGCAAGTTGGTACAGCCACTTTGGAAAACAGTGTGGAGGTGCCTCAAAAATTTAAAAATAGAGCTACTCTATGACCCAGCAATTGCACTACTGGGTATTTACCCCAAAGACACAGATGTAGTGAAAAGAAGGGCCCTATGCACCCCAATGTTCATAGCAGCAACGTCCGCAATAGCCAACCTATGGAAGGAGCCGAGATGCCCTTCAACAGATGAATGGATAAAGAAGATGTGGTCCATATATACAATGGAATATTACTCAGCCATCAGAAAAGATGAATACTCAACTTTTACATCAACATGGATGGGACTGGAGGAGATTATGCTAAGCAAAATAAGTCAAGCAGAGAAAGTCAATTATCATATGGTTTCACTTATTTGTGGAACATAAGGAATAACATGGAGGACATTAGGAGAAGGAAGGGAAAAATGGGGGGGGAATTGGAGGGAGAGATGAACCATGAGAGACTATGGACCTGAGAAACAAACAGGGTTTTAGAGGGGAGGGGGGAGGGGCGATTGGTTAGCCTGGTGATGGGTATTAAGGAGGGCACGTACTGCATGGAGCACTGGGTGTTATACAAAAACAATGGATCGTGGATCACTACATCAAAAACTAATGATGTATTGTATGGTGACTAACATAATATAATAAAATTAAAAACTACAAAAAAAAAAAAAAGTGTGTTTCTGAGCCAGCAGGTGAAAGTCAGAGTCGCTCGGGGGTGAGGAGGTCTTCCCTGTGCCTCGCCCCGCCCCCACTCTCTTCTGTCCACATCCTTTTTTCCAGCCAAAAACATTCTGGTGCTCTGGAGAGGCAGTCTGTAGTGAGTAGTGTACTGACAGCCTTATACAGACTGGGCAGGAAGCAAAATTGGGGTTTAGGAGTGTCTCACAAGAGCTAAAAGGAAACTTGGTGATTTCATGACAGATCTTTGAAGAAAAGCTACAGGGAAGAGGCATCTAGAAAGATTTAGCATCGTTAATATCAGGGCATTAAATTCAGGAATTGAACTTGACACCTAGCCTCTGAGAGCTGGCGCGGTGACAGGCACCGGGTGGGGCAAAGATAAGGAAGACATCACATGCCCCAAGTTATCACGTCCTTCAGCTGAGGAATGTCAGCCATGGCTGTGTGCCCCTGGGCAGGGTTGACCACAGCAGGGTGAGAGGAGAGGGTGGGCTGAGATGGGGTTGGGGGACCCCGGGCTGAACAGAAACCACTTGGTTCCTGCTGGGCGAGGATTGCCACCTTCTACACGTTTCCTTCTCATGTTTCCTTCAGAGCGTTCTCAGGATTCCCCTGGCTAGTCGTCTCTACTCAGTTTTCAGTACACAGCAGCTGGGTATTGGTTTGGTTTTGGTTTGGTTTGGTTTGGTTATTTTTTGTCCATGACCCTGGCCAGGCAGAGAAGGGCCTGACAGTGACGGATGGGGACCCACCCCACCATTTGGGTCCATTAGCCGAGCTATCAGGTTTACTAATATGAGAGCAGCTTCAACTCCTAATTGAATTCATCTGGAGACATTATAGGGCTGGAGCTGCCAGGAGGGCAGCAGGGCCCCTGCCCCATTGCTCCGCGATTAAACACTCAAGCCCAGTGAATGCTGCGAGTCTTTATGTGTGTAATTATGGTGTCTAGGGCCCTTGCCAGCACTCCATCAGGGACCTGGAGGTTTAAAGCCTCGCACTGTTAAACCTCTGGGGCTCCATAGAGAGCATCACTGTTCTGGGCCTCAGCTGGTGAGGCATCAAACACACAAGGATCGCTGTGGGGGGCGTGGGGGGGGATCTCCCTGCATCTCAGAGCCCTTGGCCAGGCAGACCTGTAGAGACCGTGTGCAGACTCACTGGGGCCCTCAGAGAGCCGAGTTCACTGCCCTGGGCTTCTGCCTTGCAGGGAGGGGACAAGACAAGCTCCTCAGAAGGCAGCACAGTGGACTGCCTGGATCCCGAGGAGATCTCTGAACGCACCCTATCTTGTTCTAAAGGCAGAAAATACATCTGACTCTTGGTTTCCCTCCATGTTTAGAATAGAGAGGCACATTGTGTTCTCACTAGATCACCTGCAGTAAGGGGATATACATACAGTTCACACTATGAAAGTCATTGGGGCTTCAATAATAAAAATCCATACATTAAAAAGCAACAACAGGGGCGCCTGGGTGGCTCAGTCGTTAAGCGTCTGCCTTCAGCTCAGGTCATGATCCCAGGGTCCTGGGATCAAGCCCCACATCGGGCTCCATGCTCCACAGGAAGCCTGCTTCTCGCTCTCTCACTCCCACTGCTTGTGTTCCCTCTCTCACTGTGTCTGTCTCTGTCAAATAAATAAATAAAATCTTTAAAAAAAAAAAAAAAAGGCAACACTTCCTTGAGTTTCCTGTTCCACACAACCCGGGACTGGACAGGACCCAGGCCCCATCCCAGCCATGCGGTGGCCCCTCAGGTGAGCACGGGCTCAGAGCCTAGCCCCTCAGGCAGCACTAGGCCCAGGCCCCGCAGCTTGTCAGGCTTCCAGAAATGGGTGGGCATAGGACAGGGGCTACCAGTATCCTCTCCAAGAAGGACGATACTCGGGGAGGAGTGGAGAGTGGGTGAGACCAATGGTAGGGAGGAACACCCGAAGGGCAGGATCGAGAGGCTGCTTGAGAGGGGTGAAGCTTCTCTCGTATTCCAGAGAATTCCTTTCCTATGGGGTGGCAAGTGGGTTTCCCAGCAGAATGCTTTCCCAACAGGGCTAGAGCAAAAATGCTCCCCCCTCCCCAGGGGGACATCCCTCACCATCAGTCACCTCTCTCCACAGGCTGCCTTCGCCGATGTCCCTGCTGTAAAGTGGACGCCAGCAAGTTTCCGTGGGCCATGGTCTGGCAGGTGCGCAAGGCCTGCTACCCCATCGTGGAGCACAGCTGGTTTGAAGCTTCATCATCTTCATGATCCTGCTCAGCAGTGGGTCTCTGGTAAGGGGAGGCAGGGCCCCTGCCCCAAAGCCCTCCAGATCGGTCTCCCACAATTCCAAGGCCCTGGAGCTGGAGCAGTGAGCTCCCCTGAGTCCTAGCCTGAAAGCTCCCAGCCGATGGCCAGCAGGAGAGCTGCACCCCAGCACGCGGGCTCCTCTTAGCAGCAGGGGAGGGTGGTGCTTGCGGTCCCCGTGTCCTGGCCTGCTAAACCTGGCTGCAAGTACTTCAAGCAGTGAGGGCATGCAGCCCACTTTACAGATGGGGACACTGACACTCAAAGGGCCTGAGGCAGTTGTCCACGTTTACCCAGCTTGTCAGTAGCAAAACCTACCTCTGCCCTCATTTGATCCCGAAACCCCTGGCTTTCTACCCCCGGCCTCCCAAACGCTGGCCTTCTCTGAAGGCCCCGTGCAAAGACTGCCATCCTTCTGTCCTATCAAGCCCCTTGCAAATGCTATTACTCGTTCAAAGCTCACAGCAAATCATTGTATCAGCCCTTCTCAAAATGTAATTACCTGGGGAACTTGTTAAAAGGCAGATTCTGAATCAGATCTGGGGTGGGGCCTGAGAATTCGCATTTCCAACAAGCTCCAAAGACCATACTTTAAGTAACAAGGCCTTACAGGCATAGAAATTCTGACTTAGGAGCCACTTCCTTAGCCCCTTGCTGGGTGGCCAGCTTTGTAGGACAAGGGAGGATGCTTCTGATTGCGCCATGGCTTACGCTCCCTGCACAATCTCCACTAATCTTCCCAGTGGACCAAGGCAGCTGTAGACACAGGAGGGGACTCGTCATCCCCAGCTGTCTGCTTCTTATGGATGAGGAAGTCACAGCCCAAAGACATGAAGGGGCCTGCCTGGGGTCTCAGCTAATTAGTTAAAGGGGGAAGGAGAAGCCCTCACTCCTGACTCATGGCTCCAAGTGTTTTCACTTGTTTTGCTCTTCATGTGTCATTTACTCCCTAAAAACAATCTACTGGATATCTGGGCACCTACTTAAACACCAGATTTCCCAGGAAGGTTGCCCAAACCGCTCAGTGTATGGCCCACGTGATCTGGGGTAGGGGGGTGGCCAGGCGGGCAATGGCACTAGGCCAAGGGCGAAGAGAGTCTCTGGGAACAGGGCTGCTCTGCCACCACGGGGGAGGGGAAGGAGGTGGCAGCATCCGAAGGGGCCCACTGCTGGGCACAGGGCGGCGATTGCCCCCGGCCCTAGCCTGCTCTGTACAGCTCTGGGGCACCGGCCACATCGCCCGGCAAGAGGGGGCTCGGTGCTGATTCCTCCCTCCCCTCCCCTCTTTCCTGTCCTCCTTGATGAGGACAATAGTCCCATCTGCTGTTGACAAGGTGCTTCCCTCATTACCTCCTCCGCTCCTGTCCTTCCCCATGGGCCTCCTCTCCTCATTTCTCTTCTCCATACTCCCTGCTCCTTCCTTTCTCTCTGTTCCCCTACTCCACTCACCCCAGCTGCCCCCCTCCCTCCCAGCAGGGGGCACAGATCCCGCACCAGCTGCTGGGCTCTCACCGCCCCCCCCCCCCACAGTCTCCTTCCCCAAGGGACTGAACAGGCTGGCACCAAATGTCGTCTTCCTTATGCTTTTACTTTGAGTACTTAAAAATAAAATGAGTTTTCATCTGACAAAGTAAAGTGCAAAAAAAAACAAAAACAAAAACTTGGAAATTATGGGAAGATGCAAAGAAAAAAATATCACCCATTTTCCTATCATTCAGAATCTCACTTTGAAAACATTTTGGTATACTTCCTTCCCATCTTTCTTATGCATATAATACATAAATATTACAAAACTGAAACCACATTTATGCCTTCTGTAATTTCTCAGTAAGTTCTCACAGTAAATATGCTCCTACTATCCGACTTAGCGGCTGCAGTGCGTTCCGTTACGGGAATGCACCACCATTGATGTAAATAAGCCGGGTGTTTCCTTCTAATAAGCACTGAATAGCCTATGTCCACTCCTGTGAGGACATTGGCTTCTTTCCTGTCTTGGGTCCGATTAGCAGCAGAATCCCAAGCAGGGATTCTTGGGCAGGCAGCTTGTGGAGGGCGTGCTCTGGGGTGGAGCCCGTGAGGGAGGCAGGACCAGGAGAGGAGCTAAAAGACGCAGCTCCCACGAAGTCCACCTCAGCCTGATGCTGCAGGAGCTATGGAGCATAAAGGGTGTCACAGAGCGGTCCCACCTTGAGGCAGAGGGGGCAGTCACTGGCTACGGCTGCCCCCAGACCAGGCATGTAACCTCCTCGGCATTTCTGCAGGTGGAGGCAGTTCCCCTCAGCTCAGGGAGGTCCTCAGGAAAACGGGGCATCCGCCAGCTGGTAGCAGCCAACCTCGCAGCCTCTGGGGGGGCACCAAGAACATCTAATGTCCTTAGGCTAAATTCCTGAAGGCAGAATCGGTGGGTTCCTGAAACCTTTGAGTCCTCTTGCCAAATTGGTCTCCCAAAAGACTGACCTGGTTTTCAGCCCCAGTCAGGTATGAGAGGAGCCACCTCCCCACAGCCACAGCAACCCTGGCCTTGCCCTGGTTCTTTTCTATCTTCACCAATCTCGTAAGAGAAAAAGGGCATCTTCTTTTCATTTGGGGAATTTCTTTAATTACCAGTAAGATAGAACATTCTTTTTCAGAGGTTCATGGGTAATTCTTACTTTCATTTTTTGTGAACTGCCTGTGAACATCCTTTGATGCTTTTATTTTTAAACCAAGTCGCTGTTAGGATCGCTTTGGTTTGCTGCGAAGCCCCAATTTGAGAAGGCTTCCTTTCTCCCTTGCTTTCGGCTCCCCTGCAAAGAGTAAGCCGGGCTGCATGTCCCGTTGGCTCTAGGGGGTCCTGGTTGGTATGTCACAGTGCCTCTTCCACTATCCCTCTGAGCCCCACCCCACACACATACACCCTAAACAGAGAAAACAAAATGATACAGGCAAGCTGGTACCCAAAGTCCTCCCAGGGGCTGAGGGCAGAGCTGGTGGGGTCCTTCCCTATCACTGGGCACCAGTGCTGTGGGTCCAGGCAGATGACCGTTCTTCTCCCTTTCTTTCATCCAGGCCTTTGAAGACCATCACCTTGACCAGAAGCCCACAGTGAAGGCCTTGCTGGAATATAGAGACAGGGTGTTTACATTTATCTTTGTATTCGAGATGCTACTCAAATGGGTGGCCTATGGCTTCAAAAATTACTTCACCAATGCCCAGTGCTGGCTGGACTTCCTCATTGTGAACCTGAGTGGCTCATTCGCACACATGGGGTTTGGGGTCCTCACCTCTGGTGGATGGCTGCAGCTAGCACCAAGGAAGCTGGGGCCTCACCTCATGGGCCCCTCCAAAGTCTTGAGCACTTAGCAAGGTCTCTGAGAATAGCCTGCACACTGGTGAATGGTAAGATCAGACAGTACACAATTCTGGCACCGTGGTGATGCTCAGGTGAGTCCTCAGTTCCTAGGCCTCCATCCAGAAGACCACTGACTGCCCTCTGTATTTTACATCAAAGCATGATGACACGTGAGGCTCTCAAGGGTCTCATGACCTTGCATCTGTTGACAGGGCTTCTGGACCGAGGGGAGCCGAGGACTGCACAGTCCAGAGAATCTTCCCACCTGCTGATTCAGTGGTCCTCAGCCCTGGCTATAATTTAGAATCACTTGGGGAGCTCTGAAAAATACAATGAACCAACACTGCTACTCCCAGAGATTCAGATCTCTCTGGTCCTGGGTGGAGCCCAGGCATCAGTATCTTATAAAAGCTCCTAGGCATTGTCCAATATGTGTGCAGCCAGATTGAGAATCCCTGAGCTTGCCCCACCAGCTTCTCCCCAGTGACACTAAAAGGGACAGAGAGTCCCTCTGGAGAGATGCTGAGTTGAAGCACATGTGTTCAGACTCACACTAACCTGGGGCCACTTACCACTGCACGAGGGGATTGACCAAGTGCCTCCTACATGCTAGACTGTGATTCCTCACTGCTGTGAGGAGACCATCCTCAGTGAAATCTCCTAAGAGCCTTCCTAACCCCCAAAAGCCAAGAGTGGTCAGTCTCTCCCTCATCCTACCCATGACGATCCTCTATCTCTGTCCAGGTCTTTGCCCTCTTGGCTTTGCAGGATGGCTGCCTGAGTTACTTGCTCACTGTGGCACTGCTGAGGGTCCCCACAAGCAGGGGGAGGCTCATGCTGGGTTCGTCTCTGCCTCCCACACTCCAGCAGCCACCAGGACCAAGGTCTGCACATCAGAGGTGTCAGGAAATGTGTCTGTATTCAGTGCTGGCTTCCTGACGCTGGATGGGGTCCAGCACAGAACATTCTGTCCAGCCCCCTGTGCTTGCAGTTCCCCCACAGCCAGTCTGTGTACTCAATGCTCTTCTTTCCTGACACCAACGTGCTGATAGCATCAGGACACTGTACCACAGGGATTAGCTGTGAGGCTTGAAGTCTGAGTCACAGGTGACAACTTTGTGCATATAAAATAATTATTCATAAATGAAGGAAAAGTGTTTTATTCTGGCTTCACACCCCTGTTAGGGGCACAGTCGTTCTTACCTACATATGTCTCACTCGTTTAGGTCCTGATCACCTTAAATGCTCACTCTCATTCTATCCATCCTCCTCCTAATTCTTCCTTCTGATCATCCATCCTTCCTTCCACATGTCCCTCATTCCATCTATGCAGCCATTCACCCTTCCTTTTTCCTTTCTTCTAAACATAAATTCATCTTTACTTCTTCCATCTATCCTGTCAGTCCTCTCCTTCCTTCCATCCATTCTCATTCTTCTTTCTCTCTTCTCTTCTGCCTAGCCATTCATCCTAACCTTCCTTTCATCTATCCATCAACTGGTCCTTAATCCTTCTATCTTTCTAGCTTTTGGTTCACCTTTCTGACTATTCAATCATCTAACCTTCTGTTCACTCATTCATGCACCTTTGATCGAAGCATTCTCCTAGCCATTCATTCTTCCATCTTCCCATTTTTCCTTTAACCATCCACCTATCCTTCCTTCTTTTTTAAAATATTTTATTTATCTGAGAGAGAGAGAGAGCATGTACACAAGAGGGGGGAGGGACAGAGGGAGAAGGAGAAGCAGACTCCCCACTGAGCAGGGATCCCAATTTGGGGCTCGATCCCAAGACCCCAGGATAACCTGAGCCGAAGGCAGGCCCGAAACTGACTGAGCCACCCAGATGCCCCATCCTACCTTCTTTCCACCCATCTGCCCATTCATCCCTTTTCCTTCCACTCCTCCACCTAACCAATTAACCTTCCATCCATTCTCTAATCCTTTCCATTCATTTATTCTATCCAACTCTCTTTCCATTCATCCATCAGTCATTTTACCCAGCCATCCATTCTTCTCCATTTCATCCATTCCATCCATCCACTATGCTATACTTCCATATTTTATCTTTCTTCTTTCTTTCATTATTCTTTTCAACTGCCTGTTCTATTCATCTTTGTATCTTTTAATCCATTATTCTTTTCAACCATCCTTCCATCCATCTTCCTTCTTTCTCTCCTTCCTCTCATCCATCCCCACATTCTTTTTTCTTTTCTTAAATTTATCAAATGTTTATTTATGACTACTGAATATAGGATTGTCTTATGAAATGTTCTGGAAGAGGCAGAAGCCAAGAAATAAAAACTCCCTATCTCCAGGAGTTTGTGCTATAATCTTTCAGCAGATAAGACACACAAAGAGAAATAAACCTATTATGGGGGGGGGGGGATGTGGTGAGCACTGCTGAAAATAATTAGTGTCTTAGGGACACAGAGACATGAGCCTGTGGGGGTGGAGTAGTTGGGAAGGCTTCATATAGGAAATGACATTAAATGTGGGTTTGAAAATGAGCAGGAGCATTGAAGTGCAAAGAGGACCGGGGTAGGCAGTTTTAATTAAAAGATGACCCTGAGCAAAAGTACAGACACACGTATATTTAGGGAACAATTTCATTGGGTAGAATATATGAGTGAAACATGGCTAAAAAAGCAGTCTGCAGCTACATAATATAGGCTAGGGAATCTGGAACTTAACCTGAGGGTGATAAAGCATGAGTGAAGTCTGGGAGTAAGAGACACACATGACTATAATCAAATTTGCATTGGAGAATGGATGTAATACTAGAGACCAGTTGGGAGGGTAGTAGCTGAGCAGAGGGAGTGGAGCTGGGCTTGGGTGGAGGGCTTTGATGGAGAGACCCCAGACCCTGATCGCTCCAACTATAGATTTTGCACATGAGGCAGCCTTCCCAAGGGGCTGAGCAAAAGACTGAATAGGGTCCAGCATGAAACTGGCCCCAAACCTCCCCACCCTCTGTCAGCCAGACAGCTGGGTGCCACCTGCTGGTGTCTAGAGCCCTGCTTGGATGAAGAAAGGGTTTTTTTTTTTCGATTCCAGCTCTTTGTCCTGGTGGAATAAGCCACCCATTCAGAGACTAGACATTGTTTGAGGCTCTAGCACCCAAACGCCTTCCTTTCTGAAGGTCTGGTGTACCTCCCCACTTAGCTGCCAGGATAAGCTAAGCCTGAATTCAGCCCACCAGTCATGGTGCAGTTGGGATCTTCCAGGATTGGGTCACAGTCTCCAGCAAGCTCAAGCCTATGCGTAAGGTACTACCTTGGCACCTTCAAAGATCCTGGAAGGTGTGACCATTTGTCCATGTCAATTTGTGTCCTTTACAGTCTTTGGTTCAACACTTTAAAAGAAGACCAACAGGGCATCACAACCCAGTCATTATATCTCAGCCATCTGTCAAAGCTGGATTTCATGGACCCATGGCACTCACTCTTCCTTTGACTCCCTCATTTTATACAAGGGGAAAATATGACCTGGACTAGCAGAGCACTGACCCAAAGCCACACACACACACACAAAAATCAGGGGTTGAGGGGGAACTAAACCCCACCGAGACTAGGACTCTTTGCCCTCCACTTTTCTGAGCAGATACAATTGAGACTCACTTTGCATTCTTCAAAATAGACTTTCAGCATAACCCCCACCAAGGAAAGCATCTCTCCAAGTCTCTGAAAGTCAGAGTTTCCAGGCTGTTGAAGTCTGGCTGGTGCCTCTGGAGGGGAAAAGGAAGGTTGATATAATACATTGGGAGCTTGACCACCCACACACCACAGCGTGGTGATGTGGAAGACTGAGTTTTTCTTTCCCAGAGGTTCAGAGAAGTGATGAATGAAATCTTTAATAAGGGAAAGAGACTGAACTCTCTCTAGACATTGCACTGGAGTTCAAAATAAGATGGAAGCCAGGATGATGGCTTGGACAGAGTAGGGCATGGGAGGGATTTCCTGTCTCCTTCTACCAGGACCTTCTGGAACCTAGAGTAATGCTTTTGCTCTCTGCCTGCACTCTGATCTGCCTGACAAGCCTTATAGCGAAAATCCTGCAGTATTCTGATGTGCATCTGTCAAAGCCCTTCGGACCCTCCGTGCCCTGAGGCCCCCGTGGGCTCTGTCTCGATTCAAAAGTATGCAAGTAAGACCTATCTCCAAACTGCTCTGGTCTGCAAAATTTGGTACCCCTTCCCCACTCCCATGCCCTCCATGCCCCTGAACCTGAGCTCTGGGCCTACCCCAACAGGTGGGCTCTGGGTCCTCGCTTCCCGCTGAGACTTTGGTTGTGCTGCCATGTCCTACTGCTCTGGTTTTCCTTCATGTCCCTTTCCCTTCTCGACTCAAATATCATGTCTATCAGCACTCAGACTCACACTTTCCCGCTCATAGTGAAGTGATCCCACTTCAACATCTCCTACCTCCATTTTCCCCCCTGCCAATTGTCCTTTTTGCCAAAATCTCCAGAACACCCCAAACCTTTCACTTTTCTAAGACAAGTGAGCCTTTTCTCTGACACTAAAGGTGGTGGCACCATCAGCTCAGGACCATGGCCACCATCCACTGGAATACATCCTCTCCAACAAAACGTAGTCATGGGGTCCTATGGATTCTTCCCTTTCAACCACCCCTTTCCTTGCCCATCACTGTCACCTCCACCCTGCCTTCACTGTCTTCCTCACGATGGAATGCTCCCAAGCCAGGACCTTGAATTACTGGGGGGACAAGGGACTGCTAATTTGTCCCCCTCCCCTTCTACTGAAAATGAGGTTTTGCTTTCTTCCACCATGGACTCAAAGAAGACATCCTATCTTCAAAAACAAAAGTGGACTTTAAAAATTCACTTGTACCTTCACAAACACTAGGAACTTATGATTGAAATCATTTGAAATTTGTTTTATTTTATCTCTAGGTTGCTGCTTTACAAATAAGCAAGTTTGTGAATATGGATTTCGATTTTCATTGATTCTTGACCGAGGCATACTTTGAACTATATTTTTAAAAGCCCTTTTAAAATAGCATTTAAGGAGAATAAAGCAAGGTCCTAGAAGTCTGTATGTCCCAGCACAACACACACACTCACACCGCTAAAAGAGCATGTGTGTACTGTAAGTTCATCCATTTCCTCAATCCTGGGAAAAGACCTTAAATCTGCCCAGAATGTTTAGGGAGAAGATCTAAACCCATCTTCAGCTGCCCAGTGCCTCTCAGTCTTCTGAGTTATTGCCCTAATTAATCAACTTCTCTTGCTGCTTCCAAAGGCCACTGGCTCATGAAGCAGACTAAGTGAGTGTAGACAGAAGTGGGATCCAGCATGAAGGTTTCCAGATCCTTTTGCATTTCCCCCCAGGTGGTGGTAGATGCCCTGGTGGGTGCCATCCCATCCATCATGAATGTCCTCCTCATCTGCCTCATCTTCTGGCTCATCTTCAGCATCATCGGTGTGATCTTCTTTGAGGGGAAGTTTAGGCAGTGTATCAAGAAAACCAATGGATGCTTTTCTCTTGTGCCTTTGTCTATTGTGAATAACATATCTGACTATAAAGATCAGAACCACAGTGGCAGCTTCTTCTAGGTCAACGTGAAAGTCAACTTTGATAATGTTGCAATGGGTTACCTAGCACTTCTGCAAGTGCTAAGTCTGGAGATCAACCATGTCTCTTCCTTTGGCTACTTGATAATGTGGAGGGTCTGGTGTCTTCCAGAAGTTGCTATGTAGAGACTTTGCAAGGGGTAGCAATCAGTGTGAGCTGAAGTCACTACCTATTCCTACAGACTAGCATGAGGCTAAAGGGCTTTACCCATGAAAGCAATGTCATAGTGGTACAATTAGACAAGTGTGGGCTGGCAGCATAGAATAAAGGGATGAACCTGCAGTGCAATTGTACCAGGTGATGATTTAGAATTCACTATTTGTACAAAATAGACACGATATAGCCCCCTGTTCAGTCTTCTACTGCAGATCCTCTCCTAGACAGTAACAATTGTATTCCAGGTCTATTATAATGATAGAAAATGCTGGTGGTGATGACAGGCAAACATATTCACACTCCCATTTGTTCATCCATACCTTGTCTTCATCCAATCAGGTGTTGATGCAATTGCTGATACATTTGTCATGCAGTTACCCACACCTTCCTACATCCCACTGTTTGTTCATGCATTGGTTCAACAAATAATCCCTGAGTAGCTGTGGTGGGCCAGGCGCTGTGCTTAGCCCTGGCAGATATAGAGAACTGCCTCCAGGGGGCCCATGATATATGAGAAAAACAGACAAGTGAATCAAAATGGAGTTCAGTGTAGACGATGCACTGACACTGAGTGGCCTCCGCTCCTTGTTTCCAGGCAACCTCTAAAGGCTGGATGGACACCGTGTATGCAGCTGTGGATGCCCAAGATGTGAGTCTCAGCCTGCTGTGCCTTCTGCCTCCCCCTCGGTGCATCCCACTCATATCAGTCTATTTGAAATGGACTGAAGGTGGCTTTGGTACCAGATAAGGCAGTCCCCCAACAGCCTGGCCTTATCCCTCCCTGGAGCAGTGTCCAGCTGGCCCTCTATTGAATGTTTAAGCCAACCACACCTTTTCCCCTACCAGGCACACTCCCTGGGCTTTTCAAGTTCTCCTGCTCACCATTGAGGAAAATGTCAGATAACCTCTCCAGGACTGTGTGTGAGGGCACTCCCTGGGCAGAGGCAGGAGCGGGGTGGTGGCTACAACAAGGGTATTATCATGGCAGCCGGGGGAGGAGATGGGTGCTGCTGAGGAAAGACCCTTTGCTGCTGTGGCAGAGCTGATGCCCTCCCCCGATACCTTCGGCCCACCTCTTGAGTTCACTCCCATGCTGTGCTTCTGGTTCTCTGAGACTTGACTTTCTTCAGTGCCTTGTCCACAGGGGCAACCCTCACAGATAAGTCTGGGGAGTCTGCAGATAAATGCTCCAGCTTCCCAATCCCTTAGAGGTACAATTCTGAGGTGCATTCTGCACATTTCATTGGAGAACCCCAACCTCACTTCATTAGAGCGCCAGTTGCCCCCCAGTGATGACCTGCTTATCAACAGCCACTTTGGCCTTTCTCATGCTTACCCTCCCCCTCCCTCAGTCCTGCTTCCTGACTCCTGAATAAACTACCCACCCACACCCAGGTTCTTGTCTCAGGGATGAACACAAACATACACCCACCTGCTCCCCATGCCTCACCTTGTCTGTTCACAGGTGAACTTGCAGCCCAAGTGGGAGGACAATGTGTACATGTACTTGTACTTCATCATCTTCATCATTTTTGGTGGCTTCTTCACACTCAGTCTCTTCGTTGGGGTCATAATTGACAACTTCAATCAACAGGAAAGAAAAGATAAGTGGGGCTCGGGTGTTTCCGTGAATCTTCCACTCCCTGTCCCCTGACTTCATGACTAAAGCCAACACTATTCCTAGCCCTCATGTCTGATCAGGAGCCCAGTTTTGGCCTTTAACACCAATACCCGCCTTTGCACACTGATTGCAGCCCTCACCCCTGCCTGGTGTCCTGGGGCTGCTGCTGGAAGAGCTGCATTTCTCTGTGTCAACAATATCCCCGCTTCTGTCTGGGTCCCCTTCCACTCTCCCAGAGTGCTTCGGGTCTTCCCAACTGGAACCAGGTGTGCTGGGTGTGTCTCACGTGACCCTTGGGAAACATCACCAGGGAAAGAAAGGGCTCCAGCACTTGCTGCCTCTGTCTGGAGCTCTGACCCCCAGAAGCACCAAGTCAG
Source organism: Halichoerus grypus (assembly GCF_964656455.1). Taxonomy (NCBI): domain Eukaryota; kingdom Metazoa; phylum Chordata; class Mammalia; order Carnivora; family Phocidae; genus Halichoerus; species Halichoerus grypus. The sequence goes on from NC_135724.1 coordinate 66,676,430, forward strand.
GAGGCCTCAGCAAGGGCCAGAGCTCCAGTGTTGGCAGAATCCCAACCCTCCTTGGGATGGGGAGGAAGACCCTTGCCTCCATGGATGCTGACTCTGATGAATAGGAACCGAATCCCAGATAACCTCTCATGTTTACATTAAAATGTTAGGGCATTAAAGGTATAAAATGCTTTCTTGTTACCCTCTATTAATCATTTCATTTAACACCCTCCATTCCTTTGAGGTAGATAAAGCACCACTTTAGACTAATGTAAGCTGAGATCCAGAAGAAAAAACAGGGTCCTATGGATAAGTCACATAGCATAGCACTGAGAGCCCAGCATTGGTTTTAGCATCATACAAACCTGGGCTTGCATTCCCAACTCAGCCACTCACTAGATGGCTGATCCTGGCAATTTCTAAAAACTCTCTGAACATCAGCTTTCTCATCCATTCAGTGGAGTTAATAACACCTACTCATAGGATTCTGGTGAGGGGAAAGTAAAAGCCTGTTCAAGAAGCACATAGTTTAGGGGCGCCTGGGTGGCTCAGTCGTTAAGCGTCTGCCTTCAGCTCAGGTCATGATCCCAGGGTCCTGGGATCGAGCCCCGCATCGGGCTCCCTGCTCAGCCAGGAGCCTGCTTCTCCCTCTCCCACTCCCCCTGCTTGTGTTCCCTCTCTTGCTGTGTCTCTCTCTGTCAAATAAATAAATAAATAAATAAAATCTTTAAAAAAAAAAAAAAAGAAGCACATAGTTTAGAGGTGCCTGGGTGGCTCAGTCGGTTAAGTGTCTGACCTCAGCTCAGGTCATGATCCTGGGGTCCTGGGATCGAGCTGCCACCTTGGGCTCCCCACTCAGTAGAGAGTCTGCTTCTCCCTCTCCCTCTGCCCCTCCCCCCTGCTTGTGTTCTCTCTCTCTTTCTTTCTCTCACTCATTCTCTCTCTCTCAAATAAATAAATAAAATATTTTAAAAAATAAAAGAAGCAACTAGTTTAAGACTGAGCTATTATACTAATAAAATTCAAAATAAATGTCAAATGGCATAGTCTTCCCACCTATAGGAAGTCCTTGGCCAGAGTTCTGGGCATAAGAATTGGGCAGCCCTTCTCTGCCCCAGAGGGGCTCAGCAAGACAGCTGTGAAGTGCTAGTCAATGTCATCAGCACCCTAGAGGGCTTTGAGACCATTCAAGCAATCCCTTCTCCCATTTTATAGATGAGGCAACTGAGTACGACCTTGCCAGGGAGTTGGCCGTGTTAGGTGATAGAATGAGATAAGCCAGGGTTGAAGTTGGGGGGGGGTACTACATTTGCTGACTCCTTGCCCAGAATTTTCAGTGTGGCCCTACCCAGTGCTCCCAACCCTCTGCCCTGCCCCACTGAGATGCCTCTCCCTGGAAGCTCTCTGTATCCACAGATTTTCTTAAAATCTCCTCTCAAATCCCAGAGATCTCAGCCCATTTCCCGAGCATTTGCAGTGAACTCAGTTACACAAACATGCTATGGAAATGGGAAGAATTCAAATTATGCCAGGAAGTGAAAGGTGGGGGGTTGAATGAAGGAGGTCTAGAGGGTCCTCAAAGAAAACCCAAAGCTAAAGGTGGAAGGCATTTTCGATGGTGGAAATTCTGGCATTGTAACAGCAGAGGGCAATGCAAATGGATCAAGAGTTCTCCAAAGACCCTTGGATAAGTCAGTAACTGTCCTTAGCTCCTCCTCTCCAGGAAGGGGTCAACGGTTTGGATCTCAAGGTCTTTGCAGCAGAAGGCCCTGAGGGAAGCTCTTGCCCCTGGCAGGAACTATGATTCCAGAAGCCCAGTGGATTTGACTAAAATGATCAGGCTGGATGCAAGGCTCAGATTTAAACTGATATTTACCTTCTCCTTAGGTTCTACTCCCAAATTCTTCCCACCCTCTGCCCATGCAGTACCTCTGGGTTCCTGCAGGAGAGAAATAAACAGGCTTTGTGCCAGAGACTCAGGCAGGGAGTCAGAGCTGGGGCTCATTCCCACCCACTCTGTCACTGGTTGTGGCACCTTGGGCAGGACGCTGCTTGATTCTGTCCTTGACATGTCTTTCTTCAGAGAAGGGAGAAGGTAGAGATGTTCTTCTTCTCCAGCATGCTCTGATTTTGGTATTCCTGGGAGTTCTTGTTGCTTTAAAAACAGTGTTGTGTGTTATCCTCTCCTGTACTTAGGGGGCCAGGACATCTTCATGACAGAGGAGCAAAAGAAGTACTACAATGCCATGAAGAAGCTGGGCCCCAAGAAACCCCAGAAGCCCATCCCATGACCCCTGGTGAGCCCCAGAGCTTCCCTGAAGCAGAATGTGTCTGGAAACCCAACTGATAGCTTATTCCAATGGTGAGTAGGGGTTGGCCAGTGCTCTCTGTGAAGGGAGAAATCTGGGTTGAATTTGGGGGTGATGTAATGAGAGTTCCCAGGCCCAAGGAATGAGAAGTCTAAAAGAAGGAAATTTGTCTTCTGGAGTGAATATATCTCCTACAGGTACTCCAAATAGACCTGTTTAGGGAAGTACTGAGTTCCCCAACCAGTTTAGGGTTCAATCACAAGATTGGGAGCAGGTTAGGCTAAATGATACTAAAGGTGGTAAAAGCCCTGAGATGAAGTGTTTGTGTGGTTATGCATCATGATCTAGGTTGCAATGAATCTACAGCCTCACCCTACATTCCACCCCATGCCTACAGTAGACAGACAGGAAATGGCCAAAACCCAAGCCCCTGGGATCCTGGTCCCCATCATGGTCATGGTAAATAGGAACCAAAAGTTATCCCATTGTTGTGTTTAAAGATTGACCAAAACTTAGAGCTACACTCCACTTCAATTCCTTTATTCACAAAAACCCTAAGAGACATGCCCTTTTATTCCCCCATGAAATGCAACACTCAAACCATACATATTATCACCTAGGTTCTTCTCAGTCCTCCACCAGAAGATGGAAAATGTCAAACCTCTAGTTGGCTTCCGTTGAGAGTGGATGAACAGGTTTGAGAGGGAGTATTGCTATGTAGGAAATGTACAATGGAACTTCTTCCAAGAATTTCTGAGCCATCAGAATGGAAATGGCACCTTGTCCATTTACATAACCTTTCTGTGGTTAAGATGCAGTATCTGTGAAGAAAATTACAGGTGCTTATGCCATTAGACCCCCTCCCACCACCACCACCACCATCAGGGCAAAGCCTAAGGACCTACAACATAGGAGAGGAATTTCCCTAGAACTAAGGAGGCATATATTCTATTGACCAAGGCATTAGGATTTCTAAATCAAGGCATGGGGTTTGTATAAGTTACTAAAAAGTTCATAAGCACATAGTCTTGAAAACATTTACGGGAGAAAAAAAATGCTATGACCTTTGGATATACTTTACTTGGAAACAGTGGTCATAAATGTATCCCTATGGTCAATTCTGATAAGAAGTGTTATAATGAGGGGTGATAGGATGTTCAGACCTCTGTAGGGAGAGAGATTTCCTTCCAAATCCCCCATCAAATCAAGATATCTGGGGTTGAGTGAGCCTTAAGGCTCAGGGAGTACCCCTCTGTCAGGCAGGAACAAGCTCAGAATTAAAAGATGCAGGTAAATGGCTGAGCCCAGCCAATCAGCATCAAGTCAGGGGAGGAGGATCCTAAGACTTACAGAGAAACAAGCAGCTGAGTCCCTGCTGGCCTTCAGTGGTGGCTGGACTGATGCTGAATCTACACTTGAACCAGAAAGTAAGGAGTCTGTGCTAGGGACATCCCTTGGCAAAATCATGACAATTGTTAGTACCTTGCCCTACACACTGCTCAATCTCTCTATAACATCTCAGATTCTCCACTTTTATCAACTAATCCCACAGGCCACCATAACTTCTTCCTTTCAAGGAGGACAATTTCACTGGGATAGGATGAGCTGCATTTCAAAAAGGGACTCTGGAGAGGACACTATCTTAATACAAAGGTAGGAACCTAATGTTGAAATTCCAGGCACTACAGTCGGAGTGGAAGTCAATGGCTGGGCAGGAAGACCTATGACAAAATCACCATTTCCCTTGATCAAGCCATAACCAAGACCTTCCAAGGTTGGCAATGGGGGAGGCTCACCACATGGATAAGGGAAGTGAGACCTCACAGCCCAACTGTGTTTCTGAGATTCATCATCCCTTTGGATGGGAAGGGGGTGTATTACTAATTAACTATCAATATTGTCCTAGCTTTAGTGGAGGAATATGGCTCTCTCCTTAATACTGTGTTCCAAGCATAGCCAACACTTTTTTCCTTTGTTCCCCTTATCATAGCCGAGGCAAGGCTGGAACGTTTAAACAAGACTTTGAAGTCTTAGGGGTCCCAAAGGGGAAATTAGCAGGGCAGGGGCCCAAGTAGCAACTGCATTTGGCTGATCTCCAGGGCCCACAAGTCTTGGCCCATCCTTGCTCCTGGCCAACATCCATATGGCAGACAACATCTTGGCACCCACCACCCAGTGGGACAAGCCTGATCATCTGCCTTCCTCAAAGTCCAGAGCCAAGAAAGAAACACAAGCAAAAAGAGAAATCCCCACTCCTCCCTAAGATTCACCTTCCCGGATCCAGCTCTCTTTTCACTAGATTATTGGCACTGGAATGCTCATCTTCTTCCCTTAGCAGTTCCAACAGGTTGAGCTGGTCACATAAGCTGAGCATTGACACAGGAGTTCTGACCCACAGGTGCATGGGTGCCATTTCCCAGCAGGGTCAACCTGGGATACACACACACACACACACACACACATACACACACACACTCACATTCCTCCTCACCACTGGCAAAGCTCAAGTTCTAAATTGTATGCTTCATCCATAGCAAAGACTACAGCTTCCACAAGACTGGGAAATTTTATTCTATAACATTCCCTGTTATAGAAATTACTAAAAGCAGGTTTCACATACTTCACTTTATAGGAAAATAATAGGCTCTAGAATATCACATCATCAGTCACCCACTTCATCATCTCTGAGAGCACTTGAGGGTTGCAAAGAAGTGAACCCTGCCCTCAGGTTAAGCCAAGAGTAGCCAGCAAGCTGCTCCATTCCCCAGCATCCAAATATCCAGGGCAAACTCAATGCCTACAACTTAGTAATGTTGTCACCTGCTCTGTTTAATTAGAAGTTGTGTGGTCATGAACGGCCCTTTATTTTTTCACCATTTTCAGTGATGAAATAGAAGTTATTAGTGGCTCTTCAATCCCCCTCCCACTCCAGAAAAGACATGGGCCAGCAGTTATGCCCAGAAGCAGACCCGCTTGGGTCTGATTCTTTGCTCTAACCCACAGGGTAGCAACCTCTCCCCACCAGGAAGCAGAAAGCAAGACCCAGCCTCTGTCACAGCCCTCCTCCCCCATGTCTGCTTTGCAGCTCCTGTGAGCTCCCTGATGAGACTCATGACAGGGTCCTCTCTGCCTCCACTCATGCAGAGTCTGGCACATAGTATACATTCAGTAATTGCCTGTTGTATAGAATAGAGTGGCCTTCTAATTTTATTTGAGGTGTGAGTAATTCAGAGCTGTCCCTCTGTCATCCATTCATTCATCTATTTACTGAGCATCTATTGCATGCCACGTACTCGGCAGACACTGGGGATAGAGCAGTGAGCAACACATACAAAATTCCTGCCCTCAAAGAGACTATAGTCCTGTGACATAGGGAAGAAATGGGTGTTATACACAAACAATGAATCATGGAACACTACATCAAAAACTAATGATGTACTTAATGGTGACTAACATAACATAATAAACAAAATTCTAAAAAAAAATTAGCGAAAATCGCACACATACCAATTCACAGGTTGGAGAGATTCCTAAGAGAGAAAGAATGGGGTGATGAGCAAAGGGTGCCTAGGACTGAGACTTGAGGTGCTCTAACATCTAAGGGTTGCATAAAGAAGACTCAAAGCAGAATAGCCAGAAAGGCAAGAAAAGAACCAGGGAAGTAAGGCATGATGGAGACTAAGAAAGGAGAGTTTCAAGGTGGCAGGTGTGGCAAGCAATGCCAAACAAGTGCCCTTGGACTTACATTCTGGAGGTCATTGGTGATCTTAACGAGAACCATCTCAGTGGCAGGATGGGGACAAAAGCCATTTGGAGGTGAATTGGGGAGTGAGTGGGAACAGTGATTGCACAAAATGCCTTCAAGAATTTGGCTGTGAAAGTAGGGGGAGAAGTAGGGTGGTAGCTGGAGGGAGATGTAAGGTTCAGGAAGATTTTTTTTTTCTTTAAGCTAGGAACAGCTAGGTCATTAGAGATTTAGCTAAGGAACCAAGAGGTAGTAGCCAAGAGTGGGCAAGTCTGGCCAAAAGCTCACTCCTCAGTAATGAAGCCGAAGGACCAGGAGGTTTGTAAGTGGCAGCAGTGAAGAAGAGGTGAAGATGAACTACCTAGATGACACAAGCTTCAAAGGAGGAAGGGTTTTGCAAGATGCAGGAGGAGCAAAGGTCTGGAAGTTACAGTGGGAAACAAGAAGGACTCCAGGCCTACCCTCTTGCCCTGGTGTACCTGGGGTGGGGGAGAATGAGCAGCCACTGAGTTTGCAGTTCTTGAACTCATGCTCTGCAGGCACTATGGGAACACAATGTTAAATAAGACATGACCCCATCCTCAAGGAGCTCACTATCTAGTAGAGAAGAAGAGAAGCACACATGAAATGCCAGAACTCAATCAAGACTGACTACAAAGGCTGTGGGAGGAGAGAGGAAATAGGCAATGTGGTGTGATGTGATTAGGTGATTAGGGAGATCACCCTGGAAGGAGTAGGGCTTAAGAAAAATGGATCACTCAGGACGATTGGGATTTAGATAGCCAAGAGATGCGATGGGAAGAGCTTGCAAATGGTGCACCAGTGAGGAAAAAGTGCCTGGTGACTTCAAGGGGGTGGGAAAGGCAACAAGGACTTGAATTGAGGCATTGAAGGAGGATCACCTAAGAATAAGATTTTGGAAGGAGTAAGGACAGGACTTGGCTTCTGTTTGGATGTGGTGTGAGGAAGATAAGAGCCAGATTTTAGAAAGCCATCTGTGGAGAAGGCAGCCTCTCCAGATGCCTCTTGTATGTTGGCCAGAAAGGCCCTGATGGACCATCTCTTGTTTTCTCAGAACAAGTACCAGGGCTTTGTCTTTGACATTGTGATCAGACAAGCTTTTGACATTATCATCATGGTCCTCATCTGCCTCAACATGATCACCATGATGGTGGAGACTGATGAGCAGTGTGAAGAAAAGACAAAAATCCTTAACAAAATCAATCAGTTCTTTGTGGCTGTCTTCACGGGCGAGTATGTCATGAAGTTGTTCGCCTTGCGGCATCACTTCGCCAACGGCTGGAATGTGTTTGACTTCATTGTTGTGGTCCTCTCCATTTGGAGTAAGTGGGCTCACAGGTGGTGGGGAAGCCCAGACTCTGCTTGGGGTTGTTTGGGCTGGTTTTTTTTTTTTTTCCAAAACCAAGAGGGCAACCAACAAACTTTTTCAATATACATTATATGTTAGAGGAGTCCAGTATTTGCTGCTTTCCAAGAGCAGCAGATTTAAAATGCCCCTGTCCTCTCTATGAAATGGAGAGTTTCCATTGACCTTCTCCATGTTGTCACAAAGTGTTTTTAGACACCTACTGTGTGCATAGCCCATTGCCTGAACTTTGGGGCTGATGGGGACAGTCAGTCATTCCTCCAGAGAATATAAGATGATGGAACTTCCAGTGGGCCTTATCTTGATGGTCTTCAAAGAGGAGAATGGGTGGTATGATGGAGGTGAGTCAGTAAATACTTTCTGGAAAAGGAGGTGATTGCCAGAAGAGTGAGCAAAGACTAAGAGTGTTCAAAGGAGATTCTTAAGTCAAGGATCTGCAGTTAAATCTTTATATAACTGTCTGCTTAGGGAATGTGCATGATAGACAAATCCAAGATCAATGCCAAGAGATCAGCGCTCTTAGGCATAGTCTGGGTGTTTGAATGATAGGCCCAGTATTTGGGGGCCAATGAGTGTTCAGAGAAAACTCATAAAGTCAGAAGCTAAAGTGAGGAATGGAGCCACTACAGTTGAGTGCTTGCTGACTTCTGAGAACTGGGCTGGGCTCCTTGGATCTTCACAGCAGCTCACTGAAGGAGTGTTGTTATCTTCATTTTATACATTTAAAATTGAGCCTTACAGGTTAAGAAAGTTATGCAAAGTCATACAGTTTGTAAAGGGTAGAGCTGAATTTAGACGAGGCTAATGTCCTTCAAATGAACTAGCTGCCTTCTACCAACAAGCAAGAGAATGTCCTTAGCTTTCTTGTGGTTTAGGCAAAGTTTAGCCCTACAAAGGCCAAATGACAGTGCACCAGCTTTACTTTGCATTATAAATATATCCTGACCTGTTATATCATGACCTGCTTACTTTTCACGTCAGAGCATAGCTGTAGATTTAATTTTCCATTGATTTACCTTCAAGAGCTAATAGCATCTAAATATAACTTGGCAGCACTTCATCAATCTCCCCACCCTGGTGCTGAAACACAGCCTTGGTTGTGTTTTTTTTTTTTTGTTTGGGAGGTTTACACTTATTTTTGTTTTCTGTTTTGTTTTATTTTCCTGTTGCTCCTGGTTTTTTGTGGGAGGTTTGTTTTGTTTGTTTGCTTTCCAAAGTGAGAAACTCTAAAGGTCATTTTGACATTACAGTAGAGAAAAGAGCTTGCTTATGTGACTTCCCATAACAACACTATAGAAATAAAATATACTCAAAGTACTCCATTCTATGATGGGGACACCTTAACTACCAGTTCCTATGACCTACACAGCAACACCATCCCCTGGTTAGAAATCAGTCATAGAGACACCTGGAAAACAAGCGAAAGAACCCACCTCTTCATCCTTCTGCCCTTCCTCTCTCCCTTTCTTCCTTCCCACTACCAAAACATGAATTGAGTATCTAATTGTTACAAGTATGAAGACTCATACTCCCTTGAAGTATTATGTAGACTTGTTGGCTGGCAGAATCTTAGTAGGTTATATAGACACATACCCCATGCTGTGGAAAAATATCCCAGTTAAACTTGCTTTAAGAGAGGGACTTTCATAAAGATTTTATAATACAATATTATAATTACTTCCCAGACGTCGTCCCATTTCCTTCCGCCTTCCAACACGATACTGTGACCATCTATATTCATATGACAAAAGGCAAGTAGGGGAAGAGGGTCAAGGGAACCCTGGCAAGGAAAGAGAGCTTGCCACCACACTCCTCACCATTTGTCCTGAGAGATTTTGAATCCTGTCTGACCTAAAGGCCTCATCTTATCTTTCGTGGTCCCAATAGGCATCCGCGGCCCCAAGATCAAGCTTCACAAATCTTCAAGTTAGATATCATATAGGGAGACATATACATTCTTCATCTTTCCAACTTTGTTCATAGTTGGGGGGTGGGAGGGCCATAACTGACCCTAAACAAGCCCATCCCCAGGCCCTAACATAGAGTTCAAACACAGCTGGAGATGAATGAAACAAATAAAAGCCATTATGCAGACAGCTGGCCATTCAAAGCCTGTCTACTTTAGCTGTCAGCAAGTTGCTCAACTCTTCAGGCCCCCTTATAATTAATACCAGGCTCTGTACAATTATCCACAGGACCATGTGCCAGGAACTGAGTCAATCTTCACAATAGGAGATGGGAAGATGAATCACAGGGGGTCCTGGCCTTCACAGAGCACAGGACCAGGAAAAGGTGGAGGAAAAAAGCATGTCCCAAGGCTGAATTCTCAGGGAAGAGTAGGGCCTGTGTCATAGACAGTACCAGACAAGGGCTGTGTACATGTGGAAAAAGGTGCAGTCCCTTCCACTTAAACTAGGCTGCAGAAGATAGGGCTTTGACCATGGAGGTTGACGAAGAAGGCTCATGCTTGCAAATACTAATTAGATCATTTCCCCCTCTTCTAAACGCCTGGCATTTTCTGCAGTTCTTACATCACTTGAAAATTACTTCTCCCCAACATTCTTCTGAGTCACCCACCTGGCCCAAATTGGTCACATCCTCAGGCTGATACAAGCAGCCAAGGGAATCTGCACACTGCTCTTTGCCCTCATGATGCCCCTGCCTGCTCTCTTCAACATAGGGCTGCTGTTCTTCCTTGTCATGTTCATCTACTCCATCTTTGGCATAGCCAGCTTCCCCCATGTAAGCGGGGAGGCTGGCATCGATGACATGTTCAACTTCCAGACCTTTGCCAACAGCATGCGGTGCCTCTTCCAGATCACCACACAAGCTGGCTGGGATGGTCTCCTCAGCCTTATCTTCAACACAGGACCCCCTTTCTATGACCCCAATCTGCCCAACAGCAATGGCTCCTGGGGGAACTGTGGGAACCCAGCCATGGGCATCCTCTTCTTCGCCATGTACATCATCATCTCCTTCCTCATCGTGGTCAACATGTACACTGCTGTGATTCTGGAGAACTTCAATGTGGCCACGCAAGAGAGCAGTGAACCTTTGAGTGAGGATGACTTTGACATGTTCTATGAGACCCGGGAGAAGTTCGACCCAGAGGCCCCTCAGTTTATTACCTTTTCTGCCTCTCAGCCTTTGCAGACACCCTTTCAGGCCCCCTGCGAATCCCAAAACCCAATCGGAATCTATTAATCCAGATAGACCTACCCTTGGTCCCTGGAGATAAGATTCACTGTTTGGACATTCTTTTTGCCTTCACTAAGAATGTTCTGGGAGAATCTGGGGAGTTGGATTCTCTGAAGGCAAATATTGAAGAGAAGTTTATGGCAAATAATGTTTCAAAAACATCTTATGAACCAACAGCAACCACCCTCTGGTGGAAGCAGGAAGACATTTCAGCTACTGTCATTCAAAAGGCCTATCGGAGCTATGTGTTACACCACTCCATGACAATCTCCAACCCCCCAGGTGTGCCCAGGGCTGAGGAGGAGGCTGTGTCACCCCCAGGTGCAGCCTTTGTTGTATTCATGGCAAATGAAAATTGCACACTCCCAGACAAATCTGAAACTGCATCTACCACATCTTTCCCACCATCCTACGACAGTGTCACTAGAGGCCTTAGTGATCGAGTCAACATGAGCACATCCAGCTCAATGCAGAATGAAGATGAAGCTACCAGTAAGAAAGCAACTGCCCCTGGGCCCTAGTGAGGACACTCCAGCATGGACCTAACCAGTTCTGATGTGACCTTCTGCTCTGTGGTAACTCTTTCCCACTAAAGGTGGCACCCAGTTACCACCTCATCAATGCATGCCACCGGTCACAGTGTCAGAACTGGGCAGAGAATGCATTTGGTGCCCACCTTTGGAGAAGCCCTCAAAACCAACAGGAGTCAGAAGCCAAGAGCATCTCCACTGTGACAACCCTTTTGAATTTCAATATCCGGTGATGTATTCTCTTACTTTCCAGAAAATGTCTCTGGTCCTTTTATTTTAATTGTGACCAGAGCCTCCATTTATTGTGATAAACTTCTCAGGACCAGAACTTCCAAAGATATATGGCAAGGATGTTGCTGAAGGTCCAAGTTAGTCCTCTGTGAAACACCAAACTGAGATTGACAATGTTATTTAGGATTCTGCATGACTGCATGTTGAGAGCTGCCAGACAATTGTTCCTGCCCAAGGTAACCTGTGGTCTATGTCATGAAAGGCCTTTGAGATAGCCATTAAAATTAATATTTGTAAAGGTATATCAAGACGAATGTAACATCTTAAAGAATCATTTTTAAAAGTTATGTGATACTGACATTGTGTCATAAATCACTTCTTCATTTCCAGCGTTACTGATACTATTTTGCAGTTTGAGCTTGAATCTGGATGGAACAGGAAGGAGCACTGTCCTGAAAGTTTGTTCTAATCCTAAGTATTCCACCAACTGCCATGCTGCCTGCACCACACTCTTTCCCCTCTGAACCTCAGTTTCCCCACTTGTAAAAGTGGTGGGAGGTGGGAGACAAAACGGACACTCTCTATAGCCCTTCCATTTCTTGTTTTAGAACAACTCATCGGTGCTCTGCACCAATTTAGATAAGGAAAACACTCTCTCCTGAAGTTACAATGGCCAGACTTTTCTGCTATGTAGCTAAAGAGGTAGCTTTTGGATACATTCCAGAACCTGTTTCACATCTCATGGTCAGGCTTTAAGAAGGACGGTTTTCACATTCTCCTTGGGCCAAGATTCCAAAATTAGTATAATCAAAAGAAAAGGGACATTATGAAAAAGATGATCTGAAAGATAAAATGGATCTCAATATTTTCTTAAATACATCCTGCAAATGTTATTAAGTACCTATTACATGACAGGCACACTCTAAGCACAAGAGATAATGGAAACTAAGCCCCAAATGATTAATTGGATTTATGCAGTGAGTGGAGAAAGGGCTGTCAGAAAAGAATATTCAGTCCAAAGAATGTGGTGGGTCTTAAGATGAAGGAGAGCAAGGAGTTTGTGTGACAACATAGGACGTAAAGGATCATAATGACAGCCATGATCTTCTATCAGCCCTTGGGACATTTCCTGCCACAATAACAAGGATCGGGTCAATTTGTTGACATATATTTGATCACTTCATAAGATTTCCCATTTGTATAATGACAAAGCCTAGTGACTAGTCCACCACACATGCCTCATAGGTACAGATTTTCTGAGGTCTTGGTCTCCTTTCTCTGTCATTGTTGGCCCATCAGAGGCTGAAAGGCTGTCAAGATGTTTGTTGGGGTTTGTCAGCACCCAAAGGTGTAGGTTAATAAGACAATGATGGAACAGCTGAGGGCTGGGCTGTCCCAGTACAAGTCAGATGTTCTAAGTGTGTGGTTTGTATCTTAAGGATGAGTTCAACAAAATGGCTCTTCCTCATGGGTTGCACTGAACAAAGGAGCACAGATATCGATGGTGCTGCTTCTTCAACATCAAAATCCCATGCAGTCAATGAAAATGCCATCTAAGACAGCTGGATGGACAGAGAGCTTGGGGACTGGCTTATTTTTATGTTATGTGGAAGAATTAAATGTACCCAATCATCAGACTAGTTTTATTAAGTAGATGATATTATTCTTAAAGAGATTCTTAATACATTTTTTGTCCCAGGCTGTAAGTTGAATTGTGCACCACCCCCCGCCCCCACCAAAGAAAAAGTTCTGTTGAAGTTCTAACCCATGGTAATAATAATCGCATGCAAATGGAACCTTATTTGGAAATAGAGTGCAGATGAATCAATCAAATAAAACACAGTCACACAGGACTTAAGTGGATTAAGTGGGCCCTAATCCAATGATAAATGTCTTTAAAACATGAGGGAAATTTGGACATAAACACATGGGGAGAAGAATGCCATGTGCACACACACACAGAGTGAGAAGGCAGCTTTGTGAAGACAGAGGCAGAAGTTGGAGTGATGTGGTTGCAAGCCAAGGAATGCCAAGTAACGCTGGCAAGTAAAAAAACTAGAAAAGGGCAAAGAAGGATTCTTCTCTGGAACCTTCAGAGACAGCATAGCCCTATCAATACCCTGATTTCAGACTCTGGCCTCCAGAACTGGGCTAGAATATGTTCCTATTATTTTAAGCCACCTAGTGTGTAGTACTTGGTTACAGCAGCTAGCAAACTAACACGCCCCACATTTACTTCCATACAGATGCATTTCCCAAATTATGATGGCAGCCACTGGAAAAGTGATGCAATATGCACAGCTTGCATTGCCCAGAGTTTTCAGAAATTTATTTAGTGCAAATGCAGGCTTACCCCTTGAAAATTTCACTAGATCTAGTTTCAAAGTTCAGCTGGTGGTCCAATTACAAGAGAGGAGCAAATCTGAGAGGTCCAGGGCAGATGGAGGGTCAGAGCTAGCTTCTCAGCCTCACCCATAGGAGATGGCACTGGAATCTCTCTGACCCAGATTATGTGAGTCTACGTAAACGCTGAAGGCAAACAAGAGACAGAACAGTGGTCTGACTGTATAAATATCTGGAACCTGCAGGATCCTTAAAATGTCTCCACCATAAACACCACCCTGACTTTTTTTTGTTAAGATTTTATTTATTTGACAGAGAGAGAGAGCACAAGCAGGGGGGGTGGCATGAAATACCTTATCCTTCTAACGGGTTTAGGGCATGAAAATTTCCCAAGGACACCCCACTCCAGCTCAGGAAGCTGAGGAGGCCACGTCCTGTAAGGGTCACCGCCATGGCCCGGACTGTGGTTCTTCTCAGGTGCCTCACTAAAGGCTCTGGTCAGATGAAGGGACTCTGCAACTGTGGTGGGACACATAACAACAGTGTCTCAGGGTGACGCTTGTCTCCCATAACAGCGCTCATCTCCCTTTGGTTTTAGGGGAAGGTTGTCAGATTGTGGTGACCCAGGAGCCATCACTGGCAGTGTCTCTAAGAGGGATGGTCATACTCACTTGTGGTCCTAGGCTTGGGTAAGTCTCTACCAGTAACTGCCCTGGCTGGTACTAGCAGACCCCAGGCTGGTTTCCCCACCCCCTTATCTACCGGATAAAGAACCATCCCTCTGAGGTCCCTGATCACTTCTCTGGATCCATCTCTGGGAACAAAACCACCCTTACCATGGCTGGGGCTCAGCCTGAGGATGAGGCCAACTATCACTGTGCTATGTGGGTAGTGGTGTGTACGGAGTGATTCAAATCTATGGGAGAGTGCGGCCAGAACTTCTCACGGGCTCAGAATGGCTCAGCCCTTAGAGGCAGGAGAGAACATGACAGGGCGGATAGTTAATAGCACCATGGGAAGTGAGACTCTCTGGCCCCATTTTCCTGTCCAGTGGTCCATCACCATGTGCCCCATTCCATCTCTCCCAGGGTGTGTCCATCTCTCCAGTGTGATCCTCCAAGACTGGGATTCCTCTCTCATTGCTTAGATTGATGGGGAGGGGGCTCAGATCCAAAATATATCCCCAGACAATGAGACTCATTTACCTCACTGCTCCTTGTGAGATGCTCCTTATTCAAGTGCATCAACAAACATGCCTTCAGAAGTATATTGCAATATGGGCCTCAAGAAGCAAGAAACGTCTCATATACACAACCTGAAATTATACCTAAAGAACCTTGAAAAAGACCAGCAAATAAAGCCTAAATCAAGCAGGAAAAGGGAAATAATAAAGTTTAGAGCAGAAATCAAGATATAGAAATAAAAATAAAATAAGTAGAACAGATCAACGGAACAGGAGCTTGTTCTATGAAAGAATTAACAGACTTGATAAACCCCTGGCCAGACTTATCAAAAAGAAAAGAGAAAGGACCCATATGAATAAGATCATGAATTTGGCTAATGTCCAGAGCAGAAGGGCGGGCTGGGCTGTGTGCTGTGAGGTGGTAATGATTTCCTCAACTGCTGGGGGGGCCTGAAGGCTGGCCTCGCAGGTAAGTGGCTCGGCCTGGTGTTAAGTCCTGTTTTACCAGGCTGGTTAATGGGCCCGAGGAGCGTGACCAGGCCAATGGAATGTGCGGGTGGCTGCTGGCGGGTTAGGGGCTGCTAACGCAACAGTGACCCCAGGAAATAAAATAGCAAGCAGGCGGGAAGGTCCTGCACGTGAGAGTCCCCGCTTCCATCTGGATACGAGGAAACCACTGGCTGCTAATTCATTCGAGGAGACTCGTGAGCACTGATGACACGCCGTGCTTCCTGGGAGACTCCTGGTAGTTAGAGCCAATATCCCTGAAGAAGGCCAAGCTGCTCGCCCCGTGTCTGCCCTCCGTGGCCCCCACCTTCACTGGCCTCTTCTGCTCACGTGCACCCCAGGCTTTGAAAGCAGGTCTTTTCTTGGTCATTAGCAGCAGCCTGGGAAGTGCTCCACCCCCTTGCTCAGCGGCCGCCCTCCGTGGCTCCCTGGCTCCCCTCCAAGTCCCACCACTTCTGGAAAGGCCTCTGCTCTCCTCCATCCTCCTGTCTCAGAAGGGGGTCAGAGGGCATCCCCCAAAAGGTGTCACAGAAGATCCTTCTTGCCCCTCGACATCCTTGCAGCTTCAGAATGTGTGGCTCAGGGACCGCATCCCTGCTCTCTCCACCTCCCACCACAGAGCAGGCTGTGCCTGGGGCCTGCCAGCTGGGGTCACGGGGCAGCAGACGGGCAGCAGCTTGACCCGGCCTATCCCAGGAGTGGTGCTGACCAGAACAAGTGGCTCATTTGCTCCCGTGCTCTTGGCCGCACACTCCCAACCACACCCGAGAGGCACCTCCTTGTGCTTTGTAGCAAAATCAAAACAACAAAATAGAAGGACCCAGAATGCAGTTGGGCCCATTTACCTGCACAGGTGCTTTTGGTCTGTGGCTTGATTGTCCCTGTCAGAGCAGGGCTCTTACCTGAGCACAGGTAGGCCGACGACCGTGCCTGCCACAGGTTATCTGGAAAAGTTGCTGCCCCATTTCCTGTCTTCTCGAGTGTTACTTGCGCTGTTGTGCCGGATACTCGTCTGATCCACTTGATCAGAGGGTGAGTGCAGACCCCACCTGTCTCTGGCCGGGGTGCCTGGCTGTCCCAGGAAGCAGTGCAGGAACCCCCAGTGAGTCACCCCTCCCCCACCTGGCCCCAGGTCCCCACCCTCTCCTTTCTGTCTCTGCCTCTGAGTCCTCCAGGTGCCTTTGAAGGTTTGCTGCCTGCAGAGCGCAGGCCTCCCGCAGGAGGGGAGCGCCCCCAGGGCATCAGGGGACAGAGCCTTGGCTTGGGACTGGCGCTTGAAGATGGCACTCTTCCTGGGGAGTAGCTACTAGGCTGTAGGCACGTGATAGACCACATCTCTTGAGCAAAGGCTGGTATCCCAGGAGTTTCTAACAGCCGGCTGAGACTTTTCCCCAGGCAAGATCCCAGTCCTGGTGCCTTTCCTAGGTGCCCGGCTCACTTGCCCCCATGGGACGGGGCTGTCCCGAGGATGCAAAGGAAGGGTCAGGAGTGCCTCGTGGACATGCTGCCTTCCTTTTGGCTTGGAGTGCATGTGTCTGAGAAAAGGGATTTGCTTCAAAGGCCGAGAGAGCCCGAGGTGCAGACCCATCACTGCCTGCGTCCAAGGAGTACAGCGTTTCCCTGTGGCTCGTGGCCCCCGCATGGCCACCCTCGGGGACCCAAAGCCACGTGTCTCACCTGGAAGGAAGGCATGCGACCACCTTGCACCTTACCACACTGGCCTCTGCTGCGGCTGGCAGGACTGCAGGCTCTGAGGTGTGGGAGGATGGTGACCCCAAGGCCGTCTCTTTGCAGGTGCGGAAGAGAGACCCAGAGAGAGTGAAGGAATGGTCCTGCTGGTTGGCTTAAGCAAGAGGGGCTATATTTACATCCCTGCGGGCAGGACAGGCTCCTCAGGCTCTGTTTAGAGAAATCCCGAACTTAGGAACAATTCAGAACTGTGTTTGCACTATCCGGTGTTCCTTTTCCTGAGACCTTTGGCAAACCGCCCCTTTGAGGTTCAGATTTTTTCTGCTCAATCCCACTAGCAGGTGAATTTTCTCAATTTTCTGGGAAGTCTGAATAAGATGTACTCAGCTGCTAGATGTTACTGAGAATAAAAACAAAGCGTCTTTTCACCATCAGTGTCTGCCCACAACAGCTCTTGACAGCCTGGGTTCTGAATATTAACTTTTCCCAGCGTTTCAGTTCTTGTTAAAATAGCATTTCCTGGTTCATCTCCACCTTGAACCTGAGGTTTGTGCAGAGATTCATCTTAGCCGACATTCAGAACACCTTTTAGAGGCAAGAGATCTTGAAACTATTTGAATTCAACTGTTGGAAGCCTTCAAAGAAACAAAAAAGAAAGTTCAGTGCATTCTACTTTGCAGGAGAGAGAGGAAAAGCATGAGGAACAGAATTTACCCCGAGGATTCATTAAAAGACGGCAATGCATTCAGCCGGATGTTCCCTCCTTAGGCAGCTACCGGCACAGTGCTGGGATGTCCATCCCCCTAACTCCTTTGGGCTCGCTCCAGAAACGTGGTTATCTTATAAAGCTTCAGTGACCTTTTCCCTATACAAATTAAGGCAAAGAAGTGAACTAAAATATTTAAATGAGAAAGTTGAAAAGGAGAGTTTTCTGGGTAGCTCCACTTTTCCAGAAGATTCTACCCATCCAGACTGTGCTGTCATCTGTGTGTCCCCACACACTGTGGTTTCAAGGTGAAGTCTGGCCTCACAGTTTCGTGGTCAGCTCAGCGCCACGAGTCTAAGGAAGTGGAACAGAATGCTTTTGGGTTCCTTATTGAACTGGTGATCTTTGGTGCTGTGACTGATGGGTCCATCCTTCGAATCCTTACTGGAACAGGTACAGAGGAAAGCTGACTCCCAGGAACCAGCCCCCTTAGATTGCCCTTCAGATGACACCGTCCCAACAAAACGCCATAAAGACAGGTATTTCCGGAGAGCCGAGACGCATGGTTTGCTCTTTGTGATCAAGCTGGTTCTGGTGGGTCACCTCATGCTAAGTATCAGATATTAAAGTACCTGGTTTTGTCAACACCTGTACCATTTAAAGAAATTCTCAGAAAACAAGGACACATGGAACATCTCAGGAAATTCATTAATTCACCTCAAATCTTCCTCCTTCCATTCCTATGTAATGCTGAGAGCCAATTGCTAAAAATCAAACAAATAGACATGTTGAAGATATCAACCAGTAGGAGACAACTTTGGGGGGAACTTTTAAATAAAATGTATTCAGATGTGTTTGAATTAGGCATTGGTGAAGACATTCAGAATTTCCATGACTGTAGCAACAATGATTACTGTTTGTTCTTAAGGGCAACACAGGTTTCCAAGATTTTTTGTTTTGTTTGTTTTTATTACGAAGCTAGGCTTTGCAAGACAAACATGCTTATCCTTTAGAGACATGGGATTTAAAAATCTCTAATAAAATGCCAACTTCACAAAGAATTTGTGAGTGTATTTTTATTTTTCCTGATTTTGTGATCTTTCCCATTGCCGTGGGAAGAATGCCCGAGGTTGCTGCATTTCTGGGGATGAAAAATCCTAAGTGACTCTCCTATTCAGGAAACTTGGGGTGTGGGCAAGCTCCCTTACTTGAATGAAAAGAAGTTCCAGTTTTGAATCCTGGGTCTGCAGTTAACTAGCTGTAGACTTTAGGGAAGTCATTGTCTTCATCTGTAAAATACTGGAAAGGAACACCTGTCTCATGGGGTTCTGGCACTGTGAAATCCAACGATGCAACTTATTTCTTTCAACTGTGGCCACACCACATGTAGGATCCTACAGCACCCTAAAATCTCTTTGAATCAGAAAGTAAAGAAGAAGAGGAAAATAAAAGATCACCCTTCTCCTGCCCACCATATGGCCAATGACCAATAAGTGATATGCTTGATGCTGAAAGATGCGGACCAGCCTTCAGGGTTCAGATGGGCCCTTTGGACAATAATCCTTCATCAGTGGGTGTGTATTCATCCATCACAGGCACATCCTGCCTGGTTGTCTCTCTGTGATGCTAGCAGGCATCAATGATCATTGCTACAGCTGTTACTTCATGAGGGAGTGATGTGGTCATAGTCTTTTTCTATAATTTCTTTACTTAATTAGTTGGAGTATCTCCATAAAAAGAAAATTCCCCTCAGTTACTATGAAAAAGCAGGGTAGATGCTTGATTCTTTCCCTCCTTTTGTAGTTTGCAAAGTAATACATTGATTTGCTAGCCTCCTCAAAAGCTGACTGATGAGTTTTTAAAGGTGTCATCATAAACTCATAGATGTAAATATTCCTGGTGAGTTCCAAGCCATTGCAGCTTTCCCTTGATCAATGATCCAGTTGTCTCATCTTTGGGCAGTGGGAGCCTCTCCTGGCCCTTTTGACCTCACACAAGTGGTCTTGAGATCTTCCTTGCTTCTGGCTGCCAGAAGACATTCCAGGCTCATCCTGTACACTTCCCTCTCCACACCTGGACTCGGCCATTTCCCCGAGTAATCCTGGTTTCTTTCAGTGGGAAATGGTGTTGGGAGATCAATGGGCCCTTGGCGCGCTCAGTGCTGCTGGATGGTCTTTGTGTCTAGGATTTTCAGCAGAGCCCGTAATTTTTTATGTTGTTGTTTTTATTTTTTTAAAGATTTTATTTATTTATTTGACAGAGACACAGTGAGAGAGGGATCACAAGCAGGGGGAGTGGGAGAGGGAGAAGCAGGCTTCCTGCAGAGCAGGGAGCCCGATGTGGGGCTCGATCCCAGGACCCCGGGATCATGACCTGAGCCGAAGGCAGACGCTTAACGACTGAGCCACCCAGGCGCCCCATGTTGTTGTTTTTAAAGATGAAATGCATCATGAATCCATTGTGTTATTTCCAATTTAAGTTCAGGACCAATTCAGGTTTATTTAAACAGATTGATCTTAGGTTCCTGTTTGCTAGTATTATATTTAGGGCGTTTGCATTGATACTCACAAGGGAGGCTGGTCTGTAGTTTGCTCTTCGGAGTATTCTTTATCAGGTTTGGGAATTAATGTTATGCTTGCTTAATGGAAAGACTTCAGAAGTTTTCTTTATTGCTTGGGATCTAGACTAATTTATGTGGCAGTGGGATTATCTAATCTCTAAAGGTTTGTTAGAGTTCTCCCTTGAAACCATGTTTCGGCAATGCTTCTTGAGGGGGACACCTTAATTGCCCTTCTTCTTCTGTGGTCATTGGCTTGGCTAAGCTTTCTGGCTCTACTAAGGTCGATTATGGTATATTGTGCTTTTCACCTAGGTTCTCAAATATGTTTGCACAGAATTTCAGATTTGTGTTTTGTCTCTTCCATTGTCTTCTTAATTGGGATAGCTAGTGACTTACCTATTTTGTTCAGATTTTAAAAGAACCAGCTTTTAGGTTTAACACTAGTCCCACTGCCTTTCCCCCCTAACTTATTGATTTCTGATTTTGTCATCGCCTAATTTTGGGGGCTTATTTTATGCTTCTTTTTCTCTTTAAAACTTTTTGAATTGGGTGCTTATTTCATTTGTTTTCATTTCTATCGATAGATATGTAAATAGATTTAATACTGTACATTTTATTTGGGAACGGTTTTAGCCATATGCCAATGGATTCAGATATGCCACATTTTCATTATTCTTCTCCAGAAAACCTACACTATTGGTCTGTGTTTTCTACTTGATTCAATAATTTTTAAATCGGATTTAAAATTTTTTTCTGGATAGCAGGGTATTTTCTTTTTGATTTTGTTATTAGTTTATAGTTTTGCTGATAGTAGTCAGAGAATACCTATTTGTATTAGTTTTATTCTTTGGGTTGTACTGAGGTTTTGTATCATTCCATGTACGTTTGAAAAGAATGTATATTCTGCAGTATATGTGTATAAAATCTACTTATTGCTTATTGGTTATGTTGATTGGGTCCTCTGCAGCTGTACTATTTTTTTGTTCTTGGCCTAGCTTTTATTGAGAGAGGTGTGTTAAATTTTCCTGTTATGTATTTCTATTTATCTCTTCTTACTTCTCTTAGGTTTGTGCTTAAGTTGTTGGTGTGTATATTTTCATTGCAAATTGTACACTTAAGTTTTATAAAGTGGGCTACTTTGTGTCTTTTAACTTTGCTTTGTCTAAATTCTATCTTGTTGGATACCAAGGTTATTATCCTTACTTTCTTTTTATTTGCCTTTGCCTGGTACCTCTTTGTCCATATTTTTACTTGTACTTTTTCTAAATTTCTTCGATTTAGATGTGTCTCTTATATACACAGTCTTGGATTTTTCTTTGTTGGTCAGGCTCAAAATCTTTTCCTTTTGTAGATGAGTTAAACCAATTTACATGTATTTAATAGGATAAACGTGTGCCCTCAGTTTACCAGATTGTCTCTATAAATTGTCTCTCCTTATGTTGTCTGTTTTATTTGTTGTGTCTCTATTTTTTTATATATATATTTGCATTTGGGGAGGTTTATATTTTTTTTCAAATTTCCATTTGTATGACGCCTTCATACAATACTGTTTATGTATCATTGCATAATACGGTAATAATGTAGCATCCAGGGTCCTGGCAGGAGACAGAAAAACACCAGTAATTTGACCGGAGAACATCTACTGTAACAGTTGCTCACTAGTGAAAGAGTTTACCTGGGAAGAGCTGAAGAGAATCCCACAGAGGACACAGCGGGTGCGCGAGACCGGAGAACATCTACTGTAACAGTTGCTCACTAGTGAAAGAGTTTACCTGGGAAGAGCTGAAGAGAATCCCACAGAGGATACAGCGGGTGCACGAGACTGGAGAACATCTACTGTAACAGTTGCTCACTAGTGAAAGAGTTTACCTGGGAAGAGCTGAAGAGAATCCCACAGAGGACACAGCGGGTGCGCGAGACCGGAGAACATCTACTGTAACAGTTGCTCACTAGTGAAAGAGTTTACCTGGGAAGAGCTGAAGAGAATCCCACAGAGGATACAGCGGGCGCGCGAGACCGGAGAACATCTACTGTAACAGTTGCTCACTAGTGAAAGAGTTTACCTGGGAAGAGCTGAAGAGAATCCCACAGAGGATACAGCGGGCGCGCGAGACCGGAGAACATCTACTGTAACAGTTGCTCACTAGTGAAAGAGTTTACCTGGGAAGAGCTGAAGAGAATCCCACAGAGGATACAGCGGGTGCACGAGACCAGGGAACATCTACTGTAACAGTTGCTCACTAGTGAAAGAGTTTACCTGGGAAGAGCTGAAGAGAATCCCACAGAGGATACAGCGGGTGCACGAGACCGGGGAACATCTACTGTAACAGTTGCTCACTAGTGAAAGAGTTTACCTGGGAAGAGCTGAAGAGAATCCCACAGAGGATACAGCGGGCGCGCGAGACCGGAGAACATCTACTGTAACAGTTGCTCACTAGTGAAAGAGTTTACCTGGGAAGAGCTGAAGAGAATCCCACAGAGGATACAGCGGGCGCGCGAGCAAAGCCCTGCTCCTGGGGCTGCAGCGGAGACCAGAGGAAGGAACCTGGGGGAAGAACACCCTCCCTTCAGACCTCCTTGGAAAGGATGTGGCACAGTCTCAATGAACATTCTGTTCCTTAAAGGCCCAACTGTAAAATTAACCTGTGACAACTTTTATATAAAATAATCATACTCATGAGGACAGAGGAAAAGAAAATGGTTAGCACATCTAACCGCACATAACGAGCAAAGAGAAAATAGGCAAGGCTGCCAAAGTTCTCGTGTCTGCAATGGGTCATGAGGCCACAGTCAATATCTATGGCTTCCTTCTTTAATGATCCAGACCAAATTCCCTACCCTAGCTAGATTCTCAGCTCATGGGGGTTCCCTACCTAGTGGAGTGACTCAAACTTTCAGCCACCAAGGGTCTGAATCCTCGATCATGTTGCCGTTTTTCTTGGGCTGCTGTAATTTTATTAACCTTAACTATTGGGCATGGCAGTGCTGGGGTGAGGTCCCCCAAAGAGCGCCCTGGGTTCCAGGCACGATTACTCTTCTAGCTAGAGAGATGGATGAGTTTTTCTCACCAAGGGGAGGTCAGGTTGCTGCCCCATACGGGGCATGAAATGACGTTAAATTATGGAGCTCCAGATGAGACTGTCCTGTGCAGGGGAGGACTGCATACCAAGGCTAAGATTTGGGTTTAGAAGGAGGCAGCTCCTTTGTTAAAGCCTCAGTCTGACATCTGCTCCAAGGGAACTTCACCAAAGCCCCGCTCACACCATGTGGGGTCTTGCTGCCATCTGCTCTGGTTCCGTGTGGGTCTGTCCCAGCCAGCGTCCTCTCAGGCACACGGTGGCTGGAGGGGGTCGTTGGGCATCCTGCTCGGGTGGAGGGCCACCATAAGGCAGGCAGGGAAAGAGGGCCAGGAGACCCTGCAATCCATCTGCTTTTCAGGTTGCTTTCCAGAAGCAGGGTTTTTATGCCAAGCAGAAGAAAGGGCAACACTGGGATTTGGGGGGAAACTTTCAGAAGATAGTGACAATGTTGACTTGCTCATCGAGACTTTTCAGTGTATTTGACAGCTATGGAGAGCCATCCATGAAGACAAATAGGGGACAGTCCATTTCAGAGAGCTTGGCACATTGAGCTTCTGAGTTCTTTGAGAAGGACTCCCATCTTTGTAGGGTTTCTAATAATGTCTGCTTAGCAGCCTTCGCCCTCACCAGGCAGGGAGAATAGGTCGCTTCCAACTTTATTGGCCCTGCCCCTCAGTAGTCATCCCACTGACCTCTCATTGGTGCTCTAGGCTCCACTGTTTGAGATCTATTTGTTTTAGTCATTCTGTTGTCCAGTGCCAGAGAGAAGTGACCCTGAGAGAGGGACTCAGTCACTTACCTGGGAAGGACTGACCCCATCAGCTGGTCCTTCATGACAGTAGACTATGAATGGTCTCACTTGGGTTGGGTGGGGGGCGCACCACAACGCACCAAGAAGCTGCAGAGAGGGGCCTAAATAGTTGGAAACAATCCTGCAAGGAGAGATGGGCCCAGGGAGTGTCTTTCTCCAAGGCTAACAGCGCTGACCCATGCCCCCATGCACATGTAAAGGGCACCCAGGACTGAGCCAGGTCCCCATGGGCCCAGGAACACTGGTGGTTGGGGGGAACTCCTGCCACCAAGTCTGCGGAGAGCTACTCCTTCAACTGCAAGTTGCTCTGACCAAATTCATAGTCTCAGCTCTTGCAAACATGCAAATTTCTGTCAAGGGAAATGAGGTCTACTTCTTACTAAAATATCTGTAGAAGAACCAAGTTCAAATAATTATTCCAGACCCCACTTCCCTTTCACTCTGCTTCACACACACACACACACACACACACACACGTGCATCATGTGTTAAGCTTTCTGAATGTCTAACTGAAAATAAAGCCTCAGAAGAGATGGAAAACTGGTATTTTTTTATTATGTTATGTTAATCACCATACATTATTACATCATTAGTTTTTGATGTAGTGTTCCATGATTCATTGTTTGCATATAACACCCAGCGCTCCATTCAGTACGTGCCCTCTTTAATACCCATCACCAGGCTAACCCATCCCCCCACCCCCCTCCCCTCTAAAAACCTCAGGAAAACTGGTATTTTTTAAGTCAAATCCATGAAGACAAAGGAAGGAACAGAAAAACTTAAAGATTTAAAAGAGCAAATCTCAATGGCAGGCTATTGAAAGATCTTTCCACTTCTCCACTCCCACCCAGGGATGCGCAGCTTTAGAGTAAGGGAGAGAGGTATCCGTGAGCTTATGCATGATATTGCACACAACCAAACACAAGAAATTGGTTCAAAAAGTGGAGAGATCCAAAAGCACTTTAAAAAGTATATATACAAATACAAAAAAGATTAAAAAGCTATACATCAAAATGTAAGATGTCATTTCTAAGTAGTGAAATGATGGATGTTTTTTATTTTCTTTATTATATATATATTTTTTCTTTTTTAATTTTTTTATTAACATATAATGTAGTATTTGTTTCAGGGGTACAGGTCTGTGATTCATCAGTCTTACACATTTCACAGCGCTCACCATAGCACATACCCTCCCCAATGTTCATCACCCAGCCACCCCATCCCTCCCACCCTGCTCCATTCCAGCAACCCTCAGTTTGTTTCCTGAGATTAAGAATCTCTTGTGGTCTGTCTCCCTCTCTGGTTTAGTCTTGTTTATTTTTCCCTCCCTTCCCCTTTGATCCTCTGTCTTGTTCTCAAAATCCTCATATCAGTGACATCATATGATGCTTGTCTTTCTCTGATTGACTTATTTCGCTTAGCATTATACCCTCCAGTTCCATCCACATCCTTGCGAATGTCAAGATTTCATTTTTTTTTTTTGATGGCTGCTCTTTACTATACATACATATTTCCTCATATTACTTTATGAACCAGAAAAATGAATGGGTTTTTAAAAGAAGAACCATTCTCTGGCCTCACTAGACCAAGCAGCACCGGTAGGCACCCTGCCCCAGGGGGCCATCCAACCCCTCCAGGGCAGAGCTGGGAGGGGGACTGTTCCCACCTTTGCTAGCTGGAGCATACACCACACAGTCCCACCCCCTCACCCAAAGTTGGCAAAGCCTTGCAAGCCAGACAGGAGAGCACTTTGAAATGATTTAAAAAATAGTTTATGCAGGTGAGATTCACATAACATAACATTAAACCATTTTTAAAGCGAGCAATTTAGTGGCATTAAATCCATTCACACTGTTGTGAAACCACCACCTCTGTCTCCTTCCAAAATGTTTCCAATCTCTCCAAAGTAAAGCCCATTAACCATTAAGCAGTTGCTTCTCCTTCCCGCCCCCCCCCCCCCCCTGCAGCCCCTGGCAACCACCAATCTGCCTTGGGTTGGTAGGATTTATTTTTAAGAGAACATTTTTACTTTCCTTTTGTAAAGCAATTTTGGAAACTAACCATAACTCTGTTTTGACCTCCGTAGAGGCAAATATTCTGCTGTTGTCCAAGGGTAATGGCGTGTCTGGGCAACCCTTCCCAGGTGCAGCCCCCCTGGCGTTGGCTGGATTTCTGGCTGTCAGAACCTAGAGTCCAGAAGCCCAGCCCCAGCCTCAGCATTCCTTGGAAGAGAAGCACAGCGCTATCTTGGGTAGGCCCAGGGCAGGGGCATTGCTGTTTTCTCTAATTCTTGGCTTTGCAGTGTTAAGTGGTGAGTTCAGCATAACAATGACTCCTGAGAAAGCAGGCCTGTCTCAGACGCAGGGTGTGATTGACCTAGTTCAAGCCCAGGAGGCTGACAGCCCTGAGGGCTCTGTCCTACCTCCCCAGAAGGGCCCCAGCAGGGACCCCTTCACTTCAGACAGGCTCCAAGGGGCTTAAAAACCCCATCTAGGAAACAGTACATGTGAGGGATTGTTCTGAACCAACTCATGACTTTGAAGGTGAAATTCCCAACAGGCTTAAACTTCCACTTCAGACAGAAGCATTTTCGATAATTTAAAGTAAGGTTGCTGGAGTGGTGGGACGTGGGAGGGATGGGGTGGCTGGGTGATAGACATTGGGGAGGGTATGTGCTATGGGGAGCACTGTGAATTGTGTAAGACTGATGAATCACAGACCTGTACCTCTGAAACAAATAACACATTATATGTTTAAAAAAAAAAGATAGTAGGAAGGGAAACATGAAGGGGGGGAATCGGAGGAGGAGAGGAACCATGAGAGACTATGTACTCTGAGAAACAAACTGAGGGTTCTAGAGGGAAGGGGGGGTGGGGGGACGGGTTAGCCTGGTGATGGGTATTAAAGAGGGCACGTACTGCATGGAGCACTGGGTGTTATGCACAAACAATGAATCATGGAACACTACATCAAAAACTAATGATGTAATGTATGGTGATTAACACAACATAATAAAATAAAATTTAAAAAAATAAAGTAATGGCTCTTTAACATTTGCAAGGGCCTTTGGAAGGAGGAAAGCTTAACTACCTCATGGGGCAATTGAGGGAAGGAAGGTGATGGGGAAGGAAGAGGCAGGTGGAGGAAGGCATGACTGGCAGCCCACTTGCAAAGCATTAGCCTGACCACCTCCTGGGCTGGGCACACGGAGGGGTGCCCGGGCTCCCGCCCGCATGTCCCTGACATCATTGCAGCCCCACTACATCCTAGAGGCAGGCGAGCACTTTATTACCCCTGTTTCAGGAATAAGACACCAAGTCTTGGTGTGGTTCCAAGATGCCCTCCCCCCAAGCTCCAGAATAACCTGCCTAGTGAGTGGTAAATCCTGGCTGGAATCCACCCGTGCTCAGCATCTCAGTTCAGCTCACCGGTCCTTCTACAGCACCTTGGTTGACAATTTCAAAATGCTTTCTGATACCAAGCGCCCTATGTCATCTCCCATGTCCGCCTCTCCCCTATTTCTCTCTCCCAACTTGGGCTGTCCCCAGGCCACCATCTCTGCCGGGACTTAGTTGTTGAGGACAAAGCGCACCTGTTGGATTTAACTTTCAGGTTTCTAGGGGAGAATAAGAGACTGCCAGAAGAGAAGGGGAGGACATCAGACGGCTCAGAACTCGGCTGGATGCTCACTTCTCTGGGGGCATCAGGAGGCTCAGTTGCCCGGACTGCTGTTTGGGTTTTGCCTCACAGAGGTCAGACATGGCAAATGCAGAAAGATCACAAAGGAGAAAATCAAGGTGATTTATGAATGATGGGTAACCCTTTGGGGGATGCTCTCCTGGTCCTGTTCTTGGGCATACATATGTACCCACCTTTACATTTTCTGAAAATGGGAGAATATATTTTACATCCTGTCCTGGTGACTCCTGTTTTCACCGTGGGCTAGATTCTGAGCGGTAACAATTAGTTTATCATCCGGATTGATCTGATCCTTTGTGTTCGGACATTCTGGTTGTTTTCATTTGTGCCCCTGAAAGGAGCACAAACTCCCATTTAGGATTTTTCCAACCCTATTTGTACCAAGCCCCTCTACTTACACGTGTCAGAAATTCTTCGTGCGCTCATCCTTCCTTTTCACCTGCAGTGCTATGTTCTGGGGCTTGATCCAAAATGGTATTATTGGGTTTCAGAACATAAGCAACTTCTGCAAGAATAACTGCAATATTTTCATTATTTTTAAATAAATATTCCAATGGTACTCATTGAAACTCATGTTTTTTGAAAACTGCTTTTATTGATCTCCATAAGTTTTGAAAATACATATTTTCCATACCTTTGAACTCTCAGTTTTGATGACATTTATTCATTCAACTATGGATATATTCAGTAATGTTTAAGGGAATATGCATGTGTGTGTTTGTGTAGAACAATTCTTGAGAACCCATATTTACAAATGTCTCCTAATTTCTTTCCTGCAGGCACAATAGCTTGGTAGAAGAGTCTCTGCTCACAATCTTTTCCCTCAAGGGTTTAAAAATTTGATAGTTTTCAAATTTCAGGCATTTTGTCATATAATGAAAAAGTCTCAGGGTGGCCTGATTTTTTTTTCCTTTTAAAAAACCAGCACTTTCTAATCAAAGCAAAGGAAATACTTGGTTTTAGAGGTCAAACAAGACTTTTCCTGTCCTCTGCCATCTCTCTTGAAGTACCCAGAGGAAGGCCTTCGTAATTCTTGTAGCTGTTTCTAAATACATGCTTATGGTCTTGATCTCTTGCTGTGGAATGAACACACTCCCTCCCAGGCCCTGCAGTCCCTCATCACTGAGTCTTTGCACAATTTTTGGTCAAATCAGTATTTGATGTTTGTTCTTATGCTCATGAAAATATTTTTCACAGTGAAGGCACTTGGACCCAAAGCATACATTCTTTTTTTCCCCCTGGGACAACCTTTTTCCTTTCCTTGATGCCCCCAACCCCCCATTAAAATCTGTTTTTCTATGCACCTATTTTAAATTCAACCTTAAACCTTGCTACAGACTCTAAAACCCCTTCGACTTGGTCACTCACATTCTGTAATTTCTTTTGTCTTGGCGATGACCCGGTGCCCTCTGCCCTCCTGCCCAGTCTGGTCCTCCTGCGGCCTCAGCACAGTGCTCACTGCGGGACATCTCTTCACCATCCTCCGCCGCGTTCCCTTGGCCTTGCTACCCTGTGGGCTTCTCTGCTTTGCCGATTTGGTATCTTCCTCCTTTTGGTTTAATCCCTTCATTCCACGGAAGATATTCTTCAATAAGACCCCCGAGGAAGGGTACACGGGAAGTCACGTTCTGATACATTTCTTTATTCTGTTCTCACGTGTGATCAAAAGTGAAGTTGGGAGTCCTGACACTTTCTCATGCTCCTGGCGTTGCTGTTGAGAAGTCTAGGCCACTCTGGGTTTCAACCTCATCCAGCAACCAGTTCCTTCTCTCTGAAAACGTTCTGGGCTTTTCTTTACCCCCAGTGAAACATCTCAAGGATTCTCAGAGTATGAGGCTTCCTTCAGTCACTGCGCCGGGCACTGGGCCCCTTCCACTGGGAAATTCATATTCTTTAGCTGTAGGAAAGGTTTTGAAGTATTTATTTGATAATCACGTCCTCCGTCTCTCCTTTGCTCTCTCCTGCAATTCCAGTTAGATGATCTTGGGCTGCTTTTCTAACACTCTTGGCTTTTTTCCCTCTTATTTTTCAACCTATATTTCCACTTTTTGGTGGATTTCCCCAAAGTCAAATATCCCCTTTGGAAACTTCTGGTAGCACGTTTCCATTCCCTGTTTTCGGCATCACTTCCTGTTTCATGGGTGTCAAATCTTCTCTTATCTCTCCGAAGGCAACCGTTTTCTTTATCTTGAATCTGCCTGTTGCTTTATGTGTTTCTTCTGAGTTTTTATAAAAAATTTCTTATTGATTTTGGTTTTTGTCTCTCATATTCAATGCTTCACTCAAATGAAGGGCCCATCTTGGTGTCCATTCACTTGAAAGGCTGTATGGGTGGTGGGCTTGCTGGCCAGCAGGCCCCACCATGGGGTGACTGGGGACGGGGTCTGACTCTCCTCCTATGTCAGGGCATGGGGGTCTTTTCTTTTGTGCCATCCAGTTTCTGATGAGGGGAATCCTCTGATATCCTATCAGTGTCCTTGGAACTCCATGACAAAGGCAAGTAGGGGATCTTACCATCCAGTGTGTGGAATGACACCCTGCCCCAACTTCATTCAAAACCGTCACTGAAAATGAGCTGACATCGATTGTGTGTGGCTCTAGAAACACAGAGATAACTAAAGATTGGCTCCTCTGGTCTGATGTTTCTCTAATTTCACAGTGGGTAAGAATCAACAAGGGGACTTGTTCAGTAAGAGTTCCCAGGGGCCACCGGCAGAAACTCTGATGGAGAAGGACCGAGAGAGTCTCCCAGCCTGCAGATTTAGTGGGCACTCAGGGGCTTGATGTGTGGTCTACACCCATGCCTTGACCCTGACCTAGTCACGGAGACACAAGTGATCACATGACAGGGGGGATGGCACAGGTATGGAGAGGCCACACCTGAAGGACGAGCCCCTGCCCATGGAAGGTCAGAGTGGGCTCTGGAGAGGAGGTGGGTGCAGCCGGTGTGAAGAGCAGGAGGGCTCGGTCAGGGAGACAGAGGGGGGCATGCTTCTTGCTCCAGGGAGAACAGAGCGCACACGTGGGCCTGTGTGCATCACATCAGCTGGCTGGGGGTTCCAGGAGATGACATGGGGTCACCATTTGGGTGGGCTTATCAAGGCCTTTGTGAGTTAGTGTGAGTCAGGGGCAGAAAGCAGGACTCAAGCCAGTAAAGACTAGGGAGGGGAGGGCAGAGTAAGGGAGCCTGAGGGGAAGTCCCGGTGCCCAGGAATCCCCTGGGGAGCTGCTGCACCCCCCCCAGGGCTGGCTGGAGCCTGGTAGGAGCTGGGCGGTGGAGGAGGGGCTCCTGGCCTTAGCTGTGGAGGGAGACACAGCTTCGAAGTGGGGAGGGTGCAGGGAAGAAACACCCTGACTTCTTTGCCCCTCCCACCTCTTGCCTTTGCCTCCCAGGGGCTGAACCCAAGGAGAGCGTCCCCCAGGGATCCAGGGATCTGGGAGGTGCAGTCAGCAGCAGGTGGCAGGCAGACTGACGGGGCGGGGACATGACTGGAGAATGGAGTACCCTGTGCGCCCTTTACCGTCCAGAATCCATCTCACCCTTGTTCGGATGGAGAAACTTCCACCCCCTCCTAGGGTACACGGAGTCTCCTCAGCTGCAGGGTCAGTCACTCCCTGCCTGTCCCCGGCATCTGCACCACTCGTACCCTTCCTGCAGGATGGAGGCGGAGGAGAGGATGAAAGAAAGAGAACGTAAGAGAAACCGCACACAGCTCTCTGGTCCCCACCCCGCCTGCGATAGGTGGCCTCACAGGGAAGGCGACTTTGCAGGTGGGATTACCTTCAGGAGCCCCAGATGGGGAGAGAGCCTGGATCACACAGGTGGCCTGATGTCACCACAGGGTCCCTAAAAGTGGAGTGAGCACCACTGAAGAAGGGTCAGGGAGACGTGCCAGGAGAAGGGTCCAAGGCCATGCTGCTCCTCCTGAGGTCCGGGGGCTGGTGGCCGGCCAGAGACCTCGGTCCCACAGCCAGGAGCACGCAGGAGACAGACCTGCCCCTGGAGCCTGCTGAGGGAGCCGAGCTACAGCTGGATTTGGCCTCTGGCTTCCAGGCGTGGGGGAGGGCCTGTAAGTCAGGAGACTTGGTAGGGCCCCCGAGGAAGCAAGTGCACTTGGTTGCTCCAGCGGATGCCTCTGAGAGCGCAGGCAGCAGACCCCTCAAAGCCAGTCTGGGTCTCCGCTCAGGTGTCACACTGCCGATGACAGCTTTCCAAGGAGCCCTTCTGCACCTCCGTGAGCTCCTAGGACACCTTCTGAGGTGAGGAGCAAGTCCTCGGTGAGGGGGGAGGCGGTCTGACCTGACCGTGGCTCCAAGCCCTCCCTCTGTCCTGAGGGCACCCAGCCCAGCTCTGCCAGGTGGCGGCTCAGGAGGCTCCAGGGAAGCCTGGGTTTCCGCAGAGATTGCGCACAGCTGTGCTCTGTGGGGGCCGCGCAGGCAGGAGTCTGGGGGGAGTCCTGACCGTCTCCCCAGTCTGTATTGCCCAGGATTGCAGGAGATGCCCGTGGTGCTCCCATCACCTGCCTTCATTGTTCCTTTGGTCTTCCCAGCTGAATGGGATCTAAAGTAATCAAAACGTACTTGACAAAACCCTCGAACAGCCCAATGAAATGGCCCGGGCTTAGCACCTTCTTCAGCCTCAACCCAGCACCCCTTGTGCTCCCCTCGCCCTTTGCAGCCAGAGTGATTCGGTCCCCTGCCCTGTCCTGCCTGCAGTGAGACGGCCGAGCCCTGGGTCGTTGTTAGCGCAGAGTAACAGAATTAGTGAATTAAACAGTGTTCATTTCCTCACCTTTAGAAACCGGGGTGAATGTGCGAGAGACAAAGGAGACACTCAGATGATCTCTCCCCGCCCAACATCGA
Source organism: Halichoerus grypus (assembly GCF_964656455.1). Taxonomy (NCBI): domain Eukaryota; kingdom Metazoa; phylum Chordata; class Mammalia; order Carnivora; family Phocidae; genus Halichoerus; species Halichoerus grypus. The sequence continues at coordinate 66,709,250 of NC_135724.1, forward strand.
GGGTCTCAGTTCAGTCACATTTTTCAAGAAGGACTTCCTTGCTGCGGGAGCCGCGTGGGGCTCGGGGGTGACACGCGGAAACGCAGGTGAGCCGGTCGGGGTCCTCAGTCCGTTGGGCATGTCCCCCTCCTGACCCCACGCTGCCGTCCTAGTGAATTTGCTGGGACCCAGAAGATGCCTTCCCCCAGCAAGCCAAATTCAATGTGTTCCTGAGACATGAATCTGAAAGAAACCCAGAGGCAGCTCAGCATCCTCCAGCCTCACAAACAGATTCATCTGGGCTTCTTTTCTGTGTTTACTGAGGCTGGGGAAGGAATCACACACTTTTATAAGATTTCCAATAGCAAAGGTCAAAAGAGAACAGTTTCCACTTTTGGTCAGAACTCGCAGACTCTCAGAATGCAGCTGTCCCTAGGAGTCAGTGAGCTGAGGGCCAACCCTTGTCCCCGAGGTCCCTGGGCTTCTTGAGTGTGGGTGGGCAAAATTCCTTCTCTCCCAGTGTTCCTGCACTTCTTTGTCGCCTTTTCCTTTGCTCACCTGCCTCCCCCTCAACTAGACCAGGAACACCTCAGGGGCAGGGCTCTCTTAGGACTGTGCACGTCCACACCCACACTTCAGCAGGGGGCCTGCCCCAGAGTGGGTCCACCACGAAGGTAAGTTGAATGGACTTGAAGGTGTCAGAGACACATGACAGCCAATAGGGACAGACCCAGAGATGCACGACAGCCAATAGGGACAGACCTGGAGACGCATGACAGCCAGTGGGGACAGACCCGGAGACGCATGACAGCCGGTGGGGGCAGACCTGGAGATGCATGACAGCCAGTGGGGACAGGCCCGGAGATGCATGACAGCCAGTGGGGACAGACCCGGAGATGCATGACAGCCAGTGGGGGCAGGCCCGGAGATGCATGACAGCCAGTGGGGACAGGCCCAGAGATGCATGACAGCCAGTGAGGACAGACCCAGAGACACACTAGAGCCAATGAAGACAGACCCTCTGTAAAACTCATGGAAAAGGAATTTGAAAGAGAATGTCCTGCCTGTATTAACAGGGGTAAGGAGAGGGTCTTGACTCTGCTTCACCCTTAGAATAGGTTTGGCTGGGTTTTCCAGGACAGACCATCGGCGTGAGAACCCATCCCCACTCTTCATGAGTATCTGTGGAATCTGTATGGTCACACTGGGAGGGCACTGATACAGAAGTGTGGTCCGGGTGAGGTCCCAGCTGGGAGTGAAGAAGCACGAACACTCACTTCTGGCTCAGAGGCCCTGTTCTCCACTCTCGATGCATATGTTTCACATTTAATGTCCATTAAGTTTCACCCATAAAAAAAGGCTCCAGAAAAGTGTGTGTTTCTGAGTGTCATTTGATTTAATACTTCATTACAAATGGCATTTTATTGTACACGGGGTACTGTGATCTGGTAACCAGCCTGCACTCAGGCAACACAATCAATATTCAAGTATTTGTTGATGAATAGATCTTATTGTTAGCTGAAAAGCTGGCCAAGTAGGAGGCCACATGGAGGAGATTAAGGTTGCATGGGAACCACCTCATCAGACTGGTGGGGAAAATGGTTATGAATGCTAATAGGAGTCCCATGCATGCCTTGGAGATGTGGGGCTTTCCCTGGAAGGATTTGTTGTTGGAGAATAAAGCTCTTTGGTCCTAATAATTTGGAAGGAACAAATGTGTCCTTCCATCTCCCAGCCTTCAGCCAGCTCAGCTGGAATCTCCCTGAGCATTTGCCAAATCTCTTCACCCTCCTCTCTGGGGCTCTGAATCTTCCTTTTCTGGATTCCTTGTCATGCAGAGTTCTTCCCGTTGTAGCCAAGGCCCTTTCCAGCAGAGGACCCAGGCTTGGGGGCGGGAGGGGGGGCTGCTCCTGGGTTGTGGAGGGGCGGGGTTCTCACTTCAGTGATGCCCCCCTGCACCGAGCCGGCTTGGTTGTTGTATTGTAGAAGTTTCAGCTTTGGGTCCCTTTCAGGTGGCCCTTGGCAGGGAAGCCCGGGAGCGTCCCCCGGCCCCCACTGCAGGCCGAGGCATGGCACAGCGCCAGGGAGCCCCGCCACGGCATCCTGGGGGTGCCGCGTACACTCATGCAACGCAACAGCCCCACCCCCGGGGGCAATGGAGTGCACAGGACGAGAGTTCAAGGGACACGATGCTCCATGCTTCCAGGAGGCTGGGAGAGAGCGACAAGGTGGCCAGGCCTCCGAGACAGGGCGGGGCTCCTCTCGGGTTCTCTGACTTGGTTCCGGACTTAGTTTCTTTCCACAGAAGCGGCAGGAAGAGATCCAGATGGCCCGGCCCCCGCCTGACACAGCGGCTGGTGCACAGCGAGCCCCAGTGACTTTCTGTCCTTGCCGTGGGGACGTGGAGGACAAGGGGGAGGATGGAGACCCCCATCCCTCCGCACACCCACATCCAGATAGCTTGAGTACTGTGGCTGGTGCTTTCTTTACCCGCAGATTGTAACAGTTTAATGTGCACTTCAGAAATGCTGGTGTCCTGACCCTCTGGCAGGTGGCTCTGGCCCCAGGCCGGTTGAAGGCAGGCGTTGGAAGAGCAAGGGCGGTGCTTATGTGCGATGGAGGGGCTCAGGGCAGCCCCTGGGCGGCGGGGCTGCTGAAGGCAATGGGGCCAGTAGCCAGGAGGGTTCCCGTGCCTGTACAGGATTATAATCTCTCTGCCTTCAAGTCCGTCTTCACACTTGGAAAGGCACATCCCTCCTCTTCATTACTCTACGTAGTCATGGCTTTAGCTCATCCTCATCCTTGTTAATTTGAGGGACAACTTGAAAATTTCCAGGAGGAAAACATTCTTTGACAGATGCCTGGGTGGCTCAGTGGTGAAGCCTCTGCCTTTGGCGCGGGTCATGATCTCAGGGTCCAGGGATCGAGTCCCACATCTGGCTCCCTGCTCAGTGGGGAGTCTGCTTCTCCTCCCTCTGTTGCTCCCCCTGCCTATGCTCTCTCTCTCTCAATAAATAAATAAAATCTTAGAAAAAAAGAGAAAACATTCTTTGAAATTTTGGTGGAAGTGCATTTAATGTATAAATTAATAAATTAAATAAATCTAATGTATAAATTAATAAACTGAAGATCAAGGTATTCCTCTACATGGCCAGAGTTGGGAGAAACGTTACCAGCTGTCTGGAGAAGGTCCCTGTAGCTGTTTTTCACTTGGTCCAGGCTCCAATCCAGCCTCACATACTGCGTTTAGGGGCCACTCTTTAATCTCTGTAAATGGAGAGCAGCTCCCCACCCCCACTCCCTTTTTGGGTTTTGTGACCCTTTTGAAGAATCCAGTCAAGTTGTCCTGCAGCATGTCCTCCCACCATCTTGTCATAAATGGCAGAATTTCCTTTTTTCTCATGGATGAATAATATTCCATTTTGTATGTATATATCACATCTTTTTTATCCATTTGTCCATCAGTGGACACTTAGGTGGTTTCCAAATCTTGGCTACTGTGAATAATGCTGCAACGAACACGGGAATGCAGATATCTTTTTGAGATACTGATCTGATTTGTTCAGAATATACACCCAGAAGTGGAATTGCTGGGCCATATGAGTTTTCCACAGTGGCTGCACCAATTTACATTCCCATCAGCAGTGCTCAAAGGTTCCCTTTGCTCTAAAGTGTTTGCTCACCAACACTTAACCTGTTGTCCTTTTGATAAAAGCCAACTAGCAGGTGTGAATTGTGGTTTTGATTTACATTGCCCTGATGATTGGTGAGTGCTGTCGCACACCTTTTCATGTACCTATTGGCCATGTGTATATGTCTTCTTTGGAAAAAAAAATGTTTATTCAGGTCCTCTGTCCATTTTTCAATTGGATTACTTGTTTTTTTGGTATTGAGTTGTATGAGTTCCTAATACATTTTACATATTAACGCCTTATCAGATGTGTAGTCTGCAAATATTTTCTCCTATTCTGCAGGTTGCCTTTTTATTTCATTGATCATTTCCTTCGCTGTGCAGAAGATTTCTTATAATTTTCCTTATTTTTCCTGCTTCATCTTGTTTTGTTACCATAGGGATGCTTCCCTCATAAAGGAGATAGTCTTCCCTCCTCTTCTAGGATTTGGAGCATATTAGTAAAAAGAGAAGCTTCAGTAATTTCATTTTTTTAAAGAAAATTGTTCACCATATATAAGATTTCAAGTATATTAGTCCAAAATTGTTCATTTATTTTTGTACTTTGATCACTACTTAGCAGTGATCCTTCTTCTTCTTCATTTCTGATATTTATTCATGCCTTTTTTTTTGGTTAATCAAGAAAAGAATTTGTATTTTTTATCAATCATTTGTAAAGAGTCAGCTTTTGAGGTTTTTGTTTCTCTGTATTACTTCTTGATTTACTGTTTCCATAATTGTGAACTTTATTATTTTCTTATTTTGTTTTTCCTTCGTTTTACATTGATTTTCATATTTAAATTCTCATATTGAATTGTTAGCTCACTAATTTAAAATTTCTCTCGTTTTCTAACATATGTATATTCATATTATAAATTCCCTATATCCTTTCATCTACTTCCCACAGATTCTTGAGTATAGTTCCTTTGTTGTCATTCAGTTCTCAGTATTTATAATCTCCATTACAATTTCTTCCAGATCCATGAATTATTTAAAAGTGCTATTTAGTTTCCAAATGTATGGGTGTATTTTAGCAGACTTTAAAATTTTATTTATAAAATCATTGTGGAGTGCATGTTTTCAAATCTTTGGAATTTTTCAGTACTTCCTTTATGATCCATTATGTATGTACTCAAATTTAAAAAACACATTTTATGAGTTTGAAAAGAATGCATAGTCTGTATCTGTGGAAGTCTGGGAGCTCCCTCTCTTCTGTCTCTACCCCCATTTCCACCCCCATCCCCACCATTTTATATATAAAATATATAAAAGCCACCCCTATCCGGATCCCCATCTCTGTCCCAATCCCCATCCCCATTTCCAACCTCATTCCCTCCCCATCTCCATCTCCATCCATATCCCCATCTCTACTTCCACCCCTTCCCCATCTCCATCCCCATTTCCATCTCCATATCCATCTCCATCCTGATCCCCATCTCCATCCCCATTTCCATCCCCATATCCATCTCTATCACCATCCACATCTCCATCTCCACCCCCATCCACTTCCCAACTCTATCCCCATCCCTTTCTCCATCCTCATTCCCTTCTCCAACCCCATCCCCATCTCCACTTCGATCCCCATCTCCATTCTATCCCATCCCCTCCCCATCCCCATCTCCACTTCTATCCCCATCTCCATTCTATCCCCTCTCCTTCCCCCTCCTCATCTCCATCCCCATCACCATCCCTGTCTCCAACCCCATCCCCATCTGCATCCCCATGCTCATCTCCCTCCTCATCCCCATCCCATCTCCATCTCTATCACTCATCTCCATCTCTAGTCTATCTATATCCCATATATCAATTAGAGTGTTTCAATCTTTTTTATTCTTGCTGATATTTGGGAAGCTTGATTTATCTGTTAGTAAGAGAAGTGTGTTAGAATATTTTACTTTGATTAGGGATTTGCCAACTTGTTACGGTTCTGTCAATTCTTGCTTTGTATGTGGTAAGGCTGACCTATCTGATGTGTGTGTATTGAAGATTATTCATCTCCCAGAGAGCTCTTGCTTTTATCCTTAAAAATGATCATTTTATCCCTAATAATACTTTCTGTCTTAATGTCTCTTTTGTCTCATATTTATAAAGCCAGTCAAGCTTTCCTTGTTCAGCGATTGCCTATCTTTCTCATCTCTTTATTTACATCCTGTGTTTCCTTGCATTTGGGGTGTTTGTGGTGTTTCTCTCATGCACTGTATGTAGCTGAATATTTTGTAACTAGTATGTGCAATAAACATGATTTATGCGGTAGTGAGGGCAGGACTTTAGTTTTGTTCCCTGTCTCTTTGAAGTGAGTTTATTGGTGGTCATGGCTTGGGTAGGTCCCATACTCACCTCTGACTCCTAGTGTGCTGCCTCCAACACATCTCAATTCAGAAATCAAGTAAGTGCAGCTGAGCTGTTCATTGAAATGGTTATATTCATTTACCACTCTGTCCCCCCGTGAGCTTTGTGGTTGTGGAGTTGACAGCCCTCACAGAAGTGCTGACTTCGGCCAGGCTAGAGTCCTTGGAGAGAAGAGAGGAGTGTATGTGTGTGGGGGGGTGCTTCCTCCTTGCAGGTCCAGCAGAGGTTTTACACAGCTCTTGTGGGGCACTTCCCGGTTCTTCAGAGCTGTTCTTGCCCTCACTGGCAACCCTGTGCAGGAACTCTGGGGTCTGCTCCTCTGGCGGCCTCTCTGCTGGGATCTCAGAGGGCCACTCTCCCGTGGCTTCTGCTGCTGTCCTCTAGGCACTTTGGGTGGTCCTCTGGGGCAGGGCCTCGCATGTCTGTTATGTGTGTGTGTGTGCATGTGCATACCCAGTTCTGTTTCTTGTCTGTCTCTTGCCCCGGTCTCCCGCCCTGGTTCCGTCCCTTCTGTATGCCCGGCATCTGGTGCGGGAGGGCTACTTGTGTCTAACCACTGCTGGCTGCCGAGCCTTCGCACACCTGTGAAAGCACCTGGCCACCCCTCTGTTTGGGCGGGAGGAAGTTATCCGTCTAGAGCAAGCCCTCAGCATCAAACCTATACAGCTTCTCCAAGAACCACAGCTGAGCCTGTTCTCTTGGGGTGAGAAAGGTGTCACCCCTCCCACCCTTCCCTCTTGGGAGGGTCTCAGCTATAAAAACCCCTTCCACCACAGACATGCTTCACAAATCTATGCTGTCCCCACAAATCTATGTTTTCACCATATCCTTGAGTGTGTGAGTTCAAAGCCAGTGGACTGGTTCTCAACTGTTTCCTTTGTGAATCTGATACTTCATTTAGGATTTTCACATCCCTTTATCTTGGTGTCTAGTCAAAACTTCAATTTTAGAATCTATTCTGTTTTTTTTAAAAAAAAAATCTGTGCTTTCATTTATTTTTTTTTAAGATTTTATTTATTTGTTTGACAAAGAGAGACACAGCGAGAGAGGGAACACAAGCAGGGGGAATGGGAGAGGGAGAAGCAGGCTTCCCGCTGAGCAGGGAGCCCGATGCAGAGCTCGATCCCAGGACCCTGTGATCACGACCTGAGCCGGAGGCAGACGCTCAATGACTGAGCCACCCAGGCGCCCAAAAAATCTGTGTTTTTAGAAAGATGATTTAATTAATTTACATTTATTGAGTTTACTGACACATTTGGACTTATTTCTAGCATCATTTTTTCCAACATTATTTTCCTTAGCTGTTTTCTCCTTCCTGACTTTGTCAGATTGAAAGTTTTATTTTCCCGTTACCTGCTCCTTTGAAAGTTAAACATTTTGTATCTGTTCTTTTAGTGGTCGCCTATAATTTTTTATAACTCTTTAGTGATTTAACTTATTTTTCAAATGCATTTGGTAATTAACTCTAAGCCCCCTTTATAAAGAAAACAAGAATCCAGGGACACAATAACTTCCCTCTGAACTTTCTACTTCCTATCTTCCCTGTTCTTATTTAGAACTTTAGTTCCTGGCATTTTTCAAATAGATATGTTTTTCACTATTATTATTATTTTATTTTATAATAAAGACCCAATTTGGACTTTTTACTGTATTATTTAAAGTTTAATATCTAATTGACCAGACTATTTTACTTCTCTCTTTGCTCACTATGTTTTATGATACTCCTTTATTGTTTTTTGGGCTCATTTTGTTGTTGTTAAAGTTCATTCGTCATTCAAGGGTCTATGGCAATGAATGTCAGACTTATCTGCACATTAGAAAAATCCCAAAGCCCAGGCCCCACCCCAGCTCAACTAATCATAATCTCTGGGGGTGGGACACAGACATCAGCATTTATGAAGCTTCCAAGGTGATTCCAATATAAAAAACTCAATCCTTCTCATCTCTCAGTGAACTTCTTCAATTTGGGGACTCATATTTCCTCAGTTATAAAATAATTCTATTCTGTTATCTGCCTAAGTGTCCACACTTGCCCATTTTCTCCTTCAGGAACTCCTATTAGATGAATCTTGGATTCCATCAACCTTCATGTCTCTGAACTTATTTTTCATCTCTCTGCGCTACATTCTGAGTGATATCCTTAGCGCCATGTTCTAATTCATTGGTTCCCTCTTCTGTTATATCTAGTATACAATTTTTTAAAAAGATTTTATTTATTTATTTGACAGAGAGAGACACAGCGAGAGAGGGAACACAAACAGGGGGAGTGGGAAAGGGAGAAGCAGGCTTCCTGCTGAGCAGGGAGCCCGATGCGGGGCTGGATCCCAGGACCCTGGGTTCATGACCTGAGCCAAAGGCAGACCCTTAAGGACTGAGCCACCCAGGCACCCTCTAGTATACAACTTAAGCCATCTTTTGACTTTTTGTTTGTTTATTTCAATGGCTGTGTTTTTCAGTTTCCAGATTTCCAAATGGATTTTCTTAAACTTGAAATGTCTGTTCTCACTTAATGGTTGTCACTCCTTCTATTTCCATAAAGTCTAACAATTGAACGTCAAAGTTCTTTTCAACTTGCTTCATTTCCCCTCTATTTCATTAGGTATGAATTCTCCCATGATTTTGTTCTATTAATTGTGTCCTATGGCAATAGGTTTTGTCAAGTGTTTTATACTTTTTATTTGTAAATTCACCTTGTCTGGGAGTTTTACCCCAAGCAAATTTGTGTGCAAATGTGAAATTATAAAATTAGAAAACCCCAAACATCTGCGAAAGATAGAGGTTAATATCTAATATCCTTATTAAGAGAGGGACTCATGCAAGTAATAAAGGCAAGAACTAAGTTTTCAAGAAATTCAAAACAGGGTCATAAGCAGACCTTCTATTACAAAAAAAAGTTTGATAAACTACCCAAGTAGTCAATGTCCCTGGTAGTCAAGAAATGCAAATTAAATTAAGATAGTAATTAGTTCTATTTTCATCCATTGAATTACAACAAAGTGAAGAGCGGGTAGTAGCTAGTGCCATCGAAGGTTTTAGGGGACAGAAACTTCTTCAGTGTTGGTGGGGGTTTAACTTGTCAGGGAAGCAATTTAACCATGTCATAACAACACTCACTCACCCTCTCACTCATTCACTGAGCACTTTACTTATTCTGCATCAAGCTAGGTGCTGAGCCAAGTATATTACAATCATGAGACATATCTATCAAGACCAAAAATTCCTTTTGTCTTGGTGACTTTTGTAAATACCCAACAATAGGAGGACGGTTAATTAAATTAGGATACATTTTGCTTCCAGAGTTTTCTTGACAGGAGGAAAACTGAATACAAAATTTTTAGAGCAAGACAAGTTGGGCTCAACAATGCAAAAACACACATAGAACATCATCTGGACAGAAATATAAACACACATCAGGAGCAATTTCTTTTGGTCAGATTGAGGGTGATTGTTTTTATGCCTCTTTGTACTTTTATGTACTTTCTGAATTTTCTACAATGTGACACAATTAGTTTACCCAGTTTAAAAATGTTAAGCTATGGAAAGCAGGCATTTAGGCAGAAATGTTTTACAGATAGGTAACTTTTTTTTTTTTTTTTTTGCATGCTGAAGCCCGTCTCTTGAATGGAGACAGCTGAATGTTCTCCTATCCCTGCTTCTACCTGCTGTTACCTTCCCATCAGTCTGTGCTGGATAGTTTTCTGACTCTCCTTCCTGTCAGTCACATCTATTAATAATCAATCTTCTATTTCCTCAGACAGCAGTTTCCTTTGGGAAGCTCTGCCTGTTAGGAAGTTTTTCTTTAAATTGAACTTCAGATATATATTTGGTGGTATTGGATATTGATTTTGTTGTAAAACTGTCTTTGAGGGCTGCCTGGCTCTGGATAGCAATTCATACTGCCCCCATTCATGTCTGAAATGCACTGCCGATGTTCAATAGTATGCTGACAGGTGCCATCAGCCTCCAGGGGACATTGGGCAATGTCTGGAGACATTGTTGATCATAACAACTGGGGAGGGGGTGTGCTACCGACATCTGGTGGGCGGAGGTCAGGGATGCTGCTAAACATCTTAATGGAGCTCAGGACAGGCACACACTGAACAAGCTATTTGTCCCACAATGTCAATAGTGCCAAGATTGACAGACCCTGTATTTAAAAAGAATTTAAAAGTTATTCTTTACAAAACCCATAGGTTTTCAGAATTTTTTTCATTTTTTTGTACCCAAAAAAGTACTATTAATGCCTTTTAGGTCAATACATCACACTTAAATATTTTTTTTTTTTTTTGCAAGTGATTTTTAAGTTTCAAAATGTCCCTTATTAGTAAGAAAAAAAATAGCATTGAATAACTTACTAATCACTACTGACCCTCTGATAACTAGAAGGATTATAGGCTTTCAGGACACAAGGCTTGAAATGGCAGGCTTGGGAAGTTATTTTGGGTATCCATCAGATCTCCCTAGAAATGATGGTCTTCAGACTCTGGAGTAAAGCTCTAGGAGCCTGACTGCCAACCCTGAGATGTCCTTCAGTGATACCTCACTCTCACTGTTTGGCCCACCCTGCAAAGGATCATCAGAATGGGTCCAAGCATGCTCATGCAGAAGATTCTCCTGCAAGGGCAAAGTGAAGACAGATGTTCTTTGTTCAAAACACTAACACATGAGAATCTGCCTAATTTATGTCATTTTGCATTTCCATTAGCAACACCTTCTGCATGAAACCATAAGCGGGTTGGAGGCATCTTAGGGAGGGCTCCTTGGCTCTGTTCCAGAGGTCAGGGAGATGGCCTGGCCGCATGCAATGCCCTTGGGAAACTGGACCCTCGGGGCAGCTGCTAACTAGCTGTGTGGCATTGAGAAAGTCGCTTCAACTCTCTCCGTCTCAATTTATCTGTAACACAAAGAGATTATATCAGAGCATCCTCTGGTTCCTTCATTCCTCTAAAATGCTAGGGTTTTAGAGTTGCCTCAGAAAGACAAGACAAACATCGCCAATTAACAGTGCAGTGTATTTTATAAATTATTCTTTCAGCCCAATGTGGGACTCAATCCCAGTACCCTGGGATCATGACCTGAGCCGAAGGCAAACCCTTAACCGACTGAGCCACCCAGGCCCCCAAAAGACAAAATACTTCTTGCATTAAATAATTTTGCTTCCAAATAAAATTTAGGACTATTACATTTTATTAAACTTAATTGATCCATATGTCTTCATTCTTCAAAATAAAAATCCTCATTCTCTGTGACATCAAATAATTACGAATTTGTCTTATGCACAAAACTATTTCAGTATAATAATACCAACATTGACTAGCAGCAATATGATTCCCAAAGGTAGTTTAACTGTGTGTGTGTGTGTGTGTGTGTGTGTGTGTGTGTGTGTGAGTATATTCCATTAGGGATGGATAGTCAAATAATTATACTTAAAAGTTACATTCAGTAGTTGCTTTTTAATTGATTTTTTGTGTTATAATTAATTACATGGATCCTAAGATAGACCTATATGACAATGTTATAGTCAGAGAAGTCCAGCTTCTATCTCTGTCCTCACTGCCCTCTCCCCTCCACCCTCCTATCAGTAATATTGTGGAAATTTATATTATATCCTTCCACTTAAAAACACTTACATATTTTCATATTCTCTCATATTTTCAATACATAGTAATATATCCTACATTTGTTGGTCATGTATCCATCTTGGATTTTTCACTGAGCAGGATGTCCTAATGTGTAACCACAGCAGTATATGGAAATACTCCCTATCCCATTTGTATAGTTGTATAGTACTCCATTATACAGAGAGCCTGTAGTTTAGTGAACCAGCCCCCTTTTGATAGGCCTTTGTGTTGTTCCCAGGCATTTGCTATTGTAACAAGTGTCATGGAAATGTTCACTGGCCTCCCCAGTCTGTCTCTCCTTCATTCTGGCACAGCCCTAGGTTTGGGGTGATGATGTCTGAGACTCTGGAATCACTCTACACCCTCAGACTCATGCTGCAGCCTCCACCCACTGATCTGACACCTTCTCAGCATCCCCCCCAACCCACCCCCCCTTGTGAACTGGATGCAACAGGTAGGGAGTTTAGGGGACATTATAAGGCCCCGAGCCACCATCCACTAAGGGAAGACCCCAGTGAGGGCAACAGAGTGGCGTGAGTGTGACCCCCAGCTGCGGCCAGGCCATGAGGGTGAAAGTTCAAATCTGTGAGGATCGGCAGGTGGGAGCCAGAGGGAAAACCTTACTCAGACCCCAGGAATCACCTTCAGGAACTCTGGGAGGCATGAGAATGAGTCCTGGCACATTGAGGGGTTGATCCTGGTGGAAGGAACCCCAGCAAAATGAGGCAGGGGCTCTGGGAGTGTGGGTGGGTGACCCCGCAGCCTCGTAGAGCCAAGCTGCTGTGAGACTACAAGTTGAATTCCTCCCCCACTTAGACTTGGACATGTGTTGGAATTACCAGCCCCAGCACCTCAGTTCTGGGCCAACTCAGGAGATCATGCCCTAAAACTCCTGAGTCCTGGCCCAGAAAAGCCCGACAGAGGGAGAGCTGGGCCTGTCTTAGGCCACAGAGAGGTCCGTCATCCTCACATCTTCTTGGACGTTGGACATTTGGCTTCCACGTGGGGGTGCTCAGTCCGAGAGGAGCACGTGTGGAACCTCGGGGCCTTCAGGGGAGCTGGTGAACCCAAGCATCCCGTGCCAACCACCCAGGGGCCCCCCAGTGCCTCCCTAGAGTCTTGACATATCCAGACAGAAGATGGGGTGATCCCACAAGACGGGAGATTTTAAAAATAAACTTCATTTTTCAAGAACAGTTTGAGATTTACAGAAAAATTATACAGAGAGTACAGAGAGATCCCATATGCCCCACACGGAGGGGGGCGTCTGTCTCCTGTTTGCCCAGCTCGTGGGCCTTGGTGGGTTCTCTCCAACAGCACGCATGCCTGTCCAGGGCTGGCCCTGGTGCCAGTCCCCCGGTGAGGGGCTATTCCGTTAACACTCAGATGGTCCATCCTTACAAACAGCTGTGAGGCCTGGAGCGAGCCCATGCACATTGCAGCTGGGCACAGGGGTGCCCCCTCCAGGAAGGAGGGGTGGAGGGCAGGGAGAAGCACGGGAGGTGCCCTGGTGGGGACCGAGGGGCACCCCCACACCCAGGGGGCCACCCGGTGTTTCTAAGGAGCTGCGCTGTCCTGGCGGTGGTGCTGGGCTGGGTCACAGGGCCTGTCAGCCTCAGGGAGAAGGTCAGGGGCTCTTCTGGCTCCTGCCGTCTGCCCCTGCAGCACGGCCCTCTCTGCCCCGCAGTGGGGAGCCCCCAGCGTGCAGGCTTCTGGGGCTGCTCATCCCTCCCAGAGCCAGTGCTTGGGACAGGCTGTGTGCCACGTGGCCGGGTCAGCACGGGGCTCGCGGTGGAGGCGGGGGGCGGGGGGGGGGCGCTGAATTTGCCTGCAGGATTCTTTTCCAGAAGGGGAGGGGCTCCATAATGACCCCCCCCCACGTGTCCCCATCCTCCTCCCTGAACCTGAGACAGAAAAGGGACTCTGCAGGTGTGCTGCAGGTAAGGGTGTGGGGCGGGGAGATTGTCGTGGTTTTCCACGAAAGTACAGTCTAGGCATGAGGTGCTCGTAAGAGGGGCGAGAAGGTCAGAGGGGGCCAAAGCCCCGTGACAGGGGAAGCAGGGGGAGAGGAGACGCTGCCTGGGGGTCACGGCCCAGCCTCGCGGCAGCCCCGGCCCCGCAGCCTCGACGGGCCCCGGAAACCCAGTTCAGGTGTCCGACTTCCGAGCTGTGCGGGAATAAGCTTGGGTTGCGTCGGCCGCGGAGTCTGCGGTCATGTGTTCCAGCAGCAGCAACAAGAGGTTAAAGCCGGCTCCATGTACCTGTAAGATTTAGACATTTCACAAATCATGGCCTCTTCATCCGTACATAGCTGGCCCTCACGGTATTTAGCACGAGGCAGGCCGTGCCAAGCAGCTAACGTTGCCAGCCACCCCTGGAGGGAGGGACTGGTCTCCCCATTTTGCAGAGCAGAAATGGAGGCGCAGAGAGGTTGAGTGTCCTGCTCAAGGACACAGAGCTTGTCCCCCTGCCCGCCACGCAGGCCGAGCCGCAGACCCTCGCCCGGCCCGGCCAGCGGCGGCCCGCTCCTGCCCTGGAGGCGGGGGCTCCCGCGCGGTCGATCCCCAGCAAGCAGCCCTGGGAGAGGGGCGGGGGGGGGCGCTCTGAGGGACGGAGAGCCCACGCAGAAGGGCTGGGCCGCCCGAGGGCCGGGTGAGGGGACCGTGGCCCTGAGGGGCTTCCATGCAAACGGAAGATGGGCAGTCACAGCAGCGAGGCCCTCACGCACGTTAACCCGGCTTCAGGGGGGCCCGTCTGCGTGGAAGGAGGATCGGGTGTGAGGCAGAACAGGATGGGGCTCGAGGGCAGGCAGCCCCTGGAGCCTGCGGGCCTGGAGGCCACGGCGTCCTCGCGCCCAGCAGTGCCTGTGAAGAATAACGACGATAAGAGGACGTGGGCACGTTCCCAAATGTCCCACGTTCAGGGACACGGTGGGGAGGGAGGGGGCGCTTCTGTGGACGAGGTTTGGGGTTTGTGTCAAGGCAGCCGGCGCAGCGCTGGCCCCACGGGCTGCGGGTGGTCCTGGCGGCAGGGGCTGTGGGCCGGGTCCCCCGAGGGCCCTCCACTCCCTGTCCCCCCCGCCACTGGCACCAGGGACATCGGGGGAGAATGACTTGAAAAGCATTGAAGGAGGACCCACGAAACACCTGAGGTTTGCCTGCAGTTTCAGAGCTCTGGGGCGTCTGTGTTTGATCCCCCAGCGGCTCTCGGGCACCTTCCGAAGGCTTCCCCTCCTGCCCTTGGCCTCCCGCTCCCCGGGGACAGGCCCCCAGTTCGGTTTCCCTGCAGCCATCAGGACCCTTGGCAGATGCGTTCAAGGAACAGAGAGACAGAGAGGGAGAGTGGGGGGGGGGGGGTCAGAGAGCGAGGGAGACAGGGAGGGGGTCAGAGAGGGAGGCAGGGGGAGTAGAGAGAGAGGGGGCAGGGAGGGGGTCAGAGAGGGAGGGAGGCAGGGGGGAGTCAGAAGTCCAAGCACCAGCCTTTAAAGGTGAGCCCAACTCTAACAGCTCGCTGCTTCTACGCGGTGCGTTTCCCGCGGCTCATCTGGGAGCACTTCGCTGCGCCGCGGACCGCACACACCACACACTGCACACACGCACGTTGCACACACACGACACACTACATACTGCACACACACATGCTGCACACACACGCACACCGCACTCTGCACACACACACCACACACTGCACACACACCACACACTACATACTGCACACACACATGCTGCACACACACGCACACCGCACTCTGCACACACACACCACACACTGCACACACGCGCGTTGCACACACACCACACACTACATAATGCACACACACATGCTGCACACACACGCACACCACGCTCTGCACACACACACCACACACTGCACACGTGCGCGTTGCACACACACCACACACTACATAATGCACACACACATGCTGCACACTGCACACACACGCAGATCACACTCTGCACACACACACCACACACTGCACACACACGTTGCACACACACCGCACACTACATACTGCACACACACATGCTGCACACTGCACACACACACACACCGCACTCTGCACACACACCACACACTGCACACACGCACGTTGCACACACACCACACACTACATACTGCACACACACATGCTGCACACTGCACACACACGCACACCACACTCTGCACACACACACCACACACTGCACACACGCACGTTGCACACACACCACACACTACATACTGCACACACCCACACGCACACCGCACACTGCATGGGCTCTATCCAGTCTTTTTTTACTCTCTGTCCTAGGGCTTTTGTGCCTGTGTGCCTCTCTCTACTTGGTATTTATCAAGAGTTTTTTGGCTCCTTGTTACGCATCTTGATCCTCTCTCGTGACTCCTTCCTCAGTTCTCACGGCTCCAGCCAGATGGTGAACTTTCTGGAGTCTGAGCTATGGGCTTCTTTTTCTATTCGGAGTGCCTTCTTGCCCCGCCAAATTGGTGTTTGCTTCTGGGGCAGGGGAGGGATCTCAGATGCTGCTGAGCGGCTCACCCACATCTCCCCAACTCCCTCTTTCCATCCCTGATACCCTCTTCTGTCCTCTATGTTCCCCCCACAACAGATTGTTAGGGTTATTTGCTTGTGGTTGGTTTTCATTTTATAAGGTGTAAGATATTCTGCTGAAGACATGCTAAGGCCCCAGGGCATGAGGTCCAGTGTGGGCTGAAACCCATGTAGTCACACCTCCATAACTAGTACCTCGAACCCCAAACAGACCTCCCTGTGCTGGCAGTGATGGCTGATCAACGGGGCCCTAGCAGGTTAGGGTCCATGTGGTAGCTGAGAAGACAAAACCCCAAACCTGGGGCATCTCTAAGCCAACCAGCCGGCTGAACTCTGCAGGGTTGCTCCCCTTGAGCCTGGAGGGTACTGCGAAAGCCCTCACCAAAGGTCTTGTGTGAGACAGGACCTTTTATACTTTAGGGAGCTCACAGATTCTAGCGTCCAAAGGATTAAAGTGTTGGCCTGTGGCTCAGAAACAGTTCTGGGAAGAAAGCTATTTCTACTTTTGGACACACATTGCACTTCCTCCATCATCTGTTGGAACCTGAGCACAACCTGAAGAGGACACATCTTGGCTCCATTCTGCAAGGAGTCTCTGAGTAACCAGACAACAGCGAGTTGTCCTGGATGGTCTACGCAACACGGCACGGCCAGCTGGCGAAGAAACATTCACGTTAGCAGAAATGCTCGTTCTGCTGAGCTTGGATTTTTAAAAACCTGATTCCTACTCCGTTGACTTGTGTGTGTGAACCACACTGGAGCTGGCGTTGAAACTTTATTTCTCCTTTGTCTCTCCTGTAGAACAAGAATGGCCCCGTGAAGCACACCGCTGCGTCTTGGTCATTTGGGAGGGTAAACGTTTGGGATTTTGTCGGTTGGCTTTTTTCTTTGATGTTGAATGGACGACAAAAAATATAACAAAGAAAGAAACATATTCTGAACTCAGACCGGAAAACAAAAATTGCTTAACTCTTATAATAGATGCATTTGAAGTAAATTAAAAAAACTTAATCCAAGCCTCTTTTCTCTGAAAGCTGAAGAAAACCATCTGTTGCATCAGGTTTACTCTGGAATGCCATGAGGCTGAGGCTGAGGCCCCTGGTGCAACCCCACACCATACACCGACTCCAACAAAAGGAACAGAGACTAGGAACCGCTCTCGAGTTGCCCAAGCCGCGTGTGCCAAGCGGAGTGGGGCAGTGGTCCCTGGGCAGGAATGAGGTCCCATTGTCTGTAGTCATACTTAGAGGGACAAGCAGTTTTTTGATTGTCCAGACGGCCCCTGGAGATGAATGCCATCACCATGTGAAAGGCACAGCCCTTCTGGTGTGGGCGTTGGCCAAGGTGCTGGAGGGTACTCTTCCCACCTCTCTGACCCCAGGGAAGATGCGCCTGGTATCTGTCCCTGAGGCAGATCACTGGATTTGGGAGCTGATGCTACACACTTCACTGGTGAATATTAATATCGTATTTCATTAAAATAATTAGATTTTTTTTTCTTTTTTGTGTATCAGAGCCACGTAAGTAACAAGGGAATCACCACCTGGCCTTTGAGCATCTGGGGGGATTTCCTGTGAGGCCATCCGGTGGGCCCGGTGCTTTTCAGGGTGTAGGTCTGTGATCATGTTCCATGACTCACCTCAGGAGTGGTCTGAGGAAACTACCTCTACAGGGGTCAGTTTTGATAAATTGTATTTTCCTAGGAAATTCTCACTACTTTGAGGTTTTCAAATTTATTTACTTTTAGTTTTGCAAAGTGGTTTCTTGTTTTTTAAAAATTCTTTTATTCCAATGGCTATCACCCTTGTCATTTCTTATTTTGTGTGTTTGTGTTTTCCTCTTTTTATGATTGGTTTGGCTTGTGGCTTGCCTTATTTTTATTCTTCTTTTTTCAAATAACAGGCATTTAAATTTATTTATTAGTTGCATTGTTTTTATTTTTCCAATGAATTAATTTTGGCTTTTATCTTTATTTTCTTCTTTCTGCTTTCTTTTAAATTACTTCCTTTTCCTTTTTCTGGTGTATTGGGTAGAATATTTCCTTTTACTATTTCATCTTCGAGTGATTGAGTTAAGCATAAATTATAAACTTATTTCACTGTGCCTTTTCCATTATCATCGTTCTTTTAAGAAATTCTACAATTTAGGTCTGTGTTTAGCCTTTGACCTTAGAGTTTTTAATTGACAGGTTTTTCTAATTGTCTTGCGGAAAGGACTTTTTGTTATTAATTTTGAGTTTTGTTTCATTATGAACGGAAAATATTGTTTGCATTAATTCTATTTTCTGGGATTTCCTGAGCTTTGCTTTGTGGCTTGGAAGACAGTGGGTTTTCAAGAATGTTTTGAGTACACATGCTGTCTTTGCTATGAGATCAGGGTTTTGTGTGCACCCTATTGGGTATACCATTTAGGTTTTCTGTTTCCATTTTGGTCTATCGGTGTTCACCGAACCCATCTTTAGCTGAGAGCAGCATACTGATGCTAACCTTCCTGGTTAGCCTGTCTTTCTCCTCACCTCTTCTGTCATTACTGTTATGAGTGCTGATGCATCATTTGGAATATAGGTATTATTTCATCTCTAGTCCCTGTTATAACTTTTAGCGCTAGAGACTGTCCTTTCAACTCACTCTGCTGACTGAACTCGGAACTCTCTGCTCCCGTCATATTATTTAGTGTATATTAACCCTGTAAAATATGTTATAGCTGCTGCCCCTCTTTTACCATGTTGCCTGTTTTATTGTTTTATCTTTTTCTTATTCATTTAGTATTTAGGGACATTTGTATTTTTATATAATTTTGTAGAATTTAAATATTTATATTCTCATAACATTTGTATTTATGCATTTCATCCCTTCATATAATGTCCTTAGTCCTCCCCTCCTTTGTTTATTTAAGCTTCTACTACTTGGGTTGCCAGTCTGAATTGTATCTTTTGACCCCCAGCCATTACCACTTATTACCTATAAGTTGATCAATCAACGTATTCTATTTTTCTCTTTACCTTCCCAGTTTCCCCCTTTGTCAAAGCATATGAACATTTCCATACTGCTTTCATTCATACTCCCACTGCTTTTTGTTGGTGGTGGTCTTGGTTCCATAGGGTGTCTATAAGTCTGGGGATAGAGATAATATACTTCTGTTTTTAGAGATTGAAGATGTTCTTTAAAACATTGTATACATTTTTCTTTGTTTCCAGACATTACAGAAATCCTGTGCAATTCACTACATTCCATGCTTGCTGAAGTTCTGGTCCATCTTCTCTCTTTCCTCCCTCTGGAAACCGAGTCACACCTTAGGTCTTTTTATCAAGTGCCTTGTTATCTGTGTGTCTCTGGTTGTCAGTCTGGATATTTCCTTCTGTTCTTAAGTTCTCTAATTCTCTCTTCAGCTGTGTCTAACCTTCCATTGAATTCATCCATTGTGTCCCTGTGTTGTGTTTTTATTATGTTATGTTAGTCACCATACAATACATCATTAGTTTTTGATGTGGTGATCCACAATTCATTGTTTTCGTGTAACACCCAGTGCTTCATTTTTAAAAGTTTCTAAGTTCTTCTCCATCTTCTCTTTTATTCACGTAAACATATCAGTGATCATTATTTTAAAGTCTGTCTCATAATGCCATTATCCGAACCCCTTCAGGTCCATTTGTTTTCCTTGATTTGGTCTTTTCTTTTCTTTTTCCTCTTCTTTTTTTTCCTTATCATCTCATAAGTCTGGTTATTTATTTATTTTTACTGAGTTCCAGATAGGGTGTATGAAAAACTGTGGAGGTAACTGAGGTATGGAATGACATTGTTGTTTCTCCAGAGGGAATTTATATTTGTTTCTGAAAGGTGGGTAGAGGCATTCATAATCCCAGATGACCTTAACTGATCAGGATTTGAGAGGAAGCTGGGTGCTGTCCTTGCAAGAATCATCTATTTCTGGTTCACTCATATACTCTATAATCCTC
This sequence comes from Halichoerus grypus, assembly GCF_964656455.1. NCBI lineage: Eukaryota > Metazoa > Chordata > Mammalia > Carnivora > Phocidae > Halichoerus > Halichoerus grypus. The sequence goes on from NC_135724.1 coordinate 66,729,370, forward strand.
ATATATTCCCCAAACTCTCTTATTCCTCTTATCTCAGCTTCTCAACCTTTTTTTCTGGAATAGATATATGGCCCTGGGGAAAATCTGGGCTTTCTGAGTTTCTTTCTTTTCCTAGAGGTTTGCCTTACGTTTCTTCGCATTATTAGCTGTCTGATGTCTTCCAACAGATGTTTGTTTGTTTGTTTGTTTTTTGGTCCAGCTTTTCTAGTTTTTTCTCAGCTGAAGGGTTGGCAGGCATTACTTATTCTATCATTCCTGGAAAAGGAATTTTTGGATAACTTTCTTACTATTTGGCATTTTCCAGATTTTGTTTATAGTAAACATGTATTTATTTCATACTTACAAACAATTAAGGAATTAAAAATACCAGATAGATGTAGGGGAATATATCAAGGGACTGTGAATGAGGACCCCTGCTCACTGCACTCTGTATTTTGTTAAAGAGATAAAGTTGTTGATATGGGGGCGGGTTAACCCCCACTCTATGGGGTTCTCTACCCATTAGTTTTGCAGGAAAAAACCAGAATACCCAGGAGACTACAAACAATGAAGGAATGTATACTTGGCTGCTCTGTCCACCAGATGTCGTACTGCAGCCCTAATATATATCAGGAATCCAAAGACTTTCTGAAAATCAGTCCAGTGTTTGTAAACAGGAAAATTTCAATATGGACAGGGGAGTCACCTGAACTGTTTTCTTAAAATAAACATTTTGAGTATTTCTTTCCATGTATCTTGAGCTTTTGCCCCATTTTTATTTAACTTACTTTCTCCTCTTCAGCTTTTGGATCACTTGAGAGACCCATATAAGTTTACAACATTAATAGCATATAATGTTTTGATATTTTGCAACTTGAAGCCAAGTTAAACATATGGCCATTTTAATGTTATTTTGTTGAAGACCTTTTTTTTTTTTTTTTTGGAATGCCTTTTATTCACTCTTAGGCAGAGCTAATTATAGATGGATTTTTAGCTTGCATGTTAAACACATGATCTGGTATGTTTGAACAAGAGAGAAGGGGCCAGATCTCTCCTATGGGAACAGACAATTCCTTTGGTTGTACTGGAATTTTTTTATATTAACTATTTCTCCAGTGATATTAGTCAATTTTGGGGGCTTCCAAATGTCTTACTTATAACACATTTCTATTATCATAGGACTTAATCTGCATAATTAAATGTGTAAAATTAAACTGACAATCTCAATTTTTATGTTTATCATCAATTTAACTTTTAAGAGAGACAGAGTTTGCCTGTAGGATGCCCAACTATGTATAACATGCCCTGCAATCCGCCTTCTGTCCACCTGGATCACCAGCGACCTCTACAACAAGTCATGGGCAATCATTTATTGGGCACCTGCTGTATGTTTATTCCAGTGCCAAGTCCTCTGGGGGCTATGAAATTCAAAAAAAGTGTGGTTATTGAGTTTAGCTAGATGGAGAAGATCATATGGGATAGTATGGAGGTGGTGAAGCCCAGTGTTCACAGGGTACTTTATGTAGGTAAGTAGACTTCCTGAACTTCATCCAAACCGTGTCTATACCCCAGAGTTGTTTAGAGAGTTAAATAAGATAAAACATGGTAATAAACTTAGTTCATTGTTTGGATCATGGAAGCCTTCTAGATAGCTAGCTGCCTATATCTGATTCAGAAGTTAGTTTATTATTTTATTTTATTATTGATAAGCACTTTTGATTAAATATTAGCTTCATTATCTTTCTTTTCTTTTTTTTTTTATCTTTCTTTTCCACTGAAGGTTTCTAACCTTGTTTTTTCAACATTATTGACAAACAATTGACATATATCGTTGTATTACTTTAGGCTGTGCAACACACTGATGTATGTATGTATTGTGCAATGATCACTACAGCACGTTTACTTAACATCCATCACTTCACATATTTATGACTTTTTTTCTGGTAGTGAGAACTTTTCAAGTCTACTTTCTTAACAGCTTTCAAATATATAATACAGTATTATTGACAGAGAGAGACACAGCTAGAGAGGGAACACAAGCAGGGGGAGTGGGAGAGGGAGAAGCAGGCTTCCCGCCAAGCAGGGAGCCCGATGCGGGGCTCGATCCCAGGACCCTGGGATCATGACCCGAGCTGAAGGCAGATGCTTAATGACTGAGCCACCCAGGTGCCCCTATATAATACAGTATTATTGACTATAGTCACTATGCTGTACATTACATGCCCAGGACCCATTTATCTTATAGCTGGAAGTTTGTGTCTTTTGATCACTTCACCCATTTTGGCCATCATCCCCCCCTGCCGCTAGAAACCACCAATGTGTTCTCTGTGTCTATAAGTTTGGTTTTTTTGGATTCCACCTAGAAGTAAGATCATATGGTATTTATCTCCATCTGAGTCATTTCACTTAGCATAGTGCCCTTAAGGTCCATCAATGTTGCAAATGGCAGGATTGACTTCCTTTTTTGTGGCTGAATAATATTCCCCTGTATACTTATACCACATCTTTATGTATTCATCTGCTGATGGACACTGGCTGTTCCCATGTCTTGGCTGCTGTGAATAATGCTGCAATGGGTCACAGATGGTGTCATATGCACTGTCTTTGTCACCACAGGAGTGGTGGGGAGAGTAGCAGCAGGTGAGAAGGCAGCATGAAACCACTGGGGTGAGAAGCGGAGAAGCAGCACCAACAGGGGTGCTGTGAGGGGGAAGGAGAGCATCCAGGAGAACTGTGGAGCCATGGGGACCATGGGAAGTTCTCTGTGTCAGGTGATGTGAGGGTTTTTTCCTGCGATACAGTAGCAGCATGTCTTTCTGGAACACAAACCTATTATCTTTCTAAGGTCCTTTTCCTTTCTCATTTCTTGCCTTCATGACTGCCATAACCATCTCTCTCACCACACTCCGGTCCAACACTGGCTGGGCCTTGAGGAAGTAGGGATGAACAAAGCAGGTACACCCTGTGCTCATGGGGAAAAAGCTCAGTGAGGAGACATTTTGAGCTGTGTTCTCAGTGCAGGGTGAGAGTAACTGGGGAGAGGATTTGGGGGCAGAGTACAGGCTGACTCCTCATTGGGTCCCTGAAGGGGTGGAGATGCCACTGGATGGGAAAGATGGGGTGAGTCAGCACAGAGAGGGAAGAAGATCCAAGCAGAACAAACAGTATATGCAGAGAGCCAGTTATTCTTCAGACTGGGGAAGAATAAAATTCCTTATAGTTATGTTCAGGGATGAATGTAGTCAGACTCGCAAAGGTTGAGAATATTTTGGGGAGGAAGGCCCTAAGAAAATTTTATCCCCAAGTATTTTTAAAAAGCTGGCCAGAATTATCTCATGGGAGCAGTTTCTATATCTTTTGTATCTAAACATGTCAGATATGATCATTTAAAAGCAAACTGATTTATATAACTTTCAATGTTCTTAGACCAATGATGAGATTCTTGACCTTTAAGTATTGCAAATACATCACTACTTTTTAAAGTCCCACATCCATATCCCCAACACACACACACACACACACACACACACACATTTTTCCCAGGAGCCTCAAAATTTTATGAAAATTTGCTTCTCTTAGGCAATGTTTAATTTACAAATTGATTTGTACACATTTCTGCATTTTTTTGCAGTGTATAAGTTATTGTCTGAGGCTTTGAGACTCTCCAGATTCTGAAAAAGCAGGAGCAGCAAGGCTTTCAGGTCCATACGTCCAATTCTAAATAGTTGAGCTGTGTGGGGTTTCACTTAATCATGCTAAAGATTTATTTATTTATTTTTAAAGATTTTATTTATTTATTTGACATAGAGAGAGCACAAGTAGGCAGAGTGGCAGACAGAGGGAGAGGGAGAAGCAGACTCCCCACTGAGCAAGGAACCTGATGCAGGGCTCGATCCCAGGATCCTGGGATCATGACCCGAGCCAAAGGCAGCTGCTTAACCAACTGAGCCACCCAGGCACCCCCATGCTAAAGATTTAGAAAAATTAGACAAGAGCTAAAACTATCAGAAACCAAATGTGTAAGATAGATTGAATTTTCTAAGTGAGCAATTTTTTCCCTTTCTTTGTGGTGCTAAGAAATTGAGCATCTTCTGTTTGATGTGTGCCTGCGCTGCCCGCCTCCATCCTTCAGGGGTCCATGCATGTGTCTGAGTAAAAGCAGAGGCACAGGGCTTTGGCTGGAGGCCCACAGCAGGCAGAGAGATGCTGCACAAAGGAGGCCAGCTCAAACCTCATCCTCACACATCCGGACAAGCCCAGCCTGCATCCTGAAGACAGCAATTATGTGCAGAAGATGCCAAATTGCTGCATATTTCCAAACATTTGGAATCTTAATCCCTTCAGGAAGGAAGCTTTTTCTTAGATGCCAAACCTAAATGGCAGAAATAATTCACATGTTCAGAGCACATTGTGTTGTAAAGGGAAAGGAACTCTGAAAAAGTGATCTGAGTTTAGGTCTGAAAATGTAGGGGCTGTTGGGCAAGATTCCTTGGTGCCTTGGTCTCAGTCTCCTCAACCAAAGTGGGAGGGATGAGCCAGACAAGGCCATTCCAGGGGGAGGAAGTCTCAGAAGAGAGTAAGGTCTCTACAAATTCTGTGGTGGCCAGTATCTGCGGCCACTTGGCAAATGTTTCTAAGTAAAAAGCAAATGGGAATGCTTCTAAATTGCCCATCAGTGTGCCCCCTGCCCCAATAAATAGGATTGCTGAAGTATGAAAAATCCAATGAACACTAGAAGTCTCTGGAAATAGCTGCCAATATAGCCCATCATAGGGCAGGGTGACACTGCACCTGTTCACATTTATCCCTTCTCCCCACCTCAGCTAGATGAGACAACAGCTCCTACCACACAACCTGGTGTTGCATAGGGACAGGAGAGCTGGTAAGTGGTGTCGCCTCCCACTCAGAGGGCAACGGGCTCACCCTAGGGGCATGACGCTAAGCATGAGAGGGCATAAGGCCAGCAAGGGGGTGTAGGATTGTGTGCCCTATGTCTGTACCAACCAACTAACAAAAGACCCACAGAACCAGATACTATAGCACATTTAGAGACCTTGACAACAAACCACGTGTTCCCATCTCAGTCTGTTAGAGCCAGACAAATGCCTCTCAACTATTAGAACTGACCAGGGATGGACATTGCAAACTTTGTACATGAAAACAATTGTAAAATAGTTCTCAGGAAGGCAAAGATGCAGACAGTACACCACTAAACCTCATTTCTGAGAGTTATGCCAAACCTACAGTAGGCTACCAGAAGATAAATCAAGATTAAGAACCCCCAGATGGAGAGTCCTGATACAGGATGAGGGGTAGGTATTGATCATTAAGAATTAGAGATGAACAAAAAGAAAAGAAGCAACTATGACTACATAATTGAATAATATTCAAGAATCAATTAATGTAATCCATCACATCAGTGGCTTACAAAAGAAAAATCACATGATCATTATCAATAGATGCAGATAAAACTTTTGACAAAATTCAACACCCACTCATGATAAAACTCTCAGTAAACTAGGAATAGAAGGGAATTTCCTCAACTTGATAAAGAATATCTACAAAAACCACAGCTAATGCCATACTTAATGGTGAGAAACAAAAAATTTTCCCACTAAAATTGGGAGCAAGGCAAGGATCTCCCCTCTAACAACTCCATTTCAACACTGTTCTGGAAGTCTGAGCTAATGCAATAAGGCAAAAAAAAAAAAAAAAAAGGAATAAAAGGTACATAGACTTCCTCTTATGGAGAGGTAATAAAATTGTCTTTGTTCATAGATGATATGATTGTTCATGTGGAAAATCCAAAAGAATTGACAAAAACCTCTTGGAACTAAGTGATTATAGCAAGGTTGCAGGGTGCAAGTTAATATACAAAAGTTAACTGCTTTCTTATATACCAGCAATGAGCAAGTGGAATATGAAATTAAAAACACAATATCATTTACATTAGCCCCCCCACCCCCCAGATGAAATACTTAGGTCTAAATCTAACAAAATATGTATGAAGTCTATATGAGGAAAACAACAAAACTGATGAATGAATTCAAAGACCTGAAGAAATGGAGAGAGGTTTCATGTTAATTTATATGAAAGACTTGATATTATCAAGATATTGGTTCTCCCCAAATTGGCCTATAGGTTCAATGCAATCCCGATCAAAATCCCAGGAAGTAATACTGTGCATATTGACAAACTGTTTTTAAGGTTTACATGGAAAGGCAAGAGACCCACAATAGCTAAGACAATATTGTTGGAGAAGATCAAGGTTGGAGGACAGGCACTACCTGACTTGAAGACTGACTATAAACTACAGTAATTCAGACAGTGTGGTATTGGCAAAAGAATGGACAAATAAACCAATGGAACATAATAAAGAGGCCAGAAATAGACCCCCATAAATATAGTCAACTGATCTTTGCCAAAGGAACAAAAGCATTGCAATAGGGCAGATAGTCTTTTCAACAAATGGCACTGGAACACCTGGATAGCCACATGCCAAAAAACAAAAACAGAAACAAACCCAAAAAACAAAACATAGTCTTACCCTATGATCCAGAAATTGCACTCCTTGGTATTTACCCAAAGGAGCTGAAAATTTATGTTCACACAAAAACCTGCACATGTATGTTATAGCAGCTTTATTCATAATTGCCCCAAATTGGAAGCAACCAAGATGTCCTTCAGGAGGTGAATGGATAAATAAATGTGGTACATCCAGATAATGGAATATTATTCAACACTAAACGGAAATGAGCTAACAAGCCATGAAAAGACACAGAGGAATCTAAAATGCATATTTCTAAGTGAAAGTAGGTAATCTGAAAAAAAAAAAACCATACTGTATGATTCCAACTATGTGACATTCTGGAAAAGGCAAAATGATGCCAACAATAAGAAGATGAGTGGTTGTCAGAGGTAGAGGGAAGGAAGGGATGAACAGGCGGAGAACAGAGGATTGTTAGGGAGGTGATAAGACTCTGTATGAATGTATAATGATGGACACATATTGTTATATATTTATTTTTCCTGATCAGGATTTGTTGTTGTTTTGATCTATGGCTTTATAATTTATAAATTGTTTAAAATTTATAATAAATTTGGAAAAATCTCAACCATTATTTCTTCAAATATTATTTTTTCTCCCCTCAGCTTTCCTTCTGATACTCATATGCTAGATGTATTGATATTGGACTCAAGTTTCTGAGGCTCTGTTCATTTGCTTTGGGTCTTTTTATCCTTGAGGCTTTAACTGGATAATTTCTATGACTATGTCTTCAGGTTTATTAATCAAATTTCTGAAGTGTTAACTGATAATCCCATTAAGTAAAAATTTTTCCTCTTGGATGTTGTATTTTTTGTATTAATAAATTTCATGGTTTTTTTTTTTAATTTGTTTGATCTCTCTTCTCATATTTTCTTTTAAATCCCTGAGCAGTGTGGGCATACTTGTGATAGTTACTTGAAAAGCCTTTCTCTTCTAATTCCATAATCTCTTTCATTTCCCTAATTCTATTGACTTATTTTTCTCCTGGCTTTGGACCACGTATCTCTGCTTCTTAACATGTTTAGTAATTTTCGGTCAGTTGCTGGACATTGTGTATATGTTGTTGAGTGCTGGGATTGTGTTCTCTTCCTTTAAACAATGAAGATTGTTTTGTCAAGTATTCGCGTTGCTTGTGAATCCACCAAATCATTTTGAGGCTTGTTTATAACCTTTGTTAGGGTAGATCTCAGTGAGCCTTTACTCCCCCGATGTTCTATCCAATTTGGCTGGTCAGAGCTCAAATATCCCCAACCCTGTGTGAATTCTGGGGATTGTTCTGCTTATAATTCCCCAGAATTTCTGCCTACCTCATGGAGCTTCACTGCACACACAAGCAGCTTAGTGTGGAGCAAAAAGCCTAAGGGGACATCTTTGAGATTTGTGGCTCTTTCTCTGTGTTGCTCCTTTCTCTCTGGCTCTCTGATCACTCATCCTTCTGAAAATCTGGTCTCTCACTTCTCAATGCACAAGACTGCCAGACCCTGCATTACAGTCCGGAAAGTGCCTCAAGTACAAATTTCAATAATCATAAGGTGCACTGTTCACTCTTATTCCCCTTCTCTCAGAGATTACAGCTCTGAGCCCAATGTCTTTTTAGGAAAGTGTTTTTGTTTTTACATATTTGTCCAATTTTCTACCTGGAGGGGAAGTTTTTTTCTGGTTACTACATCATGGCTGGGAGGGGAAATCCCTCACAGTCTTAAAGCTTGTGTTGATATTTTACCTCTTCCTAAAACCATTTTGGAAAAAAAAAATTATGGGCTAGAATGTTTTATAAATTGTTTCTAGAAGAAAATATCCCTTATTTACTCCCATCCCTCCTTTAGAGTTTGGCCTAACATTAGTCATCCTTTTCTGTATAAAACAATTCTTTATAAAATAATTCTTATCTGGTTCCATCTTCCTGGTGCCTTGGTTCTGAATACACAACAGGAGAAACAAAGTTACCTACATTTAGATATCTGGGATAATCATGGAAGTGGGCCCAGGTTACATACAATAAATATTTAGGGTTTTGGGTTTTTTTGTTTTGTTTTGTTTTGTTGTTTTTGGCAGAGTAAGTACTCAGCTTTCAAAAGAAGCCTGCTATTGAGGTTATATATCTTGATGCAAAAACTATGGTGCTAATAAAGGGAAATGTTTTAAAAGGGGAAGAAATGTTTAAGAATTAATAAGACTTAGTCCCCAAGTCAATATTGGATATTAGGGATGAGAGAGAGCCAAGCCTAGGCTGTTCTGGCACATTTTTGGCTCCTGAAAGTGTGTTCTTGGAGGTGCACACAGGAGGAATAGCAGGTTTGAGAGGAAGATAAACTGTTGTTTCTCAGCCACACTAAATTGGGGGGCCCTTCTGACATTCAGGTGGAAATTCTCAGTCGACCACTGGCTCTGTGGAAGCACCTGGGAGAACGGGGTGGAAGTCGAGGGGTGGAAATAGAAGTATTTGTGACATAAAGGTAACAGCTGGCATGTGGGGGAGGACATCTGGGGAGAGGGAAGGGAGGAGGCCAGAGCAGAATGAAGATCTAGGGCAGACGTAGAAGTGTGTTTTTTAGTGATTTATTGTCTTTTTAAGATAAGTATATGAAGCATGTTTATGTGCTGTGGCTACACACCATATATCCAGCAGGGTGGGTGGGATGAAGATTCAGAAGAGGGAAGGGACCATTGATGAAATGGGTTTTCCAATGAGAGGTGTGGTAAAATCCAGAGAGATAAGAATGAGCTCAGGTTTAGACAAGAGGACAGACCCCTGTTCTTAGAGAAGGGGAAGGACTGCACCACAGGGCCCTCGCACGTCCCATGCAGACCATGGAGGCAGGGTTCACCACCATCTGATCTGAGTCTTGGCAGAACGCCCGTGATCCTTCCAGGAATATGGCAAGTGAGGGGGCCTTAGAGGGCCTACTCCTGAGGCCATTCTTACCCACCTCCATGCCTGACACGAAGGAGGCTCCCTGTCTCGTGAGAGGCTGCCCAGGACAGGGTGTCATGTGCTTCCCTCTTCTGGTGGGACTAGGACAACCCCAGGCCACTCTTGGGCACAGGAGGCAGCTATAAAGCCACTAAGGTGTATTTTACAATCAGCTCTCCTGTGACAGAGTGACCTCGGCTCATGACTGTCCCCTTGTTCCTCCAGTTTGGTGTCATCCCGTGAGACTAGGAATGTGGGAGGTTAACACCAAGACAGTCTTGCTTCTGCTGTTCGTGTAAGTAATAAACCACCCAGAACCATTTCCTTGCTGGTCGAATCCACACAAGTGTGGCTTCAGCCAACCTGTGGTCCAGCGGTCACTGCTGCTTGGGGACAGCTGTATGGCTTGACAGAAAGTAATGTGTGGAGACAGACATGTTTGGCGGAGAAAGGGAGGCAGGAAGCACTTGTAGGGTCACTCTGTCCCTGAGAATTAGGCAAGGTTTTCTGGGGGTTTTAGCGGAGTGAGCACTTAGGAGAGGAGGAAGGTTTGTGGAAAACCGTGAGCGACAGAACTGATGGGCGCTGGGTGGCGCTGGGTGATGTGGGTGTCCGTGTCCTGCGGGAGGGCTCACTGCCTGGGGAGCATGGGCCCGGCCACCTGGCGGGTGCTCTGAAAGCCTCTCATGGGAGGTAGAGCTGTCCCTTGCCAAATTACAGATGTCCTGGGAGAGGCAACATGGTGACTGTCCCACAAGAGGATGTCCCGTGTCCCTCACAGCCCCAAACTGGGCCTCGTGCTCACTGATAGGTAGAGTGGAGGAGGGACTCTAGGGGCCTCTCAGTCCAGAGGGATAAAGCTTCTTTTAGAAATGAAGTCCTTTGTTCAAGCATTGTTTTTCTCAGAAGCTGTCCTACGGAAAAGACAAAAGTAGAGTGACTCCGGTAACATGAAGCGTGGGGTCCTGGAGATTAGGACTCCAGGGGTCTTGGCGGGAAAACCATCTACAGGTTTTGTGGAGACAGTTCAAAAACCACAGGCTTGATGCAACCCCATCTTGGTGCAAATGAGGAAACGCAGGCCCTGAGCAGAGAGGGACACCCCACAAACCACATGGGTGACTAGCGACAGGATCAATGCCGACCCCAGGTTTTTGATCCTTTGACCAGTGCCTCTTTATCCTCACCATGTTTGTTGGAAAATTATCCCATGCAGGGGGCAGGAAACACAGGGCTGAGTGAGGTGCGCACAGGGCAGGATGGGGCGAGGGTCCCTCAAGGGTGGCGCTGGGGTAGCTCTTCCTTCGCTTAGGCGACCATACTCGTCCTTCACTTAACAAACATTCACCGAGCGCCTCTGTGTCTGCAAGACAGTAGCACAGAATATGGCAGTGAGGACCGTTTTGCCCGTGCAGAGCATACATCCTGGCAGGGGAGAGAGACCCCCAATAAGTCACGACAATTCTGTATGTAATAATACTTAGACTCATTTGTGGGGTGTGTGTATACAGTTGATATTTAGTTTTAGGGAGAAGAGCATGCCATTTGATTCTCATGACAACATTGGGCTTACAGGTGAGGAATCAGGTGGTCACACAGTTTAAGTGACTTGCCAAGATGTCACAGCTGGGTCACGCAAGAACCCAGTTTTGTGGGCCTCCAAAACCCAGGCCCCGGGCCCCACCTGGCACGGCTCTGCTTCATTTCTGAACCTGTCCCACTTTTAGCTTCCATGTCCCACTGTGTGCAAACCCACCGTCCTCACCCTCCCCTTCCTCACGGGGGTCGAGGCCACAGAGGGAAGGCTGCCCCCGAGGGTGGCCCAGGTCCCCCCCGAGTGACACAGAGCTCGGCACAGGGTGGGCACCTGAAGGCATGTGGGGAGCAAGGGCTGTCTTCCAACGGAGGCCGCGGCCTGGGGAGACTCTGTCAGGAGAGATGCTCATTTATTTCTCCTGTCCCTTCTTTGGCAAATTTTACTACCAAGGATCTAGTTGGAAATTTTATGTCAGATTTGCTCCCAAGTACAGGGTATTTCTGGAACACTGAGTACACGTGGAGAGTGAAATCCCTCCCTGGAGGGAGCCCAGGAGGACTTCTGCATTTACTGAAATCTCAGCAACGGGGAGATCATTTCACTTCACAGGAGCAAACACCATGAACCAGGAAAATCTCTGCAACTGGGAGGTCACTTCAAGATCCTTGCCTCCTTCCTCTCATTTAGGAAAAAGGAGTGCTTGCTTATAGCTGGGGCTATTTTGACCTGCTTATAAGTGGGTCATGGATTTTGAATTATGGTCCCTGAACCTGGAAGAGCATGTGTGTCTGTCCCTTGGGTTCGCTGCATTTCTGTCCCGTGAAATCTCTCCCTGCCATTCCACGGTGTGAGCAATGCGTGTCACCGAAAGCTGGACACTCCAGCATCCCACAGATGTCAGTCCTCAGATAGGTTACCGGATCCAAGGTTCATCAGAAAAGCTTCACTCAAACTCAGTCCAATTATTCTGATTCTTCTCCAAAGATCATATATCTTACGATCATCAGTATGTCAATGAAAGGGGGAAAGCAAACTCACTCTGTTTTACTTACGATGAATCATGTGTCCATTGTTCCCGAACCTGAGTCCTGTTTCATTTTGGCTTTCCCCTTGGCAAGAGCTTCCTCCCACATACTAGTTCTGTGTGGTCATTAGCACCCATTTCTCCTGAGCTGTCATAATGTTCGAGCCAGTCTTCATGTCCTTCCATGGGAGGGCTGGCCACTGGAACTTCCCAGGGCAGGCGAGAACTGTCTGACCTTAATGGGAAGCATGCCTTAGTGCTGAAGTCACACCTTCCACAGCGGGGTTTACGTGGAGGGCTGTGGCCTGCAGCACCCAGCGCTCAGTGAGCGAGAGGTGGGACGGACAGACTGACGGGGACCTGGCAAGGCCATGGGGCCAGGCAGATGTGGGAGCTGCCGCCCCGGGTACTGAGGAAGCCTGTGCGACAGGAGATGTTGTGTGGCCTCAGCACGGCCAATCAGACAGGACAGAGTGTGGAGTTCAAGTTCCAAATCCACCGCTAAGCAGCCTGGAGACCCTGGGCCAGCGGCCTCCCTGCTGTGTCTCGGTTTCTTCATCCCTCGTGCGAGTCTTCCTCACAGATGTGGGGAAGATCAAAGGGCATGACTCAGGTGAAATGCCGAGTGCAGGGCCTGGATGTGCTCCATTTCCCTTTGATGAGCACCTACTGTGCGCCAGGCCTGGGAGATGCCGAGAAAGAGGGGACGGCCCCTCCCACCCGGAGCTCCCGGTCTAACCCAGTGGTTCCCGCTGGAGCTGGTCTCCCAGAGACACTGTGGAACACCCACGACGGTTTTGGCTGCCCTGGCTTGAAGCAAGGGGTGCTGAAGGCATCCAGCGGGAGAGGCCAGTGGTGTTGCCCAACACCCCACGACGGGCAGCACAGGCCCCGACAGCCACCGATCAGCTGGCCCCAGGTGTCAGTGCTGCTGAGGTTGGGAAACTGCACTAACTGCAGAGGCAAGGTAAATGGACTGTTGAAATTCAGTGTGAGGAGGATTTTAGGAACGGCGTGAGCCGGGTGCAGAGGGACCTTCCCCTTGTTCACCGTGAGGCTGAGTATTGGGTGAATGTAGTGGGATGCCCACAAGACCCCCAGGCCCCGCCCATTTGTCAGGGGTGCCTGGAAGGGTCTGATCCCCACTTAGCTCGACCAGGACTCCTGCCCTCCCCACCCCCAATATCAGCATCCAGGGGAAGTCCACTTAAAATGTGGTGGCTGCCATGGGCCAGACGCCATGCTCCGCACTTTGTCTGCACTGACTCGTGTAAACCTATGCAAGGCCTATGAGAAACATCCTAATTTCAATCTCCATTTGAGAGCTAGTTAGTGGCCCGAAGCTTGTGGGCTTAACCACGATACCATGAGTGTGTCTGTAAGGGAACCCCAGGACCTCACCGACCAGGAGGTCTGCCAGAACCATGGATCAGGGAAAGGGTGCCCAAAGCCAGTGGAAAGTTCTGGAAGAATTCCTTCCTTTCACAGTAAAGACAGAAGACTTCATGGAGGGTCTTGAGGGCTGGAGACCGAGCACAGCCTGGTCCTCTCTGCAGACCTGTGTCCCACCCAGTTCACAGTGTTTGGCCGGATGCAGGAGGGTTGCTGGGAGCCGGCTCAGTGCCGCTCCTCCCAGCTCATCAGTAAATTCAGCTCAAACTCAGTGAAGTCTCAGCTGTCCCTATGAGAAACACAGAATTGTTTTAAAGATAAGCCATGTGGCAATCATGATCAGACTCCTTATCTGAAAAACATAAATCAAGAAGTTCGTTATGTTTCTCTGAGAGAAAGCAGTGTGGAATCAGTGTCGGCAGCAGCCTGGAAACATTTAACATGAACTGCAATGAGGCAAGACCCTGGAAACGGTGACACTCGACTGGAAACACAGCAGAAGTGTGCCTACAACTCAGAACAATAGCGATCAGGAAAAGGCATTCCATCTCCTGCACACACACACACACACACACACGCGCGCGCGGCTGGCAGTGCTGCCTATCTTGAGCCTGGTGGCAGCTATAGGAGTTTCTTCATTTGTAAAAACTGCATTGAGATGAATGAATGCACTTGAAATTTATGCATTTTAGTGAATAAAAATTATGCCTCTGTATTTCTGTGAACATTGACAAAAATGTTTGCATACTTTGCAGTAAGTATGTTATGCTTTAAGTTTTACAAGTTTACAAAAATCAGCTGATAAGTGAGTCTTTGATAAAACAGCAAGGAGACAACAGACTTGCAGGAGGCCCCACAGGCACAACGTGCACTAGAAGATCAGGGGGCACCATGACCTTGAGAAGCACTGCAGGAAGACGACACAACCAATAATCCGCTTTGAAGTGTGTATGCAAGGTAGGAGCAAGGTAGGGGTTTGTGAGGTCCATTGACAATGATGACAGAGCCCTAAGTTTGAGAAAGTCCGAGAAAGATTACCATCAGGAATTTTTTTGGGTGGATACAGGTGGCAAAACCCCAGATGCAGCTCACTGTATGTTTGGGGAGAAAGAGAGAAGCAACTGGACTTTTCTTACATTTGGAGCATTAGAGCAGTGGCTGGTTGTGGAAAGTTTGTGGTGTAAATCCAAAGGTACCTGGGGACTGAATAAGGTCAGCGAAAATGTCCATTCCAAACTCTGGAACAACCCACTGCCTTCTAAACAGTCCGTAACCTTCTGAAAAGGTTTGTCTTCCTGCCCCCCCCCATTTCTTAAACTTAACAAAAAACCCAATAGGCAACATTTTTAGAACAGTTTAGATTTACAGAAAAATTGAACTCACAGTACATAGAGTTCCATATACCTCCCGGCAGTTTTCCTGCGTAATATCTTACATTATAATGCTATATTTATTACAATTAGTGAACCAATATTGATACATCATTATTAACTAAAGTCCAAAGACTCTATTCAGATTTTCTTAGTTTTTTTTTTAAGATTTTATTTATTTATTTGAGAGAGAGCGAGAGAGAGAGAGAGAGAGACCATGAGCAGGGGGGAGAAGCAGAGGGAGAGGGAGAAGCAGATTCCCCAATGAGCAGGGAGCCCGATGCGGAGCTCGATCCCAGGACCCTGAGATCATGACCTGAGCTGAAGGCAGACACTTCACCGACTGAGTCACCCAGGCGCCCCCAGATTTTCTTAGTTTTTACCAAATCTCCTTTTTCTGTTCTAGGACCTCCCCCAGGGTACCATATTGCATGTAGTCATCATGTGCCTAGGCTCAGTTGTCTTGGCTAGGGCAATTTCTGACTTCTCTTGTCTTTGATGACCCTGACAATTTTGAGGCATAATGGTCAGGTGTATTACAGGCTGCTTCTCCAGAGAAGACTGTCTGATGTTTTCCTCTGAATAGACTGGGATTATGGGAACAAGGCCACAGAGAAAAGTGCCAGCGAAAAAAATGCTCCACATTACTGGGCATCAGGGAAATACAAATCAAAACCACAGTGAGATACCACCTCACACCAGTTGGAATGGCTAAAATTAACAAGTCAGGAAACCACAGATGTTGGCGAGGATGGGGAGAAAGGGGAACCCTCGTGTACTGTTGATGGGAATCAACCCGGTGCAGCCACTCTGGAAAACAGTATGGAGGGTCCTCAAAAAGTTGAAAATAGAGCTACCCTATGACCCAGCAATTGCACTACTGGGTATTTACCCCAAAGATACAAAGGTAGTGAAACAAAGGGACACCTCCACCCCAATGTTTATAGCAGCAACGTCCACAACAGCCAAACTATAGAATGGATAAAGATGAATGGATAAAGAAGATATGGTGTATTTATACAATGGAATATTATACAGCCATCAAAAAGAATGAAATCTTGCCATTTGCAATGACGTGGATGGAACTAGAGGGTACTATGCTAAGCGAAATAAGTCAATCAGAGAAAGACAATTATCATAGGATCTCACTGAAATGTGGAATTTAAGAAACAAAACAGAGGATCATAGGGGAAGAGAGGAAAAAGTAAAACAAAATGAAACCAGAGAGGAAGATAAACCATAAGAGACTCTTAATCGTAGGAAACAAACTGAGGGTTACTGGACAGGAGGGAGGTCGGGGGAGGGGGTAACTAGGTGATGGACGTTAAGGAGGGCATGTGATGTAATGAGCGCTGGGTGTTATATAAGACTAAAGAATCACAGGCCTGTATCTCTGAAACCAATAATACATTATATGTTAATTAATTGAATTTAAATAAAAAATGTTAAAAAAACCAAAGAGTGCAGGCTACCAACATGATTTGTGGGCAGTGATGATGACCTTGCTCTCCTGGCTGAAGTAGTGTTTGTCAGTTTCTCCACTATGAAGTTTCTCTCTTTCCCACCTTCCACACTGCCCTTTCTGGAAGGAATCTCCACGCACAGTGCACACTTTAGGAGCAGGGAGTTATGCTCCCCCTCCTTCAGAGTGGGGTATCTACAAATGTTACTTGGAATTCTGCACTGGTGATTTGTCTCTTCTTACACATTTATTTTTTTATTGAGGTATAACTGACATACAACATATTAGTTTTGATGTACAACACAATGATTTGATATTTGTATATATTGCTAAATGAGCATAGTAAGTCTCATTAATATCTGTCATTGTACATAGTTACTGAATTTTTTTCTTCTGATGAGAACGTTCAAGATTTACTCTCTTAGCAACCTTCAAATATACACTATTATTATTATTATTATTATTATTATTATTATTATTTTAAATAGGCTCCAATGTGGGGCTTGAACACGTAACTCTTGAGATCAGGAAGTGAGCTGAGATGAAGAGTTGGATGCTTAACCCACTGAGCCACCAGGTGCCCCCAAATATATACTAAGTATTTTTTTTTTTTAAGATTTTATTTATTTATTTGACAGAGAGATAGATAGAAGAGCACAAGCAGAGGGAATGGTAGAGGGAGAGGGAGAAGCAGGCTCTGCACTGAGCAGGGAGCCTGATGCGGGACTCGATCCCAGGACCCTGGGATCATGACCTGAGCCGAAGGCAGACGCTTAACCATCTGAGCCACCCAGGCACCCCTATATACTAAGTATTATTAACCATAGTCTCCATGATGTACATTTGTCTCTTCTTACTCATTTATTAATTTCATCAGTCATTTATATCATTATGGACTCATGGATATTTATTTTATACTTTGGGTTATAATCCATTCCTACATTATTTTGTTGCTCACATTGCTTCTGCTTTGGCCACTGGGGGCTCTTTCAGGCTCCTGTGTCCCTTTGACGTGCCCTCATCAATGTCTTCTTTCCTTCTTTCCTCCCTCCCTCCCCTACCCTCCCTCCCTCCCTCCCTTTCTTCCTTCCTTCCTTCCTTCCTTCCTTCCTTCCTTCCTCCCTCCCTTCCTCCCTCCCTTCCTTCCCTCCCTCCCTCCTTCCTCCCCTTTCCTCTCCTCTTTCTATAAACATTTCTCTATGTAGCCATCTGTTATGTATGTAAGGTTAAACACGAGCTCTTACTAACGTCTCTAACTGCAATCCAGTACCTCATGGGTCATTCTAGCCTCCTCCCCTTGCTGATCTGAAATTTCAGCTCTAACAGTGAGCACCTGGCTCCCACCACCCACCGTCTCTCAGCCGTTCAGTCCCAGCACACACCTATGGCAGCAGCAGAATGGTTCGCCACATCCCCACGGGACTAAGTCTCATTGAGTAGGTACATTACCCACCTGCAGCGCCTCATGCCTTTAGTCCTACACACTCCATTCATGCCCAGAGTTACTTAGGCCAGCACTTGTTCACCCATGCCTTCAATGAGGTTGTTTCACCTATTTGTAGTAAGTTCTCTTCTCTTAGCTGTGAAAATTAATAAAAGGAAACCTCATTTGGAATGGCACTGGGAGGCTGCCAAGGGGAGCTCTCAGCCCTGCCACTCAGTTTCAATTGCAGACCCAACGAAGAGACCCATCTTGGAAGTGGATACTACTTTACTACCCTCCTCCCCCCTCCACAACAGCCCAGCCAATGAGAGACAGTGACAGCCCAGCCAATGAGAGACAGTGACAGCCCAGCCAATGAGAGACAGTGACAGCCCAGCCAATGAGAAGCCACTAAACTTAGAACTCCCAGATTACTTCCATGGACTTTTAGTTTATAATAGCCTTGTCAACCGCTGCCTTTTCTCTGTAAAAGAGCCTCCTCTCCTTTGTTCTTGGGACTTGCCTGTGGTTTTGCCATGGCTTGCTTGTCCTGTATTATAATTCTCTTCTGTTCCCAAATAAGCCCACTTTTTGCTGGTAAAATAACTGACAGTACAGTACCAAGGCTGCATTTTGGGGAAGGGGATTCTCCCAAGCTCCTAAATTAAAAAAAAAAAAAAAAATTACATACATTAACATTCACTCTGTGTTGTAAAGTTTTATAGATTTTTACAAATGCATAATGTCATGTATCTGCATTACAGCATTATGCAAAACAGTTTCTCTGCCCTGAAAATCCCTTGAATGCCATTTACCCATCTGTTCCTGCCTCATTCCAAACTCTTGTCAACACTAATCTTTTTATTGTCACACAGTTTTGTCTTTTCCAGAATGTCATAGAGTTGAACTTATACAGTATGTAGCCTTTCCAGACTGGCTTTTTAAAATTTAGCAATATCTATATAAAGTTCCTCCCTGTCTTTTCATGGCTTGATAGCTCATTTCTTTGTATTGCTGAATAGTATCCCATTATATGGATGTACCAGTTTGTTTATCCATTCACCTATCGAAGAACATCTTGGTTGCTTCCAGTTTTTTGCAATTATAAATAAAGTTGATATAAACATCCATCTAGAGGTTTTTGTGTGTGCTTAAGTTTTCAGTTCAATTGGGTAAATACCAAGGAGTGCAATTGCTGGATCATATGGTAAGACTATGTTTAGCTTTGTAAGAAACTGCCAAACTGCCTTCCAAGGTGCCTGTACCATTTTGCATTTCTGCCAATAACAAATGTGAGCTCTAGTTGCTCTGCATCTTCATCAGCATTTGGAATTGTTAGATTTTTGGATTTTAGCCATTCTAACAGGTGTGTTGTGGTCTCTCATTGTTGTTTTAATTTATAATGCCCTACTGACAAATGATGTGAGCATCTTTTTATATACTAATTTGCCATCTGTACATTTTATTTCATGAGGTGTCTGCTCAGATCTTTTGTCCACCGTTAAAGTGAGTTTTCTTATTTTTGAGTTTTAAGAGTTCTTTCTTTTAAGAGTTCTTGGATACAAGTCATTTATCAGATATGTGTTTTGCAAATATTTTTCTCCCAATCTGTCTTCAGCAAAGCAGGAGTTTTTAAATTTTAATAAAGCCCGACATAAATTTTCTATCATGGATTGTGCTTTTGGTGTTATATCTAAAAACTCATCACCAAACCCAAGGTCACCCAGATTTTTCTCCTATGTCATAATCAAAAAATTATATAGTTTTGCATTTTACATAGAGCTTTATGATTCATCTTGAGCTAATTTTTGTGAAATGTGGTAGGTCTCTTTCTCTCTTTCTATTTCTCTCTCTCTCTCATCTATATCTAATGTATTTGCAGATAGGCATCCAACTGTTCCAGAACTCTTTGTTGAAAGGAATATGCTTCTTCCATTGAATTGCCTTTGCATCTGTGTCAGGGATCGGTTGACTATATTTGTGCAGGTCTACTTCTGGGCTCTCTGTTCCAGTGATCTATTTGTATATTCTTTCACCAATATCACACTGTCTTGAATTACTGTAGTTTCATAGTAAATCTTGAGCATGGGTAATGTCAGCTCTCCAACTTTGTTCCTCTTCTTAGAGGAGTATTGTGTTGGTTATTCTGAGTCTTTCTGTATAAACTTTAGAATCAGCCTGTTAACATCCACAAAATAACTTGTTGGGGATTTACTGGGATTGCACTGAATGTATAGATCAAATCGATAAGGACTGACATTTTAACAATATTAAGTCTTCCAATCAATGAATATGGAATATCTCTGTATTGATTTCCTCTAAGTTTTGTAGTTTCTTCCATATAGATCTTACACGTGTTTTGTTAGATCTGTATTTAAATATTTCATTTTATGCAAATGTAAATGGTAATTTACATCAATTTCAAATTCCACATGTTCACTGCTGGTATATAAAAAAAAGCAATTGATTTTTGTATATTAGCCTTTCCTGGGACCTTACCATAATCACTTCCAGGAGGCTTTTGTTGCTGTTGGTGGTGGTGGTTGGTTCTTTGGGATACTTTACATAGGTAATCATGTCATCTGTGGATTAAATTATGTCTTCCTTCCTAGTCTGTATACCATTTATTTCTATTTCTAAGACCTAGGACTTCCAATACAATTGGAAAGGACATCCTTGTCTTATTCCTAGTCTTTGGGGTAAAGCATACAGTTTCTCACCATCAAATACATCATTATGTATATATTATAGCTGTTGGATTTTTACAGATATTCTTTCTCATTCTTTATCAAGTTGAGAAAATTAACTTATATTTCTAGTTTACTAAGAGCTTTTATCATGAATGGATATTGGTTTTGCCTAAAGTTTTTTTCTGAAACAATATGATCTTATGATCATTCATCTTTAGCCTGTTGAGGTGGTGAATTATTTGAACTGATTTCTGAATGTTGAACCAGTTTGCCTATGTGGAGTAAAACAATGTGTTGGCATTTTGAAGAGTGGGGCTCCTTCTTGATTTCTGTTGCTTAGCCTCGTTAACATTGGAATGATTTTTGAATGTTGAACCAGTTTGCCTATGTGGAGTAAATTCCTTCACTGTGATGTATAAGTCCTTTTATACATTGTTGGATTTGATTTACTAATATTTTGTTAAGGATTTTTGCATCTATGCATAAGAAATATTCTGCAGTTTTTCTTTGTTTTAGTTCTTTCTCTGCTTTTGGTATGAAGGCAATAATGACCTCATAGAATGAATTGGAGTTGTTCCCTCTGCTTCTGTTTTCTGAGAGAGTTTTAAGAGAACTGGCAATATTTCTTCCTTAAATATTTGGTAGAATTCACCAGTGAAACCATCTGTGTCTGGTGTTGTCTTTTGTAAGATGATTATTTATTGATTCATTTTCTTTAATAGTTATAAGTCTATTCACACTATCTATTTCTTCTTGTGTGAGTTTTGGTAGTCTTCAAGGAAGTGATCCATTTCACCCTGGGTATCAAGTTTGTAGGAAGGGTTGCTTATAATAATTCTTTATCCATTTAATGTGTATGAGATCAGTAGAGATGACCCCCTTTTCAAGTCTGATGTTGGTAATCTGTGTCTTCTTTCTTTTTTCCTGGTTAGCCTAGCTAAGGGCTTGTCAAATTTATTGGTCTTTTCAAAGAATCAGATTTGGGTTTTGTTGACTTTTCTCTATTGATGTCCTGTTTTCAATTTCATTGATTTCTGCTCTAATTGTTTTAAGTTCTTTTCTTCTGATTGCTTTGGACATAAAGACAAGACTTTCAGTTCTTATATTTCTCTGAACTCAAGGAATTCTTTCTTACTGCATAGTTTTTCATGATTTTTGTAAAGAACATGACCTGAACCACGTGGAATAAGAGGAAGCAGCAGATGTGTGGGCAGCTCTCTGGAGTTGCCGTGAAATAACAACCGGATGCAACAATGTGTTGGCATTTTGAAGAGTGGGGATCCTTCCTGATTTCTGTTGCTTAGCCTTGTTAATAGTGGAATTGGACAATGGGAAGCACAGCTGAACACTGTGTGTGCCTCTAAAATACTCCTTCTTGTCAAGCAATGTTTTCACAGGACCCCTCTGTCAGAGTGAGACCTCTCAGGATGTGGATCCTGCTGGAATAAGCATCCCATAGCACGTCTCCATCCAGAGGAGGAGGGGAGTCCCAGTCTGTGAGCAGCAGGACCCACTCTTGGCCCAGTCCCCTGCAGATCGGACCTGCTCAAGTATCACTTGGCAATCAGGGGTAACTGAAAATTGGACCCCTAGCTTTGCAATCCCTGCTGTTTTGTTGGAGATTAACTGAGGTGTCAGTTTCTTGGTGACAGCAGGGTTGATTTGCAGGACAGCTTGAGAACCATGAAAGGAACCATTTTTCAAAATCTGAGTAAGGAACAACTGCCATTTTCCTCCTCTGCAGACCTTTTAAATATACAGGGTTGCCTGAATTCCTAAGGGGACTTCAAGGACAGATCAGGCCATGTTGGGCAGTGTGCATTGGGGTGGGGGTGGGGTTTACATTTACAGTCTCATCAGCAGATCCCAGTTAAGTGTTAAGAGTGTTAAAAGTTGTTCTGGAGACAAAGCCTTCTGGAGACTGCTGAGTCCCCATCAGAGAGCACAGGACCCAGCCTCCAAGTACAGGCTCCTTTGTTTGAAAGGTCCTTTCTGAGCAGCTCTGTAAGGACCACAGAACAGGCCCACAGCGCCCCCTTCTGGTCTCAAGGCAAACACCTCCTCATGGGCCAAAGCCTTGAGAGCCCAGCTGGTTTCTGTCTGCTCAGTGTGGGGGCAGCCTTGAACCCCATGCTGTCAGCCCCTCCTAAATCAAATCCGCACTGCCTCAGACCCCTCCTCTGCAAACTCTGGGATCAGGGCATTGTCCTCAGTGAGTCCCAGTGATTTCCCAGAGCTGTCCATGCCCTGACTGGGCTTCTTACTAACAAAATGGGGAAGGATTTTTCACCTGGGCTCCTTTCATCAGAAACTGAAGGGTCACAACATCCTTACCTCTTACTGAAGCTGCTCTCCCTCCACAAGCCTCCATGTGGTCAGGTGCCCCCCATGCTGACATGGATTAGAAGCCATTCTTGGAATAATGCTGGCCCGGGAGGCAGAATGGGAGACTAAGGGGCAGGGTGAGCATGGGCTCTGACCCCTTGTCCACAAGTAGCACGTGCTTCCTCTGAGGAGATTTTGTGGTCAAAGCAAGACAACAGGTGATCCACAAGAGTTTGTAATCTGTCAGAGAAAGCAAGACCATAGTGAGAAACAGCTAGGCAGTCTGCACTCACGCTGACACAGAGGACCCTGTCCACACCGACATAGGACAAGTATGTTCAGCACAACAATGGGTGTATTTATTAACAATAACTCAATGAACAACAGCCCCATGATTGATAACAGGCCTAATTTTCAGAGTCAGGTTTATGGGTAAATTCAGGGCATCCCTACAAGCCTACCTGCCGGTTGAGGTCAGTATTCTACCTTTTGGGAGGCTCTCTGGAGCAGGATTTAAAGCATCTCCAGGTGGCTCTCCCCTGTGGGCCCTAGAGGCCCAGAGCAAACACCACTGTCTCCCCCACATTTGGGGGCCGAGGAGTGTGAGCTCTCAAAGTCACCAGTTCTCTTCTCCCGCTGACCAGCTCAAGCTCATGGACCATCTGATTTAGGTTTTCCAGGTGTCTAACCATTGTGCTCTTGACAGGCTCGACTTCTGTAGGTGTCCACGGAGCTCGCTGTGTGACTTTCAGAGTGAGAGGTGCCAGCCCATAGGGAATGGGGGACAATCAGAGCACCCGGTAAGTGTCCTAAAAGGTATTTTATCTCTTAGCGACTTCAGCCTTGACCTTTTGTCCCTGAGTGAGGTCCCTGGTTAGGACCCAATCTGAGTGCTCCCCAGTCGTGCTGAGGAGGCCTTGGCCTCTCCCGGGGAGACAGAAGATTTGCCACGTGTGTCCATAGCACTGCTGAGGACTCAGCTGACAGGAGACAGAGAGGGGCTGTGTCATGACAGGAACTGGCCAGGCCATGGAGATGCTGCCACCACTGTCCCCAGCATGGTTCTTGGCTTCAGGATCTTCACATTCATATCAGGTGCAGGAGGAGGTGTGGAAAGGAGGCCATGGAGGCTGAGTGCAGGGGGGTCAGGGGCCTGATGTGTATCTGCTTCAGATCTATCCCGTCAGGAGATACCTGAGCAGAGGAGGAGAGAGAAGCAGAGTCCCCTGCTGCACCATGCCTGTCACCAGTGCAGAACCTGGGGAGCGTGGTGGGGGGGAGACGGGTCCAGGCCAAGGTGCAGCCAACGCTGAGCTCTTCACCCAGAGATCTACAGATATGCTCGGACCCCCTCAGTGTCCCTCTCTGCCACCCACATCCCTGAGGCAGGGGCTCCTCATGCACATCCACCCCCCACCGCTGGAGAAGTCTGACAGCTCCAAGACCAGCAGGAGGGGGCTCACAGGTGGACCTGTCTGAAGGTCACTCTCCTCCTACCCTCCACAGTGTGGGGGGGGTGCACAGGGAGGAGGATGCAGGGGAAGAAGCACATGAACATCCTGACCTAGAACCTAATCTGAGCCCAGATCTGAGTCTGCAAAGGCCCTTGGGTGTCCCTGAGGGAAGGCTCACTCCCAAGGGGACTCAGCTGCTGGGAACCTTCCTGTCAGGAAGGACAGGGCAGGGGTGGTCACAGCTGTGACCAGGAAGCCCTGAACTCCCTGTCCCTCCACAGCTGGACCCAGACACCCTGTCTGACTTCCCAGTGCAAACTAAAGACGTGTCCATTCTGACTCTTTAGTAAGACTTGTCGAGATGGATGTCAACTGCACAAAAGTGCACATCATGTGGTTCCTACTTATGACCACAAGTCCTGTCTGTACAAAGTCAATCCATTAATTGTACTAGAATTTAAAACTTTTATCTATAGGCATTATAAAGTATAAGAAGTGTGAATTATGCCATAAATGCAATAATACTTAAAAACCACTAAATATTATCATTTCTACAATAAACCCAGATGTCTTCCCACCATGAAACCCACTGCATAGAGTAACTCACTGAAGAGAAGCTCAGTTGCAAAGTAATGTGGGCGCTGCCTTTTGCTTCCATGGCAGAGACGGTACGTGAGTGTGAGCTTTAAACCGCCTTCATGCGCACGGACGTCAGTCCCCTGAAGACGGGAGCCAGGGCTGCGGCCACACGTCACTCTCAGCCCTCGAGTGGCTGCACGAGGTGCCTGGAGCCTGGGAAAGAGCCTCCAGCGCACAGCACCTTCCCGTGTCCTCAGACATGTGCAGACGTGCACGGACAGACCCCACGGCTGACAGATCTGGTGACTGGACGGCAGAGCCACCTCTTGTTATGTGTGAAGCACACAACTCAGTGCCATTCACAAGGGGCTCAGGACATGAACTAGGAAGGAAAAAGAATTATTCTGGAACTTGACAGCTGCAGGTCCCAGGCAACAGGTGTCAGTGTCACACCTGGTTCCCCTGCTGACCTCCTCCGTGGGAGGAGCCTGCTGGTCAACCCCAGGACAATTTGAAATGTATACCAGACAGGGGGAGAACAATCAAATATTTGAGTTACTATTTCTGTGATGAGAAGGGTTATGTGCACTTAAGTATCTTCTGAAATATTTGCTATAATACAGTATAGAGACATGTTTGAAAACCCAATTTTAAATTGCATAACTGACTATTTTAGATATGTTGTCAATTAAAATCTTACTTAGTTGATGTGCATTATTTGGTTCCACACATATAAGTTTAATATATTTCATTTTAATTACTATTTCAAGAATAAGGATGATTAATTCTGTAAAATAATTTACTTAGTTAAGAAAAACCAATATGTGAAACTAATATATAGAGTTTAAATTTTCGAAGCACTGAATTAGCTGACTATACAACTGGCCAATTACATGAAAGACCCCTGAAGTCACTGTTCAATTGTATGGGCTTGTAGATGTAATAAAATAACTACAGGTTGAACTTTAAAGATACAGAAAGAATGTGTTGCCTCTATAATGGTCTTCAGTTCCTATGAGGACCTCCCTTGTGAGCACCACCGCCACCACCAAATATAAAAATAAAATACATCTACGAACGCACAGAACATTGTCTATCCACAGCTTGGCTTTATACTAAAATTCAGCTGCTACAGAGGAGGCTTGTTATATCATTTTTAATCCCTTCGCTGCTTTGTTAGTGACATAGGCCAAGTGGGAGAGCAGACACAGACCCTCACATGAGCAGAGTGACATGTGACAGTGATCCCGGGGGTGGGGTGGATGCTGCGGGCTGTGGGGCCGACCCCCGAGCAAATCATTCTCCGTGGGCAGTGGAGACCTGGCAGGGAAGATGTCACACACACTGACTAGACTGTGTGCATGACCAGACATCTTATGGCTACAGTAGACTCACATCAGACAAGAGGAGCGTGCGTGGGTGTGAGGAATCCATGACAGGGAAATAAATGGGAAAACAAAGAAGGAACATGTCAGACATGCTGAGGAGGGGGTCCCATAGGCCCCATGTCCTCCTGTATCTGTGAGGGGAAGGACAGCGGGAATAAAATTGGAGTCTCGGCTGTCAGGTTTGGAGACTGCAAAGAAGAAGGGGCTCCGCTGAGTGAGGACAGGACAACAGAACCAGCAGGGAGAGGTGATAATTAATGTGTGTGGAGGACACTGGGCAGGTGCCGTCATGGCGGTGAATCCCTGTGGTCACAGCTGAGAGTCCAGCTCCTCCCAGGCAGGAAGGTGGCCATAAATGCTCATCCCCTGCAGGGCCCTTAGGAGGGATTAGCCTTCACCCAGAAATATCTCAGCAGAGCCTGGTGTGTGCCTGAGAGCCCTGTGGCTGGATCGTGTGGAGAAAGGGAGGGAGACAAGGAGAGGTCCCCCAGGGTGCTCTGGGACCCATGCAGAGGAGCACTCTTTTAACAAGTGTGGGTTCATTCATTCTCCCCAGTCCTGTGGATCCAGGATCTGATGCCCAAAGACCTCACCCCTCAGCTCCTTCCCTCCCATTCCTCTCCCCAGGCCTGGAGGCCTGTCAGTGGCAGCCAAGGCCAGCCCAGGGGTCCTGGGGCACAGAAGCAGGGACTGCATGGTGGTCTTGGGAAAGGAGGACATGGGGTCTCTGGAGAGGGGGCTCCAGGTCAGGAATGTGCCCTCAGGGAACAGGATCTGGAAGGATAGATGATATTGTGTGAGTCATTGATTAGGGATCTCTTCCTTCTCCTCCTCTGTGATGCAAAGTGAGGCAAAGTGTAGTAAAAAAGATACATATACTCTGCCTTTATTTTACAGGAAATACATTACCGCCCAATGGAGAGGCCTTGGGGATTCCCTGGCTCCACGGGATGGTTTGTTTGACTTTAAAATGAGAGGAAAAAACAAACACAAAGAAACAACAACAACCACACAAAGTGTGAGCGCCCTTGAGCTGAGCTGCCAAGGCTTTTTACATATTTGACCCAGAGACAGCATTTTATGTTAAAAGCAGGGCATTCAGACAATGTGGGTTCTGAACTCCAGGCTCACTGCCAGTTCCCAGGCAAACAAACACTGCTTTGGGGTGAAATCTCTGTTATGGACGGGAGGCTCCTCAGAAAGTTCATCTCTTTCATTAGCTTTCTCATTTGGAGGCAGAAAGCACAGCCTGGGGCCTCAGATAAGCTACAGGTGACACTCGGGCTTGAAAATATGCATCTAGAGGGGGCCTGGCTGGCTCCCTGAGCCCCACGCTGGGTGTTGACATTACTTAAAAATAAAATAAACATATATGTGTAATGATTCCTAAAACATAGTACGATGTTGTGTGCTGTCATCTGGATGGATTTCATCTTCTGTTCCACACGTCTTACAAGGGAAAATGTGTTAGTGATGCGAATATGTATTAGTATTAATAGACATTCTGTTTTACATTTTAGAGGCTCCATGGGCACCGTGTGTAAGGAAAGGGAAGAGTTCCAGCGGGGCCCCATTTCATGCCCGAATCCCTGGGAATGTGTTCTACTGCTGTCACCAGTGAAGGGATTAACCACCTCTGGACACGCGTCACCGCTTGGAACCTAGGGCCCCAGGACTTTGTCCCCCTCCATGTGTCTCTGTCACTGAGCTTAGCGCCACTAGCATACACCTGACAGGAAGCCGCACAGAAGCTTCTCGATGAAGAGGACCAGAGAGAAGGGCCCAGGGGTTTCCGTCTCAGTTCCTCGTTGTCTGAGACGCTGTGGGTGACGGTAGCTGCTCCCACCGCCCTGAGCTGTAGCCCAGTGATAGTCCGCCTCGGCCTCAGCCTGCAGCCCCGAGATGCGCAGAAGCCCCGCATTGGCCGAGGCGTCTTTGGAGCCCGAGAGGCCGCTGGGGACCCCGGAGCCCTGGTGCTTACCGGAGTCTGAGGAGTAGTACAGCAGACCCCGGGGAGGGCTCCCTGGCTGCTGCTGGATCCAGTAGATGTTCGAGCCGCCAACACTGATGTCCCTGCTCAGGGTGCAGGTGAGTCTGGCCGTCGTTCCCAGAGCTGCAGAGAGGGGGGCGGCCGGGTCAGCACGGGCTGGGACAGGGAGCCTGCAAACACACACATCAGAATGAAGAGAAGGGATCGGGTGCGTGTGCATGAGGAGCTGAACCAGGGGATCTGACTCAGGCTGGGGGGCCGCCCTCGGGCACTGGGGCCTGTCCCCACCTGTGCAGTGAGGAGTGCAAGGAGGACAGGGCTCCGGACCATGGTGACACAGCCCCTTCTTAGGCCACAGAGCTGGGGCTGGGCTGCCCCCGGACCTGTCTTATCCCCTGTCCAAGGGCCTCACCGAGGAGGGGCTGCTCATGCAAATGTGACCCACCCCTGCTTCTCCCTGCTGTGCACTCCCGGGTCTGTGGCCCCTTGACAGGGTGAATTCCTGATGGACTAGTTTCTCCCTGGTGGGCCTGGAGGAAGCAGCTGCTGGGACCACACACAGGCCCAGGTCTAGGGACTGGTCCAGGTCCAGAGAGGACACGACTGCCCAGTTCCCACTGAAAGCAAGGGGCCCCGCCCTAGGGCCTCCTGTCGGTGGAGGACTGCCCAGCTGGGAGCCCTAGCCTGCACAGACACCCAGATACCGCCTCCCCGCACCCCCCGCTGCTCTCTCAGCAAATATGTCCTTCTTTCCCACTGCTGGCAAGCCTCTCCTTCACCTGCTTCTCTGATTCCTGTTCCCACCAGGTGACAGTGACCCTCCAAGGAATGACAGAGGTCCTGGTGTGCTGTCCCTGATCAGGCTTCCTCCGTGGACGGGGGTCTAGCAGGAGGTACATGAGCAGTCCTGACCCAGTAGAGCCTGTGAACCACTGTGGAGCTGAGGACAAGACACGGGGAACAGAGAGCAGAGGGCATCTGTCCCCGTGGGAGGGTCTCAGAGGAGGTGGGCTGGCTCTGGGAGCTGAATGTGAATAGGAGCTTGCGGAGGGGACACACACCTTCAGAGAGGAGGACACGGAAGGTGGGAATGCTGGGTCTTTCTTGAGCAGGACTGACAGGACAAAGTAAACCCTGATGAGGCTCCTGGAGGTTTGTAGACAGAGCAGGGTCTGAGTGTCTAGCAGCGACCAGTGCAGGGACATCCTGTGACCGCCCCTCCATTTGCTGTGAGAGTCTTAATCCCAGCTGTGCCTGTCCTCACTGTTGCTCATTAGAGAATTAGCTCCATGGGAAATCCTAGGACAGAATTTGGGACAGGGAGACCTAGAAGGGGCCATTGGTGGGGAGGATGACCGGAGGAAGATGACAGCCAAGGAAACAGGGAAGGGTGAAGTGGCTTGTGTCCCGGTGGGACACAGGGAGATGAGTGACTGGGCCCTGGACTGTGGGAGAGGGAGGGATGGTCCAGAGTGCGTGCCAGGTGGATGGACGGGGATGCCTGGGGGGACACAGGTGAGGTCAGGGGGGAGAGCAGGTGGGGGGCTGGTGATGGGTCCGTTGTCCCCGTGTCACATAGAGACCATGGTATGACCTGTGCAGAGGTGCAGAAACACTCACAGAGAACCAGGGCTGAGGGATGCCTTCCCTCCCCCATAGGGAGGATGTGTGTGTTACAGTAACCTGCCTGAGGGCTTAGTCTGCATCATTCATTCATTCACTCATTCACTCTTTAAACACACATTTAAGGAATATCCACAGGTGTCAGATCACTGTTCAACATAATGTGAAATAAAATATGATTTTATATTCATTTCAGAATTTCTAGTACATTGTGTGTTTCATATAATGTGCATGGTTTCTCTTTGCCTTTCTCAGTGTCTCTGTTTGAGAGTCCAACTTCTATCGCACAAGGGTTCCTACTCAATCACTTTGTGTCCATTTAGCACAAGATTCTTTGATACACTGGAGAAAAGTATGCGATTCAATCTGCATCAAATCTGAAGATAAGGAGGACCTAAAACTTAAGGGAAAAAGGAAGAATTGGAGAGAATAATTGTCATATCTGAAAAACAGTGTCAGCTTCTATAAGTCACCATAAAATATAGAAATAAATGACCAATATCATATTCCTTAGGAATAGCAACTACATATCATGACAGTTTGAGAACTAATGAATTCATTGTAGATTTCATCATGAATAAATTGGGGCTTCACAGTAATCAGCCAGGCTCCCTGACCTTGAAGAGAGCCTTGAGCCCACCCTAGAGCCTGTCTCAGGCGTTCTCAAGGCATCCCGGGTCAGAGGAATCCTTTCCTGCTGGCAAGGTCTGGAGCCAGTGGTGAGCACGAGGATTGGAAAACTGGATGTGGGAGAAGAACCGTGGGCCCAGGAGCCCCTCACAAAGTTGGAAGGAGCAGAGAGCCTCCCGCTTGCTCCTAACTCCTGGGGGCTCTAAGGAGATGCTGGTTTCCCAGGGGAGAGCTGCCTTTGGGCTGTGCTTTTCTTCTCTGAAGGACCATGTTGATGCACACTGCCCACCGGGGGCTCCAGTACCAAGGAGTCCCATCAGTGGGTCCGTGTGTGAGCGGAGAAAGCTAGGGGTCCCCAGGGTTGGGGGGGAAGATGGAATATAGTTTTCCTGGCACAGGAGAAGTCATTTTAGGCCCCCAGCTATTTCCTGTGATCTCTGCCCTTGTGGCTCTACTTTCCCAGCACACATCTTGCAGATCTTCCTGAGAGGTGCCAGAATTAAGAAGAAATGCAAAACAAAAACAAACACAAACACAAAAACACTTCAGTAGTTAAAGATTTTAAGGGAAGAAAAGGAATGCAAAAATGGACAGTCTCTAACAATCCAGGAAACAGTCTAACCACATCAGAGACACCCCCTGTGCTGTTTCCAAGGAAACCAGGCCTTGGACTCCTTGCCCCGGATAAGGAGCTCAAACCCTTTCCAGTTAATCCTGGCTCTGGGAGCAGGTCCCTAGCCCCTTCCCCTTGTGGGACAGCCACCTCTGCTTCATTATAATGTGAAAGTCTCTGCACCAGGAGGCGCACTGGCCGCATTAACAGAGCAGAGGATGCCTGTATAGGCCTGTGCTCTCAGGACTCCTGACCGACCTTACGCTCACCTTGACATGGGATGACAAAGCTCCCTTCTGAATATTCATCCCAAATACGAAATGAAAAGAACCCACTCACTCCTGCTCTGAGAGTCAAGGCTTTGCAAGTTATTTCCTGTGATCTCATTTGCGGCAAATACAGATTCTTTTGTGTGACTCCACACCTGGCTGGGTCTCTAAATTTAATTCAGGATGGAGCAAACTCATATTAGTTCCCAGACCACAGTAACTTCATTTTCCTCTCCCTCCCTCTATATATACCTTATAGTTCTTAAATGTATAACTTATAATATATGATATGTATACGCAGCATGCAACTTATAACATACACATGATGTAATATTTATATATAATCTATGGCATTTTATATAATACATGACATTTATATTTACTAGAGTATATATAAAATGATATAAGTAATAATTCAATATAATATACTGTACACATTTAATATATGTTTATATAATGTGTATATATTATGTAGTTTTATAATATGTGATATTTATTTATAATAATTTATAATATATATCACTTTTTTTTCCTTTTCCTCCTAACAAGGACCCCGATGCCCTGGACGGCAGAGTACCACAGTCTGACAGGCCCTGGAAGGAAAGCTGGAGGCTCTAAGGTGACAGAAAGAATGAGGCTTTGTTTGGGAACAAAGCAGTGCAAATGCCTCCCCACCCCAGCAGCTTTTCTCTTCAGCCCTAAAGAGACCTCCTTGTCTATGAGGGAGGAGGCTATAGAGGAATCAGGACAGGACAGAGAAGCCCCAGAGTCCGCTGGCTGAGGCCACACTGGTGGCTTTCCCCTCCTCCCCTCCCCAGGGGTCTCTTGCCCTGGGCCCCGGTAGCATGGCAGGTGATTATTTTTCATGATGCGAACCGCTCCAGGTGTGGGCGGGTCTGTCCCTGTCTGAACACCAGCCTGGGCAAGGCCCCCATGGGGTGGCGGATGGAGCAGGAAGGAGGGAGGGAGTCAGAGCTGAGCCCCCACGCAGCTGCGGGGACACAGGTGCTGCGGTCACACTTCAGTGAAGACACCGCCTGCCAAGTGTGCAAGAATGAGTAGAGTAGTTCCCTGGTTGGTCTGGACCAGAAGCCTGTCCTCACAGGCCCAGTCCCACAGCGCCACCTGCTGGGCCGAGACACCAAGTCGTCCAGCCCATCTGACACCTCCCAGAGCTCCTGGAATGATGTCCAGACGTTAGCAACTGGATCATTCCATATCACTGCCCAGAGCAGTAGAAAGAAGAAGAATGTGGTGTTCAGGCTGACAGGTTATTTCCAGATCACTAATGACCTCCGGATGGTTAAATACATGGTGTATTGCACACTATTACGTTACCAGGTATTTCAGGATTACCTGACATTGGAGTTTGCCTCTTCCAGGAGCTTGGGGTCATAACAAGTCTACCATCATCTTGAACCAAGGAAAAGGCTTAAAGTTCTCCGAGTACCAAGGTGGTTCACACCTCATAGTAATTCCACATGGACCCGTCCTCCAGTTTGACTGTTGTTGTTGTGGGTTTAGATTCCCCTGTGAGGTCCCCTCAGCCTGCACTGCAAGGATGTTTGATGCCTGTCTCTGCCATGGGAGCAGTTTCCTTGAAATTCAGCCTGCAAAATGCTTATATATTTGACTCTCTTGTACACTTAATATATTTTAAATCAGCTTTATAATTTTAACTAGTATGAAGATTGTTATACACAGAACATTACTATAAATGGAGCCCTCCTCTATTGAGGGGTTCTTCCATCTCTCCTCCACTGAAAATCCTCATGGCCTAATGTGGAATTCGTGGGGGATGAGTGTCTAAAATCTGGGTCCAAAGAACAGACATTTATCCCAAAACCCTCCAACAAGCAGTTGCGGGGCAGGGCGGGGGTGGGGGGGAGCAGTGACCAGTAGATTCCTGGAATTAAACTGGGGGAAACAAGCTCACGGAAGGACAGCACTGAATGTGGAGATGGACTGGATGGTGTTGGTTGTACCTTCACAATATTAAGTCATCCAACCCATGGATGTGGGATCCTCTCAATTATTTAAGTCTTTTTAGTATTTTCAGCTATCCTTTGTACTTTTCAGTTTGCAAGTCTTTTGCTTACTTGGTTTAGTTGACTCCTAAAAGTTCTATTCTTTTGGACGCTATCTTAAATGGAATTGTTTTTTAATATCCGCTTGGGCTTCTTCATTGTTGATGTAGAGAAAATCATCTGGTTGTTGTAGGGAATTTACTACATGAACTCCTGTAGGAAATGCTAGACAGATAGAGCTTAGGGTGATAAGGACACTGACCTCCCCGCACCCAGCCCCTTTCTGCTGGTCGAGATCCCACTCTGTCCTCCAGCCTCCAGCATCTCCCACCACCTTCCCCCTGGACCCAGATTCCTCTTTCTCTGAGAAAGTCAGTTACATCAAAAGTTAACCTCTCAAGCTTTGACACCCACCTTGGACTGTTGGATTAAGGAAGATGGAGAAAAAAAAGTGTGTTCCACACCACTAATTCAACTTTATATTTACACTGGAACTGTGCAGTTAGAAGCCTATAAGACTCTGATTATAAATTATTCACAGATAATTATACTTTTATTTTATTGATTCATATGCTCCAATACTGAGACATTTTCAATTGTTTTTACAATTTATAAAAATTATTATGTATTTATCCTCTACAGTAAGAGTCAGATATTCATCAATTGCAACATTTTCACATATAATATCAATATTTTGGCCAATATCAAAAATAAATAGATATCAGTAGGATATGACATGTGCATGTTAAAAGTTCAGGGATGCTTGCCAGAGGGTAATTCATGTTGAGGGGATGGGATCTGTTGAAGTGAATCCCTATGTGAGGAGGTTGCCAAAGTCCATCATTCCTCCCCCAGATGTGTGGGTCTGGCCCACCTCTCAGCTCCCCATGTGAGGAAGGAACTGAGTGAGGACACTCAGGAAGACACATGGATCTTCACCAGAACATCAGTTTGCTTAGCATGATGCATCTTCTCTGTATGGGATAGTTGTCTATGACCATACATCTATTCCATGTATGTGTCCCCTCTCTGCTTCTGGTCAAGGACAAAGGTACCTATGAGAAGGGAAATGTGGAAACAGAAATAAGGAACAGATTCTCAGATGGGATATAGAGGAATGTGGTCCAGGGAAGGGCTGTGCGTCCTGCAGTTGACAAATGGGGAGAGAGGTCCCTCGAGGAATTCCAGGTGAAGGTAGGATTCCCCCCCCCATACTCTGGGAAGGACAGTTGTAATAAAGTGTGGGAGGGAACTGGCCAATTACTCTTTGGGGCGGGATATTAGATTTGGGGGATGCCTTGGAGTGGGGAGAAGGTGAACCAAAGAAGAGTAGGAGGAGTGAAGAGCATCTAAGGCAGAGAGAAAGGACCCCCTCTGTCTAATTCACTGTAGGTTCCCAGCATACAGCCCCTGCCCCTCCAGAGGGGAGTTGTCTGAGGAACCTGCAGAATGTGGTGGAAGGACTGACTGAGGGCATGAGGAAGCTGGACAGGCACAGAGAACCTGCAAGATTGATCCAGTCACTGGGGCACCTGGGTGGCTCAGTCAGTTAAGTGTCTGACTCTTGATTTCGGCTCAGGCCCTGATTTCCGGGTTGTGAGACAGGCCCCATGTTGGGCTCCACACTCAGCAGGGATTCAGCTAAAGGATTCTCTCTCTCCCTCTCCTTTTCCCCTCTCCCCTTCTCTCTCTCTCTCAAATAAATTGGTTTTTTTTTGTTTGTTTGTTTGTTTTAAGAAGCAGATTGATCCAGTCACTGCTCAAGACACTGTCAGCTCAGGGGTACCTGGGTGGCTCAGTCATTAAGCCATTAAGCGTCTGCCTTCAGCTCAGGTCATGATCCTAGGGTCCTGGGATCGAGCCCTGCATCGGGCTCCCTGCTCCACAGGAAGTCTGCTTCTCCCTCTCCCTCTCCCCCTGCTTGTGTTCCCTCTCTCGCTGTCTCTCTCTCTGTCAAATAAATAAATAAATAATCTTAAAAAAAAACCACACTGTCAGCTCAGAGATGCCCTTGTGAGCTGAGCAAACTGTCATCTGTCACCCACCTCGTGTCTTCCACTTTGTGGGAGTTCCACCCCCATACTCCTCTCAAGACACCCCATAGCACTTCCTCCCATTGGAAGAGCCTTGTTCCCAACTATGCTCCCTGATATTTGCTCACATGGGCAGGGACCTTAATTGTGCTGATTTGGATGTTCCTGCTGCCCCAGACTCCTTGCTGTTGGTGTTTATTGACTCTGACCTCTGCCAGAATATAAAATCAAGAAGAATCTTTTTCTGGGCGCCTGGGTGGCTCAGTTGGTTAAAGCGACTGCCTTCGGCTCAGGTCATGATCCTGGAGTCCCTGGATCGAGTCCCGCATCGGGCTCCCTGCTCAGCAAGGAGCCTGCTTCTCCCTCTGACCCTACCTCCTCTCATGTGCTCTCTCTCTCATTCTCTCTGTCTCAAATAAATAAATAAAATCTTTAAAAAAAAAAAAAAAAAAGAAGAATCTTTTTCTGTTTTGATCACCTGTGCATCCCCTGGTCTTGCATAATGTCTAGCAGAAAATAAGCATGGATCTGTGTCTATTGAATGAATGAATCCAGGAGAAGGAAACAGCTGTGTGGACAGGGAAAAGCATCTCTATCAGAGAGAACAGCAAGGAGCAGTGAGGATGGTGTGTTCTAGGTAAGAAAGGCAGCTGGTTGGGGCTGGAGGGGTTCGGGATGATGTGAGCAGGGATGAAGACAGGTGGGGTAGAACATAGAAAGGATATCGTTGGGCAGAACTCAGTGTGATGTTGAGTGGGGAGGATGTGGTAAAACACACACCACACACAATTTGCCATTTTAACCGTTCTTCAGTGCTCGGTTCAGGGGCACGAAGCAGCTGCCACCACCATCCGTCTCCAGAACTTTTTCATCTTCCCAAACTGACACTCTGTCCCCATCAAAGAACTCCCATCCCCTGGAAACCTCTATTCTCCTCTGTCCTTATGAATGTGCCTATTCTAGATCCCTCCTGTTAGTGGACTCCTACAGTAGTCGTCCTTCCGTCTCTGGCTTCTGTCGCTCAGCCTAATGTCCCCTAGGTTCCCCCATCCCTTAGCTTGGGTCAGAACTGTCCTCCCTTTTTACTGGGATGAAATACACCTAACACAAAATTTCCTTCCTTGCTTTCTAAGGCTCAGCAGTATCCCACTGCGTGTGAACAGCGCATCTTGTCCGGGGTTCCCGGGCAGCCAGGGGCGGGCGGCACTGCAAGTCGCACCTGCGCGCAACGCATGGCCGCGCGCCATTCCGGTCTCGGCGGGAGCCTGGTTGGGTAAGTTATGTCCCAGGGACAACTGCGCGTCCGGCCGTCAGGGGGTCCCGGGGAGGGGGGACGTGGCCCGCCCAAGGTCACAGGCGGGGCGGCCAGGGAGGCCCTGGGACCCCGTGGCGGCGGGAGCAGGGCCCCTGGCTTCCACGTGGCCCCGGAGGCAGAGCGCTCGGGCCCTGCCGCCGCCTCCGCCCAGCCCGAGTTTGCCCTCCAGTGAGGGGGCCCCGGACGTTCGCGGGGTGCCTGTGCGCGGTTAATGCGAGCCGGGCCTCCCCGGCGGGTGACGGAGTGGCGAAGGGACGTGTCTGGCTTCTCCCGTCACCTGCCGGGTGCAAGCCGAGCACTGGGTGGCCCGGCTCACTATTAGGGCTGGTGCTGCCGCCACCCCCGCCTTTGTTTTTATGCCCTATTGATGCCGAAAAGATGGGAAGAGGCTTACCGAGATGAGAAAGCAAACTTCCCCGACTTTTTTTCCTTTTTGTCATTTTCTCGTAAAGGCTCACAGTTGCCGCTGCCGGTGGCCCTGTTAAAATCAGCATTCCTCGGAAGTTTGCCCACTTCAGCAACATCTGCTAAATGCCTGACTGTGTGCCAGACGCTTCTCCGGGCTCTAAGGTGCCTGGGTCAGGTGGGCGAAAGAGCGACTGTAAACCTGGTTAAGGTATCAAGGAGAGCCAGGAATCCTCACACCACGAACAGGCCGATGGTACTGTATCCGTGCGTAAGTTTATCATGAGTGTCGCTGAGATCCAGCGTGGGCCGCGCACCGCCTACAAAGAATGAGAGAAGGAACAGCAGTCTTGCTCGTAAATCTCCTGGAGACCACTGGTGCTCGGAGAGGGCTTTTCCTTACTTTCGCCGGACTCTTGTACCCGGGCCAACCTGTAGTTGAAATTCTGCCCGTGATCTGGCAAATTGAGTTGCCTCCCAACCTATTTACCAACAAACATCATTAAATGTAATCTGTGATATGAACATGGTGGATGTTACATTAATAAGACAGAAATGAAGCCCAAAAGACTTCAGAATTTCATCACTGATGTGAGCAACTTCTTCGACCGTGGTTTACAAATACGGTTATTCCTCAACGTTTTGTGCTGTTTACAATATAAAGGCTGCAGGCTTGACACAAAGTTAAGGTGAACTACATTGTTAATTTTCTCTATCACTTTCTTGAGTCTAGACCGGGGGTTGGGTCAGATGGCAAATATCTTCGGCTCTGCCAGACACATATAATCTCTGTTGCATATTCTTTGTTTTGTTTTGTCTACAAACCTTTTCAACCTTCAAACTCTGAAGTATAGA
Source organism: Halichoerus grypus (assembly GCF_964656455.1). Taxonomy (NCBI): domain Eukaryota; kingdom Metazoa; phylum Chordata; class Mammalia; order Carnivora; family Phocidae; genus Halichoerus; species Halichoerus grypus. Next base: position 66,767,214 of record NC_135724.1, read on the forward strand.
ATTTTCAGATTCCCACAATATAAATATTCCTCTGACAGCGGATTTCAAGCTACTGACCTGGAGTGTCTGAGTGCAGGGTTGAGAATGCTATTTCCAGCATATGGATCCAATAGATGTAAATAACCTCAAGAGCATAGGTCATGGTAGGAGAACTGGGAAGTAATGTGTTTTGAGACCTTGTTGTCAACAGTACTGATATCATTGTAAACTTGTATAATTTAACTTTTGATAATATCTGTTTGACAGCAAGCCCACAGAATTCCTGAAAATTTAACGTTGGGTTCTCATGAGCCGGCTCCAGCTCGGCACTAGTCTTACCTCTAAGTGGAGATGGGGCTGGGTAAGTTAGGCTTCTGGGTTGGTGGTCGATGTTCAGTTTCATCACCTGGGTTCCACTTAGGCACACCCCAAGGGGACCCCCAGTGAGTCAACAGCCTGTATCATCCCCTCCCTGTGAGTGTGGGCTGGACCGGTCATGTGCTTCTAACCAATAACTGAATTTGTTGAAAAGGGCAGGATGTCCCTCCCTTGATGATGTCATGTCAAATGGGAAGGATGATGGATGTCATGCCCATCATGCTCATGTTCCCGGGATGACTGGAGACAGACTCTCCTGCTGGCCAGGCAAGAGCAAACAGCCAAGTGAACAGCCCCTGAGAGGGCCACATGGCAGGGGACTGTGGGCAGCCTCCGGGACCTGAGGGTGGTCTCCAGCCAGCCGCCAGGAAGAAGCTGGGGCCCTCAGTCATGCAATCATGAGAATATGCATCTGCCGGGGACCTGAATGAGCTTGAATGACTGGCACCTCGAGATGAGAAGAAAGCTCAGTCTGTACCTGGATTATAGCCCCGTGAGACCCTGAGCCAGACCCAGCTACAGCCGAGCCCCTGCTCTTGCCCCCCAGAAGTGGAGGTAAGTGCATTTTTTAAAGATCTTATTTCTTTATTTGACAGAGTAGGAGAGCACAGGGAGTGGGAACAGCAGAGGAAGAGGGAGAAGCAGGCCCCACGCTGAGCGCAGAGCCCGATGTGGGGCTCGATCCCAGGACCCTGGGATCATGACCTGAGCTGAAGGCAGATGCTTAATGACTGAGCCACCCAGGCGGCCTGGTAAGTGCATTTGTTAAGTTCCCAAATTTGTGGTCCTTTGCTACACTGCAGCAGAAAGTAAACACAGCATTATTCGCGAGATTTATGCACCTTTCTGGGTGTGTTACATTTCTCAATTTTAAAAGGTTGGGGGAGGAAATGTACACAATACACAATAAAAATAGAAGGAAAGAACTGTACCCATGTGTTGGCCAGAATGGTCTTGGACAGTGTGACTCTGAGGAAATTTACAGTGGGGTTCCTTTTTTTTTTTTTATGCTTGATGGAGAATTTGTTTTTTTGTGAGTTTTTTATTATGTTATATTAGTCACCATACAGTACTTCATTAGTTTTTGATGTAGTGTTCCATGATTCATTGTTTGATTATAACACCCAGTGCTCATTGCAATACATGCCCTCCTTAATACCCATCACTGAGCTAGCCCATCCCCACACCCCCCCTCCCGTCTGAAACCCTCAGTTTGTTTCCCGGAGTCCATAGACTCTCATGGTTTGTCACCCCCTCTGATCCCCGCCCCCTTCATTTTTCCCTTCCTTCACCTAAGGTCCTCCATGCTATTTCTTATGTTCCACATATAAGTGAAACCATATGATAATTGTCATTCTCTGCTTGACTTATTTCATTTAGCATAATCCCCTCCACTTCCATCCATGTCGATGCAAATGGTGGCTATTCATCCTTTCTGATGGCTATTATTCCATTGTATATATGGACTACATCCTCTTGATTATTCTTCTGCTGAAGGGCATCTCGGCTCCTTCCATAGTGTGGCTACTGTGGACATTGCTGCTATGAACATTGGGGTGCATGTGCCCCTTCTTTTCCCTACATCTGTATCCTTGGGGTAAATACCCAGTAGTGCAATTGCTGGGTCACAGGGTAGCTCTATTTTCAACTTTTAGAGGAACCTCCACACTGTTTTCCAAAGTGGCTGTACCAACTTGCATTCCGGCCAACAGTGTAATAAGAGGGTTCCCCTTTCTCCACAACCTCTCCAACATTTGTTGTTTCTTGCCTTGTCAATTTTTGCCATTCTAACTGGTGTAAGGTGGTATCTCATTGTGGTTTTGATTTGTATTTCCTTAATGGCTAATGATGTCGAACTTTTTTCGTGTGTCTGTTAGCCATTTATATGTCTTCTTTTGAGAAGTGTCTTTTCATGTCTTCTGCCCATTTTCTGACTTGATTATTTGTTTTTTGGGTGTTAAGTTTGAGAAGTTCTTTATAGATATTGGATACCAGCCCTTTATCTGTAATGTCCTTTGCAAATATCCTCTCCCATTCCATGGGTTGCCTCTTAGTTTTGTTGACTGTTTCCTTTGCTGTGCAGAAGCTTTTTATCTTGATGAAGTCCCAAAAGTTCATTTTTGCTTTTGTTTCCCTTGCCTTTGGAGACGTGTCATGAAGGAAGTTGCTGTGGCCGATGTCAAAGAGGTTACTGCCTATGTTCTCTAGGATTTTGATGGATTCCTGTCTCACAGTGAGGTCTTTCATCCATTTAGAGTTTATCTTTGTGTATGGTGTTAGAGAATGGTTGAGTTTCATTCCTTTGTATATACTGTCCAATTTTCCCAGCACCATTTATTGAAGAGACTGTCTTTTTTCCATTGCATGTTTTTTCCTGCTTTGTCAAAGATTATTTGACCATAGAGTTGAGGGTCCATATCTGGGTTCTCTATTCTGTTCCATTGGTCTGTATGTCTGTTTTTGTGCCAGTACCATGCTGTCTTGGTGATCACAGCTTTGTAATATAGCTTGAAATCGGGCAACGTGATGCCCCCAGCTTTGTTTTTCTTTTTCAACATTTTCTTGGCAATTCGGGGTCTTTTCTGATTCCATACAAATTTTAGGATTGTTTGTTCCAGCACTTTGAAAAATGTCATTGGAATTTTGATTGGGATGGCATTGAAGGTATAGATTGCTCTGGGTAGCATAGACATTTTAACAATGTTTATTCTTCCGATCCATGAGCATGGAATATTTTTCCATCTTTTTGTGTCTTCTTCAATTTCTTTCATGAGTGTTTTGTAGTTCCTAGAGTATAGATCCTTCACCTCTTTGGTTAGGTTTATTCCGAGGTATCTTATGGTTTTTGGTGCTATTGTAAATGGAATCGTTTCTCTAATTTCTCTTTCTACAGTTGCATTGTTAGTGTATAAGAAAGCAACTGATTTCTGTGCATTGATTTTGTATCCTGCCACATTACTGAATTGCTGGATGAGTTCTAGGAATTTGGGGGTGGGTTTTCCACATAAAGTATCATGTCGTCTGCGAAAAGAGAGAGTTTGACTTCTTCTTTGCCAATTTGAATACCTTTTATTTCTTTTTGTTGTCTGATTGCTGTTGCTAGGACTTCTAGTACTATGTTGAACAATAGTGGCGAGAGTGGGCATCCTTGACGTGTTCCTGATCTTAAGGGAAAGGCTCTCAGCTTTTCCCCATTGAGGATGATATTCGCTGTGGTTTTTCATAGATGGATTTTATGAACTTGAGGAATGTTCCCTCTATCCCTATACTCTGGAGAGTTTTAATCAGGAAAGGATGTTGTATTTTGTCAAATGCTTTTTCTGCATCAATTGAGAGGACCATATGGTTCTTCTCCCTCCTCTTATTAATGTGTTCTATCACATTGATTGATTTGCGAATGTTGAACCACCCTTGCATCCCGGGGATAAATCCCACTTGGTCGTGGTGGATGATCCTTTTAATGTATTGTTGGATCCTGTTAGCTAGGATTTTGTTGAGGATTTTGGAATCCATATTCATCAGGGATATCGGTCTGAAATTCTCCTTTTTGATGGGGTCTTTGCCTGGTTTGGGGATTAAGGTAATGCTGGCCTCATAGAATGAGTTTGGAAGTTTTCCTTCTGTTTCTATTTTTTGAAACAGCTTCAGTAGAATAGGTATGATTTCTTCTTTGAATGTTTGGTAGAATTCCCCAGGGAATCCATCAGGCCCTGGACTCTTGTTTTTTGGGAGGTTTTTGATCACTGCTTCAATCTCGTTACTGGTTATTGGCCTATTCAGGTTGTCAATTTCTTCCTGTTTCAGTCTTGGCAGCTTATAGGTTTCCAGGAAGGCCTCCATTTCATCCAGATTGCTCAGTTTATTGGCATATAGTTGTTGATAATAATTTCTAATAATTGTTTCTATTTCCTTGGTGTTGGTCGTGATCTCTCCCCTTTCATTCCTAATTTTATTAATTTGGGTCCTTTCTCTTTTCTTTTGGATAAGTCTGGCCAGTGGTTTATCGATATTATTAATTCTTTTGAAGAACCAACTTCTAGTTTCGTTGATCTGATTGTGTTTCTGGTTTCTAATTCATTGATTTCTGCTCTAATTTTAATTATTTCTCTTCTAATGCATGGCTTAGGCATCATTTGTTGCTTTTTCTCTAGTTCTTTAAGGTGTAGAGTTAGTTGGTGAATTCGGGATTTTTCTATTTTTTTGAGTGAGGCTTGGATGGCTATGTATTTCCCCCTTAGGACCGCCTTTGCAGTATCCCATAGGTTTTGGACCGATGTGTTTTCATTCTCATTGATTTCCATGAATTGTTTAAGTTCTTCTTTGATTTCCTGGTTGACCCAAACATTCTTGAGCAGAGTGGTCTTTCGCTTCCAAGTGTTTGAATTTCTGCCAAATTTTTTCTTGTGATTGAGTTCCAGTTTTAGAGCATTGTGGTCTGAGAATATGCAGGGAATAATCTCAATCTTTTGGTATCGGTTGAGACCTGATTTGTGACCCAGTATATGGTCTATTCTGGAGAAAGTTCCACGTGCGCTCGAGAAGAATGAGTATTCTGTTGTTTTAGGGTGGAATGTTCTGTAAATATCCATGAGGTCCATCTGGTCCAATGTATCATTCAAAGCTCTTGTTTCCTTGTTGATTTTCTGCTTGGATGATCTGTCCATTGCTGAGAGTGGAGTATTGAGGTCTCCTACAATTAACGTATTGTTATCAATATGACTCTTTATTTTGGTTAACAGTTGGCTTATGTAGATGGCTGCTCCCATGTTGGGGGCATAGATATTTACAATTGTTAGATCTTCTTGTTGGATAGACCCTTTAAGAATGATATAGTGTCCTTCTGTGTCTCTTATTACAGTTTAGTTTAAAATCTAATTTGTCTGATATAAGAATTGCTACCCCAGCTTTCTTTTGAGGTCTGCTGGCATGGAAGATGGATCTCCATCCCTTCACTTTCAGTCTGGATGTATCTTTAGGTTCAAAGTGAGTCTCTTGTAGACAGCATATGGATAGGTCCTGTCTTTTTATCCAATCTGCAACCCTGTGCCGTTTTATGGGATCGTTTAGGCCATTCACGTTGAGAGTGATTATTGAAAGATATGAATTAATTGTCATCATGTTGCCTGTGAAGATGTTGTTTTTATAGATTGTCCCTGTAAATTTCTGTTGTAGATCACTCTTGGGGTCTTTCTCCTTTTATAGAACCCCCCCTTAATATTTCTTGCAGGGCCGGCTTAGTGGTCACATATTCTTTCAGTTTCTGCCGGTCGTGGAAGCTCTGCACCTCTCCGTCCATTCTAAATGAAAGCCTTGCCGGATAAAGTATTCTCGGCTGCATGTTCTTCTCATTTAGTACCCTGAATATGTCTTGCCAGGCCTTTCTGGCTCGACAGGTCTCTGTGGATAGGTCTGACATTATTCTGATGTTCCTCCCTCTGTACGTAAGGAATCTCTTCCCCCTAACTGCCCTTAAGATGGTTTCCTTGGTTCTAAGATTTGCAAGTTTTACTATTACATGCCGGAGTGTTGGCCTGTTTTCCTTGATCTTAGGAGGGGTCCTCTCTGCCTCTAGGACTCGAATGTTTGTTTCATTCCCCAGATTAGGGAAGTTCTTAGCTACAATTTGCTCAAATACATCTTCTAGTCCTCTCTCTCTCTTCACTCCCTCCGGGATTCCAATTATTCTGACATTGGAATGCCTCATGGTGTCACTTATTTCTCTGATTCTATTTTAACGGATTCTGAGTTGTTTTTCCCTGGCCTCCTCTTTTCCCTTTTTATCTATTATATTGTCTTCCAGGTCGCTTATTCGCTCTTCTGCCTCAGTTACCCTAGCTGTTAGATTATCTAGATTGGATTGGATCTCATTGATAGCATTTTTAAGTTCTGCCAATTCCCCTTTTATTTCTGCCCTTAGAGACTCTATGTTGCCATTAATTGATTTCTCCATTCTAGCCATTGTCTTCACAATTGCTAGCCTGAATTCCATCTCCGACATCTTGGTTATATATGCATCCATTTGTAAATCTGCAGCATAAGTCATAATCTCTGAGTCTTTTCCGTTTTGGGGGCTCCTCCTCCTAGTCATTCTGTTGATGGGTGTTTGAGGGAATGTATAGAGTCCAAATTATTGACCAGAATCCAAGCAAGATGCACCTGTTTTCTTGGGACCTTAGGGTTGCTGGGCTCTTGTTTTCCCAGCCTGTCTTCTGCAGGAGGGGCCTGCCGTGCTGTTACTCAGGCAACCCTGTTTGGGCGGAGTTGCCCTGCACCACTGTGGCGGGGGATAGGCTCAGTGGGAATCAGTTTTTTGGGCTTTAGTTCTCTGGCGACTTTCCCTGGCAGCTTTCCGCGTCTCTTCTGCGAGTCAGAGCAGAAGAGACCGTTTCCAGCCCTCTGCCTCAGAGCAGAGAGATTGCAGTCTGTTCTTCAGTGAGCTCTCCAGGCCACACTATCTCCGTTTCTGTCCGTGCTGCTATAAACTGCAGCGTCCTGGGTTGTGCGCCCCTCCGCAGTGCTCCCAGTCCTGCCTCCAGGTCGGGGCCTGTCTCTGCCCTTTGTGCTTCTAAAACCGCCAGCCGCTCCCAGTTCGCGGGTGTGCGACCCCGCCACTCCAGGTTCCCGCCCTGGGGGCTGCCCTAGAGTCCTTTCACCACCGTTACCGGTCTGCGAGTCTGTGCCTGTCCGCAGCGCACGAGGCTGTCACTCACCGGCAGTGTAGGATCCCCACGGCCAGGCACCCTCCCGCTGCCGTTTATCCTCCTATTATCTGCCTGCAGAATCAGGGCTCCCTGCTTTGTACCTCAAAAACAACCGCCTGCAATATTCTGCTTGTAGAGATCCAGATCTTCTTACATCTCAGGCTGGTTTCGTGGGTGCTCAGAGTGGTCTGGTAGATATCCAGCTCAATTCCGGGGACCAGTTGACATAGGGTCCCCTATTCCTCCGCCATCTTCCCCACACACACACCCTGAGTATGTCTTGCCAGCCCTTTCTGGCTTGCCAGGTCTCTGTGGACAGTTCTGACGTTATTCAGATGTTCCTCCCTCTGTACCTAAGAAATCTCTTCCCCCCGGGTGCTTTCAGGATTGTTTCCTTGGATCTACATTTTGCGAGGTGTACTATTACATGTTGTGGCATTGATCTGCTCATATTGATTTTGGGAGTGGTCTTCTCTGCCTCTTGGACGTGAATGTGTGTTTCCTTCGCCAGATTAGGGATGTTCTCAGCTACGATCTGGTCAAATATACCTTCTAGACCTCTTTCTCTCTCCACTCACTCAGGGATCCCAATAATTCTGAGATGGGAACGTTTCATGGCATCATTAATTTCTCTCAGTCTGATCTCTTGGGCTTTAGGCTGTTTTTCCCAGGCTTCCTCGGTTTCCTTTTCTATCATCTAATCTTCTAGCTCACTAATTTGTTCTTCTGCCTCATTTACCCTGGTAGTCAGAGTATCCAGTTTAGACTGTATCTCATTCATAGCATTCCCCCCCTCCCAGAACTGGATTTATTGAGTGAATGGCTATTTTAACTCCCTTCGTCCCCATTCCACGCCTCCCCCACGTCCCCCCCGCCCCCCCATTTGTTGTCTTTGGACGTCATCGTGGTACGTGCAGAGACGGATTCAGTTTGCACCTTTCTGGGGGTGTGTGTCAGTGACCCCCTTTCTGTCCTGAGCTTTCTTTGTATGCTTCAGAGAGACCTCCCCTTGAAATGATAGAAGAAAAATGGTTCATTGGTGGTTGTTGTCAGAGTACTCGTCTGGTCTCGGTTGTACGGTCCCTGCCCGCCGAAATTTGTCTAAGTCCTCCTGGAAGCCCGGGCACCGCAGGTGTGCCGCTGTGGGAAGCCCATGCCCCACGGCCGGCTGGGGCGCCAGGGCTTGCCAGTGTCTGCGGGGAATTTTCCACTCATGTCCGCTTCTGCTGGGGTGCATCCCGTGGCGAGTCTGCCCCCTTTCCGGCGCCAGCGGCCCAGATGCGTTTTCCAAGTCTCCCCTGGGCTGCTCCATTCATAGCATTTTTAAGTTTGGCCTGATTAGATCTCATTTCTGCCCTTAGAGATTCTATAGTGTCACTATTATTTTTCTCAAGCCTTGATATCGACTTCATAATTGTTACTCTGAAGTCTATCTCTGACATCTTGCTTATATCCATATCCATTAAGTCTGTGGCAGACACCATAGTCTCTGATTCTTTTCTTTGTTGGGGGTTCCTCCTCTTAGTCATTCTGTTGGGGGTGGTTGAGGGAATGTACAGAGTCCAAAGTCCTTCATACCTCAAGACCGCTGGAGACTTTCTGCTTGTAGGTATGCAGATATATATTCTTACATCTCAGGCTGATTTCTTGGGTGTTCAGAATGGTTTGGTAGATGTCCAGCTAAATTCAGGGGACTGGTTGAAATAGGGTCCCCTACTCCTCCACCATCTTCCCTCTTTCTCCAACAAAATGGGCATTTAACAAGTGGTTTTCAAATCCAAGAGAACAGATGATGAAGTATCATGGAATTTCACAATCAGAAGGGACCCTGGCATGCTTTACTCTAATACTTATCTCTTGCACGCTTTCAAAATTACCCAGTCTCTGGATTACTCCCTCCTGAGACACAGGCAGCTCATAGTGTTAACTTTCTCCTTCCAGCAAGCTAAAACTGGCTTCCCAGTAACCTCCCCACACTGATCTGAAAACACTCCAGGAAAACAAAACTGGGTTTCGTTTTTCCATGCAAGAACCCCTTGGTCCCTCCACAACTGTATTTCTATAGTGTCGTTGTCCAAGCTTGATGTTCCAGAGACAGGGTTTCAAATGCTTGCTCACCATCTTTCATCTTCCTGGGAATAAAATAGCTTTTTAAAGCTCCTTTCCTAGAGAGAAGTACCTAGAGAGCACCCCACTGACTCTTTGAGGACCGTGAAATCTCTATTTTTTCTCAGCTTTAGATATCTTGGGGTGAGCCCTCTTTGGGGCCATACACATGGGATTCCGGTGGAGGGGCACAGAAGCTATTGGAATCAAGGACAGCAGCCTGAAACCCCATATCCCTCCTTCCAAGAGGAGTGGGCCCTACACTGCCAAGGTCCATGCTCTTATGTCTGAAAGGTCCAGAAGAGGCCGGTAGTGTCCCTGGGGTAGGGCAGGTGCTGGGATGTGACCAGAGAAGGCTCCAGCAGCCTGGGAAGTCACAGTAATGACCCGAGGGCACCATGAAGTGGCTGGCAATGGCTTGGAGGCAGGAAGGTAGTATTGTAGGAAATGGCCTCAATGAGTCATCCAGCCAGAAAAGGGGCATTGATGACTATGATGGGGAATGGGCTAAGGGCACTGGGAGGTGTCTGGGCTCAGGTCCAGGGGGCTGGGAATTTGTGAGCAAAGATAGGAGGGTGCCAATCGGGGCCAATCCCAGGGTGGAGGGGCTACCAAGAGGTGCTCTTGGCCAGGGTCCTGCACCTCGATGTCCCTGCGCCACCCACCCACCAGAGTAGCCTGGCAGGCCGGGGCTCCTCCAGCAGTGCCTGTGGCTCCTGTTGGGGACTTATGCATGGCAGAGGCGCCAGGATCACGGGCAGCCGTGGCCTACCGCCCCCTACATTAATTCTAAGAGCGCTGGCACATGGTGACGGAGTCCAGGATGCGCCAGTGACTTCAGGGGGCCATGGCAGCAGCCCTGTTCGAACCCTGGGGGGGGTCAGTCGTGGTGGTTGACACGCAGACAGGCTCCCAAGAGGGGCTCTTGGCCAGGGTCCCCCCCCCTCAGTGTTCCCGCACTGCCCAACTGCCAGAGTAGCCCCGCAGCTCAGTGCTCAGCCCCCAGTGTGGGCGGCAGCCAGGGGGCTCCACTGGGACCTACACGCAAAGAGGGCAGGCCCCAGGATCATGCCCCAGCAATGCCTATCACCACCTACAATTCTCAGAGCGCCAGCACAGTGAATACCTCCGGCAGCGACAGTGACGTCAGAGGGTCACAGCAGCGGTGGGGGCAGCAGGCAGGCGGCGGGCAGGCAGGCGGTGATAGGACAAATAAAATCCTTAAAAAAATTATTAAAAAAATAAAATAAATAAAAAGCAGAGATCACTGAGATGCCTGGCTGGCTCCGTCAGTGGAGTGGTCAACTCGATCTTGGGGTTGTGAGTTTGAGCCCCATGTTGAGTGTAGAGATTACTTAAAAATAAAATCTTTTTAAAAATGCAGAGATTATCATACTGCATTAAAAAAAGAAAAAGAGGGTGCCTGGGTGGCTCAGTTGGTTAAGCGACTGCCTTCGGCTTGGGTCATGATCCTGGGGTCCCAGGATCGGGTCCCACATCGGGCTCCCTGCTCAGCGGGGGTCTGCTTCTCCCTCTGACCCTCTTCCCTCTCGTGCTCTCTGTCTCTCATTCTCTCTCTCAAATAAATAAAAAAAAAAATCTTTAAAAAAATAAATAAAAAAATAAAAAGATACAACTATATGCTCTTTATAAAAGATACCCTCTAGTTATAAAGGCACAGAGAAATAGAAAGGAAAAAGATGAAAGAAAGATATCTTGTGAAACACAATCACCACAAGAAGGCTGGAGTGGCTACTGATATCAGACAAAGTAGACCTAAAGATAAGGAATATTACCAGATATTTTTTTTAAAAAGATTTTATTTATTTATTTGACAGAGAGAGACACAGCGAGAGAGGAAACACAAGCAGGAGGAGTGGGAGAGGGAGAAGCAGGCTCCCCGTGGAGCAGGGAGCCCGATGTGGGGTTCAATCCCAGGACCCTGGGATCATGACCTGAGCCGAAGGCAGACGCTTAACGACTGAGCCACCCAGGCACCCCGGAATATTACCAGATATTAAGAAGGACATTCAATGATGATAAGAAAGTGAGTTCTTCCTGAAGACATAATCCTAAATGTTTATATACCTAATAATATAGTTTCAAAATACATTAAATAAAAATTGACATAAAAGAAGAAATAGACAAGTCTGCAAACATTTCAAGGAGAGTTGAACAAGTCTCTTAGTAACTGATAAAACAGGTGGGCCAAAAATGTAAGAATTCAGAGAATTAAACAGTACTGTTAATCAACTTGACCTAATTGACATATATAGAGCACCATCCCCAACAATGGCAGGATACACATTCCTTTCAAATTAATATGGAACATATATCAAGATAGACTAATGCTTGGGATGCCTGGGTGGCTCAGTTAAGCGGCTGCCTTCGGCTCAGGTCATGATCCCAGGGTCCTGGTTTCAAGTCCTGCCTGGGGCTCCTTGCTCAGCGGGGAGCCTGCTTCTCCCTCTGCCTGCCACTCCACCCCACGCTTGTGCGCTTTCTCTCTCTCTCTCTGACAAATAAATAAAATCTTAAAAAGAAAAAGAGAGACTAGTGCTTTCCTGTTAGACAAGTTTAATAATCTCAAAATAATTGAAATCATACAGAGTCTGTTCTTAGATCACCATGGAATTAAAATAGATATCAAAAGCAAAAAATATAACTAAAGTATCCCCAAATACTTAGAAATTAAATAACACAAATAACCACCTAGCAAAGAAGAAATCACAAGGGAAATAAAATTTTAAAATAAATTATAATAAAAATACATTTCAAAATTCATGAGATGCTGCTAAAATAGTACTTAGAGGAAACTCATATATTAGAAAAGAAAAAAATGGTTAAGAAACATAATTTAAGGATTGCCTGGGTGGCTCAGTTGGTTAAGTGCCTGACTTTTGATTTTGGCTCAGGTCATGATTTCAGGGTCATGAGATTTGGGGTCTGCACTCAGTATGGAGTCTGCTTGTCCCTCTCCCTTCCCCTCTGCCCATCCCCCTACATGCACACATGCACTTGCTCTCTCTCTCAAATAAATAAATAAAATCTTCAAACAAAACATAATTTAAGCTAGTAACTAAAAATAACAACAACAACAAAGAACCCAAAGAAAGAAAGAAAAAAAACCTAAGAGCAGAAATCAATGAAATAGAAAACAGATGAATAATGAAAACCAACAAAGCCAAAGTGGAATATTTGAAAAGATTATTAGAACTGGTAAACCCCTATAAAACTGATATAGAAAGAGAGAAAACACAATATAAAGAAAGAGTGAAAGAGGAGAGATACCTATACTCTTGGCATTAAAAGGATAAGGGAGTGGTATTAACAAATTTAGCAACAAATTGCCAAAAATTTGACAACTTAGATAAAATTGACAATTCCTTGAAAAATGGAATTTGCCAAATCTGACAAAGAAAAAAATATATGAATAGCCCTATAACTAAAAACAAAAACCCTCTAAAACTGTAATTTAAAACTTCCTTAGAAATAAAATTTCAGACTCAAGTGGTGAATTCCACTAAATGTTTAAGGAAGAAATTATACCAGTTTTTCAGAAAATGTTTTCTAAAATAAAAGGGGAGGGAACACTTCCTAGGTCATTTTCAGAGGCTTAAATAATCCTCATGCCAAAACCTGACCAGGACATTACAAGGAAAGAAAATTACAGAACAACAATGCAAGAACACAGAAGTGAAAGTCTTAAAATAGCAAATCCAATCCAGCAATACTTTAGAAAGGATAATATATCACAATCAAGTGGAGTTTATTCAAGGAATGAAAAGTTGGCTTAATATTTCAAAATCAATCAATGTAATTAGCCCAATTAAATAGTAAAGGAGAAAAAAGTATCCTCAATAGATACAGAAAATGCATTTGACAAAGTAATACAGTTTATATGGACAGAAATGGACAAGCTCACTCTAAAATTTTAACTTTCAGGAAAGCAAAGGACCAAGAAAAGTTGGGATCATTTGGAAGAAGTATACAGTTGAAAAAGTTATGTGAAAAAAGTTCGTGTCATGAGGGTTTGCTCCTAGTAAGGCAAATTAGATTGGTAGCAGAAGACTGCAAACTTCCCCAAACAGAGCTGGTTTCTAATGCTATGTGTAAAAATGGAAATTTCACCATTGCCTGGACATCTTTGAGCCTCACAGGGCCTCCAACGCCTAACTGTGGATTACCCTGCTCTTGCCAATATGCCCACTGCCCAACAGGAAAGGTTCCCACTCCAGGTAGTTTCCCTATCACCTGGCTCAGTGTTCCATCCTCACCCTCCTGGCCCATGAATTATTCACACAAGCCAATCACAGTCTCTGGTGGAAAACAGGGAATACCTCACTCTCTTACTACTACAAACCTTCTTCCCAGTGCTCCTACTGGTTCGCTCTGCTCCTGAGTGCAACCCACATGGGGTGTTTGTGTGGTGTGGTGTGCAGTGTCCTTCCGTGCGCTGGGATCATATGTGACTAATAAACTTCTGTCAGTCATCAGGCCAGTGTCAGGTGTCATGCATTTAACTATCTTGTATTACGTAGGGTGGAGGATCCCACCCTCACCAATGGGATAAATAGGAGGTGATCTGAACAGTGTTTGCTACAAAAATTATGAATCGGAGAAGTCACAGAATTCAAAGAAACACCTCTGCCTTCTATTTTCCAGAAAAAAATATCCCTTCTCTAATTTTTGCAAAATAATTCAACAATTACAAAACAGGTAGGTTCTCCGTATGGTACAATTTATGACTATTATGTTGCCCTCATTTACTTTTTTTTTTTAGAAATCTGTTTCCAGTGTAGAATGTTGATGTATATGTTGGTTATCTATACCCTCAAGTTTAGGAAATTTATTCTGTAAAGGACTAGAGAGTATTTTAGGCTTCACAGGCTTGTTATGGACTGTGTTGTGTTCCCTCCAAATAACATATCTAGAAGCCTGCTATGGTCTTCATCATATGTGTATGATAGCAGATTTGTGTCCCTACCGAAATTCATGTTGAAATCCTGACCTCAAAAGTAATGGTACTAGGAAGTGGAGGGGGGGGGGCTCTGAGAGGTGATTAGGTCATGAAGGTAAAGCCCTCATGAATAGGATTAGTACCCTTATAAAAGAGACCCCAGAGAGATGCCTCACCTTCCCCACCATGTGAGGGCCCAACAAAAAGATGGCCATCTATGAACTTGGAAGTAGGCTCTCACCAAACACTGAATCTGCTAACACTTTGATCTTAGACTTTTCAGCCTCCAGAACTGAGAAATAAATTTCTGTTGTTTATGAGCCACCCAGCCTACAGAATATCTGTTGCAGCAACATGAACAAATTAAAACAAATCCCTGAACCTCAATGTGACTAAAGACAGGGCCTTTAAAGAGGTGATTATAGTCAAATGAGGTCATAAAGATGGGACCATAATCTGAAATGACTGGTGTCTTTATAAGAAGAGGAAGAGACACCAAGGATGAGTGCACAGAGGAAAGGTCATGTAAGAACACAGCAAGAAGCCAAGGAGAGGAGACTCAGAGGAAACTAAACCTGCCAGCACCTTGATCTATGTGTAAAAATGGAAATTTCCCACACATCAGCCTCCCAAACTGTGAGACAATAAATTTTGGTTGTTTATACAAACAAATAGATGTGACTGTGTTCCAATAAAATTTTATTTGTAACAACAGGTGCAGGCTGGATTTGTCCCATGCGCCACAGTTTGCTGTCCCTTCATCTACAGTATTTAAAGCTCTGTATATATAAAGTGAGACATCTACAGTATTTAAAGCTCTGTATATATAAAGTGAGACATCAGATATGAAGTGTGAGCCTCCTTATATAGAACATCATTTATAGATTCAAGACACATTACTCCTACACCCTTTCTAGAAATTCAGCATGATAGATAAAAAGATTTAACTTTCATGTGCGACTTTGTGGTTTTAAAGACGTTATTTATAAGGTTCCCCTCAGTGTATTTCCTTTAACTTATAGTAAGAGGTCATATTACATTAAAACATTTCACACATTTTCCACCTTTTTAGTTTTATGATGAGCATATTAGTATTCTAGCATTCATGGCATGCTAGAAGTGAAATATTTTCCACAGTTATATTTATAGGAGTTCTCTTTTATTCATTTATTCATGTTGAGGAATGCCTGTGTTTATGCTGAAATATTTCCCACATTAGATCCATTTGTTGGATTTCTTTCCAGTCAGAATTTCTTTGTGATTGGCACATAATAAAGGTTTCTTTCTCTTATGAATCCTTTGATGTTGAGCAAGGTATGCATTTACAGTGAAGGCCTTTCCACATTCCTCACACTGATAGGGTTTTTCTCCAGTATGCATCCTCTGGTGTTGAGTCAGATATGCACTCTGACCAAAGGTTTTCCCACACTCGTTACACTTGTAGGGTTTCTCTTCAGTATGAATTCTCTGATGTTGATTAAGGTGTGTACTTCTGCTGAAAGATTTGTCACATTTTTTGCATTTGTAAGGTTTCTCCCCAGTATGAATTCTCTGGTGTTGAGTAAGATGTGTGTTCCATCGGAAAGCTTTCCCACATTCATTACATTCAAAGGGTTTTTCTCCAGTATGGATCCTCTTATGTTGAATAAGGGATGACCTAGGACTATAGGCTTTGCCACATTCGGTACATTCATAGGGTTTCTCTCCAGTATGTGTTCTCAGATGTAAAGTAAGCTGAATGCTCTGGGTAAAGGCTTTCCCACATTCTTTACATTCAAAGGGTTTTTCTCCAGTATGAATCCTCTTGTGTTGCATTAGGGATGAGCTATGACTATAGGTTTTACCCCATTCGGTACATTCATAAGGTTTTTCTCCAGAGTGAGTTCTTAGATGCAGAGTAAGCTGAATGCTCTGAATAAAGGCTTTGCCACACTGATTACATTCATAGGGCTTCTCCCCAGTATGAGTTTTCTGATGCAGAGTTAGATGTGAACTTTGGGTAAAGGCCTTCCCACACTGATTACATTCATAAGGTTTCTCGCCTGTATGAATCCTCTGATGTTGTGTGAGGCACGTGCTTTGGCTGAAGGCCTTCCCGCATTCACTGCACTCATAGCATTTTTCTCCAGTATGAGTTCTCTGATGTAGAATAAGGGATGAGTCCCAGCTGAACGACTTCCCACATACAGTACGCTCAAATGGTCGCTCCCCGGTGTGACATCTTTCATGTTGTATAAGGTGTGTCCCCCTGCTAAAAGATTTGCCACAATTTCTGCATTTGAAGGGCTTTTCTCTAGCACCAAATTTCTGATATCTAATAAGGTATGGGTTAACTCCAGTATGAGTACTCTGGTGTTGAGTGAGATCCAAACCACAGCCAAAGTATTTCCCACATTGGTCACATTTGTATGGCTTTTCACTTGTGTAGATTCTCTGATGATTACTTAGATCTAGGTTATGTGAAAAGCTCCTGCTGTAACAGTCATCTTTACACATTGTTTTCCCTGAAGGACTTGTGCTTTGAGTAACAAAGTTTGATTGCTGTTTAAACTCAAATCCATTATCTTCATGAATGTTCTCCTGAGTCAGGATTTTCTTATGGGTAAATGCCATCTGCCCTGGATGGCTCTCGAAACAGCTAAGATATTCTGGGACTTCTCTGGTGAAGTAAAGGATTCCATTCCTTTTACCTTTGTTGATTATCATACCCTGGGAAAATTCTTCAGAAATTACTTGCTTCAGATTTGACTTTGCAATTCTAGATCTTGTCTCTTGGTCTGAAAGAAATAGAAAATGGAGGGTATTTGACCATTTAGAGAGACAAAAAGTGTGAGCTAGTTGAAGCTACATATAATATGTTCCTATTACTTTTATTCTTTGACTCCCCAAACAGAGGTACGGTGCTTTGACTGATTTCCAATGTCATGGAAGCCTAGAGCCACTATGCACAGGAGCAAGGAAGAAAGGGACACACCAGTGGTTATAGGGGTGCTGCTAAGTGACACAAATGAGGACTGCCTTTCTGGAATGACTGAAGGGTAAAAACAGGGACTGAGAATGGACAAGGGGGCAGTAATGAGGGGAATCACTGGAATAAAGACCCGCAGAAGAAAAGCAGATCAGGGTATAACCCAATGTCACTGTGTGCCTGGGGCACTGTGAAATACCACCACTAATCTCTCAGCCTCCAACCTCTTCTCCCTATTTGCCCATTTTGTAAGCTGCCACAGTTAACTTCCTTGAAACACCAATTCACCAGGTCTGTAAGGATGGTCCCACACCACCCCATTTTCCTGCTGCTATCAGAGGCAATGCATGGTCACTGTTGACTTGAGTAGGGGGGGGTCAGAGTTAGCAAGTGGGCATAAAGGACTCATGCGGAATCCAATACAGTTGAGGGGGTGTGAGAAGACAAGAAACAGAAGAGTTGAGTGAGGTGGAGAGTGATTACGGAAAGTCCTGCTGAGGTTGAATGCAGCAGGAAGCAGAAATCCACGCTGTGGATGCTGGCAGGGAGTGGACGTGGTTACTGGACCACTCCTAGTACACTTACCTAACATTCAAGGTAGATTCAGAGGGAAGGAATGGTGATCAAACAGATGACAGGAAAGAGAAGGAGGTGAAAGTGGCATCCTTGCCCACTGAGGGGCTTCTCTAGAGAGGGCAGAATGCCTGGCAGCACGGGGGGAGGGGCACACCGGAGAGGAGGGAAGAAGAAAGTCAGCACAGTATTGGGGGGGGTGGGGAGGGGCCCAGGTGGGCAGTACATTCCCCGCAGGAGCAGGACTCAGGCAGGAGAGGAACAGGAGTTTCTGTGCAGGGATTATTCTCGAGGCAGTCCTGATTTCCCCTGCGATTTCTCCTATGGCCTGTGCTTCTAGAAACTACTGGCTTTCTACACAGCCTTGTGCATGAGCTCCCAGGCCTCCTTCCCATCTCTTCACCTGGAGAGGGGTCCCTAGGGATGTCCCTCCATGCCATCCATGCCGATCCACCTTGCTCCAGCCGGGAGATCACATCAGGCTTGAAATCCTGGCACCCTGCTCAGAAAAGACAAGAGGTGCAAATGTTGGGACAGTGACAAGCATGTGCCCAGGGACTTGCCCCTATTTCCCTGTCTCCAGGACCTTTGCAGCATGAATGATGGGTGACCCCGGGGTGGGGGTGGGGGCAGCCTCAGCCTCCTGCTCCCGACCACACAGAGGACAAGCAGTGGAAACACCCTGAGTCTGTGTCCTCTAAACATCAAAATATGGCCCCATGGGTCAGAGACCTCAGGGCCTTGGGACTCACAGTTTGGATAGAGAAGAGAAAGCAGACTCCTCATTCACCAACTCATATTGGCAGGGTAGGTACACACAGGCCTTCAAGGACTGTTAGTGGACTGTGCCTCTCAGAGTCTAAAACCCCTTCCCAGTCTTTGTTGCATCTTTTAAAATCATGCATATTTTCATTATAATCTATTATATCTGTGTTTATTTAACATAAAAATAATCACTTGCCAAGTTAAATTACTTAACATCTCCCCTCTTCCCATCAGCTAAGCAGAACCTGAGCAGATGGCACCTGTGTTCCCCGACCCTCCCAGGGTGCTGCCATGGTGGGCCCAGGGCGACTCTTACCCAGGGAGGCCAGGCTCCTGTACTTCTCCAGCATGACCTCTCGGTACAGTGCCCTCTGAGCAGTGCCCAGGTGCTCCCACTCTTCCTGGGTGAACTCTACAGCCACGTCCCGGAATGTCACTGGGTCCTGAGACATTACCAGAGGCAGCGTTAGGCAGTGGGAATGCCATGCACAGCACATCACAGAGGGCAGCATCCCGGCAGGCAGGGGAAGGTATATACAAAGAAACTGGCTTATATTGTGCTGAACACAAGACATTAGTGCATCTGGTTCAAGCAAGAACAAGACACCAACACTGAATCTGCTACTCTGATATTCTCCTGGAAGTTCTAGTCTGTGCAGTAAGAAATTCCAGAAGAGTAATGACAGCTACAGACAGTTATGAGACTCCCTGGGGTGATGTCAAGGGCAAAGAAGCAAATTGTCATTGAATCCAGAATCCGAGGAATATGCATTTATTCAGGGTAACAGACTGAATTGTGCTCCTTCCCCACCCGTCATATGTTGAAGCCCCAACCCACAATGTGACTATATTTGTAGATATGGCCTTTAAAGAGACAGTTCAGGTTAAATGAGGCCATAAGGGTGGGGCCCTAATCTGACGGGTCCTTGTAAGAAGAGGAAGAGACACCGGGAGTGCATGTACATAGAGGAAAAGCCATGTGAGGACACAGAGAGAACGTGACCCTCTACAAGCCAGGAGGAGACCTTTCACCTGATGGCACCTTGATCTTGGACCTCCTGCCTCTAGAACTGTGAGAAAATGAATTTCTGTTGTTTCAGCCATGCAGTTGGTGGTATTTTGTTAAGGCAGCCCTGGCAGATGAACAGAGATCAAACATGTGCATTTGAACAGTCTATTGTTTAGGGGTGTATGTGGTAAGACCATAAAGAAGAGCAAGAAGAAGATTCCTACAAATTCCAGAGTAGAGACTGTTTGAAGGAGGAGGGAGAGGGATGTTGTTTTTAGGATGAAGAGACGGATAAAAAGGAAGTATATCTATTAAGTTATATGGAACAGGACAAAAGAGTTACCGGAAGCAAGGCTGGTCAGGGCAGTGCAAACAACAGGGAACTAGGTGCTGTGATGTGCAGACTGATGCTGAGGGACAGCTTCTTGGTGGCTCTGCATCTCAACGGTGTGTGTCTTCCTTATTCTTCCACCCGCACGCAGCACACTCTCCTGGCCCTTCCTGCTCAGACCCCTGGCTCCTCCCCATCTTTCTCCTCCTTAAATGACTGGGGTCCACAGTCCTCTGCACCAACAGCCCCCCCTTGAGGTCTCCCTAGGCTCATCCTCTCCTGGGACCTCAGGACCACTTTTTGTCCCAAACTCCCAATGTGAGCTTTCAGGTCTGAATACATGAGTTGTCAGAACAGAGTGAGAGGAGAAGAGGAAGTCAAGGGCGAAGTTGGGCGGAACAGTGTCATTTCCATCACTGAGAACATGCCCTCCCCCACAGAGGTGGAGACCCCATGGGCAGAAATTCCCCAGGTAATAGTGGGTTCGTCACCACAGCTGGAGACCCCGTGGGCAGTGGGGACTCTCTTCTCCATGAGACAGAGATTCTACAAGTGGTGGTGCCCACCTTGCCATGAATGGAGCCGCCTCACCAAAGAAGATCCACGGATGTCGCCCATGGCCCAGGGCAGCAGAGACCAGGGGGCCAGACCTGTGAAGGCTGAGTCACATCATTGTAGGGCATCCTCACCAAAGCCGTGAGAGGACAAAGCCTGAGAGATCTGACCAGGGTAGCAGCTACTTCAGAGCCCCAGTCACCGAAGCTGACACCCACGCAATCCCAAAATTCAAGACGGCAAAAGGACTAAAGCAGCCTGTTCACCAGCTGAGAACATGTCCCCCCAGTCTAGTCAGACAATGGCTGAGTAAACACCACGTTCTCCTTCATCTGGTTTAGTTCATCCAACAAGTACAAGCTGAAATGTAATCCCAGTAATGAGAAACTAAATACCGAAGCCTTTAAATTTTTGCAGATCATCAACTTGAGAATTTTGAAAAGATACTTTTAATTTATAATAAAATTTTACAGCCTGATTTTTCGAAAAGTAAAAAGCTGCAAGTGCCTATTAATAGTTTTAAATGATTTTAATTAATAAGAATGAGTCAGGAAAGAATGAGTATGCAACATTATGTGTTACAAAAAACCACCTGTTCTTCAAACAAAATCCTGACCCATGTGGGCAGCAGGCTTTGAAAGTTAATAAATCCATCTAAAGATTTAAATGTAGACACAGACACTTGGTTTGGCTGTAAACTGATTCTTTGCTTCTGGTTAAATATGTAAGACACATATGATAAGAAACTGTCTTATGTTCTTGATAATTCCTTTCAGAAGTTCAGTATCTAAAATAGAAAGGCACTTTTAAAGGTAGTGGTCACTTCCTTAACCATGTTCTTGAAGAATAAAGTCTTCAGGAAAGATCACAGAGGGAGAGGGACATTGTATATTTGTGTGTTGATTTTTCATTAAGAAAAAATGGAATGAAAGAACAGAAACTTTCAGTAATTGGGTAATATAATGAAAAATATTTTGTTGAACATATATTTTTCTAAATATTTGATGATAGGCTTGTCTGGAGAATATTCATAATGGCGACCAGGAATAAATGTGAAAAAATGTGAAAAAACTAAAATACTAAATATGAAAAAAAAGATTTAAATGGGAACAAACCAAGATTTTTTTTTTTGTTGTTATCGTTTGCTTTTTGTTTTTAATAAAAGAAGCCAAATGAGGGAAACTTGCCCAATTAGGCATTGGTCCAAAACTATGATTATTAAAACAACATTATATTTATGAAACCAGGCAGCCTAGATGGCCTGGAAATAGGTGCCAATTTAGACACAAACATGGCCTTTTTAGGCAGCAAAAGGAGATGGATCATTCAAAAATGGTACTGGACAACTGGCTAATCACCTGGAAAAAATAAAAAGAAGATACCCACCTTATACCATTCTTTTTTTTTTTTTTATTTTCTTGAGAGAGAGTGTGTGCACGTGGGGGTGGGGGAGGGGCAGAGGGAGAAGGAGACAGAGAATCTTAAGCTGAGCATGCTGAGCCTGGAGCCTGACACGGGGCTCGATCTCACAACCCTGAGATCATGACCTGAGCTGAAATCAAGAGTCAGACACTTAACTGACTGAGCCACCCAGGCGCCCCCTTCACACCATTCTTAAGGACAAAATATATTAGTTTTTAAAGCTATGATAGTCACAATAGTTATATGGATTGAAAAGAATAACCTTGGGGAGGGCTGACACCAAGGCCAGGATCCATTCTAAAACCAGAGGCACACTTGAAAACAAAGAAATCAGATTTTCTGTACAACCTAAACAAGTTTGAATTTTCCCAACTAACTGGGAAAAGGAATTTGCAATATCTATTATTTTCAAAGGATTGATAATCTTCTATGTAAAAAGTTCTTATAAATCAATAAGAATAAAACAAATAAGAGAAAATGGACATAAGATATGAGTGATTCACAGAAGAAATTCAAATGGTTAAAAAATACATGAAAAGATGTGTGTGCCTGGATGGCTCAGTCAGTTAAGTGGATAATTCTTGATTTCAGCTCACATCATGATCTCAGGGTCCTGGAATTGAGCCCCATGCTGAGTGCGGAGTCTGCTTGAGGATTCTCTCTCTTTCTCTCCCTTTGCCCCTCCCCCTGCTCATACACTGTCTCTCTAAAATAAATTTTCTTTTTCTTTCTTCCTTCCTTCCTTCCTTTCTTTCTTTCTTTCTTTTAAAGATTTCCCTTATTTTTTTGTCAGAGATAGAGAGAGAACAAGCAGGGGGAGCAGCAAGCAGAGGGAGAAGCAGCCTCCCCACTGTGCAAGGAGCCCGATGCGGGACTCGATCCCAGAACCTGGGATCGTGACCTGAGCCAAAGGCAGATGCTTAACCGACTGAGCCACCCAGGCGTCCCTAAAATAAATAATCTTTAAAAAAAGAAAAAAATATATGAAAAGATGTTCAAGCACACTAATGAAAATTTGAAATGGAAATTAAAGGAGTAACTTTTTTTTCCTTTACTGTTAAATTGGCAAAGATTAAAAACTTTGCTAGACTTCAGTTTCCAGTAATTGACTGATTGAGTATCCAAAAGTGATCTTCCAGCTGAGAACAAATAAAAATCCTGGATAAAATGTCTTTCAGGAAAAAACTATAAAACTTTACTGAGACATAAGAAGACTGATTACTAAAATGGCATACATTCTTTGCAAATTTATGATAAAATTAACTAAAATGCAAAATGAAATTTTTTACTTTGCTAAAAAAAGACACAAAAATTCATCTGGGAGGAAAATCAAGCCAAAAGGATTTTACAAAGCTAAAATTATTAAATTACCTTTGCTTCAGTTCAAAAACTGCTTTCATTTAAAAATAAATGCCTGGCTGAACAGATAACCTCCAAACCTGGTTCTTGTATATTTACTAATTTAATATCATAAAGGTGATATTACAAATATCTGGAGGGCAAATTATTCAATAGATAGTGCTGAAGTCACTTGTATGCAACAAATTGGATAGCCCAGATGAACGAACAAATTTCTAGAAACACCCAAACTACTAAAACTCATTCAAGAAAAAATTTAAAAATCTGAGTAACAGGTAAGGAAATTGAATCAGTAATCAAAAATCTCCCAACAAAGAAAAGCCCAGGATCAGATGGCCTCACTGGTGAATTCTACCAAACACTTGAAGAAGAATTAACACAAGTTCTTCCAAAAATTGAACAGAAGGCAACACTTCTTAACTCAATCTTTGAGGCTAGATTTACCCTTATACTGAACCAGACAAAGAAACTATAAGAAAGGTACAGATCAACAACCCTTATGAATAAATATACAAAAACCCTCAATAAAGTGCTAGAAAATCGCATTCAGCAGCATATTACAAGGGCTATACAACATGACTAACTGGGATTAATCCCAGGAATGTAAGGGTGGCTCAACATACAAAAAATCCAATCCACATAACACACCACATTAATGGAATGAAGGAAGAAAATTACATGAAATCTTAATTGATTCAGAGAAAGGATGTGACAAAATCTATCACCCTTTCATGATGAAAACACAACTAGGAATAGAAGGGAACTTCCTCAACATGGTAAAGGCCATATGTAAAAAAACCAACAGCTAACATCATACTTAATGGTAAAAGTCTAAAAGCTTTATCCTCCAAGATGAGGAATAAGACAAGAATGCCACTCTTGCCATTTCTATTCAACATACTACTACAAGTTCTAGAGAAAGCAATTAGGCAAGAAAAAGAAATAAAATGTATCCAAATTGGAAAGGAAGAAGTAAACCATTTGCAGGTGACATGATCTGATATGTAGAAACCCCTAATGATTCCATAAAAAAACTCACCAAAGTTTTAGGATATAAAATTAACACCGAAAAACTGGTTATATTTCAGGTGCAGA
Organism: Halichoerus grypus; assembly: GCF_964656455.1. Taxonomy (NCBI): domain Eukaryota; kingdom Metazoa; phylum Chordata; class Mammalia; order Carnivora; family Phocidae; genus Halichoerus; species Halichoerus grypus. Next base: position 66,791,415 of record NC_135724.1, read on the forward strand.
AAAAGCATGTGACAAAATTCAACATCTGTTCATGATACAAATTCTCAACAAATTGGTATAGAGGGAACATCATATTTAATGGTGAAAAGCTGAGAGCCTTTCCTCTAAGATCAGGAACAAGAGAAGGATGCCCATTCTTGCCACTTTATTCAACACAGTACTGGAAGTCCTAGCCAGAATAACTGGGCAAGAAAAAGAAATAAAAGGCATCCAAATTGGAATAGAAGGAATAAAACTGTTGCTATTTGTAAATGACATGATATTATATATAGAAAACCCTGAGGATGCCATCAAAAAAACTGTTAGAATTAATAAACAAATTCCGTAAAGATGCATGATCAACACAAAAAAATCTCTTGTGTTTCTATACACTAATAATGTACTATCAGAAAGAGAAATTAAGAAAACAAGCCCATGTACAATTACATCAAAAAGAATAAAACATCTAGGAATCCATTTAACCAACAAGGTGAAAGATGTGTGTATTGAAAACTACAAGACATTAAGGAAAGAAATTAAAGAAGACACAAATAAAAGGAAAGATATTTTGTGCTCATAGACTGGAAGAATTAATATTGTTAAAATGTCCATATTACCCAAAGCAATATACAGATTCAATGCAATCCCTATCAAAATTACAATGTGACAATTCTGTTTTCACAGAAATAGACCAATCCTAAAATTTCTATGACACCATAAAAGACCCCAAATAGCCAAAGCAATACTGAGAAAGAACAAGGCTGGAGGCATCGTATTCCTTGATTTCAAACTATATTACAAAGCTACAGTAATTAAAACAGTATGGTATCAGCATAAAAACGGACACAAAGATCAGTGGAACAGAATAGACAGCACAGAAATAAGCCCATGCATATGTGGTCAATTAATTTATGACAGAGTAACCAAGAAAATACAATGGGGGAAAGGACAGTCTTTAATAAACGGTGCTGGGAAAATTGGACAGCCACACAAAAGAATGAAATAGGACCACTATCTTACATCATACACAAAAGTTAACTTAAAATGGATTAAAGACTTGAATTAACACCTGAAACCCTAAAACTCCTACAAGAAAACATTTGAATCTGACACCAAAAGCAAAAACTACAAAAGCAAAAATAAACAGGTGGGACTACATCAAAGTAAAGAGCTTCTGTATAGCAAAGGAAACCATCATCAAAATGAAAAGGCAACCTACTGAATGAGAAAATATTTGCAAATATATATTTGATAAGGGGCATTAATCCAAAATATATAAAGAACTCCTACAATTCAATAGTAAAAAAAACAGACAAACAAATAATCAGATTAAAACATGGGTAGATGATCTGAGTAGACATTTTTCCAAAAACATACAGATGGCCAACAGACACATGAAAAGATGCTCTACATCATTAATCATCAGGGAAATGCAAATCAAATCCACAAGGAGATATCACCTCACACCTGTTAGAATGGCTATTATCAGAAAGACTAGAAATAACGAGTGTGGGCGAGGATGTAGAAAAAAGGGAAACCCTCACACACTGTTGGTGGGAATGTAAATTGGTGCAGCCTCTGTGGAAAACAGTATGGAGGGTCCTCAGAAACTTAAAAGGAGAACTACCATAGGATCCAGCGATCCCACTTCTGGGTAGTTATACAAAGAAAACAAAAACACTAGCTCAAAAAGATATCCATACCCCTGTGTCCACTGCAGCATTATTTACAGTAGCCAAGATATGTAAGCAATACAAGTGTCCATTAATAGGTGAATGGATAGGGCGCCTGGGTGGCTCAGTTGGTTAAGCGACTGCCTTCGGCTCAGGTCATGATCCTGGAGTCCCTGGATCGAGTCCCGCATCGGGCTCCCTGCTCGGCGGGGAGTCTGCTTCTCCCTCTGACCCTCCCCCCTCTCATGTGCTTGCTCTCTCTCATTCTCTCTCTCTCAAATAAATAAATAAATAAATAAATCTTTAAAAAAAAAAAAATAGGTGAATGGATAAAGGTGTGGTGTATACATACAACGGAATATTACTCAGCCATCCCCACACAATGCCATTTGTGACAAAATGGATGGACCTTGAGGGAATTACGGTAGGTGAAATAAGTCTGGCAGAGACAAATACCAAATTATCTGTCTCATATGTGGAAAATCAATCAATAAATAAATAAACAACACCAAGCTCAGAGATACAGAGAATAGGTCAGTGGTTGCCAGAGGTGGGGGAGTGAGGAGTGGGAGAAATGGGTGAACTATTTTTTGTTTGTTTGTTTTGTTTTAGTTTAACTAAATTAGCTTTCTTTTTTAAAATTTTTAAAATTTATTTGAGAGAGAGAGAGAGCACACATACATGCATGTGAGTGTGGGTGGGGGTGGGGAGGGACAGAGGGAGAGGGAGAGAATCTTCAAGCAGACTCCCGGCTGAGCCTGGAGCCTGATGCCGGGCTCAATCCCAAGACCGTGAGATCATGACCTGAGCCGAAATTAAGAGTTGGCTGCTTAACCGACTGAGCTATCTAGGCACCCCTAAATAAGTTAACTTTCTAAAAAAGAAAAATTGGTTGTATTTCGACATACCACTAATGAAAAATACCAAAAAGAAATTAAGAACATGATTCCATTTACAATAGCATCAAGGAATAAATACTTAGGAATAAATTTAACCAAGGAGGTGTAAGACTTATACACTGAAAACTACAAAGCACTGTTGAAAGAAATTAAAGAAGACCAAAAGAAATGGAAAGACATCCTGTACTCATGGACTGGAAGATTTAATATCACTAAGATGTCTATATTACCCAAAGCAATATAAGATTCAATGCAATCCCTATCAAAATCCCCATGGTGTTTTTGCAAAAATGGAAAAACCTATCCTAAAATTCATACAGAATTTCAAGGAAACCAGAATAGCTAAAACAACCTTGAAAAAGAAAAACAAAGTTGGAGGACTCACACTTCCTGATTTAGAAAACTACTGCACAACTATAGGGATCAAAACAGTGTGGTACTGGCATAAGGACAGACATGTAGACCAATGGAATGGCACTGAGAGCCCAGAAATAAACTCTCACCTTTATGGCCAATTGATTTTTGAGAAAGGTGCCAAGACTATTCACTGGGGCAATAGGCAGTGCAGGATAAACTGGATATCCATGTGCAAAAGAATGAATATAGACCCTTACCTTACACCATACACAAATATTAACATAAAGCAAATGAAAGACATAAATTTAAGAGTGAAAATGATAAAATTCAGAAAAAACATAAAGGCAAATCTTCATGACTGTGGATCTGACAAATGGTTCCTTAAATATAACATCAGAAGCACAGGAAATAAAATTTAAAAAAATAAATTGGACTTCACCAAAACTTAAAAGTTTTGTGCATCAAAGGATACTATCAGGAGAGCAAAATGGCAATCCACAGAATGGGAGAAAATATTTGCAAATCATATATCTAGTAAGTGCTTAATATCCACAATATATAAAGAACATGTACAAATTAACAACCACCAAAAAAAACAAAAAACAAAAAACAAAAAAACAACATAAAAATGGACAGGAGCACCTGAGTGGCTCAGTTGATTAAGCATCTGACTCTTGATTTCGACTCAGGTCATGATCTCAGGGTCCTCAGCATGGAGTCTGCTTGGGATTCTCTCTCTCCCTCTGCCCCTCCCCCTGCTCATGCTCTCTCTCTCTCTCTCTCTCTCTCTCAAATAAATAAAGTCTTTAAATAAAAATAGAAATGGACAAAAGACTTAAATAGACATTTCTCCAAAGAATATATATATGTATATGTACATGTATACATACAGCCAATAAATACATGAAAAGATGCTCAACATCATTTGTTATTAGGGAAATACACATCAAAACCATAATGAAATTTTACTGCACATCTACCAGGATGGTTGTAATAAAAGCAACGGAAAATACCAAGTGTTGGTGAGACATGGAGGAACTGACACATTTATGCACAGCTGGTGGGAATGTATAATGGTACAGTTGCTGTAGAAAAGTTTGGTGATTTCCTCAAAAAGTTAAACACGGTACTACCATATACCCCAACAATTCCACTCTTAGGTATATGCCTCAAAGAATGGAAAACGGGGATTCAGATAGATACCTGTACACCAATGTTCACAACACCATTATTCACAATAGCTAACAAGTGGAAACAGTCCAAGTGTCCATTAACAGATGACTGGATAAACAAATGGGGGATATGCATACAATGAAACATTATCCCACCATAAAAAGGAGTTAAATTCTGATACATGCTACAACATATATTATATGTTAAGAGTGAGGAATTATCTCTTAGTTTATTTATTTTTTAAAAGATTTTATTTATTTATTTATTTATTTATTTATTTATTTATTTATTTATATAGAGGAGCAGGAGGAGGGGCAGAGGGAGAGGGAGAGCGAAAGAATCTCAAGCAGACTCCATGCTAAACGCAGAGCCCAATGCAGGGCTCGATCCCATGACCCTGAGATCATGACCTGAGCCAAAACCAAGAGTCGGACACTTAACAGACTGAGCCACCCAGGCGCCCCTATTTCTTAGTTTATATAGTTTCTGTTTGGCTTGATGGTAACTGGGTGGTGATAATTGGTGACAAGTGTACAATACTGTGAATGTAATTCACAATGGAGTGTATGCTAAAAAATGGTTAAAATGGCAAATTTTATGTTATACATATCTTGCCACAATAGAAAAAAGCAAAGTGATAACCTGTGTGTGTAGCATTCTACCACTTGGGTGAAAAAGAAATGGGTGAAGGATACAAATTCAGACGGTTGCATATGTATAAATTATCCCTAAAAGAATACACAGGAGGTTGTCTGCAGAGGACAACTGAGGGGCTGGGGGCAGAAGTAGAAGACTTGCATTTCTCTGTTCACCCTTTTGTATGTTTGAATTCTCAATTATGTGCATGTATTACTTATTTAAAAATTTAATCACTTAAAAAATTCACAGAAGTGGGCTTTAAATAAACATTATGACCCCAATAAATAAACATGCAAAGGTCAGAAAGAATAAACACACCCTCCCTGACTCCCACCTGCACAGAAAGCAAAGTCCTCAGTGTCACCTGTGCCTTGGCCATGTCCTCTTTTCCAGGAAAAGCTGCAGAGAGAGAGAGAGAGAGGACACGTGAGTGCCTGCTCCTGTGGGCTCAGAACTGTCCAGAGAGGACCGCTCACCTCTCCCCCGGCACCCCAACAGGGGCATAAAGGACACGACCACTTGTGCCCCTGGGGCTCTATACCGTGAAGAAAGAGTGGGGCTTTTTCCTTGGCTTTCTGGTCTTTTCTGACATCTGAGGCACTGACAGCATAGGTCCCTTCTCTCTTGGGACCAGCTCCTCCCATAAAGAAAATTCCAGGCCCCGATGGCTTTCAATGATGAATGAATGCTATCGAACACTTAAAGGCAAAATACACAAACTCCATCAGAAAATCGAAAAGAGGGGTGCCTGGGTGGCTCAGTTGGTTAAGCGACTGCCTTCGGCTCAGGACATGATCCTGGAGTCCCGGGATCGAGTCCCACATCAGGCTCCCTGCTCAGCAGGGAGTCTGCTTCTCCCTCTGACCCTCCTCCCTCTCATGCTGTCTCTCATTGTCTCTCTCGCAAATAAATAAAATCTTAAAAAAAAAAAAAAAAAAGAAAATCGAAAAGAAGGGAATGCTTCCTAACTCATTTCATGAGGCCAACACAACCTTGCTATTCAAACTTGACAAATCATTACAAGACAATTAAAGACCAACACCAGGAACATAGATACAAAAATCCTCACCACATATCAGCAAATCAAAAGCATATGTATATATAAGTGTGCAGGTGTGTGTATATCTTCCAGTGGAGTTTATCCCAGAAAAAAAAATGCTGGTTTAAGATTAGGAATTTTATGTAACTAATCACATTAAGATCATATTAAGAGAATGAAGGGGAAAATCATATCTTAATAGATGCAGAAAATCATTAGATAAAATTCTACACTTGTTCATGATTAAAATGCTCAGCACACCAGTAATGAACTTACTCAGTTGATAAACGGCATCCACAAAAAGTACCTACAACTCACATCATAATAAATAATGACACATTCGATGTTTTAACCCTGATATTGGGAACTAGGCAAGGATGTCTGTTCTCACCATTTCTATTTTACATTGTACTTGAGGTCCTAGTCAGTGAAATAAACATGAAAAACTAAATAAAAAGCATAAATAGTAAAAGGGAAGAAGTAAAACTGTATTTGCAGTCAACATGATTTTCTCCATAGAAAAACCTAAGGAAGCCATAACACACCTTTAAAAATGAATAAACTAAGCAAGGTCATAGGATGTGAGAGTCTCCTGATTTCTTACTAACCTTAATACTCCAATCCCAGGCCATAGTTAAAATTCTTTATACTACATTTTCCCTGTTCATCTAACTGGCAGTTTCTGTCTCCTGGTTGGATACTTACTGATACAACTGTCACGGGAAAAAACTACTCTTGCCCTCTACTTCACTATATACAAGAAATTAATTTGAATTATATTGTAGATGTGAAGAGAAAAGCTAAAAATATAAAGTCTCCAGAAGAAATTATTGGAGGAAATCACTGTGACCTTGTGGTAGGCAAAGAATTCTTAAGTAGGACACAAAAATCACTAACTATAAAAGTTGATAAATTGGACTTCGCCAAAATTAAAAAATGTCTGCTCTATAAAAGACATCCTTCAGAAAATAAAGAGGCAACCATGCAGGAAAGGGTTAACTCTACATGCCTGGTTTGCTCGTGCCCTGCACATTCCCAAGAAAGGCATATTTCCAGAACTGGCCCCTGGATAGCTCCTGGGCACTGAGCTCCTAGAATGTTCTGTTGGATGAGAAGAGTGTTTTTGCAAGCCTGAGGCCTTGAGCCACCCTGTGCCAGATTGTCCAGATAGCTTACACTAACAGTGTGATTCATGGTGAACACCTACTTCCCATCTGGGGGTCTGGAGCTTTAGTAACTGAGGTCAGCCATGCAGCACCATATGCCTACATGGCTGACCTCCGATAAAAAAAACACTGGACACCTAGACTTGGGTAAGCTTCCATGGTTGGTGACACTTTGCACGTCACACACTACTGCCCGGGAAATTAGGTACATGCCTTGCCACTCCACTGGGAGGGGACACGTGGAAGGTTGTGCATGGTTTCTTCTAGACTTTGCCCCATGCACCTTTCCTTGTGCTGATTTTACTGTGCATTCTTTTGGTGTAATAGGCACTAACCATGAGGCAGTAACTTCTGAGTCCTGTGAGAGCCCTTCTAGTGGAACATCAAGCCTGACGGTGGCCCTGGGGATCCTTGAGACAGCAAGCCACAGACAGCAAGCCCTCGATATGTGGTAATGCAGACGTAATACATATAGACATACAAACACAGCAGTACAGAACACATACAGGGTAACATGAGCATATACACATATAGCACATACATGATAAGGTCTTACATCTAGAATATAGAAAGAGTTCTTAGAGCTCAAAAACAAGAGATCAACCAACCCAGGAAAAAATGGGCAAGGGACTTAGGCCTTCATAAAATGAGATATAAAAATGACGAAAAGCATATGAAAATATGCTCACCATGATAGCCATCAAGAAAATCCAAATGAAAGACTTCGTGAGTCAGCACCATGCCATTAGAAGGGCTAAGATTAAAAAGACTGACAATACCAAGTGTTGGCAAAGATCTGGAGCAAACACAACTCTTGCACATTGTTAGTGGGAATGTAAACTGGATCAGCCACTTTGGAAGTTTCAGAGTTTTTTTACAAAGTTAAATATATACCTGTCATATGAGCCACCAGCTGTTCCACTACTAGCTGTTTGCCCAAGAGAAATAAAATATATGTCCACAAAAAGGCTTGTACGCAAATGACCACAGCAGCTTTACTCATAAAAGCTAAAAACTAGAAGTTACTCAAATGCCCACTGGCAGGTGAACGAATATACAAACAGTGGTATGTTCATACAAGGAGTAACACAGAGCAATAAAAATGAATAAACTGCTAATACACACGTGATATGGAAGAATCTTGGAGACATTTACTTCAATGAAAATTTTTAAAAAGCCAGATGAAAAGTGGTACATATAATATGGTTGAATTTCATGAATTTTGTTTTCTTTCTTTTTTTTAAGATTTTATTATTTATTTGACAGACAGCGAGCAAGCACAAGCAGGGGGAGTGGCAGGCAGAGGGAGAGGGAGAAGCAGGCTTCCTGCTGAGCAGAGAGCCCGATGCGGGGCTCGATCCCAGGACCCTGGGGTCATGACCTGAGCCAAAGGCAGACGCTTAACCGACTGAACCCCCCAGGCGCCCCTTTTTTTATTTTTTTCTTTTTAATTGAAGTATAGTTGACACACAGTCCGTGAAGTTCTAAAGCAAGTTCTATGATGACAGAAATCAGCCCGGTGGTTGCTTGAAGTGAGGAACACTAGGAATTGACTACAGAGAGGCATAAAGGAACTTCTTGGGATGTTACAAATGTTCCCTGTCTTAATTGGGGTGGTAGGTACACAGATTTATACACCACATTCCATCACATCCCATTTTATTGTATCTAAGTTATATGGCATTAAGTTGATTAAAAAGAAACTAGCTCCACCTGGGTGGCACCTGGGTGGCTCAGTCGGTTAAGCATCCAACTCTTGGTTTCGGCTCAGGTCATGATCTCAGGGTCGTGGGCTCTAGAGTCTGCTTGAGATTCTCTCTCTCCCTCTCCCCCAATTCATGCTTTCTTTCTCAAATAAATGAATCTTTAAAAAAAGGGGGGGGGATGAGACAAACCACACGGGTACATGGGTATCTGGGAGAAAAGTGTTCCCGGCAGAGGGACTATCATGTGGAAGCATGCCTAGTGAGTTCCAGATACAGCAGAGAGGCGGGTGTGGCCGGAGCAGAGGGAGGGAGGGAGCGACCCCAGATGAGGCTTGAACTCGGAACCGGAGACCAGATGGCACAGGACCATGGTGAGGCTCATTCTGGAACAGGATCATCCTGCTGCTAGAGCAGAACCAGTAGAAGCAGGGAGACCAGGGAGGGGCTATTCCAACAATCCAGGGAGAGATGGTATCGGGCAGGGGAGAAGCTGAGAGGGGACAGAGTCTGGATACCTTGTGAAGAAAGTTTGCTTTTGGCTTTTGGCTTGGGGAAGCAAAGGTGGAACTTTCTTCGGTCGTCCCAAATCCGGGTTCATCCGACACCAGCCACCTCCGCCGTGCCGCCTAAGCTCGACCCCAACGAGATCAAAGTCGTGTACCTGAGGTGCACCGGTGGCGAAGTCGGTGCCACGTCTGCCCTGGCCCCGAAGATCGGCCCGCTGGGTCTGTCTCCAAAAAAGGTTGGTGATGACATCGCCAAGGCAACCGGTGATTGGAAGGGTCTAAGGATTACAGTGAAACCGACCATTCAGAACAGACAGGCCCAGATTGAAGTGGTACCTTCTGCCTCTGCCCTGATGATCAAAGCCCTCAAGGAACCACCAAGAGACAGAAAGAAGCAGAAAAACATTAAGCACAGTGGAAATATCACTTTTGATGATATTGTCAATATTGCCCGACAGACGTGACACCGATCTTTAGCCAGAGAACTCTCTGGAACCATTAAAGAAATCCTGGGGACTGCCCAGTCTGTGGGCTGCTGTGTTGACGGCCGCCACCCTCATGACATCACAGATGACATCAACAGTGGTGCGGTGGAACGCCCCGCTAGCTAACTACAAAGGAAAATGTTTCAATAAAGGATCATTTGACAACCAAAAAAAAAAAAAGAAAGAGTTTGACGGGGTTGGTGAAGGAATCAAATGTGGGATGTGAGAGACAAGGCAGAGTCAAGAAGTACTCCACGATTTTTGGACTGAGCAACTGGAAGAAAGGAACGATCATCTGCTAAGATGGGAAAGAGTGCAGGGGGAGGAGGAGGTCTGTGCACAGCGCAGGAGTCCTTTTAGACATGTTAAGTCCCAGGGCATTAGCTATCCAAATGGAAACGCCAAGTGGGCAGTCAGGTAGTGAGCCCGGAGCTCAGAACAGACATCTAAGCGGGAGATACAAATGTGGGCATCAGCAGCCCATGGGTGGCAGTGAAAGCCACAAGGCTGGATGACGTTTCTCCAAAGTGAGGGCAGCTAGAGAAGAGGGGAGGCTTCTGAAGATCCAGCCCTGAGGCCCTCTAGTCTTGGGGAGAGAGGTCTCTCATCTTAGGGGGAGATGAGGACCCAGCAGTGGAGACTGCGGAGTTCCTGGAGAGGCAGCAGGAGAGCCAGGAGGGGCGCTGTCCCCCCGCCCAGAGAAGACAGTGCTGCAGATGAAGCAACACAGCATTCGCTGGAGAACTTGACACGGACAGTTGGGGTACCACTGTAGGGGTGTAAGCCTGCTTAGGGTGGGTTCAAGACGGACCTGGAGGAGAGCAGTTAGGGACAGCAGACAGAAACAACTTTTTGGAGGAGTTCTGGTATAAAGGCAAAAAAGAGGAACAGGGTGGTTGCTGGAAAGTGGGACAAGAGGGTTTTATTAACAGGGAGAGATCATACTTTCAAACTGGTAACTACCAACCTTACATCTGAGATCATTTTCGATCCTTGCTTAGTATTGATCCTATGTGAATGAATATGCCACTGGACTTACCAATCTCAAAGTATTACATTACGTAATTACTGAGATAATTAGCATAATCAGACTGGGAAAGCCCACAGGAATGTTTGCCAAAAAGGTAAGAGGAGCTCTGTCTGGGACTCGGGGGGTTAATATTTGTCGTGCTTGTTTGGATTTTCCAACACTTCCCCAGCACGTGTGCATTACTTGTACTGGATGATTCTTTACAATAAAGCAGAGATAGTCTCAGCATGACTGTGAGACCCTCCTCATGGCCTATGTAGTTGCCCAGACACTGTCACTGTCTTTGGATATGCACAGGCTATTCCCTCTGCCTGTGGGCCTACTGTATGCCAGGCCCAGCCAAGCCGCTTCTCCCATTGGTCACTCAGGACCACGGCCCTGAGGGCAGGCCCCCCAACACAGTGCCCCACACAAGTGCTCAGGGGACGGATGCATAGCTAGACGGTGTCCTGTTATCCAGGTTTTGGATCATTGCTCCAAATACCTGGAAGAACTTCTGACTCTGAGCTCCTGACTCAAGCACCCCAGGCAGAAGGAAGAGAAACCCCAGGCAGGGGTGTTAGGAGCAGGCTTCTCAGAGATGCCCTTCCTGGACCAGGGGAGCCTGTCAGAACCCCAACTCAAGAAAGGAGACCCATCAGGGCATGAAAAGGCCCAGGCGACCCAGTGTTCTGTGGACTCCCAGGGTCTTTTCAACTTTTCCTCGCACTAACACCTTAATTATTATTTTAGTAATGTTTTTTAAATTTTTAAAAATCGTGGTAAAGATACGCATAACAAAAAAATTCACCATTTTAACCATTTCTAAGTACAGTTCAGTAGTGTTAAGTATATTCACATTGCTGTGCAACCAATCTCCAGAACTTTTCATCTCGCAAAACTGAAACTCGGTACCCATTTAACAACAGCTTTCCGCACACCCTCCCCCGGCCCCTGACAACCACCATTCCACTATGAATTTGACTACTCTAAGGACTTTATATAAGTGGACTCATACACTATTTGTTGAGATGGGGCTTATTTCAGTTAGCATAATGTCTTGGAGCTTCATCCATGTCGTACCATGTGCCAAAACTTCCTTTTTTAAGGCTGAACACCATCGTGCCTTGTATGGATATACCGGTTTGTTTGGCCGTTCATTTGTGGCTGGACGCACGGGTTGCTTCCACCTCTTGCTATTGTGACTGGTGCTGCTATAAACCTGGTGTGCAAGTATCTCTTTCAGATCCTGATTTCACCAACAGTGTAAAGGTCCCAATTTCTCCCCATCCACACTAACGTGTTATTTTTGGGGTTTTTTGTTTTTGTTTTTGATTTATAATAGCCATCCTAATGGGTGTATGGTTATCTTTAAAAGATTTTGATTGTGAAACACACATACAGTGCGTGCAAGAACCTTACACTGGACCGGACAGTAGTATAGAGAACATCCATGGAATTCTTGACACAGGTCATGAAATAAATACTAATGGTGTCCCCGAAACAGCCCCTGCCCTGTCTATTTCTCTTATCATCTCTCTCCCTCACCTCCCTACACTCCCCAGCTAAACACGCTTCTGGCTTTTATAGTAATACCTTCCTTACTTAACTTTACAGTTTTACCACAACCTTGCACCCATAAACAACAGTTTCTCTTTGGCCAGTGTTTGACCTTGGCATAAACGAAATCGTTTTGTGTGTTACTCTTTTGCTTAACTTTGGGTAGGTAAGATTCATCAACGTTCATACAGCTCTCATTTCTGAGTTTTCCGTATAGAATTTCACAGCAGGAAAATTCACCTTCAGTCTCTTCCAATACAAATCCACAGACAGAGAGTGACGCTGTACCTGTCTCCTGGGGCTTCCAGGCAGGGGTCTCCATGGCGCCGCCACTCGGCAGCATTCCCCGGAGGGGTGGGCAGCTCTGCAGCCTCCTGGGGCTCAGCGACAGCCTGCAGGGGAGCCCCGGGGGGTCGCACACGCAGTCCCGGCTGCACAATCACGCACGCGGAGCCCCCTGCGCCCCCCCTCAAGGTCGGGGTCAGGCAGGCTCAGCAAGCGCCCCACACCCCATCACTCGGGCCCCACACACTCAGGCCGGCTTCGGGCTCAGCTGCTGTGAACTAGAGGGCGCGGAGCCCGGCCTCCAAGACAGGTCCCGGGGCTGACCGCCCTCCCAAAAACGCCCAGCGACAGCCACAAAAGAGCAGCCCAAAAACAGCCGTGGGAAGGTGCGCCTGCGCGGACCTAGCGCGAACTACAACTCCCGGGAGGCTTTGCGCTGCGCAGACAGCGGACTCCATTTCCCAGATGCTCTGACCACCGACCAAGAGGAGCTTGTAGCACAGCTTTCTGGGAAGTGTAGTTCCAGTGTCAGGCTGGACGGCAGCGCGTGTGTCTAATTGCAGGGGTGTCCAGAAGATGGTGCCGAGGAACATGGAATGATTCTGTCAGTTCGTCCAAGTATCCAGGTGGATTCGGGTGGGTCCCAGTCCATATCCATCTTTGCAGAAAAGGCTCATGCACCTCATGCCCTAAGGATACTAGTGGTGGTGGGTTTTACCAGGCTTCCTGCCCCTGCTGCCCCTAACCTGAGGTCGCAAGGAGGGCAGGGGAAGGGGTAGGGAAATCCTCAGCCCTGCTCTCAGGCCCAGTGATCCTGATGCTGGTCCCTCCTCACGAGAGGGGAAGGAGGGTCTGGTCCAGCCTTGACACAGTGCTCGAACAATTTCACCCTTCTTGACTTGAATCCCAGGTTCAGCTTTGGCCCCAAGCTGTACCCAGCCAGCACCAGCACAACCCTGCTGTGGTTGCTGGCCTCCAGAATGGCCGCTGTAAAGCTCGTCTCCTGGTAGGGACATCTTTGTGTAATACTTCCAAACTGAGTACGGATGACTTGTGTAACAGAAATAATATTGGGGATATACTGGTGTGTGAATTGTGAAGCTAGGTCACGAAAGACATTGATTGAAGCTTCAGCCTTGCTGTCTTGGATCACTCACTCTCGGGGAAGCCAACACCACATCTTAAGTATACTTGAGCAATCTGGAGAGTTCCACATGGGAGGAAACTTGGGCCACCTGCCTACAGCCAACAGCAACTGCCACCCACAGAAGGATTGATCTTGAAAGTGGACCCCCCAGCCCTCATGACATTTTAACTGCAAACTTATAAAAGATCTCGAGCCAGAGCAAGCCAAGAATAGCCAGACGTGAGGTACAAGAATATAAGTTTATTGTTTTAAGTCACCAATTCAGGGGTAATTTGTTGTACAGCAATAGATAACAAGTACAGGTAAAAGTAGTATATATAATTAAAGCAGATAACTAAATCCAGTGTTTAGAAATAGGATGCTGTGGCCTCAAAAACTGGATTGTGGGAGAAGTTTTGGAACCAGCAAAGAGCAGAAGCTAAAAGGAATTTGAGAAGAGTGGTAATGAAAGTATAATTGCCTTTGAAGGATCTATTTAGAAGAAGTCTGATGGCCTTGAAGGATACTTCAGATGATGGGGTGCCTGAGGGGCTCAGTCAGAAGATCATGTGACTCGATCTTGGGGTCGTGAGTTCAAGCCCCATGTTGGGGGTAGAGATTGCTTAAATTAAAAAATATTTTTTAAAAAGGATACTTTGGAAGAGCTTAAGGAAATGGAGGAGAATGTTGGACATTGGAGAGATGGGAGTCCTTGCTGCATAGTGGCAGAAAGTTTAGCAATGCAGTCACCTGTAGTAACATGGAAAGCAGAAAAGGTACCTAACAAACTGGGTGATCTAGCTAAGGAAATTTCCCGACAGAGTGTTGAAGGTGCTTCCTGGCTTCTTGCTGCTCATAGGAACATAGGAGAGGGGAGAAATTCACCATTAAACAAAAAGGAGTGAGGTATTGCTGCGTCTGAAAATTCCCAGGCTCTCCAGATGGCAAATGATGCTGAAATCAGGAAATGGTTTACAGGCAAAGATTAAATCTAGGGCACAGTCAGGAAAAATGCTATGAAGATGAAGTTATATGAAAAGATGCTCAATATCATTAGCCATCAGGGAAATGCACAAAACTACCCTGAGGTACCACTTCACACCCCCTCCAGAATGGCTATAACCAAAAGAGGTAGTAACAAGTAGTGGCAAGGATGTGGAGCAATTGGTACCCTCATACATTGCTGTTGGGAATGTAAAATGGTACAAAAATGCCTTGGAAAACAGTCTGGCAGTACCTCAAAAGGCTGAAAACAGAGTTACCATATAACCCAGCAATTCCACTCTTAGGCATATACCTAAGATAAATGAAGACTTATGTCCACACAAAAACTTGTACATGAATGTTCATAGCTCTCCTATTCATAGTAGCCAAAAGGTGGCAACAACCCAAATGTCCACCAAATGATGAATGGATAGATAAAACGAGGAATAGCCATACAATGGAATATTAGTCATTGAAAAAAGGGATAAAATATTGATACATGCTACAATATGGATGGATCTTGCAAATATTATAGTAAATGAAAGAATAGAGTCATAAAAGACCACACGTTGTATGGCTTCATTTATATAAAATGGACAGAGTAGGCAAATCTATAGAGACAGAAAGTAGATTAGTGGTTACCTAGGGCTGAGAATCTGGGGAAAATAGGCAGTGATTGCTAATAATTCTGGGGGGGGTATTTGTTTGAGAGGTGATGAAAATATTCAAAATTGACTGTGGTGATGCTTACACAACTCTGTGAATATACTAAAACCCATCAAATTGTTCATTTTAAATGGGTGAATTATGTGGACTGTGAGTTAAATCTTAATAAAGCTTTTAAATTAAAAAAAGAAATTATAGAATTATTTGTTATGAACTGAGAAAAGTCTAAGTGTGGTGCCTCAGAAAGCTATTCAAACCAAAGAGCTTCTTAGAAGCATAAGTATGTTGTCTTTTGGGCAACTCAGTGTAAGTCCACAGTAAAAAAGGGCTTATTTCAAAGAGATTTCTGGGTGTGGATTTTGTCCAGTTGAGTAAACTCCATTAAGATTCAACAGAGACCTGCACTACTTTTAAGAGAATTATATTGGCAAAAGTGCTACCAGCTTGGACTAAAAGGGAGAGACAGTACGAAAGGAAAAGAGGCCTTCTAATGTTCAAACGTTTCTATAGGATGAGAATCAGACTGATAACACAGTCTGTATGTCTTCATGTATTTGTGTTCTGTGTGAGTTTGTGTACCACTGCAGCCCTTGCAGATCTA
This sequence comes from Halichoerus grypus, assembly GCF_964656455.1. NCBI lineage: Eukaryota > Metazoa > Chordata > Mammalia > Carnivora > Phocidae > Halichoerus > Halichoerus grypus. The sequence goes on from NC_135724.1 coordinate 66,807,268, forward strand.
CCAGAATGATTGTGTATGCACACTGTGGCTCACGGTTCTCATCTGTGCTCTCTCTGGGGGCATGTGCTTCTATGTGACACTGTAAGCACTTCCCTATTTACAGGACAGAATGTGGGTCTGTGTGCTGGCCGCTATCTCACAGTCTGGTCTGTCGGGGGGGGGGGGGTTGTGACTGTGTACGCATGCATCTGCGTACAAGTGACATCATCTCCTGCAGGTCTGGGCCACGTGTAACTCTGTTCGCTTCTACTTGTGACTTCTATCTCATGGTCTGTACACACATGCACCTGAGTGTTATCTGATGGCTCCTGTCTCACAGTTCTGGTTTGCGTCTCCCTGTGTGTGTGTGTGTGTGTGTGTACATGTGTGTGCTTGGCGGGTGAGTGTGGAGAATGCAGATCGTGTGACCTCGGAGTGAGAAAGATAAGACTCTAGAGACACCTGCCAGGTCCTGAGGGATCCTGGCTGTTGACCTACTGTTTGTTCCCATCCTCAAGGGTGGGAGTGGGTCCATTTGTCTTTTCCCAGAAAATCAGGTCCTTTGCTTGAGACCACCCAGAACAGGAGGGAAGGTGCCCTCAGGAAGCCCCAGCTGCTGCCCTTGACCCCGGGCTTTTCTTCTGATGGCAGTGGGGGTGAGTTATGAGGGGAAGAGTCTGCAGAGGTACATAACTGCCCCTGCCTCCCTATCCTGGATAGAAACGTGGCCACCCTGAGGGTCTGCCACACACATGAAAGGGTGAGACATCTGCTGGGTTTTTTTCTGGGAACGGCCATGGCAAGATGTGGGGACTCTGGGCACAGAAATAAGGACATGGGTAGGGTGCACCAGGGGGCCAGTACTGCCCACTCTTCACTTGGTGGGGACACAAGGCCAGTGTGCCAGGCACTAGGGGCTGTCCAGCTAGAAGGAAGAAGCCAAATGATTGTGCCATCCTGGGACAGGAGGGGCCATATAATCAAGAGACCTGGGACTAAGGCCCTTGCTTTGCTGACCAAGGACAAGTGAAGTTCAGTGAGGGTGTCAGAAGCACATTTTTTGTATTTCTCCCTGGAGTCCTTTAAGCATCAGGGCCAGGACATGATGGTGAGGGGCAGGCAGGTCTCCAGGCAATTCCTGCTTTCACCTGCCTTTCCATGAGTCCTATGGACCTGGACACTTTGGGGTAAACCCCAGGTGAGAGGGCTCCTCCCTGGGCTCAGCCTCTACTCCCCTTCTCCCTGGGAGCAGCTTGAGAATAAAGAAAGAGAGACGGAGAGAAGGAGAAGAAGAAGAAAAAAGGAAGGAAGGAAGGAAGGAAGGGAGGAAGGAAGATTGGACAATAAGCTTTAGTTATCTCAGACATACGGGAAAGACCCAAAAAAAGTGATTATCAGCCAACAATGCCTATTTTTACTTCTTCCTGATCAAAAATATGCCCACCCATCTGGATGACTGACATACGTCAGAGTGCCTTCCCTGCCAGAGGTCCCCCCTTGCCTGGCCTTGGCTTTGGGGGCCAAAGGCAGCCAGGCCTGGTTCCCAAGCTAATCCCCCTTGGGCTGGGAATTCTGATGGGAGCAGCCAGTGTGCCCAGTTGGACTGAGGGTCCTAGAGGACTGCGGGGCCAGGAGTCATTAGACGCTCCCACAAGGAGGGTACTTGGAGGAGGAGGACCTGCGCAGTCCCAGAGAGAGCAGGTCAGCACAGTCCTAATTCCTGCAGGCCCCATTCTCAGCTCCAGCCCCCAGGCACCTTGGCTCTACTTCCTGCCTCTGAATTCTGTGAGCCTCTCTTGAACCCCACAGTAAACTGTGTCTGTCTTAAACTAGCCTGAGACCCAAAGAGCTCTGTGGGTGATTACCGGTAAGACAGCTACTAACATTTCCTCCTATCTCCGTAAGTACAGGCTACATCTCCCTGCAGGAGGGCATTCTGTTGCTATAAGAAAACCACCCCAAATTCAGTGATGTAAAACTACCATTTTATTGTGTTCATGGGTCCTGTGAGCCAGGAATTAAGATGGGGCATGGGGGCTCATCTCTGCTCCACAGTGAGCAGACTGAGGTCTCAGCCAGGTAGACTGTCATAGTTCGAGGTGACTTCATGGTTGATGGTTGGAATTATCTGGAGGCTTTATCACTGGCATGGCTGGCAGCTGGGTGGGAAGACTCAAAGATGGCATTCAGCCTGGACTCAACCTAAGAACCTAATCACGGTCTCTTCATGTGGTGTGGGCTCCTCCCAGCATGGTGGCCAGGTTCTGGGGAGTGTCCTGCAAGAGAGCAATGTCCCAAAAAGCCACACAGACTTTTATGACTCGGTCTTGGGAGCCACACAGCATCACTCCCACCATAGTCTGTTGGTCAAAGCAGTCACGAACCATCCCAGATTCAAAGGGAGGGGGCATAGAGTCCACCTCTCAGTGCGACGTTTGTCAGAATGTTTGTGGCCATTTTTAAAAACCACCACAGTTTACTCTCTGACCAAAAAGTATTTACCTTCATTCTTCCCGCATGCAAAATACACTCACCCCTTGCAAGCCCCACCCCCAAGTCTTATCCTGTTATGGCCCTGGGCTCAGGTTCAAGGTCCAGAATCTAAATCCAGTATCTAAACCAGGTACAGCTGCAGGTGAAACTCCTCAGGTGCAGTCCTTGGTTTGACTTTGAGTGGGACTTCTCTTGATCTGAAGACCTGCAAATGTGTATACCTTTGAATTAATGTTTTTGTATTCTTTGAGTAAATGCCCACTAGTAGGATTGCTGGATCATAGGGTAGTTCTATTTTTCACTTTTCTGAGGAACCTTCATACCATTCTCCACAGTGGCTGCACCAGTTTGCATTCTCCACATCCTCACCAACACCTGTTTTTTCTTGAGTTTTTGATTTTAGCCATTCTGACAGGTGTGAGGCAATAATCTCATTGTAGTTTTGATTTGCATTTCCCTGATGATAAATAATGATGAGCATCTTTTCATGTGTCTGTTGGCCATCTGAATGTCTTTTTTGGAGAAATGTCTGTTCATGTCTTCTGCCCATTTTTTAATTCGATTATTTGTTTTTTGGGTGTTGAGTTTTATAAGTTATTTATATGTATTTTGGATACTAACCCTTTATCAGATTTGTCATTTACAAATATCTCCCATTCCATAGGCCGCCTTTTAGTTTTGTTGATTGTTTCCTTTGCGGTGCAGAGATGGTTTGTTTTTTTTAATATATATAGTCCTAATAGTTTATTTTTGTTTTTGTTTCCCTTGCCTCAGGGCAGCTATCTGGAAAGAAAGTTGCTATGGCCAATGTCAGAGAAGTTACTGCCTGTGCTCTCTTCTAGGATTTTATGATTTCAGGTCTCACACTGAGGTCTTTTATTTTTTCCCCAAAATTGATTGATTGATTGATTTATGAGAGACAGAGAGAGCAGGGGGAGGGGTAGAGGGAGAGGGAGAGAGAGAACGGCGGGCTGAGCCCAGAGCCCGACTCGGGGCTCAATCCTAGGACCTTGAGATAACCACCTGAGCCAAAACCAAGAGTCAGCTGCTCAACCAACTGAGCCAGCCAGATGACCCTCACATTTAGGTCTTTAGTCAATTTTTTTAAAAGATTTTATTTAGGGGCGTCTGGGTGGCTCAGTTGATTAAGTATCTGCTTTCGGCTCAGGTCATGATCCCAGGGTCCTGGGATTGAGCCCTGCATCTAGCTCCCTGCTCTTCAGGGAGCCTGCTTCTCCCTCTCCCTCTGCCTGCCACTCCCTCTGCTTGTGCTTGCTCTCTCTCTCTCTCTCTCTCTGTCAAATAAATAAATAAAATCTTTAAAAAAAAGATTTTATTTAGTCGTGCCTGGGTGGTTCAGTCAGTTAAACATCTGACTCTTGATTTCAGCTCAGGTCATGTTCTCAGGGTGGTGGGATCCAGCCTGGCATTGGGCTCCATGCTCAGCAGGAGTCTGCTTGAGATTCTCTCCCTCTGCTCCTCCCCCCACTCGCACACTCTCTTTCTTTCTCTAAAATAAATAAATAAATATTTAAAAAATAAAGTCTCTTTTGTCTGATGTAAGTATTGCTACTCTGGCTTTCTTCATGATAAATGTTTCTCCCTCCCCTCACTTTCAATCTGCAGGTGTCTTCAGGTCTAAAATGAGTCTCTTGTAAGCAGCATATAGATGGGTCTTGGTTTTTTATCCATTCTGTCACCCTGATTTGATTGGAGTGTTTATTCCACTTACATTCAAAGTAATTATTGATAGGTATGTATTTATTGCCATTGTATTACCTGTTTTGTGGTTATTTCTCAAGATTTTCTCTAATCATTTCTTGTCTTTCTCTTTTTCATGGTTTGCTCATTTCTTTAGTGATATATTTGGATTTCTTTCTCTTTATTCTTTGCATATTTATTAGTGGTTTTTGATTTGTGGTTACCATTAGGTTTGTATATAATATTTTCTGCATATAACAGTCTATATTAAACTGATGGTCATTTGAGTGTGAACCCATTCTTTACTCTTCTCCGCCCCATGTTTTAGGTATATGGTGTCATATTTTACATCCTTTTATTTTGTGAGTTCCCTGACTGGCTGCCTTCTGGCTTGGAAAGTTTCTGCTGAAAAATTCCCTGATAGCCTTATGGGGTTTCCCTTGTATGTAACTGTCTTCTTTTGTCTTGCTGCTTTAAAAATTTGTTCTTTATCAGTACATTTTGCCATTTTAATTATAATATGGCTTGGTGTGGATCTGCTTTTGTTGATTTTGTTGGGGGTTCTCTGTGCATCCTGGATCTGGATATCTGTTTTCTTCCTTAGATTAGGGAATTTTTCAGCTATTATCTCTTCAAATAAATTTTCTGCCCCCTTTCTCTCTCTTCTTCTGGGACTCCTATAATGTGAATGTTATTATATTTGATGGAGTCAGTGAGTTCTTTAAGTCTATTCTTGTTTTGCATAATTCTCCTTTCTCTCTTTTGTTCAGCTTCATTATCTTCCATTACTGTCTTCTAGGTGATTAATTCATTCTTCTGCTTCTCCCAGCCTGTTATTCATGCCATCAAATGTGTTTCTCATTTCATCTATTGAGCCCTTTATCTCTGCTATGTTATTCCTTATCTCTGTGTTAAGGGTCTCACTGATGTCTTCCACTCTTTTCTCAAGTCCAGTGAGTATCTTCATGGTCATTACTTTAAATTCTCTATCAGGCATGTTACTTATCTGTTTCACTTAAATCTCGGGCCCTGTTCTTGTCCTGTTCTTTCATTTGGGACAAATTCCTCTGTCTTTTCATTTTGTCTAATCTCTGTGCCTGTTTCTGTGTGTTAGGAAAGTCATCTATGTCTCCTGTTCTTGAAGGCAACGTCCTTATGAAGAAGAGGGCCTGTGTACCCTGCTGTATAATGTCCCCTGTTCTCCAGGGCCTGGCACTTCAGGCAGTGTCTCCAATGTGTGCTGTGTGTGGTCTGCTATTTTGCCCTGGCCACTTTTTCCTTCAGGCCAGTCGTCTACAGAGGCTCTCTTTGCCTGTTGTGGGCAGTGTTTGGTCCTGGCCTGGATGTGGTATATTTAACGAGGTGTGCTCTGCTTTGCTTGTGCTGGTCTGTTGCCACTTCCACCAGAACCAAGGCCTTACAAAACTCCCTGGTTGGGAATGGTGTAAACAGGCGTTTGGGCCAGTCTTCTGGGGGAGGGGGCTCACCAAACTGTGACTGAGGCAAGCATGACTGGAAGCATGATTCCACTAGAGTGGGGAGGGCGGGGCTTGGTGTAAGCAAGTTAAGTAGCAAGTGTTGTTGATGTGCTGGTTCCTGCAGGTGGCCCTGTGTTTATGCTGAGAGGCAGGGGAGGGAAATGGTGCTGGACAGTTCTTTTGTCCCAGAGGGATCTCTCCGTGAACACTGCCTCTCTGGGACCCACTCTGAGATGAGCAACTAACCTCCCCACTATGTGCCCCAGGCACTCTTCAGATCACTGTTTTCACACTGTATATCTGTGGGTTGTCTGCCTGCCTTCTCTCCAAGAGCAGTACAATGCCTTCAGGGGTCTATCCCAGCCAACCCCTGACCTTTAAAACTCCCAAGCTTTACATCCCACTGCTTACCAGAAGTCATGAAACTCAACCCTTCTTGCTTTCCAATCCAGTTGTTGTGGGGATTCATTTTCCCCCTGTGTTCCCATGTGCTAGTCTGTCTCTCACCCTTCTCCATGACCACAGCTCCCTCCCCACCATGGAGTCATGATCTGTTTCTCTCCCAAACCATGTCTCTGCATTTCCTACCTTCTTCGATGTGGCCTCTTCTCTACCTTTAGTTGTGGAGTTTGTTCTGCCAGTCTTCTGGTTGATTTCTGGGGTACTTAGGATGATTTGGGAGTAATCCAGTTGTATCTGTGGGATGAAGTGAGCCTAGAGTCCTCCTACTCCACCACCATTTTTGCCTTATTACTTTCTTATCAAATTTTAGAAGCACTTTCATGATAAAATGATAAGCCCTATGTCATACTGTCTGGAAAGACTATATTCACCCTTTAATTTATGGCCAAAAGGGAGTGACAATGTGCACCCACTGCCTGGAAGACATGGGCTTAGTGAAATCTTGTCCATTAGTTATTCATTTATTCAGGACACATGGCAATATGATTTATGGTGATGCACATCCTTAGGGCCCAGCCACCTGTGCCTGTGATGTCAACAAATCAGTAAAAATCTATGTGCCTGGGCTAATCAGCTCTGACATGGACAAACTGAAGCACCCCAGCTATGGATTGAATGCTTGTGTCCCCTCCAAAAGTCATATGTTGAAGGCCTAGCCCCCAGTGTGATGGCACTTGGCAGTGGGGTCGTTGGGAGATAATTAGGTTTAGATGAGGTCATGGGGTGGGGTTCTCTGATGGTATTAGTGCCCTTATTAGAAGAGGAATGAACATCAGAGCTTTCTCTTTCTCCAGCATGTGAGGATATGGCAAAAAGGCAGCTGTCTGCAGGCCAGGAAGAGATCTCTCACCAGAATCTGACTGTGCTGGCACCCTGACCCTAGGCTTCCAGCCTCCAGATCTGTAAGAAAAAGCAATTTCTGTTGTTTAAGCCATACAATCTGTGTTATTTTGTTAGGACAGCCCAAGATGACTGATACAACTCCACTGGGCCTTCACCAGGGGTCATGCTTAACTCTTTGGGGGAATTCATTTGTTATTCATACCAACAAAATGAAACATTTCAAGTGTCCTCAGCTGAGTGCCTAAAGTGTCAAGAGACTCAGGCAGAACAAAACCAGAAAGCACCACTGGAAGGCATCCATGGCATTAAGTGACATTAATTTGCCTGCATGGCCAGAAAACTTCTCCAGGGCCATTTCAAAGCAAAGAGAATTTCAGGCATTGCTAACAATGGAAATAACCCAGGATTTAGCACAGACCCTTTTATGTTGGCTATTTGGAAGGATATAGTCCATTTGGATGCATAAAATCCAGTGTATGAGTTAAGAAAACTGGTCTCACCTATTTCACTTACCTTATAATGTAACTCATAGAGATTAATTTTTTAAAGCTGATAAAGGAAAAACAACCACGTTCTAGAAATAGTTCAAATATGTTACTTTTAAGACAAAAATCCTGTGATGAGAAAGAGAATTGTTTTTGCTGAATGTAGGAGATGTAAGGGTTTTGATTTTATTAGATAATAAGTAAAAAGAGAACTAATAAGGGCAGTAAAGGTATCTTAGCTATTAAGTCTCATTAAATTTGCATACTGATCTCTTTGAACTGCACTTGCTAATGCTAACCTGATTGGCTAAAAAGGACAGAAACCCCTCCCTTCAAACAGCTGGAAAAGAGGAAGTTTTAATTTTTTTAAAGATTTATTTATTTATGTATTTATTTGAGAGAAAGAGAGAGAGAGAAGGAGCAGGGAGAGGGGCAAAAGCAGAGGGAGAAGCAGACTCCCCACTGAGCTGGGAGCCCGATGTGGGGCTCGATGTGGGGCTTGATCCAGGGACTCCAGGATCATGACCTGAGCCAAAGGCAGATGCTTCAGCGACTGAGCCACCCACGTGCCTTGGATGTTTGATTTTTAATTCCTGTGTTTGTTAAACATAATGGCAAACATAGAGAAGCAGAAGAGGTGATTCCAGATGGTATCAAAGGGACACCTATAATTTTCAAAGAAAAATATCTGGGTTAAATCATCTCAAAAAAAAATCCTTTCTCTAATTTTTGCAACAAAATTTGGGAATTGCCAAATAGGAAAAACTCTATGTAGTACACTATAATTTTGAGGTAAATTCAAGATAATAGGATTCATCATTGTAGTGCCTAGATTAATTAGTTTTAGATTAATGTTAGAGATGTGTACTGTATAGGCCTCTGACATGCCAGTTTTATATTTACCAAATTCAAAGTTACTTCTATAAAAAGTCGGGCATCAGATTTGTAACATTAAACTCTCTCCTCGTTCGTAATATTGTTTCTGGATGCTATCAAGATACAAAAACATTATTTTTACATTTTTCTAGAAAGTTAATTACTAGTATTGGGAGAAAGGGCTCACCTTATTGACTAATTTTGTGGTGAAAATATGTTATTTGTACTTTCTCCCAGTGTTTATTCCCAAATATTTAGTAAGAGATAAAAATTCACTACAATATTTTATAAATTTATATTTATAGGAATCCTTCATTAGAAAAAGATAAATGTCATATAAATAATATACTATGACTGAAGTATTTCTCATGATTATCATTCATAGAATATCTCTCTTGAACTGATTTTTCACTGATGTTGAGAAGTTTGCATTATAGCTGAAATATTTCTCAAATTAAATGTATTTGTTGAATTTCTCTTGTCTGAATTTCTTTATGTTTGTCACATTAAGACTTTTCTCTTATGAATCCTTTTTTTTCTTTTTTTTAATTTAAATTCAATTGGCCAACATATACATCATTAGATTTTGATGTAGTGTTCAATGATTCATTAGTTGCATATAACATCCAGTGGTCATCACATCACATGCCCTCCTTAATGCCCATCACCCAGTTACCCCATCCCCCACCCACCTCCCTCTTATGAATCCTTGATGGTGAATAAGGTAGCACTTATGATGAAGTCTTCCCCACATTTCATACATTCGTAGGGTTTTTCCCCAGCATGCATCCTCTGATGTTGAGTCACATATGCCATCTGACCAAAGGATTAGCAATAGTCACTACATTTGTAGGGTTTCTCTTCAATATGAGTTCTCTCGTGTTGATTAAGGTGTATACTTCTACTGAAAGATTTGCCACATATTGCATTTATAAGGATTTTCTTGGTATGAATTCTTGATGTTGAGTAAGATGTGTATTCCATCAGAAAATTTTCCCACATTCATTACATTCAAAAGGCTTTTCTCCAGTATGGATCCTCTTACGTTGAGGATCCTATGACCTATGATTATAGGCTTAGTTGCATTCAGTACATTCATAGGATTTCTCTCCCATATTTATCCTCAGATAGAAAATAAGCTTAATGTTCTGAGTAAAGGCTTTCCTATATTTTTAATATTCAAATGGTTTTTTCTAGTATGAATCCTCTTATGTTGAATAAAGGATGACCCATGATTACAGACTTTGTCACATTCAGGACATTGATAGAGTTTTAGCCCAGTAGGAGCTCTGTGATGCAGAGTAAGATATGTACTTTAGTTAAAAGTCTTCCCACACTGACTATATTAATAAGCTTTCAGGGTGCCTGGGTGGCTCAGTTGGTTAAGCGTCTGACTCTTGATTTCGGCTCAGGTCATGATCTCAGGGTTGTGAGATCAAGCCCCACATCAGGCTTGTGGAAAGAGCCAAGATGTCCATTGGCAGATGAATGGATAAAGAAGAAGTGGTATATATATACAATGGAATATTATGCAGCCATCAAAAGGAATGAGATCTTGCCATTTGCAATGACATGGATGGAATTGGAGGGTGTTATGCTGAGCAAAATAAGTCAATCAGAGAAAGACATGTATCATATGACCTCACTGATATGAGGAATTCTTAATCTTAGGAAACAAACTGAGGGTTGCTGGAGTGGGGGGTGGGGTGGGAGGGATGGGGTGGCTGGGTGATAGACATTGGGGAGGGTATGTGCTATGGTGAGCGCTGTGAATTGTGCAAGACTGTTGAATCACAGATCTGTACCTCAGAAACAAATAATGCAATATATGTTAAGAAAAAAAAAAAAGATAGTAGGAGGGGAAGAATGAAGGTGGGGAAATCGGAGAGGGAGACAAACCATGAGACACGATGGACTCTGAAAAACAAACTGAGGGTTCTAGAGGGGAGGGCGGTGGGAGGATGGGTTAGCCTGGTGATGGGTATTAAAGAGGGCACGTTCTGCATGGAGCACTGGGTGTTATACACAAACAATGAATCATGGAACACTACATCAAAAACTAATGATGTAATGTATGGTGATTAACATAACAATAAAAAAGTTAAAAAAACAACCAAAAGATAAGCGACAGAATGGGAGTAGATATTTGCAAATAACATATCAGATAAACGTCTAATATCCAAAATCTATAAAGAACTATCAAACTCAACACCCAAAGAACAAATAATCCAATCAAAAAATGGGCAGAAGACATGAACAGACATTTCTACAGGGAAGACATCCGAATGGCCAACAGACACATGAAAAAGTGCTCAGCATCACTTGGCATCAGGGAAATACAAATCAAAACCACAATGAGATACCACCTCACACCAGTCAGAATGGCTAAAATTAACAAGTCAGGAAACGACAGATGGAGACGATGCAGAGAAAGGGGAACCCTCCTACACTGTTGGTGGGAATGCAAGCTGGTGCAGCCACTCTGGAAAACAGTATGGAGGTTCCTCAAAAAGTTGAAAATAGAGCTACCCTACAACCCAGCAATTGCACTGCTGGGTATTTACCCCAAAGATACAAATGTAGTCATCCAAAGGGACACATGCACCGCAATGTGTATAGCAGCAAGGTCCACAATATCCAAATTATGGAAGAGCCTAGATGCCCATCGACAGATGAATGGATCAAGATGTGGTATATATATACAATGGGATATTATGCAGCCATCAATAAAATGAAATCGTGCCATTTGCAACAATGTGGATGGAACTAGAGGGTATTATGCTAAGCGAAATAAGTCAATTGGAGAAAGACAATTATCATATGATCTCGCTGATATGTGGAATTTGAGGAACAAGGCAGAGGATCATGGGGGAAGAGGGGAAAAGATGAAACGGGATGAAACCAGAGAGGGAGACAAACCATAAGAGACTCTTAATCTCAGGAAACAAACTGAGGGTTGCTGGAGGGAGGGGGTGAGAGCAGTAGGGTGGCTGTGTGATGGACATTGGGGAGGGTATGTGCTATGGTGAGCGCTGTGAATTGTGTAAGACTGATGAATCACAGACCTGTACCCCTGAAACAAAGAATACATAACATGTTAATTAAAAAAATAAAGGCTTGGGGAAAGAACAGCCAGTGCAAAGGCCCTGAGGTAGCAGAGGCCCTGATCTGTCTGTGGACAAGAAGGTGTTCCAGTGAGCCTGGAGTGCACTGCATTTCAGGAAGAGGCATAAAGTGGGGTAGATGTCGTCAAAGTCCAGGCTACACAGGGCTTGTCTGTCTTGGTAAGGAGGGTGGATTTTATCCCAAGTGTGATGGTGAATTTTCAGCAGAGTGGAGAAAGGATCCAATGGAAAAACATTTTCTCTGTGTGTATCAGTTTGCTGGGTCCACCATAACAAAACACCCACAAATGATGTGGCTTGAATAATCGAAGTGTACTGTCTCACAGTTCTGGAGGCCACAAGTCTGAGGTCAAGGTATCTGTGGGTGGGTTCCTTCTGAGGCTGAGAGGGAGGGTCTGCTCCAGGCAATCCATGGTGCTGTCAATCTGTGGCTTGTAGGGACATCACCCCGATCTCTGCCTTCATCTTGACATGGCCTCTTCTTATGTGATGTCTGGGTCCGAAGTTCTCCTTCCAATGAAGACACCAGTCATATCGGATTAGCCCCTGTCCTGATGGCCTCATCTTCACTTGATCATCTGGAAAGACCCTATTTCTACATAAGGTCATGTCACAGGTACTGGGGATTAGGGCTTCAGCATCTTTTGGGGGCAAGGGGCTCAATTCAACCCATAAAATTGGTGTTTGAGTTTGGAAGCAAGAGTGCAAGGCAGAAGTCTGACTTCGTTCCCTGAGCATTGTGTTCCTCTGTTCCTCCATGGTCAGAGGCCAGAGGTAGGCAGAGTCCCTGCCCTGGGCTGACAGCATCCCCACGGGTGCCCTACCCCCAGCCCGCAGTTATGAAGCTCCTGGGAGGAAATCGGGCTAATAAAGGTCAGCTGGGGCAGGCTGACCAGCAATCGCCTGCAGGCCCCCAAGCACTCAGGGTCCAGGGTGCCTACCGGCGTGAGCCATCTTCCAATCCCGCCACAGACCCTGAGTAACTGATATTCAGGGACAGGGTGACTGACACCTTGTTGGAAGGTATGCTCTTTCTGCTCTTCTCTGTATCTTCTTCTTCATCATGGGCCCAAACCAGGTAGCCTGATCCCAGCTCTCGTTAGAAGAAAGCCCTTTCTGCTCACACTTAAAATTCAACACAGTGACTCCGAGAGAGGAAATATTTAAGATCCTGACATCCTGAACTGAGACGGTAAATCCAGCTGGCTTAGCAGGGGCTTGAGGGATGGGACTCCTATGGGCTGAACGGCGCCCTCCCTGAAGTCACACTTTGCAGTCTCAGAAGGGACTGTATCTGCAGGTGGGGCCATGAGAGAGGTCATTAAGGTAAACCGAGGTCACCAGGGTGGGCCCTAACCCAGGCTGACAGGTGCCCTTGTAAGAACAGGACATCAGGACCCAGACACACACAGAGGGAAGGCGATGTGAAGCCACGGGGTGAAGATGGTCATTTGCACATGTGTGCACCTCCTCCGCCCATTCTTGTCCATCGTTTTGGTCAACAGAGATGATAACTTCATTTTCTTTCCACATAGTTCAGTCCCAATATCAGCATTTTTGGCAGTAGGCTCACCTACTGCCCTTAATTTTATATCAATGATGTTACTAGAGAATAGAGTTTGTGCCAGTTAGAGGCTAGGATGTCTTCATGTTTATTTATTTATTTATTTATTTATTTATTTATTTAGCCTTAATTTTTTTTAAATGTTATCATGTTATGTTAGTCACCATACACTACATCATTAGTTTTTGATGTAGTGATCCACGATCCATTGTTTTCGTATAACACCCAGTGCTCCATACAGTATGTGCCCTCCGTAATACCCATCACTGGGCTAACCCATCGCCCTCCCCTCTAAAACCCTGTTTGTTTCTCAGAGTCCATAGTCTCCCATGGTTCATCTCTCCCTCTGATTCCCCCCCTTCATTTTCCCTTCCTTCCCCTAATGTCCTCCATGCTATTCCTTATGTTCTGCAAATAAGTGAAACCATATGATAACTGACTTTGTCTGCTTGACTTATTTCACTTAGCATAATCTCCTCCAGTCCCATCCATGTGGATGTAAAAGTTGGGTATTCATCCTTTCTGATGGCTGAGTAATATTCCATTGTATATATGGACCACACCTTCTTTATCCATTCACATGTTGAAGGGCATCTTGGCTCTTTCCACACCTCTCCAAAGAAGACATACAAATGGCTAACGGACACATGAAAAAATGTTCAGCAGCAGCAGCCATCAGGGAAATTCAAATCAAAACCACATTGAGATACCACCTTACGCCAATCAGAATGGCAAAAATTGACAAGGCAAGAAACAACAAATGTTGTCTTCATGTTTATATGGTCGTGAGCCCAAGTGCCACACAGTGGGTTTGTGGAAGGAGTACCTTCAGTTCTGGCATTGGGCATCTCTTTACATTCTGAATTGGACAACAAAAGAGTTGCTCTTGGAGAAAACTTTTTTTTTAGTTACTTCCTTGAACTTTGCTCTTACTTTTGGTCACCTGGGGGCAGAGCTATCATTCCATAAGATGAACCATATTAATTCCCGAGAAGATAGGTGAAAGAAATCCAGCAGAATTCTAGAAGGGAGGACTATTTTAAAATAAGGGGTTGAGAGTGCATCTCACTGGAAGGGGAAGGAGAATAAAGTCCTTTTAATCCCTCCAGTGCCACAGCCTGGATGGTATGTCTCTGGAAACCCACATGTGAGCTGTGGGGACACAGGCAGAGAGTGTGCAGGAGAAGCTGCTAGGTTTGGCTCAAGGTCGAAAAGTAGGATTCCTAATCCCCTGAAAGCAAAGCAGTGCACTGGGCTTCCTTTCTTTCTTCTTTCTTGTCTTCCCCATTCTCTCATACCCTGGCCCTCAGACAATCCCAGAGGTGGTGGTTGGTGAAGGGGCCAGCAGGAGCCCAAACTCAGAGAGGGGAGTTTCCTTCTATGTTCAGTGGGTCTATGACCCTGCAAAGGGCACCAGTTTAAACTTGAAATCATACCAAGTACACTTTCTTTTTTTTTTATTTAGTTTTATTTTATTATGTTATGTTAGTCCCCATACAGTACCTCATTAGTTTTTGATGTAGTGTTCCATGATTCATGTTTTCATATAGAACCCAGTGCTCCATGCAATACATTGCCCTCCTTAATACCCCTCACCGGGCTGACCCATCCCCCCACACCCTCCCATCTAAAACCCTCAGTTTGTTTCTCAGAGTCCACAGACTCTCATGATTTGTCTCCCCCTCTAATTTCTGCCCCTTCATTTTTCCCTTCCTTCTCCTAATGTCCTCCATGCTATTCCTTATGTTCTGCAAATAAGTGAAACCATATGGTAATTGACTTTCTCTGCTTGACTTATTTCACTTAGCATAATCTCCTCCAGTCTTAAGGGAAATTTAGAGTAGTAAAAAAAAAAAAAACCTTAACAAACAAGAAAAAGAAAGGCAAGCAAACCCAAAGCAAGTAGAAAAGAAAGAAATCATAAGGAATAGAGCAGAAATATGATAAAATACAGAACAGAAAATCAATATAGATTATCAATGGAACAAAAATGGGTTCTTGAAAAGATCAACAAAATTGACAAAGCTTACAGACTGCCCAAGAGAAAAAAAAAAAAAACCAGAAGAGTCAAATTACTAAAATCAAGACTGAATGAAAAGGTGTGCATAGTGACTTCACAAATATTAAAAAAAAAAAAGATTATAAGGGAATTCTGTGAACAATTATAGAGACAGCCAAGATAAAGATGAGAGAGACAAATTCCTAGAAATTCACAAACCTCCAAAACCATCTCAGGAAAAAATAGAAAATCTGAATAGGTCTATAGCAAGTAAAGTGATTGAGTTAGCAATAAAACTTCCCATGAAGAAAAGCCTGCAACCCAAATGGCTTCACTGGTCAATTCTGTCAAACACCGCAAGAAGAATTAACACTAATGCCTAACAAACTCTTCCAAAAAATAAGAAGAGTTAGAAAATTGACTAATGAATTCTATGAGGCCAGAATTACCCTAATACTGAAACCAGACAAAGATAACCCAAAACCAAAAATACTCCAACACTACACATCAATATCCCTTATGGATAGAAATGAAAAATCCTTAACAAAATCTTAGTAAATGAAGTCCAGCAACATAGGAAAAAGATACGCTATGACCAACTGGGATGGAAAGTGAGGCTGGTTTAATATGTGAAAACAGACTAATATAATAAAAACATTAAGAGAGTAAAGGACAGGGCGCCTGGGTGGCTCAGTTGGTTAAGCGACTGCCTTCGGCTCAGGTCATGATCCTGGAGTCTTGGGATCGAGTCCCGCATCGGGCTCCCTGCTCGGCAGGGAGTCTGCTTCTCCCTCTGACCCTCCTCCCTCTCATGCTCTCTGTCTCTCATTCTCTCTCTCTCAAATAAATAAATAAATAAAATCTTTAAAAAAAAAAAAAAAAAAGGGCGCCTGGGTGGCTCAGTCGGTTAAGTGGCTGCCTTCGGCCCAGGTCACAATCCCAGAGTCCTGGGATCGAGTCCCACATCGGGCTCCTTGCTCGGCAGGGAACCTGCTTCTCCCTCTCTCTCCCTCTGCTTGTGCTCTCTCTGTCAAATAAATAAAATCTTTAAAAAAAAAAAAAAAAAAAAAAAAAAAAAAAAGAGAGTAAAGGACATACACCATATGATCATCTCAAATGACACAGGAAAAGCACTTGACAAAATCCAATATTCTTTCATAATACAAACACTCAACAAACTAGGAATAGAAGGAAACTTCCTCAACCTGATAAAGCACCTATGAAAAACCTGTACTTAGACAGTTAGTGGTGAAAAATTGAATGATTTCCCACTAGGATCAGTAAAAAGACCATCATGCCTGCTTTTACACCACTTTTGTCCCATGTACTGGAAGCTTCAGCCAGGGTAGTTAAAGAACAAAAAGATATAAAAACATCCAGGTTTGAAAGGAAGAAGTAAAGCCATCTCTATTTGCAGAGATATGATTTGGTATTTAGAAAATTTCAAAAATGCACTTAAAAAAAAAACCTATTTGGACAAATGATGAGGTTAAGCAAGGTTTCAGGATGAAAGATCCACACACAGAAATCACTTGTATTTCTCTACAGTAGCAATGAATAATCCTAAAATAAAATAAAGAAAACCAATTCCTTTTATAATAGCATCAGAAGAGTTAAATTAGGAGCATATTTAATAAACGAAGTTCAAAACTCATACACATTACTACGAAACATTGTTGACAAAAAAAAAGATCAAAAGATCTAAAGAAATGGAAAGACATCCCATATGCATGGATTAGAAGACCCTATTGTTATGATGACAGTGCTTCCCAGGTTGTCTACATAGTCAAGAAATCGCTATCAAAATCCCAGCTACCTTTTATTTTTTATTCCCAGAAATTGACATACTCATCCTAAAATGCACATGGACATGCAAGGGACCCAGAATAGCAAAACAGTCTTGAAAAAAAAGAAAAAATAGGTACTAACAATTTCCCATTTGAAAGCTTACAACAAAGCTACAGTAATCAAGATAATGTTGTAGTGGCATAAGGACTGACAGTTGGATCAAGGGAATGGAACTGAGAGTCCAGAAATAAACCTAATATTTATGGTTGATAGATTTAGAAAAGGCTGCCAAGACAATTCAGTGGGAAACAATAGTCTTTTGAGGAAATGATGCTGGAACAAGTAAAGAACCACATGCAAAGGAACAAAGTGGACCCCTTCCTCACATGATCCAGAGGTATTGATTCTAAGGGATTTAAACCTAAGTGTGAGAGCTAAAACCACAACTAGAAGAAAACACAGGAGCAAATCTTCATGGCCTTGGATTAGCCAAGGGGTCATAGATATGACACCAAAAGCACAAGCAAGAAAAAAAGAAATAAATCTGACATCAAAATTAAAAACTGTGGAGCTTTAAATGAAAACATCGAGAAAGGGACAAGACAACCCACAGACCAGGGCAAAATGTTTGCAGATTTATATCTGATAAGGAACATAAAACCTCTTAAAACTCACTAATAATTGATTTTTTAAAATAACCCAATTTAAAAAATGTGGGCAAAGGATCTGAGCAGATATTTCTCTGAAGTAGATATGGAAATGGCCAAAAGCACACGAAAAGATGCCTAACATCATAACCATTAGGGAAAGGGGAATCAAAACCTCCATGAGCAACCACGCCCCACCCTCCAAGATGGCTGCGAGCACCAAGAGGACACAGAGAGTTGGCAAAGACGGGGAGAAATCAGCACCTTCGTACAGTGCTGGTGAAACGTGGGATGGATCAGCCACTTTGGAAAGCACTTTGGCAGTTCCTCAAAACGCTAGACACAGGAGGGGGGAAAGATGGTGGAGGAGTAGGGAACCCTATTTCAACTGGTCCCTGGAATTGAGCTGGGTATCTACCAGACCACTCTGAGCACCCACGAAACCAGCCTGAGATGTAAGAAGATCTGGATCTCTAAAAACAGATTATCGCAGGCGGTTGGTTGTGAGGTACGACGCGGAGAGCCGTGATTCTGCGGGCAGATATCGGAGGATAAACGGCGGCGGGAAGGTGCCTGGCGGTGGGGATCCTACACCGCCGGTGAGTGACAGCCTCGCGCGCTGCGGACGGGGCACAGACTCACAGACCAGTAGCGTCGGGAAAGGACTTTAGGGCAGCCCCCGGGGTGGAGGACCAGACCGGCGGGGTCGTGTGCACGCGAACTGCAGCCTCCGAGACGGAAACCCGGTGCGCCGGGTCCTGCCGGTGAACTGCAACCTCCGGGGTGGAAACCCCAAGCGGCGGAGTTGCACGCACGCGAACTGCAGTCCCTGGGACAGGACCCCAAGTGGCAGAGTCGCGAGCGCGCGAGCAGCTGGTGATTTTAGAAGCACAAAGGGCAGAGACGGGCCCGACCTGGAGGCAGGACTGGGGGCGCTGCGGAGGGGCGCACAACCCAGGACGCTGCAGTTTATAGCAGCACGGACAGAAACGGAGACACTGTGGCCTGGAGAGCTCACTGAAGAACAGACTGCGGTCTCTCTGCTCTGAGGCAGAGGGTTGGAAACGGTCTCTTCTGTCTGACTCGCGGAAGAGACGCGGAAAGCCGCCAGAGAACAAAAGCCCCAAAAACTGATTCCCGCTGAGCCCATCCCCCACCACAGCGGCGCAGGGCAACTCCGCCCAAACAGGGTTGCCTGAGTAACAGCGGCAGGCCCCTCCCGCAGAAGACAGGCTGGGAAAACAAGAGGCCAGCAACCCTAAGGTCCCAAGAAAACAGGTGCATCGTGCTTGGGTTCTGGTCAATAATTTGGACTCTATACATTCCCTCAAACACCCATCAACAGAATGACTAGGAGGAGGAGCCCCCAAAACAGAAAAGACTCAGAGATTATGACTTATGCTGCAGATTTACAAATGGATGCAGATATAACCAAGATGTCGGAGATGGAATTCAGGCTAGCAATTGTGAAGACAATGGCTAGAATGGAGAAATCAATTAATGGCAACATAGAGTCTCTAAGGGCAGAAATAAAAGGGGAATTGGCAGAACTTAAAAATGCTATCAATGAGATCCAATCCAATCTAGATAATCTAACAGCTAGGGTAACTGAGACTGAAGAGAGAATAAGCGATCTGGAAGACAGTATAACAGATAAAAAGGGAAAAGAGGAGTCCAGGGAAAAACAACTCAGAATCCATGAAAATAGAATCAGAGAAATAAGTGACACCATGAGGCGTTCCAATGTCAGAATCATTGGAATCCCAGAGGGAGTGGAGAGAGAGAGAGGGCTAGAAGATGTATTTGAGCAAATCGTAGCTGAGAACTTCCCTAATCTGGGGAATGAAACAAACATTCAAGTCCTAGAGGCAGAGAGGACCCCTCCTAAGATCAAGGAAAACAGGCCAACACCCCGGCATGTAATAGTAAAACTTGCAAATCTTAGAACCAAGGAAACCATCTTAAGGGCAGTTAGGGGGAAGAGATTCCTTACGTACAGAGGGAGGAACATCAGAATAACGTCAGACCTATCCACAGAGACCTGGCAAGCCAGAAAGGCCTGGCAAGACATATTCAGGGTACTAAACGAGAAGAACATGCAGCCAAGAATACTTTATCCGGCAAGGCTTTCATTTAGAATGGATGGAGAGATGCAGAGCTTCCACAACCGGCAGAAGTTGAAAGAATATGTGACCACTAAGCCGGCCCTGCAAGAAATATTAAGGGGGGTTATATAAAAGGAGAAAGACCCCAAGAGTGATCTACAACAGAAATTTACAGGGACAATCTATAAAAACAACATCTTCACAGGCAACATGATGACAATTAATTCATATATTTCAATAATCACTCTCAATGTGAATGGCCTAAACGCTCCCATAAAACAGCACAGGGTTGCAGATTGGATAAAAAGACAGGACCCATCCATATGCTGTCTACAAGAGACTCATTTTGTTTTATTTATTTATTTTAAAGATTTTATTTATTTATCTGAGAGAGAGAATGGGAGACAGACAGCATGAGAGGGGGAGGATCAGAGGGAGAAGCAGACTCCCCGCTGAGCAGGGAGCCCGATGTGGGACTCAATCCCGGGACTCCAGGATCATGACCTGAGCTGAAGGCAGTTGCTTAACCAACTGAGCCACCCAGGCGCCCTACAAGAGACTCATTTTGAACCTAAAGACACATCCAGACTGAAAGTGAAGGTGTGGAGATCTATCTTCCATGCCAGCGACCTCAAAGAAAGCTGGGGTAGCAATTCTTATATCAGACAAATTAGATTTTAAACTAAAGTCTGTAATAAGAGACACAGAAGGACACTATATCATTCTTAAAGGGTCTATCCAACAAGAAGATCTAACAATTGTAAATATCTATGCCCCCAACATGGGAGCAGCCATCTACATAAGCCAACTGTTAACCAAAATAAAGAGTCATATTGATAACAATACGTTAATTGTAGGAGACCTCAATACTCCACTCTCAGCAATGGACAGATCATCTAAGCAGAAAATCAACAAGGAAACAAGAGCTTTGAATGATACATTGGACCAGATGGACCTCATAGATATTTACAGAACATTCCACCCTAAAACAACAGAATACTCATTCTTCTTGAGCGCACATGGAACTTTCTCCAGAATAGACCATATACTGGGTCACAAATCAGGTCTCAACCGATACCAAAAGATTGAGATTATTCCCTGCATATTCTCAGACCATAATGCTCTAAAACTGGAACTCAATCACAAGAAAAAATTTGGCAGAAATTCAAACACTTGGAAGCGAAAGACCACTCTGCTCAAGAATGTTTGGGTCAACCAGGAAATCAAAGAAGAACTTAAACAATTCATGGAAATCAATGAGAATGAAAACACATCGGTCCAAAACCTATGGGATACTGCAAAGGCGGTCCTAAGGGGGAAATACATAGCCATCCAAGCCTCACTCAAAAAAATAGAAAAATCCCGAATTCACCAACTAACTCTACACCTTAAAGAACTAGAGAAAAAGCAACAAATGATGCCTAAGCCATGCATTAGAAGAGAAATAATTAAAATTAGAGCAGAAATCAATGAATTAGAAACCAGAAACACAATCAGATCAACGAAACTAGAAGTTGGTTCTTCAAAAGAATTAATAATATCGATAAACCACTGGCCAGACTTATCCAAAAGAAAAGAGAAAGGACCCAAATTAATAAAATTAGGAATGAAAGGGGAGAGATCACGACCAACACCAAGGAAATAGAAACAATTATTAGAAATTATTATCAACAACTATATGCCAATAAACTGAGCAATCTGGATGAAATGGAGGCCTTCCTGGAAACCTATAAGCTGCCAAGACTGAAACAGGAAGAAATTGACAACCTGAATAGGCCAATAACCAGTAACGAGATTGAAGCAGTGATCAAAAACCTCCCAAAAAACAAGAGTCCAGGGCCTGATGGATTCCCTGGGGAATTCTACCAAACATTCAAAGAAGAAATCATACCTATTCTACTGAAGCTGTTTCAAAAAATAGAAACAGAAGGAAAACTTCCAAACTCATTCTATGAGGCCAGCATTACCTTGATCCCCAAACCAGGCAAAGACCCCATCAAAAAGGAGAATTTCAGACCGATATCCCTGACGAATATGGATTCCAAAATCCTCAACAAAATCCTAGCTAATAGGATCCAACAATACATTAAAAGGATCATCCACCACGACCAAGTGGGATTTATCCCCGGGATGCAGGGGTGGTTCAACATTCGCAAATCAATCAGTGATAGAACACATTAATAAGAGGAGGGAGAAGAACCATATGGTCCTCTCAATTGATGCAGAAAAAGCATTTGACAAAATACAACATCCTTTCTTGATTAAAACTCTTCAGACTATAGGGATAGAGGGAACATTCCTCAAGTTCATAAAATCCATCTACGAAAAACCACAGCGAATAACATCCTCAATGGGGAAAAGCTGAGAGCCTTTCCCTTAAGATCAGGAACACGTCAAGGATGCCCACTCTCACCACTGTTGTTCAACATAGTACTAGAAGTCCTAGCAACAGCAATCAGACAACAAAAAGAAATAAAAGGTATTCAAATTGGCAAAGAAGAAGTCAAACTCTCTCTTTTCGCAGACGACATGATACTTTATGTGGAAAACCCAAAAGACTCCACCCCCAAATTCCTAGAACTCATCCAGCAATTCAGTAATGTGGCAGGATACAAAATCAATGCACAGAAATCAGTTGCTTTCTTATACACTAAAAACGCAACTGTTGAAAGAGAAATTAAAGAAACGATTCCATTTACAATAGCACCGAAAACCATAAGATACCTCGGAATAAACGTAACCAAAGAGGTAAAGGATCTATACTCTAGGAACTACAAAACACTCATGAAAGAAATTGAAGAAGACACAAAAAGATGGAAAAATATTCCATGCTCATGGATCGGAAGAATAAACATTGTTAAAATGTCTATGCTACCCAGAGCAATCTATACCTTCAATGCCATCCCGATCAAAATTCCAATGACATTTTTCAAAGTGCTGGAATAAACAATCCTAAAATTTGTATGGAATCAGAAAAGACCCCGAATCGCCAAGGAGATGTTGAAAAAGAAAAACAAAGCTGGGGGCATCACGTTGCCCGATTTCAAGCGATATTACAAAGCAGTGATCACCAAGACAGCATGGTACTGGCACAAAAACAGACATACAGACCAATGGAACAGAATAGAGAACCCAGATATGGACCCTCAACTCTGTGGTCAAATAATCTTTGACAAAGCAGGAAAAAACATGCAATGGAAAAAAGACAGTCTCTTCAATAAATGGTGCTGGGAAAATTGGACAGCCACATGCAGAAGAATGAAACTCGACCACTCTCTAACACCATTCACAAAGATAAACTCAAAGTGGATGAAAGACCTCAATGTGAGACAGGAATCCATCAAAATCCTAGAGGACGGGGCGCCTGGGTGGCTCAGTCGTTAAGCGTCTGCCTTCGGCTCAGGTCATGATCTCAGAGTCCTGGGATCGAGCCCTGCATCGGGCTCCCTGCTCCGCGGGAGGCCTGCTTCTCCCTCTCCCTCTGCCCCTGCTTGCGTTCCCTCTCTCACTGTGTCTCTCTCTCTGAAATAAATAAATAAAATCTTTAAAAAAAAAAAAAAATCCTAGAGGAGAACATAGGCAGTAACCTCTTTGACATCGCCCATAGCAACTTCTTTGACACATCTCCAAAAGCTAGTGAAACAAAAGCAAAAATGAACTTTTGGGACTTCATCAAGATAAAAAGCTTCTGCACAGCAAAGGAAACAGTCAACAAAACTAAGAGGCAACCCACACAATGGGAGAAGATATTTGCAAATGACACTACAGATAAAGGGCTGATATCCAAAATCTATAAAGAACTTCTCAAACTCAACACCCAAAAAACAAATAATCAAGTCAAAAAGTGGGCAGAAGAGATGAACAGATACTTCTCTGAAGAAGACATACAAACGGCTAACAGACACATGAAAAAATGTTCATCATCATTAGCCATCAGGGAAATCCAAATCAAAACCACACTGAGATACCACCTTACACCAGTTAGAATGGCAACAATGGACAGGGAAAGAAACAACAGGAGAGGTTGGAGAGGTTGTGGAGAAAGGGGAACCCTCTTACACTGTTGGTGGGAATGCAAGCTGGTACAGCCACTTTGGAAAACAGTGTGGAGGTTCCTCAAAAATTTAAAAATAGAGCTACCCTATGACCCAGCAATTGCACTACTGGGTATTTACCCCAAAGACACAGATGTAGTGAAAAGAAAGGCCATATGCACCCCAATGTTCATAGCAGCAATGTCCGCAATAGCCAAACTGTGGAAAGAGCCGAGATGCCCTTCAACAGATGAATGGATAAAGAAGATGTGGTCCATATATACAATGGAATATTACTCAGCCATCAAAAAAGATGAATACCCAACTTTTACATCCACATGGATGGGACTGGAGGAGATTATGCTAAGTGAAATAAGTCAAGCAGAGAAAGTCAATTATCATATGGTTTCACTTATTTGTGGAACATAAGGAATAATAACATGGAGGACATTAAGAGAAGGAAGGGAAAAATGGGCGGGGGGAATTGGAGGGAGAGATGAACCATGAGAGACTATGGACCTGAGAAACAAACAGGGTTTTAGAGGGGAGGGGGGAGGGGGGATTGGTTAGCCCGGTGATGGGTATTAAGGAGGGCACGTACTGCATGGAGCACTGGGTGTTATACGAAAACAATAGATCGTGGATCACTACATCAAAAACTAATGATGTATTGTATGGTGACTAACATAACATAATAAAATTAAAAAAAAAAAAAAAAAAAAAAAAAACGCTAGACACAGAGGTATCAGCTAGCCTGGAAGTTCTGCTCCTCAGTTTCTACCCAACAGAAATGAAAACACAGAAACTTTGTATATAAATGGGTATCGCAGCATTACTGGTCATCCCTCCAAAGTGGAAGCAAGCCAAGTGCCCACGTACTGATGAGTTGGTAGTCTGTGCTCTATCCATGCAGTGGAATCCAACAATAACATAGAACAAATTTCAGAAACATGCTACCATGTGGATGAACGTGGAAAGTACATGAAATGAAAGAAGCAGTCACAAAATACCACCTATTGTACGATGCCCTCTGTCTCAAGTGCCCAGGGGCAGATCTATAGAGAGAAAGTAAATTAGTGTTTGCCTGGGGCAGGAGTGTGCAGGCAACGTGGGGGGTGAACCTCAAGGTACATTGTCTCTGTTGGGGGTGATGAAATTGTTCTAAATTTCGATTTGAGATGGATATACTAAATATACTAAAATATATTATGTATAAAAATATATATGGAAAATATGTAAAATAAAATATACTAAAATAGCATATACTGAATATACTAAAAACCAAAGAATTGTAAACTTTAACTGGTGAATTGTATGGCATATGAATTCTCTCTCTCTCTCCATATGCCTACATATATATTTAAAGAATCAGCACTCGATTCTGAATGATTCTCAGGACCACTTTACCATTGACATCAAGTTTGTGAGTGTTCAAATATCACTGAGAAGCTCACGTTGGCCTGGTACCGAAACAAACTCCAGATGCACTAAAGAGTTGATGGGAACCATGGAAGCATGACAATTTGGAAGACATTCTGGGTCCTCGCTGGGCGCCTGGACGGGAAGCAGAGACGCCGCAGAGCGACAGGTTTGACCACGCCATTTTAGCAAAGGAAACTCAGAGACAGACAACAGAACAGGGAAACCATGGACCCCAAGTCAGGTGGGACATGACATCTTGATGTATACAGAGCTCTCACCTATCACCCCCAGGACGCTAAGACCCCGCGAGAAACAGCACCGTGTACAGTCACAGGCATTTGATGGCACAGTAGAGATGTGAGGTTTGCGGACCAAAGGCTAGTGACATGTATTCTCACCTAACAAATCAGGCAAGATGGAAATGTGGAAGCAGAGAGGCCATGAGACCCGCATCCTGGTCCCCAGGGCATGACGTGTCAATGAGTTTCAGTTTCTCCAAGCACAAAACGCTCATGTCCTTTGAGCCAGGGAGTCTGCTTCTAGCATTCTCTCCCAAGGAGAGATCAGAGAGGTTGTAAGGGATTTGCAACACGGTTCACAGAGGCTTTATTTAGGACGGCAAGGCCCTACACCGCGCGTCCGTGCCAGTATCTCCCGCCCAGGTCAAACAGGAGGGGGAACCCCAAGGGTGGTTTCTGAAAGTTCCCCGCCACCTGGACCCAGCCCCGCATCTGGTACCATATAATAATATTAAAAAAAAAAAAGAATTCCAAACACATTTTTCACAGACATAAGGCAAGGAATCTTTAATATTTGTATGGAACCACAGAAGACTCTGAATAGCAATCTTTTTTTTTTTTTTATGTTATGTTAGTCACCATACAATACATCATTAGTTTTTGATGTGGTGATCCACGATCCACTGTTTTCGTATAACACCCAGTGCTCCATGCAGTACGTGCCCTCCTTAATACCCATCACCAGGCTAACCAATCCCCCCTCCCCTCTAAAACCCTGTTTGTTTCTCAAAGTCCATAGTCTGTCATGGTTCATCTCTCCCTCTGATTCCCCCCCCTTCATTTTTCCCTTCCTTCTCCTAATGTCCTCCATGTTATTCCTTATGTTCCACAAATAAGTGAAACCGTATGATAATTGACTTTCTCTGCTTGACTTATTTCACTTAGCATAATCTCCTCCAGTCCCATCCATGTGGATGTAAAAGTTGGGTATTCATCCTTTCTGATGGCTGAGTAATATTCCATTGTATATATGGACCACATCTTCTTTATCCATTCATCTGTTGAAGGGCATCTCGGCTCTTTCCAGAGTTTTAGCCAAAGCAATCTTAAAAACAAAGCTGGAGGCATGAGACTCCCCGGTCTCAAACTCTATTATAAAGCTATAGTGATCGCTGGCATACTGGCATAAACACAGACACACAGATCACCAAAACGAAGAGAGAGCCCAGAAGGAAACCCACACATCTATGGTCCAGTACCTTATGACCAAGGAGCCAAGAAAATACAAGGAGGAAAGAACAGTCTCTTTAATCAAGGGTGCTGGGAAAACTGGACAGCCCCATGCAAAAGAATGAAACTGCACCACTATCTTACATTATACACAAAAATTAACTCCAAATGCATTCAAGACTTGAATATAGGACGTGAAACCCTAAAACTCTTAGCAGAAAACATATGGGAAAAGCTGCTCGACATAGGTCCTGGTAGTGATTTCTGTCGCTCATACTCCAAAAGCAAAGGCAACAAAAGCAAAAATAAGTAAGCACATCTACATCAAACTCAAAAGCTCCTGCCCAGCAAAGAAAATCACCAACAAAATAAATAGGCAACCTACCGCCTGGGAGAAAAGATTTGCAGATCAAAAGATCTGATAAAAGGTTAATATCCAGTATATAAAAAAAAACTCCTAAAACTCAGTAACAACAAGAAAAAACAAACTGTGGTTAAAAAGTGGAAGGATTGTCCAAATGGACATTATCCAGAGAAGACATCCAGAGAGCCAACAGGTACATGAAAAGATGCTCAACATCATTAATCATCAGGGAAATGCAAATATAAACAACAATGGGATACCACCTCACACTGGTTAGAAGGGTTAGTATCAAAAAGACAAGAAATAACAAATGTTAGCAAGGATGTGGGGGAACAGAAACCCCGGTACACTGTTCGTGGGAATGTAAGTAGGTGCATCCACTGTGGAAAACAGTATGCAGGCTCCTCAAAACATTAAAACTAGAACAACCCTACAATCCAGCAATTTCTGTTCTGGCCATTTATCCAAGGAAAACAAAAACACCTATTTGAAAAGATATATGAACCCCCATGTTCACTGCAGCATTATTTATAACAGCTAAGATAGGAGGACAACCTACATGTCCATGGAGGGATGAATCGATAAAGAATATGTGGTGCATGTAGACACTGCAATACTCTTCAGCCATAACAAAAAACGAAATCTTTCTTTTTTGCAACAACATGGTTGGACCCTGAGGGCACAAAGCTAAGTGAAAGAAGTCAAAGACAAATACTCTATGACATCACTTTTATATGGAATCTAAGAAACAAAAAAACTGAGCTTAAAGATACAGTGATCAGATTGGTGATTGACGGGCAGGGGGATGAGTGTGAAATGGGTGTCAGGAGTCAAAAGGTACAAACTTACAGGTATAAAATAAGTAAGTCACAGAATGTAACGTACAACATGGTGACTATAGTTAATAACACTGTATAGCAAGCTTGGAAGTTGCTAAGAGAGTAATCTTACAAGTTATCCTAAGGAAAAGGTTTTGTAAAACAAACCAAGACAAAACTGGATTTAAACAGATAAGCCATACACCATTGTTCAGGGGACTCAGAAAGTGCACAGAACTGCCAAAATCTGTGTGGGAAACTGCCCTCCTGTTCCTCACAGAGGCTAAAGGAGAGCTCTGTACACTGGTGAGTGCGTGCACAGAACAGCATGTAAAGTGCTGGGCTCCTCTCTACTCAGAGCAGTGGGCCCTGCATCCCGCTTAGGGGTACAGGAAGAAGCAGGGAGTTCCTGGGGGATACTGAAGAAGGTGAGGAAGAAGAACAATGCAGGACAGAACAATGCAGAACAATGGAAAGTGCCTTACCAGTTTTCCAAATCCCTGGGCATGTTCCATCGCGTAGGTGTCTTTTGATCTCCTACAAAAGGTCACTGCTGCTGTCTACTCAGGCTCTTGCGGCTGGGAAGCCAACTTCTTTAATTCACTGGTAATCTCTGAGTCATCACTGTCTCTTGACCATCATTCTAGAGGGAGAGGAGCCCATAAAATTGGTCTCACTTCTCTCAGTTGGGATGGTCCTTCAGCTGTTGATCTGAATCACTAACCACCACCGTTACATCTGTGCCCGGAGAGCACTGCAAGTGAATAATGACAATGATGGTAACAAATAGGGAACACTTATTCCTTGTGTTAGGCCCTGTTCTAAGCTGTAAGGTGCAGAGCCAAGCATGGAGGCATGAGGGTTTCGGATACGCCCCAATCATGGAGAGCTTGGAAGCACAGGTTTTGGAGCCACAAAGACAAGGGCTTGAAATCTGGTTCCAAACATTATCTGTGTCTCTAAGACTCGGAGCCCTATCAGGATCCTAGCCCACTGAGATTGAACAACTGATAAACTGTGTAGAATGCTTATGCCAGCGCCAGGCACAGAGCAGCTCCTCAATTAACTCACGATGATAATCATGAGGGTGACAATCACGTTGGTGTCCCTTCCCCGGTGCTAGTGATAACAATAACCAATACTTCTACAATATTAATCCCAAACGCTGGTACTGCACTTATCCCGTGCCAGGAACTGGGGTTTACATTGACACTGGAAATGGGTTCCATTTACTAATTCATTAAATCCTCAAAACAAGCCTATATAGGTACTATTTGCAGGTCCATCTCTCAAATGAGAATTCTGAGGCACGGAAATTACCTATCTTGCTCAAGGTCACGCAGCTGGAAGTGCAATAAGAGGAATGACAACCTGTACTCTGAACCAGTCTAGACGAAGCCCATTACCTACGTTAAATCTGCACCATAACCCTAAGGTTTTGCTGTTCTCCCCAGCTTACAGATGGAGAAACTGAGGCTCAGGCCCAGGGCCGAGGCCGAACTCACCTGGCCTCCCCAATGGGAGGAAGCACGACTTGGCAGTCCACCTCAGGCTCGGCCTCCGGGTCCTGGGCTGACCCCTCCGTCCCCTGCGGACGCCGCATTGCAGAGCACCTTCTCCTCGGAGCCACAGCTTGCCAGGGTTCCAAGGACGCCGCTGCCGCCGGCTGCCGCCGCTGCCCTCACTGATGCACAGTGAACTCGCTGCCGATGCTGCCGCCGCAGGCCCCACTGCCGCCCACGGCCGCGACTAGCGCCCCCCGCTGCTGCTGCTCCCCCGCTGCCGCCCGCAGTCTCGGCCTCCGCCGCCGCCGCCACCTGCTACTGCCGCTGCGGAACGCTGACGCCACCCCTTCCGTCAGGGCTGCTGCCGCAGCTGATGTCACCCCTACCGCCTCTCCCACCGCCGCCGCTGACTCTGCGGCCACCCGCTGGCGCCGCTGCTGCACACTGCCGCCCCCTAACGCCGCCCCCACCGCCACTGCCGCCTGCTGACGCCCCCGACGGCGCTGCCTCCGCCGCCGCCGCTTCCTGCCGCCCTGCCCGCCCCGGCCGCCTGCCGCCTGCCTGCAGCACCTGCCTGCCGCCGCCCAAGGCGGACGCTCCACCGACTGAGCCACCCAGGCTCCCCTCTGCCTTTAGATAGTGTGGTTAGTCCACTGACTTTAATTATTGGAATGGCTTGCTTCATGTCTACTTTCTATTTGTTATGTCTTTGTCCCTTGTTCCCTTTGCTTCACCTTTTATACCTTCTTTTGGATTAATCAAGTAATTTTTAGGACTCAATTTTATCTCATTTGTTGGTTTTTTAAGTATACCTCTTGTGTGTGTGTTTTTCTTTTAGCAATTGTATTATCATATGCATTTTTAGTTTATCACAATACCTTAAATTAATATTATACTACTTTACAGAAAACAAACTTATATTACAGTGTAATTCCATTTACTCCCCTTTGTGCTATTATTGCCATTTATTTTATTTCTTCATATAAGCCCTATAATACTTTATGTTTTTGCCTTAAACAATTTATAGATTTTTTTTTAAAGAGTTTATTTATTCATTTGACAGAGAGTGAAAGCAAGAGAGATCACAAAAGGAGAGGAAGAAGCAGACTCGCCTCTGGGCAGAGAGCCGATGCAGGACTCGAACCCAGGACCCTGGGATCAGGACTTGAGCCAAAGGCAGGTGCTTAACCGACTGAGCCACTCAGGCACCCCTAGATTTTAAGAAACTTAAGAAGTATAGTATTTGGCATGTACTCACAAGTTTACCCTTTAGTAATCTCCATTCCTTCCTGAAGACCTGGACTTTTATCTGAGATAATTTTCCTTCAGCCAAAGAAATTCATTGGCATCTGAATATTGCTTTTAATGAATTCTCTCAGGTTTTGATTTTCTGAAATATCTCAATATGTATTGCTTTTCACTTTTAAATATGTTTTCGTGAACACAGGACTCTTGATTGTCAAATTGAGGGGTTTATTTTTATAGCACTGAAGATTGACTTGTCTTCCTGGCTGCCATTGTTTCTGACAAGAAGTCATCTGTAATTCTTTTTACTATTTCCCTAATGGACTGTCTGTTGTTATTTTTGCTTTCCATCCTTTGTTTTCAGTAGTTTGACTAGGTGTGATCTCCTCTGTGTTTACCCTCTCTGGAGTTCGCTAAGTTTTTTGGATTTCAGGGTTGATGTCTTTCCTCAATTTGGGAAAAATATGGCTGCTATCTCTTCAGATAATTCTTCTGCTCCATTCTTTCCTCTCCTTCTAAGACTCCAATTACATATGCATCAGATCAGTGATTCTCAAAGTGAAATGTGGTATAGGGATTCTGGAATTCTTAAAGACCCTTTTAGGAGATCCACAGGATAATTTTTTTTTTAAGAATACTCTCATAGGTCTTCAATGTAGTTTTCTAGAATCTATATGATGTGTGATATCACAAAATATTGAACGCTGAAGCAGGTATGAGGATCTAGCTGTCTTCTATTACATTAAAGAGATTTGAAAAAAAAGAATGTCAATGCCACTCTTCTCACTACTTTTGTTTTGGAAAATACAGGATTTTTATTCCATTTTTAAAATGTCATTTATATTAAAATGTTTTATGGGTTGTGTGCTCCCCAAAATTCATACGTTGAGGTCTTCATGCCTGGTATGTGAGAATGTGACCTTACTTAGAGATAAGGTCTTTGCAGGGGCATTCAAATTAAAATGAAGCCAGTTAAGCATCCCACTCATGATTTCAGTTCAGTCATGATCTCAGGGTCATGGGATTGAGCCCCATGTTGGGCTCCTCATTTGGTGGGGAGTCTGCTGGAGATTCTCTGTCTCCCTCGCCCTCTCTCAAATAAATAAATAAATCTTTTTAAAAAATAAAATATAATGAATGAGGTCTTTAGGTTGGGCCCCAATCCAATATTACTAGTGTCGTTATAGGAAAGGGGAAATTTGGAGACACACACACACACAGAAAGCATGCCATGTGAAGATGAAGGCAGGGACTGGAGTGATGCTTCTATAAGCCAAGAAATGAGAAAGATTGAAGCAAACCAGAAGCTATGGGAGAGTCATTGAACAGATTCTTCCTTCTAATCCTCAGAAGGCACAAGCCCTGCTGACACCTTGATCTCAGATTTCTAGCCTCCAGAACAATGAGGTAATATATTTCTGTTGTTTAAACCACTTAGTTTATGGTATTTTGCTACAGCAGTCCTGGGAAACTAATACAATATGTATTTGGCTTATTGTTATTTTATTAATAAATGTTTCTAAAATTC
This sequence comes from Halichoerus grypus, assembly GCF_964656455.1. Lineage (NCBI taxonomy): Eukaryota > Metazoa > Chordata > Mammalia > Carnivora > Phocidae > Halichoerus > Halichoerus grypus. Next base: position 66,839,198 of record NC_135724.1, read on the forward strand.
CTCAGTTTTAATTTCAAACACAGTAAATATAGATAGATATGACTCACATAAGCAAAAACCCTTTAGGGTTCTCAGTAATTTTAAGAGCGTAAAGGGCTCCTAAGACCAAAAAGTTGAAGAGCTATTGTGTTGGACCATGATCACACTGTCCCACAAATCTCAGATGATTTGTTCTTCTTTCTTTTTTATTCCCACTTCAGTTTTTCTCTGTATTTCAGTTAGGATAATTTCTACTGACCCATTTTCATCAATGAATTTTTCAATTTGGTTCTTTTTAAAAATCTGTTCCTCTGCTGAGGCTCTTCATCCACTTACTTGTTTGACCTATATTTTCTTGTAAATTCTTTCACATAATTATAGTAGTTTTGTTAAATGCTTAGTTAATTCCTTCATCTGAGTCCCCTGTGGGTTTCTTTACATAGACATTTTTTTTTCCTTGACTATGGGTCATACTTTCCTGCTTTTTTGCATGTCTAGTAATTTTTTATTTATTTTATATTGGCCATTGGATGATGCTGTGAAAGGATTCTGGATTCTGTTATTTTCCTTTAAAGAGTGTTGAGTTTCATTCAGGCAAGCAGTTAAGTTGTTCACAATGATCCTGTGAGATCTTGGTTTTAGGCTTTCTTAAGGTAGGTCTATTTTGGTTTTGCCCTTAGTCCTAAGGCATAGTCCTTAACATTGGGCTATATCTTTACACTAAGGCCTGCACCTTCTGGGATTCCAATGGAAAGCTCCAGGTATTTAATAAATCCCTTGGTGAGGGGCGCCTGGGTGGCTCAGTTGGTTAAGCGACTGCCTTCGGCTCAGGTCATGATCCTGGAGTCCCTGGATCGAGTCCCGCATCGGGCTCCCTGCTCGGCAGGGAGTCTGCTTCTCCCTCTGACCCTCCCCCCTCTCATGTGCTTGCTCTCTCTCATTCTCTCTCTCTCAAATAAATAAATAAAAAATCTTTAAAAAAAAAAAAAATAAATCCCTTGGTGAGAGTTACCAAACTCTGTTGAACTCTCCATTCAGCTTTTTAGCCTTCCAAATGATGCTTAGAGGAAAGCATCCTTTGAGTTGTGTGCAGTTTAGGAGTCACTCAAGAATTTAAGGGGAATTTTTATGCAGATTTTGAGGCTTATCCCTATTTGGCTATCTCCAAATTCCTGGATTTTTTCCTCTCAATTTAGAACCATTCTGAAAGCCCTGAAACTCTGGCCTCTGTATCATCAGCCCATTATCTTCTTGAGATCTATTCCTCTGTGCAAGTTTATAACTATTATTGGCAAGAGGATTAGTCTGATACAAGCTACCTGTACAAGTACTTGGAACAGGTATTTAGGTTATAACACCAAACAATAATGTAATAAGACATTACATTAATGTCTTTAATGTGTTTTGGTCTTTAAAATCTTCCAATTTTAAGTGCTTTTTTTTTTTTATTGAGGTATAATTGACAGACAATATTATATTAGTTCCAGGCACGTAACATATTAAGTCAACATTTGTACACATTGTGAGCTTTTTACTTTTAAAATGGTATATATACCCATATTTCTCTGGAACTCCACATGGCCCTGCTAATCAGCCCTCAGGATTTTACATGGATGACCCTAAGGAGTCAGAAAGTAAGCTAGGACATCTCTTTACCTAGTGAGAGTCTTACACTACCTATTCTCAATTAAATGCCTTTCACAGCTCCAGAATTCTACAGTTAATATTAGAGCAATAACTGTACCCTCCCATCCACTTCCTTATATTAGGCTGGACACATCCCTGTAGCTACTGTCTTGTTACTTTTCAGGACTGGTAGGCAGAGATATGGGTGGACAGAGCACTCAATATATAGAGTTCCTGGGATTGTACTGATTTACATACAGTCACACAACCAGATCCATGACATCAATATGTACACAGGGGCACAGATTCACAAAGATGCACACACTGATGAGCACTGTGGGTACACACAAACACACTGAGTGACATACAGGGGAACATATACAGCACACACACACAGTCATACCGGACCTGTGATACCCACCCAGACACAAACCAGAATTGTGAGAGAACAGCTACACACACACACAGGTTTACAGATTCACCTGCACAAGACATGTACACACTGCCACACACAGACTGAAACAAACTCACCCAGATCTGTAAGACCCATAGAGACACAAATGCATACACAGGTTCAAGCATACACAAGGACTCACACATTAACCAGCCCTGTAATGCAACAGCCACTCACCACTATACTCACAGATTCACAACCAGATTTGTGAGATTCAGGTGCACACAGTCCCACACCCACCCAGGTTCCTGCCCTGGGGTTGCTATTGAACGCTGTTCCTGCACTGGGCACAGCTCACTGGTATCAAGTGAGAACCTATGGCCAAGCCTACCTGGAGTCAAGGTCGGGGTCTGAAAAGTTTCCAGTCTGCACCCCCTCTGCCCCACCCCAAACTAGCTCTCAGTAGGAAGCTGTTAATGAACTTTCTTCTGGAGTTACTCACCTGGGTTCAAAGCCTGGCTCCACCTTTTCCTGGCTGTGTGACCTGGGACGCTGTGCCAAATTTTCTCCATCTCTAAAACGAAGGTAATAATAGTTACCAAACCTCACTGAGCTGTTGTGAATGTTCTGCCAGAAAATACATGTTAAGCCCTTTCCAGGTAGGAAACGTTCCTAGCGTGTGGCTGGTGCTCAATAAATATTGGCGTCATCACTGTGTTAAAGTCAGAGCACTGGGCCAGAGCTGCGCCACAGCCCAGGCCCTCCTTCCCAAGCTCCTGAGGGTGGGCAGCCACGAGGCATGACAACTGGGCTGGAGCGCTCCCTCCTCCAGGGTCCCAGGTGCACGCCCACCACCTCTAGGGTCCCTAAGGCCAAAGGCCTGAGTCTTTTCGCAAAGATGAATGCGGGTCGGAGCCCACCTGACTCCACCTGAAGACATGGACGAACTGACAAGATAATTCCACGTTTCTGGGCACCGCTCTCTCGCACCCTCAATGAGACACAAACACCGCCCCACATAAACACACACTCACCGAGATAAAAGCGCCTTTTGCATCAGTGGGTGGGAAGGAGAGTGGGGCGGGGCCAGAGCCCTTGGTCGCTCGGCCGGGAACTACATTTCCCAGAAGGCTCTGCTATAAGCCCGTTTGCGTCAGGGCGCAAGGGCTGCTCCGGGACCCTGACGCCCTCTGGGAAATGGAGTCCGCGCCAGCGCGACGCAAAGACTACCGGAAGTTGTAGTTCGCGCCTGCCCGCGCAGGCGCACTTTCCCGCAGCGGTCGCCGGGTTTCTCCTTTGTGGCAGTCGGTGGGCTTTTGTGGGAGGCCGGTCCTCTTGCTCGCACATCCTTCCGACCGTCGGTCGGTCTGTCCGTCCGCCGCGGGGCCTGTCTGCCGGACGCGTTCTGCGGCCCCTGGCTCCTGACGGCTGAGCCTGAGGCCGGCCCTGGTCCCGGCCCGCAGTGTCCCGGGCGGAGTGTGTGACGGGCTGCGTGGGGCGGGGGTGATGGGGCGTGAGCTCAGCCTGGGGTGTGGGGCGCTTGCTGAGCCTGCCTGACCCCGACCTTGGCGGTGGGGGGTCCGCAGGGGGCTTCGCGTGCGTGACCGTGCAAAGGGGACTGCGTGTGCGACCCCCCGGGGCCCCCCTGCAGGCTGTCCCTGAGCCCCAGGAGCAGGACCCGCGCCTCTGGGCCTGGCCTGGGGCCCAGGAGGCTGCAGAGCTGCCCACGCTTCCGGGGAACGCTGCCGAGGGGCGCCATGGAGACCCCTGCCCCGAAGCCCCAGGAGACAGGTACAGTTGGCTCTTGTAGTCAGTGGGTCTGTGGACTTGCGCTTGAGGAGACTGACACTCAGAGAGGTCAGGCTAGTTTCCCAGAAGCACCTAACAAAGTCAGGCCTCCTGCGTTCTTACCGTGCACACCCGTTTGTTTCCACTTCTCAGGCATGCTGAAGAGGAAGGGAATGGCAGTTTTTCCTTCAGATTGTGCCAGATATTGGGGCTCGCTCTCCACCTCACCTGCGGGGGACGGTTCCTGACTCCTCTGATCCCCATGCCAGGGGTGGAGTGGGCTTTAGCTCAGCCATGCACCTGGTAGCTATGGGAAGAACAGCCCCTTTGACTCATTTCTTCTCCCCAGCTCTGCCCTCTCAGGAGCCTGCTCTTACCCTCAAAAAGAATCCAGAGGATAAATTGGGTCAGGGTCTCCCGGAAGCCAGTTCCGAGGTGAGTGGTTGTCTTTTCTTCCTTCTGAACATCTCTTTCTTTATGAAAAGGGTTGACATTTTTCCCCTGCCCAGGATTTTCAGTCATCCAAAGACACACACACACACACACACACACACCCCAACCTGGGGGCCTGCTCTCCCTTCCTCAGGAAGCTCTGGGCATGGGAACAGCTCCAATTGAACAGAGTCCAGGTGTGCCCTTGAAATGAGTGCCCCTTGCAGCCTCGTTCAGCCCAATGGGTGGGTCGTTTGCCCAGGACCTGTTTGCGAAACACTATACCAGGAGCTGTGAGGAATGGTTTTAGTGGAACCCGAGCACGTAGATGACAGCTCACATGAGATCACTTCAGTCATCTCCACATGCAGGCCTAGGGGATGGTCCTCATCTGGGGGAGTTTTCTGGGATGGAATCAGGTAGGGGGGTGTAAAAGCACTGAAGGAAGGCTGCGTTGCAGCACCAGGGTAAGAGTGATGGTAGGGGGTGCATCCCTGTGTGCTTTTCCTCTGTGCGGGGACCCTGAAATGGGGCTGTCAAGGAAAAACCTGGAGTTTTAGAGGATCTGGGAGCTCAATAAGGAATTGGCCTTGGGGCCACTTCTGCAGCTAAGTAGGGCCCAAATGCCTCCTTTCACAGACTTTGGGTCTTGTTTCTCATTTTGTTCTACCACCTAAACCACCCCCATCCCTCACAGTATTTAAAAGGGTACAGCTGATAAGGAGAGTTTGCAGTAGTGAAAAAGTCTGGAGGGTTGAGGGTCCCTTTGACTCAGGATTTTGTGATTCTGTTAACCTCCCACTTGAAAGGGGTCTGATTACAGAAAAATAGAAATAACTATAAAACATTATGAGATGTGCCTAGCTTCTGTAATGTGTTAGAATGGTCTGTCATTCTATAATAAACTCAAGAGACATGACAGTCAAATGTAGTACATGATCTTTGACAGGCCACAGGTCCAAAAAACTCAATCAAAGGCAGTTTGGGACAATTGAGGAAATTTGAAAATGGATTTATCTTAGATCATATGTTATCAGCATTGAATTTTTTGGGTGTGATGATCCCACTGTAATTGGATAAGAGGATATACTTAGGATATACAAGGTGAAGCCCATAGTGTGAGATGTCATGATGTCTGCAACTTACCTTCAAATGATTCAGCAAAAAGTACATGTGTGTCTGTGTGTGTGCTTGTAAGTGACTACCTCAAGGTGGTATCCTTCTTGTGCATAGGTGTTATTCCTAAAAGATCAGCTTCTTAGATCCTTGAGTAACTGGTCCTCCTCTCCTGAGTATTCTTCTCGCCTGGCAGTCCCACTCAGACTCACAGTCAAGTGTTTTGCTCTCCTGGGACATCCCACACAATCTGTTCTGATTTCCCCACTAGTTTCATTACCACACATCTGCATTTGACTCCCATACCTGCCCCCTGGAATTTGTTTCCTATCCTACAGAATGAAGATTCACGGGACATGGGCTTCTCCCAGTGGGAATAATCCCCAGACAGGCCTGTGCAAGGCTCAGATCCTACTCTGCCCTTCCCAGTTGACACCCCCACACAGAAGCCATGTAGCCTCTGATAGTCCCCTTTCTCCAGCACCACATTCTGACATCTCTGGAGCTTTGTTTCTGCCCATGTTTTTCCTTTCCTCTGCCAACACCATGACCATTATGCTTCATTCCTGCATGCCTCAGTTATGGGCATGTTCTCAGCATGTGTCATCACACCCACCTTCTCATCTCCCTGAAATCCAGTGGGTTTTTTGCATCACATTTATTGAGGTGTAATTTATATACAGTAAAGTCCTCTGATTTTAAGTAGAGGATTTGATGAGTTTTGGCAAATGTGTACAGTTGTGACCAGCACCACAATCATAAACTAGAATGTTTCCATCACCCAAAAAGTTCCTTCATGCCCCTTTGCAGTCTGTCCTCTCCCCCTGCTCCTTGGCAACCACAATTTTGCCTTTTTAAGAATTTCTTATGGAAATATATAGTATGTAGTTTTTGGTTTCTTTTTAAAAAGATTTTATTTTTAAGTAATCTCTACACCCAATGTGGGGCTCGAACCCACAACCCTGAGATCAAGAGTCACTTGCTCTACTAACTGAACCAGCTAGGTGCCCCACATAGTCTTTGGTTTCTAATTTCACTTAGCATAATGCTTTTGAGTTCATGTCTTTATGTGAATCAGTAGTTTGTTCCTTTTTATTGCTGAGTAATATACCATTTGTATTAGGTTACAAGGGCTGCCATAGCAATTTATTGTCTCAATTCTGGAAGTTCAAGATCAGGATGTCAGCAGGGTTGGTTTCTTCTGAGGTCTCTCTTCTTGGTTTGTGAAGGTACCTTCTCCCAGTGTCTTCACATGGTCTTTCTCTGTACATGTCTGGCTTCCAAATTTCCTTTTTTTTATAAGGACACCAGCCCTATTGGATGATGACTTACCATAATGACCTCATTTTACCTTAATTATCTCTTTAAAGACCCTATCTCCAAATATAGTCATTTTTCTGAGGTACTGCGGGCTAGGGCTTCAACATATGAATTTGGAGGGATCACAGCTCAGCACAAAACACCATTGGGTATGGGTATTTACAATTTGTTCATTAGGGGACATTAGGTTGTTTCCAAGTTTTGGCTATTATGAGTAAACCTGCTATAAATGTTTGAGTACAAATATAGACATGTGCTTTAATTTCTCTTGAATGAACATCTGAGTGGAATTGCTGAGTCAGATAGTAAATGTATATTTAATTATCAATTTTATCAGTTATTTCCAAGAGCCATCTTTTGGTTTCATTGATTTTCTCTATTGCTTTTCTATTCCTATTTCATTTATTTCAGATCCTTATTATTTCTTTCCTTTACTTATTTTGGTTTCTTAAAATTGAAACTCAGATATTGATCTGACACCTTTCTTCTTTTCTCATATAGCATCCAATGCTATAAATTTCCCTCTAAGCACTGCCTTAGCTACATCCCACAAGTTTTATATTGTATTTTCACTTTTATTCAGTTCAAAATAGTTCCAGTTTCTGTTGTGATTTCTTCTTCAACCATGTGTATTTAGGAATGTGTTGTTTAATTTCCAAATATTTGGAGGATCTTTTCCTAGATATCTTTCTATTATAGATTTCTTTTTTTTTTTTTTTAAGATTTTATTTATTTATTTGACAGAGGGAGACACAGCAAGAGAGTGAACACAAGCAGGGGGAGTGGGAGAGGGAGAAGCAGGCTTCCTGCGGAGCAGGGAGCCGGATGCGGGGCTTGATCCCAGGACCCTGGGATCATGACCTGAGCCAAAGGCAGACACTTAATGACTGAGCCATCCAGGTGCCCCTCTATTATAGATTTCCAACTTAATTCTGTTGTAGTTAGAGAAGGAACTTTGTATGATTTGAATTTTTTCAAATTTACTAATATTTATTTTATTGCCCAGGATGTGTTTTATCTTGGTAAATGTTCTGTATGCACTTGAAAAGAATGTGCCTTCTGCTTTTGTCAGCTAGAGTGTTCTGTGAATGTCAATTAAGTCCTTAAGTCGAATGATGTGTTAATCAATTGTTCTGTATCCTTACATATTTTTTACTTATGTGTTCTATCAATTACTGAGAGAGATTACTGTTGAAATTCCAAGTATAATAGTGGATTTGTCTGTTTTTCTTCAGTTCTATCAAGTTTTTGCTTTATGTATTTTGAAGCTCTGTTAGTAGGAACATGTATATTTAAGATTGTTGTGAGCTCTTAATGAATTGCTGTTGTGGTAATGACCATTACATAATCATGTAATGATTATTATATAACACCTCTCTTTGTCTCTGATGATGTCCTTTGCTTTGAAATCTGCTTTGTCTAATGTTAATATTGCCACTTCAGCTTTCTTTTGATTAGTATTTGCAGATTATATCTTTTCTCATTCTTCCCCTTTTAATCTACCTTTCTCTTTGTTTTTAAAGTGGGTTTCTATAGCTGATGTATGTATGGTTGGGTCTTAATTTTTAAATTCAATTTGACAATCTCTAATTTCCAATTGGAGTATTAAGACCATTCACATTTAATGTAATTATTGATATGGATGGATTTACATCTGCCATTTTGTTATTTGTGTTCTATATGTCTTGTGTTTCTTTTGTTTCTGTTTCTCCCTTAATGCATTCTTTTGAGGTAAACAAATACTGTTTTAGTATACTCTTTTTTTTTTAATTTTTTTTTTAATATTTTTAAAATTTATTTATTTGACAGAGAGAGACAGTGAGAGAGGGAACACAAGCAGGCTCCCCGCAGAGCAGGGAGCCCGATGCAGGGCTCGATCCCAGGACCCTGGGATCACGACCCGAGCCGAAGGGCAGACGTTTAACGACTGAGCCACCCAGGCGCCCCTGTTTTAGTATACTCTTAATTTTTCTGATTTTATTAACTTGTTTTTTCCTTTTAGTTACTTTATTGGGTGCTGGAGTGAATTTTACTTTGTTGAGTGTTGGCTTTTTTTGGAATTCCTTAAATATTTCAGGAATTTGTTCTGGGATGCATTGAAATTACTTAGTATCAGTTGGATCATTTCAAAGCTTCTTCTTTAGGTTTTGTTCAGGTGGGGCCAGAGGGGGCGCCTGAGTGGCTCAGTTGGTTAAGTGTCTGCCTTTGCGGGTCAGGTCATGATCCCAGGGTCCTTGGATTGAGCCCCACATCGGGCTCCCTGCTCACAGGGAGCTTGCTTCTCCCTCTGCCTGCCACTCCCCCTGCTTGTGTTCTCTCTCTCTCTGTGTCAAATAAATATACTCTTTTTAAAAAAAAAAAAAAAAAGTGGGGCCAGTGAAGTCTTTAGTCTTGGGCTAATTTTGTCAGACCACTGAAGCTGTCCTCTCCTGGGGACTTTACTCAGTGCCCGTATAGCAGGAGGACGTTCTACTCTGGCTGGTCAGAACATAAACCACTCCCAGCCTTGTGTGAGTTTTAATGATTGTTCTGCCTACTTCTTTCTGGTGTTTCTTTTCCTGGTTTGGGGGTGTTTCTTCCCAGGCACATGCCTGTTGGTCCTCAGTCGGTCTCAAGTGGATCCAGAGATCTGAGTCTGTGAAACTCCTTCTGCTCTGGCATGTTGCCCTGGAGATTTTAATCTCCTGGACTCCCTAAACTCTGTTCTTCTTCAACTTGGTGAGACCACAGGTTCTGTCTGGGTTCCACCTGCCCGCACTGCCGTCTGGAAACCTTCCAGGTAGGAAGATGGGGTGGTTGTAGGGCTCATTTTGTTTCCCTTCTCTCAGTGGTCTGTGTTCTGAGCTGCAGCTTGGCCAGTGTCTTGAAATCAATCATGGTTTTATACGTTTTGCCCAGTTTACTAGTTGTTTGAGGTAAGAGGGCAAATCTGGTCCTTGTTACTGTTTTGTGTCTGGAACAGGAAAGCCAATTTTGACCAGGCTGCTGCTTCAGTCCTCCAGCCCACACTCAGAAGCTGTTGTCCCTCTCTCCTGCCTTCCCTCTGTCCATCCTGCTGCAGAATACAAGCATCCTCACCCTGGAGTACCTGTCTTCCAACTCTGGCCAGAGCGGCACCTCCCACTCCTCCTCCTCTGACGCCAGAGCTCCGAGAACATGAAGTCTCAGGACGCACAGCTTGGCCACCTCAGCTCACTGTACTCCCAAAGCCCAACTCACCCCATTTCTGGGCCCTTAGCCTCTCTGCTGTGGTCTGCCCCTTCCTGTCACGATTCTGGGTGTGGCACAGACTACTCTTTGTTCTCTTCTCATCGGGCTGGGGGCAGGGTCTCCAGCCTCCTGGTGTGCCCAGCCAGAGGGCTAGGAGACAGCCACGTGGGGACTCACAGATGCTGGGTCCTTTCCTTGGGACCCAAGACTGGCATACTTCTACCCCACTTCATTTTCTCCTCAACCACAGGAGGCCCCACTGCTCTCAGTCCTTTCCCTAGCTGGAGAAACTGAGGCTCGAGGAAACTAGGCGGCCGGACCAAAATGGTACAGCTAATCCCTGCTCTGCTTTGATTTTCCTTCTTCTTTGAAAATTTACAGAACTGGTATTTGCTGTGTAACAAAATTCCTCAGCAGAGTCTGTTACTAATCTCCTTTCCCCGCACCTACGGTCACATTTCCCAGAGGCATCCAGTGTCCTCAGTTTTGACATTTACTCTTCCACATCTCTCCCCTGGTTCACGTACGCAGACCCCAGAGCACACAGACACAGGGCTTCAGCGTGTCGTTTTAAAAATGGGATTGTACTGTGTACATTCCAGTGCTACCCTTTGTTCAAATTGGTGTATAATTCACATACCATAAAATCCACCGTTTGCAAGCGTACAATTCGGTGGTTTTGAGTGCGTTCACAGGGTAGTGCAACTGTTACCACAGTCCATTTCCTCAGCCCAGTAAGAACCCCTGTGCCCATCAGCAGTCACTCTAGCTCTCAGCAACTGCTAGTTTGTCTTTTTGTCTCTCTATATTTGCTTATTCTGGGCATTTCACATAAATGGGATCACACAGTATGTAGCCGCCTTCTTCTGGCCTCCTTCCCTTAGCATAACATACAGCGCCTATCTTTGGCTGGCTGCATTATTTTCCACGGCTGGCCTGTGTGCATGTACCCTAACTTAGCCAGCTGTCCTAATGCCTTGGTTGGTTGGTTTGGGGTAAGAACAGTGCCGCGATCCCCCGCCTTGCATTTGCTTCCTTATGTGCAGGCACTTTTGTTTCTGCCATGCGAGGACCCAAAGGGTATAACAATTCCCACTCCACCAAAAATGCTTCCTCGTGGCCGGGATACTAGGTTTTCATTGGTGCTACTCACTCTGATTAGGGAAAACACATGACCTTATTTTTGTTTCGATTTACATTTTCCTGACAAGAAATCATTAGTCTTCTCATAGTCCGTTGGAAATTTGCAGTTCTTCCTCCTTGAGTGGCTTTTTCTTATTTTTACGATTCTGAAACATTTAAACAGAATAAGCACAACCTTCTATGTACCTACTTTGCAAAATTAATGTCTAACTTTTGTCATATTGGTTCCAAATCATTTTAAAAAATGAAACATTGCAGGTAAAGGCAGGTGCATCCTCCCCCACATCTCCCTTCTCTCCTGCCCTCCTCAGTCTGTGATAGTTTCAGAGGACAGTGACTAACAGCAAACACCATAGGGCACCTGCCATCCACCAGCCCCTCAGATGAGCACTTCACACATAGTAGTAATTCACTGGATCCTCACAGTGATGCCATGACCCAGGGACTATTAGCAGACAAGGCAACTGAGGCACCCCCGACTCATAGAGCTAGTAAGGGCAAGAGTGGGGAGCCCACGTGGGCCACTGAGCTCGGAGCCTGTGCCCTTATCCACCAGGCAGCAGACCTAGATGCATATCACGGTGGGCATAGTTCTCCTCAGCCTGCTTTTGGAACCACTGCCGCACTCTTAATAGCTCCCCACAGGACAGGTTACTCTGCTGTGTTCGTTTCCACTGCTGCACTGTATCCTGTTGTGTATTCATCCCTACCAGTGGGCTGCAGCATGTTTCCAGTGTTTCCTTAGCCACTGTAGGCTGGATAGGAATCTCACAGTGGGCTTTCGGACACAGAGAACACACTCTCTCAGCTTTCCTAGAGATAGTAGAATAGGTTTCGCTTTCCAAAATGGATGTCCCCCTTACCCCTGTCCCAACGGTGTAAGACCATCCCATTTCCCCATGGACCAACCCACACTTGGTATTTCCAGGCTTTAAACATTTTGCCTCTCTGCTACATGTGAAATGGTATCTTTCTGTTTTCTCATTTCGGGATGTCTAGTGTGATTGAGTGTCTCTTCATGTGCTTCTTAATCATTTGCCAGTCTTCTGTGAATCGTCTGCTTATACTCTATGCCCATTTTCTTTTTTTCTTTTTTCTTAGCATTTTGTTAAGTGTTGCCTGCAGAAAACATAAACTTTTGGGGCACCTGGGTGGCTCAGTTGGTTAAGCGTCTGCCTTTGGCTCAGGTCATGATCCCAGGGTCCTGGGATCGAGCCCCGAGTCAGGCTCCCTGTTCAGCGGGCTCTCTGCTTCTCCCTGCCCCTCTGCCCACTCGTGCTCACTCTCTCAAATCAATAAAATCTTTAAAAAAGGAAAACGTAAACTTTAATAGAGCAAATGGAAATCTTCTCCTGGTTTCCGGGTTTGCTGTCATACCGGCCAGGGACTTAGGGAATTGTCTCCCAGAAGCCCCCACATTTAGATCCTTGCTGCACCTGGAGTTGCATTTTGTGTGTGGTATAAAGAGGGGCTTTATCTTTCCTCCTGTTTTATGTTGGTGTTTGTCTTAGCATGGGTTGCCATAACAAAATACCCTGACTTGGCAGCTTCAACTACAGAAATTGATTTCCTCACAGTTCCAGAGGCAGGAAGTCTGAGATCAGGGTGCCGGCAGGGTCCGGTTTGCTGCAGCTGTCTACCTGGCTCTCACGGTGCTCTCAGGCGGTCTGTCCTCAGAAGGCACGGGCTGGGGGTGGGGGGAGGATCTCTTTTGTCCTCTTCTTGGAGGCCACCAGGCTTGTCAGATCAGGGCCCACCTTTATGACCCCACGTAACCTCAGCTACCTCCTAAAGACCCTGTCTCCAAACACAATCACGTTGGAAGGGAGGGCTTCCACATAGGAATTTCAGGGGGACACAGTTTAGTCTGCAGCAACATTGAGAATTATCTAAAAGTATAAACCACTTTTAGAGCTAAAGGGCAAAGCTCTTGTGACCCCAAAGGATTTCCCCACTCTTCCCGACTGCCTGGTAGTCACAAGTCCTCTCAAGGCTTGACGTTCCGCACCCCCGTGCCTGACCATGGGTGCTGATGCAGACCCAGGGTTTCCAGAGAAACCTGGTGACCCCTGGGAGCTTGGCCGCATGCCAGTCACTCCCAGCAAACAGGTAGGTGGGAGCCAGGCCTCCCCTGCTTAGTTTATTCTTCATTCTTATGTCTAATGTAATGCCCTGTCTACGATTTAAGCCAGGCTGCCATGGCACCCACATCTTTAAAGAGCAAACCACCCTTGCCACCTTAGGTCGGCACCCTGATGGGTTTTGAGAGCTTATTTGCTGGCAAGAGGGACCCAGGGTGGGATTGGAGCATGGAGAGCAAGAGGAACATTGGGGATGGTAGCCTGGAGGCTCCAGAGTGGGTGAGGAGCCCCGGTCAGCAGAAGAGCCTGGGGTTCTAGAACAGGAGTGCGTGCAAGTGTCAGTGACCAGGGCTGGGGAGGGTGGGCACAGGTCAGTACACGGGCCCAGGGAGGGCAGGGGAGCAGGGGTCCCATGGGAAGGTGTGGGACGCAGGCAGGAAGAACTGAGAGTGGCTCCCTTGCTCTCTTGCTGACAGAACTTGCTGATAAGTACAGAGTTTCCTTCCTTAGGGTGTGGTAATGGCTTCCTGTCCAGAGTAGGGTCCTTTTGCGATGGTGAGATTTGAATAGGGCTTCTGGGTTCTTTGTACTATTCTTTTAAGTTCTTAAGTTTGACATTCTTAACCCTGGGAAGCATAGCATCTTACCCAGAACTTACAGCAGCCTCCAGCCCACAGAGGCACCAGCACCCAGGCTGGCCGGGTAGCTTGGCCCTCCCAGTCTAGAAGGCCGGGTCCGCTTGGCGAGTCCCGGCCCCGGCGTGGTGTGTATGTTGGGGCTGTATGATAGATGGCCTATAGCACAACCTTCCATACACAGGAGAAGGTCACCAGAGGTTAACCCTTCATTCCTAAGGTCCTCAATCGACGTGTGGCTCCCTTGGAACCATGAACACAGTCCGAATCAGTCCCGTCCTGGGCAAATGAGAATGTGCATGTCATTCCAGGAATCAGTGACTTTCAAGGATGTGGCTGTGGACTTCACCCAGGAGGAGTGGGGCCAGCTAGACTCCCCTCAGAGGGCCTTGTACCGTGACGTGATGCTGGAGAACTACCAGAACCTTCTTTCCCTGGGTAAGACAGCTCCTCGAAGCCCAGTGTGCAGTCTGGCCATTCTGCCATGCCATAGGTATTACCAAGCCTCCCTCCGGTGCCGGCCCTGGTGCAGGCCCTGCAGGATGTGGGAGATGTGGCTGCTGCACTCACACTGGGGCTGGGCAGTGCATGTCACTGCCAGCATCCTTGCCTGAGGTGGGGCTGGTCCCGGTCTGGAGCCAGAAGAGAGGGAGAGGGTGGACAGGGGCCTGGGAGCCCAGCCTGCCCTGGAGCTTTCCGAGGGAGACAGGGCAGGGCCTCAGTACCTATGGGGTCCTCAGAGTGCACCCCTGAGTTTGGGTTCTGAGTGTAAGATCCCCCATCCCTGGGGATGGCACACACCTCGGGTGCTGGCCCGGACAGCCCCACCCTGGGGAGCCACACAGAACCACACACACCACTTCCTCCCTGCAAGCAGGACCCCCAGTCTGTAAGCCGGATGTGATCTCCCACCTGGAACGAGGCGAGGAGCCGTGGCAGATGCCCAGAGAAGTCCCTGGAGGGGCTTATTCAGGTGAGTGGGGGACACAGTGGAAGGATGTGCAGACTCCTGCCTCACAGGACCACCCCCCCACCCCGCCTCCTTGTGGTCCTGCTTCCCTTCCTTCCTTCAACACACACAGCACCAATGGCATGTGGGGAACCCTGCTAGAAATACAGCGGTGAGCAAAACAGGCAAAGACATCTGCCTTCAACTGGCAGGAGACAGAAATCATGTCTATATCTCTGGAAACATTTCACAAGTGGCACTTGTTGGATGGACAGGGGCGGGGAGTATGTGTGGACCTGGGGTCCAGGGCCTCCCTCACCGAGAAGGAGGCAGAGTCAGCCTGGGGGTGCAGAGAGGTGGGGATCACAGTTCGCAGAGGTGACTCAGAGGGGGACAGCCCTCCAGGGATGTGAAGCTGACAAGAGATAAATTTAGCTTTTAAAGAAATGTACATACATCTCAGGGCTAGAGCACACATTTACAGTTTGCAAGCGTTCTGAAGGAAAGACCGAAGAGAGGCGGTCTGGGGGCAGTCTCTTCCCTCCTGGCACCAGGGAGAATTTAGATATAATTAGCATTTCTGGACTTGTGTTTACCCCGTGTTCACGCCCAGCCCCGACCCAGTTCCAACACACAGCCGTCTCTCAGTTGATGTCTCAATAAGTCATGTCCAACTGCCAGACCCCGTGAGCCCTGCTCCGGCCCTCACCCCCTGGCTCAATTTGGAGTTCCCCGGTTCCTCCTCCTCCCCGCCCCTTGTGGGCTTGCGGTCCATCTCACCCAAGATGCGAGATGCGAGCCCCTTGGCTCTGGCCCTCGGGCCTTCGGGTGCTCTGGCTGTTGGCCGGCCCTCTCTTCTCTGTGCTTATCGGAGCCCCTGTCTGACCTCAGTCTGGGCTCTAGTGGCAGGGTTCTGCCTGCTTACGGAAGATTGCATTTCCCGTTTCTTATAGAAGGGGAGCCCGGGCCTGGGGTGAAGGACAGGTCGTGTCAACAGCAGGGCGTTTACAAGGAAGAGCCTTGCCAGGAGCCCATCACCGAGCCACTGGGGCGGTCCAGGGTCCAGAGCCCTGGTCCAGGCGTCGGGCAGGCCCGCGAGGGCCCCGCAGCTGCTCCCGTGCGGGGTGAGGCTGCGCTGCGGAGGTCAGCACCAGGCAGCAGTGGGGACGCTCCCCCAGAGGGGCGCTGGCACAGCCACAAGGCTTCGGAGAAGGATTTCCCCCCTGGGTGCACCCTCTTCACCCCCCAGACCATTCCTGCCCAAGGAGACCCTCCTGACGGGCCCACCGACAGCCTCCAGTCCGGCGAGGCGGCCCCCAGGCAGCGGAGCGCGGGCCCGGGGAGAGGCCCCGGCAAGCCCGGCGAGCGCGGCGAACACCCACCGGCGAGCCGGCAGCGGGGGGCGGCGGCCGGGGCCGGCCTCTTGGCGTGCAGCGAGTGTGGGAAGGCTTTCCGGCGGAGCTCGTCCCTGACCCTGCACCGGCGGTGGCACGCCCGGGAGAAAGCCTACAAATGCCACGAGTGCGGCAAGGCCTTCACCTGGAGCACCAACCTCATCGAGCACCAGCGCATCCACACCGGGGAGAAGCCGTTCTTCTGCGGCGAGTGCGGGAAGGCCTTCAGCTGCCACTCATCGCTGAATGTGCACCACCGGATCCACACGGGCGAGCGGCCCTACAAGTGCAGCGCCTGCGAGAAGGCCTTCAGCTGCAGCTCGCTGCTCAACATGCACCTGCGCGTGCACACGGGCGAGAAGCCGTACCAGTGCAGTGCGTGCGGCAAGGCCTTCAACCAGAGGACGCACCTGACGCGCCACCAGCGCATCCACACCGGCGAGAAACCCTACCAGTGCGGCGCGTGCGGCAAGGCCTTCACCTGCCACTCGTCCCTGACCGTGCACGAGAAGATCCACAACGGGGACAAGCCGTTCAAGTGCGGCGAGTGCGGCAAGGCCTTCAGCAGCCGCTCGCGCCTCACGCTGCACCAGCGCATCCACACGGGCGAGAAGCCGTTCAAGTGTGGCGAGTGCGGCAAGGCCTTCAGCTGCCACTCCTACCTCGTCGTGCACCAGCGCATCCACAGCGGCGAGAAGCCATTCAAGTGCAACGAGTGTGGCAAGGCCTTCAGCTCCCACTCCTACCTCATCGTGCACCAGCGCATCCACACCGGGGAGAAGCCCTTTGACTGCAGCCGCTGCTGGAAGGCTTTCAGCTGCCACTCGTCCCTCATCGTGCACCAGCGCATCCACACTGGGGAGAAGCCCTACAAATGTGGCGAGTGCGGCAAGGCCTTCAGCCAGAATCACTGTCTCATCAAACATCAGAAGATCCACGCTGGGGAGAAGTCATTCAGATGTAACGAGTGTGGGGAAATGTTCGGCTGGAGCGCCCACCTCATGGAACACCAGAGAAGACACAGTGAGGAGAAACCCTTTGCCATCCAGTTCAACGAGCACCTGCTGAGCACCTACTACGTGCCGGGAGGCCTGCTAGGCACGGGGGGCGCGGGCGTGAGCGGCGTGGATCCGATTGATGCCCTGGATGTGGCAAAGCTCCTGTGTGCAGTGCAGCCCTCAGCCAGCAGGACTTCACCGCTGGGCAGCGAGCCTGGAAATTAGTGCAATGTGCCCGCCCTCAGCCTTGCTCCTTCCCTAGAAAGCACAGCAGCTCGGATATGCACAGCCTGCCCGTGCCTCCACAGTAGAGACTGGCCCTACCGCCTGTGCCCATGTCCCACGCGCTGGGACAACTCTCTCAGAGGTCATCGCCACCCCAGTGAGCATTCCACTGTAGGAGAGAAGAGCCGAGGGCCATCTGAGGATGTCCCGTCGTCCTGCTTTCCTTAATGAGCTTGCAAGACACTGACACGGAGAATAGGTCTTTCCTGCAGACAGAAAGAAGGTATATTGATCATTGTGTCCTCGGACAGCCTCCTGGCATGATCTCGATCAGGAATTTCCTTTGTACACGATTATGTTTAGAATGATAATGATGATAATAAAAACAAACAGAAGAGTTATGAACAGTATTCCAAGTGAACGTTAGTATATTTCAGGAGGGGAGAATGATCTTGAATGGTGAGTGTTTAGGAAAAGGCAGATTTCCTGGACTCACCTCACTGAAGCAGCTCTACCGCAGAGTCATCTGGTAGTGACAGCTCCTCTGCCTCGGGAGCATGGCCCGGCTTCGGCGCAGCCGGGTCCTGACGTGCCAGCATCAGGCCTGGCCATCTAGTCCCCACTGGGAAATGGCAAGCACACAGGTGGGTGCTCGGCGTCCATCCAGGGTCTGGTGTTGGGATAGATGTGTCTAGAAGCGCGCCTTCACCCTGCAGGGCCTCCCTCTGCTCCAGTGAGCTCAGCTCGCCGGCTCAGCCCTATGGTAGGAGCCCCTCCATGGAGCCTGTCCCGTGTTCTCTGCAGCGGTGGGCGGGGTTCATCTGGAATTAATGTTCGTTCCGCTCAGTCCTAAGCAAGTCTAAGCTGCTTTCTCAGTGATAATACTTTACATTTATATAGAGAGCTATAGTTTATGAAATGCTTTTTAGTATACTTTTTAAATTATGGCAGCAAAATAACTACATTTCGGGAAATGTGGAAGTAAGGAAAAAGACCCCCATAATTCCTAATAAACTGCATTTCGCACTTTGATACATTACCTTCTGCTTGTTTCAAAATGGATTTTTACATTACTGCAAATATAGTGTATATATCATTTTAATCTTTTTTTTCCACCTAGCTGCATAGCAGAATTTTTCCCCACGTAACTGAACTGTCTGGAGTTATAATTCTCAGTGGAGAACATCCATTAGATGTTCTTTTGTTGGATGTTGAGGTTATTTCCATGTTTTCACTATTATAGATCATTTCACTGTTATAACCCATTCTTCATAGAGCATCTTTTTGCATTATACTTCTTTAGCGTTTTCTTAGATTTCTAAAAGTGAAAATTTTGAGATAAAGGAAATGAACAACCTCAGGAATCATTTTTGTATGGTTTTGGTGGTGTGTAAAGTCACACCATTTCATTAGGAAGAAATCGTCAGCAATAGTGGTCAGGTAGGAACGTCCCCCGCATGGCATCTCCCAGAGACGGGGGTCTCCCTGCTCAAAGCTGGGTGTCCAGACAGTTTTCGTTCAGGGCACGGTGACCACACAGCGATGCTCCTGGGCACCTGCCACCCCACTGCGTTCCTCCAGAGTGTGCAAGCCGGCCTCCCGTAACACGGTCCCCGGGGTCTCATCGTGGCAGTCACAGTCGCTTATCTGACAAGTAGGAAAAGTCCTATTGTACAGCTGCGTTTGTAAAAGACAAATACAGTCTGGGCTTAGTTCATCATTATCACACTCATTTTTCTCCTTACTTCAAAAGAACTTAAAATGAAAACATCTCTGTGGGGCCTTGGACACAGTGGCTGCTGTCGGCCCTGCAGTGAGTACTTCTAGGTACTGAGCTGAGTGGCACCTTATTATCACCGTACTTTGCACCTTCAATAACTAATGAGGTTGGATATTGAACATGCTTTGATTCTTGGTCTTTTATCTTGAAAATAATTTGAATATACCCTTCCCCCTCTTTTCATTGGAGACTTGATGTCTTTCTTTCATTTACATATAAACTTTTTTTTTCCCTGCTTACACAAGCAATATGTATGTGCTGAAGAAATTTGGAAAAATATTCAGGAAATTGTAAGAATGAAAGTACCCCTCAGTATCAGTTCATAGGCCACCGCCAGAGGTGCATTTACTTCTGGTTCTTTTCTGTGCACAAAGAGTATGCCTTTGCTTTTAAGGCAAAACTAGATTCATTCTCTGCATGTTATTTTTATCTTTTTCCATGTAACGTTTTATGGTGAGCATTTTCCACATTACAAAATATTTTTCAGAAACATTATTGATGGCTGTATCTTTCTCTGTCTTCTCATTGTATCAGGATTGATCTGTTCCTTTATTGTTGAACATCATTTTCTGTACCTATAAATAATTCTGGAACATAAATGCCGTTTTGCCCTTTGATCACTTCCTCAGAATGAATTCTGAGAAGTGGAGTTCATGGGCAGAGTTCACAAACATTGCAAAGCTGTTTCTAGGTCGAACCCAGCACGACATTCTTAATTCTCCCATGTGGGCCCCAAGAGCATCCCTTTCCCTGCAGCCTTGCACATACTTGGCTTCATCTCCACTTTTTGTATTTACCATGTTGATACATCAAGAGTGTTAACTGGTTCATGTTTTTTGACCTTTTTCTTCTCTTTGTATGAATTGTCTATTCCATTCTTTGTTCTTATACACACACACACACACACACACATAGCACCTTGGCACATACATTTTTATCTTTGTTACCACATTTTTAATGTACAGAGATGTTCAAATTCTGTGCAATTGAGTCTTTTTGGTCTTTTTCTTTATATTTTTCCTTGGCCCTTAGAAAGCCCCTTCTTTAAATCCTTTTTTGGTTCCATATTTTGCATTTAACTCTTACATCCATCTGTTTGGGATGCAGGTCCCTGCATCATTCTAGAATGGCATTCTTCACTGTTCCTTAGACCTCTCTTTTCTGTTTGTAGCTTCATAATTCACTTTATATGTAGTAGGACTGACCAGGACAGTATTTTCAGTAGGCTTTTTAAAGGGTTTTTTAAAAATCTGTTCTTCCAGATAACCCAGGATTCTTTTTCTCAGAGCTCAACCTCTTCTTGCCCCTGCACACCTCATTGGGATTTTGATTAGAATTAACTAGTGTGTGAAGAATTCCAACAGTTCTATATAACATTCAATCTTCGCATCAAAGCACCAGTCATTCAAATCTGCCTCTAACCATCAGAAAAGCCGTATAGTTTTTTCTTCGTAGGTGTTCTTACATATATGTTCAATACATATGTTTATTCTTGAGTTCATTCTAATTTTGTGGGTTTTCTAAGTCGAGTCTTTCTGTTTTATGTAGGACAACTATTGATTGTATATATCTTTTTGTATATTTATTTTATATCTAGCAACTTCATTGAATTATTCTAGGTCTCTAACAATTTACTATTTTATTGCACTTTCTAGGTAATCTGTCATATAACCTGGAAATAAAAAGCTTGCCTCTCCTTTTCATATAGATAGCCTTTTGTTTTGTTTCTTTTTAAAACCCATGTTGGCTAGCGCTTCCAGAACAGCACTCAGTGTTGGTGGCAGTGGTCATCTGTGGCAGATTCTATTTGGGGTAGGGGACCAACGTGTGCCACCTCAAAACACTTTGACCTCTAAAGACTCTGTTACAGCCGGGGTGACCACATGGCCCAATTCTGAACAACAAGGCTCAGGTGGAAATCTGCTAAGATTTGGGGAAAGTCTTTGCTTTGTATTCCTCCCCCTCCCCTTCTTCCTGCCTGGAACTTGGATGCAATGCCTGGAGGTATAGTAGCCATCTTGTAACCATGAGATAACTGAGGACAAAAGTCACATGTAGTGAAATGGAAAAATAGAAGGATCCTAGGCCTTGGAAGAAATTTTTGAGCAGCTATTTCAGCCACCAACATTCAACTTTCTGAGTTCTTGTGTATAAGAAAATAAACAACTTAAGTCCATTTGTCATTCCTCACAGTTATTTCATTCCTCACTGGCACAGCATCTGGACCTTTATCTTGACTTGAAGGGAGACAGATCTGCTCTTTCACCATTAGGTGAAATGCCAACTGTTGGCCATGACTGCTTGTTTATCACATTAATGAACTATCTTTATAGACCTGATTTGCTAAGACTTAAAAGGTCAGGACTGGATGCTGATTTTTACCAAACACCTTCTTGGCATACCTCAAAAATGATTCTATGGGTTTCCTACCTTGTTATGAAGATATAATTGGATTTATAAAAAGATTTTTTAACATTCTATCTTCTCTGCATTACTAAAATAAACCCCATTCACCAGGGGTGCATTTACATTTACTACACATGAACTCACTTCTCTAAGGCTTTGGGTGCAACAAGCAGAATTGTTCAACAGGGAGCCCAAGATTTCATTCAGGTTTTGCCTGGCAGTGAACAACCTGGGATGGGAATTTCTCCTGCACTCGGCAGGAAGCGTTGCCCCAAATTCAGCTCCTCTCAGCAGCTAGACACCACTGCTAGGATCGTTCTCCTGCTTGCTCAAAAAAAAGGTGAAGTGGAGGTGGGAGGCCTCCCCAAGAACATGGCATGGTGGCTGGGATGGAACCCATAGAAGATCCCAATTTACAGGATGTCTGCAAGGAGATGCACCAGATGCTACCGATTTCTAGATGATGAGTTAGGACTGACTTAATGTGAATTGTTAAAACAACAGATACTTATTTTGTAACTAGTACAATGAGCAAAATATAGGGTCCATAGCTCTTCCTATAGCTCTTCTCCAGAATGACACTGTTGTTCCTATCCTGACCAAAGCTGTGATGTGACCGACAGGAGGGAGCCCAGGAGCACACATCTGGTCCCAGCCAAGCCCACCCCCTCCACCCCGGGGCTGGCAGCAAGCCTCGCTCCTTGCCAGTCTGCCTCCAGGGAGACTGTCGCTCCTTGCCAGTCTGCCTCCAGTGGGAGCCACAGGCAGAGACCGCCAGCTAAGAATGAGGGCAGTGGGACAAAAGAGAGTCGGCCTTTGCGCCACCAGGGCACCAGAGGTCCAAGAGACTGTGCTGGTCAGGATGGGGGCCGCGGAAGGTGACGCGAGACCCCAGGTAGGGTTGTGGTTCAGGTTGCATTTGGGGGTTTGGGAATAGGGTGAGGGTTAGGGCTGGGGTGGGAGTTGGGGTTAGAATTAGGGTGGGCTAGGGCGCCTGGGTGGCTCAGTTGGTTAAGCGACTGCCTTCGGCTCAGGTCATGATCCTGGAGTCCCTGGATCGAGTCCCGGATCGGGCTCCCTGCTCGGCAGGGAGTCTGCTTCTCCCTCTGACCCTCCCCCCTCTCATGTGCTTGCTCTCTCTCATTCTCTCTCTCTCAAATAAATAAATTAAAAAAAAAAAATCTTTAAAAAAGAATTAGGGTGGGCTATTTTTCATGCCATGCATACCTTTTAGAGCAAGGAAAAGGATGCCTTGCTCATGCCTATGAGTGCTGGGGCCAACTGAAATTGTACAGCTGTGTCCATACGAGTCCCACGAGCCCATAATTACTCATTCGAGGACCACAGATTTGCAGGCCAATCGGCCCGTCTCAGCAGAAGTTAGAGTTAATTCCAAGCCAGTATCATTTAGGCACAAAAGCCAACTGGCACCCTTTTCGTACTCTAATTGTGTAAATCCTTTCAGTAAAATTTTGAATTTCCAATTGAGTCAGGTTGGAGATGTCTGTTTCCATTTCAGTTTCCTCCCCTTATGAGATCATTTTGGGGGTGGTTCTGGGGTGTTCTCAGGGGAGTCCTCTCCCCTGCCCCTGGTAGGGTACATCTTTCTGCAGGCACCACTCTCAGGGTGCACCCAATGGCGATTATCACTTCGTTGGCTTTATTGGCCCCGGGGTGAATCTGGGAGCAGAGAAGCCCTTTAGCATGTTTATCTGCAGCTGTACCGCAGAGGACTCATGGTCACTGTGGGTCCATTTGCAATGATCCCCACTGAGTTATGGTGAGTTGTGTCAGGGTCCCCAGGACCCCCTCAGGCTTGATGATCAAAAGAAGGACTCACGAGGCTCGGAAAGAGTTGCGGTTGATTACCGTGGAAGGATACAGATTCAAATGTGCAAAGGAAAAATGCACATGGGGGCAACAGCCAGGAGAGGCCAGGGGCGCACCCCCTGGTGTCCCCCTGCAGTGGAATTGCACGGGACCATGCTCATCTCCCAGCAACACGTGACCACACGGGCAAAGGCTGCTGACTAGGAAAGCACAGCAAGCCTTAGCGGCCAGGGGCACACAGCACCCACAGGACTGACTCCAGCTCCTACCTTCCCCTCCCACTCCAGAGCAAAAGCACACGTTCACAATAAATTGCATTCTTGGGATAAACTTCTCTGGTCAAACTGGGACACAGAGCCCAAGGCCTCAGGCATACATGAACGCTCTGACCCGCAGAACAATCTAAGGGCTCAGAGATGATCTGAAGGAAGGGTTTTCTTTGGGATGTGCAGGTTTGAGCGACCCAGGCCTGCTGAGTCAATGCTTTCCTGCCCAGGTGTCCTCCAGCCCTTTAGGAGGGCCCAGGGGAAAACGTGTGGGGCCATTTTCCCTGAGGGTTTGTGCCATGGAATGCCTTGCACATTTTCACCTATTGTGCTAAGAATCAGGATCTCCATACAGTAGATGCAAAGGCATTTTGGCCTCGAAGCATCGCAATGAGCCATCTGCTCTTAAGACTGTGGCCCCTAGCACATCATCTGGTGACTGCTTGTCCCCACAATGCCCTCCCAATGGTCCCATATGACCCAGGGTATCGGCACCTTGTAGAACAAGCGTCTGCCTGCTTGAGACACACCCAACGCTTACAGAGTAAGAGACCTTCCCCTGACCCTTTATACTAGAGGAGAAACCTAGGGGCTCAATCCCACGACCCTGAGATCATGACATAAAATCTTTTAAAAATAAAATAAATAAATTCTATTATTTATTTATTTTAAAGATTTTATTTATTTATTTGACAGAGAGACACAGCGAGAGTGGGAACACAAGCAGGGGGAGTGGGAGAGGGAGAAGCAGGCTTCCTGCCGAGCAGGGAGCCCGATGCGGGGCTCGATCCCAGGACCCTGGGATCATGACTTGAGCTGAAGGCAGATGCCCAACCAATTGAGCCACCCAGGGGCCCCTAAATTCTATTTTTTAAAAAACTTGACCTGAATGTTTTACCCTGGGGCCTTTCTAAAGGGCTCGATGACACCATAACCCAATGGAGATCATTGTAAAATGGACCAACATTTAGTAATTGTGCTAAAGGGCATCTCGGCTCCCAGGTTAGGCCTGGGCCCTTAAAGTCAACAGGGTAGTCATCACCGTTGGTGGAGGGGGTGCCCTAATACTGACAATATGGACTGGAAGAGGCAGCCCACAACCATGAGCACATCCTAAGGGAACTATAGAAGCTACAGGATATCTCTGAAGTATATCCTAAGACCACACACACTCTCTGCAAGGGGAGAAGTTTTGCCAGCAGGCTGGGTCCGAGGACCCACAGGGGGACCCTCAGGACCAGCCGAGAGGGTCCTTGGCTTCATGCAGGACGGAAATCAAACACAAGCCAGCAGGAGGTGAGAGCTGAATTTATTGACGATAAAGAGAGAGCAGATAGAGACGGAGCATCTGGGAGACTAGGGAAGGAAAGAAGCATGAGCCTCGTCTTTGGGGTTTGGGGTCTGGGGCCTTCTTATTGAGGATCATGGTCTGATGCGCGAGTCTTCTCAGGCATCCAGGAACTGGTCAGAACAAAGACAAGGGCCCAGGTGCTATTCCTCGGATCAGGGGGGTCCTGGCGACGAGATGTCAAGCACCGGTGATCTGGAATGCACATAGGATGGCTTTGCCTGGTCATTCTCACCTGGTCCCATTCTTAGATGTTATCTGTTCTAGAGAAATCATTAACACCTCGTCCCTTACAAGGACGTACACTATTTGCATTCTGAGGCCTGTGTGAAGTGCGGTTGCAGGTCCCAGCAAGAGTAGAAGCAGGAATTAGGAGCAAAAAGCAGGTTTTTGTGGAGTCCTTCAGTTTCCCCATCACAGAAGGAGAAACTGAAACAGAGGTCTGTGATTTGGTTCCATCCAATTTTCAACATTTAATGAACAATTTTGGATTTAGGCCAGGAAAAAGGGCACTGCCTGGCTTCTGCACCTGCATTATACTGGCTCTGAATTAACTTTAACTGCTGCCAAGATGCCCTGATTGGCCAGTAAATCTCATCACCCCCCACAAACTAGTAATTTGTTATATGGGATCCACTAGACTCACAGAAATGGACACATCCTGCCCACCCTTCCCAGCATTCATGGCCATGACCTTGGCACTTCCCTTGCTTCATCAAATGAGTGTGGCCTGGAAACTGGTCCGCCCTATTGCCACAGACATTGATGTGTGTGTCCTCACCTTGTGGGTACTTTGGTGGGGGGGATGTCAATTATTGAAGCAACCTAGCATAGTTCATTGGGTACATGATTTTACTGAACACTCCAAGGACTGGGAGCCCTAGTGTGTCTGTGTGTGATTGAAAAATGCCCCAGGACTTTGTCTTCTCATCCCATGGCACCAAACCCTTCAACCAAGGAAAGACCCCATTTCAGAATGTCCATGCCTGCCCCCCACCACACCTGGTATTGGCAAATTTCCAACATAGGCTTCCCCAATAATCAGATTTCAGGCAAGACTCCAGGATGGGGCGCCTGGCTGGCTCGGTCAGTGGAGCATACGATTGATCTCAGAGTTGTGAGTTCGAGCCCCATGTTGGGTGTAGAGCTCACTTTAAAAAAAATCTTTGAAACACCTGGGTGTCTCAGTCAATTAAGCATCCAACTCTTTTTTTTTTTTTAATATTTTTTTTTAATTTTTTATTGTTATGTTAATCCCCATACATTACATCATTAGTTTTAGATATAGTGTTCCATGATTCATTGTTTGTGCATAACACCCAGTGCTCCATGCAGAACGTGCCCTCCTCAATACCCATCACCAGGCTAACCCATCCTCCCACCCCCCTCCCCTCTAGAACCCTCAGTTTGTTTTTCAGAGTCCATTGTCTCTCATGGTTCGTCTACCCCTCCGATTTCCCCCCCTTCATTCTTCCCCTCCTGCTACATTCTTCTCCTTTTTTTTTTTCTTTCTTAACATATATTGCATTATTTGTTTCTGAGGTACAGATCTGAGATTCAACAGTCTTGCACAATTCACAGTGCTTACCAGAGCACATACCCTCCCCAGTGTCCATCACCCAGTCACCCCATCCCTCCCACCCCACCCCCCACTCCAGCAACCCTCAGTTTGTTTCCTGAGATTAAGAATTCCTCCTATCAGTGAGGTCATATGATACATGTCTTTCTCTGTTTGACTTATTTCGCTCAGCATAATACCCTCCAGTTCCATCCACGTCGTTGCAAATGGTAAGATCTCATTCCTTTTGATGGCTGCATAATATTCCATTGTATATATATACCACATCTTCTTTATCCATTCGTCTGTTGATGGACATCTTGGCTCTTTCCACAGTTTGGCTATTGTGGACATTGCTGCTATAAAGGGTGCACGTACCCTTTTGGATCCCTACTTTTGTATCTTTGGGGTAAATACCCAGTAGTGCAATTGCTGGATCACATGGTAGCTCTATTTTCAACTTTTTGAGGAACCTCCATACTGTTTTCCAGAGTGGCTGCACCAGCTTGCATTCCCACCAACAGTGTAGGAGGGTTCCCCTTTCTCCGCATCCCCGCCAACATCTGTCATTTCCTGACTTGTTAATTTTAGCCATTCTGACTGGTGTGAGGTGGTATCTCATTGAGGTTTTGATTTGGATTTCCCTGATGCCGAGCGATATTGAGCACTTTTTCATGTGTCTGTTGGCCATTTGGATGTCTTCTTTGGAAAAATGTCTGTTCATGTCTTCTGCCCATTTCTTGATTGGATTCTTTGTTCTTTTGGTGTTGAGTTTGATAAGTTCTTTATAGATTTTGGATACTAGCCCTTTAGCTGATATGTCATTTGCAAATATCTTCTCCCATTCTGTCGCTTGTCTTTTGGTTTTGTTGACTGTTTCCTTTGCTTTGCAAAAGCTTTTTATCTTGATGAAGTCCCAATAGTTCATTTTTGCCCTTGCTTCCCTTGCCTTTGGCGATGTTTCTAGGAAGAAGTTGCTGTGGCTGAGGTCGAAGAGGTTGCTGCCTGTGTTCTCCTTTAGGATTTTGATGGACTCCTGTCTCACATTGAGGTCTTTCAACCATTTGGAGTCTATTTTTGTGTGTGGTGTAAGGAAATGGTCCAGTTTCATTCTTCTGCATGTGGCTGTCCAATTTTCCCAACACCATTTGTCGAAGAGACTGTCTTTTTTTCCATTGGACATTCTTTCCTGCTTTGTCAAAGATTAGTTGACCATAGAGTTGAGGGTCCATTTCTGGGCTCTCTATTCAGTTCCACTGATCAATGTGTCTGTTTTTGTGCCAGTACCATACTGTCTTGATGATGACAGCTTTGTAATAGAGCTGGAAGTCCGGAATTGTGATGCCGCCAGCTTTGCTTTTCTTTTTCAACGTTCCTCTGGCTATGCGGGGTCTTTTCTGGTTCCATACAAATTTTAGGATTATTTGTTCCATTTCTTTGAAAAAAGTGGATGGTATTTTGATGGGGATTGCATTGAATGTGTAGATTGCTCTAGGTAGCATTGACATCTTCACAATATTTGTTCTTCCAATCCATGAGCATGGTACGTTTTTCCATTTCTTTGTGTCTTCCTCAATTTCTTTCATGAGTATTTTATAGTTTTCTGAGTACAGATCCTTTGCCTCTTTGGTTAGATTTATTCCTAGGTATCTTATGGTTTTGGGTGCAATTGTAAATGGGATCGACTCCTTAATTTCTCTTTCTTCTGACTTGTTGTTGGTGTATAGGAATGCCACTGACTTCTGAAGCATCCAACTCTTGATCTTGGCTCACGTCTTGATCTCAGGGTCATGATGAGTTCAGACCCTGAGCTGGGCTCCACACTGGGTGCAGAGCCTACTTAAAAAAAAATCTGGGGTGCCTGGGTGGCTCAGTCATTAAACATCTGCCTTTGGCTCAGGCCATGATCCCAGGAAGCCTGCTTCTCCCTCTCCCCCTCCCCCTGCTTGTGTTCCCTTTCTCGCTGTCTCTCTCTCTCTCTCTGTCTTTTTAAAAAAATCTTTACTAAAAAAAAAGAACCCCGGGGGCGCCTGGGTGGCTCAGTCGTTAAGCGTCTGCCTTCAGCTCAGGTCATGATCCCAGGGTCCTGGGATCGAGCCCCGCATCGGGCTCCCTGCTCTGTGGGAAGCCTGTTTCTCCCTCTCCCACTCTCCCTGCTTGTGTTCCCTCTCTCACTGTTTCTCTCTCTGTTAAAAATAAAAAAAATCTTTAAAAAAAAAAAAAAAAAGAACCCCGGAGCTCCAGGCTCTCTTAGAACAGGTTATAAAGAACATCCAACTTTCTCTCCCCAAACCCAAATCTTCAAGGTGTAGGACCCCCATTGTAGCCTCTGAACTCAGGCAACTAATCCAGCCTTGTTAGGGACACAACAAGCCCCTGGGCCCTGGGCACTACTGGGGACAATCGTGCTATACAAACATGGTGGTCCATTGGTCTGTGCACACCAAGCAACGTTTTTGGTCTTAACTGATCCTGGATCCTGAAGATCCCACTGAGTTTAAAGGCGGAACTCCTTATGTCCTCTAGGACATTATCACACATAAAATAGAGTGTGGACAAGCTACCTTATTATTCCAGTGGTTCTGGCTTCCTTTCCCCCAGGATTTCCCATTATGGGATTGAAGTTCTATTTGGAATAAAATAAAAAATTTGCCCCTCACTATTGGCCTCATCAGATTGGACCCATTAACATTGTTTAATATGGCCCAGTCTTCATCAAAACAGGGACTTCAAGGACGAGATCCATTACACAAGGTGTATTAAGAGAAGGGTCCACTCTTTCTCCATTTAACAGCCCAGCTTACTTTGCTTTTCAACCCAGAAAGTACAAACAGCACCTCATTGTGAATTGCTGCGACCTTAATCGATGGTCAACTAAGGTCCTATCCCTAACACAGCTGAAATGATGCTGGCCATTCAATCGTCCACTGGCCAGTACCCTGTTGTTATAATCTGCCGAATATAGTCTATACAGCCCTTGTTCCAACAGCCTCTTAGATGCTACTCACATTCACTTGTTTTTCTAGTTCCTTCTAGAAGGGACACAACACTCCATTACTTGATTGCCGTATGGAGTAACCACTCCTGTGCCAGCAGAAAATTGAGGGGAGATTCAGGGGACACTTTCACATAGAACATGGAGGGGGAGATGGGATAGCATCCCACATAAGGGTCAGGGCCCTATGTCTCAGTGAAATTCTCACACATCAACTGGTCCCCACTATACCCATGCAGATCGGGGTCTAGCCAATGCACCCACATGATGCAAATGGTATCACTCGGCCTTCTGGCTTTTCTCAGCTGGCTATGCCTACTTTGGGGAATAATCTGGGCCTGGGACACTGCATCCCATTGTGGGGGGCCCCACCTCGCAACACCAGAGCTGCTGGGCTCTGTCTCCCTCGCTTCTTCGGGCTCTTCACGCCGCTGCCACAACCAACCACTAGATGGCACCGTCGGTCCATTTCCCCCTCCGGGTCTTTGCAGTGTTGAAGGTGGTCCCAGTGGCTGTTTTAAATTCACTAGGGAATCGGCCTGACAGAAGGCAACACGTGTACTTGGAATGTCCATTGTTAGGTCTCTTGAATGAATGCCCCATGCTCACACCTCGCCTCTCAAAATGCATGTCAGACCATTAATAAAAAGCCACGAGAAGCAACCAAGATGTGCTCCAGTAGGGGAATGGACAAGTAAACTGTGGTACATCCAGACAATGGAATATTATCTAGTACTAAATTTAAAAAAAAGAGAAAAGAGCTATCAAGCCACGAAAAGTCATGGAGGAAACTTAAATGCATATTACTAAGTGAAAGAAGCCAATCTGAAAAGGCTACATACTATATAACTATAGAACATTCTGGAAAAGGCAAAACTATGGAGACAGTTAAAAGACCAGCGGTTGCCAGGGGTTGGGGGGAGGGAGGATGAATAGCTGGAGCACAGAGGATTTTGAGGGCAGCGAAAAATACCCTATGTGATACTATAATGGCGAATACATATCATTATACATTTGTCCATAGCCATACAATGTGCAACATCAAGAGGGAGCCCTATGGGCACCTGGGTGGCACAGTCGGGTAAGAGTCCAGCTCAGGGGTGCCTGGGTGGCTCAGATGGTTAAGCATCTGCCTTCAGCTCAGGTCATGGTCCCAGGGTCCTGGGATCGAGCCCCACATCGGGCTCCTGGCTCAGCGGTGAGTCTGCTTCTCCCTCTCCCTCTGCCTCTCCCACTGCTCATGCTCTCTGTCTCTGTATCTCTGTGTCTCAAATGAATAAATAAAATCTTTTTAAAAAAAAACAAAAAGAGTCCAGCTCAGCATCCGACTCTTGGTTTTTGCTCAGGTCGTGACCTCAGGGCTCAGTGCAGTCTGCTTGAGATTCTCTCTCCCTTGCCCTCTGCCCCTCCGGCTCATGCTCTCTCTCTCTCTCTAAAATAAATAAATAGTGGCGCCTGGGTGGCTCAGGTGGTTAAGCGTCTGCCTTCTGCCTTCAGCTCAGGTCGTGATCTCAGGGTCCTGGGATCGAGCCACACATCTGGCTCCCTGCTCAGCGGGGAGTCTGCTTCTCCCTCTCCTCCCCACTTGTGCTCTCTCTTGCTATCTCTATCACTATCTGTCTCTCTCTCAAATAAATAAATAAAATCTTTTTATAAATAAATAAATAAATCTTTTAAAAAGAGTGAGCCCTAATGTAAATTATGGTCTCTGGGTGTCAATGTAGGTCTAGCATTGTAACAGATGTCCTGCTTAGTGGGGGATCTTGATAGTGGGGGAGGCTGGGTGGGCAGGGAATATATGGGAAATCTCTGTACCTTCTGCTCAATTTTGCTGTGAACCTAAAACTGCTCTAAAAAATAAAGTCTATTTTTAAAAGAAAGCAAATCAAGGTATAAGGGGAAAACCTCTGAAAAAATTGACCAAGAAAATATTAACTTTAACCTATTATGGTATAAAGCAAACTGGAGGACTAAGTTTGTGCTTTGTCTTTCTATTAAACCATATTCTGTCACTTAGCTCTGATCTTGGTCTTGGAAGGCCAAAATGCTGAACATCTGATTCAACGTAATTTCTGGCATCCTTGAATTCCTGACTGAATGAAAGTGCCGTGACTGTAAGAAATTATCATTAACTCTAATCAGCTGAACTCTGACAATAATACTCTAAGGCAAATGAATTGGTGCTTTTTTTTTTTTTTTTTTTTTTTGGTTAATACCTGCATATTCACAAATAGATAAACATTAAAGTTTTAATTCGAGGTGGAATAGGGGTACCTGGCTGGCTCAGTCAGTGGAGCGTGTGACTCTTGATCTCGGGGCTGTGTGTTCGAGCCCCACGTGGGGTGTGATTACTTAAAAAATTTTTTAAATCTTTTTTAAAAATGAAGTGGAATAAAAAAGCCACTGGAGGGCGCCTGGGTGGCTCAGTCTGTTAAGCATCCCCCTTCTGCTCAGGTCATGATCCCAGGTTCCTGGGATCGAGTCTGCATCCGGCTCCCTGCTCAGTGGGGAGCCTGCTTCTCCCTCTACCTCTGCCTCTCCCCCACTGCTTGTAATCTCTCTCTCTCTCTCTTTCTGTGTGTGTCTCTCTCTCGCAAAAATAAATAAAATCTTCTTTAAAAAATCACCCCCACGTTTAAAAATAAATTAATTAAAAAATAGCCACTGGAATGTCTCATGTGGGGGTGTGTGTATGCTGTGGGCGCCTTTGGGATGACCACATCCCCATCAGTGGCCTCCTCTGTTTCCCACTGCAATCACCACCCAACGACAGACACAGACCCATGACTTCCTGACCAATAGCTGTCTCTGGGTCCCAGTGTTCAGCTCAAGGTCATTACCAACCCACTGAGGCCCTTGACCTGCCTCTAACCAACTTCCTTTTCTCTTTCTTTCTTTCTTTTTTTTTTTTTTTTTGGTTGTTGGGTTGAAATATACATAACATAAAATTTACTATCTTAAACCATTTTTAAAGGTACAGGTCAGTGGTATGAAATACATTGACATCATGGTGCAGCCATCAGCACTATCCATCATCAGAACTGTCTCCATCTTGTAAAACTGAAACTCTGGGAGCGCCTCGGTGGCTCAGTCGGTTAAGCATCCAACTCTTGGTTTCGGCTCAGGTCATGATCTCAGGGTCCTGGGATCGAGCCCTGCATCAGGCTCCCTGCTCAGCAGGGAGTCTGCTTCTCCCTCTCCCTCTGCCCCTCCCCCTCCTCGTGCTCTCTCTCTCTCTCTCTCTCTCTCAAATAAATAAATAAATATCAAAAAGAACCCTGGAACTCTGTCCCACAAAACAACTCCTTATTCTCCCCTCCCCCAGCCCCTGGCACCACCATATTCTTTCTATCTCTATGAATTTGACTACTCTTGGTGCCTCATATAAATGGAATCATACAGTAATTGTCTTTTTGTGATTGGCTTACTTCATTTCTTATAATGTCCTCAAGGTTCATCCATGTTGTAGCAGGTGTCAGAACTTCCGTTTTTAAAGCTGAATGATGTTCTGTTGTGTGTATGGAACACGTTTTGTTTATCCATTTATCCATCGATGGACATTCAGGTTGTTTCCACATATTAACTGTAGTGAAACTAACCAACTTCTTGACTAAACCAGGTGACCTCAGCCCTGCAGCGGGACTCATCCTACATTGATATCGCCCGAAGATGGACTGTCCCTGATGATGACCCCAGGTGCCCCATCCATGCCCCACTGTGCCCCATCCACCTAGATGCTCTTCCTCCCTGCCCCCCCCCTTGGGCCCTGACCTCCGCCGACACCTTCACCTACTTTTCAGTTCTCGCTCTGCCCCCAGGCCTCTGCTTACCTCATTCCACCCTGTACACCACAGCCCTCTCGGGAGGCACTGCCGAGCACGTGGGCGAACCTCACAAAAGCAACTAGCTGCCGCGTGTGTCACAAGCACCTGCTTGCTTACCTCTTCCTAGTGCAGCCTCTCTGACCACCCTTAAGAAAACCTTCAAGATGGGCGCCTGGGTGGCTCAGTTGTTAAGCATCTGCCTTCGGCTCAGGTCATGATCCCAGGGTCCTGGGATCGAGTCCCACATCGGGCTCCCTGCTCTGCGGGAAGCCTGCTTCTCCCTCTCCCACTCCCCCTGCTTGTGTTCCTGCTCTCGCTATGTCTCTGTCAAAAAAATAAATAAAATCTTTAAAAAAAAAAAAAAAGAAAACCTTCAAGACAACTCTTTCCATCTACTGTTGGCCACGTCTCTAAACCATCTTCCCAGTGGGTACAAATTCTTAATTGATTTAAGCTCAAAACAAATAGACAAACGGAAAAGAGTAACAGAAACAAAACCAACTGGTCAGACCATGAAACCAAAAGAATCTGGCACCAAAAATCAATGAAGTCCTCAAAAAGAATCAAAATCAAATTCTTGGCATGCTTGGCAATGACCCCGAGCCCAGAGAGCACAGGACCAGAGCAGGAGTCCCTGTGGGGCCCGGACTGCTAGTCAGCGGTGGCATATGAGGGATCCTAAGGTCGGTCCAGTCCGCACCAGTCAGGGCACCAGAACCTCGGGGTGGAGAATGGCTCAGACCATGAGGGGGACGATTTCATTCAGGCTACAGCAACAAGAAGAAAGTTCTCTGGTGAGGAATGTCCACGTGGAAAGGACGGGGCTTGGATTTTTCTAGACACAGGTAGACAAGGGAGTCATGAGGAAGAGTGGAGTGGGTTTTGCATGTATGAGGGCAAAGTGGTCTTTTAGAAAGTTAGCCATTTCTCGGAGCCCAGAAGGATGGGATTTCTCAACCTTCAGTGCTTTTCTGGAGCACAGGGTTCAGATAAATTTTGTCAACCTGTCCTGATGTTCTGTGTGTCTGGTTGTGTGCTTGTGTGTTTGCGGGGTGTGAGCAGGTCTCATCTCTGTGTTTCTAGAGGAGTGTGTTTGCGTGTGCATGCGTGTGTGTGTGTGTGTGTGTGTTAGCGTGAGGGGCTGCCTCGGCATCTAGTTGCCCGGCTTTAGAGGCTCTCTGTCTATTCCTGTGTGTCTGTTTGTGTGTATTTCTTGGTGTGTCTACCTCCGTGTTTGCCGTGTCAAGTGATGTCTGTGTTTATAAGGTGTACGTCTCATTGGTTCTGTGAATCTGGTGGAATGTGTGTGTGTTGCAATTTGTGCGTATGTTACCATGTCTCTGTCTGTCTGGTGGCGTGTGTGTGTCTTGGTGTGAGTCCCCGTGGGCATCTCTGAGGGAGGTGTATGCGATTGCGGAGTGAGTGTCTCTTGGTGCTTCTGTGGGTCTGGCGGTGTGCGTGTTGTGAGGCGTGTGTCTCTCTCAATGCTTCTGTAAGTTGGTGGCGGGTGTTTTTGCCTCGCAGGGTTGTGTGTCCTGTGGTTTCTCTGTGGGCCAGGATGTGTGTGTGAGCTGCAGGGAGTCTCTGTCTCGGCGCTCCTGGGGCTAGTGGTGTAGATTGTGGAATGAGTCTCTTTCTGCCTCTGTGTCGGCTGGATTTCATGTGTGTGACTTCCAGGGTGAGTGTGCTTCCCCGTCTTCCTGTGGGCTAGCTCTGTGTGTGTGTGCGTGTATGTGTGTGTGTACCAGCAGATGAATGTCTCTCTGTTTCTTTGGGTCTTGTTGTACGTGTGTGTATGTCACAGCGTGTGTGTGTGTCTCTGTGTGTGTCTGATGGAGTGTGTGTCGCTCCAGGCGATGGTCTTTGTGCGTGTGTGGAGCTCCGTCTGGGTGACGTGGGCATGGAGCTCTCTCTGTGTGCCATGTGCGTGGCAGCACGTGTGGTGTAGGATGATGGTCTCCATGTTTCTGTGTGTGGCGGGGTGCGTGTGTGGAGCCCCGTCTCTCTGTGATGTGAGCTGCGTCCCCATTTGAAACCCAGCCTGGCTCAGGCCTTCTCCAGACCCACATTCCTCCCGCTCCTTTGTGCTCTGTGCTACAAAAAATATTTGCGTTTTCCACGACTCATAATTTTTCCTCCTCAATCGCTACCAGATGTGGGTCCTGTGGTCCCCGTCCCCATGGCAACGGAGGTTCCAGCAGCCGCGGTTCCCTTCTGTGGCGCCTTCCCTGGAAGCTGGCACTGCCGCGGGCCGAGGGGGGGGGGGCGGGAGGAAGCGGCTGTCGGGCGGGGGCGGGGTTGTTGAGGGTCCTGGCAGCTCCCTCCCCAGGGGGCTACCCGGATCATCCTGGGGGGTTTCTTGGCCTGGTTCCTGGAGGCCACAGCATCCTGCCCGCAGTGGGGGCAGGCGGCAGAGGCTGGCTGCTGGAAGTACGGGAGGTGCCCCTGCTCTGTGAGGCACCCACTCCGAGGGGATCCCGAAGGTCAAGGTCTTGGGCACCTGGAGGGTTCCCGGGGCAGGGAGATCAGGGGCCCCAGGAAAGGCCCCGTCTATGTGACCACTCTGGTTGCCCCACACCGTGCTGACCCAGACTGCGGGGACAGGGAGAGCTAGAGCTAAGGTGTGGGGGTCAGGGAGGGTCAATGTGGGCCTCCCTGGGGGTGGGGGGTGCAGAGCAAGACTGTCGCCTCAACCACCGCACTGCCCTCCCCCACCCCCCTCAGTCACTCCCCTGCCTTTGCTGGGCCCAGCTGGGCATCTGCCCCTCCTGGTCATCTTCAAGCCTGCGTTCTCAACCCCAGCAGCCAGCAGGGCCTGGTGCCCGAAAGCATCAGAGGCGACCAGCCACAGAGCCACGGCTGGGAGGGTGCCCGGCTGGCCAGAGGGAAGCCTGCATTCCACATGCTCCTGACCAGGCCAAATGCCAGGACTATGTCCACGAAAGCCACATCAGATGTCCCGCCCACTGCATGAGGACATCTCCACTCAGGTGCTAAGCCCCTGTATGGGTCACTGAAGTTGACCTCAATGTGATCCCTGAGCTGCCGGCGTTGGTCAGACCCTATGCTATGCTGGGAGCTGCAGGAAGGTCGGAGGGCGGGGGGGGGGCTCTGGGGAGATGATTGGAGGATCTTGGCAGAATCTCCCGATCAAAATTGCTGGGCATCAAGATGGAAAGAGACCTGCTGGGCAGAGGCACGGGGATGGGAGAAACCCAGATGGACAGAGGCCAGTGGGTACCCTAGAAATTAAGGCTTTGTAGCCCAGGCAGGTCACTGGGGAGGCCTGCCGTACGGCCAGAAGCAGTGAAGATGCTGCGGCTCGGGGGGGGGGGGGGGGGGGGCCGTAAATGGTCACAGATAGAAGTCTGGGCCAGAGCAGGGACCGCCTGCGAGGCCAGCCAGGGCTCTGGGCCAGGCACGCTCCCTTCCCTCTCCCCCGCCTCCCTCAGCTTGGTGGGGAGGGCGGGTGAGAGTTTCCGGCTGAGGACAAGGAGCCCATTGAGGCAGACAGCAGGGCTCTGTGCAGGGCCAGACCATCTTGTTTGTGCCTGACGAGGCCTGGCTGGAGCTGTGCCTGTGGCCCACTGCCCCCTGGCCCCAGCCTCTGACCTGCCCCAGCCACACCAAACAGCTCGGAACCCCCAAGTGTAACAGCAGTGGCCGGTGGGAGAAGCACAGTTCAGAAGCAGCCCCAGGCGCAAACTCCCTGTAGCCAAGGGACTCCGCCTTATCTGTTCTGGTCCATCGTTCATCCTAGGCTTCCAGGCGAGAATGGGGTGGGCCAAGGTGGGTGCCCAATAAACTTGATAAATAAATGATGGGCCGATGGACACCACCCACTTCCAACTTGGTCCCAAGAAACCCACACCTGGGCTTCCAGGCTCCGCTTAGGTAGAGGAATCTTGCGCATGCGTGCTGGCTGGAAGAGGTCACACGAATTCTTTGAGGGAAGATCCTTGCACGAGGAAGCGCAGATAGGAAGCAAGCAAAGCACAGGAGAAAAAAAAGGCACTTTATTAAGAAAGCTTTGGCCAAGCCCCTGCCGGGAGGAGCCCATCCTGGGGCACCCGGATGGGGTGGGAGCAGCCCTGCCGGGGGCCTATAAATACATCTCCTCGGACCACTGGAGTCGCCCCTCGGATTCCCGCGGCATGTGGGGTGGGGGGGGGCCATCAAAACCAGCTCGACAGCTGAGGGGCCAGGGCTAGGGAGGCTGGGGCTGGGGGGCGCAGAGAGGGGAAGTAGGGAGGGGGGACAGGCCGGGCCCAGGGGACGCTGAGCCCCCTGAGGAGCAGAGACCAGCCCTCCTCCCCAGGCTCCAGTCAACCAGATGCCCTCGGCCTGGCCAGTGGAAGTAGCCTTCGGCTACCGTCAAGGAAAAAGGCCTCTAGCCAGAGGCGCCAGGCCCTGGCCAATGAGAGGCAGCCGAGACTGAAGTGCTTCTGGCCTCAACCAATGAGAGGGTACCCCAGCCCAGTGCACTCTGGGCCAGTAAGAGGTGGTCTCTCGGCCTTTGAGACCCTGGCTGGTCGGAGCCCTCGGCCAATGGGAAGGGAGTCGCCTACTAAGCGCCTGTCAGCCCTCGACCAATGGAATGGGGTCTTCCCGCCCGCCGGAGCCTGAGCCAATGAGACGCAGCCTCCCGCCCGGCTGCTCCCGGCCGAGGTCCCGGGAGGCCGCCGTGGCCTGGCCGCCGCGGGGCACGTCGGGCGGGCGCGGAACGCGGGGTGGCAAGCAGCGCTGCTAAGCCTGGGGAACCTGCGGGCACGGCCGGGCCACCGCCTGCTACAGGGTGGGTGCGCCCGCCCTTCCCAGCTCGCCCGCCGCTTCCCGGCTCTTCTTGCGCGGCGGCTTCTGGATGGGGGTCTTCTTCCGGGGGGTGTCAGGCGCGGGCGCGCCGGCCGTCACCTTCTCGGGCCCCGGGGCCTCTGGCGCAGGGGACGCGCGGGCCGGCGAGGCGGGCAGCACCGAGCGCTTGGCCTTCTGCGGCGGCGCCGGCTTCTCTCGCGGGCCCTGCGCGCCCGGAGCCCCTTCGGCGCGGCCCAGGCTGCGAGTCTTGTCGCGCAGCTCCGCGGCCAGCATGGAGGCGGCCTCGGGCGCGCTGCGCGGGGGACCGCCAGCGTCCGTGGGCTCCGAGAGGCCGGGGCCGCGACCCCGCGCCCGAGCCCTAGGCGGCGAGGGGGCGGCGAAGGCTGGCCCCTCCTCCGCCAGCCCCGGGGGCCGAGGCGTCGGGTCGCGGGCGCGGGGGCTGCCGGGCTCATCCGGCCGCGCCGACGTGTCGCTGGGCGTCCGTTTCCTCTTGCTGGGACTGGGCGCGGCCTCGGGTCCCGAGAGTGGCGGTGAGGGCGCACCGGCAGCGGCAGCGGCACCGTGCTTGCCGTGGATCCAGGACACCTTGGGCTTGGTGGCAGGGTCGGGTGGAGGCGGCTTCCTGCGCTCGGGAGATGGCGAAAGCGACAGGCCCCCAGCCTCGCCCCGGGCCCGGGCCGGCCGGGCCTCGCGCCGGGCCACGCGCGCATACAGCGCCCCGCCGGGCCCCTCCACGCTAGACGCCGACCGCTCGCTGTCAGAGGACGCGGGGAGGGGCGTCGCCTCCTCTGTGGACGCCGGCGTGGTCACCGGTGGGGGGGATGACGCCAGCGCCTCGGTAGGGGCGGTGGGGGGCTCCGCGTCCCGGCTCTCGGTTGCGGTCTCTGACAAGGGAAGAAGAACTGACGGTCACGGCCTCCACAGGGAGCTCGGCCGTCCAGCCTTCAGGCAAAACCCTCACCTTCCTCCTCCTCTTCCCCGCCCCAGGTGATGCTCAGTCGCCCTGGCATCTAGACACGCCTGGAGAAATCACAACACCAACCACAGACTTAGTTCTGAGCCCCCAGGTTGTGCTGCCGAGTGCTGGGGGGAGAGGGGCAACATTACTGGGGCTCAAGCCCCAACCTTGGCCTGGCCTTGCACCCCTCCCCCACCACATCCCCAACCTGGGGCGCCACATCATCAAATATGACCTTGGAACACCTCCAAGGGGATTCATTATTCCTCATTAAGAGATAAGGCTTCTAAGGCTCAGAGAGGTTAGTCACCTCCC
Source organism: Halichoerus grypus (assembly GCF_964656455.1). Taxonomy (NCBI): domain Eukaryota; kingdom Metazoa; phylum Chordata; class Mammalia; order Carnivora; family Phocidae; genus Halichoerus; species Halichoerus grypus. The sequence continues at coordinate 66,878,580 of NC_135724.1, forward strand.
CAAGGTCACCCAGGGGGATAGCCAGGGCACGAGAGAGGCCAAGGCCAGAAAACCAGCCAGTCAGGCTCCTTCCAGATGTCTGTGGGCCAAAACTTTAGGCAAAAGTGTGCCCCATACCCTGTAGGCCATCGGCTCCTATCTCCTCTGCCATTTCCTACCCAGGCTCAGAACCTTCTCTATGAATGGGCTCCCCAGTAAGTGAACCTGGGCTGTGGCTAGAGACCAGAGAGCCCACCCACCTCCCCAGATCCTACCCCAGTCCAGCGCTGAGCAGCACAGAACCCCACTCTGTAGCCTCAGCTCTGTGTCCAACTCCCAGTTAAGAGCATCACCACACCCTCCCTCCCCATGCTGTCTGTCCCAAGGAGCCCGGAGATCTTTTCAGCTGCAACATTTCATTTGCCTGGAGGGAGGCCCAAGCAGAGCCCTACTCACCCTCGTGGGGTACGCAGTACACGGGACCTTCATCAGTGGTGTCAAAGGAGGAGAAGGAGGCCCGGGAGGACCATGATGGCGAGGGCTGCTCCAACCCCGACGGTGGCTCCAGGAAGCTACAGTTGAGTGTGTTATCCAGGTCGTGATGGGCCACTGGGGAAGGAGGGAGGCACAGCTGCCAGGGGCCCCCACCCTGCCCTGGCCTGTGCCCTCACTAGCCCTCTTGCAACAAATGGTGGAGTAACCAAGACCAGCCCTACCCTAAGACTGTGGATAGAACAGGCAATTCAACAGGCAGAGTGACACTAGACCAGGACAGGAGAATGGGTAGAGGTGAGCTGGTAAAAAGAGAGAAGGGGGAACAACGTGGTCAAAGATGCAAGGCTAGTGTGTGCAGCCAGGAAGCTGAACAAGGATGGGCTGAAGTGTTGGAAAAAGAGGGCCAGAGAGAACCCCTGGCTGGGACAGGCCATCAGGGCCTCCAAGCCATGTTCAGACCCTGCCTTGTGGGACCCAAGGACCCAGAGCCACCTCTGCTGAGTGGGCCAAGGGGTTTTCTCAGCTGTTTCCATCTTTTTTTTTTTTTTAAGATTTTATTTATTTATATATTTGTTTGTTCGTTTATTTATTTATTTATTTATTTGACAGAGAGCGATTACAGGCAGGGAGAGCAGCAGGCAGAGGCAGAGGGAGAAGCAGGCTCCCCGCTGAGCAGAGAGCCCAATGATCCCAGGACCCCAGGATCATGACCTGAGCAGAAGACAGACGCTTCACTGACTGAACCACCCAGGAGTCCCAGCTGTTTCCATCTTTACCTCCCAGGAGATGAGTCTCCCCCTCCCCTTCATCGTCAGAAACAAGTGGCAAAGAGGGAGAGTCCACTCCTGGTGTGGCTCAGTGCAGACAGACAGACAGAAGCACCTCCCTCCCAACTGCAGTCCTGACTAGGGTGGGGGAGCCATGGAACCAGCCTTCCCACCTTCCAGAAAGGACCCAGAGCACTTCAGGCAGGTGTGGGGCGCTCCTTGTAGCAGGGTTTCCATGCACAGGTCCGACCTACCACCCCCACCCCCCCACCCCCGCCAGCCCGCGTTCACCTGCAGCTACCCAACAGGACTTACAGCACTCCTACAGATCGTAGGGGTCCTGCCCACTGCGATGTCTACACACCGCAGATGCAATCACTCCCACTCACCGAAACAGGGCCCAAACCTCCCACACCGGCCTGCACACCTAGGACTCCTGCCTTCCTCCCCGGGCTCGCGGGTATCAGAAGCCCCTCTTTGCGTCCCTGCCCAGCCCACCCACATCAACACTGAAGGCCCCGTATGTCCTGCATCGGGAGGTGTTCCCCCAGAGACCCCGTGCCGATATCCTTACCTACGACCTTGGGCAGCTTCTGCCTCCGGAGCGGGATCCGGGGCAGCTTCATGCTGATGCGGCTGAAGCGACCGCACAATCGCTGCGGCGCCTTCTTCCTCCCGAGCGTGAGCTCCCTGCGGGGGCGGGGCCTGAGTAAAGGGGCGGGGCCTGGATGGGACAGTTGGATCTCGGCGGGAGCCCTGACTCAGGAAGGGCGGGGCCTGAGCTAAAGATAGGCAGTGCCACACCCCGGGGCGGGGCGGGGCCCGGGGCCCGGGGGCCTGGGTAGGGCGCGCGGCGCTACCGACAGGGTGCGGCCTGAGCCCAGGAGAGCCGGCCGGCGTCGGGCCTCACCGGCGCGCCGGGTCCTTGCCGCGGCAGGCGCAGCAGCAGCCGAGCAGCGAGAGCAGCAGGCCGAGGAGCAGCGCAAGCAACGCACCCGCGCCCATCACGCCCTTGCGCTGGTTCGTCTCTGTGGGAAGGCACCGGAGTCAGCGCGGGTGCCGGCACCCCTGGCATCCCCCTCAACAGGCTGCCCCCTCAACGACTCACCCAGGCGGCAGGCACCAGTGACCGGGTCGCACGAGTCCTCGTGGCAGCTGCAGGCCTGGGCGCAGTCCACCCCGTGGAGCCCAGGCGGGCACGTCAGGTTACAGCTGCGGGGGCACGGGGTCAGGGAGGGCCACAGCAGCCCTCCGTGATGCCCCTCGCCCTCACCCCTGCCGCCAGCTAGCCGCGGTCCCGGAGCCGGGTTCTCTATCTCCATGCTCTAGGGTTTGATGCCCACCACCACCGCCGGGCATACACTGGATGATGAGTGTTTCGGAAATGAATGTGTTGCACAACCAGCGGGATGGGATCTGGGGGACAGGGCCTGTGGTCGCTCGGCCTCAGTGTCCACTTCTGGGGCTGACTCTTGGGTGGGTGAAAAGAGGGGCTGCCAGACCACTCATGGCTGTAAGTGGAGTTCTCTGCTCTCTCTGCACTAGCTCGGGGTCACCTCAACCCTGCAGTCCTCAGAAGCCCACTGACCACAGGCGGAACTGGTTGCCAGATCCCGCTCTGAGCGCCGGCTCCACACCACGGCAGGAAACTGCCCCCCCCCCCCCCAAAGAGCCTGACAGCACTCCCTAGCTGCGGTAAGAGGACCTAGGCAGAAGGGCCGAGCCTGGGTCTCATCTATTCGGCCACCATTAGCAGCACCTGGGGTCTGGCTGGATCCCTGTGACATGTACGTATCCCCTAACCCCCTCTGGGTCTCCGGCACTCACTGGGGCCCGTGGACGCCGGGGCTGCACAGGCAACGCCCCGACTGGAAGTCGCAGTGGCCGCTGCCGCAGTCGGCGCACACAAACGCACAGTCCTCGCCGTAAGTGCCATTGCTGCACTTGGTCTCGCACCTCGGAACGCGGGGGAGAGGGAGTCAGCGGAAATGCGAGCAAACGAACCCGAAGCCCATAGTGCCCTCCGCGGAGAGCATTCGGAGACTGGCGGGGCTAGGGGGCTGCGTGCCTGGGACACATTCGGGCATGGGCTGCTTGCTCACCGGTCGCCGATCCAGCCCGCGTTGCAGCGCGTGCACTTGCCAGTGACGTGGTTGCAGGCATGCCCGTCGCGGCAGGGCGGGCAGCGGTGGCCGCAGCCCTCGCCATAGAAGCCGGTGGCGCACGGCTGGTCGCACTTGGTGCCGTTCCAGCCGGGCTCGCAAGTCAGGCAGCGGCCCTCGGCCACCGTGCAAGGCTGCTGGCCTTTGCACTGGCCGCATCTGGGGAAGGGGCGGGAGGCTAGGCGGGGCCCAGAGCCGCCTCACCCGCCCCGCCCCACCCCCGTCCCCTTCGGCGCTCCGCCCCCCCGCCCCTCCTCCCAGGTCAGGGGCCCCGCGCTTACCGGCGGCGGCAGCCCAGGCCGTAGAAGCCGGCAGGACACGGCTCCCGGCAGTACTTGCCCCGGTAGCCCGGCTCGCAGGCGCACGTGCCGTCCACAGGGTGGCAGCGGCCGCGAAAGCACTGGCAGTAGCGCTCGCAGCGCGCGCCAAACGTGCGCTCGCGGCACTGGCAGCGGCCGCTCTGTTGCTCGCACGGCGACGTGTTGCAGGCGCACTGATTGTTGCAGCTGCGGCCCCACCAGCCTGCCTGGCACAGGCACGCGCCCGTCTGTGGGTCGCAGCGCGACGTGGCGCTGCAGTAGCACGCGCTGGCGCACTGTGCGCCCCACCAGCCAGGCTCGCAGCGACACGCGCCGCTCCGCGGGTGGCACACGCCATGCTGGCACTGGCACGCATGCTCGCAGCGTGCGCCCCAGCGCCGCGCGTGACACGTACACTGGCCCGTCACGTCTTCGCACTGCCCATGCGGGTGGCAGATACACAGCTCTTTGCAGTCGGGGCCCCAGAACTGGCGCGGGCACTCTGCAGGGGCGGGCAGAGAGGGTGTCAGGCCAGGGTGCTCGCGAGGGAGCCCGGATCCAGCCAGAACCTCCCCGCGTCCCGCCCTCCGCCTTTGGGGACCGTCCCCCATGCCGGATCCCGTCTCCGGACCAGACCCCTCCCCGGTCACGGGCCCTGCCCCACTGCCCAGCGCCCACCCGGATCCTCGCTCACTGGTGTCGCAGTTGGCACCGAAGTAGCCATGGCGGCAGCGGCACTCGCCCGGCCGCACGCACACTTCGTTCTCCGAGCACGTGGAGTTGCCTTCGCACACCGCTGCGGACGAGACGGGCCTGAGCTGCCGCCTGGCCTGCCCTGCCCCCGCACTATCCCCTCCTCTCCGTGTCCCTGCCCCCTGCCCAGGTCCCCAGGCTGCCCCACTCACCGACCCCACACTCGTCGCCCTGCTGCCTCCAGCCGGCGCAACACGTGGGCTCCTGAGAGCTGCAGGCAGAGAAAGGGCTCCTGAGCCGGAGCCCCAAGCCCCATCCTTGCTAGGGCTCCCAGCGACCTCCACCCTGCCCACAGGAGCTGCTTATGGAGGCCCTGCCGCATGCCAGGTACTGAGGTAAGTTCGGGAGACTGCCAGCAAATAAGACACAGACCCCAGCCCTGGAGCAGACACTGGGAGGCAGCAGAGGGCAGACCACCAAGGGATCAAATCCCCAAGAACTTGTCAGTCCCCTCCATGAGGGGTCTTCCCTCCCCGCCCCGCATCCCACCTAACTCCTCTGTGACACCACCCCTCCCCACCTAGGCCTGAGGAAAGAACCCCAGGGGTCCCAGAAGGAGCTGGTGAGAGGTCCTTGAGTCTCCGGGACCTGCTTCAAGTGGCATCGCTGGCGGCGGCGGGGGCCCGGCCAGATGGGTGTCAGGATCTTGATGGGACATGACCTGGACAGCAGGGACTGGTGGGACCAGATGGGCACACCTGGATACCCAGGTGGCAGATGCGCAGCCTCTGACAGAGGTGTCCACTCAGTGGAGGGGCAGGGCATACCCGGGGAGTCCTCCACGACAGCAAGGAACGCAACACGTGAGGGGTCCAGAGCACCAGGGCAAGACTTGGGATGGAGGGAGGAGATACTAGAGCATCTATTTATGTGTTTTAAAAATCTTGTTTTAATTTTATTTGGTTTTACAAGGTACACGGTGTGACCTCAGTAGGAGGTAAATACCTTATGACTGTTGCATTTCAGGGTAGTGCAGCCTACCCAACCCTGGGCCCAAAAGTCTGCAGGCCCTGCCAGAGTGATGCATACCACCGGAGAGAGTGCGTGGGGTTTGAGATGGGGTGTGCCCACATTTGGGGAGCAAAGGAGCCTGAGAAGGAAGAGACACTCAGGCTGCAGGTTCTTGGGTCCCATCAGGCCTAGAACTTCGCCCAGATCTTAAAGGCACATAGCAGCCATTCATACTTCAGAGAAAAAGGAGTATACTCCTTCAGAAGGGTCTCATCCAGAACCAGGATGTGGTGTTGGAAGGAAGTTGGAAAGAGGCCTGAGACCCTGGTGGGTAGAACTGGCTGGGAAGGGAAAAACTGCAGGTGCCCATATCATGCCCCTCAAAATGCCCCCCCAGCCATTCCCCAGCAGAGAGCATCACCACACCCTGGATGGGCCCCCACCCCACCCAAAGGGTTTGATTCTCCTTCAGGCCAAAGATGAGGAGATTTGGGAACAGGAACCATAAAATCCCGAACTGCAAGGGGTGGACCCAGCTTCTTTTCTACAAATGAAACAGGAAACCAGGCCCGAGAACACAAAGCAGGCTTGGCCCCCACCATTGTTTCCAGCTACCCAGCCCGGCCACACGACTCACAGGTGCCCACCTGCAGCCAGAGCCAGATCCTCCAGCCTATCACCCTCCTGCCCTTTCTGCCAGTTCGGAACCCAGGTCTCTGGGTGGACAGCCTCTGCAGGTGGCCCTGCTATAGGCGGCCTTGCCGGATGGCCAGCTGGGATGGCCCTGGAAGCCCTGACCACTTTCTGCCCTGCCCTGGCTGTGGTTGGGAGTCTGGTTTTAGGGCCACACAAAGCTGGATTTGATGCCTGTGTGACTTTGGGCACAGAACTTCACCTCTCTGACTTTCAGACTCCTTATTTGTAGAATGGGGCCCAAGGGTCCGGAGGGAGTATTAAGAAAACTAAGATGTCTCCCAAGATGTCAAGCGTTTGGCAAGAACTCAGAGCTCAGCCAAGGCCATAGACTGCTCTCCAGCCCATGCTGTGCAGGTTCCAGGAAGCCCCTGAGTTCCCCTGGTCCTGCCTCCCGCCCCCAGCATGGCTGGCACCTCGGCCCCACCCAGCAGAGCTACCCCTGGCAGGATGGAGTGCACGTGGGTTCAGCAGGACCATGAGGATGAGACTGTGGGTCAGCTGCCTTTCCTTCTGGGAGGGCTGACAGACGAGGCCAGGCTCGGGGCGGGGGGTGGGGGGCAAGCCCACCCTCTCCAGAGCTTACAAAAGAGATGAGGAGAAAAATGGCCTGGCGCAGGGGACAGTTCCCATACCTGAGCTCTAAGTTAGTGAGACCCTGGGGAGCCAGGCCACAGGCTGGGCCAGGCCCCTTAGCAAGCGGGCCTTGCCTCAGGCTGCCCCCTCTAGAGATCACTGTCATTGCAAACAAAACCGCCATGATTCAAACCGTGTGATCTTGAACCTGCCCATGCCAATGCAGCAAAGCAGCCTGGGAGAACTGCTCACTCACTGTGCCCAAGTCCACATTCTCTCTCCAATCCAGCCTGGAGGCTGCCTACCATACCACTTGGGATCCTATACTTCCCTGCTCTCCTCCTGCCCCCCCCATACCCCTCCTCTGGTTTCTGCCCCCCTCCTTGGCTCTGTCATCTCCTCTCCTCTGTCCACTCCCTCAGGAAGCTCCCTGGGGCCCATCCAGCTGAGGTGCTGAAAATGCTCAGAGCCCTCCAGTGGGGCCCACCTCCCCAGACTGAACGCCGAGCCGCCCCCAAACAAAGCCTTCCCCATCTCAGGTAGTGCAGTCCTTCCAGGCTGGGAGCCCGAAACTCCAGAGGCATCGGCTCTGCAACGACTGAGACAGCACACACCCAATTCAGGGAGAAACACGCCGCTCTACCTTCCAAACTGGATCTAGGAGGGGATGAGCCACTTCCTCCTCTGCCCCAGCCTTGTGAGAGCCACCCTCACTCCCCCTGGTTTCTCCTGACTTCCTAGCTGGTTCCTCCTTTTAACCTCCTGAGCCAAGTTCATCTGCCACTTGGCAGCCAAACCTGGTCAGATCCCAACCCTCCTCTGTGCAATGCCCCTGGGGGTTCCCATGGCCCTCAAAGAAAAAGCCCAGGTCCTCAGAGCAGTGGGCAGACCCGCTGTGGCCCGCCCACCCTCATTCTTTGGCCTCTCCTCCACCATCCCCCTCCCAGGCTCTGCCCAGCCCCGATGGCTCCTTTCTGTGCTTCCAGAAGCCCCTGGCACTTAGAGCCTTGCCCCCAGACACCAGAGGGCTCCACCTTCTCTCCTGCAGATCTCTGCCCACTCATCATCCCTCAGTGGGTGTCTCCAGATCACCCTAAAGGACACAGCACTGCCCAACTGAACACCTCCTCCCCAGCACTTGCTAGATGTCAGATGACTTGCTGTAAGTCTCTTCCACCGCCGGGACAGTGGTATTTGTCTCAGCCGCTGTATGGCTGCACCAGCCACAGGCCTGGCACACACAGTAGGTGCACGGGATTTTACTGGCTGTGTATGCTCCCCTCTTCCGGTTCTCCTACCTCTGGGGAAAAAGAACCCCCGGTGGAAGCCTTGGACCCGTAATGAAAGAGATGGCCCAGACCCTGGGTGGGCAGTGGCCAGAGGTGGCTGTCCTTCCCATAAACCAGCCCCACATATAATCGCAATCATCCCCTCTCCACTCCATGAGGGGGGTACCACCAACAACCCCATTTGACAGAGGCAGAGACACGCCCAGAGAGGTTAAGCGATTTGTCCTGGTCCGCACAGGTGGGGAGAAGTGGCACCAGGACCGGAAACCCAAACCCGGTGTCTGGGCTACTGAAACAGGCCGCCTCGTGGGGAGGTGCCCGGGCAACGGGACGCGGGAGCGAAAGGTTCAGGCTCCCGACAGCTCGAGCCTGCCACCGGAGCCCCCAGCACGGAGCCCCATCGGGGAAGGAGGGCTGAGGCGGAGAGAGGGCCGGCAGCGATCGCGCCCTCCCCCTCTCCAGGCACGGCCCCGCCCGCCACTGCCACTGCATTCCTGGGGCCGGGGAGGCCCGGGAGGCGGCGGCGGCGTCGATGTGAAGCAGATGGCGGGCCAGGCCGGCCCCCGCCCCGGAGGCGGGGCTCGCAGTGGGGAGGGGTCTGCGCGCCTCGGGATCCGAGCTCGGAAACCCCGCGCGGCCCCCTCGCAGCCCCTTGTCTGCGGCGACCGCCAAGCCCCCGGACGCGGCCTCCCAGGGCCCTGCGGCTCAGGGAGCCCCGACGGGACGCAGCCTGGGGCCCCGTGGCCGCCTCTCCAGCTTCCCGCCCGCCCGGCGCACTCCACCCCCCAACCGCCCCGGCTTGAGCCAAGGCACCCCCACACGCCGGCTCCTTGGCCCCGGGTGGAGATGCCCTTGACCTCGCTATGGCCCCTGACCCGCCGACCAAGTCCTCCGAACCCTGCGCCCACTCCTAGCGTCCTGTCCTACGCTCCTTTTCCTCCGCGAAAGGTCTTCGGCCCGCCGCTCTCCGGCCAGGCCTGCCCACTGCCTGTCCCACGCTGGCTTCCCCAGCCGGCACCTCGTGGAGTCCAACGTCTGCGCGGCCCCTCCGAGCACCCAGTATCCCCACCCGGGAGTTCCATATCCGTCGGACCCCGGTGCACGTCATTGTCCTTTCGAATCCTGCTTCTGGTCCACTTGGAGCGCAGGCTCCTCAGTGCCCACCTCCATCACCACCCTCTTCCCACCCGCGCCAACTTCTAAGACACAAATCCCTCTTTCCGAGTCGCGCCAGCCTCAAGGTTCGCCGGCTCCCACCTCTCAGGAGCGCCGCTCCATCTCCACTCGACCCTCACCCTCCCTCCCGGCTCGAGCCACACTGGTGCCCGGGGCCTTTGCAAATGCCCTTCCATCGGCTTGGAATGCCCTTCCCCGACTTCTCCCTACGCCTTCGCAACCCAGCCCAAGCGTCCCTTTTTCTCGGTCTGAAATCTCAGACACGGTATGTCACCCCTCGGGACGCCCACTGCACTCCGTTCTCCCCTCCGCTGACTTCGCGTCTGGGGTAACCTCGGATGCACCGTCGTGGCCCGGCGCCCAGGCTCGGCCTGGAGAGGAGTCGGCGTCGGCGAGGGCGGCGGAAAGGACTAGAGCGGTTAGCTTAGGAAGGTCCCGGACGCCCCCTCCCCTCGGCCCCGAGCGTCCCCCTCGGCCCCCTCCCCCAGCCAGGCCGGGCTCCTACCCGGGCGCGCGGCACACGTTGCGGCCGCGCGGGTTCAGCTCCTGGGGCGCCGCGGGGCCGGGCAGCAGCCAGAGCAGCAGGAGCAGCAGCAACGGCAGCAGCGGCGACGGCGGCCCGCCGGCTCCCCGGCGCCGCGCCGGCCCGGCCCCCCGGGGCCCTGCGCCCTCCATGCGGCGCGGGGCAGGCGCGGGGCGGGCGCGGGTGCGGCCGCAGCGAGAGCGGCCGGAAGCGGAGTGCGCGGCCGGGCGGGGGGCGGCAGGAGGGGCGCCGGGCCGGGCAGGAAATTCCACATCGGCTCCCTGATCCCGGGCCAGCCGCGGCCGGCCAGGCGGCAGCGCCCGCCCCGCGCGCCAGACCCCACCCTCCGGCCGCGCCGCCGCCCCTCCGCGCGGCCCCCGCCCCCACGCGGCCGCTCGCAAACTTGGGGGCGAACTTGGAGGAGGCCCGCGGAGCGTTGGGAGAGGGCGGGGCCCGGGCGGGAGGGGGGCCCCTCCCAAGGAATCCCCAGTCCCCGAGCCTTTCCCCTCCCTCTCCAGGCACCCACCAGAGAAGTCACCCCTGCGCGCTCAGTGCGCGGCCAGGCCCGGGGAGGGAAAGGGGGTGAGGGTCGAGAACGCGACGCCCCAAATCTCCCCCGGCCCGCTGCGCCTCGGAACCGGCCGGGGGAGGGAGGCCCGAAGACGGCCCAGATCAAGGCCGCAAGCCGGCCTCCGCTCCCCCCCGCGAAGCCCTTGTAGAGCTGGGCTGCGATGTTGGCTCCTCAGGCTCACTTCGGTGCAAAGCCTGCAGAGGACACCCGAACAGGATGCTTGAGGCCTATGGGTCGACTCGGTCTGCACCTGAGCCCTGGGCAAAGGGTGTCTCCGCGGAAGGTAGAATGGCCCAGCAGTGGGCTCTGATAGAGTGTGGAGGAAAATGCAGGTGGGGGCAAAGGCAGAGGGAGGAGGCGGGAGTACTCCAGGACTGAGAGACCCTGCAGTCCTCCTCCAGTGGTGAAGGGGGAGTTTGGGAGAGAAATTCTACTTAAGAAGGCTGTTGGATCACCAGAGGTGAAAGTCCAGAAGGTGGAGGCTTGGGGGCTCCTGCATTAGGAAGAGTGGGGTGAGAGCATAGAGCAGAGCAGGGGCCGTGGGGGAGGGGAGCAATGTGGAGAGAGGAACGGCGAAAAGGGGACAGGGAGGAAGAGGAGCTCTGGGCCTGGGAAGCAGAGGAGTTGCCCATGCTCTGGGACACAGACCCAATCCCAGAGACCATGGAGCGGGGGAAAGGTGGGCAGGCCTGGGCATGGAAAACAAAGGGGGGCATCCAGGTCCCAGCAAAGATGAGCTTGTCTTTGGCAGACTTGGGAGTTGGTGGGAAGACCTGTGCAGGGAGAGGGCACCTGCCTTCTCTTGGTGAACAGGCTGCATACAGGCTCCCTGAGGAGGAGGGGGAGGTGGTGCCCTTCCTCAGTCAAGTGGAGGTGGTCAGAGTGGAAGGGGGGCTGAAGGAGGGGCTTGGGATAACAGCCACTGAAAGGCCCAAGGCTGTGGACATCACCAGGCTGGCTGGGCCAGAGGCCTGTCCAGGGCAGGCTGGTGGAGGGAAGGAGCAGAATAGGGAACTTCGAAGGTTAGGGCCCTCCCTCAGCCATGCTGGTGCAGGAGGGAGGCCAGAGGCAGGCAACAGCTGGGTGGACTGGAAGGGGGAGTTGCACCCCTGAGATCACAAATGCAAACACTTCTTGGGGACAAGTAAACAGGCCAGCCACTTGTGGGCAGCTCCGCCTGGGCACAGCCCTGACCTCAGCGGTGCCCTCCCACTGCCTGGGGCCCCTCCCAAAAGGTCCCTGTAGACTGCCAGCAAGAGGGGCCAACAGAGGTCCCGGCTTTAGAAGCACACACCCCAGGGCTTCGGGCATTCACCCCAGCTGGCCTGAGTTCATGGACAGGCACCTCAAACTCCCTTACCTTCTTTCCCTTCCCGGCTTGCCACCCCCAAATCCCCTCCTCTGTGAAGGGCACCGGCTGGATGATGCCCCCACTCCATGCCAACACCAGGACCTCACGAGTGTCTCAAATCTCTACCTACCCCATCAGCGTATCACCCAGAGCCGTCTTTCTAATCACATCTGGCTGCCCACCACACTCACAGGACTGTCCCCGGCCTCATCTCACTCAAGACCCACAGTAGTCCTCCATGTGTCCCATCATAGCCACCCCCCAGTTGATGGCAAGTTCAGGGTTGAACACAGGGCCCATGTCTGTCCCAGCCACCGTCACATGCCGATCAGGAGACTGAGAAGTGAGAATGAATGACTGTCCGTATGGCTGGCCTGGTGCCAGGTGAATACCATGATGAGGAAGCTATGGGTTCACGGGCACCCACAGACGACTAACAACCACACAGACACCCCATGGGGGTCTGCAGCCTGGGCCAACTGGTTCCAGCCAGGATGGCTTCCCGGGGGTACTTGAGAGGGTGAGGATTTTGCAGGCGGAAAGGGATGAGCGCCGAGCTGAGTGAAGGCATGATGCAGGGCCTGAGAGCCTGCCAGGCTGCCTAGGTCCCGGGACAGGTGCTGAGAGGGGAAGCCATGAAGGCCTCCAAGCTGGACAGTGGCGGGACTCCTTTCAGGACCCGAGTCTACCCCACCCCCTGCTCCACAGGGCCTCACAAACCCTCTTCTCCACCACCACCACCACCCCCCCCCCCCCCCGCCGGCAGAGCAGAGCTCTCTTACAAACCTGTGGCCGCACCCTGAAGGCTCTGAGGGGGAGTAGGGGGGATGACACCAGCAAGGCTGGGACACACTGGAGGGGGATGGACATCTCTGGTGCTCCTCCTTCTCAGGAACTCTGGGGTCTGCAAGAACTGCGGCCCTGGCCTGCAAGGTAGTGGCGGAGACAGGAAATGCTGGCTCCCTACTGTGAGCCCCTGAGCAGGGGAGAGGACACTGAAGAACGTGGCCACCCTGTCCCACTGGAAGTGACCCACTAGGGTCAACACTGGGATTGCCACTGGAGCTAGAAGTGCATGATGTCACGTTGGGGTTAGGGAGTGGGGACATATTTTTGCAGGGGTACCCGAGCCCCAAGAGACAGATAGGAAGATCATACACTGGCCCTAGGGGCAGGAAGCAACTCGCACTGGCCTCACACCAGAGCCCGAAGTCTTCAGGGTATCTGGACCCTACCCCCTTCCTCCCATCAAGCAGCACACACTGCCCCACTGCCCACCTCCATCCACGACAGAGTGCCAGTGGCCACAGGCTCTGGACAAGGCACTGGGGTACAGAAAGAAGACCCAGTCGTCCTCATGCTCTGCCCAGGAGACTTGGGAAGTCACAGATCATCTGCAGGTTGCTCCCTGCCCTTAGGGCTTTGCAAGAGCAGCAGCTGCGGCAGGAGGAGGGGTGTTCAGGTGGAAGCTCGGCTGTGCAGAAGCAAGGTAGGTGCTGGAAGCCCAGCCACTCGCGGGTGGCCCCGAGAGGTTGCCACCCGCTGCACCAGCATGACCCTTGAGATGATGTGCTAAGAACTCAGCTGGCGACCCTCTAGGGAAGGCAGTGCCCCTTCCCACCCCTGCCACACTCAGATCCAGCAAGCAGTGGGGAGCCTATGGTGACTGGGTCTCCCTCCCCAGGCATGGGGCTCACCGAGCTGGACTGAGGTTCAGAGAAGAGCACCTCACCGGAGAAGGTGCTCCAGCAGGCCAGGTGACCGCCTCTCGGCAGACCAGGGCGGGTTTCCAGGTTCCCCAATAACAGCCTTGCTAGCTGGGGGTGTACTGTGCTTTTCCCTCGGATGGGGGCTCCTGGCCTGCCACTGCCACTCAGCAGCTCTGAGCCCGGAAGGCCACAGGCACCCACAGACGACAGCCTTGCACGAGCTGTGGACGGATGGTGAGGCCGCGGCCCCAGGAAAACAATCCACACCTTTTGTAAGATGATTTATTTCATTTATCAACAACATGGGGTCAGAAAAGCCCAGCTGTAGGGGATCTTTTATTACTAGAACCAGTCTCGGGCAACTCTATGTATCTCTATTCCTTTTCCGGACCTTGGGAGCTTGCAATAGCTCAAGCCTCTGGATGCTGGGCAGGCGACGGGCTCGCTCCACCCTCTCCCTGCCCACGGAAGGGGGCGCAGTGTGCCTCGGCCCCCTCACCCACGGGGCCAGTCCCCAGGTCCCTTTGGAGAAGGGTGCCCTCTCAGCCCAGCAGGGAGGAGAACTAGGCACTGGGGAGTCCACGACAGCTGGTGTCGCCATGCCCCGTCCAAACTGAGGAGGAGTGGGCCCGGTAAACTCCTCCAGAGAACCAGAGCCCTCCGCAAGCATCCCCGCCGTAGGGTGATCACACCCACGGATCTGCAGAGCCCCCCAAGCAGCCGCTGTAGGCTGGCAGGCAGGCGGGCAGGAAGGATGGGTGGCAGGAGCTGGCAAGCAGGCGGTGCCAGCAGGAGGGGGGCCGTCTGGGGGCCCCACTGCCCTCAGAGCTCCCGCCACCTCCCCTTCTGACACCGGGTGCCGGAGCCCTAGTCCTCGCTCGAGTTGTCAAACTCCTCCCAATCAGACACACTCATCACCTCGGAGGCGAAGTCCTGGTCGGCCTGGCTGCGGTCGGGGGTCCCACGAGGGGGCTCGAGGAGCAAGGAGCGGGGCAGGGTGAGCACGCAGGCTGCCAGGCCTGAGATGGAGTTGTCTAGCTGCGGCCCCTCCTCCCAGCAGTCCTTCTCCACGTCGTAGATGTGCACGTAGCCCGTGCGGCTGCCGCGGTTGTGCGAGCGGCCCCCCAGCACGTAGATCCTGGTGTCCAGCACAGCAATGCCAGGCTCACCGTGCCCGGCGGGGAGCGGGCAGACGGAGGACCACTGCCCAGACGTGCAGCTGAAGCAGGCCACCTGCAATGCCAAGGTCAGAGTAAAGCTGGGTACCTGCCGAGACGGGGCTGCCAGGCCGCCCTGGGCCAGCCGGGCAGGGCAGCACTCTTGGCCAGGCCCTGGATTCAGACCAAGGCTGAGGGACACAGCCAGGCTGTGTGTAAACCCAGCTCCCCTGGAGGAAGAGTCTGGTGCCAGCATTAAAATGTCCCGTCCACGGGCCAGGCCGACGCTCTGTCCTGCCTCCAGGGCCCTCAGCCAGCCTGTGGCCCCAGGCGTGTGGCACCCCCCCCCCCCGTAGGTACACTAGCATGCTGTTCTTCTCTAAGGTCTGGGGCTCTCTCCCCTCCACAAAACTGAAACTGACCAAAGACACGGACCCCAGCTAATTCCCTCACAGCACCCAACTCCAGGAGGAAGTGCAGATAAAATGTGGAAATAGTTAACTTGCTGACTAGTGATGACCGTCAACATTCTCACGTCTCCAAAATTCCCCTGAACAGTAAACAAACACATGGGAAAATGCTCCACCTCTTCGTAATCCAAGAAATGTAAAACAGGAGTTAAATTTGTCCCTGACAGCTAGCAGCCACCGGGGGAAGAAAAATCACAAGACCCAATGCTGATAAATGCGTAATGAAGCCATTCGTCTGGGCGTTTGCCTGATGCTCCGGGAAAGCTGTTTGACAATATGTATTGAGAGCCACAAAAATCTTATCTTTTTGACTTAATAATCACCTTTGGTTCTCCATCTGTGGGAGGCAGAAAAATGACCCTCCAAAGAAGTCCATGCCCTAAATCTCTAAAACTTGTGTTACTTTACACGGCAAAAGGGACCTTGCAGACATGCTTCAGGGTATGGACCTCGAGGTGGGGAGGTTGTCCTGGGCTTGCGGGGTGGGCCCGTCTAATTGCACAAGTCCTTGAAAGCAGAGGGGGAAAGTCTACCAGGAGGAAAGAGAAGACAGAAGGACAACCTGCCGTTGCTGGCTGAGGACGAAGCGGCCCCATGCCAGGGAATGCAGAGGCCTCTAGAAGCCGAGAAGGGCCTTTAGCTGACAGCCAGCAAAGAAACAGGGACCTTAGTTCTACACACACAGGGAACTGAATTCTGATAACCTGAGTGAGCAAGGAGCCAGATTCTCCCCTAGGGCCCCAAAAAGGACAGATGCCCTGAGGACACCTGGATTTTAGCCCAGTGAGACCACACCAGACTTAAGGACCTACAAACTCTAAGAATACACTTATATTGTTTCAAGTTATTAAGCCGGTGGTGATTTGTCATGGCAGCAATAGAAAACTGATCCAGGAGAGCCCAGGGGTTCTCACCACTGGGGGCCTGGCTGAGCCCCGCCCCCGGAGTTTCCAATTCAGTGGGTCTGGGGCGGGACCTGAGAACCTGCATTTCTAACAAGTTCCCAGTGATGCCGATGCTGCTGGCCTGGGACCACACTTTGAGAAGAAGAGCTCTCACCTAAGAAAACAACCCAAAATACCCGAAACGCACTGCAGAGTAAATATTACCTATGTGACTTGGAATAGTCAAAACTTGGGCCAACCCAAATGATGCACCAACGTGACAGAATTCTGCACGGCCACTGAGGTTGGCAGTGGCTATGGAAATCGAGTATGAAACTGGAAAACAGCCACAACAAACTTCAGCCAGAAGCAGACTGGAGTGCTCTTTACCTACAGTTAGGTGGAAACCACGCACAGGCAGGACTAAAACACAGTGGCACCGAGTGGGATGATGGGTGCTTTTCCTCAACCTTATCCATTATTCAAACAATCTGCAATGCGGTTATACTAACTTTACAATTAATGTTTTTAATAATCAAAACAAATGAAAGTACCCTGCCTGATACTGTAACGATGGATACAGGTCATTGGTCCAAACCCAGAGAATGTACACCACCCCAGAGCGAACCCTGCTGTAAACTACGGGCTTGGGGTAAGAGCGTGTCATGGTGGGCTCAAGGACCATAACAAATGTCTCACTCTGGTGGGGGATGTTGATGGTGAGGGAGACCACGTGTGCAGGGATGGGGGTATATGGCAAATCTCTGCACCTTCTGTTCAATTTTGCTGGGAACCTAAAACTGCGATAAAAAATAAAGCCTATTTAATAAAAAGGCATACACGCTGCAATTAATTTTTCATCCAAAACAACTGGAAGGGATGGGAAGAACACGTGCGTGGGCAGCCCAGCTCTGCTCACCTGGTGCACGTCCCTCCTGTAACCAGCGTCGTTGTTGCTGCCCCCGATCACGTACAGCTTGTCTAGGAGCGTGGCCATGCCATGCCAGGCCCGCCGCACGGGCCCATCAGCCAGGCTGTGCCAGGTGTTGCTGTCCGGGTCATAGCAGTGCGTCTCCTTTAGGTAGTCCTCCCCTCTGCGGCCACAGGTAATGTACATCTTCCCCTCCAGCGTGGCGCCCGCATGGGCATACACCTGCCACCAAGAGAACCCAGGGGGCAAGAGAGCCGTGAGGGAAGGCAACCAGGGCCCTCACGGAGGCCGCTCATACCCCACAGCGGCACACCATTCATCATGGTGTCCCCAACTTCCACCTCACATTCTGCGGAGAACGCTCCCTGATTCGGTCCTAGTCATCCACCCTGACCTTACCCCAATAGGGGACGAGTCTACGGACCCAGAGGTGGCTCTGGGATCTTTGTCTTTCCCTTGCCCCTAAACGAGACATCTGCATGGGGGGCTCAAAGCAATCAAAGCACAGACTTTAGAGCCAGTCACGGGAGGAGAGAGCACTTCTGGGGATACCTGACCCATCCTCAGCAGCCTCCACCTCTTCCCCACTCCCAATTACCAGCCAATCCTCCAGGCCTCCTGACCCCACTTGCAAAATCTGTTCACAAATAATATCTAACGATATGGTGAGGAGGAAAGTGAGATGCAAAATCAAACACAAAGAACAATGCCATTTTAGTGATGGTTATGTGTGGAGGATGAAAACACACCACTCTGCTTTTGATTTTGGTCCTCAGACTTCTCCGTGCACCCTGGCAGGGGATCCCCTCCCTGCCCAGCCAGCTAGACCCCTCACACTGGTTCCTACTCTATGCTCATACTCACTTGCTCAACCCCCCGCCGAGCAAGGCCTTTACGCTGGGCCCATGGGCCCCAAGGCAGAGCACTGTGTGTTTTGGGGGTAGAGGAGCCCCCTGGTGTGGAAGCTCCAGAGCTTGTTACAGAGCCAGCCACTGACCCTCAGGCTGTGTGGTAACACAGCAAAGGGCTGGAGAGATGGACAGGGGACAGAGCAGTGGGCAGGACACAAACCAAGGGCTTGGGTCTTCTCTCATCAATGGTGGGGACCTGGGAAGGTTTTGGTGCTTGGGTTTTGTTTTTTTTTAAAGAATGTATTTATTTATGTATTTATTTATTTACTTGGGTTTTTTAAAGAATTTATCTATCTATCCATCTATCTATTTATTTGACAGAGAGAGAGAGAGGGAGCATACAAGCAGAGGGAGAAGCACGCTCCCCGCTGAGCAAGGAGCCTGAAGCGGGACTTGATCCCAGGACCCCGGGATCATGACCTGAGCCAAAAGCAGACGCTTAACTGACTGAGCCATCCAGGCACCCCTTGGGTTTGTTTTTTTTTAATTAAACTTTTCTTTTTTTTTTTTAAAGATTTTATTTATTTATTTGACAGAGAGAGAGAGAGAGCACAAGCAGGGGGAGTGGCAGGCAAAGGGAGAGGGAGAAGCAGGCTCCCGCTGATCAGGGAGCCCAATGCGGGGCTCAATCCCAGGCCTCTGGGATCATGACCTGAGCCGAAGGCAGTTGCTTAACCGACTGAGTCACCCAGGTGCCCTAAACTTTTCATTTTGAAGTAAGTGTAGACTCACACGTAGTTGTTAAGAAAATAATACAGACACCATGTACCCTTTACCCAGGCTCCTCAATGATAAGCTAGTATAACTCTAGCCCAACAACACAACCAGGATGCTGACGTTGACCCAGTCAACACAAGACACTTCTACCTCCAGTAGGATCCCTCCTGTTGCCTGTCTGTAATCATACCCACATCCCCCCTGCCCTGAACCCCCTCTTTAATCTGTTTCTCCATTTCTATAATTCTGTCATTTCAAGAGTGTTATATGAATGGAATCATGCAGCCTTTTGGAACAGGCTTTCTATGCTACCTCGGGTTCATCTAGACTGTTGCTCGTATGTGTCCATAGTTTGTTCGTTTTTATTGCTGAGTAGAATCCCATGCTGCGTATCTGCTACAGTTTGCTTAGCCAGACACCTGTTGAAGGACATCTGATTTGTTTCCAGTTTCTGGCTGTGACCAATAAACCACTATAAATGTTTGTGTACAGAGTTTTCATTTTTCTGGGATAAATGCCCAGGACTGCAACTGCTGAGTTGCATGGTTAGTTAGAAGTTAACTATTTAAAGACATTGTGAAAGGGGCACCTGGGTGGCTGTCAGTTAAGCGTCTGCCTTCACCTCGGGTCATGATCCCAGGGTGCTGGGATCGAGCCCCGCATTGTGCTCTCTGCTCACGGGGAGTCTGCTTCTCCCTCTCCTTCTGCCTGCCTCTCTGCCTACTTGTGCCCTCTTTCTCTGTCAAATAAATAAATAAAATCTTTAAAAATAAATAAAGGCATTATGAAATTCCTTCCCACTGTAGCTGTACCATTTTACATTCCCATCAGCAACGTATGAGCAACCTACCTTCTCTGCAGCCCCACCAGCACTGGCTGTTGGACTAGTTTTTATTTCAGCCACTCTGACAGGTGGTTTTTTCTCACTGTGGGTCTCATTTGCACTTCCCTAACGACTAATGATGTTGAACATCTCATGTGCTTGTCTGCCATCTGATACCCCCCTGCCCCATAGTTCTGATGAAGTCCCATTTATCGATTTTTCTTTTTATGGCTCATGCTTTGGGGGTCAAGTCTAAGTATTTGTTGCCCAGTCCTAGATCCCAAAGATTTTCTTCTACTTTTTTCCCCCTAAGTACTATATAGATTTACATTTTACAGCTAAGCCCATAAACCACTTTGAGTTAATTTTTGTATAAAGTATGAGACTTGGGTCAATGTTCATTTTCTTTGCTTAAGGATTCCAACTGCTCTCGTATAATTTGTTGAAAAGTTATCTTTTCTTCATTCAATTGCTTTTGCATCTTTGTCAAAAATCAGATGGACATAGGGCGCCTGGGTGGCTCCGTTGTTAAGCATCTGCCTTTGGCTCAGGTCATGATCCCAGGGTCCTGTGATCAAGCCCTGCATCGGGCTCCCTGCTCGGCAGGAAGCCTGCTTCCCCCTCTCCCACACCCCCCTGCTTGTGTTCCGTCTCTCGCTATGTCTCTCTCTGTCAAATAAATAAAGATTTTATTTATTTGAAGGCGAGAGAGTGAGATGCTTAATGGACTGTGCCACCCAGGCGCCCCCTCCCCACTTTATTCCCTTACAAAATTGAGGTATTCTAGATCTTTTGCCCTTCCATGTAAATCTCAGAATAGTCTCATCTATATCTATAAAAATTGTTGCTAAAATTTTGATAGGAATTGAGTTAAACACCATCTATCAATTCGGGAAGAACTAACATCTTTATTATTTGAGTCTTCCAATCCATGTACATGGTATGTCTCCCCACTTATTTACATCTTCTTTTCTTTCATCAGCATTTTATAATTTTTAGCATATAAATTCCGTAAGTGTTGTTAAATTTATACCTAAGTATTTCATTTTTTTGAGCAATTATAAATAGTATTTCCCATTTCAGTGTCCACATGTTCATTGCTAATATACAAAAATGCAATGGATTTTTGCAGATTTATCTTATATCCTACAATCTCACTGAACTCACTTATTAGTGCTAGGTTCTTTTTTTTTTTTTTTTTTGGTACATTCCTTTAAGATTTTATCTATTTATTTACTTGAGAAAAAGAGAGTATGTGAGCAGGGGGAGGGGCAGAGGGAGAGAGAGAACCTCAAGCAGACTCTGTGCCGGGGCCCGACATGGGGTTAAGAGTTGGACACAACTGACTGAGCCACCCAGGCGCCCCGGTAGCTTCCTTTAGACTTTGCACAACTTATTCATCCTTAGGGTCAGTTTTACTTCTTCCTTTCAATCTGCATGCTTTATTTTCTTTTCTTGCCATGTTTCACTGGCCAGACCCTCCAGGACTATGATGAATAAGAGTGGTGAGAGCAGACATCCTTGCCCTGCTCCCCATCTTAGGAAAAACATTCAACTTAGTCTTTCATGATTAAACACAGTATTAGCAGTAGGATTTTTGTAGATGCTCTTCATCAAGTTGAGGAAACTCATCTCTATTATTTTTTTTAGTTTGATCATGAACAGATGCAAAATATTGTCAAATTCTTTTTCTGCTTTGACTGATATAATTGTGTGATTTTTAACATGGTGGATTATACACTGACTAAATTTCAAATATGGAACTAGCCTCCTATCTCTGTAATCAACTCCATTTGTCATGCATTTCTTTTATCAAGGGGGGATAATTCTATTTGCTAATATTTAATGAAGAATATTCATATGTAGATTTATGAGATGTCTTTTTTGGGGACCCTCTTTGTCTGGTTTTGTTATCAAGTTAGTATTAACCTCATAAGATGAACTGGGAAGTATTCCCTCCTTTTTCCATATTTTCCGGAAAAAAACAATATGCAGAATTGCTGCTAACTTTTCTTTAAATGTTTAGTAGAACTCTTCAATAAAACTATCTAGGCCTGGACCTTCCTTCTTGGGAAGTTCAATTTCCTTAACAGGTAGAGGGCTATTCAAATTATCTATTTAGCTTTGAGTCAGTTGTGTTGTATTTTTTTTTTTAAAGATTTTATTTATTTATTTATTTGACAGAGAGAGAGACAGCGAGAGTGGAAACACAAGCAGGGGGAGTGGGAGAGGGAGAAGCAGGCTTCCCGCCGAGCAGGGAGCCTGATGCGGGGCTCGATCCGAGGACCCTGGGACCATGACCTGAGCCGAAGACAGACGCTTAACGACTGACCCACCCAGGCGCCCCGTGTTACGTTGTATTTTTTGAGGAATTCATCTGTGATCAAGTTTACATGTGTAAGGTTGTTCATAGAATTCCTTTCTTCTCATACTTTCGATGTCTGCAGGGTTTGTAGTAATGTCCTGTTTTATTTTTGACATTTTAAATTGTGACTTCTCTTTCTAGAGGTTTATCAATTTTATTTAACTTGTTAAAGAGCCAGTTCTTTGTTTCATTGATTTTCTCTACTGTTTTTATGCTTTCAACTTCACTGATTTCTGCTCTTTAATATTTTTTCTGCTTGGTTTGGCTTTATTTCGCTTTTTTTTTTTTTTCCCAAGTTCTTAAGATAGGAGCTTATATTACTGATTTATTTTTTTCTCTAATGTATGCTTTCAGTGTCACAAATTTCTCTCTCAGCACAGCTTTAGCCTGATGCCACCAATTCTGAATGCTAACTTTCCATTTTCATTCACTTCAAGGTATTTTATTATTCCCCCTTGACCTGTGGATTATTTAGACGTGTGTTGTTTAGTTTCCAACTGTTTGTGGAGGTTTTCCTGTTAACTTTTTTTTTTTTCCTGTTAACTTTCTGTTGGTGATTTCTAGGTTGAGTCCATCTGAGACAGAGAACACAGTGAGGATTTCAATTTTTATACATTCATGGAAGTTTGCTTCCCATTGGTGCTACTGGCTATCAGCCCCTTAATTACAAGTCTGAGATATATGAGGCAAAAAGAAAACCCAGGGAACACATTACTGTACGGTGTTGTTCCTCAGTTCCTGAGACCCCAGCTGGACTGCCTTCTCCCAACCATTCTGAGTCTTAAGGTTTTTCTTATGTATATGTCCAGAGTTTTGAGTTGTACCTAGAAAGAGGAATTAGGAAGAATACATCTACTCTATCTTCCCAGAAGTGTGAGTTCTCTGGGGAGGTTTTGTTTTGTTTTGTTTTTTAAAGATTTTATTTATTTATTTGACAGAGAGAGAGAGAGACAGGAGAGGGAACACAAGCAGGCGGAGTGGGAGAGGGAGAAGCAGGCTCCCCGCTGAGCAGGGAGCCCGACGTGGGGCTCGATCCCAGAACCCTGGGACCATGACCTGAGCCGAAGGCAGACGCTTAACGAACTGAGCCACCCAGGCGCCCCTCTGGGGAGGTTTTTAAGTGAGAGAGTTCCCTGCAGAGATCCCCTTTTTCTCCTCTGGAACACAGGATGGCAGCACTCTGCCTGCTGCTGGGACAGGGAGTTCATGGTCTGTTGGGGGCATGTCAGCAACCAGTTCTTAATAGTGCCACACTGGTGGGACTCAGCATTACATGGGTCCCTAAGAAACAGGTAAGAGAATGTGTCAAACGGATGAGGCTAACGGCCTTTTCCCTCCGTCATTTGCTATGTCTGACTGTGGGTTCTATGTTAGCAATGTGGGCTGCATACCTGCCTTCTCCAGGACCTGGGGGCCCCCTCAGCTCACAGAAGAACCCCTCCCTGCTCTCTGGCAGGTTTCCCATCTACCTCCCTGGCTGCCCCTCCACAAGCCTCTTATAGTCCCTACTCCTCTGAGCTGATCACAACTGTTCCCATGGCCAGCACACCATCATGTCCTGACAAAGCCTCTACATTTCTATCTCCTGGCTGACCAGTCCCCTGAGCTGGACTTTTAATGTCAAACTAACATTTCCCATTGGAATATTTATCATGTTCTATATGGAACCCTTCCTTTTCTTTTTCATTCCCAAACCCAGTTGTCCTCTTGGTCAGCAGCTTAGCCATCCACCCAGGTGCTCAAACCTGGAGCCTGGGCATCTTCCATGATCTATCCCCTTTCATTCTCTAACATCTGATCCATCAGCAAGTCTGGTCCATTTACCTCCAAACTATACCTCAAACCTGCCCATCTCTCTCCTTCCCCACAGCCTCTACCCTAAGCCAAGCCACCATCACCCCCACCTGGACCGCCCAATGGCTCAGGAGCTGCTCCTCTCTATCCTTGTCTCTTCACAATCCCTCCTCATGCCATCCCTCTTTCTCAGATTGGGAAGTACCCCTCCTGGCCTGGGAGCTCCTTCCCTCTCCCAGCAGCTGCTTCCTTTAGACCTTGGTCTAATCAACATCTCTTTCAGATGGGCCTTCCCCAGTCTTTTCAGATTAGTCCTGCCAGAGCCCCCTCCCTGCACAATGCTGAGCTCAACCCTCTCAATTTCCTTCATCAATTGAGCACAATTGGCAATTACTCTACTGATTTGTTTAGTGGTTAAGAGTGGTCTCTCTATTAGGCTGTGAACACCATGGTCTGGAGGGGAACTTTTCTCATCTTTTATCACCACTGGATTCCCAGGGCTTGGTATCTGGTAGGTGCTTAATAAATAGTAGCTGAATAAATGAATGGTATGAAGGAAGAAAGGAACATTGATAGGGAGAACCTGGTTGAAGGCTGAGGCTGCCCCCCTGTGGCCACATCAGAGACCTGCAGCTTCCAAAGAAACACCCCACCCCCCCCCACCCCCCCCCACCCCCCGCCCCCGGGGCCCAGAGCCCAACACCCCCCATTCCTACTCATTCCTTTCCAGAACAGAATTCAGGGGTCCATTAGATCTCAAGGACCCCCTGATCTTTCCCATGCAAAATCTCTTCCTTTCTGCAGATTGAGAGTAGGAAGTACTCCATCAGAGGTGCTTCCTTCCCCAGGGAAGCTGAGGAGCGAGGAGCAGGCCAGCTTTCCCTGCCTGGGAGGAACTACAGTGAGAACCCCTGGCCTCAGAGGCCTTGTGGGCCATGGAGAAGAGCTGGACCCATCAGGGAGACCTCAGCCCCGTGAGGTCAGAGACTACAGCCTTGGGAGGACTGGAGATGAGAGGAGATGCGGAAAGAGGTCCAGACAGGCAGGAGCTCTTGTGGCAGGGCCTGGACAACAGCCCACGTGTGTCCCCACGCCACCCTCTGCGTCTACAGTGCCCAGGGATACCCCTGGATACACATGATCTTTAAAAACAAGCAAACAAATATGAAATACAACTTCTAAAGTGGTTTTTTTTGCTTTTCAAAGGCCCCACCCTCCGGGAGGCCCGTACACAAGTCTGAGGCTCCTGCGCCCTCCTCTATCACAGTGTCCCTCCTGTTTAACAACATCTTTGGACACATTTCAGCTCAGCTCAACTGTGCTGAGGGACAGACAAGGGGAAGGCTTCGGTCTACATTTGAACTGCAGGGTTAAAGCAGCTTCCTGGGGGGGCACCTGGGTGGCTCAGTCAGTTGATCCTCCAACTCCTGGTTTCAGCTCAGGTCCTGATCTCGCAGTCATAGGATCGAGCCCCATGTCGGGCTCCACGATCAGGGAGTCTGCTTCAGATTCTCTCTCTCTCTCAAATAAATAAAATCTTTAAGAAAATAAAAAAATAAAAAATAAAGCAGCTTCCTGGGACTAAGGTGGCGAGACCAAGGTGGGGATGAAATTCTGGGGAACAGGATGTGGTGTACACTTGGTGAGGATCTCCCCCCGGGGGCTGGCCGAACCTCAGGGGTCCCCTGTCCCAATCACAGTGCAGCATCTTTGGAGGTACCCACTAGGCCTGCTTCCCTGGCTTGGCCATCCACTCTCTCTGCACACCCTGGAAGGAAAGTGGGCAGGAAAAGGCCCCTCTTGGCGAGGTTTCCTTACCTCCCTCTTGAGCGGAGCCACGTACGCCCAGGAATTGGTGGTGGGATCGTAACACTCCACAGCATTCAGATCATTATGGTAGTCGCGCCCCGCCACCGCATAGATGTACCTGCCCACAACACACACACATAGGTCCGCGTGCTCCTGCTGCAGGGACTGGATCTGGAACCAGCGGTTGTGCCTTGGGTCATACCTTTTGAGGGAACATGAGGGCAGTGTATCACTGAGTGGCCAGAAAGCCTGGCTAGCAGGCCCATACCTCCTGTTCCACCGCTGTACCCTGATCCACCCCCCCACCCAGCTGCCCTGACACACCAGCACATGCCTACCCACAACCACACCAGCAGGCTGCTACCTGCCTGAACATGGGTGTGTCCCCAGCACAGAGCGTGGAAGGCATGGCCAGGAGCCCCTTGGGTTTCTGCCCACAATGCCAATACGTTCTAGGGGTAATCTCATGGGGAGGGTTTCTAGCCCACCCATCTGTCCAGCCCAGGCTGCCACACGGCTGTTCCTACAGCCGTCTCCATCTCACCTATCCAGATCTATGGTCCACACGGCCCTGTCCCCATTCAGGAATGCCCAATTATGGCCCCACCCGTGGACAGACACAACAGCCTCCCAGCCTCCAGTCAATGCCAACACTCCTTCTGGGGTGATCTGCCAGGCTCCTGTCACAGCCCACCCCTCCATCAATTCATGCTCCTCTCCTAAGCTGCCTGTTGCCAGCTGGTGGAGTGAGAATGATCTGCCATGCTGGGCTGACTACAGCAGGCCCACGCGGCCAGAGGAGCAATGCTGTGCTGAGGGGCTTCCCAGGAGAATAGTTAGAGGAGGCCAGGGAAGCTGACCACTGCCTAGCTTCTCCTGAGCTCCTGCTGAGCCCCAGCACTGCAAAGCTTCCTCTCCCGACAGCCCTTTCCTGGGAGATACAGTTGTCCCCAAGCCTGCCTTCTTTCTCCATCAACCTTTTAAAAACGTCATATCCCCAAGCAGCAGCTTCATTCTGAGCTCCTTTGTGCAACTACCCCCTCCCACGGCCCTGAGGCTGCTCTGCCCCTCATCTGCCTTTGAAGGCCTTCACATGCTCTACCCATGCGATCTCAGCCATCCCAGGAGACCAACTATCACCCCTCACTTCTTCCTCTGGCATGTCGGACCCACGTGGCAAAGGCCTCCTAGCCATCTCCAGCTGGCTGCTCACCCGTCCTGAACAGAACCCCGTGCTCCCTCTGCTCACCCAATCCCACACTCACCCCCAAGCCCAAGCTCATACCAAAATCCTCACTTAGCCTAGCAGCCTTGGCCCTTCACAGGCCAGTCCACACCTACCTTGCCAGCACTCAGCACTGCCCCACTCCATGGCCCGGGCCCGGCACTCTGCGGGACATGCAAGCAGGTATGCTATTTGGGTGAATACAGAGGATTACAGAGCCTTGAGTGACCAGGACGCTGTGAGCCCGAGCCCCACATCTGGCCCCTTCCCCCGGACATCCACTCAGGTACCAGCAACGGAGTGCCTGCTCCTGAAGCCTCCTTGCCCAACAGCTCGTGCATAATTATAGTCGCTTTCAGATAAGTGGTTTTTATTTCTCCACAGGAAGACCAACTCCAAGGGGATAAGCTGAACTGCAACTGGCTCATCAGAGAAGGAACAGAGTTTTCTTTGGTCAGTGCCATATACGGGTCGGTGAAGACACAGGTTTCATCCCTTGCCCCCTGAGGACAGGTTAGGCGTGCTCTACAGCTGCTCCTTCCTGCCTACACCTTTTGGCCAGTTCTTCCCTGCCAGCCAGGAAGGACAGGAAACAATCCTCAGGGGCTGGGGCTAACAAGAGAGCAAGAACATGCGCACAGGTCACAGACACTTGGGTTTAAGAGCTGGTCTGCCCCTGGCCAGCCAGGTGCGTGCAGGCATTGCTTCTCCTCTCTCCGGCATTCACCCAGCTTCCGCGCCTGCCCGAGGGGAGGATGCCGCCTGCCTACAAGAGCTATCACGAGGGCTCAGAAAGGACAATGCACATGAAAAGGGTCCTTGTCAAACTGGAAGGGAGTTCATAAAGGACTGGTTCGGGTCTGTATTCCTAGACCTCACTGTAGCTCAGGGCAGATCACGCACTGTCGGCTAGATGAATTAAACACAGATTACCAGCAGTGAAATCATTCAGTCACTCTGCAAATATTCGCTGGCCACCCGACGTGGATCAGGCATAGTGCTCCGTGCAGGGAATCCCAAGGGAAACTCCACACAAGCACCCGTCTTTCCACTGTAGAGGTACAGAGAGGGTGATCTATCCAGAAGTCATGGTCTACTGGGCAGCAGGGGCTGGGACAGCAGAGCTCTCTCACGGAGACCAGGAAGGGCCTGGCGTTTAAGAACTCAATGACCAGGGGCACAGCCAGTTGAAGGTTTAGCTGGGCAGGCAGCCCTGGCCAGTCCAGGGGCTCAGCACTCACAGAGGCCCTGCCAACTGACTGGGATGGGCACTTCCCACTCCCTCTCCTATGCACGACTCTCATTCATGTACATGTCACCCTCACCCCATTTCTGGTCAAGTGCAAGTCAGCATCTTCCCCCAGAGCGAGACAAGCCCCACCAGATGCTTCCGCTTGCTTCCTTCTGGTCTCCTGCCCTCACGGCTTCCTCGAATGCGTTCATATGGATTTGTGGTTTCAGATTTAACGCTCGCGTGCACACACACATACACACTACACATACACATCCCATACATCAATATTTTAGACGCAACCACAGTTGCGCTAACTTCTTATCTCCCCACTGTGTCCTGTATTCCACTTTTTCCTCTTTATTGGATTGATTTTCTACTTTGTTGGAATAAATCCTAAGGATATAAACAGTTTTAGTCACTTTAAGGCAGATTTTTGGATCGTCCTACTGCAAACTCAGACGTGCAAGCTAGAGTTAATACAAAATGCTTTGGGGTCTTTGTTAAATTGAGCAGACCGTTTTTCTTCTGTGTTTCCACAGTTTAAGCATTCTCATAACTATTAATGAAGTCCATTACAATCAAAGAAATTTTTAAAATATATTTTGAAATATGAACAACCATGGAAATGCCTAAGGGAGAAAACAAGTTGCTATTCTAAGTAGGGTCCAATAGGCCATGGGCGAGGCGGGCAGTCAGTACAGGTCCCCCTATATGAAAGTAGGCTATTCCTTGGAAACCTTTCAAAAGCTGAAGTGGCATAAAACAAAGCAAATACAATTAATTCACATGGTAAAAAATTTGAGCATTCCCAGACCCAAAAAATAACCGTTCTCAGGGCTTTTCTGATACCTCGGGTCACACCTTGCTAACGATGCACAAAATAAATGAAGATAAAGCACGGATGCTCAGAGAGTTCGAAGCTCTGGCCGCTTGTAGTTCCTAGGGAGGGCGCCTGGAGGCGCCACTCTCGCTCAGGGTGCATGTTGCCTCTATTAATGCTCGCTGCAACACCAACACTGAACACTATCTTCGCTTTTAATCTTCTTTTCGTAAAAGCGAAAATCCTCTTCGGAATTCTACTGGTTAGCGAAAACAGGTACTAATGTAGGTCTTTCACAAAAGCAAAGTGGAGTAACGTAGACTTTGTAAGCGGGGTTGGGGGAGTACAAATACAATTTGCTAAGACAGCTAACTTCTTATGTGCGGTTCCTGTTGTACCAATGCTCTGATATAATCTGAGAAGTCTCCAACACCCCAAATGCAAACCCTAACTGCAAATTTTGTTTTCTTGTATTCTGAGAGTCTGTAGATCCTAAGGCTCATAAACTAAGGATGGGGAGAAGGAAGAGAACCAAACTCTTAGACCGTTCAAATTAAGATCCATCTGGCAGTTTTAAAAGTCTAAGAGATTAATGGAACTCCCCACCCTGTAGAGATGACAGACCCCGGGGTCCTCCCACCACCTAGGCAGACACTGCACCCCAACCCCTTCGCAGTGCCTCCCTTGCCAGGCAGGTCTCACACACCCCACCTGCCACAATGACCCAACCTTGTCACTGGAGTTTGAGGCTGTGGTTATCAAACACTGGTGCAGATACTAGCATTCTCCAGAGTTTGGCTTGGGACTCACAGCACATGTTCACCAATGGGAAATTTAGACCAGTCTTGAGTGAAACTGACAGCAAGGCAATAAAAGGGCAGACTGAGGGCAGGCAGTGCCCCCCCCCACCTTGTGGGAAAGCCCCACGGCCTCCCTGTGGGCACACAACCACCCCACTGTAGGCTAAGGGCTGGTGACCACAACACCCTGGAGAGGCCTGTTTTGCACATCTGTGGGTTGCTCTCAGCAGGGAGGTCTGGCCTTGGCCCTCCAACAGGGAAAGAGGCCCCTAAAAAAGAAGCTTTGAGGCTTTTCAAGGGAAGGCTGAACCTGGTGCTGCTACACCCACTGTGGAGGATATTTGGTTAGGGAGAAAATGAACACATTGTTTCTTCCTTTCTGAACGCAGCCTGTCCTGTGTTTAACTGTACTTGAGCTGCCAAGCTTTGGGTCTCTTCAGTTTAACAGAGGTGATTGCTTCCTGGGGCCCAGAAAGCAGAAGTGGCTGGAGCCCTCTCCTCATGCTCACTTCTGTGAGGCATGGCCAGGCCAGACCCCACCCCCCACCCCCAAGGATGGAAACATGAACATGAACTTGGTTGGTACCTAACTCACAGCCATGGAAGCAGTTGGCAATCTCTCTCTCTTTGCAGTACCAGCTTTCTTTCAGCTTGCAGAAGATGGAGACTTCCCACATACATCAAATCCCATGAAATCAAACCAAAGTATGGTGGAGGGGCCCTGGACACCTAATGGTAGCTGAGGCTGTGGGGATCTACTCTGATTCCTTCGTTCTGCCCCCAAAAATGAATTTGTGGGATCACAGCTCAATAGACTGACAGAACTAGAAGCATCCTACAGACCAGGACAGTCCACAAAACCCCCTCTTTTGGGTTCCTGGACTCAATTCTGATGTATGTGTTGGGGCGGGGGGGGCATGACATTTTCTCCACACCAATAAGCAATTCCCTGGACACTAACTAAGTGTCCTACAATTCAACTCAATCCCAACACTATCTACCTGGAGGTAGCATCAGATCCCACGGGGTGAGGGCTCACTCTACAAGATGGTATGGCCACCCTACCTGTCCCCATTTCAGACACTAGTCACAAGCCCAGGCTGTTATCTATGCTTCTGACCTACGGGATACCAACGGAAGGTTCCAATGACCCCCTCCAGCTCAGAATGCCAATCACAAGCACCAGGTTGTGCCTCTGACCAACTGCTATAAATCAGAGGTTCCCAGGACCCCCTTCCTTGGGTTTCATTAATCTGCTAGAGCAGCTCACAGAACTCAGAGAAACATTACACTTACTAGATTACCCGTGTATTATAAAAAGATATAAATCAGGAACAGCCAGAGAGGAAGAGATGCACAGAGCAAGGTCTGGGGAAAGGGCAGGGAGCTTCCATGCCCCCCCAGGTAGGTGCGCCACTTTCCCGGCACCCCCAACTACTGGGTGGTAGCCAACCCCGAAGCTCTCCCAACCCCCTCCTTTATGTAGGCTTCACTACATAGGCACAGTTAATTAAATCACTGGCCAATGGCAACTGATTCAACCATAGGCCCTTCTCCTCTCCCCAAGGTCAGAGGGCGCGACTAAAATTCCAACCCTCTAAATGGCAGGGTTGGTTCTCCCGGTGACCAGCAACCCCTCACATTCAGGGGCTTCGAGAGTCACAGAGTTCGAAGCTCTGGCCGCTTGATGCTGAAATGCTGGGTGTAGTTCCTAGGGAGGGCGCTTGGGGGCGCCACTCTGGCATTAACTCTCTCGTTAACATAACAAAAGACAAAATCAGTGCCCTCCTCTTAGGTAATTCCAAGGGTTTTAGAAGCTATGAACCAGGAACTGTGTATAAAGACCTAACCTATAGAAAAAACATATATAGTACATCACAATAACCCTCCTGCTCTTGGAAAACTGCCTGCTCAAAAGACCTCGGGGGACCCCATGCCCACCAACATCACTGACGCCAGGGCAGGCAGGGGTAATGAAATCTGGCATGAAGCTCAGCGATGCCCATTGGCTTTTTGGGTCCCCTGGGCTGAGGACTGTACACCACAAAAGAGGGAGGGAGGACAGGAAGCCATTCTCCACCAGGGGCTTGTGGTAAAGAGAGCAGAGCACAGCTGATGGGCAAAGGGAACCTGGGATGAGACACGTCAAAGCTGGAGAGGGCAAGATGGAAGGAGCAGCTGCCCTGCCCAGTGCTCCTGGCAACTCGGTCCGCTCCTTCCGAGGCCGATCCCTGTGCCCAGCCAGTCCAAGTGCACCGTCATTCACAACCCAGTCCCTCACCCACAAGATAGCGGGGTGTGTGACCCATGGTGAGTGGGTCTGAGAAGAGGACAAGAGCGAAAACAAGCATGCCCAGTCCCCTCTTCCTTGCCTCATGGTGGCCCGCACTCTCCAAATTAGCCTGGACTTTACTCCATAAGACAGGTGTACCCCGACAAGCCACAAGATTAATTTAAAAGGCTAGTGCCTCAGCCCTTGCAGAATCCACTCCACAAGCAGCCTCTTGAGCCTGTAACTCCCGCACCACAGCATCCCCCACAGACGAAGTCTCAGCCCAGCACCCTCGCCTACCTCCAGCACCGGGACTCGGCGCGGAAGCCCTGGACATTGTTGTCCCCTCCGATCAGGTACACAAAGTTGTTGAGCACCGCGATGCCCTGGTTGGACATGCGGGGGGCCAGGGAGGCGGTGAAGTGCTTCCACTCTCCCAGTAGGGGGTTCAGGTACTTGGCCTGGTCACTGAGGACAGTGGACGGCGTGGAGTGAATGCCCCCAAAGCCCACGACGCACTGGAAGTCCGACCGCAGCTCTGTGTGAGGGCCCTGCAAGCTGGGCTGCAGGCTCTCATTGCGGTGGTACATGAGGGCGCTGGCCACCGTGTCCCTCAGCGGACTGGGGTCCAGCTTATCGTGCAGCCGCTGGAGGACCTCAGCTTCCATCAGGGGAAAACGCACTGTCTCCAGGAGCTTGGGGGGCTCGTGCAGCGAGATCTGGTCGGCCTGCACCTGCTCCAGGGTGTAATGGTAGAGCAGGGCGCCCTCGTACACCTCGGTCTCGCAGGAGACCTCCAGGCGGTTGCTGCTGAGGAGGGAGTAGACCTTCTCCAGGGGAAGGTGGCGGTACTTGTCAGTCCGCGAGAAGGCCACAAAGTTTTTGAGGATGTAGGTGTCCAGCTGCTCGGTCAGACGGCTCAAGTCAAACAGCTCCGCCAGCCGGTAGACATCAAGGATGTTCTCTTCGTCCACCCAGGACATGAGGAAATCACAGCAGAAATGGATGATTTCTGGGATCTGTGAAGAGAACAAGCCCCATTCAAGCCCGGGCTGGGAACGGTGTCTGGGCGAGGGAGACAAAGGATAACAGCCGTGGGCTACAGCTGGCCCCCCTCCGCTCCCCCCAACCTTTCCTGAAGTAGAGGCGTGGCAGAGCTGTTCTCCCCCAACTCTAGAGGCGACTGGGGCTCACTGCAGACTGACTGGGTTTAAATCCAGGCTTGGAGGAGATCTGTGGCACGTTCTTAAGTGCTCTGAGCCTCGGTCTCCTCCTCTATAAGCGGAGAGGAATAAACTGAAAATGAGACCGTACCCAGGAACTATCTGGCACAGAGAGGACACCTTCAGATCAAAAGTAGCGAATCTCCAGAGAATCAGGAAGCAGCACAGTGGCCACCACATCAGCCACCCCTGCTCTGGAAGGTACCTGGGACCCCAGGCTCTGTCCAAGATATTCAGCTGTCTTCTCCCCACCCCCCGCCCGCTCCCCCAGCTGCAGGCTCAGCCAAAGCTGCAGCCCCAGGGAACCCGCCCCCTACCCCAGGAGCAGGGCCCTGAACCCCCCATGAGCTAAGAACTGTCAGCAGGGCATTTCAGATGCTCGCCCAACACCCTTCCGGGGAACTCCGCTCAGTTCTTAAAAGGCTGGAAGCCATCCTGCCTGGGCAGAGCCCTACAGGACTCTGGCTAGCACACGGGTCCCAGGTGGCCGACACCTGCCCTTTTCCAGTCACGCAGAACTGGTGGGTTGAAAGGTGAGTAAGAAGAACAGTGTTAAGGTAGGAGCTGAGAAGTGAACCCCAGGCTCAGAGGCTATCACATGATTAGACAATCAGAGCATGGCAGGGTGAAGGAGATAGAGAGGAGGGCTCTAGAGAAAGCTGCCAGGCATTGCTAAGTTGTTTAGGAAAACAGGATTTTGAAATTGCTCTAAAAATGGGAATACCTCACTCATCATCAAATACCTCACTCATCATCAACAAATTAACCAGTACACATAGAGTAATTCTGCTGGTATGTGAAGCTTATTAATAAATGTTTAAAATCTTTTTATCTTTATTTTTTTCTCATTCCAAAGATACTCTGTGCTTGCCAGGTCATTAGCTAAGGGCTGAATGGAAACAGGCAAAGTGCCAGGCATGTGTCTGCCCCAGATGGAACGTCCCTATAGGGCTCTGTTAGGTCCTGAAAGTCTTCACTCAACTACCTGTTTTCTCCCTCGGCAGGCACTTCTACTTTGCCTCTTCTTCCTAAAATACTATTTCTGATCTATCGTGGGCCAGGAAACTGAGGACCTGGTTCTGGGGAGGAAGTGAGAGCAAACAGCCCTCAGTGGGCATGAGAAGCAGCTCCTGAAAAACCCAGGGACAGTGTCACCCTCTCCTTCCCATCCTCATTGTCACAGCAGGGGGCCCTCTGCTAGGGAAGCTCACAGAGGAATCACCCCAGGCCTGCCCAGTACAGGAGCCCCATGAGAGGCTCGGAGAAAGGAACCCTTGCCGGGGGTTACCCTGTGGTGACAGTCTTGCTGGGATTCAGATCCAGGTCTCTGGGGACACCAGGAATAGTCTGATCCTGAACTAGTGCAAGGCACAGCACATGGGGAGCATGTGGTCACTGGCTACACGAACAAACATGACCCTGGTGCCTATGGACTTGGAACTGTTAAACCAAGTAAAACTTGCTTTAAAAACAACATTGCAGGGGGGGGCGCCTGGGTGGCTCAGATGGTTAAGCGTCTGCCTTCGGCTCAGGTCATGATCCCAGGGTCCTGGGATCGAGCCCCACGTCTGGCTCCCTGCTCAGCGGGGAGCCTGCTTCTCCCTCTCCCTCTGCCTGTCGCTCTCCCTGCTTCTGCTCTCTCTGTCAGATAAATAAATAAAATCTTTAAAAAAAAAAAACAAAAAAACATTGCAGAGAGCCTGGGTGGCTCAGTTGTTAAGCATCTGCCTTCGGCTCAGGTCATGATCCGGGGGTCCTGGAATCGAGTCCCACATCGGGCTCCCCCTGCTCAGCGGGGAGCCTGCTTCTCCCTCTGCCTCTGCCTGCCACTCCCCCTGCTTGTGCTCGCTCTATCTCTCTCGCTCTCTCTGTCAAATAAATAAATAAATAAAATCTTAAAAAAAAAAAAAATTGCATAGAAGCCCACTATGTTAAAAATAAAACCCCAAAAAGCTGGGCTGCTCGAGGTAAAGCAGGGGTTCTCCATCCCGTGCTGCCCCCACAATGGCCTCAGAAGCGCTAAAGTACTCAGGAGCACTGGCTCAACTCCATCTACTCATTGCATATGGTGAGCCATGGTCAAACCAACCCAACAAGCACAGGCCAAGGGCCTCCCCCCCCACCCATCTGAGAGGGACAGCGCAGGGCATTGCTGGGGCCCTGCCGCACAGTGTGGGGCCTCCAGACACCCCTGAACAGGTTGGCTTTCCTGACTTCTTTCTGATGGCCCCAAACGTGTTCTGACCTGAGAAAAGGTCAGGATAATGAATTCAGCATAGCATTTCATTTTCACTTTCAACAAATGTAAGATGAGACGTCTCTTCAGCCAGATGAGCCCATCTGACAACGGCTCCTGAAAGCAAAGGCATGTGCAGGCCCAGCCCTTGTGTGACCGCACCAACGCCCCCGAGGTAACACAGCCTCCCAAAACGTTAAGTCACGCTGTCAAAGCCTCAGAAAACTTTCTGAGTTCTGTAGGAAAACAAGTATTCAAAATTCAATGACAAAAAGGAAAGTAGTTTCAAAGAGACTGGCGAGACCAAGTGGGGTGGATGAGCAGAAAAGGCCTGGGCAACTCGGGGAGCAGCTCAGCTTCATCAGGGCACGCGGGGCGTCACACACCTGCCTCGGGGTTGGCCCACGTGTTGACATGTGGGATCTTCTCCGGGGCGGGGAGACCCGGGCAGAAAGAAAGGAACCAGCAGAAGAGCGGAGGGCAAAGGGGCCTGGAGGCGTTCGGAGCTGCTCTGGTTCGGCACCAGGGCTGGCGGAGCCGTGCACCACCCGAGAGCTTCTGCCCTACCTGCAGTCTCCTTTGCTGCCTGGTATCCTCGTCTGCTGACGCCCCTCACGCCACTGCCCGGCAGACACCTGGGGATCACCCCCTGGGTTTGGGTCTGCCTTGCTGGAGCGAGGGCAGCCTCACCTGCAGCTGGCAGGCGGCAACCAGCGTCTCCTGGACGTTGCTCAGGCTGAGCTCCAACTCAGAGGTATAAATGAAATGCAGGATTTGGCACATGGCATTGTAGGACACGCCGTGGATCAGGACCTCTTCCTGCTCCATCTCCTTCAATCCCCCAGCAAACATTCCTCTGCAAAGTAAACACATGAAACAGCATTGTCATATCAATCTATATCAATCGTAGGGGCGCCTGGGTGGCTCAGTCGGTTAAGCGTCCAACTCTTGATCTCAGCTCCGGTCTTGATCTCAGCATCATGAGTTCAAGCCCCATGATGAGCAAATCTGTATCAATAAGGGCACCAGCCCGGGCCGCAGAGAACGAGAGGGAGCAGGGGACAGGCTGAGCCAGCAGTGATGCGCAACAGAACACTGGTTCGCTCTGTGCTCTGAGCACGGAGTCTTGCCACGGAAGGTGCCCACCAGCTCCCGAGCAAGTTTGGAGAGCCATCCTAGAAATCACTGTCTGCGTTTCACGTGCTGCAGGGTGTTACCCCTGAGCCTCTTGGGAGCCAGGGACAAAGTCCGGCTTGCTTTCTGCTGCACCCACAATACACTTCCTGGACCATAGCAGCAGCCCAGAGCATGCCATGAATGAATGGAAGAATGAATAAATGGGAAGTCATAAAAGTCATCCCATTCAAAATACACTGAGCACCTAACTAAATGCCAAGTACCATTTAAAGTCAGAGGATTAACAGTCAAGTAAAGTGATTAAGACTCCTACTTACAAGGAGTTTGATGCTAGGGAGGAGAGCAAGTAAAGAACAAGGTATTTCTGAGTGAGGAAATGCTAGAAAGAAGCACAACAGGGCATCTGACCTAGGAGCACCTGGCTGGGAGAGGCGGAGCAGGGGGAGTGATGAGGAGCAGGGACAGGCTGAGACAGAGCTGGGTGGGCCCTCACCAGCCAGTGCATGGCATTCCAGGTGGAGGAGACAGGAGCTCAAGTCCTGGGGCAGGGATGAGTTCGGTACACAAGGCAGCCAGGCCATTGCAA
Organism: Halichoerus grypus; assembly: GCF_964656455.1. Classification (NCBI taxonomy): domain Eukaryota; kingdom Metazoa; phylum Chordata; class Mammalia; order Carnivora; family Phocidae; genus Halichoerus; species Halichoerus grypus. The sequence continues at coordinate 66,915,268 of NC_135724.1, forward strand.
AGAGGAAGTGAGCAGGTGAAACAGGGCCAGATCCTGCTTCCTCCAGGTCAAGACTGAGTCAGGATTGAAATCCAAGCATAATGAAGCACTGTCTGTCGGGGAATTTTACACAGGAGGGTGATGTGAGCAGACTTTTCAGGCAAGAGGGTTCCTGCAGGCCTGGGGAAGGCCCGGTGGCAGAGAGAACATGCTGAAGGACTGAATCTAGGAGAGCCCTGGAGGAACCAGGGCCCTTGGCTGGGTTAGCTGGGCTGACAGGGACTTGGGAGGAATGGGGTCAGAGAGTGAGGTCGGAGTCACCATCACTGAGATGCCCCTGAGGCTAGTTAATGAGGCTGGTGGTCAGGGGAGACAGGAGGGCTCAATACGACAGCCACACACAGAGGACAGAGTAGCTATTTTCACATTTTGTTTATTTTTCAACTAGGTAATATATATAGCAGTACAAGACTTAAAATTTACAACAGGGTGAAAGTTTCCCTCTGGCCCTCCCTCCTCTGCTCTGCTCCAGGCCACCTGTTCCCTTCCCAGGGCAGAGCTACATCCAAAGGCAGTCCACGTACCTTACACTCTACATTACATTTTGACTTAACAATGCATCTTGGAAATGGCTCCTTACTGGTATACATAGGGTTGCCCCTCTTCCAGTAAAGGCTATCACGGTTGATTTAACCTGTGGCTGCAATACACCTGGGTTACTTTTTTTTTTTTTTCTTAGAGAGAGAGAGAGGGAGGGAGGGAGGGAGGGAGGGACGGAGGGAGAATCCTAAGCAGGCTCCACGCTCAGGACAGAGCCTGACGTGGGGCTCAATCTCATGACCCCGAGATCCAACTGAGATCTAACTGAGCCAGCCAGGCACCCTTTAAAGTGCCATTTCTATATTCTTTTTTAAACAGTCCAGATTCTTTGTCCAATTTCTATTAGACTCTGTCTTGTTAATTTGACAAAATCTGCTCTTTTTCGAATGAGTTGAAATTTTTTTTTTCTATCTCAAATCTTTTGATTTTATGATGCTTTTTGCCATGCAGAAGTTTGTCTATTTTGATTGCAGATTTCTCATTTTCTTTTTTGCCTGTGAGTTTTATGCCAGACCTGGAAAGGCTTTTCCCTCTGAGGTAACATTAAAAAACGTTTCCCCGGGGTGTCTGGGCGGCTCAGTTGGTTAAGAATCGGACTCTCGGGTTTTGGCTCAGTCATCATCTCGGGGTTGTGAGATCAAGCCCCATGTCACGCTCCATGCTGAGCGTGAAGCCTGCTTAGGAGGTCTCTCTCTCCCTTTCCCTCTGCCCCTCGCGCCACCCCCCCCCCCAACTCGCATGGATGTGTGCACTCTCTCAAATAAAAAAAGTAAATCTTTAAAACAAAATTTCCCCATGCTATCCTCTATAGTTTTTTTAATTGTTGATTGGGGCATCTGGCTGGCTCAGTTGGTAGAGCATGCAACTCTTGATCTCAAGAGTCCTGAGTTCAAGCCCCACATTGGGCGTGGAGCCTACTTAAAAAAAAGAAAAATTGCTGATCCACTTGAGGTGCAACTCTCTTTGGTCATCCTGAATCCAGGTTCATACAACACCAGCCGCCTCCACCATGCTCCCTCCACCAAGTTTGGCCCCAATGAGATCAAAGTCTTACTTACACCTGAGGTCCACTGGTGGGGAAGTCAGTGCCATGTCTGCCCTGGCCCCCAAGATTGGCCCCGGGACTGTTTCCAAAAAAGGTTAGTGATGACATTACCAAGGCAACCAGTGATTGGAAGGGTCTGAGGATTACAGTGAAACTGACCATTCAGAACAGACAAGCCCCAGGATGTCTGGGTGGCTCAGTTGGTTAAGCACCCAGGTCTTGATCTCAGGGTTATGCGTTCGAGCCCCAGGCTGAGCTTGGAACCTATTTAAAATTTAAAATAAACAAACAAACAGGGGCACCTTGGGTGGCTCAGTCATTAAGTGTCTGCCTTCAGCTCCGGTCATTATCCTGGTGTCCTGGGATTGAGCCCCGCATCAGGCTCCCTGCTCAGCGGGAAGCCTGCTTCTCCCTCTCCCACTCCCCCTGCTTGTGTTCCCTCTCTCACTATGTCTCTCTCTGTCAAATAAATAAATAAAATCTAAAAATAAAAAATAAAGTAAAACAAACAAACACACACAGAACAGACAGGCCTAGAGTGAAGTGGTCACACCTTTTGCCTCTGCCCTGATTATCAAACCCCTCAAGGAACCTCCAAGAGACAGAAAGAAGCAGAAAAACATTAAGCAGAGTGAAACCATCACTTTTGATGAGAGTATCAACACTGCCTGATAGATGCAGCAGCTTTCTTTAGCCAGAGAACTCACTCTCTGGAACCATTCAAGTGATCCTGGGGACTGCCCAGTCTGTGGCTTGCAATGCTGATGGCTGCCACTCTCATGACATCATAGGTGACAGCAACAGTGGTGTAGTGGAATGCCCAGCTAGTTAAGAACTACAAAGGAGGGGCACCTGGGTGGCTCAGTCGTTAAGCGTCTGCCTTTGGCTCAGGTCATGATCCCAGGGTCCTGGGATCGAGCCCCGCATCGGGCTCCCTGCTCTGCAGGAAGCCTGCTTCTCCCTCTCCCTCTCCCCCTGCTTGTGTTCCCTCTCTTGCTGTGTCTCTGTCAAATAAATAAATAAAATCTTAAAAAAAAAAGAACTAGAAAGGAAAATATTTCAATAAAGGATCATTTGACAACAACAACAACAAATCATTCCACCTGGTTTATTTTGGTACAACATGAGGCAAGGGGCAACTTTGTTTTTCGAGAGGGCCACCCCATCATCACCTTCCCCCACTTGGGATGCCATCTTTATCACACACCAAGTTCCTGGCAGGCTGGTGTCTGTTCAAAGTCACTACTTTCCCAATAATGTTCCCACATCTCAGGTACCAGGAGCAGTCTGGATTACTACAGCTCCGTAACACATATGACCGCAGGGGAGGGCCAGTCTCCTTTTATTACCTTCTCAATAATTTCCTGGCCACCGCTTGCTTTTGTAAATTTGGACTTTAGAATCAGTTTGTGTAATCCCCCACCCCCCATAAAGTCTCTTGGTATTTTTATTGGGGATGCATTACACACATAGACTGATGGAGAGAGAGCTAGCTAGCATCCTTGTGATGAACACGATGGGCTCTTCTATCTCACAAGCCAGCCTCTGGGTCTCTGTGGAGATCTTGCAGGTCACCTGCTCACAGACCTGGCACCTGCACGTTATATTTATTCCGAGACATTTTACTCCACCCGCACCCCCTCAGGGTGCTTTCCTGTGCTCTGTGGTACACTGACTCACTCTTTGGGGTGTCCATGCAATGTGTGGACTGTGACTGGATCCTGAATGGAGAGGGGAAGAAGGAAGGAGACAGATGACATTTTGGGGACAATTAGGAAAATTTGACTATGGATTCAGTATCAGATAAAATTATGGAAGGACTATAAATGTTCTTAGATTTATAATGTTATTACAGATATAGTAGAGAAGGCTCTTACTCTTGGAAGTACACTGAATTATTTCCAGATAAACTGTTATATCCACAACTTATTCTGAAGTGAATATGGAAAATGCTAACCGATGAATCTAGGTGAAGGGCACAGTTGTTCACTGTACTGATCTTTCAGCTTTTCTATAGGACTGACATCTTTTTTTTTTTTTTTTAAGATTTTATTTATTTATTTGAGAGGGAGAGAGAGAGCAAGAGCACAAGAGCAGGGAGAGGGACAAGCAGGCTCACCACTGGGCAGGGAGCCCAACATGGGACTCGATCCCAGGACCCTGAGATCATGACCTGAGCTGAAGGCAGATGCTCAACGACCTGAGCCACCCAGGTGTCCCTGACATCTTTCAAAATAAGAGTTAGGGAGGGAAAAAAAGGTTGAAAGAAAAATAAAATATACATCCACTCCTTTTGTTTTTGTTGTTTTTAACCAAAAATGGATGCCTAATTCTTTATCATAGCCTTACTACTTTTCTGTAACACTGAAATTATGAGAAAATAAAAACTTAAAAGGTGAAGAACTTTTAAAATGATGTCCTGGGGTGCCTGAGGGGCACAGGTAATTAAGCATCCAACTCTTGGTTCCAGCTCAGGTTGTGATCTCAGGGTCGTGAGATCAAGCCCCGTGTCAGGCTCTTTGCTCAGCGTGGAATCTGCTTGAGATTCTCTCTCCCTCTCCCTCTACTCCCCACCCCCGTGCACGTGCTCTCTCTCTCTCTAAAATAAATAAATCTTAAAAAAAAAAAAAAAAGAATAAAATGATGTCCATACCTCAAAACCATTAGGATTGCCACTACCCAAAAAACCCAGAAAATAATACATGTTGGTGAGAATACAGAGATAATGGAACCCTTGTGCACTGCTGGTGGGAATGTAAAATGGTGGCAGCTACTGTGGTAAACAGTATGGACGTTCCTCAATTCAATATAGAATTAACATATAACCCAGCAATTCCACTTCTGGGTATATACCCAGAAGAACTGAAAACAGGGTCTCAAGACGATATTTGTACATCCACGTTCATAGCAGCATTATTCACAATAGCCAAGAGGCGGACACAATGCAAGTGTCCCTCCACAGATGAACGGATTAACAAAATGTGATCTATTCACACAGTGGAATATTGTTCAGGCTTAAAGAGGAAGGGAATTCTGACACATGCTACAACATGGATGAATCTTGATGACATGTTAAGTGAAAGAAACCAGTCACAAAGGACAAATACGTATGATTTCACTTATAAAAGGTTCCTAGAGTAGTCAAATTCATAGAAACAGAAAGTGGAATGGTGGTTACCAGGGGCCGAAAGGAGGGGTATAGAGAGCTGTTGTTTAATGGGTACAGAGTTTCAGTTTTACAAGATGAGAAAGTCCTGGAGACCCCTTCCACAACAGCATGAATACACTTAACACTACTCAGCTGTACACTTTAAAATGGTTAAGATGGGGGGCATCTGGGTGGCTCAGTCGTTAAGCGTCTGCCTTCAGCTCAGGTCATGGTCCCAGGGTCCTGGGATCCAGCCCCGCATCCGGCTCCCTGCTTGGCGGGGGGCCTGCTTCTCCCTCTCCCACTCCCTCTGCTTGTGTTCCCTCTCTCACTGTCTCTCTCTGTGTCAAATAAATAAATAAAAATCTTAAAAAAAAAAACAGTTAAGACGGTAAATCTTATCATGTGCTGAAAAATCACAGCAGGGCACTGACAGAGTAAGTGGGGGGCATGAACAGCACAGAACACTGCAGAATGAAGGCCGCCTCTGCTGCTAGGATATCATAACCAGATGTCCAATGAGCGCCCTCAGATGTACAATGGGAAACATTCCCTACGTCAGCTTGTTCAGGCCTCCAATCCCTGGTCCAAACCCTGGAGTCCAAGTATGTTTCAGAATTCAAGAGATTTCAGGGGGCTCCTAGGTGGCTCAGTCGTTGAGCGTCTGCCTTCGGCTCAGGTCATGATCCCAGGGTCCTGGGATCGAGCCCCACATCAGGCTCCCTGCTCCGCGCGGGAAGCCTGCTTCTCCCTCTCCCACTCCCTCTGCTTGTGTTCCCTCTCTCGCTGTGTCTCTCTCTGTCAAATAAATAAATAAAATCTTAAAAAAAAAAAGAATTCAAGAGATTTCAACCGGAGAAACACTGCACCCATGCCATGTATGATGTCACACTCCTGTAGGGTCTGGGTCAGTACCTCACATCCAAACTCCTTAGTATTTCCAAAGCAAAATGTAAAAGACATATACTAAGTAGGATAAAAATAAAATTAGCCTTACATCAGTTTAGGGCAGGTTTTGTAGTTTAATAGATTTGGACCAAAATTTAAAAAACAAAAACTCGTGGAAAAAAGGGCAATGCGGGAGAACCCAGCTTTCCCCATTCCCCCCACAAAATTAATGACTGGACAGCTATCAACTAACAAAAACGGCTCTAGGAGACTCCCTGAATACACTTTAGAAGCTTCAGCAACACAGTGGAACAAAAAAACAAAACAAAACAACTTTCAAATTGCAGGGCTTTGGGGGTTTCAGAATTCTGGACTAGTATTTGCAAAAAGAAACTGTGTATGGATAAAGAGGAACTTTTAAAAATAGTTACCGTGGTTGGGAGGGGGGTGAGGTGGGGAGATGATGTGGGAGGGCAGGGGTAAACTGGTGCCTTCAACTTTTTTTCACCAATTCAAAAAGTATTTTAGGGATGCCTGGGTGGCTCAGTCGTTGAGCGTCTGCCTTCGGCTCAGGTCATGATGCCAGGGTCCCGGGATTGAGTCCCGCATTGGGCTCCCTGCTCAGCAGGGAGCCTGCTTCTCCCTCTGCCTGACACTCCCCCTGCTTATGCACACGCACGCGTGCTCTCTCAAAAATAAAAAAATAAAATCGTTTTTAAAAAAAGTATTTTAGCTGCAGGAATGGATGCTGATATCTGTAAAAGGTCCTCTTTGAGTGAATAACATGGAACGAAGCCCCCCCGGGCTAGGGTCTGCTGCTTTGCAATACATTAGGGAGAGGGATGGTAGTGCTGCGGAGCTCTGGACTGAGGTCTCACTGAAGGCTCCACACTGTCATTCACAAATGAGCTGCAATTTTCTTGTATCTTGGCTATCTGTCCAATTTTGATACCAATGTTATGTAACTCTCTTTAAAAAATGTGAAAACTCTCAGGGGCGCCTGGGTGGCTCAGTTGGTTAAGTGTCCGACTCTTTTTTTTTTTTTTAAGATTTTATTTATTTGACAGAGAGAGACACAGCGAGAGAGGGAACACAAGCAGGCAGAGTGGGAGAGGGAGAAGCAGGCTTCCCGCAGAGCAGGGAGCCCGATGTGGGGCTCGATCCCAGGACCCTGGGATCATGACCCGAGCTGAAGGCAGACACTTAACAACTGAGCCACCCAGGCCCCCCAAGTGTCCGACTCTTGATTTCAGCTCAGGATCTCGGGGTTGTGGAATCAAGTCCCCATTGGGCTCGGTGCTCAGCACGGAGTCTGCTTGTCCCTCTCCCTCTGCTCCCCCACCACAACTTGTGCTTTCTCTCTCTCGCTTGCTCAATAAATAAATAAATAAAATCTTTAAAAAAATTTTTTAGAGGGATGCCTGGGTGTCAGTCAGTTAAGGGTCTGCCTTCGGCTCAGGTCATGATCCCAGGGCCCTGAGATGAAGCCCTGCATCGGGCTCCCTGCTCAGTGGGGAGCCTGCTTCTCCCTCTCCTTCCGCCACCCCCCCGCTTGTGCTGTCTGTCAAATAAATAAATAACATCTTAAAAAAAAATTTTTGGGGGGGACTTCCTTTCTCTTTCTCTGCTCTGAAAGTTTAAAGGGCATCAGAGTCTGTGTCATAAAAGGCACAACTCCCCAGGACATGTCTGGGCTTCATGTTTTTGTGGAGAATATAACTTTCTTTTTCAGGGGTGAAGTTCTGTCCACATATACTTTCTACAAAATCATCAATTTTATCCAAATTTTCAAAATCACAGGCATTGAGTTGAGTATCTTATAATTCACAGTATGAAAACTGTGTGATCCAGGGAGGCCACATGCAGGACAGAACACTTGTGCCTCCTGACACACAGGGGTGGGGAGCACAGGAACCAGCACAGAAGTAGACAGGGCAAAGCAGGAGGGGGCCATGGGAGCCAAAAGATTAGTACAGTGGACAGTTATTACCGCAAGTCAAAAAAACAAGACCCAAGATGCACGGTTTAGTCAATCCCTAAACCTTGCACAGAGTATACACCAAAGGAGGATTCCTGCAGGGGGTGCCTCCCAAGACAAGGGTGATCCAGGGCCATGCAGCTCTCTGTCCCCAAGGGGTCAGCAGCCTCCTGAAGGGAGGAGCCAGCCCTGAGAGCCAGAGGCTGGGAAAGGGTGCAGAACAACTAGAGAAAGCTCCCCAGAGGAAGAGGCACCTCAGCTGGGCCCAGAAGATAACACTGCGGGGCAGGAAAGGCAGAGAAGGGCAGCACTGCTGAGTAACAGCATAAGTCAAGGCACGAAAGCCTGGCCATGTCTGCCCTAGGCCACCACCGGTCATGCTCTCTATAAACTCCTTCTGGAGAATAGGAGGTACTTACACCATGAAGAAATATTTCACTTGATAGTTCCTAAAACCAAAAAATGAGAACTGGGGCACCTGACTGGCTCAGTCAGTGGAGTGTGCGACTCTCGATCTCTGGGTCATGAGTTCAAGCCTCACGCTGGGAATAGAGATTACTCTAAAAAACAAAAAAACAGGGGCACCTGGGTGGCTCAGTAGGTTAAGCATCTGACTCTTGGTTTTGGCTCAGGTCATGATCTCGCAGTCGTGGGATCGAGCCCCAAGTCAGGCTCTATGCTGAGTGCGGAGTCTGCTTCAGATTCTCTCTCCTTTCCCCTCTGCCCCTCCCCTCCCACTCCCACTCCTCCCCCCGCCACACACTCCCTCTCTCTCTCAAATAAATAAAATCTTTAAAACAAAACAAAACAAAAACAAAAACTGAGAACTATAACTAATACTTGAAGACGAAACAATGAAACAGAATCAGAGCTGGAATGGGAATCAGGTGGCTGGGGCTGGGGCTCCTCCTCTCACCAGGGTACAACAAGGGTAGTGGCACCAATTCTTCCCAATGTGCCAATGGCTGGGATGGGGTCATGAAGGAGGCCACAGAAACCCTAAGGGACCAAGAATCCATGGGCGGGGGGGTGGGGGGGAAGGAGGAAGGTCAGAGGCTTAGGCCCTCAAGATGAGAGGGTGTGGGGCGCCTGGGTGGCTCAGTCGGTTGAACATCTGATTTCTACTACGGTCATGATCTCAGACTGGGGGCGAGCGGGGCTCTGCGCTCAGCGGGGAGTCTACTCGTCCCTTTGCCTGCTCCTGTGCATGTGTGCTCACTCTCTCTCAAATAAATAAATAAATACAATCTTAACCAAAAAAAAAAAAAGATGAGAAGGAAGACGGCCAGGGAACGGGCACAAAAGGCACAACTTCCCACATCACATGGCTGTGTGGACAATGTGTATACACAACTGACCACTTGGCCTTGGCCTCAGCACCCACAGGGACCCAAAGCCTGATGACCAGGCTCATGTGGGCTTCTAGTTAGCATTATAAGAACACCACTGGGGGGCGGAGAGGACACTGAAAGTTTAAGGCATAAAGTGCCAATATCTTAAAAAAGGTGTGTATATGTCTTTGTGCGTGAAGAGAAAGCAAATACAGTAAAATGTAACAACTGGTATTCAGGTGTACGTAATATTATTCTTTCAACTTTCCACAGATCTGAAATTTCTCAAAATGAAATGTTGGGGAAACCAGAGTAAACGGAAACAAAATCTGTTTTATACCAAGATACAGAAAATTCATTTTATAAAATGCAACAGGACAAGTAAAGTCAAGCGTGTTGTCTTTTAAGAAACAGGAAAAAAGGTGGGAGCCTGGCTGGCTCAGAAGAGCATGCCACTCTTAATCTCAGGGCTGTGAATTCCAGCCCCACCCACACTGGCTAGAGATTACTTAAAAAAAAAAAAAAAAAAAAAAGAGAACATGTCCCAGAAGAGCTGAAAGAAAAACAGATTCAGGGGTGCGTGGGTGGCTCAGTCAGTTAAGCGTCTGCCTTTGACTCAGGTCATGATCCCAGGGTCCTGGGATCTCCCCGTATCAGGCTTCTTGCTCAGCAGGGAGTCTGCTCCTCCCTCTCCCTCTGCCCCTCCCCTGGCTTGTGCTCTGCTCTCTCTCGCTCACTCTCCCTCTCAAATAAATAAAATCTTAAAAAAAAAAAAAAAAAGTAGAAAGAAAAACAGATTCCAAGACCCCTCTGTCCCACTCAGTGTTGGTGAGTCACTGTAACAAGCAGTGGGAGCTCGGGGAGAGCAGGGGACTTGGCAGCTTCTGACTGGTTCGTCCCACTGGGTCACTGTGGGTGCCAACACAAACACCTAGTGGAGCCAGGATTACCTGTGCTACTTTACTTGTGAGAACATGTGAATGTAACTCACCTGAAGTAATCACAGGATGCAGCCAGCAGGATTCGATGGGCCTCAATGTGTCTCCCCTCCACCACCAGGACAACATCAAAGAGGATGCCACTGTCCCGGAGAGCCAGCAGCCCCCGGAGCAAGGCCTGGGAGTGCTGTGCACTCCGGTAGGTGTTGTTGACACAATGCGGGTGTGAGGGCTGCACAGGAAACTTGCACAGCTGGGTGAACTCCTGCTCCTCCGCCATCCTGACCACCACACCAGACCTCACCACTGCGGCTGTCAGCTGAAGACAGAGGGGACAGGGAATAAGCCAGGGAAGCAACACCGCACAGTGCACAGACTGGCCCAGTGGCACCTGCTGCCCGTGGCACTTGTTCCTCCCACCTGGGCTTCCCCTGTGGTCTTTAAACCCACGAATTCCCTCTCCCCTCCCACTGCTTCTACAGACTTGGGGCCTCCTTCCTGAAGACCTGTGTCCCTTCATCTCCAGGATTCTTCATTAAATTTTGTCTCCTTCAACATCTCTGGGAAACAGAAGGGTTCCGGAGACAGACTGACCTTGGTTGGGGCCCCAGGCCTACCAGGGACTCACCACATGACCAACCTGAGTCTCAGGTTCCTCAAATGAAAAGGGAAATAAAAGCACCCCGCCTCTTGGGGAAATCTAAAATTGGTAAACGATGAATATAAAGCACAGACCAGGTTCTCAAGAGCTCTTCCTCTCTCCCACTGAGAGAAAACAAAACTGGGGCACCTGGCTGGCTTAGTTGGTAGAGAATGCAACTCTTAATCTCCAGGTTGTGAGTTCGAGCCCCACATTGGCAATAGAGTTTGCTTCAAAAAAAGAGAAAGGGGCACCCGGGTGGCTAAGTCGGTCTTCGGCTCAGGTCATGATCCCAGGGTCCTGGGATGAGTCATGCATTGGGCTCCCTGTTCAGTAGGGAGTCTGCTTCTCCCTATACCCTCCCCCCATGCTCGTGATCTCTTTCTCTCATGCTCTGTCTCTCAAATAAATAAAATCTTTTTAAAAAAAGAGGGGCGCATGGGTGGCTCAGTCAGTTGAGCACCTGCCTGCGGCTCAGGTCATGATCCCAGGGTCCTGGGATCGAGCCCCGCATCCGGCTCCTGCTCAGCAGGGAGCCTGCTTCTCCCTCTCCCTCTACCACTCCCCCTGCTTGTGCTCTCTCTCTGTCTCTATCTCTGTCAAATAAATAAATAAATAAAATCTTTTTTAAAATAAATAAAAAATAAAAGAGAGAGAGAGAGAAAGAACAAAACTAGGTTCCCTCACACAGGAATGGATGCATAAAAATGACAACAGACTTGAGTGCTGGCCAGGATACCCAGGGGAGGGTCCAGGACCTGTCTTCTTTTACCAAGATTCTGAGAGTCAAGCACAGTAATTTGAACTAGAGCTGGTGCATTCAAGATCATCTGCAGCACGTTTTTAGTTCAAGGTTACTTTGTAATAATTGAGTATGTTCAAAACATGCACAATGATTTGGGTTGAAGCCTCAGAAACCCAATCAGTCAAACAAACCTACCTCAAACACACTTTGGCCATGCATTCTGAGTCAGGGCAGCCAGTCCTGCACTGCACTCTTGGGCTGAGCTAAGCACTCTAGCCACAGCACTGCCACCCAGCCAGCAAGTGGGAGCTCAGGGGTCACCTGCCACACTGCCTGTGGCCACTACGGCCATTCCAATATCCCCTCCCCCAAATTAGTTTCTTCTCCAATTCCCTGTACTGTGTCTTTAAGAGAAAAAAAATGAAAGGAGCACCTGGCTAACTCAGTCAGTAGAGCCTGGGACTCTTAATCTCAGGATTGTGAGTTCAAGCCCCATGTTGGGTGTGGAGCCTACTTAAAATTTTAAAAAAGCGGGGGTGGGGGGATGGAGAAAAAGAAAAATAGATTCTACTATAAAACTTGCCAAACTGCGGTCCCTGGGTGGCTCAGATGGTTAAGCATCTGACTCTTGATCTCAGCTCAGATCTTGATCTCAGGGTTCAGAGTTCAAGCCCTGCACTGGGTTCCACGCTGGGCATGGCACCTACTTAAACAAATGAACAAACAAAAAAACCTTGCCGAAATGAAGAGGCCTCTGTCCTCACTACTACAGCTCCGGAGCACACCTGATTGCTTTGGACTCTCCGCTGCTTCCCATCCAACATGCCCCATTCCCCTCTGTGCTGGTCCCTCAGTGTGCCTCCTGGATTTGGAACCTTCACCCACCTACCCACTGCTTCCTCCGCATCCTGGACTGGCTCACACACAGACAGCCCGGGCCAAGGGGTAGCCCCCATTAACCACCTCTCTTGACTTGAAACTCTGCCCCAAGCAATGCTCTCTTTTCTGATCCCTTCAGCCAACACACCCTGCCCCAGCCCACCCCTCTTTCCCAAGAATCTACCCTATATTCCCAAATGCACCTCCAGCTCGATGCCTAATCCAGCCAACAGTGGGGAGGGCCCCACTGGTCTAGTTTTCTTATTCATACAGCCACAAGTTCCACATCGGAAACCTCATGGTTTCAATGATCTCTTTTCTTTTTATACCTGCATCTATCAGATCCTCTAGTTCTGACTCCTTCTCTCCTATTTCAGATGCCCATCCACTTATTCCTCCATGGCCACCACTCTGGGTCACACCACAGCAATGACACTCCCAACTGGTTTCCTTCCTCCTGTCCCATCCTCCCCATCTCCCCGGCTCAGGCCGCTGGTGGTCCCCAAATGCCCAGTGAGTATACCACCTGACTTCTCAAGCACTGGCCCCCTACTACCTTCTGCTTAGGTCTCCCCATGATCTGGCTCAAAATGTTCCTTTCCCATATACCCTGTCACTAGCCCTTAGACCAAAAGGGACACCTGTCATCCTCTAAACACCATCAGACTCCCACCTAGACCTGTCTCTTTATAACCCCATATTGGTCAAGGTCTAGTTCGATCTCTTCTCCCTCTGCCACTGTATCAAGAACAAAACAGGGCGCCTGGGTGGCTCAGTTGTTAAGCGTCTGCCTTCAGCTCAGGTCATGGTCCCGGGGTCCTGGGATCGAGTCCCACATCGGGCTCCTTGCTCAGCGGGAAGCCTGCTTCTCCCTCTCCCACTCCCCCTGCTTGTGTCCCCTCTCTCGCTGTGTCTCTCTCTGTCGAATAAATGAATAAAATCTTTAAAAAAAATTATAAAAAAAAAAAAAAAAAAAAGAACAAAACAGGCATGCTCCATCACTGAAGTTGTTCTATCTACCCACCAGCTAGGGCTTTATCTCACTCACATTGCAAAACTCCATGACTGTTGGTACCACTTGTAACCACATGACTCTGAGCACTTAGCTCATTATCTCCAAGTCTAAGCTTCCTCCTCACTACCGTGACCACCAGGAGAGTCAAGAAGGCCTCCTTCCCTAAGGGTGGCAGCGGGGACTGACTGCTCCAACAGACATCAACCCCACGTCAGAACTTCTCTGCCCCTTTGAGAAGGGATCCATGGCAGCTACACTTACTACGGAGTACAGAATACAGTAGAAGACTGCCTCCTCGGGCAAGCAAAGCACATTTACCAAGCACAATTTAAGGAACTAAGCTAGGTGCTGAGGGCAGTGTGAAGAAAACAAACCAATTCGCTGCTCTGTAGGAGCATAGCTCAGAGTGCAACACATTCAAGACCACGCAACACAGCCTTGTTCATAAAGCAAGCATTGGCCACGACCAGTATGTCCATCCTCAGAGGCATGGATGCTGCAACACAGTGAGCCAACAGAATACTAGACAACAGTTAAAATGGGCAAACTAGAACTCAAGCTATAGTCATCAACATGGAGAAATCTCAAAGCCACGCAAAGGGAAAAAAAGCACACTGCAGAATACATATAATACAAAAAGTTTGAAATCACACAACAAAATACCGTCCAATTTTGCTTGTAGATAGGTGTTACAGTAGAACATACATAGGCACATTAAAGGAATTCAGGATCATGATTTTCTCCAGGAAGGAAAAAGGGAATGTTTTATTTCTTTAAAACAAACAAACAAAAAAAAACAAAGAAGACAAAACATTAGGATCTGATAGGGAGAGGTAGTAACTTTTCTGTTAGTATGAAATATTTAAAAACTAAATTCTCAAACTTGTTTTTTAATATGTTCACATTCAAATTCAAAAGGCACAGAAAGGTATGTTATGAAACTTAAATTTTCCTCCCACTTATGCCCCAACCAGATCCTCTCCCAGAAGAAAACTACAATTCTACCTTCCCTAGTAGGGGACATCTACAGATTCAAAAGCAAATCTGGAAATCTACACCGTTTCCCCCCTTCATTAACTTCTGCATATGAAAACTTAATATCCCTCCCACAGTCCATTGTATGGATAACTGCATGTTATTTAACCAACCCTTTTCAGAGAGACATCTAGGTTTCCTCCAATTGTTTGCTTTTGCAAACAGTTACACATTGAAAATCATTTCGATATGCCACATATGCAGCAGTTATCTGAGGAAAAAATCTAGATACATAACTGCTGGATCATTTGAATTTTAATGTTTATTTGTCATTTGAATGCATATTGCCAAATTGCCCTCCATAGAGGTTATACTAATTGATTCTCCCACCAGCAAAGTGTGAGACCCTGGTTCCGACCACCATCTAGCCCACCAATAGCGTTTCTTTTTACTCTTTGTTGACTTAGATGAAAAACAGCATTTCACAGTGCAACTACGTTTTGGTAATTAACAAAATTTCAAAAAATAAAAAATTAAGTCAAATGCAACACTTCTTTTGTGATTCTTTCCCATGAACGTTCTTGGAAGCTCACTTGGTGGCACCTTCTTTCTCCTATTCATTTTACAGGGATTACTCTATCATGAAGTCTTTCCCTAGATTAAGTTCCTTCCAGCTCCATAACATCTCTGATTCGACTCATCACAAGCAAGGCCCCTCCACTCTGTGCTGTTTGTTCAAAGCTTTTGAGGGGAGCAGGAAGGAAGATTTATGTCCCAAGTAGGTACAAACTGAAGGATGTAAAATGATTTTTTATGAACTCATGGATGACAGCGTCAAAAGTATTTTTGAAGAATTTTCAACTCAACACCATTTACTGAGCAGGCACCCCTCAGTCCTCTGAAGCGCCCCAAAACATTGTCTGCCTTCAATGAACCCCAATCCTTGGCAGCATGAAGCAAGGTCTGCAACAAAGGGATTAGGGACAGTTGGGAAGAGGAGAGGAGGGAGTAGGTACTAATCTCCAGAATGGGGAGCCATCATAGGAGTGCCAACTCGGATGCGCTCTGGAATGAGTCTTCCAGAAAGCTGAGTTGGGGCATCTTGGTGCACCAAACCTGCGGCCAGGCCCGGCCTCAGGGAGGCCTGGCGCGAAAAGGTCCCCAGGCATAAGGCGATGGCGACCCATCGACTCCGGCCGACGCAAGATTGGAAGTAGTCAGAACCCGCGGCCAACGCTTCGGGACCCGGGACCCGGAGATTTTGCAATGACAGCGCGATCTCCGGCTTCTTTTTGGAAACCGCGCGAGCTGGCGAGGTTGGACTTCCTCGGCTGCAGCCCGCGGGCCCCCCGACCCCCGGCCCCGGTGAGCTGCTGAGGAAACTGAGGCTCGCAGGCCGAGGTCCAAGGTCACACCAGGTGGTGGCAGTCCGGCCCCGCCCCACCCGCCTGTTGCAGGACCCGCCCGCGCACAGTACCGAGGGTCGCGGCTGGGAAGGCCGCGCTCAGACCCGCCGCGGGCAACAGGCCAGCCCAAGGGCTAGGAGGCCGGCGGATCCCGCAGCGGTGTGGAGGTCCGGTATCTCTGCTAGCGCCAGCTCCCCGCCCAGCCGCGCCCCCGCCGCGCCCCCGCCGCGCCCCCGCCACGTCAGGCCGCGGGACTCGCCTCAGGCCTCCACTCCCGCGCCTCCGGCCCGCGCCCGCCCCTGCGTCCCCGCGCCCCCCAGGGCTGCTGGCCCGGGCCCCGCTGCCGCCGGCCGCCCGCCACCCGCGCTCGCTGCCACCCGGCCCACCGGGCCCGCGCCTGGCAGCTCACCTGGTGCCGCCGCAAGCTGAGGCCGCACTCGCCAGAGGCGGGGGCGGGGCGGGCGGGCGGCCGCGGGGGGAGGGGGGCGGGCCTCGGCGAGTCACGTGGCCGCGCCGCGCAGGCGCCAGCCGGGTGTAGACGGAGGCCGGGGGACGTCTCGCTGGGGTGCTGGGGGAGGGGCGCCGAGCTCTGGCGGGAGGAGGGGCGCCGCCCGAGGCAGCTTTTCCGCGGGCGCAGCTCTGGTCTTAGCTCAGCGGAGCAGAGCTCCAGCTGCCTGGGCGACCGTCCGTCTCTACACCTAGCGTAGCTCCTGGCACCGGGCGGGGCTGAACGAATGAATAAGTGAATAAATGAAGCAGGGCCTTTTGGGAAGGGTCGCGCCCTGTAAATCTATTTCCTCCGTCCTTCTCTCGTTTCCTCTCTCCTTCATTCTCTCACTTTTTCGTTCCTTCGCTCACTCATTCCTTCCCTCCCTTTTCTCCTTTATTCCTTTACTCCTCATTACGTCTCTTACTCATTCCCTCATTTCATTCCCTCTCGCTCATTCCCTCCCTCCCTCGCGGTCCCATTAGTTCACAGTGCTTCTGCTGATCGCCTGCCCTCTGCTGGATGTTGGGGAGAAGAGATAAACTGCCTGTGTGAACAGGTGTTATCCCGTTTACTGAGATTCTGAAGTAAATCCAATTCCCATCCCAAAGGGCTGGACCCAGCAGTCCGCCAGGAAGCTCTTGGTATTCATTTTTCTAGCCTCACCTGCAAGAGGATCTTGTCCTCCGAGGCTCATTTGTAATTGCCGTGTCCAGCCGGAGGTTCCAGCCAGCAGAGCCTCCTGATAAAGTCGGGATATCCTACACTGTTGTTTATTAAGAGGCGTTATGAAGTGTGGGGGAAGGATGTGGCTAGGGATGGCTCATGGTTAAAAAAGGTGTACGGGAATGAGGAAGAAAGTAAATGAAACAGAAGCACTGTCCTGGCTGATCCCAGAGTCCAGACAAGGGCCAGGAGAGTAGGACCAGACTCCAGGACCAGGGGTTCCCAGTGGGAATGGGCTTCTGGGAAGACTCTGGAGGAGGTGACCCCCTAGCTACATAACAGATGAGAACTTCTGGAGAATGGGAAAAGCATTCCAGGAAGGGGAGTGTCAGTAAAGGCATGGAGATGAGATCCTGCAAAGTGAGTAGTCCGGAGGCCACCAGAAGTTTCTGAGTCTGAAGAGAACACTGGAAAGTAGACCCTACCTCTGGACGTACAGGTGGATGTGGCCCTGAGGGCAGCCTTCCGCCAGGCCTGGCAGATGCCAAGATGGGTTGCAGACTGGACTAGAGGGTGGGAGGAGGCTGAGTATGGGGACAGCAGTGAAGCTATAGCCTCAGGTGGGGACAGAGTGGGGACAGGGAGGTGCTGGCTGGAAACCTGGGAAGGAGGCAAGTTCCCCACTACACATGAGTGATGGGTGAGGAAGAGTGAGCCCAAGAGATGGTGGGGAACAATGAGGTTACCCCCGTCACAAGGAGATTGGAGGAAGAGCAGGTTTGGGGGAAGACAAGGCTCACTTTGGCCCCAGGCAGGGTAAAGAGAATGCAGTTGTCCAGCTAAGGACCTTTTAGGCTTGAGGTAAAGTCGTGGACATATCATACACTTTAGCCAGAGGTGATGCACTGAACCAGAACAAGTATAAGGAAAAGGAGAGTGAGTTGAGGACAGAGCACAAGGTGCACTGGTGTTCCAGGGGACACCCAGAGAGCAGGAACCCATAGACGAGACAGGGGAGGAGTAATCTCAAAGGTCCAATGGCGCTAGATGTGAGGGTGGCCCCGGAGGGGAGAGGAGGCAAAGCCCCTGGATCTGCTACAGGGAGGCCTTTCCTTGGAGTGGCAGAGCCAGCCTGCAGTGCCTGAGGTATGAAAGGAGGCAAGGACAGGAAGACTGCCAGGTCTGGCCTCTGAGATGAAGACAGATGGGACCACAGCTTGAGAGGAGAGACTGAAGAAAGCACCTTCAGGGTGTTGAAAGGGTCTGGAGGGTGAAGAAGATGAGGATGAGTGAAGGGGATAAGGCCAGGAGCAAGGTGGGGTGCTGGCCGGGACTGAGAGGACAGGACATTCCCCAGTGTTCAGAGCTAGAGGGACCATCATCTCAAAATATACCCAGATCAAGTCAGCAGCTTTCCCACTGGAAAATTCTAGAGGAGGAGAGTGGCAAGATAAGAGGAGGCCCCAGAAGGTATGGTGTGCAGGATCATCTGGTGTCCTCCCATGGATGTGTTTGCTGTCTAGGAGATCCTGCCTTCCCTGAGCATACAAACTTCTGTCCGCTACTTTAGGGCTATATTTCCAGAACCTAGAACAGAGCTACCACTCAATAGGTTCTAAGTAAATAAAAGTGGAGGGAATTGGAGAGAAATAAGAAGCTGAGAGACTGGTTAAAGAACTGATAGAGATAATGGAAGACTTTCCAAGCTTCAACCCAATGGAAGATATTTCAAAGGAAAAGCCAAACACACTTGTCTGCTACACAATTTGATCACAGACATCCTAAAAAAAAAAAACAATTGAGGAAATGTTTGCAACAAACTCGAGAGCAGGGGCACCTGGGTGGCTCAGTCATTAAGCGTCTGCCTTCGGCTCAGGTCATGATCCCAGGGTCCTGGGATCGAGCCCCACATCGGGTTCCCTGCTCGGTGGGAAGCCTGCTTCTCCCTCTCCCACTCTCCCTGCTTGTGTTCCCTCTCTCGCTGTGTCATTCTGTCAAATAAATAAATAAAATCTTTAAAAAAAAACAAACTTGAGAGCAAGTGGCAAATAGTATATAAAAAATTAACACAAGGGGTGCCTGGGTGGCTCAACTGGTTAAGCATCTGCCTTCGGCTCAGGTCATGATCTTGGGGGCCTGGAATCGAGTCCCGCATCAGGCTTCCCCGCTCAGTAGGAAGTCTGCTTCTGCCTCTCCCTGTGCCCCTCCTCCCTGCTTGTGTTCTTTCTCTCTCTCTCAAATAAACAAAATCTTTTAAAAAATTCATACAAAACAATTCCGATAGGTGGAAACGTACACGAATAGATAATACTCAAAAGAGAATAAACAAATCATTTAATACCTGAGAGAATCATCAACATCAGTGAAAGTAAAAAAAAGCAAATGATACAATATATCAGTGAATATTTTTACAACATATATAACAGACAAAAAATTATTATCCAGAATATATAGAGAACTTCTAAAAACCGATAGTCAACCAGCTAAATACCTGGTAAAAGATATTTACTAGAAACTCACAGAAAAAGAAGTCCCAGTGGATATAAACAAAGGGAGTCAAGTTCAATCTCATTAATCATCTGGAAATGCAAAAAATACACCACATTTTCATACATTGTTAAAGGAAAAATCATTCTGAGACCTGTAAAAACAGGAAGGAAGACTTCAGGAAGACTATTGCAACAGGGGTATGTCAATAGGGAGAGAGATCAGGCTGAACCCTGAATACAACAAAGACATATTGGGGATTTATAGCTAAAGAGCCTACTAACAATAGACATCAGGGAAGGGGGATTCTTGCTAAACTGTCCTAACGGGTTTATCAGAGCTGGGGGATGAAGAACCTGACTAGATATCAAAGATGGGGGAATGCTCCCTGAACTGATTTAGTAGAATTTTTTGTTAAGACTGGGCTAGACAGGCCAACGTTGAGGCCTGGTTAAGAAGAGGGTTCAGAGGAGCCCGACTAAAGTTTGGTCAGGGAGTGAACTTTTGTCAACATCCACACGGTAAATATAAATAAGATGAGATCCAGTGTTGGTTGGTGAGGGTGGGAATGTACATACATTGCTGATGAGAAAGTAAATCGGAACAGCTAATTTGGAGAATACAGTGTTTTCAAAATATATCTGCAAATTCTTTGACTCTCCTCCCTTCAAAAGGTAAAGCCCAATCCTCCTCCCCTTGAATGTGGGCTGGACTTAGTGACTGTGCCTTCTAAGGGATAGAATGGGGCGGAAGAAAAAGCCTGTGGTTTTCAAGGCCAGGTCATAAAAGGTGTTGCAGCTTCGGTCTTGCTCAGTCTGCATGACTTGCATGTCATGAAGCCACGCAAGCAGCCCTAAGGAGAGGCCTCCATGGAACTGAGATGGCTGTCAAAGCCAGTACAGATTTGCCAGCCAAGCATGAGCCGCACTGGAGGCAGATCCTCCAGTCTCAGCCAGGCCATAGCCTTCTGAAGTCCCACATCTGCCTGGAACCTCAGGAGACACTGAACCATGACCTGGCTAAACCTCCTCTAAATTCCTGACCCATAAAAACTGTGAAAGACAAAAAATGTTGATTATGTCGTTTTAAGCTGCTTGGCTGTGGAGTAATCTGAATCTAAATAACAAAATGCATTTGAAGCCCATATACAATATAGGATACACTGCAGTCACAGCACTGGAAAGGTATTTAGAAAAGTATTTAGATGTCAATCTAAAAATGGGCAAGCTGGCTCAGTCAGTAGAGCATATGACTCTTGCTCTCGTGGTCATGAGTTCAAGCCCTATGTTGGGTGTGAAGCCCACTTAAAAAAAAAAAGTTTAAAATGTGCAAGAGAGGGGGCACCTGGGTGGGTCAGTCAGTTAAGTAGCTGCCTTTGGCTCAGGTCATGATCCCAAGGTCCTGGGATCTAGCCCCCTCATTGGGCTCCCTGCTCAGCAGGGAGCCTGCTTCTCCCTCTCCGTCTGCCTGCCGCTCCCCCAGCTTGTGCTCTTTCTCTGTCAAATAAATAAAAAATCTTTTAAAAAATGTGCAAGAGAGTGGTGATGATTGTACAATCTTATGAATATGTGAATAATACTAAGAAACAGTGAATTGTATACTGTAAAAAGGTGAATTATAGCTCAGTTTTTTTTAAATGTGCAAGAGGGATATAGATAGGGTGATCAATCATGCCAGTTGGCCTGGGATTCCAGGGGGTTGCGGGGATGCAGGACTTCCAGAGCTAAACCCAAGAGTCCTAGGGAAACTAGAACAAGTTGATCATCCTAAATACAGAGTTTTTAAAAATTATTTTAATTTTTTAAAATTATTTTTAGGAGAATGAACAAAAAAGTTTGAAGATGTGAAAAGCTCTCCTATCAACACAAGACCTGAAACCCTGTGGGCAAGAGGGGCCCCTCTGGGGAACCTGCTCACATTCTCTCTCCCTGTGCTCCATCTCACCCCACCCCAAGCTCCTGCCTGGGACACAGAGACAAGGGGTGTACACAGCCTAGCCTGGGCCTGGCACTTAACAGGCATCAGTAGGTGCCAGTTCACACTCTCTTAGGCCCATGTTAGTGATTGCTCACTTGGCACTTGTGGACCATTTGGACTTAGGATTTTTGCCACCTACCCCCCATCCCAAACCCTGGAGGTGCAGACAAGGGCCACATAGATTCCATCTTGCAGAACTCTTATCCTCCTAAAATTATTCTCAGGCTCCCCCACCCCCTTGCATTCCACCTCCAGCTCACTTGCCTCCACCCAACAAGTTTGTGTGCCATTGGCCTCCAGCAAGGACCTGGACTATGTTCAGACAGGACATGGCTGTTGGGCCAAGCAAGATTGCCCATGTCCAGAATTTAATAAATGTGGCTTAGGCTCCTTATATCACCACCCCCTACAAAATACAGTGGGATCTGAGATTCCAAAAGTCTAACAGAGAAAAGCAGTGAGGAAAGTCTATCTGGTCACACTTTGGATGTGGCACTGTAAGGTAGTGGCAGGAAAGCAGAGCCTGGATCATGTTGGCACTGTACTCTGCCCACAGTAGGTGCTGAGAAATAGTTGATAAATAAACAATCTCTCCATGGCATCCGCTGTAGATCGCTAGCAGCTTGGCCGAAGGGTGCAGATCTCGCGGAGTTGGTGAGGCCAGCACACAGTAGGGTCACACGAAATTGGGGTGGCCAGCGTGGGTCAGCTGTGGGCAGTATATCAGGAGTACTATACAGCCATGGCTCTCCCACACCCGTTCTGGTCAGCCCGGAGCATCTGGAGTCCCCGTCCCGCGCGACATCCGCGCTGGGAGCAGAGCCAGGGGCTTGCGGTACGCGGGAGGGGGGCCGCCGAGAAGTCTCCCCGTGCGTCCCGGAAACTACATTTCCCACAGGCCCGTGCGCGCGACTCCATTTCCCACAATTCCCGCTCGGCTTCCGGCGCGGCGGAGGCGCCTCCGACGGCTTCCGGGTTCGGGCCTGGCGCTGCGGTAGAGGCGGCGGCGGCAGCGGCGGCGGCTCAGCGGGACGCGGCTGGTGGGAGCGGAGGGACCGGCATGGACGTTTCGGGGCAGGAGACCGACTGGCGGAGCGCCGCCTTCCGGCAGAAGTTGGTCAGTCAAATGTGAGTAGGGGCCGGGCTAGAGGGCGAAATCTCCGGACCTTCCCCCCTCAGCCCTCCCGCTCGGAGGGCGAGGCCCGGGTCGGACTCGCGGGAGATCCAGGGCGGCCGGACCCACTGGGGCCTGGGGGCGCCGAGAGGGCGAAGGCTCCCGGGACGCGCGTGAGTCCCAGGGCGCGGCTGAGCCCTCGGCTGTCCCTTCCGTTCTTGGCTGATACTGACTGTTCATTAGCTTTCCCGGGGCCGAACTCTGCAAACCAGCGAGCCCTGGCTTATGAGTCATCGTCCTGAGCTTTCTCATTCGTCATTTGTGTGCTTTGGTTGCAGACTTTCCCCTGCTTTGAATCACACTGAATTCGAAAAAGGAAAGGGGCAGCCCGTGGCGGCTTTAGCAGATCTGGGTGTTTTGTGATTCGTCTTTAAGAAAAGCGCATCAGAGTGAGAGAAAGAGATTGGAGGGGGGTGGATGGAAGATGAGGTTGGGAGGCTAGGTACTTGGGGCTGTGGGCGGTGGGGGATGGAGAATCCACGGGTATCCTGCCTCCTCCGCCCCCCAGTACCGCCCCAGTGTGGATTTTGCGAAGGGTGGCAGGAAGAGGCTGTCAGGAAGCGACCGTCGGTTGGGAGGAGGGAGTGAAGAGCTGGGGTTAATACCTCTTCCCCACAGTTTCATCTGCTGAACCCCTCAATGCAGGGGCTGCCAGTGCGCTCTAGGCTGCATCTAGTGGAACTCCAGCTCCTCACCACCCACTGCTTGTTTCATTTAACAGTCTTTTACTGAGCTTACTGATGTTGTGCTAGCCGCAAATTTGCCTGAGACAGCCCCTGCCCCCAGGGAATGCACTACCATAAAGGAGCAGTTACAATACAGTCTTTCTCCTAGAAAAAACTGACAGTTCGCTGGAGCAGGGCAGAAGGAGCTTTCTGGAGTAGGTGGCGAATAGATTGAGCCCTAAAAAGACAAGTAGGAGTGTGAAAGGCCATCATTCCAAGCTGAGTAGTAGGGAAGTGTGAACTCTCGCTGCAGTGGAGGACATTGCTATAGGCTGAGTTCTGGGGATTGAGGAGAAAGGAGGTTCAGGAGATGGTAATGGAATGAGGGTGAGCAGGTGCTGACATGTTAGTGGTGGGAGTGCTGTGCTAAGGAGTTGAGCTTGTATTTGGCATGTTGCCTGCTTTGAGGTAGTGAAATGCCAGAGTTGGGAAGATTCCCGGAGTCCTTGGAGATGGATCAAGAACAGAGGAGAAAGGCCAGTTAGGCCATTATGAGTTTTGAACTCTTGGAGTTTGGGGACCTGTCATTTTTCATCCCTGTGTTCCTATTGCTAGATCACTGCCTGTCACATTGCTCCATAGAATGGTTGTGGAATGACCTAGTCGGCAAGAGATTATAAAGGCCTGCACTAGACAGTGGTGGAAACTGAAAGAGGAAGACCATTCCAGAGAAAGGGGAGAGCAAGCATAGACAGTCCTTGATGACTAAACTGGATGCAGGGGGTGGAGCGCAGCAGCATGGAAGGAAGGAAGTGGGACGGAATGCCGGCCGGGAAGCCTCTTAGTACAGTGGAAGGTGTGGGGACTGTAGAGTTAGTGGCTCTGGGCACTGCTATGGAATAGTCTGGGGACAATTCTGCAGATATTGCAGAACCAGTGAACATTGTGTTGGGTTTTTTGGGGGGGGTTGATCCCCTGGAGTTGTCTGTAGATGACATTTTTTTTTTTAATATTTTATGTATTTGAAAGAGCGAGAGAACGAGCACAAGCAGGCAGAGGGAGAGGGAGAAGCAGGCTCCCCGCTGAGCAGAGAGCCTGACACAGGGCTGGATCCCAGGACCCCGGGATCATGACCTGAGCAGAAGGCAGACGCCCAACCAACTGAGCCACCCAGGCGCCCCTATAGAGGAAATCTTGGGGGATGGCCCACTTCAGGGCTCAGCAAGAAAAGCCCTCAGGGCAAAGATTCTTCTTTGGGTTTGGGGAGACAAAAGAACCAGAAAGATGAGTTGCCATCAGAGGAAATTGGGGAGGGTGGGGGAGAGTCCGAGGGCGGGGGGGCAATTGAAAAGTCTCTGGGTGTCAAGGACTGACTGGATACTTCATAATTCAACTTCCTTCTGCTTCTAGGCAAGCTGGATTCTTTCCTTTATTTGCCAGATTGCTGCTTGTGTATTAGTTTTTCTCTTGCTGCCATAACAAATGACCACAAATATAGTGGCTTAAAACAACACAAATTTATTACCTGGCAGTTTCTGTAGGTGCAAGGTCTAGGTGGACTCAGCTGAGTCTTCTGCTTAGGATCCTACAGGACTGAAATCAAGATGTTGGTTAGGTGTGCATTTCTTCCTAGAGGCTCTGTGGTAGAATTTGCTTTCAAGCCCATTCAGGTTGTTGGCCAAATTCAGTCCATGCAGTTGTAGGACTGAGGTGTTCTTGTACCTTATTATTTGTCAGCCAGTGGTCAGTCTTTGTTCCTAGAGGCGGTCTGCATTCGGGTCATACTTTCTATGTGGCCCCCTCCATCAGGGGTGGGTTCTTCGGCTGCATCTTTCTGACTTCAGCCAAGAAAATTCTCTAGTAAAGACTCAGGTTAGATTGGGTCCACTCAGATAATCCAGGATGATGTTCTTATTTTAAAGTCTATAACTTTTATTTCATCTGGAAAGTCCCTTCTGCCATATAACATAGCATGTGCCCAGGTTCCTGGGATTAGGGCATGGACATCTTTGGGGAGCCCTTCTGCTACCCCTGCTGGGATAAGCAGTTTCAGAGGTTGTCTACCTGACATGATATGGTGTTCTCAGTTCTCAGATTTGTCTGTTTTCTCTCCAGGGTTCACTTTGAAAGTCATGATTCTTGGTGCCTTGATTTGTTGTGTTCACAGGGTTAATTCTTTTTTTTTTTTTTTTTTAAGATTTTATTTATTTGACAGAGAGAGACACAGCGAGAGAGGGAACACAGCAGGGGGAGTGGGAGAGGGAGAAGCAGGCTTCCCGCGGAGCAGGGAGCCCGATGCGGGGCTTGATCCCAGGACCCCGGGATCATGACCTGAGCCGAAGGCAGACGCTTAACGACTGAGCCACCCAGGCGCCCCTCACAGGGTTAATTCTAACTTCCTCTGATATTTATGCTGTTGTTTGAAGGAGGGTATCTTGGGAAATGTTTTGAACCCAAGTAATTTGTATAGATGAGGGAGTAAAGAAAGCATAGTGAAGCACTGGGGAGTTTCAACAAAAGGAGAAGCATCTGGTAGTTGGTTCACTGTCTCCACCTGGCTCTTGAATATCTACCAAGAGAGAACAGTGCTTGGGATTGCAGGCCCAATAATCCAGTCTCTTGGCTACCATGAGAAAAAGTGGTTTTGATTTGGGGCTGGTTAGGAGAGCCCTTGCGGGGACTCCATATAGCCTCTTCTTAGCCCTCCTCTACCTCTACCTCATCTGGACCCATCCTGGACTGCTGCCTTCCCCTCGCTCTCTACTGCCCTGCTGAAAACCTGTTCGTGACTTCGTAGCATTAGAACAAGATTCCAGATGGCCCACCCTCCCAGCCTTTCACCATGGCCTGGCCTAGCCACCTCTTCTCAATCCCCCCAGTTTGCTCCAGCACTCTGGTCTTTGGTCTTTCAGCTTCTTGAACATTCTAAGTTCTTTTTTTTTTTTTTTTTTTTTTTTTGGTTCTCTCTTTTTAAACAAGTTATTATCAAGTATTTAGGGTATTCAACAATGGGTAGACTTCCCCCCACTGCATTTATGACCAGTTTCTCTTCCTGTTCTTTAGATGTCTGCTTAAATACCAAATACTGCAGATCCTTCCCTGCTTATCCTGCCTAAAGTGGGTCATCCCCTCTGATATGTTGGATCTCAGCCCCTTGTAGTTTCCTGTAGGAAATACAGGAATGTAGTTTGCTGTAGGCATATAAACACTTGTCGAAGTGTGCAAGAGTTAAGTATTTTCCTGAGGGCTGTGTGTGCCGCCTCTTGTACTGTAGTGATCTTCTTTACCTGTGCCGGCATGCATGTGAAGCTCTGGAATCCCCACTTTCTCCACTTGTTAGCCGAGTGACCGAGGGCAGGATACCTAACCTTTCTGGATCATCTTCCTCATCTATGAAATGGCTGGAGTCCAGTAGTGTCACAGGGAAGGTGTGGGGGGGGAATGTAAAGATCTTTAGCTGAGCCCTAGCAAATGCCTCCTCCTTAGGTTCTTGCAAGAGTAGGAGCCTTGGAAGGTGAAGGTAAAACCCCCAAGCCTGGTTAGGGGAGTTGATGACACTTGAAGGAGCCTGTGGGGAGGGTAGTTGTGACACTGTTGGTGAGTTCAAATCATCTCTTCATTGAACATCCACTCTCCCTGCAGCACTGCAGGAGAAGCCCCCCTCCCCCCAACCTTAGAGTTCTCAGGCTGGCCTTTGTGGGCCTTGGGCCTTCCTGGGGGGATTGTTGGGTTAGTGTGGAACATGTGTCTGGTCTGTAGGATCCCAGAGAGCAAGCATGTATCTGTAGTAGCCAGCACTGCACCTGAAATAGAGTGGGTAAGTAGTGAATGAATGAAAGGACTTCATCAATCAACTTGTCCCGTTCTTTTAAAATTTTGTGCCATCTTATTTTTGAGACTTTTATGCCTCCCACCTCTCAGTACAGCAGACTGCACATACAGACATGAAATAAATAAATGTCTATTGGGCTGAACAGATTGCAAAGGGGAGGAGATCCGGGGGGTGGGAGGTGGGGAAGGGCAGTGTGTATCAGGGCTCTACTCAAGTGCCAGGAGATCAGGGAACATGTAGCAGAGTCAGGGCAGACAGACAGGTCAGCCACCTCTTCTGGTGAAGCCCTCAAAGGAGATTGAGCTCCAGGTTGGGACCTAGGAGATCCAGAGCTTTCTGCCTGGACTGTAAGGAGAAAGTTGAGTGCTATTTAGCTAGAAACATAATGAAACAAAGCAAAAAAAAAAAAAAAACCCCATAAGGAACAAAGAACAGACAACTGAACAGCAACTTCCAAGGGCCTGGAGAGGCCTTAGGACAGTGGGGAGTGCCCTGAAACTTGCAAGTCTAGATTCTGCCTGTGGGTTATGTTCTTTTTTTTTTTTTTTTTAAGATTTTATTTATTTATTTGAGAGAGAGAGACAAGCAGGGGGAGGGGCAGAGGGAAAGGGAGAAGCAGACTCCCCGCTGAGCTCCAGGGATCCTGACTTGGGGATCGATCCCAGGACCCCAGGATCATGACCTGAGCCGAAGGCAGAAGCTTAACTGACTGAACCACCCAGGTGCTTCCTGTGTGTTATGTTCTGTCCTCCAAGCAGAAGCAAGGGAGTCTTGGCTGAGCCTTTTCTGTGGCTTATCCCACTCAGGCTTCCTAACAGTCCTTTGCCCTACTGGTGTGATTCTGGCCCTTGTTTTCCAGTGGGGAAGCTCCTGAGCCCCACTGCTTTCTTCATAGCCTGGTTGGTATCTAAACAACTGGGCTGGCTCGCAGCCTTCTGTGTATAAGCCACCATTAAAATGTCCATTCCTTGAGGCCAGGGGCCCGTCTCTCTGACCACCTCCAAGCCTTAGTGCCCCTGATGGCAATCAGGAAGTGATTGTGGAGCCATTGACTTCAGGGTCCTGAACCTTGGTCCTACTGCCTCTTGACCAGGAGTGACAGTGACCTGAGGGGATGTGGGCCCTCAGCTGCTCAAGAGTCAGGACTTTCTCAACAGCAGCCACAACAGCAGCTGACATGAACCCCTACTGCAAGAGTTGACCTATGTCAGCTCATTGAGTTCCCACTTGTGCAGTCAGTCGATGTATTTGTTACTCCCATTTTTAAGATGAAAAAACTGAGGTGTAGAGGAGAGGTCACTGCTGCTTATAGTTATACCCTGCATGTTACAAATGAATGCTTGCTGAAGCAAAGCAGGACGAGAGGCAAACCGCCTTTTAATTTTTTAAAGAGAGGTCATGCCTTTTGGGGGTAGAGGGAAGATGGTAGCTGGAAGTTAACCCAAGCCAAGTGCCGTTGGGCATCCTGTTGGCAATTTGAGCAACTCCCCGTGAGTCAGTGGGGCCCAAACAGTGGCAGAAGGGCCAGCCAGCCAGCCTCCAATGATCTTTGGCCTCCGCACAGGCTATAGCCAGCCTCCCAGCCTCACCAGATCCCTTTTGTGAGAGACCCCACCCACCTACCACACCTGGCAGCCCTTACATCCATTCCTGACAGGAAGTCTTCCAACTCTTAACTCCCATTTGTGACAGGGTGGCTGTGGTTAGTCCAGGCTCCGTGTGGGGCATTCCCGGGTGGTCACATGATCATCTTCCTGTCACTGTCACTTTAAAGCATTCCTCAGGACAGTAATGTTGGTTATATACCAGAGGGTACATTTTTTGAGGAATTGTAATGAATTTTTAAAAATTCAAAATGGAAAGTTTAAATGCTAAAACCAAGTAGTGTAGTTTAAAGACCCCATGTCCATGTATCCACATTCAGCTTCAAGCTGTCAATTCTTGCTTCATGGACTCCACCCCCTGACCCCCATTATGTTGATGCTGGGAATGTTTGAGTGGCCACCCACTACCTGTGGGTTCAACTCTGAGCCTGACTCCCTCCTCCAGGGTCTGCAGCCCACTGTACTGGCTGCCTGTGGATCCTCAGAAGAGCCCAGCTCTTTCTTGCCCTGGCTGTTCTGCATCCTGTTTGTTCGCCTGTCTGAGAGACCCATCCCTCCCATGGCACAACATTGCAGTCCCATCCCACTCACCCTTCCAGGACACCAGGCCACCCGCTTCCTTCTTCCTCTTCACACACATTCTGTGAAGAGTTACCAGTTTGCACTTGAATTGTTTGAACACTTGTTTCCCCCAGTCTGAATCCCTCATGGGGATTCCTGCATCGCAAGGAGTGCTGTGCGAGTAGATTCCCAAGCACCGCCAGAGGCCTCTTCAGGCTCTGTGGTGATAGTGGTCTAACCTGATGGGTGTTCACCTCAGAGTTGGAGAAAGTCTTTTTTTTTTTCAAGAATTTTTTTCCTTTTTTTTTTAAGTTAATTTAAGTAATCTCTACACCCAAATGGGACTCGAACTCGTGACCCTGAGATCAAGAATCCCATGCTCTTCCGACTGAGCCAGGTTTTTATTTATTTATTTATTTATTTATTTATTAAGTAGGCTCCATGCCCAGCGTGGAACCCAATGCAGGGCTTGATTTCATGACTCTGAGATCAAGACCTGAGCTTCAAGAGTCAGATACTCAATCGGCTCAGCCACCCAGGTGCCCCTTATTTTTAAGTAATCTCTACATACAGTGTGGGGCTCAAACTTATAACCCTGAGATCAAGATCAGCCAGCCAGGTGGCCCCCGAAATTGGAGAAAGTCTTAACACCGTGCATGGGAAGACGCAGGCAAACCGACGTTCTCACAAGCTGCTGCTGGAGGCACGTAAACGAGGCTATTTTTCTGGAAGGCCATTTGACAATACTGTTTATTCCAGTAAGCTTAAAATGTCTACTTCCTTAGACATTTCCTCCAAGGCTATATGCAGGAGAGTATTCAAAGCCTGTTGGCAGTGAGGATGCTCATAGCCACATCAAGTCAGGAGTGGAGCTGGGTTAGATTTGTTGTGGGAGCTGCAGATGGCAGGTTCAGTGCTGCTGTTAAAAATGACATGGGAGAGGGGCGCCTGGGTGGCTCAGTTGGTTAAGCCTCCGACTCTTGGTTTTGGCCCAGGTCATTATCTCGAGATCCTGAGATTGAGTACTGTGTCAGGCTTCTGGCTTGGTGGGGAGTCCGTTTGAGTTTCTCGCCCTCTGCCCCTCCCCCCACTCATGCTCACACTCTCTCTGTCTCTCTCTCTCAAATAAATAAGTCTCTTAAAAAAAAAAAAAAGACATGGGAGGGATACCCGGCTGACTCAGTCGGTGGAGCATGTGAGTCTTGATCTTGGGGTGTAAATTCCAGCCCCACTTTGGGTGTAGTGATTACTTAAAATCTTTAAAAACAAAATGACATGGGAGATGTTCTGTAACCCATTGATATTGAGAAGAGCAAGCAGGACACGTGGTCCAGT
This sequence comes from Halichoerus grypus, assembly GCF_964656455.1. NCBI lineage: Eukaryota > Metazoa > Chordata > Mammalia > Carnivora > Phocidae > Halichoerus > Halichoerus grypus. Next base: position 66,945,623 of record NC_135724.1, read on the forward strand.
GAGGTTTTTTTTAATTAAAGATTTTATTTATTTATTTATTTGAGAGAGAGAGAGTGTACACACAAGTGGGTGGAGGGGCAGAGGAAGAGGGAGAAACAGACTCCCCACTGAGCAGGGAGCCCAACTCAGGCTCGATCCCAGGATCCTGGAGTCATGAACTGAGCCAAAGGCGGACCCTTAACCGACTGAGCCACCCAGGCGCCCCTTGAATGAGTTTTGTTAAATAGACATTGTTAGCTAGTTATCTGAGTAATTTTCATTTTCTTTTAACTTTCAGTACATGTGTATTTTTGTTAACAATAAACTTATGTTCCTTTTGTAGTCAGAAGTCTTGAAGAAGAGGTGGGCCCTCTTTGCACATGAGGAGGAGGGAGCTGTGGTCCCAGATAGCTACTACCATAAGGTGGAAAATCACAGAGTGGGTGTCCTCCCTCACCAGGGCCCTGAGTGCCACCACAGCCTTCCTAAGATGATTCTTTTCCTTTCTGCCCCTGCTAGGAAGCATTCTCCTTTCAATCTGAAACTGTCCTTCCAGATGGCCTTCGCTCCATGCTGGTATGAGAGCCCCAGCCAGATGCTCCCTCCTCCATGCCAGGCCCTCTGCTTTCACTCTTTTCTGTTCTTTCTCTTCCCCATTGGAGGTTTGGCCTTGGCCTCATCTCCTCCTCATGAGCCCTAATGGCTCAGCCCATGGCAATTCTTACTTCCTCTTGAGTTTGTAGGGCCCGCACTGGGTGCATCCTGCATACTGAGCAGATGAATTCTTTTTTGCTGTCTTTACACTCATTATTGATTTTTGCCTTGCCAACAGTATTATAAATTGCTTGAGTGTAGGACCTGATCTTACACATCTGCATCTCGTTGAGTTCCTGGCATGGTGCCTTGGCTTGGATAAGAGGTGTATCATAATCACAGGTAGGGTGGTGGAAAACAGTGCTGGCTTCTTTTCTGATGGCCTTCCAGGGCTTTCTCTCATCAGTGCTCCTCCACACTGAACCACTTCTCATTCGGAGCCCCCCCCCCTTTTTCTTTAACCAGGAGACACTTATTTGAAGACAGGGAGTCCACAACGGTTACAAGGTGGCTCTCTCTCTCTCTCTTTTTTTTTTTTTTTTTTTAAGATTTTGATTTATTTGACAGAGAGGGAACACAAGCAGGGGGAGTGGGAGAGGGAGAAGCAGGCTTCCCGCTGAGTAGGGCCCGATGTGGGACTCGATCCCAGGGTCCTGGAATCATGACCTGAGCCAAAGACAGACACTTAACAACTGAGCCACCCAGACACCCCATATGAGGTGGTTCTCTTTAAGAGATAAATAAATGAGTACCCAGTCCTGGAGAGCAAAGAGGATACACTAGAAGCCTAGGTGTAATGATCTTGAAACCCACCCTGTGAGGGAGATGCTCTCTTCCACTTTAATAATGACTCTCTTGCTAACCTGGTGGGGGTTAATAAAGATCCCTGATTGAATGGGTTAAGTATCTTGAGGTGGAGTAGCTGTTACTTAGGGCAGTGAGTCCTTGGAGAAGACATTTGACCTCTGGAAGTCCCCGTTGTCCTTACTTTGAGCTTTTTATTTTGAGACTGTTTCAAACGTGCAGAGTTGTAAGGATAGTATAGAGTGCTCTGGGACACCCTTCCCTCAGATTTACCCATTCTCTCATTTACACACATTTTGGTGCTTGTACTTGGTGAATAGCAGCCAAGTTCTGTCTTGCTCCCTCCTCTTTCTGGACCCTGTTTTCTCTTAGCCTTTGGCCCCATAGGCTTCTCTGAGTTCTCTGCCTGGGAACCTGCTGGTGGGGTGGGGGCAGGTAGGGAATAGGAGGGACCCAGCTGCTGGTTAGCCTTTGAGCTGAGCCACTTGCATCCAGTCCAGGAGAGGGAAGTCTGGAGGTGTGTGGGGGGTGCTTGTTGGTTAAGAAGTGGCTCATCCCCATCCCCACTGTCCTTCTTTTCTGCTCCCCACCCCTTTCCAACTTTGCTTCAGTCCTGGGGCACCTGGGTGGCTCAGTTAGTTGGGCGTCTGCCTTCAGCTCAGGTCATGATCTCGGGGTCCTGAGATTGGCCTGCGTCAGGCTCCCTGCTCATCAGGGAGTCTGCTTCTCCCCCTCCCTCTGCCCCTCCCCCTCCTTGTATGCATGCTCACTCTCTGTCAAATAAATAAATGAAAAATCTTAAAAACAAAACTTTGCTTCAGTCCTCATGAGAGGTGATGTTTGAGGAAGTGATCTAGCCACTGTGTATGGGATGGAGCTCCTGTTGTAAAGTAGAAAGAATGCCAGATTTGCGTTGAGAAGCTCTGATGGATCATCCTGGGCCCTTCCAAAGCTACGGGTCTGCTTCGATTCATGCTGGGGAGGATTCACGCCTATGAAAGTGCAGAGGGAATATTCCCCAGGTGCTCTGTACTCACAATTCAGGCCCAAGGCCATTCCAGTCCAAACCCAAGTCCAAACCCACGGATGGGGTCAGGGCTTAGGAGCTCTGGTTGTCTCATGTGGTGCTTGTTTGTTTCTTTCTTTCTTTCACAAGGACGTGCGTGAGCTAGCACGAGAGCAGGGGAGGGGCAGAGGAAGAGAGGGAAAGAAGCAGATTCCCCTCTGAGCATGGAGCCTGATGTGAGGCTGTATCTTAAAACCCTGAGATCATGACCTGAGCTGAAATCAAGAGGCGGAGGCTTAATTGACTGAGCCACCTGGGCTCCCGGTGCTTCTTTATATTGAAGTATAACAAACCTACCTCAGTGAATGACACAAGGACGCATCTTCAGCATGACACCGCTAGATGAATGTTGACACATGTAAATGCCCCATAGCCATAGCCCGGGCTGCATCTGGAACAGGCCTGGCACCCAGCAGGCTCATCCCTGTGCTTTAGCTAAACAATGCAGATTCTGCTCCCATTCTTCTGGCTTCCAGGCCACGGAGACATGTGTTCTTGAATTTCCTGTCATTGGAGTCACACCGTGTCTGGCTTCTTATATTCAGTATCATGTCTGTGATGGATGATCATCCTAATGGGTAGCTATTGTTCTTATTTATGCCACGTGTCGTCCATTACGTGACTCCACCCCAGGTTACTTTTCTGCCCTATGCTTGTTGGACATTGGGGTTAATTCTAGTTGTTGGTTATGTGAAGACAGTGCCAGGGGTGTTCGGGGTCATGTCTTCTGGTGGGTATATGCACTTACTCTCCAGGCTGCGCATCCAGGCTGGGTTGAGGGGTGTGGCCTGAATTCAGCATCACTGTGGTCTGCCAAACAGTTTTCCCAAGTGGTATGTACCATTTCCATTCCTACCAACCATGTGGGGGAGTTCCCCTTGTCAGACATCCTGGCCAACATCTGGCATTGTCAAGGAACTTGCCTTTAATAACAAGCACCCTTGTTGATTTTGAAAGCACACTCAAATTTGAGACCTACTGGGTGCCATGGCAGTGAGAATGGAGAGGGTGATTTGGGAGGGAGAGAGCCTGTAAAGAAAGCAGCTTTGGAATTTGGTGACTGTGTGTGTGTACGCGCAGGAGGAAGGGAGGAGAGAGAAACGGGTATGCACCCTGAGGGAGATGGACCGTGATTCTGTGATGCTTCTGAGGGGTGGGGTACAAGGTGATGGTGTGTGGAGTTTGCGGGGGTGTCAGCCCTTCCAAGAAGAGAGTCCGGCAGCCAGTGGGTGGTGCAAGGAGCAAACCTGCAAGAGCAGTCAGCTGCAGGAGTGAAGTGGGTGGGGGCAGCAGAGGAGGCTGAGCAGAAGGCCCTGGCGGTGGCTGTGGTGGGCAGAGCAGATGTGTGGAGAGACTGGGGTAAGGCGGTGTGGGCACGGGAAGCCAGTCCCAGCAGCTTGGGGCTGCCTCTGTCTTCTGTTTTGGTGCCTGTGTTCAGGACTGGTGGATGCAGTATTTAATTCCTTTTCAGATAACGTTGTAGAGGATTTCAAAATAGGAAGATGTTTTCCATAGTCTTTCTGCCTAGAGATGGCCATTGGTGACAATTTGATTTTTGCCTTCCAGTCCTGTTTCTGTGGGTGAATACCTTGATATGTATGTATTTTAAATATGTAAGTACATGTATATACTAGTATTTTTAAAGTGGAGTTAGACTCGAGTTCAGTTTGAGTTTTGGCTTTTTCACAGCTCAGATTGTTTGTCTCCTGGGGGCTGACTGGCTGGGACCTGTGTGCTTATGTCCCTGGTTCATACAAGGCATGAGCACAGCTAGGCTTCTAGCCGATGGGACTCTTCCCATACTTGGGCTCTGTCTAGGTAGTGAGGGACTGGACTGACCTCTGGTGTGGGAGCAGATTTCTTAAGACTTTTATTGGTTACTGCCCTTCAGAGGGCCAAGCTTCTTCAGTCCGGGCGGGGGGGGATGGACGGACACGACTCTGCAGCCGGGATGACTCAGAGTACATGGTCACTCCCTCTGTGACGGCCAGGATGGCCTCACAGTGGCACACTCTTGGGAGTAAGCCTCCTCCAGGCTCCTCTGAACAGTCATCCTGCATGCTTGACATGAGCATTTTATTTACTGTCTTGTTAAAAGTTCCATTACGGCCTTTTCCAAACATTCAGAAGTAGAGATAGAAGAATGATCTCCCAGGTACTTGAAGAGTTAGCAACATATGGCCAGTTTCACCCATCCCTCTCCACCTCCTCCTGGACTATTTTCAATCACATTCTAGACACCATATGATTTCAACTGCCAGTCCTTGAGTGCAGATCTCTAGAAGATAGGGCTTTTCTCTCCCCCAGATACCACAAAATCATGTGAGATAAGCATTTTAATAAATTCTTGGGTTGGCGGAGAGCATCCTCACCGCGTTTGCCTGGTGGTGAGTGGGATGTGCTGGGGGCTAGAATTGGGGTTGCCAGCGCGATCCCAGTCCTGGAGCCCAGAGGCCAGCCCCTGAACAGGGATCTCAAGGCCTCTCCAGTCTCCTGGTCCTGTGGAGGGCAAACCAGCAGATTGGAGTAAATGACAAAGTTTGTGTAGTCTTCTGAACTAGCTCAAATAACAACATGCCCTTTTAAGGGCAATGGTATTCTCTTTAGTAGTTATTCCATTGATCTAGTTTGTTGGGGATTGAGAAATCTTAAGAGCAGAATTTGGAGAGCTCGATCAAACAAACCAAGAGGAATGTGAAAAGAAAGTACTTTCAGTCTCTTGTGTTTGTATGATTAAGAAATTTCTTTCAGCAAGACTAAAATACTCTTTCCTACATGTAGGTGGCTGGTTAAATTCTGAAATACATATTTTTATCTGGTTAGAAAACACTTTATGTTTCTTCAAAAAGTCAGAGAACCAGAATGCAGAAGGGTGCCACAAAGACAAGGAAGCAGTTGCAGTCTGGGATATGGTTTGGCTGGCATGCTAACGGCTACCTGTGAGGTCAAGAAGGCCCACTCCCTGTCGAGGCCAGGTGTTTGCATTGGTTACTGTTGGGGATTGAACAATTGGTGTCTAGTCATTTCCTGCCTCCGAGATGAAAGCACCTGGGGCACTGGGGCAGTAAACCGCCACTGGGGAACTGAGAGGAGGGGAGACCAGTGGAGGTGCAAGAAGCTGCTCTGGAGCTTTCTAAGGACTTGGTGAAGGTCGGAAGACCCACTGAACAGTCCTTCGCTGGTGGGGAACAGGGAACGGCCTTTTCCAGCCGGATGGGGGGATGCAGGGGACTGCTTTGCCCACGGCCTCTCTGACCGAGGGCCCATTGGGAGAACGGGGGGAATGTGTGGTAGGCTTTTCCGGGTGCTCCTGGGGTCAGAATTGCCAATGAAGTATGAGCATCCTGTCTCCAGGTTGCCTAACTCTGGAAGGTTTAGAAAGGTGAAGGAGACCTTTTTTTTTTTTAAAGTAATCTCTATGCCCCAGATGGGGCTTGGACTCATGACCCTGAGGCCAAGTGTTGATGCTCCTCTACCCACGAGCCAGCCCTGCACCTCTAGGAGACCTTTATTAAATATGGCATTCACTGAGTATTTCTCTATGGCAGAGTCCGTGGTACACTTTTTATGTGCATTTTGTCATTTAGCTTTTAATTCTTATTTTATCAAAATAATATATATGCACATAAGTTTTGAAAGTCAAGGAGTGGTTAAAAACAAAACAATAAACTGGGGTACCTGGGTGGCTCAGTCGGTTAAGGCTCCAACTCTTGATTTTGGCTCAGGTCATGATCTCAGGGTCTTGAAATTGAGCCCCATGTTGGGCTCCGCACTCAGTGGGGAGTCTGCTTGAGATTCTCTCTCCCTCCCTCTGCCCCTCCCCCAGCTTGTGCGCACGTTCTCTCTCTAAAATAAATATAATCTTTAAAAACAAAGAACAAAAGAAACCCCAAGAAACCATGGTGGGTTCCCACTCGCCGAGTCCTCCACTGTGACTCTGCTCTTTCTTCTGGCATGTGCCTGTGATTCTGAGTAATGTGCACATGCCGCTGTCTCGGGTCATCACGTTGATGAGTTTCATGAATTATGTATTGACTTTCTCTGTAGCTCCCTTTACACAGCCATTATCTCTGCTGCTCCGTTCTACCAGCATTTTACCCCCCGGGTAAATCTGTAAGGAATACTTATGTTTTATGCCTACACAAATGATACTCCTCAGACAACCTTTGTGGCATACTGTGACAAGGTTTTTTGGTGTTTTTTTTTTCCTTGAGAATAAAATTGCCTTCTTAAAAATGTGCCCAGTTTTCTGTGTACCTGTGGCTGACTTTTCCCGTACCTTCCAGTCGCCTCTCAGTATAGTTATCCCCGTGCTCAGTGCTGCCAGGCTGGCTGTCAGCTCCAGCTTTTTCCCTGGGCCTCCCTTTTGGAGCTCTCAGGGCAGAGGCCAGAGGCAGCGTCCGTCTCTCAAGTTGCACGGCTCCGGGGCTAGGTTTCTTGCTTTTTGTCTCCTGTGGTGTGTTCTTTTTGGTTCACTCCTTCAGTCTACTAGCTTCTAGAAAAAGAACTCAGTTTCTGGAGACCGTGTCCATCCGGGTGCATGTGGGCTTCTCAGTCAGAAATACTTCGTCAAGGATTGAGAAGCGCATCCTACATGCTTTGTTGTTTCTGATGCTGCTATGCGGGCCCAGCACTTTTCCTAGTGAGCTGCAGGGCAACTTCCCTCACTCCCAGAACTCCTGTCCAGCGCTGCAGGGAAAGTGTCTTCGAATCATGTCACAGGGATCCACGTTCCCTCCACTCCCTCTGTTTCCTTTTCCCCCTGTGTCTGAATGTTGCCCCCTCGGTCCTCTTCTGATTTATCTTTTATCTCCTGTATCCATCTCTTTGTCTTTTTGCTGCACTCTCTGGGAGATTTCTTCAATTTTATCTCTGGCCTTTCACTGCTGACTGCTTTTATTTCTAAGAACTCTTTCTTTTTTTTTTTTTTTTTTAAGATTTTATTTATTTATTTGACAGAGAGAGACACAACGAGAGAGGGAGCACAAGCGGGGGGAGTGGGAGAGGGAGAAGCAGGTTTCCTGCTGAGCAGGGAGCCCAATGTGGGGCTCGATCCCAGGACCCCGGGATCATGACCTGAGCTGAAGGCAGACGCCCAATGACTGAGCTACCCAGGCGCCCTGCCTTTTTTTTTTTTTTCCTTTCTCTCACTCTCTCTCTTTCTCTTTTTTTTTGGTAATCTGACTTCCTGTTTTATAGAATTCTCTTCTTGTTAAATGGATGCAATGTCTTATCTCTCTGGAAAATAAAGATAGTTTCTTGGCATTTTTTCTCATGGGGCCTTTATCTGCCATGTGAGAGTGTCTGGGGGCCCTTGGGTGGTGGCTCACTCTAAGAGAGAGGCATGGGGAAGACAGGAGGACACTCTGAGCACGAGGGGCTTGTCCACTGCCAGCTTCCCTGGAGGCTCATATAGCTTAAGGTCTGGGTCTTTCCTCCAGAACATGGTCTTCCAAACACTGGGCTGTAGAGTGAAGGCCTGAGTGCCATACTGAAGGAGGCCACAGGTGGGCAGAAGGGCAAGCGGGTCGGCCTCAGCAGTTAGTGCAGATCTAGACACTCAGTGGCCACATAGTCTGCTTCTTTCATTATCCTCCCTGTGCCTTCTCAGCTGGTGGGTTAATCCCCCCTCCCAGTCCAATGACTCTCCATTTTATGCTTTTCCAGATAATAAATCTCTGGTGTCTGTTAGTGTGGAAGTGGTTACCCAGCAGTGTGAAGTGGAAGAGGATGCCAGAAATCTTTCCATATACCCTTGGTCCCTGAGTGCCTGGCACGCCCTGTCCAAAGCCTTGTGAAGATCTGGGGCTGTCACTGGATTGGCTCTCAGCCCTCCTCACTGTCACTTTCTTAGGACTCTGCTTTCTAGGTTGGCTTGCCATCTCCATCACCACCGGGCCATCAGCGTTCCAGTTTCTAAAATCCTGTTGTTGGAGCCATCACTCCTGTCCTTCCTGGCTTTGTGAGTTTGTGTTAGAAAAACAAAATCCCCCCTTTTCTGTAGTTTCAGTGGAGTTTTGAGATGCAACAAAATTAGACATGAAGGTCAGATCCTTATTCCAGCCTGGAGGTTCATATCTCATTTAATTTTATTTTTAAATGAAATTGTTGTCGAGAACATATTTATTTAGACTGTGGCTTAAACCAGCTTAATTTAAGTCAAAGTTGTGTTTCCTGCTTGGGGCCAGTGTAGTGATTTGCTTTCCTTCTGGTCTGTCTTCACTTCCTGGCCCTTCTCCTGGGGGCAGGCTCACAGGATTCCTTGGCACTGGGGCGGGGCAGAAGCTTTGGGCTAGGCCTCCACCATGGCAATGCTTGGACCCAGCCGGCATTTAGAGAGGGTGGAACAGTTCTCTCTTGTGCTGGCCTGAGCTCTGCTTTACCAAACATAAGAGTATTCCTAGGCTGTGCCACAAGTGCTGGGAACTTACTCCCAAACATATAGGGCCATTGCCCAGGAATGGGGTGCGGGTGGGGTGGGTGCTGCCCCAAGCACCTGATAGGGAAGCATGACTGCTAGAGCCTTGCTCCTCCGACATCAGGGGCAGGCTTGAGCTGCCGAGGGCCTGGAGTATCAGGGGCACTTTTTGCTTGTCTCTTTGGTAGATGGTTGGTTAAAAATGTGGTAGGAATCTTTTTTAACTTGGCAAGATCTTTTTCCCTATATAGTATCTACTTTTTTTTTTTTTTTTAAGATTTTATTTATTTATTTGACAGAGAGAGACACAGCGAGAGAGGGAACACAAGCAGGGGGAGTGGGAGAGGGAGAAGCAGGCTTCCCACTGAGCAGAGAGCCCGATGTGGGGCTCGATCCCAGGACCCTGGGATCATGACCTGAGCCGAAGGCAGACGCTTAACAACTGAGCCATCCAGGCGCCCCTGGTATCTACTTTTGATGGTGTGCTGAGGAAAGCCTTCCTCAGCCCAATATTATATAACTATTCTCCTGTCATTGTCTGGTACTTTGATGATTGGGGCTTTTACACATACAGGGTGAAGGGTCACCCAGGCAAGCTGCAAAGTCCTGTCCCAGGTGGGTGAACAGACTCTTTGCACACACAGGGGCCACTTCATCTGGAAGCTTCTCTTATAGGGTGGGGTGAGGCAGGGCTGTCAAAACTCCTGCCCCATGAGATGTCAGTTGGTTGATGAGTGTGTGGTTCTCCAAAGACGAGAGCCTTCCTCTGGGCAGAACAAAAACCTCACACAGATGGGTGGGCATCCTGTCCACCTGAGGCAGGAGGGTGAGTCTGTGACACTGAGAGGAGAAAGAACCTTCCTGGTTTAGACAGCAGCAGGAGACCAAGCAGAGGGCCTCGCTCTCCTGTGAATGCAAGCACATGTTCAGCAATGGAAAAGGAGGTTGAACCTGGAGAAGGGGCAGTGTTGAGGAGGGTGCTGTCGGGAGAGGTGGGAGGGCCCCTGGGTGTGAACCATGGCCCTTTGGAATGGAGCATGAGGGGAAGGTCAGGCAGCCGGAGGGCAGAGAAGGCCCCCGAATGCTTCTCATCAGCATACCTGTGCACAGGCCCTTTCTGAGAAGTGTTTTGCCAGCTGGGTGCCCTGAGGGCATGCTTCCAGGTGGCTCAGCTTCAGGGGGACAGCAGCTCTGCCTGAGGGAGCCGCACGCACTCACTGCTGTCATCTGCTAGGAAGGGGGCGACACCAGCGTCATTGAACGTTGGAGATATTTTGGGATGCGGTCTTACTGCGCAGTTAGGCAGACTGTTCTGATTTTTGTAACACACCCTAGTGCTTCCTATGTGCCAAGTGCCTGACGTCGTTAGCTACTATAATCCTCAGACCAGCCCCATGAGGTGAGGATGCGTAGGCCCCGCAAGGGGATGTCTTATCCAGGGTCGCCGGCTTGGGGGTGGAGTGGTAAGGGGCACATGGGAGCATTAGCACACTTGGAGCTTACAGCCATGTGTACCTTCCCAGGACACACAGTTTGCTAGGTTTTTGGCTTTATCCTGTATTGATTCAGATTATAAAGACTAGGAACCAACTCTAGGTGATGAATTGAGTTTCCCAGTTTGGGGACAGGGAAGAGTTGAGGCCGCAGAGCAGGCCAGATACTGGACAGGAGCGCTGTAGGCTGGGCCAAGGCTGGGCCTGGCCTCACACCCTGGCCTGTTCTGCGCACCTCCCTTCATCCTGGCCACAGCCCTTTCAGAGAGCTCCTTTATGAGTAGCATGTGTGTGGGGGATGGAGCGCCTCTCCCAAGACCCAGAGCTGGCGAGTGGCCAGGTCGGAATTTGAGCCCCAGTCTGTGTGAGGTCTGTGTGATTCCGGAGCCCAGGCCCTTCTTCCTCTGTCTGCTTCCTGCAGGTCCAATGCCCAGCACTTTACCCACCCCGCACATACTTTTCCCGTCACCCTGGTCTCTGCTGCCTGGACATGCTCGTTTGAGGCCCGGTTTCCCCTGTACCTGTCACACTGATGCTCAGTTCTGCACATCATGTCCCATCAGAAATGCATGGCATTACCACTCCTTGTGTTAAAAATAGCCAGTTATTTGTCTGGTGCTGATTACTGCCTGCTGCATACCAGTCCCTGCTCTCAAGGTGTTTGCAGGACGGCATGGCCGACCGAAAGGGAGCCTATACTTCCCACAGGAGGTGCCACAGGTGTGGTTACAAGGTTTCTGTGAGGCAGAAAGTGGGGTGCCTGGGTAGGAGCACGGTTGGAGGGCCTAACAGGCTGGTGGGGTGGTTGGGCATCAGCACGCTTGGCAGCAGGGCCCCGGAAGGGTGAGGGAGTGGGCTCCGTGGCTGTCTGCCTTGCTGGGAAGGAGCAAGGCCCTTGCAGGCGGGGACATAGCCTGGGCCACTTCCCGCTCCCACTGGCAGTCATGTGGCTTAGGGCGCTGGCGGAGGTGGTGGGGGTGGAGACAGAGGCCCATCAGGAGGGACCACCACAGGTGCAGTGAGAGATGGGGGGAAGGTTTAAACTTCAAGGAACAGAGGTCAGAATGCGGAAGTGAAGAGGGGGTTCCCAGGTTTCCAGTGTGGGCGATCGGTGGACAGACACAGAGCTGAGGTTACAGAGTGGTGTGTCACTGCCCTCTGTGCAGGCAGGGTCTGGGCAGGAAGCCCTCCTCCGACCTCTCGGTGGTGGAGTCCACAGGGCCTGTGGGATGGATCAGGTCCTCCCCCAGGTGACTCAGGCCTAAACCAGACACCCGTTGAACCCTGACCAGGCAGACTGGTGTAGCCATGGCGACCAGGAAGAAGCTGTACCTGGGGAGCTGTGGAGCCCAGCTTGAAGCAACGGGCTGGGTGCTCTGAGCCAGTGTCAGTCCTCCATCCATCTCCTCAGAGGGCTGGGGACACCCAGGCAGTGGCCAGCAGACAGGCCCCTCTGTTACGGCGCTGGTGCCTTCCTGGCAGTCTAAGGTTTGGGGACAACTGCCTTGGTATTGGAACTGTGGCACAATAGCCACAGTTAGGGTCCACCCTTTGTGAGCTGACCCTGGTTTTGCTCCCTGACCTCCCCTGACTGGGCAGGCCCTTGTATTCCCGGCACTGACCTCAGGCTTGCTTGTGTGTGGGCGGAGCTCACTAGGACTTGCTGGGTCTTCTAAGTTGTTTCTCTGAGGCTGTAACCACCACTCTGTCTTTAGGGCTCTCTTCTTGTGTGCTAGTTTGCGTTTGCTTAGTGACGGTTGCTGGAAGGTTTTGTTTTCTGGACACAGAGGCTGAGGAATGGCCATCCAGGTCCCCCTGCTCCTGTAGGCATCCTGGGGACACAGCAGAGGGGGAGAGCAGCCGGTCCTGCATCTGTGTGGGGGCCGCCCTGAATGTGGGGCTGGGACCTACGACAGGCTCATGCAGTGGGCATGCTGGTCCTTGGTACAGAAGGAGGGACACCACCCCCTAAGCACTGATGCGAGAAGCTGGTCCCTGTGCAGTTAGAACCAGATAATGGATGGGCACCTCTGACAAGATGCTGAGCCGGCTGAAAAGGAAAGGACAAGCCCTCCTTGGGGGAAAATGTGGGAATGGTAACAGAAGCAGAACTGCCTGGTTTCTTTTTTGCCTCATCTGCAGACTAGAAACAGGAGCAAAAACGTTTTTTAGGGACGCCTGGGTGGCTCAGTTGGTTAAGCGACTGCCTTCGGCTCAGGTCATGATCCTGGAGTCCCGAGATCGAGTCCCACATCGGGCTCCCTGCTCGGCAGGGAGTCTGCTTCTCCCTCGGACCCTCCCCCCTCTCATGCTCTCTCTCTCTCATTCTCTCTCTCAAATAAATAAATTTAAAAAAAAATCTTAAAAAAAAAAAAAAAGAAAGATTTAAAAAAAAAAAAAAACGTTTTTTAAAATATGGTTTGCAGAACTGAAAACACTGCTCAGGGCGCCTGCTCATTCTTCAGCCAACAAATATGCAGGGCCTGTTTGGGCAGGCGTTGTGTGCAGCAGTGGAAGGGACACGTACGCGACATGGGCACGGTGCTGTCTCACAAAGTCCTGGCGCCTGGCTGAAGAGCGGCCTTCCTCCTTGGCTTCATAGCTGCCCAGCGCCTTCATGGACGTTTATCCCAGTTCTGTTTGCTCTTGCTAAGGTGTGCATTCTACCTTGTCAAGAAAGGCCTGATTCTGACCTCCTGACCTGACAGTGTTCCTCAGGCTCTTTCAGTCACATAACAGCCAATGCCCCCGCTGTCCGTGTCATCTGTGATGTTGCCTGGACCCGGATGGGGCAGGGCTCCTCCTCCAGCACATCCCCTGGCATCTGGTGCCTTTGGGCCTGGCGAGGTCCCCCCACCTCAAAGCTCTTGAGCTGATGTCTGTGTCTTGCCTCTGGGGATTGTGCCAAGTGTCTTTGCTGCGGTCAGGGTTCACAGAGTTTGTGTGGGGCCTGTGAGTCTGCCGACTCCATCAAAGTGGCCAGCCAGCAGCCCGGGGAGGATGACTTTTAGCCAGCCGGGAGCCTGCCTAAGCCCTCGGGGATTGCTCATCTTGGGCACAGAGCCCATCTGCATAACTGAGTCCTGTCTCAGAGCCCTCAGCTCCCCTGTCTGCCTTTTTGTGCTTTGCACCTTGGTCCTGGCTCCACCTTCTACCCATGACCTCTCTACTTCCCCTCAGCCAGCCTCCAGCATGTCCCACAGGCTAGCAAGTGCCCTCTTGACTGTGTCCACTGCTCTCTCCTCCATTGGTCTGCAGCTCTGTGGCCTGCAGCCCTGGCAAGCCTCCATGGCAGGGTTTGCCTCCCACTGCTCTTGGAAGGTGGGGGAGGGAACAGGGATGGCCCTGGGGGACACAGGTGAGGTGCCCTTCTGAAAGCGGGTTTGCTCAGTCACCTCTTGTCGGAGATGCTCAGTGACTTAGAGCCTAACTGGGTGATCTCTGTGTGTGGATGCCTGCCTCACGGTGGCTAAGTCCTCCCGGCCTGCCTGCCTCGCTTCCCCACGAGTTGGATACCACATTGTCCTCCTGCATTGTTCCTTTTGCCCCACTCTTGTGGCCCTGGTCACATTGCCCCTGTGCGTGGGTCTGCTCCATCCTGGTTGTCTGGCCAACAGGAACTTGTTGCTGCTTCTTTGCCTCAGTGCAGCTTGAGGAAGCAGACGGGGATAGAGACTGCGCTCCTGTGTTTAATGAGTTATCCAGCAGTGTGGTGGGTCAGGGTCATTTTATGTTTCTTTACACATTAATACAGATTTGTCTAAGTCTTAGCACCTAGCCTCCTTTCTGGGTCACAAACGTGACCATGCAGCCCCATGTGCACACTCTTTCAGTATTCTGGGGTTGGTTGGTTGGTTTGCTTGTTCATTTGTTTGGAGTGTCAGAAGGCTGTCTAGCACCAGCTGGACCAGGCTTGTTTGATTCTCTTGGGATGAAGCAACAGAGCCTTGATATGTTCATTCATTTGTTTATCAGCATGCCCAGCTCTGGGAAGAAAGCAGGCTGTGAGCAGACGGGTCAGGCCCTGAGACCCAAGCCGATCATGCCCCTTCCTTTCTAACAGGCGCACACATGTTCTTAGCTTTGTGTGTGTTTGGCGGGGTGTGTGCTGCCATTCACAGGGAGCTCAAGCTTAGTTGGTGTGCGTGGCTCCATCCTAGTAGAGCATCAGCCGGTGAAAACCTGTGATAGCCTTCCATCTCTGATTGGACATGTTTTGGCAAATGTGTGTGTTTTTTTTTGGTTTTTGTTTTTTAAGATTTTACTTATTTATTTAGAACACAAGTGGGAGGAGGAGCAGAGGGAGAGGGAGAGAGAGAGCATCTCAAGCATACTCTGCACAGAGGGTGGAGCCCAGCCTCACAGCCCTGAGACCATGACCCAAGCCAAAATCAAGGGTCAGATGGCCAACCGACTGAGCCACCCAGGCTCCTGTTGGCAAATGTGTTAAGTAGTTTCCACATTTGTAAGGTTTATCTCCTTGGTCCCACTAGGAGAACCTGCACATCCCACATAAGGACCTTTACTTTGGGGCGCCTAGGTGGCTTAGTCGGTTAAGCACCTGCCTTTGGCTCAGGTCATGATTCCGGGTCCTGGGATCAAGTCCCACATTGGGCTCCCTGCTTAGCGGAGAGCCTGCTTCTCCCTCTGCCTGCCACTTCCCCCTGCTTGTGCTCTCTCTCTCTCTGACAAATAAATAAATAAAATCTTCAAAAAAAAAAAAAAAGGACCTTTACCTTGGGAGGGACTATGAGTTGACATTGCATGGCCCCTTTGTTTTACAGAGGAGGAGACCGGAGCTGGGGTCCCACTGTTCTTAATGCCAGAGTTGGCGTGGGGGTACCCAGGCCACTCAGAGGGTAGGAAATAGAGGGTGCTGGCTGCTCAGCCATCTGCGTACACCTGATTTTGTGCTGGTTTTGAGCAGCTCCTAGGGTCTGGCTCCTCTCATCCTGCTTGCCAGGGGTAGCTGCTTTGCTTTGTCTACCTTTGTTGTTTCTTCCTTCTCATGGCTCTTCCCCCTTACCTTGCTCAGCTTGCCTTTTATCACTCTGCTGAGAGTTCCTCCTTATATGCCTCTCCTGGACCTTAGTCACGCTATTATGCTGGGGGACAGCGCCTCTTCCACCCAGGGGCAGCTGTTGAGCAGGGCCTGCTGGCCATGGGAACCCTACAGGAGCAGACTTACAGGTATGTGTGAACGTCTCTTTTTCTTCTGTGTTACAGTGAGGATGCCATGAGAAAAGCTGGTGTGGCCCACAGTAAATCCAGCAAGGATATGGAGAGCCATGTGTTCCTGAAGGCCAAGACCCGGGTAAGGCCCTGGTGGGTGGAGCCCCGGGCAGAAAGCTCAGAGGCTCAGGAGGGGGAGGGTACAAGGCAGACTCTGGAAGCTCTCTGCCTGAGGAGCAGGGGCGGGGTGGCCACTCTCTGATTGACCATGGGCACTGTCAGCTTTACCTGCAGCATGCTGTGGGTCTTCCCATGTGTCCATGGTACAGTTATAGGGAGGGTGCTGGGGGGACATGCAGGATGCAGGCCCAGCCTTGACCACAACCCTGTTGCAAACACCCTCCATTCATGAGCAGCTCCCAGGAATCTTGTAGGGTGCTCACAGAGGTCCCAGCTGCTCCTCCGAATAGGAATGCTCCCCATGGGATCCTCACTAAAGCCCCACAGGGCCCTGACACGTGGGCCTAAAAGCATTCCTGTCCTCTTTTGTTAAGTGCTAAAGGCAGTGCTTGTGGAGGTTGAGGCCTTGAGCCTAGGAATGTCACAGGTGGAGTAGTTGGGAAGGCTTTCCGCTGTGTGAGCTCTCGTCCTGGGCCAGGTGCCATGGGCTTCATGTGACCACCTCCTTTCATCCTTTCATTGGAGTGTTCTCCCCAGGGCAGAGCTGTTGTGGTAGAAATGAAGCAGAACAGGCACAAGGAAGCCAGCAGCTTGTGTAGGGTTACCCAGCTTGCACAAAGAGGAGCTGATGCCTGGGGCTTTTCTTCTGCACTGCACCCACCCTGCCTCCCTCGCACATCCTGACCGTGCAGACCCTCGGCTGCACTGGGTCTGCTCTGAGCACTTTGTGCCTGAGTGTGGTGTTGGGAGTTCTAGGACATCCTTGCGTGTCAAGAATTAAAAGCAGATCTTACTTATGGCCCTTGATGGGAAACTGGTTTGGATAAACCAACTGTCAAGACATATAGAGGTCAATTCAGGAAATTTGGACATGGTCTGAGTATTTAGATCAGGTGAACATTTTTCAAAATGGAAAGATAGAGGTCACCAACTGGAGAATGCAGTTGCCAGAAGAGAAACCACCTGCATGATCTGGTCTTAGAGGTTAGAGCACACAGGTGTGTGTTTGTGACCACATGGAAGTGTAAGGAAGAACTCTGAGCACTGAGGCGCAGGGGTGTCTGCACTCTGGATATACATAATAAACATTTTCCTTTGTTTTAATAACTTTATTGAGATCTGTTTCATATACTGCACAATTCACCCATTTAAAGTGTATAATTCAGTGGTCGTAAGGATATTCACAGAGTGGTGCAACCATCACAACAGTCTGAATTTTAGAACATTTTCTGAAAGAAACTTCATACCTGTTTGCTGGCACTCCCCATTTTCCCAGCCCTAGGCCACCACTTCCTGCTTTCCATTGCTATGGATTTGCCTGTTCTGAACTTTTCGTATAAATGCAATCATACAGTAAATGTTTTTGTGACTGGCTTTCACTTAGGGTAATATTTTCAAGTTTCATCCACGGACCATTTTGTTGCATGTAGTTTATTCCATTTTACTGCTGAATAATATTCTGTTGTATGGGTATGCTGCATTTTATTTATCTGTTTATCAGTTGATGGTTGTTTGGATTGCTTCCACTTTTTGGCTATCAATAATGCTGCTGTGAACATTTGTGTACAAGGGGCACCTGGCCGGCTCAATCAGTGGAGTGTGCAACTCTTGATCTCGGGGTTGTGAGTTCGAGCCCCACGTTGGGCATAGAGATTACATAAAAATAAAATCTTAAAAAAAGAAAAACAAAACCAAAAATGTGTGTAGAAGCTTTTCTGTGGACCTAACATTTTCATTTCTCTTGGGTAGATACCTAGGAGTGGAATTGCTGGATCATATGGTACCGTAACACTGCCACACTGCTTTTGAAAGCAGCTGTATCATTTTACATTCCCACCGACAGGGTATGAGATTCCAATTTCTCCACATCCTTATCAACACTTGTTATTGTTTGTCTTTTTTATTATAGCCATCATAACGAGTGTGAAGTAGTATTTCACAAAAGTTACGGTTTTGATTTGCATTTCCCTGGTGACTAATGATATTGAGTATCTTTATGTACTTGTTGGTCATTTGTATATTTTCTTTGGAGAAATGTTTCTTCAGATCCTTTGCCCATTTTAAAATTGAGTTCTTGGGTTTTTTTAATTGTAAGAGTTTTTAATATGTTTTGGATATAAGTCTCTTATTGGATGTCGAATTTGCAAATATTTGGGGGAATGGGATGTTATTACTGGTTTTGTTAGTTTGTATTTTCTCAGAATTAAAAGAACTTTGATGAGGGCTTATTGAACTATTTCAGCTTTTGAAATGCAGAACTTGTTGGTTCCGTATTGTTATCGATTGTTTGATAAGGAACTACTGTAAAATGTAATGGCCTAAAGCACTAAATTATTTCTCCTGATTCTGTGGGTTAGCAGTCGGGGCAGTTGGAGTTGTCTGGCTGACCATTCTGCTGGTCTCCCGTGTCGGCTCTCATGCAGCTATATTCAGCAGGTGGCTGTGCTGCCCTGGAAGGTCCATAAAGCCTTCACTCCTGTATCTGCACATCAGTTTTCCCAGCGTGGCCTCCACATAGTGTCTCCAGCAGTATAGCCCGCACTTCCTTACTACATGGCAGCTGGCTCCGGAGGAGGAGGTGGAAGCTTCCAGTCCTCAGAAGTCCTAGAACATCACTCTGATACAGCAGGTCCTAAGAGCAGTGGGAATTGCCGCCTTTTTTTTTTTTTTTTTAAGATTTTATTTTGAAGCAATCCCTACACGCAACGCGGGGCTTGAACCCCCTACCCTGAGATCAAGAGTCGCACACTCCACCAGTTGAGCCAGCGAGGCGCCCCTCACCTCTGTCTTTTGATGTGGGCAGTGGCCTGTTTGTACGGAGAGGCCAGTGGTTGTTGGTGGCCCTCTTAGAGATTGGCTATCACAGATACTCTTCTATCATCTGGGGTGCCTTCCATCCCAGAGAGGGTATCGAGCAGCACGACAGCCCCCTCACTGTCTCAGCCTCTGCCTTGCTATAGCCCACACTCTGAACCTTCCTGACTGCAGTCCCATTTCCTTTGATTAAGCTGGTCCTAAATCCCTAACTCCGAAGAGGAGAGGCTCCAACTATTTGGAAGAGAAGTATTTTTAACAGTTGTTGGAAATTTCCTGTTTGTTTTACAGAGACAGACATGCTGCTTGGGCACCGTTGTCTGAGGCCTCGCTTTTTACTACTGCTTAGGGTCCTCGTAGAGCTGGGTGCCAGTCAGTGCAGTGAGGCCGTTCTGTGAGGACTGGTTGGATGACAGCCCGGGCACTCTTATTGCCTGCCCTTCCCATCTGAGGCTCCATCAGAACAACTATGAAAGAATTGAAAAAGTGGGACCCTAGAGCAGGGGAGAAGGACGGGGAAGAGTAATTTCTCTGTTTCTGGATTCTAGGAGGGGCTGGGAGGTGTAAGAGGCCACAGAGAAGGGGCTGACCTTCCTGGGGAATCCTGGCAAGCTGGCAGGTCAGGAGGTGTCTACCCTGAAGGAAACTGGGGTGCTAATGGATACCTCAGGCTGCCTAGTTTTGTATGCTTCATGTGTGAGCTCATGTGATCCCACATCAGCTCTATGAAGCAAATACAGTACCACTGTCCCCAGTTTCAGAGAGGGAGGCTCTGGCATACAGATGCTAGGAAACTTACCCAGGAGGTCACAGATCTGGGTGGAATGGAACCCAGATGGTCTGGTGTCACCACACTCTTAACCACTTCTTTTACTGCCTCCCATCTGTCAAAGTAAAAGATACCCAAACAGCCACTTTAATTCCTTAACACCTTTAATTCCTACAGATGGGACTACTCTCTGCCTAAAGGAGGCTGATGGAAGCAAAAATAATTGTGCCTGGGGATGGTGGGTTGTTGTGAGAGTGGCAACTCCAAACACTTGAACCAGCCTCTGAAGGTTCGGGAGGATTGGGCATCCCCTGGACGAGAGCACAGTCGGGGGTGCCGGGAGCTCTGTGTCGGTGCGTACAGTGGCAGGGTGTAATGATGCTTACTGAAGCTGGGTGCATTTCCGAACATTTGCTTATTGGTTGTTTTTACATTAAGCCTGTAAGTTAAAGACTCATCTACTCTTTTACATTTAATATAGTGTTATGCAAAAGTAGTATACGTTTCTGGTTTACAGTGTAGAAAGGACTAGTACAGAACTAAACCCACACTGGGAAGCCAGAGTGAAACGGGATGAAGGAGGCTGTGAGCATCAGGAGTGGGAAGCTACCTTAGGATTAGTCAAAGAGGAGGGCCTGAGCTTAACAGCCAGCCGCCTGGAATAAATAGGGACAAAAACAGTCTGGGAAATAGGATCAGGTGCAGCGATGCTCCCAGCAAGGGAAGAGGAGGATGTCTGCGTAACATCTGATAAAAGGAGGTGTTTTTCAGGGGCGCCTGGGTGGCTCAGTCGTTAAGCGTCTGCCTTCGGCTCAGGTCATGATCCCAGGGTCCTGGGATCAAGCCCCGCATTGGGCTCCCTGCTCGGCGGGAAGCCTGCTTCTCCCTCTCCCATTCCCCGTGGTTGTGTTCCTGCTCTCGCTATCTCTCTCTGTCAAATAAATAAAATCTTTTAAAAAAAAAAGGAGGTGTTTTCCTACCTTCAGCCTTTTTAAGGGACCTCACAAGCCTGGAGTCTGGCTTTGACTGAATCTGAATATACCTTCTGCTATCCCTGTTTAATCAAGAGCAGCTATTGGACCACCCAAGAATTCAGGCATTAGAAGCACTGCATCTTAGAGCTGAGAAAAGCACAACTGTGTACACTGAAAAATGTGAACACATGAAAAGGCTGGCCTTTTCTTTCTTTTTTTCTTTTAAAGTAAGTTCGTGCCCAACATGGGGCCTGATCTTATGACCCCGAGATCAAGAGTCACATGCTCCAACAACTGAGGTAGCCGGGTGCCTCAAGACAAGCATTTCCTTGACAATTGCTGAGATCTGCCAGGAAAGCCTAGGTGGGTGTAGCTGGTTCATGAGGAAGGTCCAGTAGGCAGTGCTCCTTCCCTCCATTCTGTCTAAATGTGTGACAGTCGGGACTCCTGCACCATCCTTAGTAAACATACTTTTTCAGAAGCTTCACTGTCAGTTCTGATTGTTTGGTTTTCACCAGCTATGTTTGTTGTAGCATGTGTTGAGGCTGAGAGAAGTACACACTTTGTCTAGCCCTTGTGACATTTTCTCCTGTTTACCTGTGAAGAAAGAGATGTAGGGCAAGTCACTGGTAGCATGGGGAGCTAGCTTGCTTGTTTACTTCCTTTATTTTATGTTATTTATTTATTTATTTATTTTACTTTTCTTATTTTTATTTATTTTTGGTTTGGGGTGGTGGTGGTGGTTGTTGTTGTTTTAATTTTAACTAAGCTGCACACCCAGCATGTGGCTTGAACTCATGATCCTGAGATCAGGAGTTGCATGCTCTACCGACTGAGCCAGACAGTCGCCCCTCTGTCTTAGTTTTAAACCTAAGCTGGGTAAGGAGACCACTGGCATTTGTTTTATTATTCATTTTTTGTACGTCTAAAATATTTTAGAATATATAAAAATAAAATGTTAAAATATATGACTCCCAATGCGATACTTATCAAAGGCCTCCTGTTGCCAAGAACACTGGCTGTGGAGTACCTGCTCTGGGATTTGATACCTTTTTCAATATATGAGGAAAACTTTCTTTTTTTTTTTTTTTTTAAAGATTTTATTTATTTATTTGACAGAGAGAGACACAGCGAGAGAGGGAATACAAGCAGGGGGAATGGGAGAGGGAGAAGCAGGCTTCCCGCGGAGCAGGGAGCCCGATGCGGGGCTCGATCCCAGGACCCTGGGATCATGACCTGAGCCGAAGGCAGACGCTTAACGACTGAGCCACCCAGGCGCCCCTATGAGGAAAACTTTCAAACAGACTTTGTAGAAACTGACAAACTGATCCTAAGGAAATTCAAGGGACCCAGAATACTCAAAACAATCTTGGAAAAGAAAATATTTGGAAGACTCCTATTTGTGAATTTTTAAATGTACTACAAAGCTACAGTAATCAAGACCGTGTCATACTAGCATAAGGATGAACATACAAATCAATGGGGTAGAATTGAGAATCTACAAATAAGCCTTTGTGTTTACAGTTAATAGATTTTTTTTTGACATAGGTACTAAAAGATTTCAGTGGGGAAAAATAGTCTTTTCGACAAATGGTGCTGGGACAACTGGATTACCATATATAAAATATTGAGGTTGGATCCCATCTTCACACCATATACAAAAATTAACTCAGAATGGATCAAAGGCATAAATTTAAGAGCTAAAACTATAAAGCTCTTAGAAGAAAATGTAGGCATAAATCTTTGTGACCCTGGATTAGGCAACAGTTTCTGACATGTGACACCAAAAGCACAAGCAACAAATGAAAACCTTAGTTTGACTCATCAAAATTAAAAACTGTTAAAAAGGGGCGCCTGGGTGGCTCAGTCGTTGAGCATCTGCCTTTGGCTCAGGTCATGGTCCCAGGTCCTGGGATCGAGCCCCACATCGGGCTCCCTGCTCCATGGGAAGCCTGCTTCTCCCTCTCCCACTGCCCCTGCTTGTGTTCCCTCTCTCGCTGTGTCTCTCTCTGTCAAATAAATAAAATCTTAAAAAAAAAAAAAACTAATAAAAATAATTAAAAACTATTGTGCATCAAAGGACACCATCAAGAGAGTGAAAAGACAACCCATGGAATGGGAGAAAATATTTGTAGATCGTTTATCTGATAAGGGACTGGTATCCAGAGTATGTAAAGAACTTCTCCAGCTCAGCAATAACAACAAAAAAACCAATTCAAAAAAAAAAAAAGGGTAAAGGACTCTAACAGACATATCTCTAAAGAAGACATACTGTGGCCAAGAAGTACATGAAAAGCTGCTCAACATCACTAGTCATTAGGGAAATGCAAATCAAAATCACAATGAGACACACTTCACATTCATGACGGCTGGAGACCTTGGAACCTTCTGCGTTGCTGGAAGGAATGTAAAATGGTGCAGTCACTGTGGAAAACAGTGTGGTGATTCCTCAAAAAATTAAATAGTTACCAAATGTCCACAGAACCTTGTACATAGATATTCGTAGCATCATTCATAAAAGCCAAAAAGTGGAAATAACCCAAATGTTTATCAGCTAATGAATGGATAAACAAAAGGGGGTATATCCATACAATGGTATGTGATCTGGCCATATAAAGAAATGAAATACTCATACATGCTGTAACATGGATGAATGTTGACGACATCATGCTAAGTGTAATAAATATTACATAGTGGTCCATATTATGCAACATGATTGCATTTGTGTAAAATGCCCAGAATAGGCAAATCTATAGGGACAGTGTATTAGTTTCCAGTAGCTGCTGTAACTAATTACCAGACTTTGGAGGCTCCAGTCTCCGGGCTCATGGCTTTGGCCTCTTGGCCTGAAGCTCTGCCCTTGTGGTCATCTTTCCTTTTCTTGTAGAGTAACACATGTTTGCAGCTGGGTCGTTTTATCAGCCTGTTTCCTGCTTGTAGAATTTTGGGAATCTGATACCCTTCTTTGATTTCATCCAGTCTCTCTCCTTTTCAGGCCAAACTGTCAGTGTTTCTGCTGGTGTAACACTCACATGCCTTCGTGGGTCTCCCCATGTATGTGACAGGATTCACGCCATTAGACAAGGGGCTTCTCCACCGATCTTTCCTGTATGATTTCATCCCTGCCCTTGGCTTCTGTGAGATGATTCACGGTTGAGGGGATTCGTGAATTCCGTGTCCACTCTCTTTGGCACTAGCAAAATTTGTGTCCAGCCATACCGTGGCCTTTTCTCCAGGAGTGCACCTTCATAACAGTGAATCTCCCCAGTTTAGCTTGTTTTTTTTGTTTGTTTGTTTGTTTGTTTTCAATTTGGATAGCCTAGGAGTTTCCCAAACCCATCAAGTCCAGGTTCCTTTTTGCTTAATGGTTCTTCCCTCAGTTTCTCTGTCTCCTCTCACATTTTACTCTGAGCAGCAAGAAGCCAGGCCAGACCTTCTTTTCTTTTTTTTTTTTTTAAGATTTTATTTATTTATTTGTCAGAGAGAGAGACAGAACACAAGCAGGGGGAGAGGCAGGCAGAGGGAGAAGCAGGCTCCCTGCCGAGCAAGGAGCCCGATGTGGTACTCGATCCCAGGACCCTGGGATCATGACCTGAGCCGAAGGCAGCCACTTAACCGACTGAGCCACCCAGGTGTCCCAGCGGGAGAAGCAGGCTTCCTGCCGAGCAGGGAGCCTGATGTGGGGCTCGATCCCAGGATCCTGAGATCATGACCTGAGCCGAAGGCAGCCGCTTAATGACTGAGCCACCCAAGCGCCCTCAGGCCAGACCTTCAACATTTTGCTTGGAAGTCTACTCAGCCAAATCTCTAAATTCATTGCTTACAAGTTCAAATTCTGCCTTCCACACAACTAGGATACAATTCAGCCAAACTTCTGCCACTAGGTAACAAGGGTTCTCTCTGCTTCAGTTTCCAATGACATTTTCCTCATCTTCTCTGAGCCCTCCCCAGAAATATCTGTAACATTCATCTTTCTACCAGCATTCTGGTTTTGATGATATACATGTATTCTCTAAGATGATATGGAGCTTTCTCTGCCAGGTTCCTCACTTCCCTGTGAGTCCTAAGTGGCAGAGTCTTTGGCATGCGCGTTTCTCCCAACAGTGTCCCCTGTTGCCTGACTCCCTCCTTTTTGCCCCTTATTTCTTGTGAACTGGGTGTTAGATGGGGAGAGCCCAGGGTTGCAGTGGTGTCATGAGCAAGAATATGTCTGAGGTGGTGCCCTGTGTTCATATTTCCCCACGAGACCACAGTTGGCCTGGAGTTCAGAGAGTGACAGCCTGACTCTTCCCCTAAAAAATTCCCCATCCACTTGTCATCTGTTGGTTCCACCATTTAATTGGGTGTCACAAAATGGTAATTTATGTCCTTAATTCTGCCTTCCCTTACACATTTATGGAAGGAATTTTTCTGCAAAGAAGGGTTTTCTTTCATCAACCAAGACTCCATGGTTGCTTGAAACACAGCCTCTCCTGGATGACCAGGAATGCTTTCCTATCCATTGTCACTTTGTAGCCCTGGACTTGCTACCCTTGGTTACCCCCAGGGGCGATCAATAGGGCTTGGGGATGGGAGTGAGGGTGGGTTCTCTTCCTGTGAGTATTATGAGCTTGGGGTTCTGCATCTTGTGTGTTTCAGTCCATTGCAGTGGTTCATTCTGATGCTTCCATGGTCCCTTCCTCACCCAGGGGCAGCCCCCAAGCACCCTCTGTCCCTCTTAGGACCCCTTATCACGACTCCTTTCGTCTTTTGCAGCTTACTTGAGTCTTGGTCCCTGAATGGGCCGTTCCTCTGTGGAGCCCTGGTTCCTTTTTGAGGGTGAAATGGTATTTAGAGCATGCAGTGTGGACACTGGTGCTAATGGCTTCTGCACCTTTTTGTGAACAGAGCTAAGAAGTAGTATGTTTTGGTCATAACAAGCAACGGCCTGAAAAACCCCATAATTTTACACTGATATTTCCCATTCCAATTTAACCTTACAGGTTTTACTTTCATTTTAAACATGTATCTTTTCTCTTAATGTGAATATCTTGGCTTCTAATATCATTAGCATAATTACTTGCTCTACTCTAAAGTACTTTTGGGGGGTGCCTGGCTGACTCCGTCAGAGGAGCATGCAACTCTTGATCTCGGGGTTATGAGTTCGAGCCCCACGATGGCTGTAGAGATTACTAAAAAAAAGTAAATAAACTTAAAAACATAAAACAAAGTACTTTTGAAATGAACAGACTAATATTACCACTAATACTAGTAACAATAACAAAATATGGAATGAAGTTTAAGATTTCTTTGTGGCTCTGTTAGTCCTTAAAGTGTGTCCCTTCCAGTAAGGACATGCAGTTTTTTGTTTCGTTTGCTTTTTTGTTTTTTAAAATGATCACTCACAAGGGTTCTTTTCCCTCTGTGATTCTGATACTAACTTGATAGTTAGCTCATACATTTCAGTTTATTTTGAAGTTTTAGGAATTGTACTTTTTCTTTTGGTTTAGTTTTATGTTCAATTTGATAAAAAAAAGTACATGCTTCCAATGTGAAAACCATATAACAAGGTGTGAAATCTCATTTTCAGCCCAATCCCTGATACCTCTGGCGGTAACAGTTTATGTCCGATTTTGGTTTATCCTTCCAACATTTCTTTTTGCAGATCCAAGCGCATATATGTATTCAGATTCCCCATGTCTTATACAAAAGGTAGTGTACAGTGTGTAGTTTGTGGTGCCTGGAATTTTATATGGAGCCTGTGTGTGTCCCTCTCCTGCTGCTCCCTCCACATCCATGTGGGGAGGCATCCTTCACCCTTGTCGTTGGGCCTTCATGCTAATCTTGCACAGGTCAAGCAAGGGTTTAAACTGTAAAGCTTTCCCCACACGTTTCTGCCTTCTCATTTGCCAACCAGACACCACGCACCTGCCTCAGCAGGTGGTTGGAAGAATTAAATGCATTGATATATGTAAGGGTTTAGAGCTGTGCCCGGCACCACTTTAAGTGCCAGAGTGTTAGCTGTTATTACCTTGGTCTGGTAACACCCAGCCTCATGTTGTAGCTTTGACACTTAGATTTTTGATGTTGAGTGGGGGAGATGGTCAAGACTGAGTGAAGGTAAGGGACGTCACACATTCTTCAGCCCTTTCTCTGGGGCAGTCCAAGAAAGTGAGGTGCCTTGGAGCAGAAGAGGGTAGCAGAGCCTGGAAATTTCTCACACGGGGGCAGGTCAATCAGGACTTCTGAGTTAGGGGCCAGGGGAGTAAAGCAGGCCGCCCTGGGGAGCATGAGAGGTGCAGTCTTGGACCTCGGGGCCTTCCAGGGCAGGAACACTGGCAGCAGATACGCAGCACTCAGCTCCCCGTGCTTCCTGCGTGTCTTGGCCTTTGCAAGAATCTTGGAGATGTATTTAACCTGCAAGAAAACCTCTTGGCGGCCGTGGGACTAACTGCTTCCTATGCCTATGTCTCTGGTCAGGTGGCCACATTCCTCCCTCCCTCCCCCATCCCCCAGTTTTCATCATGCTGGTCTGGTCTGGTCCCCAGAGCCTCCACTCTACCCACCTGGCAACGGGGTGGCCCCAGCTGGAAGCGGGCCACGCTGGCCATCCAGGTCTGGGCTCAGGCCTGCAGCGGGGCTCTGAGCACCCTGTCCTGGTTCTGTATTAAAGGCTTTGGGGACATGCTCCTGAGTTCCATTTTTACAGTATCTTGTGTCTGAGTAAAAGTATCTGGTTGCTTTCTCAACCAGTTTCCTCGTTTTATCTTTTATGGAAGTAGAGAAAACTCTACAAATTCTTTTAAGGTATCCCCAGTTTAACAGATGGCCCATGGCCTTAACAAGACATCAGAAATTGACCTGGCAAGCTCCCAATCCTCATTCCCTTGTATTTGGCCACATCATTTCCTGAACTTCCTTCAGGCCCCCCACTTCCTTGCTCCCTGCTCACCACACTGCTGTCCTTTAAGGACCAGCCTCAGCAGGTGATCCACAGGCAAGAGCCCAACTCCAGGGGGCTTCCTTCACCCCTAGCACATTGTCTTTCCTGTCAGAAGTGGGTGGGGGCAGTTGGGAATTGGGAGTGTTGACAATACCTGCGAAGTGTCTCTGCTCCAGCAGAGGCTCATTGTCCCTCTCCCTGTACCTGCCCCCTTTGCATTTGCTTATCATCCAGCTTTGCCTTTCCCCCGGGCCTTTTCCCCTCGTGTTTGCCTCTGCTGATTCCCCTGGCCAAAAGAGAGTGGTGGGGTGAAGTTTGGAGACAGATGAGGAGTGATGAAGATTTACAAAGTGTGCTTATATTTTTGTATTCACCTGAGACCCCTTTTCCCTGAAGGTGTCTCCAATGACAGTAGGTTTACTGTTTGTGCTTGGGCTCACTGGCCTGTGTCCCCAGGGTAGTAGCACTGCAGGTGGCGCAGCGGGTCCTGGGTTGTGTGGGTGTCGTCCCATCAGTCTGCTGCCGAGTGGACTGTCAGTGTTGCGATGACTTAGGAAGGAGGGTTGTGTGAGCAGGGCAGAGAGCAAAGGCTTTGCCCATGCAGAGATGCCTTGCTGGATGGATGGGCATTTCGGGGGCGGGGGGGGGAAGGATTCTGAAATCTAAATCTAAAATCTTCTGAAGATTTTAACTCAGATATGCCTTCGTGAAGACAAAGGACAGACTTAGAGTGGTGATTTCCCCCAAACCCCTGGGAGCGGGTGTCCTTGGTTGCAAAGAGGACAACCGGTAGAAGGCAGGTCCTGCCGTGCAGTTCCAGAAACCCAGCAGCGGGGAAGATGAGGGCCCTTGGCAGTGGCCTTCACCTGCCACCCTTGAGTGGCCCTGTGCCCTCTCCCTTGCCTGTGCAGTAAATTCAGACTCACACAGATCTCTGAAAAGCACAGCCAGGGGCGCACATCCAGATTTGCATGCAAGCACGTCAGCAGTGAAAGAGCAACAGGCCGGGTATTAAAAGCGAAAGTACTTGGATACAAATAGTGCAAAGACAAAAGCGGCCCGCCCAATGTCTACTGCTGATGTGCCTTGTGACCTCAGGCTGGCCCCTCGTCCCCTCGGTGAAAGGAGGGGTGCCTGAGCTTGCTGACGGCCCTCTCGGTTGAGCATCTACCCCAGGCTGGAAGGAGCAGCAGTTTGACGCCTCTCGGTATCCCTCTTGGCTTTTTGTTTCTTTGTGCTTTCTGTTGGCCTGCGGTAGCTGAGCACTGACAGCTCTTCTCTGGGAGATGGATTCCAGAGGAGGCCGAGCCAGGCGGGCCGGCAGCCTCTCAGGAAGAACCCTGGGCTCTGTGACACGGCAGTGCAGGGGGGCGGGAAGGGGCGTCACACGGCTTCACTTCTTCATCTCGGTTTAAACTGCTTCCTGTTTTTACTTTTAGGACGAATACCTTTCTCTCGTGGCCAGGCTCATTATCCATTTTCGAGACATTCGTAAGTAAAAATTTACATTTCTGGGTGGTTTGGATGGCCAGGAGGGGCTGGCCCTTTCTTGGGGCGGCGGGGGCTTTCTTGGCCACAGCGCCTGTGGCAGAACGTCTGTGTAGAAAGCTCCTGCTTTCTGGGAAGGTCGATGTTGCGTTGCATTTGATTCTGTTTCCCATCCTCTCAGAGCCTCAGCCTCAAAAATGCTGATTTTGGCATAATGGAAATGTTAGCCTCCAAGTGGTCTGGATTGCTATTTTTGCTTGTCCATGAACATCTCCTTTTTCAAAAGACTGTTGCCTTTGTCTCTAGGCAGTTCTTAAATAAGCCAGGTTTACCCTGGAAAAGAAACTTCCTTCCCTAGGAGTCGGTTTTATTGACCTGTGGGAGTCTGACCTAAATGCGTGTTCCTGTCAGGCTGGAACTTCATGAGTCTTGCCTCACGCTCCCTGCCCTGCTGAGGGTCGCCTGGCGCCTGCTGCATCCCACCCCCTCTGATTCACAGGGTTCTGCTGGGGTCCTGTCAGCCCAGTCTGGCAGTAGCAGTGGCCCTTGAGAAGTGTGTGTCCTTGCAGACTGAGCTCAGCGGTCTTTGTGGTCTTTTGTGTGTTATACATAAGCATGGAGGACACTGAGTATTCCTGGATGGTCGGTCACAGTCTAAAGGAAACCAGGTTGGCGGGGCCTTCTAAGGTTTCAGCCAACAGCGCCGCCTGCCTGCTTGCAGTTATGTGACCACAGGAGATGGGCTTCTCTTGACACAGCCTTTCTGTGGAGTGCATTACTTGGCACGTCCAGTGGTTTCTACCCGTGCTTGTAGAGGTGGCAACAGCTTTAGTCAGTAATCTCAGACAAAAGGAGATGTTGCGAACCCCAGAGTCCCTGTGTGGCCCATAGGTTTTGCTTCTTTCCATACTAAGTTTTTACCAGAATGGCCAGCCAGGTGAACTTCACTTGATTCCACTTTCTTTGGCATGTTTGGGAAGGTCCTATGGTGTTTAGAACAAATTGTTGGAACTAGGAGCCTGGGGAATGAGCAGCCTGGATGAGACGCCTTGGTTTGCCCTGGCAAGTGGCTCTGCTTGTCGAGGCTGGGCTGTCCTGGCCTGTTTGGGAGGCGGCCCTGGCGTAGCAGCGCACAGCCCTGTGGGCCAGGCGTGTCCCCTGCCTTCTCACCAGCTCATCGCTCACCCGGGGAGGAGGCCCTGTTGCAGTGCTTGCCCCCTGGTACTAGGGGCAGCTATAGATTGGCTTCTGGCCAGCCTTGGACAGACTCACTTTCCTCATGGAGAAAGTAGGGATGCTGCCTCATCAGAGCGGGCTGAAAAAGGAGGTGTCGTGGAAGTCTCGGCACCATTCTGGACCCATCGTGGGTCTCTACAGCTCTCGTGTTTGTTGCTCAGGGCCCCACTGAGACCCTGCACCCAGGAAGGAAGGAGAGCCAGAGTAGGCCCACAGCAAGCTTCTGCCTGAGGAGCAGTTCTCTGAGGCCCTGGCTTGACTTTGGGTGGCTCTGTACGCTTTTCCCTCAGACCCCCTTGAGTGTCAGCTCTGCCAGGAGTGGACACACATGAGTGCACACAGGCACGCACACTCGAGATATCTTTTATCTTGTGTTTAGTTTCAGCAAATGACCTCTAGGCAAATGCCTACAAAGCTGACTTACCGTGGAAATATGTGGTTATATAAAACTTTGTTTACTCTGTTTTTTGTTTTTGTTTTCTTAAATACAGATAACAAAAAATCTCAAGCTTCCGTCAGTGGTAAGAGTTCTTCCTGTTTGAATTAAAGTTTTATCCCAAGCTTGGGTTTGGGGCGGCAAGAATGCGATTGTGGATGCTGCCTATGCCTGGGTTAAGCAGTTATTAGAGGAGAAAGTTCACAGAAAGAAGAACTCTGGCTGGCCTGAGAACTGCGAGCCACGCCCGACCCTCCTCCGAGCTTCCTCTTCCTGGCCGGCTGCAGTCAGAGAAGACCTCCCCTACCCATGTCACTCAAATACTGTTTTGGTCCAGCAAAAAGATGATTAAAAACTCCCACAATTATAGAGACATTATCTAAAATTTTGAGCTTTCTGGAAAAGAATTATCGTGGTCTATTTATTCACTATAATAATCTGTAGTAGTATTTTTTAGAGAGTAGCTGTGAATTCACTTCCTCAAGTTACAAAGTTTCTTCATGAGTTAAGAATTACTTTTTTTTTTTATTTTTTATTTTAAGACTTTATCACATGGCAACTGTGTTGATTCAGCCCTGGTCTTGCTGACCGAGCTGCCAGTGAGGGGGGTTAGCGAATCCATGATGGCCATCTGAGCTCTGCTCTGTCAGGAAGGGAGCCAGCCTGGCGCGCTGTTTTTCTTACCACAGGCAGCACAGCTGTAAATGCTGGGTGCCCAGGCTTGCCTCGGCCAAGCTGGTTGCCCCTCTTTCCCCGTTGGGCTCTCTCGGCATGTGCAGGAATTATCAGCCAGCCAGGGCTGGGTGGGATAAAGAGCATGTGGCCAGGAAAATGTGTGGGTTCTTGGCCTTGAAGCGTAGGTTCCTTTGGCACCTGGTTGTGCGCCGGGTACGCTGGCTGGGCCTTACCTGTCTATAGGTAGTCATTTGCCTTGAGTTTACACTGTTCTGACAAGAGCCTTGGGCTCCTTGTTCCAGGTCATGGCATTGCTCACTGAGCACAGTCGGCTGCCTCCTGGCAGGCATCACTGTGCCTTGTGGCACTCTGTGGACCCTTTCCCCATCCCTCCTGCACACCTTAGCTTATTTTGGTGTGGTGTCCTGAGAATTCCTTAGCAGGGGTCCTGCACAGACTTAGCAGAGGTGGGCTTCTGGTGTACAAGGAGACTTGTAACTTCCCCAAGAGAACATCTGTCTGTGCCTCCTCAGTTCTCTGGCCCACAGGGTCTTTCTTACCATGAAGAAGGACCTGCTATCCTTTGTTGTTTTTGGGGTTCCCAGCTGGGTCTCACCCAGCAGGAGGAGTATACAGCCAGGAGGGATGGGGGCTGCTACATGCCTTCAAGGGCTTGTTTGTCCCTCAGCATTAGGACCCTGGCACAGGCCAGGCTAGGGTTTGAGATGTGTTCCCTGCCCAGGAGGGCTCATGATCCAGGAGCAAAGACATACACACTGGCATTTGGGCTCCTGGGGTGTGATGGGCAATTGTGGGCCCAAAGGCTCCCATGACTCTGGCCGTTCACCGCTTGGGGCTTTGAGGGAGTCGTGCCTGCAGGTGGGAGGAAGTGTGTGCTCTGTGAGGCCTCATAGCCTTCGGAGCCTTGCCGTTCAGCAGGCACTCGGCTGAGACGCTGTGCCCTTGTGTTCCCACAGACCCTATGAATGCGCTACAGAGCCTGACTGGTGGGCCTGCTGCGGGAGCAGCTGGAATCGGCATGCCTTCTCGGGGCCCAGGACAGTCTCTGGGCGGGATGGGTGGCCTTGGCACCATGGGGCAGCCGATGCCGCTCTCAGGGCAGCCCCCCCCAGGCACCTCGGGGATGGCCCCCCACGGCATGGCCGTTGTGTCTACAGCAGCACCACAGAGTGAGTACCATGCTTCTCTGAGAGCCTGCCACTTTCTTTGCAGGTGATGTGCATTTTATTCCTTTGCTTAGGATGGTATTGAGAAAAGCTTGGAGAAACTCCCAAGTAGCTCTGTCTTTTTATCTTTGTTGTGTATGGAGAGAAAAAGTTCCAAACCTTCTTCGGGCTATCAGAAGGGTTAAGTGACACCGAGGCCCTCCTCCTACCTCTGAGCAGGAGTGGAGGACCCAGAGGAGATTGGAGTAGTCTGGGACTCCATCCAAAGGGTTGTGTTTTGTAGCTGAAATAGACACAGTCATGTCTCAGGCTGTTGTCACCCACAAAGCAGTGCTGTCAGCACCCCACAGCGCCCAGAAGGCCCCCATCTCGGGAGCCATTCCTTCCAATGCTGCCCTTGCCCCGTGGCCAGGCTTCCCTTCCCTAAAGGAGGTACCTCGCCCTCTTTGCACTTCTTTGCAGGACCCAGCCCCTTGGCCCCTCCATGCAGCTGCTCCAGCTGGGAGTGTGTGGCGTGGGTCTCCCTCTTCTTTCCGGGGCCTGTCTTATTGGCCCTTTGATTTTCATAAGCAGTGATTCAGCACTCAGAGTGCACTTCAGTACTGAAAAGTGCTTTGGTACTTTTCTCCCCTTTGCATTTATTTTTTTGTATGTATTTTTTGAAATAGTCAAAGAGTCACAGGAAGTTGCAGAATGGCCATATAGAGTGCCCATGTGCCCTTCACCCAACTTCCCCGATGCTAACCTCTAAGTTTAAGTACATTGTCAAAACTGAGAAATGAACGTTGCGACGGTGCTGCCAACTCAGGTGGCCTTTTTTCAGACATCACCAGTTTTTACAAGCATTCTTGCTCACGAGCTGACGTGCGTATAGTTCCGTGAGATTTTATCACGTGTGGTATCACCACCACAGTCAGCATGCAGGACTGTTCCATCACCAGTAGCAAGCTGTTGTGTTATCTCTTAATAATCCCACCCTCCTTCCAACTTCAAGTCCTCGCAACCACTGATCTATTCCACGTTGCTATAATTATGTCACTTTGCAAATGTTACATCAGTGGAATCGCGCAATGTTTGACATTTTGAGACTGGCTTTTTTTCACTCAGTGTAATGCCTTCGAGATTCTCCAAGTTGCATCAGTAAATCATTCCTGTTCGTTGCTGAATTGTATTCTATGGACGGGGTATACCATGGTTTACTTATCCATTCGCCCTTGAAGGACGTTGGGTTGTTTCCAGGTTTGGGCTGTTACAAATAAAGGTGCTGCGACCATGATTCATGTACAGGTTGTGATGTTTCAATGTATTTTTCTCACGCATCGCTCATAGTAACCCTCCGAAGAGGGCAGTGTCCCTGCGTCTGCTTTGCCCGCTAGAGCTGGGGTTGAGCCCGAGCACCCCCGTTCTTTGTGTTGAGTTTCCTGTGGGAGCATCACTTTGCTCTTCGCAGAGGTCATGTGCAACCTCATGCCCACCCACTGCTGCACCAGAACCCTCCATCCCCAGGCATCCCCTTCCTTTTTGGATCATCATTCTCTTCTTACTGATGTCTTGCCATCTGATACTCATCTCTTCGCTTGATTGTTCATCTCCAGCTGTTGTGTCCCCTCTTCTCTAGTAGCATACCCGACACATGTGCGGGCCGGCTTATGGAAGGATGCCCAGGAGAAGTACCAGTTCTGGCTCTTTTTTTATGTTATGCTCTGGTTGAACCTTTTTTTTTTTTTTTTAAATCACACACTTATATTTTATAATAAAAAATAGTTTTAAAGTGTATGAGTTTAGAATGCTACCATTATTTGCCTTGTGGTCTCACTCCTAAGACTTCGTCAGTTCAGTGGCAAAGCTTGGGCATCCTGCCCACACCCTCCCCAATCTGACCTTGGCCCACATCCTGTTTTCAGCTTCTGAGGGACCTGGTCTTCTGTGTAGGTTGATGTGGGTTCTCTACTTTCATGTCCCACTGCTGCCTTTCAGAGTCCCTCCCTCTCTGCCTTGGCCCTCTTGCCTGCTTGGTCTAGCTGAAGTAGGTGTTGTGGCCCTTTGGGAATTTGTTACTCCCTTCTGACAGTTTCTCCAAATGCCACTGTGTGATTAAGGCAGCTTCAGGACAGGGCCTGGGTCAGAGGTTTTGCAAAGGTTCTTAAAGGATAGTCCAGGGCAAGCTGTGATAGTCTCTGGGTGCCCTGGATCAGTCATGGAAACAAACCACTGACTAAGTGAGGCCGGGGGCTTGAATACAGCATTAGAAGGGAGACTTACTTTTCACTCTACATTTCTGTTCCTCAGTGAATTTTATATCATGTGCCTATAAAACCAACTTTGAAAATAAGGCCTATTTCTGGCTCTTTGACAGACTGGATGCTGAGGAACTGTCCTCCTTCTAGACAACTAGATCCTAGCTGCATTGGATTGTTGGGCCAGCAGAAGGTAGGGCGATTTGCCTGCTGTGCCTTGGCCCACTGCAAGATTGGGGAAAGTAAGTCTGGCATCCCTCTGTCTAGTGGGATTTGTGCTGGGGCCTTTGACATCTCTAGCTCCCCCAGAAGCAAGGGCAGATTGGAGGACAGTGCCCCCAGTTTAGGCCTGTGGGAATTGCAGATTAAGGTCAAGCAGTGAGCACACAATCAAAGAGCAGCAGGCCTGAAAGAAAGCAGAGACACCATGAGGAGGAATAGAAACAATAAACAGATGTGGAGATGCCCAGGGACCACACACATAACCATTGCTAGCTATGGGCTTGGCCTGATTAAAGAAATCAAGGATGGAATTTCAAATGAACAGGCACTGTGATACCTGGTGGAGTGACCAAGCAGCTTTGAGAAGGAACCAAGTAGAACTTGTAGAAACGAGAAATATGATTATTGAAACTAGAAAGTGGAAATGAATGAACAACAGATAAGATACAACTGAAGAAAGAATTTGTGGACTGGAGACAACATTTGAAGAAATGATCTAGAATGGAGCCCAGAGAAGGGGACATGGAAAATAGGAGGGTAAGAAATGCAGAGGATAAGGGGCACCTGGCTGGCTCAGGTCATGATCTCAGGATCATTAGATCAAGCCCCATGTCGGACTCCACGCTGGGCATGGAGTCTGCTTAAGAGTCTCTGTCCCTCCCCCCGCCCCCCAAAGAAATGCAGAGGATAAAATCAGAGTCTAACAACTAATAAAAGGACCAAGTGGAGAGAACAGAAGCACACCGGTATATGAGGAGATGGTGGCTAGAAAAGCCCCGTGGTCCTGTGCAGGATGAATAAGGCATCCATGCCTTAACCTATTTTGGGGGAAACCACAGAACACCAAAGGCCAGAGGAATATCTTAGAAATAGCCAGTTTCTAGAAAGGAGCAAGAAGTAGACTCAGTGGACTTGGTGATGGTGTCCAGAAGAGAGTAGGAGGTTGTCAGAGCCCTGGGGATAGAGCTGCTGACCACAGTTGTGTGCCAGCAAAACTCCCAAGGCTTCGGGGGAAGCAGACATTTTCAATAAACAAAGCCCAAGAGACCTTCACTAAAAGGTTTTTTATTTTTATTTATTTATTTAAAAAATTTTTTTTAAGATTTTCATTTTTTGTCAGAAAGAGAACACACAAGCAGGGGTAGTGGCAGGCAGAGGGAGCAGCAGGTTCCCCGCTGAGCAGGGAGCCCGATGCAGGACTCAGTCCCCAGGACCTGGAGATCACGACCCGAGCTGAAGGCAGATGCCCAACCGACTGAGCCACCCAGGCGTCCCTAAAAGGTTTTTTATTTGCTCACCATTTCCTCTTACCTCTCAGACCATCCTTCCTGTGATGTCAGATGTAAAATGGGAGAAGAAACGTTTTTTTTATGTAAGGTAGCGAGCGTGTGTAAATCTAAACCAGTGATTCTCATCTATTTTGTACCCTGGGGGATATTTGGCAATGTTTGGAAACATTTTGGATGTTACAACTGTGGGGTTGCTCCTGGCATCTAGCGTAGAAGCCAGAGATGCTGCTAAACCTCTTAAGTATGCAGGACAGCGCCCCACAACATAGAATTGTCTGTCCCAAAATATTCATTGGGACAAGGTTGAGAATCCTTGGTGGTTTATAAACAAAAATCACCTTTGTAAAATAATAATGCTCCCAGCTAACTATACAGACATGCTACATTGCAAGCACTATTTTGAGTGTTTTATCTATAACAGATTTTTAATTCTTAGTGTGTGTAGGTACTATTATTGTCTCTTTTCCACAGCTGAGGAGACTGAGGCACAGAGCAGTGACAGAGTTGGGATTTGAGTGCAGGCAGTCCGGGTCAGAGGCTGTACTCCAGCCATTATTTTGTCCTGCCCTTTTTTTTTTTTTTTGAAGATTTTATTTATTTATTTGAGAGAGAAGGAATGAGACAGAGAGAGCATGAGGGGGGGTGGGTCAGAGGGAGAAGCAGACTCCCCGCCGAGCTGGGAGTCCGATGCGGGACTCGATCCTAGGACTCCAGGATCATGACCTGAGCTGAAGGCAGTCACTTAACCAACTGAGCCACCCACGCACCCTGTCCTGCCCTTTTTTTTTTAATTTATTATTATTATTTTTTTTAATTTATTATTTTTTAAAGATTTTATTTATTTATTGGGGGGTGGAGCATGAGTGGGGAGGGAGGAGCAGAGGGAGAGGGAGAAGCAGGCTCCCCGCTGAGCAGGGAGCCCAATGCAGAGCTCGATCCCAGGACCCCGAGATCATCACCTGAGCCAAAGGCAGACACTTAACCAACTGAGCCACCCAGGCGCCCCACTGTCCTGCCTCTTAATGTAAGTGTGCTATGTGGGTGTAAGAAGATAAACAGGGACCAAACTAAATAGAAGTCAGGAAGTGTATCCAAGGATAGATACCAGGTCTATCATGTGCATGTGGAACCTACTTTAAAAAAGAGTGTTCTGAGGTTCTTGTATTTGGGAAAGAGATTAAAATATGGGTATATTTGGGGCGCCTGGGTGGCTCAGTCGTTAAGCGTCTGCCTTCAGCTCAGGTCATGATCCCAGGGTCCTGGGATGAAGCCCCACATCCATCTCCCTGCTCAGCGGGAGGCCTGCTTCTATCTCTCCCACTCCCTCTGCTTGTGTTCCCTCTCTTGCTGTCTCTCTCTCTGTCAAATAAATAAATAAAATCTTTAAAAAATATATGGGTATATTTTATACTTTGGTCAGTTAAATATGCATGATGAAATTGAAAAAATAATTGCTTTAAAAAAGGAAAAGGAAAAAGAGAAAGCAATTGCCAAAACAATAGAAATAGTTTGTAAATCCCAAACCAGTAGGAAAAAGGAGAATAAGAAAAAACCAAAAATCCAAACGACATGCAAAATTCAGCTCAACCATCCAACAAAAATATAATCCAGAAGGCGCCTGGCTGGTTGTCGGTGGAGCGTGTAACTCTTAATCTCAAGGTTGTGGGTTCGAGCTCCGTGTTGACTGTAGAGATTACTTGAAAATTAAATCTCTAAAAAAAAAAAAAACCACACGCACACATATATATACACATATATATAAAATTCAGAAAAGGAGGAAAAAATTTGTCAGTTCTATCTCAGTAAAGCTGGAAAACAAAAAAATGGAGGGAAAGAAGCTTAGAAAAGGAAATAAGTTGAGAAATACAAGTAATTGCAATATATGTGAGTAGACAGAACTTTCCTGCTAAAAGATAGGAAATGTGAGATTGAGTGTAAATGAAAGGCAACAGTACAGCTGTATTATCTTTACAAGAAACCCACCTAGAATATAAGATACGGAAAGATTTTAAAATGAAAGCTGTATCGGGCAGCTCCTCTTCTCAGTTATTGATAGTTACGCAGACGACAGGGGATGCATTTAGCGAAGATTGGAACAGCGTCATCATCTAGGCATGTGGATGGAACAAATATACTTACAAGAATAAACCATAAAGCAAGCCTCAACACTCTCAGAGTAGGCTGCCATACACACAGTATCTTCTCTCCATCAAAGAGAAATCTGTAACGAAAAGATAAATTTAAAAATTCATACACCAGCAGAATGGCTAAAATAACACTCCCAAATGCTGGCAAGGATGAGAAGAAACTGGATCACTCATACAATGCTGGTGGGAATGTAAAATGGTTCAGCTTCTTTAAAAATTAAACATACAACTCTGCAGTTGCACTCTTGGGCATCTATCCCAGAGACATGAAAACTTACAGTCCCACAAAAACCTGTACACGAATGTTCATGGCAGCATTATGATAGCCCAAATCTGCGATCACTTCCAAATGTCCTTTATGGTATGAATGGTTGAACAGAGATACCTGTATCATGGAATATGACTTGGCAGTGAAAAGGCAAGAGCTACTGATATTCATTACATCCTGGATGGTCTTCAGGGAATCAAGCTAAATGAAAAAGCCAGTCATCTTATAGAGCCCCCACTTACATAACATTTTTGAAGTGACAAAATATTAGAAACAGAGGGCACCTTAGTGGTTCCCCGGGGTGCTGAAGGGGGTGACGCCAGGTGGTGCTGGGGGATCCCTGTGGTGTTGGAGCTGTTCAATAACTTGAGTCCAGTAGTGGCTGAATCTACCCAGGTGAGGAAATTGTATAGAACTTTATACACACACCCACACATATGAGCGCACATTCTGATTGTGTTATGATGTTATAATTTTACAAAATGATACCGTTGGGGAAACTGGGTGAAGTGTACAAAGGATCTCTCTGGATTATTTCCTTTTTTTAAATAACAAATTTACTGAAATATAATTCACATTCTTGTGGTTCACCCATTTAAAGTGCAACATTCAGTGATTTTTTTTTTTTTAAAGATTTTATTTATTTCTTTGAGAGCGCGTGCACAAGCCGGGGGAGTGGTAGGCAGAGGGAGAGGGAGAAGCAGGCTCCCTGCTGAGCAGGGAGCCCCAGGCGGGGCTCAATCCCAGGACCCCGAGATCATGACCTGAGCCGAAGGGGGACGCTTAACCGACTGAGCCACCCAGGCGCCCCATGTTCAGTGATTTTTAAGCATATTCACAGAGTTGTGCAAGATTTGAACACCACAGTCAATGTTAGAACATTTTCATCACCCCAGAAGAAACTGAACCACAAAAAATCTTGTAAATGTTTGCTCATATCAGCATGACCCATAACCACCAAAAGGTGGAAAACAGTCCAGATGTCCATCAGCTGATGGGTGGTTAAACAAAATGTATCCAAATCTTGGAACACCGTTAGGAGATAAAGAGAAATGAAAGGCACGTGCAACAGGGGTGACCCTTGTAGATATTACTCTAAACAAAAGAAGCCAGTCA
Source organism: Halichoerus grypus (assembly GCF_964656455.1). Taxonomy (NCBI): domain Eukaryota; kingdom Metazoa; phylum Chordata; class Mammalia; order Carnivora; family Phocidae; genus Halichoerus; species Halichoerus grypus. Next base: position 66,985,109 of record NC_135724.1, read on the forward strand.
CAAAGACCACATACTGTGAGATGCCACTGATAAATGTCCATTATAGGCAACTGCATAGAGACAGAAAGTAGCCCAGTGGTTGCCAGAGGCTGGGCCTCTTGGCCACTGGAAAGACTTAGTGGGCCCTTTTCTCTCCTCTCTGTTGTCAGAGAGAAATTCCGAATAGTACGTTCCGTAATGAACACAGACGCTGCGGCCGGCGCCCCCGTGGGGCTCTCCTGACCGGGGCGCCGGCGTCCGGCGCCTGTGGGCGCTTCGGGCGCGTGCCCTCCGTCCCCGCGCGCCGCCGCGCCCCGCCTGACTCGCCGCTCTGCCTGCAGCCCAGCTGCAGCTCCAGCAGGTGGCGCTGCAGCAGCAGCAGCAGCAGTTCCAGCAGCAGCAGGTGGCGCTGCAGCAGCAGCAGCAGCAACAGCAGCAGCAGCAGCAGCAGCAGCAGTTCCAGGCCCAGCAGAATGCCATGCAGCAGCAGTTCCAGGCGGTGGTGCAGCAGCAGCAGCAGCAGCTCCAGCAGCAGCAGCAGCAGCAGCAACACCTGATTAAATTGCATCATCAAAACCAGCAGCAGGTACTAGGTGCCCCGGCTCCCGTGCTCAGCCCCCTCCCCTCCCCCCCGCCCGAACCCTGTGGTCCTGGAGCCCTGGACACGCACCAGCCACAGGGCTGGGTCGGAGGCGGCCACAGCGCCTCCTGACGCCCGGTGCCCCGGCTTCCTCCGCTGGGGGCTTCCCGCAGAGCCCAGGATCAGGAGGAGAGAGAGGCCCCAACTTGTCAGGAGGGCACTGGGATGGCACGAGGAGGGCCTCTCTGTCAGGCTTGGTGTCTGGCCGCGGGCCTACTGTGTGCAGGGGGTGGGGGGCCCTGGATCCATGAAGGCTTCCGGGTGCAAGCGATTCGTGTAGGAGTTAACCGAAGCAAGAAGTGAGAAGAGCACGCCAAGGTGCAGGAATGCCTGAGCCGTCCTGTGAGCGTGTTTCTGTTGAGCACTTGCATGCCTCCAGTTTTGTCTCTGAGTGTTTTGGTGTCTGGACACAGCTCTGACCGGACCTCATCTCTCCCGTGGGGGAATGGCAGTGTCACATTAGAAGCTCTGCTTAGAAGAAACTGTTTTCTTCCTCCCGTGGTTGGCAGGCAGCATCTAGACGTATTAAGCATCCATCGTCAGGTCTGCTCTTGGGTGAGGGAGGGAAGACCTGAGGGGACCTCTCCCACTTGCCCACCCTTCCCAGGCCTTGGCTTGCTGCCTCCATTTCCCAGCGGCCCCCCTCCTGGGTCTTGGAGGCCCCCTCCCCCAGAGCTGACCGTGGGCCTTGGTCCCACTTTTCCTCCTCATCCTGGATAGCGGATGTTGGCTGTCTTCCCAAGGCTCGTGCTGCTGCCCACTCTAGTGACCAGACAAGCATCCCCGGGGAGGCCTCAGAGGTCGGCAGCCACCCGAGCGCTTACCCCCAGCTTCTGTGGGGCTGCACCTCCACGTAACCCTTCCTAAAACCCTCTGGGTCCTTCCCTCGCACCTCCACTCTCTCAGACTCAGATGCAGCCAGCGTCCGATGGCCAGGGCACAGGCACACACTCGGCGTGTCCTCGGTGCCCTGTGAGGCAGCCCAGGCAGGCTCCCCGGGCCCAGAGGCGGGCGGGGTGACCGAGTCCGGCTCCTTCTGCCCGTAGATACAGCAACAGCAGCAGCTACAGCGGATGGCACAGCTGCAGCTGCAGCAACAGCAGCAACAGCAAGCTTTGCAGGCCCAGCCGCCGCTCCAGCAGCCGCCGATGCAGCAGCCGCAGCCTCCCCCCTCGCAGGCCCTGCCCCAGCAGCTGCAGCCCATGCACCACCCGCAGCACCACCAGCCGCCACCGCCACCGCAGCAGCCACCGGTTGCTCAGAACCAGCCATCGCAGCTCCCGCCGCAGTCACAGACACAGCCTCTGGTGTCCCAGGCTCCGGCCCTCCCCGGACAGATGCTGTATGCCCAGCCACAGCTGAAGCTCGTGAGTACCCGTGGCCGGCAGCTGTTTCCGGGGCTCCGGGGCTAGGGCCAGCATGTCCTCTTCCAGCACTGGGACGCGGGTGGCTCTTACCCGTGCTGGCCTCTGCACCCAGCTTGGCAAGGGAGCGTGCGTTCCAAGAGCTGCTGTACCCCGCACAGAAGCGTCCCTGCTGCTGGGCAGCAGTGTTCTTCCGAGCAGCCTGCCTGATTCCAGCAGCGGCCGTGGCGTTGTAAGACTTGGTGATCAGGTGGTCAGCAGCACGCGTGTTCCCGCTGTGAGGGAGGGTGTGCGGCCTCCCTGAGCGTCCACAGTGGTTTGCTAACTGCTCAGAGTTACGTTCTGCGCAAAGATCCCTGTTGTTACCATATTTGTGAGGAAGGGTATTAACAGAAAATAGTGTTATTGTCGGTCTTATTATGCATCGCTGTACAAAGCAAATACAGTCAGTGACATTTATACAGAGGACACAATATTGGCGTCAAGTCAGGGGGAGCTGTGTCAAGGGGCCATTTTAATAGTTTTTTTCAGCTCATTTCCTTGGTTTTCGTGGACTTTGCTGTTTTTGATTCATTGAGTGGGGTGGGGATGGGCCATGCTTGGACTGAGTGGCGGGTAAATGGGAGGCCCACGGGGCCAGGCTGGAAGGCTGGGGCGGGTCGTGAGAAGCAAGGTATGGTCACACCTGTCACCTGGGGACCAGCCCCGGTTTCATTTGAGGAGTAGGGGCTTTAAATGGGGCTCTTGCAGACCATGAGTGTGCTTGGCCCAGAAGTCGAGCAGGCTGGGCTTTGCACTTGGCCTTGGGAACCATCGCTTTGTTTGCAGCAGTAGATGGTAGGGGTGGCTGTACGGTGACACCCCAGTGGGAGGGCCATGCTGCTCATCGTAGTTAGGGGAGGTGGGGCTCGGCTCAGAGCCAGGCTGGGATGGGACACTTCTAATGAGATATGGGTAAGGTCAGCAAGGTGACATCAGAGCCAGTGAAGTCATGACGATCCCGTCCCTTCTCATGAAAATCTTCAAGATTCAGAGCTCCCGCAGAAGTAGTGTCCAGATCGCCTTCTCCCGTCCTGTCTCAGGTGCGAACTCCGATGGTGGTGCAGCAGCCGCAGGTGCAGCCCCAGGTGCAGCAGGTGCAGCCCCAGGTGCAGCAGCAGACGGCGGTACCGACAGCACAGGCCTCCCAGATCGTGGGCTCCGGAGTGCAGGTGAGGGCCTTCGCGGCCAAGGGCTTCCATAGTTGCTGGCAGGTGCCTGTCCACCTGTGCGTGGAGCTAGATGTCAGGCACCCTCCGGTGAGGGGCCTGGTTGGATCAGGGGCAGTCTGGGAGCCAGTCCTGGGGGTCCTCGAGCTGGCCAGCTCGCCTTGGTCCTATCGGAGCCCGCCCACCTCTCTTCAGACACCCTCCATCTTCCCCCTTCCCTCCTTCTCTGAGAACACGTGTGGGAGAGGGTAGCGCTGGGGTCTCAGCCTTGCCTCGGCTCGGAGCACAGGGCTGGCGGGCGGTGCACGGGAACAGAAGAGCACCAGCAGACCGCACAGGCTTGTGCTGCGGCCGCTCGCCGGCTGGCTGCCAGGGCTGGCCCTCTGTGCAGAGACATGTAGCTGAGGCCCTCCATGCCCACCCTCTGCGTACTGGATGTTGATGGGGCAGAGTAGGCCTTGCCCGGCCTTTCCCAGTAGCGGCCAGATTCTTGTTGGTGTTTGGGGTTAGGGATCGGGCCTCGTGATTTTTCCACAGACCCCCCCCGCTCCTGCTGGTGCCGAGGAGGGGAGACGTCTGGTCAGTCAGTGTTACTTTACACTGAGTGCTTATGAATGTATTCTGCTGTCCTTAATTACTGTCTTGTTCTTGGACCCTGAAATGATTTCCAGTTTTTTGCGGTTACTGATAACGCGTGTCCTGATGCATGGCCAGGTTCTGGTGGTTCTGTGAGAAAAGCGCTGGGGGCAGGGGGCCCGAGCACACAGCCCTCCATGCCTCGTCTCTCAGGTCTGCCCTCCCAGACAGAGCAGAAGAGAGGTGCCCCGTCACGCTCACCAGTGCTGTGAGCCTGATGGGTGACTACAGCTCTCAAGCTGGGGTAAAGGTTAGTGTTTTGGTGTTCCAGGAAAATCAATGAGCCCTGAGCCCAGGCTCTGTTTTATCTGACATAACTTGTGTAAATGAAAAGTGATGTCATCATCACCCATCGTGGGATTTACTAGAACACGACAAGAGAACTGCACTAAACTTCCTTTTCTCCCCTTTTCTCCCCTAAACTTTACCTGTGACTGTAGATAAATCCAGAACAGAATGTGTCTCCATTTCCAAAAATGCCTAGGCTTTTGTCTCTTAACCTTCTATTCTGTTAGTATATGGAAATTTAACTACAGTTCTCAAGTTACAGGGACTTGTCCTCCAAGGCACACTTCCCTGATGTGTGTGCAGGTAACCCGGCTGCTGTACAGTGATCTTGCACTGAGCCTTGTTGCACTACTCGGACCTCGGTCTCCTCTTCCCCAGGCCCTGTTGCCCAGTGACCTGCGGGGGAGCAGGCCTGTAGCCTGCAGGGTGGACTTTGAATCCTTTCTGGGTAGATGGGTGTTGGGAGTAGTGAGCATAGCTGCTCGTGAGAATGAATGGAAGGAGTTGCTGGTTGTTGGCTGTGCGGCTCGTGTGATCCAGTAAACGCTACCGATGTGTTTTCCGTTAGGATTTGTGATTAAAAGAAAATGAACTTTCCCTCTCAGGAGGTCTCAGTTACAAGAAAAACAGTCAGTAGCAGATTAGATTTAAGCTTTTCATTCCTTATTACTTTTATTTTTTCCTGAAAAAAGTCTCCACCTCTCTCATACCACCTGACTGACTTCTCAAGGCCTTTCTTCCTCTGGAAGGGGTGCTATTGAGTTGCCAGCAGGAGCTCCTCTGAAGGCAGCGCTGGTTGTAAATGGACACTGTTCACCGTTGCTCCAGCTGACCACAGGCCAGAGAGCCAGTCCCAGGGACACTTGCTTTCGGCCCCACGCTCAGTGCGGGCAGTGGGCCCTCCAGGGGAGGACAGGCGTGTTTCCCAGAGTACCCTATGAGTGCTCACACACCCCACCAATGTCCCACTTTGTGTCTGACGGCCTGGTGGGCTCTATGGGACTGTGCCTGAGTTTTGGCTGACACCGGGAGAGTGGCCTCCTGGCCTCCCACCCTGGCAGGTTTTTGTTGTGTGGCTGTAGGAGCATCCCCTCCCCAGCCCAGCAGGTTGGCATCTGCCACTGCTTGTGTCACCCCCCAGTGCCCAGTGCATGTGACCAGTGGGTATGAGTATGGAACACGCATGTGATGCCAGAGGCTTCTTGGAAGAGCAGGCCCTTGTCCTGCTTCAGAGCCCTGTCCCTGGCACACCTGCCGTAGGGACTGAATGGCCATCCGTGCCACCCTGGTCTCAGAGACCAGCTCACAAGCCTCCTGTGACAGAGGTTTTCGTTTGGGTTTTTCTCGGATCTGCTTCCTTTCTGATCCTGGCCCTGCTGTTTTAGTTGGTTTCATCTTAACACTTGTGAGTGCATGCAGACCCTGCTCTCCAGGGACCAAGTGCAGGCTCCATTCCCCGACTCGGAGCCCAGAGCTAGGGTGCCAAGGCCACGGGAGACCACCGGGCTCCCATCAACACAAGCCAGGCCCAGACTCACAGCTGTGCTCAGCCTGCCTTGCCACCTTTATGCTCCTAGAAGTATATGTGGATGAGGAGAGCAGTTCCAGAGCATGCTGGAGTTCTGGAGTCTGCAGTCATCTTGTATGCTTAGAACAGACCTGACTTGCATCCTTATAGAGGTGTACCTGGGGGGTACAGAGTGCCAGGCTTCCCTTGCCTGCCCCGCCATGATTGTCCTTACAGAAGGAAACCAGTTCCCTGAAAGCCTGAGGAGAGGAGGATGGTTTGAGTTCAGGCCCTCAGAGGCATTTTGATCAGGCACTTTGACTCCTAAGAAGGAGAGATGCTACGAGCCGGCTTATGTGGACTCTTCTGTTTTAATGATGGTCAACTTCTCATAGTGACTCTGGTGGAGTGCTCTCTTTCAGAGTCTGTCCCCAGAGCCTAGTCTCCCAGAACCACCCCCATGGCCCATGAGGTCGGGCCCTGAGGGCTCTGTGGGCCCATCAGCAGATCAGAGGTTTGTTGAAGGAGTGCAGCCACCAGGACAGAGAGGGTCTGGAGGCAGCATTCATGGAAGCTCCAGTGGACTCTTGATGCCTACACAGGCCTCAGTGTTGTGGGCTGGGACATTTAGGCCAGGCTGCCCCGAGCCCCAAACACCCCTCACCCATGGGCGCTCCCTGTCTCAGAGGTGGCACACCCCTCTGCACTCGCCCACGCACTGTGTTTCTTTGGCGGGATCACTTTGTTTTCCCTCTGACCTCAAGATGATCACCACAGCCTTGGCCTGAGATGGGGTGCAAGTAGGAGCCCAGTTCCTGCCCACCACCCCCCAGCTGCCGCCCAGTCAAGCTCTACCCCTTTGGGCAGATAGCCCTCAGCACAGGTATTTATGGGGCAGCACCCAAGGGCTCCCGGAAAGCTTGGGGTCCTCTGAAGAGGACCACCTTTGTGAGGCACATTGTAATCACCGGTGACTTCCTTCACTGTGATCCTCAGCGTGACGGACCAACCTCACATGAGCCAAACCCAGCTTGTGTTTCTTGAGTGTATATGAATAAATACCTGGGTTTATTTTCATTTCAGTATTTTGGATAGTTCTAGTTATTTTCATTTGCTGGAGAAGATGGGAGCTAACTTTTCTTTTGAAAAAGTTTAATGTTTTAGGGGCGCCTGGCTGGCTCCGTTGGTAGAGCGTGTGACTCTTGATCTCAGGGTCATGAGTTCAAGCCCTACGTTGGGGGTAGAGTTTACTTTTTAAAAAAATTTAAAAAGTTTAGCCTTCTAAATAGTTATGGTGGTGTCTTTTTTGTGGTAAAATGAAATCAAAGGTAAGCGGAGAGTTTTGCTTTCTTGAGCTGTGCTGTCGATACTACATAACCATCAGCCGTATGCAGGTGTTTACATTTAAATTAGTTAAAATTACACAAAACTAAAAATTCAGTTCCTTAAGTTGAAGTTCAGTTACATATCAAGTGCCCAGGGGCGCCATGGGGAAGCCGGTGGCTCCTATACGGGACGGCACAGATCATAGAACAAGTCAGTCTGTCGTGGTGGGAAGTTCTGTAGCACCGTGCCGTTCTAGAGTTTACTGTGTGGAGTGCAGAAGTTACTACATGCGCTCCTTCCTGGGTGTATAAAGACTTCTGTGTACGTCACAGTTTTTCAGAGAGGTGAATTGCTGGCTCTCCATTACTGGATGGCATCTGGAATTCTTCCATGGCGTAGTCACTTGTCTAACAAATTGTCCTGTTGTGCGTTCCGTGGGCCAGGCCCTTTTCTAGGACTCTTGAGAATAAAATGGTAAGAAGGTTCCCTAGTCGAATGGGCTTTCCATTTTAGCGGGTTTGTTGTGAGCACCCCAGATTTGCCAAAACTGTAAAGCGCCGTTTCTCTTGTCAGGCAGCCGCATCTGTAACCCTAGCAGACAATCCCGCCCTTCCCCGAAGGCCTGTCTGCGCCACCATTGCCGCCCGTGAGCTGGGCAGTCTGTGCAAGGCGGCCACGGGCTGCCGGCCCCAGGCCCTGCGCCACGCCACCACACGCCACCGAGACAGTGGCACGGGCCTTCCTGAGGCCGGGGCGTTGCCATTGGGCAGCATGGTTATTGTAACCCTTCCTGCCTCCTGACCCCTAAGAGTTACCCCAGATTGCCAATAGCAGTTTCTCGCTGACTGGAGTGTGAGTTCTTTGGCATTGGCCTCCCTTTTGGTAGTCATGGCATAGTAGGAGGCAGAAGTGGCTGGAATCTGCTGGTAGAAAGGCCTCTGACAGAGCTCGCTAGATGAGCAAGTTTGTGCGGCAGGACAGTGGGTCCGTTAACCGAGGTGGCACGGAGGGCTGGGTGGGCTCTCATCTCAGCCACTTCTCTGCCCCCAGCCCTGCGGCATGTCCCATGGCTGCATCTTCATATTGTGGAGAGCACTTCATGACCCAACACCCATGACAGCAGGACTCTATGCTGGACGCAGTGCCCTGCATAGGAGTCCAAGGGTGACATGGGGTCCCTGGCACTGTAAGCAGGTGGTGCCACGGTGGGGTCCATATTCCTCTTTGCTCTGGAGAGAGACTCCTGGGGACATGTCATGTACAGGAGCCAGGAGGATGGGGCAGATCTGGGAATGTCTGGTGGGTGTGGTGGTCCCGAGAGGGCTAGAGGGTATGGTGCCACCAGCCTCCTCTGAGGTTTCTGCATAGCACTTAGCTCCCCAGATGAGGCTTGCTGCCCTGCAGCCCAGCAGCCTGGCCCTGCCACCCACCTGTGCTCAGGCTGTGTCCCCTCTGCTTGAACCTTGCCTTCTCCCCGTCTTCCCTTCAGGCTGTTGTGCAGGGTCTCTTCCCAGACACATGTCCTTGCTCCCTAGGAGAGTAGATGGTGCCGAGATGCCTGAACTCCTCTGCTAGCCGTGTGACCTTGAGCAAGTCACTTCCCTCTTAATTCCCACTTCCCCTATGTGATAGGCTGGTGACAGCGGGAAGGCGCAGTGTTAGTGTCACGTGGCGTGTTCTGGCCACTGTGACAGACATGCCTGTGCCTCTGGCAGAACACGCCCAGGGAGGGAAAATGCAGAGCTGGGGCAGCGGTTCTCCCCTCTGCCCCAGCAGCCAGCTGGACGGGACAGAAACCTGAAGACCGTGGCGGGGCGGGGGGAGTTCTATCTCATTAGCCGCCTTGGTTGGCCATTTCTTTCTTGACAGAGGCCTTTGGGTTGCAGCTCCTCGTCCTGCGTGTGTCTGTGGCGTCTCAGGATTTGGGAGGCCTGGAAGCCTTGGGCTGACTTGGGAGGGCATCCTGAAGGCCTGAGAAGGGGAGTATGTTTGCTGCCAACTGAATCAGGCATTTTTTCCAGAGGACTTGTCAGATGTAAAGAGATCTGGATTGGATGTCGAAGGCCTAGGGGTTTCCTGTGGTGGCCTGGAGAGTGGCCGGGGGAGTCCATGGCTGGACATAAGAGACAGGCTCGCAGGAGGAAGCAGAAGCACTGAGCTTGGGCCCCGGGCCTGGGCAGGCCGCTCTTGCCTGTGTCCAGCGGACTCTGATGCCCAGGGGAGCCATGTGTGTTCAGTGGCTCCATGGAACCCAGAAGCAGAGGGTGTGGGGAAAGTGTGCCCTGTTCCCCCGTGGTCAGAGTGCTGAGGGTGCCTTTTAAAATACAGCTTCGGACATTTAGGTGGGAAGTGAACTGTGCAGTGGCCTTCCCATTGCAGTGGCTTCGTGCTGGCCGTGGTGCCCTCACATGCCTCATTTCCCTTCAGAGAAGCACTAGCTTTAGACCACAGACAAGAGCCAAGCACCTTCTAGAAGGGACACCTGCCCCTAAGGCTGGGCCTCCTCCCAGGGGCAGGTGGGGGCAGGTGGGGGCAGGTGAGGGCCGTGCCATCAGGGAGAGGCCAGGGGAGGAGGTTTGAGCTCAGGCAGGAAGAGGGCGTGTCAAGAGGCAGCTTCAGGGAGTGGAGGGCAGTGTGTGGCAGCAGGTCCGGGAGACGGCAAAGGGAGGTGACAGCAGGGGCTTCGCAGGAAACCACCCCAGGGAGAGTTCCCAGGCCTAGCCCGCTGGGCCCAGGGTGTGGAGGCCCAAGGCCTGTGGTTCGCCCTCCTTGGCGCTGTCTGCTTCTCAGCATGGGCTCTTCTGAGATGGCCTGTTCACCTTCCTAGTCCTGGGGGTTTGTTGGTACTTGGGTGGATTCTAGAGCCTCTTTTCCAGTGCAGGGGGCATGCTGCCCACCCTGGGACTCCACGTAGCCCAGCACTGTGAAGGCAAGTCCTGCCGAGGAGAAGCGTGCTGTACTCAGTTTGGCTCAGCAAACTAAGCTGCCACAGGCCCCGTTTCTACCCTTGCTGGCAACAGTGTGAATCACCTGGGACCATTTTGCTTCACTTGGTAGAGCAACTGGGCCCAGCAGCTGGAGGCCTGAGCTTGCATGTTCCTGCCCCCCACCCCCACCCCTGCTCCCATGGCAGAGGAGTGTGTGGGAGGGAGGCGTGAAGCCATGGCCCCAGATGGCACCAGGGTCTGGAGTGCCCTGGGAGAAGCGCCAGAGTTGGTCTGCAGAACTGCACGGTCCAAGAGTTGGTGGGGGGAGGGGTGTGGGCTAGGCTCCAGGAAGCAGGCTCTGAGGGGGCGCTCAGCATGTAGGAGCTTGACTAGGGTGTGGGAGAAGCCGCCTCCGCTGACCCTTGGAAGCCCTGAAGCTGGCAGGGCTGGTCCTGGCCGGGCCCTTAGGCCACCATTGCCATGTCCTGGGCGAGGCAGCTCTGTGGGGCTCACTCTGCCAGTCAAGGGCAGGCTGCTCAGCCACCAGACTGAGGATCCTCAGGCCCCACATGCTGGCACGGGCTGACACAGAGGCCACTTTGCTCCCATTAAACATGAGACAGCCCCTCACTGTGGCCTGAGAGCTGAGGGGGCTCATGGAAGCATATGGAAAGATGGTCCCCTCTGTCACAGAGCGGGGTCCTCACTGGCACACAGAGGAGAACGACACAGGCCGGGAAGGCCAGGCGGCACCATCCAAGGCCATAGGCCTTCTCTGGCTCCCCACCTGTCAAACAGAAACATGGGGATGTCCTGTCCCAGCCCAGAAGCCTGTGGACTTCATGGTCTCCCCGCCAAGGAGCAAGAGCTGCCCAGCCTGGCCTTCCTGCCAGCAGCTCAGTCATCGTGGACTTGTTTGTGTGGATCCTCGGGGTGGGGGTCTGTGCCCGTGTTGGTATTCGTGGGGCAGGGTGTTCTGAAAGAAAGGGTGTTCGGGTGAGGCTGAGAGGGTGAGGGCGCGTCTGTGTGCAGATGGGGTTTGTGAGACGAGGGTGGGGCGGGGGGAGCCAGGCCGCCGCAGGAGTGAGAGCGTGTGGCAGGCGAGCAGGCTGAGCCCCCTCCACTTCCAGGTCAGCCAGAACAGCCTCACCATGCTGTCTTCGCCGTCACCGGGCCAGCAGGTGCAGACCCCACAGTCGATGCCCCCTCCCCCCCAGCCGTCCCCGCAGCCTGGCCAGCCCAGCTCGCAGCCCAGCTCCAACGTCAGGTAGGCCTGGCCGGGGTGGCCCTCCCCACCTGGCTCCCAGGGCGGGCCCCACCTTGTGCCCCAGCTCACAGGTGCACCTGCTTTTGCTTTGCTGCAGCTCCGGGCCTGCGCCTTCCCCCAGTAGCTTCCTGCCGAGCCCCTCACCACAGCCCTCCCAGAGTCCAGTGACAGCCCGCACCCCGCAGAACTTCAGCGTCCCCTCCCCTGGACCTTTAAACACCCCCGGTAAGTCAGGCTCGGAGTGGGTGTGATCCGAGGACCAGAACCCATCGTGTAAGCCACACAGCCCTGCAGGTCGAGGTGCTGAGGTTCGCCCCTCACCCTCTGGAGGCCTCCGCTTGTAATGGGGTGGGTGAGCTCTAGAAGCCCTCACCTTGAGGGTTTGCAGAGAGCCCGGCCTTGTGGGCTGGAGCCGTGCTCACCACGTTGTATCCTGCAGTGAATCCCAGCTCGGTCATGAGCCCAGCTGGCTCTAGCCAGGCCGAGGAGCAGCAGTATCTAGACAAGCTGAAGCAACTGTCCAAGTACATCGAGCCCCTGCGCCGTATGATCAACAAGATCGATAAGAACGAAGGTGCGGCCGGGGCAGGGGGCACAGCGTGTTTGGGGGTGGGGGGGTAGGGAATACCCCAGGCACGTGTCTTAGTGGCCCCTCTCTGTCCCAGACAGAAAAAAGGACCTGAGTAAGATGAAGAGCCTTCTGGACATCCTGACAGATCCCTCTAAGCGGTGAGCTTTGCCCCCAGGCTCCTGGGGGAAGGATGGTGCTGTGCCCATGTCCGGCTGCTTGGTTAGCCCAGCCTTGGACGGGCGTTTGGTGGTGATGTGGAGTTTAGAGAAGGGGCCTTAGGGCTCCACTTAGGTGTGTCTGCTGGGGCTCCAAGCCCCTGGTCCCCTACCTTTGCCCCACCCCTGACTTACCAGTGGCCTTGGGCCGGTGACCCCATATCAGTTACCCCATCTGCAAAAAGGGGCAGCTGTGGCTCAGCTGGGTTGTCTAGGAAAATGAAACAAGATGATGCCCTGAGAAGCCCGTGTAAGGCAGTGGCGTCTCAACACAGCACACACACCCATGCCTGCCAGTCTCGGGGCTGCTGTGAGCGCCAGAGCTTGGTCAGCGCTACGGAACTGTGCCCGTGGACTGGCCTTTGGGCTGTGTCCCTCTCCCTGCCTCAGCTTAGGCTGTGCTCCCTTGTAGAAGATCTTCTCTGTTCCATTTACTGGGCAGAATGCTGGAAACTGCAGAACTAGACCTCTTGGATCTGGACCACCCTCCAAGCCCTCTTGGATTGATCCCTCATTGGGATTATAGGGCTGGGGGGCAGGGGCCTGACCTCTGTCCCTCCCCCCTGGCCCATCACATTTATTCCCTATTCTGCCAACCAGGACTGGGCCACTCCTGGGGATGGGACGATCTTGCCTTATACTCTGGATCTAGGAGCAGCTAGTCACTGGCTGGGGCTCCTGTGGAGGGTTCTGGTGGCCGAGGCTGGCTCCATCCACACCAGGGGAAGCCAGGCGGGCGGTGGTTGGAATCAGCGCCCCATCCTCAAGCACAGAGGGTCAGCCACATCCCCTCTCCCCCACAGGTGCCCCCTGAAAACACTGCAGAAGTGTGAGATTGCCCTGGAGAAGCTCAAGAATGACATGGCAGTGGTGAGTGGGGCACCATGGCCTGGTGGTGTTCAAAGGGCCGCAGGCATCTCTGGGGAGACTGGGACTCATCCCACAGCAACTCACAACCACAAGCTGGGAGAAGCCTTCACAGTCAGGTGTGGGTAGAGGGGGCACGCCGCTCAGCCTGGGGACCTTGCCCTGGAGTCTTCCTTCCGGTCAGGTCGGCTGTGGGGAAGGAGAGCATGTGCAGGAACATGGGAGAAGTCACCCTCCGGCTGTGGTCCTGTGGGTGTTCCCTCCATCCCCCAGGTTCGCGGGCTTTGGTGTATGCCCATCTCCACCGTTGCGCTCCCACCGCCCGCACCCAGCACGAGGCCAAGCCCTGGGGGGAGGGCTCTCTGGGGAAGGTCAGGGCTGCAGGAGGCAGGAGGATGCATGCAGGATCAGCTGTATTTGTCCTAGCGGGCAGAGGTGGTGGGGAGGCCGTGGAGGTCTGGCTGTGAGGATGAGGACCTCGGGGTCTGGAAAGCCCCCCCGAGAGGGAGCTGCTGACCCCGCTGTCCTGTCCCAGCCCACGCCCCCACCGCCCCCGGTGCCGCCAACCAAACAGCAGTACCTGTGCCAGCCACTCCTTGATGCTGTCCTGGCCAACATCCGCTCACCTGTCTTTAACCATTCCCTGTACCGCACCTTCGTGCCGGCCATGACAGCCATCCACGGCCCACCCATCACGTACGTATAGCCCGGGGCTCAGCCTCGCACTGGTGCTGGGCGGTGGGCAGTGGGCCGTGGGCCACAGCCTAGCCCAGTGTGGTGACCACAGCTGCCTCCTCCAGAGCCCCGGTCATGTGCACCCGGAAGCGTAAGTTTGAAGACGATGAGCGGCAGAGCATCCCCAACGTGCTCCAGGGGGAGGTGGCCAGATTAGACCCTAAGTTCTTGGTGAATTTGGATCCTTCTCACTGCAGTAACAACGGCACCGTCCACCTGATATGCAAGTTGGGTGCGTACTGGGGAGGCGGGGCTGGTGCTGTGGGAGAGAGAGTCCTGAACTCCAGCCCCAGGGCTCTGCCGCCAGCCCCGACCCCAGAGCAGGCCCAGCCCAGGCCCGCGTGTTCCATCATGACATGCCCTGGGCCTCCCACAAATAGGCACACTCACACCATACCCCGAAGCCCACCATCCCCACGTCCTTCTGGAACCTCACACATACCTGTCCTAGGATGTGCCTTGAGGGCTGAGCCCTGAGCCCACACACTCTCTCCTCTTACCGCCTGCCGGGGAAGCCCCCTCCCTGCCATCCAGGTATGGAGCCTGAGGCCCGAGGGAGATGTGGAAGCCTGGGAGTCAGAGCGACCTCCAGACTTTGCAGCAAGCCTCACCAGAACCTTTTGGGTTATGAAGGGCCCTGTTTGGAGCAGGGCTGTGAGGCAGGGCAGGCTGGGGCCTTGGGCCAGGTCACAGGCACAGCTACGTGTGTTACAGATGACAAGGATCTCCCGAGTGTGCCGCCGCTGGAGCTCAGTGTCCCTGCCGACTACCCCGCCCAGAGCCCCCTATGGATCAACCGGCAGTGGCAGTACGGTGGGTGAGCCGAGAGGACAGCCGTGGTGAGGCCTTATGGCTGCTGTCTAGGGGCCCTGGCAGCAGGGGTCAGCTCTAGGCAACCCGGGTTTCCTTTGTGCTCCCGCAGCAGAGGCCCCTCCTCCCCTTTCTCTGGCTGCCCCTTTGTGGACAGGAGTGGAGTTGCCCAGAAATCACTTGGAGAGAAAGGGCTCTGTACCTTTGGTGTTCTTCTGTCCGTCTTGCATCTGCAGGGCAGCCATGTTCAGTGGGTGAGGAGTGAGCAGGCCCAGCCGCCCCTGGAGGCCTCTGCAAGGCTGATAGGGGAGCACAGAAGGAGCTAGGGCTCCTGGGGACCCATCTGAGTGACATGGCTTCAAACCAGAGGCCCAGAGAGAGCCCTATTGATGGGGACCAGTGATCCTGCAGCTCAGAGCTGGTGCATAGGGCTGGGATCCCAAGCTGTCCCTGAGGGAGAGTCCTGGGCTCCAGACCTGTCCACGTTCTAGTTCTCCACTGACGCGTGGGCCTGGGAGGGGAGCCCGTCGGCCACCCCGCTGTGTGGGAGATGGCATCCCTGGTCACATTGGCTGGGTGGAATGCCCCAGACACCACCCCTGTGTCTGGGACAGCCCGTGCATAGAGAGTTGCTGTGTGGCCCAGTGGCAGGCCCAGCAGCACTCATGGCCCGCTGCTCTGTTGCAGACGCCAACCCCTTCCTGCAGTCGGTGCACCGGTGCATGACCTCGAGGCTGCTGCAGCTCCCCGACAAGCACTCGGTCACAGCCCTGCTCAACACCTGGGCGCAGAGCATCCACCAGGCCTGCCTCTCAGCTGCCTAGCCACCCAGCCACTGGGGACCACGGGGAGAGCCGGCAGCCTTGTCAGGGCCACAGAGGACATGCACCCTCGTGTCGGACATTTCTAGGTGTTGGCTCCCTTAGAGAGCCTGGGCTTAGATTAGCTTTCCTGCTTTTATCTTCTGCCTTGGGGACCTGCCAAACATCCTCCCACACTTGTATATGACTGGGGCAGGTGGCTGTGGAGCTGGCTGCATCAGTGGTGGGGTTGGGACGTTCCCCAGGGAGTTGGACACGCCACCAGCCCTGTGCGCTCCTCCCTGGGCTGCTGTCCCCTCGGCCTCTCCAAGGCCCATGTCCTTCCTCAGTAGCACGGGGGAGAACTCAGGGTCTTGCTAGAGCCTCTCGTGTGTGTGCACCAGAAAATACTTCCTGTTTCTGTAGGGGAACGTGGAAAGCATAGGAATCCCTGAAAACACACACAGAATTCTCTGGTCACGGTTTTGGGTTCAGACCCAGCCACTTTGGCATGTGGGGCAAGCCACAGGGAAGCTCCTGGATCCAAGGGCACTGGCCGCGTTTCAGAGGGAAGGTCGGCCTGCAGGCAGTTGCAAATCCCCTGCCATCGCCTGGGCCTCATACCTCATGGCATTCTCCCTTTAAGCCATGGGGGTCTGCTCAGCACTGTGGGGGTGCCTGGGGAGCAGGGGCACCTGGGTGGACCCTGTCCCGGCACCGTGCCCACTCTTGGGTCAGGGCGGTGTCCTCGGGACGTGGCGTCCTCAGAACCACTCCAGAGAGTGAAGGCTCCCTGACAGGGCATCAGCCCACCGGCCCTCTGGCGATGAGAGGTTTCCCCTTTTCTATGTGCACTACCGTGTCATCTGTGGTTCTTACAATAAATTTATTATTCCTGTGTTTGTCATGAATTTGTCACTGTGTCCCCTCCCCTCTGAAAGTCTGGGGACCACTGTCCAGTGAGGAATGCTGTCGGGGCTGAGCCAGGTTCCCCACCTTGGAGATGGCCATGGACGCCCAGGCCTTAGTTCACCCTTTTTTGAGTGTTAGTGCCTCGACCTCACCCAGGTTTCTGGCCAAACTCCTGCTGCCCGGAGACAGAAGAGGCAGAGATGAGCACTGAGGAAACGGCCAGTGGGGCCCGGAGCCCGGTCCTGCCAGGGGCGGGGGGACGTGACACTGCCCGCACCCATGAGCCTTAGAAAGCTACGGTTGTGAGGCCCTCGTGGGGTGGGAGTGTCACAGGGTGGGGCCCCAGAGCCCTGGAGAGGCCCGCTCTCCCGGGACGAGGCCCTCCCCGGGGGAAGGCCCGCTCGGCAGCATGGCTCCTCAGCTGTTTGTCCCTGTGGAGGCCGGCCGGCGCCGATGGGGGCAGAAGGCGTCTCTCCCTGTGCCCAGGGCCCGGGAGCCCCCTGCACTCTGAGAAGGGAGAGCATGCCGGGCCCCACAAGAGCCGCGAGCCCCCCCCCCCCCCCCGCCCGGGACCGCCCTGGCAGGCCCCTCCCCCTTGCAGGGAGCAGAGCTGGGGACGCAGAGCGGCGCAGTGATGCCGACAGCAGTGAGGGATGAGACGCCCAAGTGGAGAAACGAGCTTTACTTCCAGTCTTCAACAGGGTAGGGTAATGTTTATTTCATAACGTTTTCCTGTAAACGCAGAATAGCAAAATACCGAGCAAGAAAATAATTTCCCAGTTCTGAGACCAAGTACTTTATCTACAACGAGTTTTGTTTATCTGGAATTTCGCTTGGCCTAAACGTATTAGAATTCTTTGAAAGTGCTATCTAGGGAGGGGGAGCGTCTCCAGCGGAGGGGTGCGGGGGAGGGGCACGGGCCTGGCCGAGACCTGCCGCGCAGACGCAGACGGGTGCCGCGGGCCTCAGAGCACAGAGCGGTGCAGCCGCCGGCTCTGCACCACCTGCAGCCTTTTCTGCCGCTCGGCGAAGTTACTCTTCAGGGTCTGCTTCAGCGCCGGCAGGATGGAGCGCTCCGCCACGGGCATCGGGCTCAGAATCAGGCTGTTGGGGCAGAGGGACGTCACTGCAGGCGCCATCGGGAGCAGGAGCCGAGACGTGGCTGGCAGTGCGGCCCCAGGCAAAGCACTGGGCTGTCCCGGTCCCTTCCGTCCGGGGCTCGGAGGCCACCCCACCCTCCCCCTGCCGGTGGGACTCACCATTTCTTGGGGATGCCCTTGGTGGGGACCTTGGGGAGCTGCATGGCTCCCGGGTGAAGGGCCTCCTGGTCCCTGGTGAAGGAGGAGTCAGCAGTGAGCCCCAGAGGAGCAGACCTTGCTGTGGTGGGGTGGGGGGCTGCGAGGGGTCACTCACTTGGGAGAGCTGGGCCCAGCCTCCTCGGGGGCAGCCTTGGGCCTCTGATTCCCTTCCAGGAGGGCCTTGAGGTGCTGCAACTGGAAGGCAGGGAGAAGAGGGGCAGTGGGCGGGGCCCGCGGAGGCACTGCCCGCCCCCAGCAGTCCGAGCCTCACCTCTTGGGCCTGCAGGAGGTTGGCATTCCACAGCTGGCGGATGACCACCTCACATTGCTGAAGCGTGGTGGGCTTGCGCAGGTACGGGGGCAGGCTCATCCCGTGGGGCTGCTTGCCCTTGTGCTGGCTGCCTGCCGCAGAGGCGGCTACTGCCCTGGAGGCCTCCCCTTCTTCATCTCTGGAACAGTCACTGCAGCAGCCCAGAGCTAGCCTGCCAGGATTTGTTCTAACCACCCGCCACCTCTCTCCCCGGCAGCACCCGCACCACTGTGAGACCAGTGTGGGGATGAGGGGTGTCCACGCAGCCTCCTCAGGGCGCGGTTCCCTTCTGCTGACCAGGGTGGTCCTGGCACTGGGTGGGGGGGCCCTCCGGTGCCAGCTGTGACCTGGGCCCACCCCTGCCTCCTCTCTCAAGGTGCACTGAGGGTCAGATGTGGTTCAAGCTGCGTGGCTGCCCTCAGCCCTGACCCCGCACCTGTGGGGCTGGTTGAGAGAGAATCTAAGGACTGTGCCGAGAAGCAGGAGCCTGACCTGCTGGTGGCCCTACCCAGGGGACAACGGGGTCTCCGTTTCGGAGGCAAAGTCCAGGTTCCTTGCTGCTTTCCAGGGAAGTCCCAGAAACTCAGGTGTCAGCGCCCCAGTCTTGCTCTGGCCTGCTGGCTCCATGCCTTGCAGAGGCCAAGCACCCTTCCCAGGGGTGAGCCCAGGAACCCGACTTAACTGTTCTCTTGTAAACAAGTTAATTTAAAGGCCAAATTACTTTGTTTCCATTTCTGTGAGAAAATGTTTTTGGGGCTGCTTGTTGGCACCCTCATGTGGGCTCAGGTCAGCACAGGGACCCTGCAGACCCTCAGGGGAAAGGGGCAAGGCAGTGCCCACCAGATGGGCAAGCCTGGAGCAAGTCTGCTTTCACTCAGGAGAGTGGCCCATTTGGAAGGGCAAAGCAGCTGGCTGGTTGCAGAATGTGAACCTACTAAATGGGCGCTGTGCCCACAGGGTCCAGGCGAGTCCTTACTTGGTTGGCCCCTGCGTCCCTGGGGCTTTGTCCAGCTTGCTATTGTGAAACAGGGCAGCAACTGGGCTCTCTTCTTCCAGGTCCGTCTTCTGGGGAACGTCAGCTTTCGAGTCTTGCTTCTTGGAGAAGCTAAGCTGGGTCCTGGCCTTGCCTTGAGAGCTGGCTGCAGCCAGGGTAGTCACTGTGGGCATCAAGAACCAGTGCCCAAGTCCACCCAAGGAGTGCCCGCCCCCTGCCTCAGTTTCCGCCTCGTAAAGGAGGGCTGATAGACCCGAACGAGGGTCTGAGGGCCTGTGGGTGGTGCCTGCTGACTGCGGTAGAAGCTGGCTCCGTGAAGCAGGCCCGCCCCACGTGTACTCAGGGAAGGCCAGGGCTGGGGGTGGCCCCATAGCTGTTCCCGGACTCTGAAGCAGCACCCCATTTTGGGCAAAATGACACTGAATGAGAGCTCTGGGACCCGGCCTGCACAGGTTTCCTTTCCAAGGACAAGGCCCACTGCCTGCCTGGGCCCTGCGTAGAAAGAGCGAGGGCTGCCCCTGTGAGGATGCCCGGCCTCAGGAAGGCAGAGTGGGAAGAAGAGGCTATCGGCTCCTTCCCTCTGCAAAGGACACCACAAGCCCAGAACTCTAGGCAGGGCCATCCCACCTGCTTCCTGCCTGCTTGGGGGGGGGGCGGGGGGAGACAAGATGAGCAGGGCTTCTGCCAGGCCACCTGCGTGCCACCTCTCCCTGGAAGACAGCTTAGGGAGGCTCAGAGGCTCCTCTCTCTGTATGTCGGGGTGCATCTGCCGTAACGGCCTTGTGCCCCACGTTGGCATCCACTCCCTTTGTAGCCAAGCCCACCAGGCTTTTGCAGCCTCCCTCTGGCCAGCCTGCGGTCCTGTCACACCCCACCTCAGCCCCTTCCTGCTGGTGTCAGCTCACGGCACCTGGGGGTCACCCTCCTTGGCTCCCTTCAGCCACCCCCAGAGCCTGGCAAAGGTGCTCCCCTGAGGTGTGTCCAGCAGAAGACCACCAGGGGTTTACAGCAACCTGGCCAGCGCCCCACACTGGCCATTGGGCCCCAGGCCCCAGTGGGGCATGTGCCCCTCCCCTGACCCTGCGTTCACAGAGGGTGCGGGTGTGTGCTCACCTGACGTCGAATTTGAGACGGACTTGATGGACTGAAAGCTGGAATTGGAAATGCTGCCTGTGGGAGAACGCACAGGGTCAGTTGCAGAGCCTTCCATCCTAGTGTCCCCAGACATTTCCGCCCCTCCCCATGGATGAGGGGCTGGCCACCTGTGCCCTCCTGCTGGCCCTGCAGGCCTATGTATTCATGCAGGGTCCTCCCCTACTCTGGTGAGGCAGAGCCAAGGCCAGGGGAAAAGTGATTTCTTGAAGGGCCATCCAGAAAGCAGTGGGCTTGGGCCCAAAGAAGCCCCAAAGGAGGATGACCTCTTCTGATGTCCCACTAGGGACCCCTGGTGCCACAGGACTGGGACCACTAACAGGCCCTGCCACTTGCCAAGGACAGCTCTTGCCCCGACGGAGGAGGGCCCACCACCACCCCATTCTCTTTGTCCCCTAGGAAAGGAGCCCTGACACCCCCCAAGACTGGGGCATTCCAGGCTAGCACCACTCAGACTTGGCCCCAAAGGTAAGTGGGAGAGAAGGCCCAAGACAGCCTGAGTCTCCCTGGGCTGGACTGCGGGACATGCAAAGTGGATGGGCTACTATCAGGATGAGGTAGGGCCATGGGTAAGTGGCTGTAGGTCTCTGCGTCTCTACTTCCTTCCCCCAGCCCTCTTGGTCATTGTGGAGTGTCAGAGAGGCTCCCTGGAAGGACTGTGCCCAGAGCCTTCTGTGCCAGGAAGTGATGGACCAGAGGCACAGGGCTGGGGCTGCCCAGGGCTCGCCAGCATTTTAGAGGGAGCCTGGGGCCTGCCATAGCAGCAATCCAAGGAAAAGAATCCCTCAGAGCAGCAAGGCTAGGGAGGGCAGCTGCTCTGCCGCCTTCCCAACTGCACAGACCTCAGGCCTTGGGATCCCCGAGAGCCCCACCTGCTGTGCTTGAGTACACAGCCACCCAAACCGTGGCTGGGGGCAGTGGCGTCTGTCCAGGTCCCCCAGGAACCCTCCCCACTGGGATAGGCCAGTGCGGCTAGCTGGGTGGACACAAGCCACCCAGGGGCTGCTCCAGACATCAGCAACTTCCCATCAGGCACCCGAGGGCCTCATTCTTACCTTTCTTTGGCTTCTGATTCATTATTAGCTTGTAATGGAGATCTGAAAGCAAACACATGCTCCGGTCATTTTTGAAGGTGCTGCCACTTTGAGAGAAGAGGTTTGCTTTGCCCTGGGCACTCCCTTCCTGCTGAACCCCTGAGAGACTTCACACATGACCTTGGCAGCCAGGACCCTGCCCATGGGCCAAGTCTTTGCCCTGGGTGCCCTAGGACCAGGAATCCCTCTGGCTGTTCCTGAGCCGGAGCCTTTGGGTGAGAGCCTCGCCAGAAGTCCACCCATCTGCCCATGACATCTGTAAGGCACCCTCTGCTAGGTGGGGCCCCCGCTCCAGGAGGACAGAGTGAGTCAGGCTGAGCGAGCCCTCCAGGAGCCCCTAGCCATGGATGGGCAAACGTGGTCAGAGCAATGATCGAGTGACCCCCAGGACGTGGGCAGGCCACATCCAGCCTGGGCATCAGGGAGGGACAGGGGTGAGACTCAAAACTCCTTATGTCAAAAGGGGGGATTCCTGACATAATGGATACCCCTTGATCTCACACTTAGCACTTCAAGTAAAGACAGCAGGAGAAAGGTGGGGAGAAACTGAGGCAGGACTCCGTGTGTGGGGGAAGGAGCTCCAGCCAAAACATAAGGGAGAAGGGAGAGGGAAGCAGAGTAAAAGGCCTCAGGTTCTGCTTCAGGCCTGGCCCATGGTGGTGAGGAGCCACCAGCGGGGCCAAGTTAGGAAGCCCCTGCCCTGAGGAGACAAGTCTGCACGGGAGATCTGGATAGTGCGGGGCATTGTAGGCCCTTGATTTGGGTGCGTTTAGTTTGTGAAAATCACTGAGCTGTATGCCCGCACTTTTTACTTCCACAAAGTTTTTTAAAACAGGCGGGCCTGACTTGCCTAGAGACGAGACTGCGGCCGGGCTCACTGCGGGAAATGCCACGGACGGGATGGCCCTGACGCACCCTGACCCCCAAGACGACCCTGGTTTGGGGCCGGTGGCGGGGGAAGAGAGTCTGAGCCCCGCGTGGCAGGACCCGGGGTGGGGCTTGCTGCCCTGTGTCCTCCTTAAAACCCTGCGTGCTCTAGAGTCCGCGCGTGTTTCTGTGCTGGAGGCGCCCGGGGGCGGCAGGTCGGCGTCTCCCTTGGGCCCCAGCCGCGGTGGGCGCCCCACCCGCGGCCCCGCCGCCCGGACTCACCCTTGTTCTCCCGCTTGAGGTACTCGATCTCCTCGTGGAGCTTGACCAGCGTCTCGGAGTGCTGCTGCTGCAGGAACAGCAGGCTCTTCTCCAGGTCCAAGACCCGCTTCTGCGCGTCGCTGTGCCCAGCCTGCGCGCCGTGCTGTCCCGGGTGCTGGAGGACCGCGGGCGGGCGGGGGCGCGGGCGCGACGCGCCCCGAGAGCCCGGGATCCCCGAGCTGGGGGGCCGCTGCCCGGCCGCCGCCACCCCAGCGCTCATGTAGCCGCTGCCGCCACCGCCGCTGCACGCCCACTCGGTGGCTGGGCTGCCCCGGCCTGGCGCCGCGTCGCCATGGAAACGGGCGCGAGGGGCGTGCGAGGGGGCGGGGCGTGCGCCGACCGGGGGCGGGGCTTGTTTGGGGCGGGGCTTGCGTCAAGTTCTACCTTGACTTAAAAGGCATCCTCTGAGTTGAGATCATCGTCTGCCTTTACAGTAGGTCTTAATATCTAATTTTGTATGCTTGTTTTAATAGTTCACTTTTTGAATAGATGATACGGATTACAGATTCGAAAATCAAAAAGGTTGAGTTTCCACTTCCACTAATTACAAAACCCTCTGCTTTATGAAATGTGGAGAAAATATATGAAAACAACTGCCTAAAAGCAGTGGAGAAGAACAACAAGCACACAGAAACTGGACGAAGGCAGCTCTTGAAAGAAGAGCTGCTTTTCCCCGAGGGCTCTCTCCAGTCAGCCCGACCTCAAACAGGAAGCCACAGGCCCACTGGCTGAAGAGGCAGAGGATGGGAAGGCCACTGCAGCTGGAAACCAAGGGGGCAACACTGGGAAGTTTGGAGCCTCTGCAGGTGAGGAGCCGAAAGCTATAAATTTCAAATATGTGGCTGGCCTGAACTGCCCACGTGTGGGCACAATTCCAGGGCCTCCAGGGAAGGACAAAGAGCTGGAAGGCCAAAAGCTGAGAAGAGATTCATTTGCTACCAGTTCCAGGGGAGACCAAGTTTGGAGTCTGACAGAGGGGCCTGGTAAACGCTTCAGTTTTCCTTCTAAACCCCAAAAGGGCCACACCTTGGGAATGAAGACTATGTTCTAGAAATGAGATTTGCCCTAGAACTAAGGGCAAAATCAAAATATATCCGCCCTCATAAAACTTAAAGCCCAGCCTTCACAAGTTTGCGGTGATGTTCCATAATTCAACCATCTGAAGAACAAAACTCAACATTCTTCAGAGAATTATAATAGAACCCAGAGTCTCTGTGTCACATCATCCATGATGCCTGATATAAATAATAAATACTGGACATGCAAAGAAACAGACAAATGTGACTGAGTCAAGAGAAAAAATCAAAAAAATATTCAGACTCAGTCAACAGAAATAGATCTGCAAATAATTCTAGATAATAAATTTATAGGAAAGTACTTTATAATAAATATTAAAATCTACAGAAAAAAGGTGGCTGTAGTGATTGATCATGGAGAGGTTTTGTTTTTTTGTGTTTTTTTAAGATTTTATTTATTTATTTGACAGAGAGAGAGGGGGAGAGTACAAGCAGGGGGAGTAGGAGAGGGAGAAGCAGGCTTCCCACTGAGCAGAGAGCCCAACGTGGGCTTGATCCCAGGACTCTGGGATCATGACCTGAGCCGAAGGCAGACGCTTAACCGACTGAGCCACCCAGGTTCCCCATCATGGAGAGTTTTTTAAATGATTAATAAAGTATTGGGGGGAAAAAAGGAAATCCTAGAATTACAAATGTATCCGGACTTCTGGTTTCCTGGTCTGGCATTGGAAATCATCACTCCCATCCAACACAAGAAAGAAAATAGCTGAGCAAGCTGAAAAGCAAAAACTTTTCTTGGATCCATCAGAGAACTGAGATCAGAGGACAAACTGCTGCCCCAAAATTGGAGAGACAGGCAGGAGAAAACAATCACAACACGCTGGAGCAGAAACCTCTGTAGGAACCACTACCAGGGGAGGAAGAGCTAAACTCTAATTGATGAATTGCTGGTGTGGCTCAGTGTGGACAAGTTTGAAAGTTTAAAAAAATCCAAGGTGGGGGGTCCAATCTTAAAGGGCCCTCACACCTTTGTGAGTTTAACCTTCAGGAGTCCTACCAGATTCTCATGAGGAAGAATGGGGAAAAAATCCCTTTGTGATCCCAGCAGGAGGAGAGTGAAGTAGCCATTCTGAAATATTGCTCAGAGCATTCTGTTCTTCTTTACATGGCTTGCCCTCAAAAGAAACTAGGATGGCCCCAAATGCCAAACCGGACCTGGAGGAAAAGAAATACCTCCCTAGCCCCCTCTAGCCTTCCCTCTCTCCACACCTTTCCACCACATCAGTGGGGCTCCTGTATTAAAATGGGATACAAGTGAAAGAATTGCCCAACTGAGACCTAATTTAAAAAAGAAGTTTCTAGAAAAACCCAGAGATAACAAGACAAATTGAAGGCACCAGGGGAGTATTTTGCCTCTGACACCTATGGCTATAGCAAACAATAAACATGGACTAAATCCTAGCAAGATAAACATAAAATTTCAAACTAAAGGTCTGTTTACCTCAGTTTCTTCCACACAATGCATCATGTCCAACTTTCAACAAAAAATTACAAGGCATACTAAAAGAAGAAGAACACAGTTTGAAGAGACAGCAGGCATCAGAGCTAGTCTTGGATCTGGCAGAGATGTTGGAATTATCAGATTGGGAATTTTAAACAACTATGATGAATATGCTAAGGGCTCTAATAGAAAAAGTGGACAATATGAAAGAACAGATGGGTAATGTCAGCAGAGAGATGGAAACTCTAAGAATAAAAAGGAAATGTGAGAAATCAAAAACACTGTAACAGAAGTGAAGAATGCCTTTGATGGGCTCATCAGTAGACTGGACATGGCCGAGGAAAGAATCAATTAGCTTGAAGATATGTCAAAAGAAACTTCCAAAACTGAAATGTTAAGAGAAGAATGAATGAAAAAGAACAGAACATCCACAAATTTTGTGACTATTACAAAAGGGGTAGCATTTGCATACTGGGAATACCAGAAGGAGAACAGAGAAAGGTACAAAAGAAATACTTAAAGCAATAATGACTGATAATTTCAAAATATTAATGAAAGACAACAAATCACAGATCCAGGAAGCTCAGGGAACACTAGGCAGAATAAACACACAAAAAATCTACTCCTAGGCATATCATATTCCAACCAAAGAAAATTAAAGACAGAGAAAATCTTGAAAGAAACCAGAGGAGAAAAAACCACCCACCCAAACAAACCTTTATCTATAAAGAAGCAAAGACAGAATTACATTGGACTTCTCCTCAGAAACCATGCAAGCAGTGAGAGAGTGGAAGAAGATATTTCATGTGGAAAGAAAAAAGCCACAAACCTAGAGTACTGTATCTAGCTACATTTTCCTTCAAAAGTGAAGGAGAAATAATAAAGACTTTCTCAAACAAAAACTGAGGAACTTTGTTGCCAGTAGCTCTGCTTTGCAAGAAATGTTAAAAGAAATTCTTCAGAAAGGAGAAAAATGACATAGGTCAGTAACGCGGATCTACGTAAAGAAGAGCATTAGAGAACGAATAAAAGAAGGTAAAAAAATATTTTCTTTTTCATATTCTTAAGACTTTTTTAGGGGCGCCTGGGTGGCTCAGTTGGTTAAGCAACTGCCTTCGGCTCAGGTCATGATCCTGGAGTCCCGGGATCGAGTCCCACATCAGGCTTCCTGCTCAGCAGGGAGTCTGCTTCTCCCTCTGACCCTCCCCCCTCTCATGCTCTCTCTATCTCATTCTCTCTCTCAAATAAATAAATAAAATCTTTAAAAAAAAAAAATTAAAAAAAAAAAAAGACTTTTTTATTTTTACTCTTTTAAGTAGGCTCCACACCCAATGTGGGTCTCAAACCCACGACCCCAAGATCAAGAGTCGCATGCTCCACCAACTGAGCCAGCCAGGCGCCCCTTCTTTTTCATATTCTTAATTAATCTAACAGATAACAGTTTGTTTAATCGTAGCAACCACACATTTGGTAATCATAGCTTATCAATAAGTGAAATGAATGACAGCAATGTTATCAGATATGGGAGAGAGAAATTGGAAATATCTTAAAGTCTTGCACTACCATGAAGTGGTATGTTATTCTAAAGAGAACTTGGATTCACTGTAAATGTATACTCAAGGGCAACCACTTAAAATAGTTTTAAATAAAAATTATAATTGATATGCTAAGGGAAGAGAGAAACGGAATAATATAAAAGGCTCAGTTAAAGGAGCACCTGCCTGGCTCAGTTGGTAGAGCTTGCAACTCTTGATCTCGGGATCATGAGTTTGAGCTCCATATTGGGTGTAGAGATTACTTAAAAATAAATGAACTTAAAAAAAAAGGCTCAGTTAAAACCAGACAGGATGGGAAAAGAGTGGAAGACAAAAAGAGAAACAAAGAACAATGAACGGAAAACATTAACAAATATGGTAGATAGTAATACAACTGTTTAACAATCACATTAAATATCAATGCCATCACTACACCAACTGAAAGACACAGGCCATTAGAGTAGATAATAAAAATGAGGCTTCGGGGCGCCTGGGTGGCTCAGTTGGTTAAGCGTCTGACTTTTTTTAAGATTTTATTTATTTATTTATTTGACAAAGAGACAGGCAGCCAGAGAGGCAACACAAGCAGGGGAAGTGGGAGAGGGAGAAGCAGGCTTCCCGCTGAGTAGGGAGCCCGATGTGGGGCTCGATGCGGGGCTCGATGCGGGGCTCGATGTGGGGCTAGATCCCAGGACCCTGGGATCATGACCTGAGCTGAAGGCAGACACTTAACAACTGAGCCACCCAGGCGCCCCTAAGCGTCTGACTCTTAATTTGGCTCAGGTCATGATCCCAGAGTCGTGAGATCAAGCCCCACATTGGGCTCCATGCTGGGCTTGGAGCCTGCTTAAGATTCTCCCTCTCCCTCTGCCCCTCCCCCTCCCGCTCTCTCTTAAAAAAAAAATGAGGCATAATTTTATATTGCCTAACAAGAAAGCCAACTTCATTCATTTATTTTTAAAGTAATCTCTACGCCCAACATGGGGCTTGAACTCATGACCCCAAGATCAAAAGTCATGTGCTCTGGGGCACCTGGGTGGCTCAGATGGTTAAGCGTCTGCCTTTGACTCAGGTCATGATTCCAGGGTCCTGGGATCGAGCCCATCGGGCTCCTGGCTCAGTGGGGAGCCTGCTTCTCCCTCTCCCTCTGCCTCCCCCACTGCTCATGCTCTCTCTCTGTATTTCTGTGTCTCAAATGAATAAATAAAATCTTTAAAAAAAAAAGTCATGTGCTCTACCTACTGAGCCAGCCAGGTGCCAAGAAACCCACGTTAAATATAAAACAGATAAATAAAAAGAAAAGGGATGGAGAAAGATATACCATGCTAACACTTATCAAAAGTGTTATATAATTTCAGAGAAATCCAACTTCTGAATAAAGAAAATTAACAGAGATAATGCCAACAAAGTGGCATTACATAATGATAATGACAAAGGAGTCATTTCTCCAAGAAGACATACTGTAACAGCACTCCAGCTGGTCTTAAGGTTAACACACTGGTTGCTTGCTGACTTAAGGCTGTTGGTCTGTAACAGAACTAATTTACTTTCTCTGAGATTAGCAGAAAACTGGCCTTGGGGAATAAGGGACCGGAACAGGGGACATTCCCACACCACAGAGGTTAGCAAGTCTGAAGCCCTCTTAGCTTTCTGATCAGCACAGTAGTCTTTTAGCAAAATGTTTTATCCTTTTTAAGGTCACACAAATGACTTTACTGACCCTTCTTTGAACATCTGTAGACCTTGCCCTCCTTTGCAGTAAGAACAGAGTACTCTTGCACAACCCCTGGGTACCAAGGAACCAGACCTTCTTTGACAACTCGGAGCACTGAGATAATTCTGTAGCTGACCTCACTGAGTCTGCACGGAATCAAGAAATGTCACAGACCACTGCGCTCCCTTAACTGATAAAAACTCCTTTCAAGATCTCTGGGACAGGCAGAAAACTCGGAGTTGACCTTTGGACAAGAGTCCACCTTCTCCCCAGGTGGCCAGCCTCCTAAATAAAGCTCATATTCCTTTCCAATCAAAACTCTTGAAAACAAACAAAAATAACAACAAAAACCCCTCATCTCTTGAGTTTTGGCCTTTCCAGCGAGGGGCAACTGAACTTGGGGTTCAGTAACAACACCAACCTTTAATATGTATGAGCCTAACAAGACGACAGCAAAATATGTGAGGCAAAAACTAATAGAACTTCAAGGAGAAATCAATGAATCCACTCTTATGGTTGGAGATTTCTTTTTTTTTAAAAGATTTTATTTATTTATTTGACAGAGAGAGAGATAGCAAGAGAGGGAACACAAGCAGGGGGAGTGGGAGAGGGAGAAACAGGCCTCCCGCGGAGCAGGGAGCCCGATGCGGGGCTCGATCCCAGGACCCTGGGACCACGACCCGAGCCAAAGGCAGACGCTTAATGACTGAGCCACCCAGGCGCCCCATGGTTGGAGATTTCAATGCCCGTCTATCAGTGATGGACAGATCCAGCAGGCAGAAAATTAGTAAGGACATAGTTGAACTTAACAGCACCATAAATCAACTAATTGACACTGATAAAATACTTCATCCAACAACAGCATCCAAACATTCTTCTCAAGTTTATATATAACATTCACCAAGATAGATCACATTCTGGACTATAAAATACTCCTTAACAAATTTAAAAGAATAGAAATCATATAACATATGCTTTTAGAACACAAAAGAATTAAACTACAAATCAATAACAGAAAGATAGCTGAAAAATACCAAATTACTTGGAGATTAAACACATACTTCTAAATAACACAATGGTCAAAAAAGAAGTCTCGAGTGAAATTTTAAAAATATTTTCAACTAAATGAAAATACAAGTTAATGAAATTTGGGGGAGGCAGTTAAAGCAGTTTGCAGGGGGAACTTTGTAGTACAGAAGGCATAAAATATTTTTAAAATTGTTCTTAACCTTCAGTTAGGGAAGATCTTCTTAAATAAGATACAAAACATGGGAAGCATAACAAAGAACACTGATAATTCTGACTTCATAAAAATTTCCTGTGCCTTAAAAAGATAAATAAATAACAGACTTAGAAAAAATATTTGCAACATACACAACAGAGAAAAAATTAATATCTAGAATACATCACTGATTCCTATATATTATTAAGAGACAAATAATATAATAACAGATAAAATTTAACCCCATAAAGTGATTAAGGAACAAGTGAATGAAATTACATTCAAGAGAAGCTAGAAAAGAAATGGGGGGCGCCTGGGTAGCTCAGTCGGGAGTCTGCTTCTCCCTTTCCATCTCCCTCTACCCCTTCCCCCCACTCCTGCTCTCTCTCTCTCTCAAATAAATAAAATCTTAAAAAAAAAAAAAAAGATGGTACCAGGCACCTGAGAAAAGTTACTTCTTATTGAAGCAACACAAACAGTTGACGGTTTTAACATGATAGTTTTTTAACAAGGCAAAAGGAAGTCATTGTGGAACAGAGTTTTCCTTATCTGGCAAAGGAAATATACACATTCTTCTTCAGAAACAAATTTCTTGGGGCGCCTGGGTGGCTCAGTTGTTGGGCATCTGCTCAGGTCATGATCCCGGGGTCCTGGAATCGAGCCCCACATCGGGCTCCCTGCTCTGCGGGAAGCCTGCTTCTCCCTCTCCCACTCCCCCTGCTTGTGTTCGCTCTCTCACTGTGTCTCTCTCTGTCAAATAAATAAATAAAATCTTAAAAAAAAAAAAAAAAAAGAAATTTCTTTGGGACCAAATTGGAGGGATTTAGCCTTTTGGTGGTTTGGATACAAAACAATGATTTATTGAGTAGAATGGATGACGTCTTCAAGAATACTTTTCCTAAAAGACAGGCAAGCCAGATGGATGTTCATTTTATCCTTTTTCCTTTTAAATTTATATATTCCTTGAATAAAATTAAGAGATAATGAAGATCTTTTAAAATCTACTGCTACAATGGGGCATCTGGGTGGCTAAATCGGTTAAGCATCTGACCTTTGATTGTGGCTCAGGTCTTGATCTCAGGGTTGTGAGTTCAAGCCCTGCATTGGGCTCCATGTTGGGCATGAAGCCTACTTAAAAAAAAAAAATCGGGGCACTTGGATGGCTCAGTCGGTTAAGCGTCTTCCTTCAGCTCAGGTCATGATCTCAGGGTCCTGGGATGGAGCCCCGCATCTGGCTCTCTGCTCGGCAGGGAGCCTGCTTCTCCCTCAGCCTGCCGCTCACCCTGCTTGTGCTCTCTGTCAAATAAATAAATAATAATCTTTAAAAAAAATATCTGTTGTAGAAAGGCTTCCGTCTTCCCTGCCACTATTCACAACTCCCCAAACATAAACCCTACATATCTGGGGGCTCTTTCTTCTTGTTACCTCCATAGCTTTTAATGATGTGCTTAGCTATCATTTCTTGATTTATCAAAATGAGCCACATTGACTGGCTCCCTGTTCTAATAGATGAGGATTTAACTCACTCTTATCACCAATTTCACGTTCCAATACAGTCCTATTATTATTCTTAGCTCCTCTATTATTTATATTTGTAATCTTACACCTTCATTTTTGGTTTTACCTTATTCTACAACAAATGAAGTGTAGCCAAGAGCTCGTGAAAGCATGATGTTGTCAATGCCTCCGTTTGGAATTCACTGGTCTTACTATGTTTCCCATCACTCTAAAGCTTGCCCTGATAAAATGGTGGAATGGGCTTTTGAAGAGTTGGTTATGGTGCCCGCTGGGTGGAATCACTTTGTGGAGTTGGCATAATGTCCTGTGAGATGCCCGACGTGCACTAACCAGAGAGTAACATAGAGTGAAATTTCCCCATAGCAAAGATTCAAAGATTTTAGGAATCAAGGGGATAGAAAAGGGAGAAGCTCCTTTCGCTGTTACTAATCTAATGACCTACAGCAAAGTTTTGGCTTCCCATCCCCACAACTTTGGGTTCTGCTGGTTTTCAGGTCTTGGTTCCCAGGGATGGGAAAGGGCACACTGGTTCTACTGAACAGGAGGCTGAGACTGCCACCTGGTGACTTTGTCAGGCAAATAAGAGGGTTGCTCTACTGGTTGGGATGACTGGTCTTGATGATCAAGGGTAAATTGCCCCCACAATGGGAGCAAGGAGGAATACCTGGCACCCAGGAGATTCTCTTGGTAATCTTATTTAGCACTCCCACTATCTGTGGTAAAAGTTACGGAAAACTATAACAACCTAAAACAGGCAGAACCATGGAAGACACAGAAACTTCAAGAATAAAGATATGTTCACCCCACCATATTACCCCCATTACCATCACCAAAAATATGACTGGCTGAGGTGCTTGCTAGGGACAAATAGAACAGGTGGTGCAAGAACACCAATCCTGTCATGTGACCAATCACAGAAGCAAGCATGGTAGTGGTTAAAGATGTCCTGTGTCTTTTGTACCTGATATTTTTCTTTTTCTCCTCTCTCATTCTCATGCTACCTGATAGTATTAATGTGTAAGTCATGATTATTTCTATATCTCAATAGTAGATTATAAGGGGGCGCCTGGGTGGCTCAGTCGGTTAGGTATCTGCCTTCAGCTCAGGTCATGATCCAGGGGTCCTGGGATCGAGCCCCATGTTGAGCTCCCTGCTCAGCGGGGAGTCTGTTCCCTCTCCCTCTGCCCCTCCCCCCACTCGTGCTCTCTGTCCCTCAAATAAATAAATAAAATCTTTAAAAAATTAGTAGGTTATAGGACAGCAGAATCAAGGGTGCCTGGGTGGCACAGTTGGTTGAGCATCTGACTCTTGGTTTTGGCTCAAGGTGGTGGAATCAAGCTCCTCGTTGGGCTCCGTACTCAGTGCAGAGTCTGCTTGAGTTTCTCTCTCCCTCTGCCCCTCCCCTCTCTCTCTAAAATAAATAAATAAATCTTTTTAAAAATAAAGGATAGCAGAATCAGAAAATAAAGGAAGATTTGTTCAGGGATGGATAAAGAGGAACTTTGGGTTCCTCTTTGGGTTTGGCTCTAGGAAGGATAGCTGAATCATATAATGTGAAAGCATGGTGTTCTGAATACCTTTACTTGGAAGTGAAATGTTGAAAAGGAGTTATTTGGATGCTGAGCTGGCAAAAGAATAGATTGTGCTGGGTTGGTTGTTAGCACCACCACCATTCATTTTTAAGGCTGAGAACTATATTTTCCAGAATCTCCTTTCCCATATGTTTTTTTAAAAGATTTTATTCATTTATGAGAGAGGGGGTGGGGAGGGACAAGCAGACTCTGCACTGAGTGTGGAACCCGACGCAGGGCTCAATCTTAGGACCCTGAGACCATGACCCAAGCTGAAACCAAGAGTGAGATGCTTAACCAACTGAGCCACCCAGGCACCCCTCCCATATGGTTTTGGGGTAGAGTAGGCCAGAGAGGAAGTTGTATGTGCTTTGGAAGATGGAGGTGAATCAGTCACAGGCAAGTGTGTGGGTAGACAAGAGATTCACACTGGCTTCCTGGAACACTACCCTCTCCATCACTGAATTCTGAGATGATCGGTAGAAGCTTCTCCGAGATTCTGAAGAACCTCAATACTTCAGGCTGAAATCTTTAGCATAGCTCCTTTGAACTTGGAGACAGCTCCCATGACCTCTGCTCCTTCGGCTCTTCCAACACCCATGGAAGTTTCTAATTCTATATTAAATTCCTGTCATGCGCAGAATACATAATGGTCCTGGCAGTACTCTGACTGATACAAGATTCTAAAAGCTTCCTGAGGGGCGCCTGGTGGCTCTGTCGGTTAAGCATTTGCCTTTGGCTCGGGTCGTGATCTCGGGGTCCCAGGATTGAGCCCCATGTTGGGCTCCATGCTCAGTGGGAAGTCTGCTTCTCCCTCTCCTTCTGCCCCTCCCCCCTGCTTATGCGTGCGCTTTCCCTCTCTCTCTCTCAAATAAATAAAATCTTTTAAAAATTTTTTTAAAAATTAAAAAAGAAATAAAAGCTTCCTGAGAGGGCACTTGGGTGGCTCAGTTGGTTAAGCGACAGCCTTCGGCTCAGGTCATAATCCTCAAGTCCCAGGATCGAGTCCCACATGGGGCTCCCTGCTTTGCAGGGAGTCTGCTTCTCCCTCTGACCCTCCTCCCTCTCATGCTTTCTGTCTCTCATTCTCTCGCTCTCAAATAAATAAATAAAACCTTAAAAAAAAAAAAAAAAGCTTCCTGAGAGAAAAGGATAGATTGCCTACAAAGTATGAGCAATCAGCATGGCATTGAATTTATCAACAGCCACATTGGATGCTAGAAGAAAATGGAGCAAAGCCTTCAAAATTTGAAGGGAAATTGATTTCCAGGTCAGAATTCTCTATCCAGCTAAACGATTAATCAATAGAGTAAAATAAAGACATTTTCAGACATGCAAAGTTTCAAAATTTTACTTTTTGTCCATTTTTTCTCAGGATGCTGCTGAAGGATATGCAACATCAAAATTAGGAAATGGGGGGAATAAACAAACAAAAAGGAACAGAAAGAGGATCTGGGAAACAAGGAAGCCAATGCGGGAGAGAGGTGCCAAGCATTTACAGGCTGATGGTGGAGGAAATCCTAGCATGGCCATTGTGCGAGAGGCCTGGAGGCCAGGTTGGCCAGACTGGGCATGAGGATCGAAAGCTACAGGAGCCCCAAGGGGAAAACAAATGGAGTCAGCAGTTTGTCTGATGTGTTTGTACACATTGGGGGCATTCTTCCACTCTATGGGAAAGTTCAGGAAGATTTAGTAACAGTACATAGAAAATGAAGCAAATGAAGGGGTGGGCCGATTACGAACTCCTAGAAGAACAAAATGTATAAGAAGGGAATATAATTGTACTACACTACATAGCTCATCAGTGAACAGTATTTACATCATCCTAGTAATGTCAATACTAAATATCAATTTCACCAGAAATTATGACACACTGTGGAGGAGGGGGTCATGTGCAAGTGTGGGGGGAGACGGGGAGATGAGTGGGTATTTTTGTAAGAGTGCTCATTTCTTATGTTCCATCAGAAGTCAGTGGAATATTTAAAATAATGAAGAAGTAGAAATGAAAGAACATTATTTAGAAATACGGAGATAGGGACTCCTGGCTGTCTCAGTTGGCACAGTGTGTGACTCTTGATCTCAGGGTCATGAGTTTGAGCCCCATGATGGAGGTAGAGATTACTTAAAAAAATAAAAAAGAAACATGGAGATAAATATCAGAAGAAAGAGCTTAAAGAGTTGAAAGGATTACTTGTAGGAAGCTGGA
The DNA here is from genome assembly GCF_964656455.1 of Halichoerus grypus. NCBI lineage: Eukaryota > Metazoa > Chordata > Mammalia > Carnivora > Phocidae > Halichoerus > Halichoerus grypus. The sequence goes on from NC_135724.1 coordinate 67,019,480, forward strand.
CTGCTATTTTTTCCCTATAATCTCAGAGCACTATTTGACTTTTTTTAATTAAAAAAAATTTTTTTTTAATTTAGAATTCCAATATAATTGAGATACAGTGTTATATTAGTTTCAGGTGTACAATATAGTGATTCAACAATTCTATACACTACTCAGTGCTCATCATGAGAAGTGTACTCTTAATCCTCTAATTCTCTTTGCCTAGTTTACTCACCCCCCCACCCACCTCCCCTCTGGTGACCACCAGTTTGTTCTTTGTATTTAAGAGTCTGGTGTTTTTTGATGGGTTTTTTTGGTTTCTTTTTTTCTTTGTTTGTTTTTTTGTTTTGTTTTGTTTTTCTTTTTGAGAGAGAGAGAAAGAGAGAGCTCTCGTGCTCGAGCAGGGGGAGGGGCAGAGGGAGAGGGAGAAGCAGGCTTCCCACTGAGCAAGGAGCCTGATGTGGGACTCCATCCCAGGACCCTGGGATCATGACCTGAGTCGAAGGCAGACGCTTAACGGGCTGAGCCACCCAGGGGCCCCAGAGATTTTTTTTTTTTAAACTTACTTCTCTGCACCTTGTTTTCTCAGTAAATTGGAAATGTAATAATAACACTTGCCTGGCAGAATTTATTTCAAGGATGCAATGAGATGATGCATGAGAACACTTTACATGAATACAAAAGAATGAAAGATAAGAAAGCTCTCTCCACGTTGCAACCCTGAGACACGGCTGAAAGGAGAGTGGCAATTTTCCATTCGACATTCTTTTATATAAATAAGTAGATAATTCCTATTATAAAAGCATTCCCCCATGAGAGGCAACAGGCCTCTGACTGGCGGGACATTTTCCTGTTTCCTGACTCAGCCCTGTACATAGATGTCTGATTTCCATTCATCTACCTGCTGACATTGGTGGAAAGGCGGTTGGAGAAAGAATATGTAACATGCATGCCAGACTCTTCTCATCAGAGGCTGGAAAGGCCCTGGGCCTTGTTCAGGGTGACCGAACATCCTGGTTTGTCTGAAACCGTCCCAGTTTTTGCCCGTTTTCTGGGGGTAATTACAAACAGCAGCTAGTTTTATTCTCAAAGTGTTCTCATTTGGGTGATAAATTATATGGTTGCCCTAGTCATAGTCCCTTAGATTGCAAGGATTCATTTAGGCTAAAAATACGGGACAAAATGCTTCAGGTACCACATGGGAAGAGGATAAACTTGTTACACTGCATGCATTTTAAGAGATTGGGTTATAGAGGCGCCTAGGTGGCTCTGTCGGTTAAGCGTCTGCTTTTGGCTCAGGTCATGATCTCGGGGTCCTGGGATCGAGCCCCGAATCCAGCTCCCTGCTCAGCGGGGAGCCTCCTTCTCCCTCTCCCTCTGCTGCTCCCCCTGCTTGTGCTCTCTTGCTCCCTCTGTCAAATAAATAAATAAAATCTTTTTAAAAAGAGAGAGACTGGGTTATATTCTTGATGACACAAAAGACTTGGTGTGTGTGCGCCTAATGCAGGTAAATGAGTTTTTTTCTCCCCTCTCTCTCAGAAGATCATCAAATCTGCTCAAACAGCTGCCCAAATTCTTCATTGTGAGCCTATATTCTCAGGGTATTGACATAGAAGAAACAGCTTTATCCTGGAAAATAGTAAAGTGAAATGTTGCAAAGAAACCTCGTCTATAAAAGCATACCAATATCATTCCTGTGGGACTTATTTTTAGCAGAACATTTCCTTTTGGTGCCATTCAATCTCCGGCAGAGTGTGCCACTCTTTTTTTTTTTTTTTTTTTTTTTGTAGATGTATTTATTTATTTGAGAGAGAGAGAGAGCACAGTGGGGAGGGACAGATGGAGAGGGAGAGAGAGTCTGAAGCAAACTCCACACTGAGAGTGGAGCCCGACGTGGGGCTCAGTCTCATGACCCTGAGATCACAACCTGAGCAGAGATCAAGAGTTGGACGATTAACCAACTGATCCACCCCAGAACCCCCCCCCCTTGCAGATTTTATTTTTAAGTAATCTCTACACCAAACTCGGGACTCAAACTTACAACCCCGAGATCAAGAGTTGCATGCTCTACCAACTGAGCCAGCCAGGTGCCCCACTGATATCCTACTCTCGACAGGAAGTCTTACTGATAATTTAAATAGTCACATATAAACACATATTTTGTGTGTTATATATATTATAACCTATGTTTTTAAATTTTATGTATGATACATATAACACACAAAATATGTGTTTATATGTTCTCATTCAGGTGATATACTGTATTCTTACAATAAAGTAAATAACGGGTGCCTGGGTGGCTCAGTCGTTGGGTGTCTGCCTTGGGCTCAGGTCATGATCCCAGGGTCCTGGGATCGAGCCCTGCATCAGGCTGCCTGCTCAGCGGGAAGCCTGCTTCTCCCTCTCCCACTCCCCCTGCTTTGTTCCCTCTCTTGCTGTGTCTCTCTCTGTCAAATAAATAAAATCTTTAAAAAAAATTTTTAAAAATAAAGTAAATAACAAGAATGTTAGTAAGAAAATCATAAGGAAGTGGCGCCTGGCTGGCTAGTCAGGAGAGCATGCAACTCGATAGCGGGGTTGTGAGTTCGAGCCCCATGTTGGATGTAGAGCTTACTTAAAAATAAAATCTTTTTTTTTTTTTAAAGATTTTATTTATTTATTTGAGAGAGAGAATGAAAGAGAGAGAGCACAAGAGGGGGGAGGGTCAGAGGGAGAAGCAGACTCCCTGCTGAGCAGGGAGCCTGATGCGGGACTCGATCCTGGGACTCCAGGATCATGACCTGAGCCGAAGGCAATCGCTTAACCAACTGAGCCACCCAGGTGCCCTTAAAAATAAAATCTTAAAAAAATAAAAAAAAAATCATAAGGAAGAGATAATACATTTACTGTACTGTATATATATATATATATATATATATATATATATATATATATATATAAAATCCACGGGGCGCCTGGGCAGCTCAGTTGGTTAAGCGTCTGCTTTCAGCTCACGTCATGATCCCAGAATCCCAGGATCAAGCCCCGCCTTGGGCTCCCCGCTCAGCGGGGAGTCTGCTTCTCCCTCTGCCCCTCCACCCACCTGTGCTCTCTCTGTCTCTCAAATAAATAAAATCTTTTTAAAAAATCCACATGTAAGTGGACCCACACAGTTCAAACCAGTGTTGTTCAAAGATTAACAGTACTTCACTAAGCTATCAATGCACTGGAAAGTGGGAAAGTGTAGTCAGCACACTAGAAACTGAGAAATTCACCAAGGAGGGAAAGCAGACAGCATTACATTTATAGAGTAATGAGTCTAGAAGGAACCTTACCCAAAATAGGTGCAAGAGAGAACTTCTGCAAAAGTGGAGGATGTATATCCCCAAGGGGGATAAAAGGTGCCAGGAGAGGCTCCAGGGAGAATTACTGGGAGATTCGTTAGGGCATTGCTCTTAGAGCAGCTTGGCCAGGTTCAGATTGGGCTGAGGAACAGACAACTGGATGAAACAGACACTGTGGGCTCGGGATGGAGAGGTCAGTAAGTGCCGTGTTAGCTAATAAACCCCATATCTGTAACCTACCAGCACAACTTCTCTAACATGAGAACACTGCCTTCTCCCCCAGAGTTGTTGTCAGCAAGCTGCATCCACAAATAAGGATCCTTAAAAACACAGAATACAGAGAATCACCCTGTATTTGAGGAAACACACCATGAAACTAGAAATGCAATAAAAAGAATGAACACACAAGGAAACAGCTAATAGAACAACCAGGAAAAGACTTAAAAAATAAGCATAATAATATTTTCAAAGTATTCAAAAGGCTGTTTGTGTTCATGAGAAAGAAAGAAAACTTCCTGCAGATCAGAAGCAGTCACCTTCCACCACCATGACCACCTCCTTCTGCTTCTGCCGCTGCCCCTGGCACTGCTTGGGTACTCAGCGTTATGTATGCTCTACTCTTTGTGATGGGCGCTGTGCACACCCTGGCCGAGAAAAGGCCCCAGGAAAGAATCAGAAGGCAGAGAGATATCTTCAAAGTAATATTTGATGGCATTAACCCCCTCATATAAAACTAAAAAATGGCTTCCTGGTGCTCTGAAGATGAACACCAAATTGCCAACATGGACTTCACAGTTCTGTGTAAGCCGGCTCCTCTCTACCTCTTAGTTTGCTCCAGGCTTCCTCTCATTCTCTCTGCCCCTCACACTCCCTCTTGGGCCACCTTGTGCTGTGTCTTCTACCTAAAACACATCCCCCATTCTTGAGTGACGTGAGACATAATCTCCCTTTAAACCTTAGTTCAGTCATTTTTCAGAAAAAAAAAAGGGCTTTCTGACCTCCACGGTTGGGTCAGATCTTCCTATTATTTGCCTCATTTTACCTATTTTTGGAGTGTTTGTCAAAGTTTCACTTTTACATTTATCTTTTTGACTCTAAACTTTTGGAGGCCAGATATGGGGTCTGGTATTGTTCACCATCATATCCCAGCACTTGCTGGGGTACCTGGATATTTGTTGAATGAAGTAAAAATTAACACTCTAAAATTTCTGTACAATAAAATTCACAGAATACAGTCTCAGAGTTAAAACACCCTAGGATTTGACTTGTTCCATGGTTTTAAAAATAGTTTTATTGAGATATAATTCACATACCTACAATTCATCTATTTAAAAGCATATTCAATTTTTTGTATATTCACAAACTTGTGCAAACATCATTATAACCTAATTCTAACAAATTTTAAACAATTTTTAAAAGATTTTATTTATTTATTTATTTACTTATAGTGTATGAGTGGGGGGGAGGGGCAGAGGGAGAAGGAGAAAGACAATCCTCAAGCAGACTCCCCACTGTGCATGGAGTCCAACACAGGGCTCAATCCTAGGACCCTGAGATCATGACCTGAGCCAAAATCAAGAATCAGACGCTCAACCAACTGAGCCACCCAGATGCCCATAAACAATTTTTTTAAGTTTTTATTTATTTAAGTAATCTCCACATCCAGTGGGGCTCAAACTCACAACCCCAAGATCAAGAGTTGCATTCTTTTCCAACTGAACCAGCCAGGCACTCCGACAATCTAATTTTGGAATATTTTCTTCTTCCAAAGAAACCCTGTGCCCATTAACTGTCACTCCTCATTGCCTCTCTTTGCCCCAGTCCTGAGGAACCAGTTCTGTCTCCATAGGTATGCCTATTCTGGGCATTTCATAGAAATAGAATCTCACAGGGGCACCTGGGTGGCTTAGTTTGTTGAGCGTCTGCCTTCGGCTCAGGTCATGATCCCAGGATCCCGGAATCGAGCTCTGCATCAGGCTCCCTGCTTAGCGGGAAGTCTGCTTCTCTCTATCCCTCTCCCTCTGCTGCTTCCCCCACCCCTTGTGCTCTCTCTCTCAAATACATAAATAAAATATTAAAAAAATAGAATCTCACAATATATGATCTTTTGTAAATGGCTTCTTTTACTTAGCATCATGTTCTCAAGATTTACTCCTGGGCATCTGGCTGGCTCAGTAGGTAGAGCATGTGACTCTTGATCTCAAGATTGTGAGTTTGAGCCCCACATTGGACATAGAGTTTATTAAATAAATAGTTAGAAAAAATACTCATATATTTTTTAAAGATTTTATTTATTTATTTGACAGAGAGAGAGAGAGAACAAGCAGGTGGAGGGGCAGAGGGAGAGGGAGAAGCAGGCTCCATGCTGAGCAGGGAGCCCGATGCGGTGCTCGATCCCAGGACCCTGGGATCATGACCTGAGCCAAAGGCAGACGCTTAACGACTGAGCCACCCAGGCACCCCAATATTAACTCATATTGTAGTATGTAGCAGTACTTCATTCCTTTTTATGGCCAAATAATATTCCATTGTATGGATAAACTGCATTTTGTTTATCCATTCATCACTTGGTGGACATTTGGGTTATTTCTGCTTTGGGGCTATTGTGAATAGGCTGCTATGAACACTTGTGTATACTTTTTGTGTGGACGTATGTTTTCACTTCTCTTGGGTTATATACCTAGGAGCAGAATTGCTGGGCCATATGTTTCCTTTTTGAGGAATTGCCAAAAAATGTTGCACCGTTCAGGGAAATCCAAATCAAAATCTCAATGAGATACCACCTCACACCAGTCAGAATGGCTAAAATTAACAAGTCAGGAAATGACAGTTGTTGGCGGGGATGCGGAGAAAGGGGAACCCTCCTACACTGTTGGTGGGAATGCAAGCTGGTGCAGCCACTCTGGAAAACAGTATGGAGGTTCCTCAAAAAGTTGAAAATAGAGCTACCATATGATCCAGCAATTGCACTCCTGGGTATTTACCCCAAAGATACAAAAGTAGGGACCCGAAAGGGTACGTGCACCCCGATGTTTATAGCAGCAATGTCCACAATAGCCAAACTGTGGAAAGAGCCAAGATGTCCATCGACAGATGAATGGATAAAGAAGATGTGGTATATATATATACAATGGAATATTATGCAGCCATCAAAAGGAATGAGATCTTGCCATTTGCAACGACGTGGATGGAACTGGAGGGTATTATGCTGAGCGAAATAAGTCAAACAGAGAAAGACATGTATCATATGACCTCACTGATATGAGGAATTCTTAATCTCAGGAAACAAACTGAGGGTTGCTGGAGTGGGGGGTGGGGTGGGAGGGATGGGGTGACTGGGTGATGGACACTGGGGAGGGTATGTGTTTTGGTAAGCGCTGTGAATTGTGCAAGACTGTTGAATCTCAGATATGTACCTCTGAAACAAATAATGCAATATATGTTAAGAAAGAAAAAAGAAGAAGAAGAATGTAGCAGGAGGGGAAGAATGAAGGGGGGGAAATCGGAGGGGGAGAAGAACCATGAGAGACGCTGGACTCTGAAAAACAAACTGAGGGTTCTAGAGGGGAGGGGGGTGGGAGGATGGGTTAGCCTGGTGATGGGTATTGAGGAGGGCACGTTCTGCATGGAGCACTGGGTGTTATGCACAAACAATGAATCATGGAACACTATATCTAAAACTAATGATGTAATGTATGGGGATTAACATAACAATAAAAAATTAAAAATAAATAAATAAATAAATAAATAACAAAGAAGAAAAAAAAATGTTGCACCGTTTTACATTCTCACCAGCAATGTATGAGCGTTCCAGCTTCTCCACATGTCACCAACTCTTACTATTGTCTTTTTGATTATAGCCATCCTAGTGACTGTGAAGTAGTATCTTATTGTGGTTTTGATTTGCATTTCCCTGATGACTACTGGTGCTGAGTATCTTTTCTTGTGCTTACTGGCCATCTGTATATCTTCTTTGGAGAAATATATCTTCAAATCCTTCACCCATTTTTAATTTGGATTATTTACCTTTTTATTGTTGAATTGTAAGAACTCTTTATATATTCGTCAAATACATGATTTGGAAATATTTTCTCCCATTCTGTAGGTTTTCACTTTCAAAGTGTCATTTTTTTCAGTACAAAATTTTTTAGTTTTGACAAAATCCATTTACCTATGTTTTCTTTTGGCATCTATACTTTTGGTGTCATACCTAAAATACTATTGACTAATGCAAGGTTGTGAAGATTTATTTCTCTGTTTTCTCCTGACAGTTTTATAATTTTAGGTCTTCTATCTTGGTCTATGATCTGAATGATTGGACAGGTCTCTTCCAGTGCCGTGATCATGTTTTTCCCCAGTGATTTTTGGTCAACCTTAGACTGAAGAGCCCCTCCCCCACCCCAATCCTTTTCTACTCATGTACAGATTAACCCAAATCATTTATATTGTGATTCCTGAGGTTTTAGGGGCTGGGTGTGTATATAATAGGTATAATATTTGTTGGGGCGCCTGGGTGGCTCAGTTGCTTAAACATCTCTTTTTTTTTTAAAGATTTTGTTTATTTATTTGACAGAGAGAGAGATACACAGCGAGAGAGAGAACACAAGCAGGGGGAGTGGGAGAGGGAGAAGCAGGCTTCCCACTGAGCGGGGAGCCCAATGCGGGGCTCGATCCCAGGACCCTGGGATCATGACCTGAGCCGAAGGCAGACACTTAACGACTGAGCCACCCAGGCGCCACCTAAACATCTCTTGATTTCGGTGCAGGTCATGACCTCAGAGTTGTGAGACTGAACTCCATGCTGGGCGTGGAGCCTGCTTAAGATTCTCTCTCTCCCTCTGCCCCTCCCCCTCCCTCTCAAAAAATAGGTATAGTATTTGTGAAATGTATTTATTGGGCAGCTGCTATGTACTTGCATGGTGCTGGAGCTAGAAAGATGAGTACAATATACTTGTCTTCAAGGAGCAAACACACTAGGGGCACCTGGGTGGCTCAGTTGGTTGGGCATCTGCCTTCAGCTTAGGTCATGACCCCGGAGTCCCGGGATTGAGCCCCGCGTCTGGATCCCTGCTCAGCGGGGAGTCTGCTTCTCCCTCTGCCCCCCACCCCTCTCGTGCTCTCTCTCAAATAAATAAAAATCTTTAGGAAAAAAAAGGAGCAAACACACTAGCTGGAGATTCATTTAGAAGTATTTATTCAGCACTTTGAAGTGTCCAGCACCAAGCAAGTGATAAATAAATCCCTCTTGACTTTTATCTGCCAAAAGGTGGTGATGAGTACCGAGGAGGTGATGAGTACCAAGGAGGGCACTAAATCCAGCCCAGGAGGAGGGGAGGTGGAGGCAAGGCAAAGTTTCCTAGAGGAAGTGATGACTGATGGTCTTCCGGGACGGGTGGGGGTCTGCTGGCTGAGGAAGGAGGTGGACCAAGCAGACCTTCAGAGACCTGGCCTGAGGAGCGGACTGTACACGTCAGCAGGGAGCACTGAGCTGTGTGGGGTGAAAACAGCCCTCCTCCCACCCGGAAAGGTAGGGTGCAGGGAGTAAGTGTGGGGATGTCTGCAGCCACCCCAGGCAGAAGGCTCGCTTCACCCACTTTACTGCATTGCCTGGAACATAGACCCTTAAACAATGAGATTTCAGATGCACAAAGTCAGAGCCTCCCAGATCATGTTCTGTCGAGCACAAGATGCACATGTCCATTGTGGGAAGTCCACAGTTCTCCAGAAGGTTTGGGCAGCTTTTCACCTGCTCATCACAAGAAGTAAGTGCTTTGAGTTACACACCGGGAAATGCCATGTCAGCACTCAGGTGGCGTGGGTGCCAAGTGGCGGGTCTCATAGGTCCGATTCTCCCTAAAGAGGCTGTTCTCCGCAAGGTGAACACAGCTAGCTGAGGGAAGGCAGCTGCAGATGTGTAATGGTGAGAAGACCCAAAAGAGAAAGTGCAAGCCGTTGTCCAGTTGACTGACCTTCACCTTCCCCCACTGCCCATTTGTTCCGGGTGCAGTAAGCCCTCAGCTCTCCCAAGTGCCAGCCTTATGCTATGGCTGGAAGACATTTGCTCCCTTCTTTGGCTTCTTTGCATTCTTCTGACCTCTTAAGACCATGGTGACTCACGGGGGCGCCTGGGTGGCTCAGTAGGTTAAGCCTCTTGGTTTTGGCTCAGGTTGTGAGATAGAGCCCCTCGGCAGGTTCCATGCTCAGCTCGGAGTCTGCTTGACTCTCTCCTTCTCCCTGCCCCTATCCCTGCTCTCTAAAATAAATAAATCTTAAAAAAAAGAGAGAGAGAAAAAGAGGCAGGGGCACCTGGGTAGCTGAGTCAGGTCATGATCCCAGGGTCCTGGGATCGAGCCCCATGTTGGGCTCCCTGCTCAGCGGGGAGTATCCTTCTCCCCCTCCCTCTGCTCGTGTGCCTGTGGACTCTCTCTCAAATAAAGTCTTAAAAAGGCAATAGCGACTCACGTGGATATTAAAGTCACTGGCTGTTCTCATAGCTGGAATATCAATTGGGAGAACAGTAGGAATTCTTGAGGGGGAGAGATTGGGAAATGGTTTGATCTATTTTGGTCACTAGATGTTTGAGAAAATTATGCTAGGAATTCTGGTTTTCAGAGTCAAACAAAGCTAGCTAAATTTTTTAAGTGAAAGCTACACGAGTCACCGCTCACCTCTATTGATAACGTCAGGCTTATCACTGAGGGTTGGTCATCCAGAGGGTCTGAGCTACTCTTGGACATCAAAGAGGGGGAAGTAGTCCTTGGGTCACTTACACTGAGCAATCAGAGCCTGAGCCAGCTGGGGTCAGGGGTGGGGCTGGCTGAAGCCTCGGGGTCTGAGGGATTTGGTGTCGAAAGGCAGTGGGGTCAGCATGGGCTCCTGGGAACAATGTCCACCGAGGGGCTGGCAAGTCTCAGAGGCGCGAGAGGCTGAGCGAAGCCTCCAGAGCATTATGCATTGTGCTTCCTGTGCCGAATGCCACCGAAAGGCCCGGGCCATGTGGTCCGAGGGGTCTGGATCTGGCCCTCTGGTGGGAGTTGGGGCGGAGGAGTGAGCAGGAGCAGCGGGGGCAAGCCAGTTAGCGGGAGGCGAGGCTCCAGGAGGCAGGAGTGAACCCCGTCTGACCCCCCCGAGCCAGGCCCTGTAGCCTCTGCCCTCGGGTGTTATTTACACTTTCCTTGTGCTGCGGGAACTGCTGCCCCTGCTGCCCCCCGCCGAGGCTCCTGTCCCCCCAGCTGTGACTCCAGGGCTCCTGCACCTCTGCCCTTGTCCCCCAGCCCTTTCTCAAACTGTGCAGCGAGAGCTCTTCGCAAACTGATGTGGGTCATCGTGAAGGCAAGTCCGCGTTGCCCTCGCCTGGAAGAGCCGCCGGCCAGCCCGCAGCTCCGCTCCTGCAGGGGGAGGCACAGGGCACGGTGGTCTCTCCAGACATCACCTCCCGAGCCCCGGCCACGGGAACCAGCCCCTCCCTGACCTTCCTTATGGCTGCTGGACCGCACCACGAGGTCCTGGGCCAACGGGAGCTCCGGCCTGTTCCCTCCGGGCGCCCAGCGCCGTGCACGCTGCACACAGCAGGTGGCTGCTTCAGAGTTCATGGGTGCACGGGTGGAGCGTTCCGTTTGTGCTTTCTGGGTGTTAGAGAATGTTTTCAGGTGAAAACAGGGCACAAGAGAAACGTGGACAAAGGAAGCCATGGAAAAGTGGAGGGTGGGGGGACACCCCATCCCCGGGGGCAGGGTGGACGTCCTCGTGGGCAGACGGGGCCGCTGACGGCGGACCCCAGACCATCATTTCTGTGTGCTCACATCCTCTAACAAGTCTGGGGACGAAAGCCACTCATCTGTTACCACTGAACTTGTAGAAATGATGTCATCTTACTTCCATCAATCTGACAAAAGCAACCATCCTGTCTAGGGACAGGGGAACACGGGACACTGGCATCTGGCTAAGCACCCTAAACAAGGTGCTCACATGGGGCTGGTGGGGGCGCACTTCAGTTCCCAGCGGCACTCACAACCCTCTGAGCTTCCGGAAGCCACAGAAAATTCGACTCACGTTCCAGTGTTGCTGTTTGTATCAAGGCCAACTCTGATACACCGAATGGAAGGCAAGATTCTCCCAGCTTCGACTCCGCTTGGGCCTGGCTTCTGGAGCTCCCGGGAGCTGCCCTGTCATCACGGCCACCTCACCGCTTCCATCTGCCTTGGTCTGTTGCCACTGTAAACAAACCGACCCGCCGTCCCCCTGGGCAGGGACTGTGGCACCTCCCTGGTCGCTGCCATCCCAACCATTTGGGGGAACCATCAAGGCGACTGCGCTGGGGGCTGAGCCCCAGCACCAGAAGACTCAGGAGCCAAAACAGGCTTTATTCAGATCCGTGGTTGGTTACAAACTTGGTCACAGGCCCCAGAAGGCCATTATTCTCAGTTTACATGGAAATATAAAACTCGACATGTACAATTTGAAAACTTAAAAACAGAAACAAAGGCTTGGTTTAAAATCGCTGTTGAGATGTCTTCCCTGGTGCGTCACCTGGATGATGAACGAAAGTGCCTGAGACCCGGTGGGGAGGACTTCTGACCGTGAATGTGTAACTGAACATTTAAATGTCATCAAAAAGTTAGGGCCTTTGCACCTGATTTTACTGAAGATACAAACAATGCCTGTGACCATCTTTGGTTGCAGCCCAGATGATGCCCGACTCCTGCTGCGTCCCCTCCGCCCATGGAGTATGAGTGCCTCTCCCGACGAGGCAGTGAGGCTGGGCCACCACAAAGCGACATGCTTAATGGCTTGGGGATGAGGAGGGGGTCAGAGGTGAAGCACCGTCCCACTGAGCATCTGTGCTCCTGGAGGATCTTTTCTCCTACAGAGTTGAATTGTATGGCCCAGCCTCGGAATTGCTGGGACCGCGTGGAGGAATGACCTTCATTTGCCAAATGTGATGGGAAGTTAGGAATCAGAGAACCACGCTCTAACTTTCTCAGGAACCTCCAGGGTTTTGGATTCTCTGGAACCAGAGGCCGAGCTACTGTCCTGCTGTCGCCAGGGAGAGGAGACTCGCACCACCCTGCCAACCTGACGGACGGCGAGGCCCCACCCGGGGAGCACTGCCTCCCAAGCTTCACACAGCTCGACCCAGGACGGTCAGAGCAGAGAAAGGCCCCAAGAGCCATGTCACTGCAGAGCCCAGGGCCGAGGGAAGCAGAGAGGAGCAAGCGGCCGGGTCCAGGGCTGTCCTGTGAGACTAACAGGCCCGTTGATGCCATGCTCGTCCTTGCCAAGCCTGGACCACACGCCTCCTGTTTTAGCTTCTCTTACACACGCCTCCGTGGCTGCAGGAAAATGCCCCGTCGCTCAGAGGTAGCCGCAGGCTCAAGAGAGGGGCCGCGTGGGCCCTCTCGCTGGCTGGGCCAGGGCAGCGCCAGGCCGAGGTCAGAGCTGGTGCAGCTTGCTCCGCTCGGTCAGCAGCGTCATGGCCACAGCGTAGAGGAGATAGCCCAGCACGAGGAGCAGGGTGCAGGCCAGGGGCCCGATACAGAACAGGGAGGCCACGAAGAAGGCCAGAAGCAGCGAGAGCAGCGTCCGGTAGCTGCCCAGGAAGCGCAGGCTGAGCCTCGGGCCCCGGGCACGGCTGACTGTGGACCCCCGCGCCACGGGGCTCAGCAGGTGCCTGCCCGTCAGCCCAGGCTCCATGAGGTGGTAGCGGCAAAAGCTGCCGAGGAAGTCGGCCCGGGAACACAGGGCTGCCATCCGGCCTGCAAACTGGGGCGCAGACAGAGGCGGGGGTGGTGGGCGCGGGCAGGGCCGCACGCTCACCCGGCCTCTCCCCGAGGGCCGCCCGCCCCCCGGCACTCACCCTGTGGTTGATGGCGGACGACAGCTGGAAGAGCATGCGGACCAGGCTGGCGATCTCGTAGCTCCGGATGGGCTGCAGCTCCAAGTCCCCCTGGTACTCGATGTCAAACCTCCGCAGCCCATTGATGATCTAGAAGCAGGATGAGAGGCGAGCCCCAGGGGAGCCCGGGCCAAGCGGGCAGGCCCGCCAACACACCCGTGCAGGCGCGTCCAAGGCGACGGGGGACGGGAGGAGCCCTCCTGGACCCGGGCCTTACCTGGTACCGGCCCAGGGGCGTGAGGATGAGCCCGTCCTCTCCCACGATGCAGTCCGGGAGCTGCTTCTTCCCGTTCTCATCCCGCGTTGTCCCCAAGGCGAGCGTGAGCTGGGCGAGCTGGGCCTCGCTAAGCTGTTGGGGGGAGATGCGCTCTGAGGAGGCTGCGCTGCTTCCTGCTTTCACTTTCCAGGTGAAGGGAGGACATGGGGCTTCGGCCCTGGGCCTCGAACGGCGACCGCGAGGGGACCCAGACAGGACACTGCCAGTACAGGCTACACCTCCCACGGGCCCCCACAGCAGGGAGGGGGCGTGGGAGCGGACACCAGGGAGGGGGCGGCCCCCACGGCCCGTACTCGGAACATCTGGCACAGGTACTCCAGGGCCTTCTCTAGGTACTCGTCTGTCTTGCGGACACTGTCCTGCCCCATCTCGTCCAGGTCGTTGGCTGGGTAGCAGCCGTTCGCGTCTGTGGAGCAGAAGCCCAGCCACGACAGGAAGGGGCGGCCCGGTGTGCTCTCCCCGCACTGGTCGGAGATGGACTTGGCGGTCTGCTTGGCCTGCGTGATGAGCTGAGCCAGGCGCAAGACCTGCGGGGTGCGCGGGCCCGTCAGCCAGCATCGGCGGGCCGCTTCGTGCCGCCTGGCCACCAGGGGACTGGCAGGTGGCCCTGCGGGAGCCCCCAGCAGCTCAGGATGGGCCGAGGAGTTTTTAAGACTAAGACATGCATATTCTAAATGTGAAAGCTTTCCAACAAATGCTACCTTTATTATCAGAGAAAAATCAGACCTCAGTGAAAAAAAAAAGGGTAGGAGCCAAGCAGCGTCCAGGCGACACCCAACCTTAGTTCCCCCTGCAAGGCGTGCGCGCCAACCCCCCCTGCGGTTCCCACAGCCTCCGGACGGCCGTGTGGCCCAGGGGAGCCCCAACTCACCAGCGTCCGGACCTCGGGCCCAAACATCGGGGTGTACTTGCAGTCCTGGCCCTCCAGGCCGTAGACGTGGCTCTTCACCTTGAAGGAGGTGTCGGTGACGGCCGGCGGCCACGAGGACAGGAAGCTGCCGGCGAAGGGGGGGGCCGCGAAGAGGCGGTGCTGGCGGTGCGGGATGACGAGTTCGGGCTCCAGGAACAGCTGCTCCCCTAGAGGGCACGACACGAGTCTGGCTTCAGCTTCCACGGCACCCAACACCGTCGCCGCTGGCAGGCTTCCTGGGTGCCCGCGGAGGCTCCCGAGGCCCCTGCAGCCCCCGCCAGTCTCCACGGGAAGGCCGACGTTCACAAAGGAAAGCCAGAGAAGCTAACGCCCGACAGACGCATCTAAGGCGTGACGGGAACCAAGACTGCTTTCTGATGCCACCACCGAGAGTCACCAGGGAGATGGGAGCTCTGCACGCTGCCTCCCCTCCCTCTGGCACCCCCACAGCTCCCGCCCGGCAGGCCGGGCCTCAGCCCTGCCCCCCGCCACCGCGCACCAGGAGCCCCCACGCCACCTTGGCCAGGCCGCCGCAAGCCTGGGAGGCACACGCGGGGTCCGGGGCTCCCTCTCTAAGTACCACTCCCCTCTCGCGAAGGGCTTACCTTTCTGGATCATTTCAGCCAGGTTGGGCTGGGCAAAGACTTTGGCCACTCGGAACACCATGAGTGCGTTCTTGGGGCTGACCAGGTCGGTGCGGAGCGCGCGGCTCAGGAAGCCCACGAAGAGCTTGGTGTACATGAGCAGGTTCTCCTGCACAAAGGGCGCCCTGGGGACCCAGGTGCTGCGTCAGGGGCCACACCTCCCACTGCGCCCCCTGCTCTTCCTTGGCTTCCAGACTCTCCCCAACTATGACCTCCTGGTGGCTGAGGGACCAGGGAGGTGGGGGAGAACCAGGCCTCCTGTGGACGACACAGTCCTCCCCAGGATGAGGCCCTTCCCAAGAAGACAAGGCCTCTATGGCAGAGCGCTAGTGAAGAAGGGTGGAGGGGGCCGAGGGGCAGTTTGGGGGTGGGTGTGAACGGACACCTGAGTGGACAAGAATAGCAAGGGGACAGCGCAGAGGAGAGAGCCACCAGCTGTTTCTGCGGGAGATCAATCCTGGGGCCCAGGCAACACAGCCCAGTCAAGGGTCAAGGAGGGGGTGGCCTGTCCCACCCCCCCACCTGCCAGGAGGACAGCGTGCCAGGGCTCACCATCTCTCCGACACACACCGGGGCTGGCAGTCACTGGTCTGAACCTGCTTCTCGGGCGCATACCTCCAGGGCTGCAGGTAGCTCAGCCACATCTCCAGGACCTGGTGACACGTGTGCGCTGAGGGCCTTGCAGCCGGCGCTCCGGGGAGCTGTGGGGCTGTGGCTTTGGGCCAAATCCAGGGGTGGCCTGGAGCCCAGCTCCCGGGAGGCAGCTCGGGTGAGCAGGGATGAGTCTAACTGTGGGGCTTCCCCTGGGGGTGCCACCAGGTTCTGGCCTCTTCCCACCTGCTGCCCTCAGAGGGTCCAGGAGGGAACTCCACACACCCTCCCACGATGCTTATTTTTTTAATTTTTATTTGGTTAGAACGATTTTCTAACGTGCACATAGCTGACACACAATGCTACATTAGTACCAGCCCCTGTGACGTCGAGCCCTCCAGAAACACGGAACATGGAGTGCTCCCCCCGCTGAGCGGGCAAGGTGCAGCTCGCTGAGGCTGGGAACCCACCCGGCATGGACACCTGGGGTCAAAGTCAGGGCGCACAGAGTTTTTCTGTACCTGAGGGTTGGCTCTGGAAATTCAAACGAGCAGAACAAGAGCCCCCAAGGCCTCCTCACCAGGCCTTGGCAGTAACAGCTGATCCCTCCTGCGCTCACCCCACGGGACCTCCCCCGGGGCACACACAGGGCAAGGGCGGCGAGATGGGGCTGACACTCACAGCTCTGAACGATGCATCCAGGGGCCAGTGGCCGAAGCAGTGCTGCAGGAAGAGGTAGAGCTTCTGCTGGACAAACCTCGGGACGGCGGCCCTGCAGGGGAGAGGAGGGGAGAGGGTCCCCTCATAGGCGAGCCCAGTGTCTCCTGCTTGCAAGGGCCAGCTCTGCCAGGGCGAACGGGGGGCACTCCCTGGAAGTAAGGTCTCCTACTTTCGGGCCCATTTTTCAGAAGAAGAAACCAGAGTTCAGAGAGGTTAGGTAAGGTCCCAAGGTCACACAGCACACATGTGGATGATCTAGTGAGGCTCCTGTGACCACCTCTGCTTGGCTCGCCAGACGCAAGTCACCTGCTCTGCTGGCCCCAGTCAGCCTAGGAATCAGGCCACCATCCCAGCTCTTCTGACGGAGGGAAGGAGGAGCAGAGGGGAAGAAGGGGGGGGAGGGTGCAGCACAGAGCTCAGTCTCCAGTGACAAATGAGCCACTTTGCGGTGAAGGGGCTCCCAGCCCACTGGCTTTCCTGGGCGTTCCAAGGAACGCGGTCACTGTAGAGCTCCCACTTTGCCCACTGCTGGGGAGGAGGGGACAAGACAGGGCAGCAAGACGGGGCCTCTCTGGCCAGTCTGGCTCTTTCCACCAAAGAGGGCAGGCCTCGAATGAGAGGCCTGAGTGGGGGTGGGGAGATAAACCCACGGGGATGTCCCACCTGCCCCACCCTGCAGAGGCCTCACAGGCCGTCCCTCACACCCCAGGGACAGGTCACTGCGGGAAACGTGCGTGCAGGACGAGGCAGCCAGGGGCACGGGAACCCTGTGCACGGCCCTGTACCCACCGTTTGAACTCCTCCAGGGGGCTGGTGGCGTGGGAGTGGGCGGAGGGAGAGACCTGCTCGGGCTTCAGGCTGTTGGAAAAGGCGTGCAGATGCTTTAGCAGCAGGCGCACCACCAGCACGTGCTCCTCGGTGGGCGTGAACGACTCCTAACGTTGGGGGGGGGGGCAGTGTCAGGACCCAGGCCAGTCTGGGGTGGGGCCCCCAGGTCTGGCCATGTCCCGCCCAGAACCGTTTCTCCCCCACAGGACGCGTGGGCCACCCCCAGGGCCCTCCCCGTGCCTCGCTCGCTGGCCCTGAGACCTGCTAAGAGCACCTGCAGGCCCAGGCAACACACCTGCGAAGGGCTTCACTGTGGGCTTCAAACCCTTTTGTACCCTCCGTGGCTGACTCGGGTCATTGCTGCCCATCCAAGTCCTCAGGGGTCCCCACCTCCTGGCCAGCCAGAGGAGCAGGAGGGGGCGAGGCAGGCCGGCATCCCCACCCCCCACCCCCTGGATCTAGACTCTGGGTCTCCTGCCTGCCCCCCGGGTGTGTGGAGACAGCTCCCTGGGGGCCTGGCTTCCCTTTTCAGGCAGAAACGCTCCCCAGTTCCTTCTCCCGCTGCAACCCCCACCTTTCCCTCCACTCCCCGTCCTGGACCCGCCAGCTGGGGGCTCAGCCCAGGGTGGCCCTTCTATTGCTAACGGACCTGTGGTCAGCACGACCCCCAAGACAAGAGCACTCTCAATCTGGTGGGCTGAAGTTCCGATTCACCAAGTTCACGTAGGCTCTTTAAGACTCAGACCTGAAAGGACAGCCTGCCTGCTGGCTGTGCCGTGACGGAGAACAGGGTGGTCCCCTGACTGGCAGAGGATGGCACCAGCAGGCCCCGGCTACCTGCCAGCTCTGGGGTGCCCAGACATGCTCCTCTCCCCACACTCACCAACCCCAGGCCTCTGGGGCCTCCACAGACTCGACAGAGGAACTTTCCGAAGCCTAGTCCGGATCCCGACAATGTTGCGGCTGGCAGAGGCCATGCCTCCTGGCACGGCCCGGGCACCCAGCCGCCGTCCCGCCACGGATCTACCTCCGCGGGCCCAGGCAACGCACCCCACGCCCAGTGCGCCTGTGCAGGGAGCTATGGGGCTTCGTGAGAGCGGCTGCTGCTTCTCTGTGTGTTTAAGTCTTTGTGTGATGAATTTGCATCATTTGCAGAAAAAAGTGTAAGATACTTTCATAATAACGAAATTTCAGAGGGCACTGATGCCAGGCTGTAATCTACCCCCCGCGCCCCCGGGGGCCTTGCCCTTTCTCATTCCTGGGCCCTTGCTGACCCCGCCACTGTCTCTGCGACAGAGGACAGAACATCCGCGCTGAACCAGAACTGCACCCCCTCCTCATCCGCACAGGCCCTTCCCGTCACACTGGAAGCCCCTCGGGCCGTCTTCCCGCTGGGGGAAGCCAAACCTTTCTTCCGACCGCCTCTCTCCCCGCCCCTGCCACCGAGCCAAATCCCCACGGGAGCCTGGCCACAGCTGCACGTGGCCTCCTCCAGCTGCATGCCCTTTAGGGACACTTTCCCAAAGCCTGGGCACTTCTTACTGGGCCCAGCCCTTAGCTAAGCAACATCTCCTGCCATGGACGTTTCTCCAGGGATCCTGCTCTGAGCCAGGTGAGACCTTCCCCAACACAGGCTGGAGTGCCACCCGCTTCTGTGCTCAGCCCGCCCCTGCCGGCCCTTCCGGGACCATTCTCTTCCTTCTTCCCAGCAGCTGCTGCTTCTGCGAGGGAACCCCTGTGTGTGCTCACCACCCCATCCCAGCAAACCCGATTTCTCATCTTGTGCTCAAGTATCCGGTTAAGTGTGATTATGTGCTCCCACCGAGGGCAATCGGACAGACCCCTGGCCTTGAGCACGGACCTAGACACATGCTTTCTGCCCAGACTTCATGGCGTTCATCTTGTGAATCGTGAGCTACCAGACTCCATCAGCCCTGAAACAGCCTGCAGCTCTGAACCCTACCTATCAACCTCAAACCCGTCCACACCGGTCATCCCTGCCTAAAGCAGACCCGTCTCGAGGCCCTCACCCATTCTTGCCCGCCTGTGGAGGAGCGCCCAAGTCCACAAGAGGCCAGGGCCCGGCGTGCTCAGGGATCGACAGCCTCTCCAGGCTGGGGGGCCGAGCCCTTGTCCTCCCCGTCCCTTGGCCTCATAGAGGCTTGGGGCCAACAGAGCCTGCCACCATGAGCCGTGGGGTGTCCCTGTGCTCAGTGAGGTCCTGAGTGCCAGGCCTGCACTGTGGGTGGGGAGGGCCGCTGCAAAGGCCGCACTGTTTCCACTCCTCCGACCAGGGCCAAGCACAGAAGCCACCGACTCCCAAGAGCTTGCAAACTCCGGCTGGCCTGGGGCTTGACCAGGCAGATCTGGGGGCCCCACCCCCCCAAACCTGGGCTAGTCTGCCAAGCTGAGGGCCAAGGCAGGCTAAAGATGGCCACTTGCCACCATCCCCAACACACACTGGCCTTGCTCTGTTTGGAACTGGTCTGTGTCATCCCAGCCGGCCCCCGGCAGGCCCCTCGCTTTACCACTGCACTGCCATGCGCTCCATGGCTCACACCACAGGGCAGGGGTGAAACGGAACAATAGGAGAGCAGCCAATACTTGGTAGGCGTGGAGGGCCTGGAGGCTGGGTTGGGCGGGGCTGTGGAGGGCGCTGGACACACTGAGTCGGTAGTGCAGAACCTCCAGCTGAGAGACAACAAAACAGAGAAGCCGAGAAGAGGCAGGGAGGGCAGAGGGCAGGGCAGGGGACAGGAGGGGAGAGACCGGGGAGGGGACAGCAGGGAGAGAAAGACAAAAATGAGCCCAGAAGTGAGGAGAGAAAACAAAAAACAAAAACAAAACAAAAGCCCGTCAATGACAATCCACACCGTCAGAGCCCCGCAGCCTCAGGCCAGTGGGACGCCACCCTCTCAGCAGCCCTAAGGGGCCCTGCCTGGCGGGCAGACCAGAGCCAGGCCCGAGGGCCGCTCCTCCACCTCCCAGGCAGAGAGACAGACGCTCAAGGTCACTTGGGCAGCCTCCTCCACGTCACTGGGCCTGAAGGTCCCTCCAGCTCCCTGAGGTCGGCCTGACTCACTTCCTGCCAGAGGGTCCTGCCCTCCCCAACCTCCGTGTGTACAGCATGTGCATGCTGCACCCCGCCAGGACCCCGGGGGCCTTGCTGGGACATACTGCCAGCCACCAAGGCCCTGAAGGCCCTGAGGCTCAGAAAAGAAATTTTTGAGAAGCCCATTCCTAATTGAGACCTCTGCTCAGGAAAGAAAAATATGTCATTTATTGGACTTCCCTGGGTTGTCCCAAAGAGAAATTTACCAAATTGATATATGATATGGTCACTTCCTAGGTATCAAAGATCCAATCGGTGGCCCCTCCTGAATGGTTCTCTCTGTGGGGGCTGATTCCCAGGGTGGCACGGAGGTGAGCAAGGCTCAGCCCACCAGGCCTAACACCCTCCACACCCCACATTCCGGAAATCGTTAAAGGTGGCGCAAACACTCATGGGTTCAAATTCTGGGAGATCCACCTCTCCTACCTCACCAGGACTCCCCAACTCCGGACACACAGAGCCCTTCACTAGTCTCAATGGGCCCTGAGAATCTGGCCATGGCCACACGCACCCAGAGGCAGCTGGAACCCTGAGGCTGGGACAGCCTGGGACATGGGCGACGACAGCTGAGTTGGCAAAGCTGTCCACTCCCACCCCACCGTCTGCCCTCCCCGCCTGCAGTGACAAGGCCAGCTAAAGCAGTCCCCTTCAGCCAAGCACAGCCCAGAGCCAGCCCTGGCACACGTCCTGCCTGGTGAGGGCCACGCCTCCCACTGGGTACCATGCTGCACGCAGGAGAGGTCAGCATGCGTGTGCCAGGCCTT
This sequence comes from Halichoerus grypus, assembly GCF_964656455.1. Classification (NCBI taxonomy): domain Eukaryota; kingdom Metazoa; phylum Chordata; class Mammalia; order Carnivora; family Phocidae; genus Halichoerus; species Halichoerus grypus. The sequence continues at coordinate 67,040,523 of NC_135724.1, forward strand.
GAGGAGACAGGCGCAGCCAGAGACACGCAGAGCAAGGGCAGGAAGGAGCACAGCAAGGAGGGGTCTGCCCTTCAAGGCCTTCCTCTGGGCCAGACCCCGGGCTCAGCCACAGCTCAGTGGGAATCGGGGAGCCCATGGTTCCCTGCTGGGGACCTGCCCAGTCTACAGGAACACCGGGCAGGCCCCACAGTGGCCTGCAGGAATGTGCGGACTTCAGCGACCAACTGCCTTTCCAGAAGCCCTCCTCAGTAAGCTGGGGCGGAGAAGAGGCCCGGGCTCTATGGAGCAGGCATCCACTCTGGACCCAGGCTAGGCATGGAAGCACCGCGGGACCTCTCAGAGCTGCACTTCCTGCATCTCTAACGTCAGGAAACAGTGACCCCAAGGCTAGAATTCTACATGGCACAGCATAGGCCTGGGTAGATAGTAAGGAGCCTCAGAAGAAGGAGACCTCCCCAGCTTGCTTTCTCCACTTCCCACACACCAGGTTTACTAAGGTTTTGTTGTCAGCCTCAGTAGGAGGCAAAAAAAAAAAACCCCAAACAAACAACAAAAAACCACAAACCCTCTCCCAGTGCCTGGTGGGGGTTTCCCGGTTGTCCCCCCACTACTAGCCATTCTGAGCAGCTCTCACCTGCCCTCTGGTCTGGCCAAGAGGAAGCAAACGTGGGGAAGAAGGGGAAGGCCCCCCTGCCCTAGCAGGTCCAGCCCACCACTCCTCCCAGGTGACAGACAGCCTAGAGGACCTTTGTGACTGGCAGATCTGCTAAAGATTACAGCGAGTGTGCCCGCACTAGCTCAGAAGACAGAAGGAACAGCCAGGAAGGCGATGCAGCAAAGCAGCCTCTGCCTCTCAAGACCAAGCCACATGCACAGGGGCTGAGTGAGCCCCCCAGGACCTAAGGGGGAAGTCCGGCCCCCTGACCACCGTGCACTAGCCAGGAACATGCAAGTCCACTCTGGAAGCAGGAATGGCAGCACAGGTCCTCAGTGACACGAGAGGCCCAAGAAGGAGTCCTGGCTTTCCCTCCGTCCCATGTGGTGCCAAGGACAGAGATTTGGGGTACTCTGCACTGCACTTTAAGAGAGCAACAGTTGGGGGTGCTCCCCAAACCGGTACTCAGCAGAGAGCAGGGACGCAGAGCTGGTTGCCGAGACTCTGCAGCGGGAAAAGAACTGCTCCATGCTGGAATCGCAGAGGGAAGGTCACAGGCCACCCGTACAAATTTCAGGCCCAGAGAGTCTTAATTCTTAAGGAATCTCTCAAGTATTCTGTCTGGTGTCGATAAAAGCAACATCTAAGAGGCGGCCCAGAAGCTGCGGATGGCGCAGTCGGTCCTAGGCCGAGGCTGCCCCCAGCAGGGCCCCGGTTCGTGTGTTTCAGGCTGTTTCATGGAGTGTGAACCTAGGTGCTCGCCCTGCCTCTTATTAAGCGGACAGAGCCATTCTACCCTGACGAGTCCACGGGGTAGCCGGCCCTGGGCATGGCGACCCAGGGAAGGTTTCGGGGACACAGCTGCCTCCACGCCTCTGCGAATGAGCATGGTGCCCAGTGAGGGAAGGGAAGGGAAGGAGGAGACAGGCCGGGCCGCGTGCAGGAAGGCATCAGACCCCGCCGGCTGCACAGACGGCTGCCTGCCGCTGCTCGGGGAGGGGGGTGGGCAGCGTGGGCACCAAGGGGAGCGAGGGCTGCCGGGTGCCACCTCAGCAGGAAAGCAGGAGGTGCTGTGACAGTAGAGGGGACAGACCTGGCTGTGACTCCCAGAGGCATCCACGACTCTCCTGCCCCCCCACAATGCCACAACCTCATCCATTCCGGCTGCCAGGGAGGGGGCTCTGGAAGTAGCAAGAGGAGGACCCCAGAGAGGAGAGGCCTCCAGCCCTCACCATGGAAGCCCACCACGAACCAAACCCACCTGCTGCCCAGCACTGGAGTAAGGGGTGGTGGTGAGTTTCTGCTTCCCACCATCTAGCCCTTGAAAACTAGCTGAGATTAAGGACAAGAAGTAGCAGGTGGACCAGGCACACCAGGGCCAGAGCAGACAGGGACGAAAAACTTCGGCAACATACCTTGGCGTGAGGGGACTGCATTTTTTGGTACATCTCCAGGGAATAATGATGAAGCCACATTTCCACAAAAACCTGCAAGAGAGCATTGGGTGGTCAAATGATTTTCATCTAGGATGTTGTGACATTCAAAGGGCAGTTCTTTTCAACAAACAGTGCTGGGAAAACTGGGTATCTGCATGCAAAAGAATGAATTCCCACCAGAAACAATAAATAACTCAAAATGGATCAGAGACCTACATGTAAGATCTAAAACTATAAAACTCTTATAAGAAAGTGTGAGGACAAAGCTTTATGACATTGGATTTGGCCACGATTTCTTAGCTAAGACTCTAAAAGCACAGGCAACAAAAGAAAAGAGATAAATCGGAATTCATGAAAATTAAAAAAATTTTGCACATAGAAGTCACTATCCAGAGTGAAAAAGGCCACCCACAGTATGGGGGAAAGTATTTACAAATCATGTATGTGAGGAGGAATGGATATCCAGAATATATAGACAACTCCTACAACCAACCCAAACACAAATAAATAAAGCCACTCGGGCACCTGGGTGGCTCAGTCATTAAGTGTCTGCCTTCGGCTCAGGTCATGGTCCCAGGGTCCTGGGATCAAGCCCCGCATCGGGCTCCTCACTCTGCGGGAAGCCTGCTTCTCCCTCTCCCACTCCCCCTGCTTGTGTTCCCGCTCTCGCTGTATCTATCTCTGTCAAATGAATAAATAAAATCTTAAAAAAAAATAAAAATAAAAATAAAAAAATAAAGCCACTCAATTCAAAAATGGGCAATGGACTTGAACAGATATTTCACCAGACGACATACAAATGGCCAATAAGGACACAAAAAGATGCTCAACATCACCAACCATGAGGGAAGTGCAAATCAAAACCACCGGGAGACACCACCTCACATCCATTAGAGGGGCTCTAATCAAACCCAGAACATCATGGGCGTCGGCACGGCCATGCACCCCTGGTGAGAACGTCTGACGGTGCAACCGCCGAGGAACACAGTACGGTGCTTCCTCAGAGCATTAAGCAGAACTACCACACGATCCAGCAGTTCCGCTTCAGGGTATATACCCAAAAGAATTGAAATCAGAGTGTCTAAGAGATTTTTGTACATCCGTGTTCATAACAAAACTATTCACAATAGCTAAAACGTGCAAGCAACCCCAGTGGCCATCCACAGATGAATGGAAACACAGAAAGTGGTAGATCCATATGACAGAGTATTATTGAGCCTTAAAAAGAAAAGAAACTTGGCAACGTACTACCACATGGACGAACCTTGACGGCGCTCTGCTACATGAAACAAGTCAGTCGTAAAAAGTGTTAATTACCATATGATTCTGCTTCTATGAGATCCTACAGTAGTCAAAATCATAGACGCAGAAAGCAGAATGGAGGGGGCCAGGGGCTGGGAGGAGGGGGTATGGGAAACGTCTGTTTAATGGGTGCAGTTTCAGTTTTACAAGATGAGGAAGTTCTGGAAATTCCTTTCCCAGCAATATGAATATATGTAATTCTACTGAACTGCATAATTTGATGGTAAATTTTATGTCATGTGTATTTTACCGTAATTCAAAGAAATTTTTTCTTTAATAATTAAAAAAAAAGAGAGAGAACGTTAGCGTTCTGGTCCAGAAAACAACCCTCCAGCATTTCTGCCCCATAAGCCCGTGTCCTGGCCACCAGCCCTCCTCATGGGCTGGCACAGCCCAGAATCCACATTAGCTGGGGGCATCTGAAGCACCAGGGCCCCTCTGCAAACAGGGAGGCTGAGTCCAGCCATCCAATCTCCCGGTGCGGTCTCAACGACGACATGGAGGCCGCTGAAAGTGCAGCAGCCCATACACCAAGAGTTATGTACAAGGCAGGAGGGACAGAACCCCATCTTATCGATGCGTCAGGCTGTCAGTAAGTGATGCTCGTGGCTACCAACTCCGCCCCAGCGTCGAGAACCAGCTGAACCTCTCCAAGGTGTACTTGAAGAGACAGCCTGGCCTGGGAGGGAGCCAGCCCAAGCCTGCGTGAGAGGCTGGAGCCTGCACGAGTGCAGACAAGGGGCCCTACCACCTCCCATGTGGATCCCCCAACCCGGAAGGGATAGGGGCTGCCGGCCAAGCAAGGTCAGAGGCTTTGTAAGCCTTTTCTGGCCAGTGTTATACAAACGCTACTGGGGCAGGGGCTTAATATCCACCCAAATGAGGGGGATCACAGGAAACCTTTCCAGCATTGTGGGAGCAGGTCGGAGACGTGCGGTGTGGGGCAAGCCTGCACGTACACGGATCCAATGGAAACTGAGCAGCGCTCATACCACCACGAGACAAAACTCCACAGACAGTGAATCCTGGGATGAACAGCACTGCCAATGACATCCATGTTCGAGAGGTGGGCATGTCACAGCAGGAAAACACCAACAATTTAGAAGCACTCTCAGGCTGAGGGCAGTGTTTAGGCCTCTGCCCCCTGGGGCGGAAGGTGGTCGGACAGTTTATTTTGAAACAGAAGACGAGAAGGGCTTCCTCACTCTCACCTGGAGTAGAGTTTCAGACCTCCAGATCTCATGGGAGGCAGGGTCTGCGTTCACAGACGTCTGATGAGAGATGTGTCGCTTCAGGAGGCTGGTGTGGTGGAGGCCATAGGAAGCGAAGGGCATGGCTGGCGTCCTGAGGGACACACAGAAACAGGCCTTCATTAGGGGGTCCTGCTGGCACAACCAGGGGCAATCTGAACGTGAACATCGGTGGCAACTGTAGCCATTACCATCTGCTGAATCACAGGACGGCCCCCAAATCCACTTCCCTACCGCAGAGCATGCGCTGGTCAATGTAAGGGATGAAAGCAAACAACCACCCTTAGGCAACCATCCTATTAATAACTGATTTGGCTGGCGATAATCAAGGGACACTAACACCGCTGATAATTACATAGTCTCAACGTATCTTCCCAACAAATCCCTCTTGCTAATTAACTTGGCACAAAATACCCATTTAATTTTACAGTAGGAAAACCTAGCCAACACCCCCCTGGCCCAGTGATCAAGACAATGTCACCGGCACACAGACTCCACGGCTGCTGGGCCGAATCGCTGGGAAACACCAGAGAACTCAAGATAAGGGCATTCTGCACACCCCCGGGCTGCACCAGTTAAAGGCGTCAAGGTCAGGAAAGATGGGAAGACGGTGGGACTGTTCCGCACTGAAGGGGGACCAGAGGTAGCCGCACGCAGCGAGTGTGCCTGCGCTGGACCCCAGCCGGGTAGCAGACGTTAGGGGGGTAGCCAGGGCAGCCCGAGTGGGGTCTGAGGATGAGACGGCGGCCTGGCAGCGATACCGATTTCCTGATTCAGATAAAAGCACAGTGGCTGTGTAGGGGAATGCACTCGCTTTTAGGAAATACACTCCAAAACATTAAAAAATAGCAGGCGTTGGGTCTATAACCTACTCAAATGGCCTAGAAAAAACACATACAGATAAACAGAATAAAACAATTCAGAAATGTAGCTGAAGGACCTATGGAAGTTTTTTGTTATTCATGGCAAGTTTTAAGTCTGAAATTCTAGGTTAAAATAAGCCAACACAACTGGGCCCAGCAAACAGCTTGGCAGCTGAAACCTGCCTCTGACAGGGCGTGAAGCTGGCCGGCCCGGGGCGCCTCTCGGCCGTAGCATTACCAACGCCTGCGCAGCCTCTCCCCACTTCCACGCCCCCACCTCCTCCTTTCAATCCCCTTTCCTCGGGGGCCTTCCTGTGCCGGCAGGAAAGACCCCCACCTCCCAGGGAAGAAGGTGCACCAGCAAGGTTGAGGAGGGTGAGGAACATGGGTGGCAGCTCCCGGGTCACGAGTGTCTCTGGGGAGAGGCGGCCAATCGGCCCCTGGCTAAAGGCCTCCCAAGGCCCCAGTTCACCCTCAGGCTGAGGCTGGCTGCACACTCCCTCCCTGCACGGTCCAGCCACAGCCCAGCCTGCTTGGATTGGCACAAGAGGCTCTTTACCCCAAGACCTCTGGCTCAGGCTAAGACCTGGTCTGGAAGCCTACACGGATTCCTCCTGCTCTTATTCCTCCCCACATCAGCCCTGCTGTGGCCTGCCTACAGGCCCTTTCCCTCCAGCACCACCTGCCCAGTGCCACCGATCAGCTCTGGTAACATCGCTCTGAAACCCCCGCCACCGCTTCGGTGTGGGGCTTGGATGCCACACATAGGGAGGGCTGCTATGGGCAGCACACAGCCCACTCCCAAACCAAAGTCAGGCCTTGTCCATGGGGCCACAGGACCTGCTCACTGCAAACCCAGGCACAGACATCCTCCTCACCCCTGCCCTCCAGTCTGTGCCAGGGAAGCTGGGGTTGGGGGATCTCAGGCCTAAGAAACGTTGGGGCACCCTGGACAAAGAGTGGCACTACTGTCCCTGTGAGCAATGCCCACTGCCCAGGCCACTCCCCCGTGGCAGCGCCAGACTTTACAGACTAGCCGCAGGGATGCCAAGAGCCAGGGCAGCCAGAGAGCCTTACCTGGGAGCTGGTGAGGGGCTGGGCCCCCCGGGACTGGAGGAGAGCGGGGGGAGCACACTGCCTTCTGTGGGCAGGAACCATGACAGGTACCTGTCCACGAGGGTGAAATAGGCACAGTCTGAAGTTCGTATGTGGAGAGCCCCAGGAAGTGGCTGGAAAAGCAAATCTGCATTGGTGTGTGGCTCTGGGTGCCGTCCCCTGGCTGTGGACCCCAGCAGCCTCAGGGCTCAAATCAACGCACACGAGCCCTGGGACATGGGCCACATCCCAGGGGCCCGACCACAAGCACCCTGGGCAGTACCGGGAGACAAATTCCCACCACCGGGGGCCTGACTAGACCCCAGAGTCCTTTTCAGCATGCAACCACTTCCCACAGGAAGCCCCCCAACTACTACTCGGGGTGCCCAGGTCAAGTGTGCCCACCGGCCTGTCATCCTGAGTGAGGATGGCCTGAGCAGCAAAGGCTGGAGGAGGATGCAGAGGACGAGCCGGAGAAATTCCCAGAGGTGGGAAAGGAAAAGACATGGACGATAAAGAAAGTCCTAGGCCACAGCCCCCACCCTCCACGGGGGGCTTTGGTAAAAAGCTGCTCAGGGGCACCCCTCTTGTACCTTTTGAGTGATGAGGCTCAAAGCAAAGAAGAACATGTAGTACTCGAACGGATCTGATGGCAGCGTCAGGGGGCAAACGGGCAGGGCTACTGGGCCACCCCCAGCACTGTGTCCCGGCCCCCCATGGCCTCCCCAGCCCTGCAGGGCTGACAAAGGATACTGAGGGCCAAGTTCAGGCCGAGGCCCCCTGTCGGGGGGAACTGGACCTTGTTGTGGTACAGAGGGCTGTCGGGGAGCACACGCTCCTGGATGGATGCCTTCACAGGGCCCTGCAGAGACAGGGAGTTGGGTTTGTGGGCAGGCTCCGCAGGGTGCCCCCATGCAGGGCAGCCTTTGGGAAGGGCTGCTGCGGAGGCGACCAGCACATGGGCCCTGCCTGGGGGAGCACTGCTGTCCTCTGGGTAGCGCTGGAGCAAGAGGGCCTCCACTCAGAATCGCTCACACTATCCTCAGGAAGACCCCCAAACAGCAAGGGCAGCAGCTGTGTGTTTCTGAGCCTCATCAAGGGCTTCAGGTTCCCCATCTTCTTTGCTTCTGATATCCACCAAGCAAGTCACCCCTCAATTTACCACTGAAGGACTGGAAACTCAGAAAAACAGAGCAACTGGTCACACAGCCCTGCCTGCCACTCAGCCAGGAACAAACCAGGTCGCGTGGTGCCTTCTCCATGAGCAGAGTTGGGAATGATGCCTCCTGGACCCTGAGCAGACACCATGGCGCGTTCTCTTGCCCACGGCTGCAGCCCCCCAAGCCCTGCCCAGCACCCACCACCGTAGCCGCTGTGCAGGGCGCTCTGCCCTGAGCACGACGCTCACCCCACGGCTTACTTACGGGCAGGTAGGAGACAGGAAAGTCAAACTTATAATCTTCGGCCTGAAGCTTATAAACCAACTTCATCATTGGGCCACTGAACATGAAATTAAACCAACAAAAACAAGGCAATGAACTGTAAACCATCTTGCTTTGATTGTTTCTTAACTTTGAGAAATATAGTGCTTTAAGAATGGGATCACCATGAGGAAACATCCAGCCCCTCTCAGGTGACAAACCTACCTACCCAGGGTCTAGGAATTCCATCGCAATGCTGTATTCCACAGGACTCATGCGTCCCTGTAAGTAGCGGAGGTTCCAGCCAACAAGGACACCGTCCAGACTGCCAAAGATGCTCTCCACCAGCCATGGGAAGATGGCGTGCAGCTCCTGAAATGGTGTGTGGGGGAGGCTTTGACTAGTGCCCACTGCTGGGCTGTGTGCCACGGGGGCCTCCTGCCCAGTCCAGCGCTACACCCTTGTCCACCTCCTTCACTGAGTGTGTACACATGAACTGGAAATTTTCAGGGTGAGAATCTTTGTCCAGGCTGGCTTCCTGGGCTTACACTTACTACTTGATAATTCTGGGTATGGCTTAAATAAAATATATATTTTCAGTGTGAAAACCAGGGTTTCTCAATCTTTTGGGCTGGACACTTCTTTGTTGGGGTGGATTGTCCTGTGCAATTTGGGAAAATTACCAGCATCACTGGCCTCTACCCACTCGATACCTGTAACACCCTCCCCTGTGTGAGCCAAAAATGTCTCTAGACATTGCCAAGTGTCCCATGCAGGACAGAAGCACCTGTGGCTGAGAACCCCTGGTCTACATGTTGACATGTTTAAATGTGTCCATAAATGTGTCCAATACTGGGTCAGGCTCTGTGCAGGGCAGTGCTCAGAGTTGGGAATCAGGGGCTATAAGAATGTTTTTCAAAGAGTATATGAGACATGCCCTAAAGAGATGCAAGCAGAACTGTACCTTTGCTGGAAAATCCTCGATGACTTTAACCAAGTCTTGGCACCGCTGTGCAAAGGGCTTATTTATAGAGTCAGCTTTCAGGCTAGCCTGGAAGATAGAACAAACAAACAAAAAAATTATGAGCATATTCACTTGGCAGCTTTTGCTCTTATTCTGGCTCGAATCAAAACAGAAACCCAAGTGATAGGTAAGAGTCAGACACACTATGGGCATGGCTCCCCAGCATCTTGTGCGTCAGGTCATGCATGTGTCAGTGGCCTAAAGGATGCAACTAGGAGAGGCAGGGATCCTTTGCTCCCCAGACAGCCAATTCTCAGGCTTCTTCCCTGCACCCTCTGTCAGGTATCCCCAGGTACGGCAGGGTACTACACATTTTCACGACAGAAGTGACTTCCACCCAATCCAGAGCAGGGGGTCAGCTCCGGGGTCAGCCCTGCAGCCAGAAGAGGACCCTTATTGTGTAGGGCACCCCTCACAGACCACAGAGTACTCCCTGAGTGTATACACATGAACTGGAAATTTCCCTGTGATGACCACCCGTGATGACACCACTGTGATCATCAGTGAGGATGCCCAACAAAACAAGGGAGACAGCAGAAGCCCTCTTAACCAAGCTATCCTCTGTTCAGCAGGTAACGAGCCAAATGAATTCATTACCTTAAGAAACAAGGCAGGCTAGAAATGACAGATGGCTTTAACCAAACGTTGACACTAATCGTGAAGGCGATGGATAGGCCAGGAAACATTCAAGACAAGAATGAAGGAAATCTACCCAAGGTCATGGGGTGTGGATTAAGATCAGGAGAAAATGCCAGAATTTGAACCAAGATGGCTTTGCCCAAGGCTATGTAAGGCCTCAGCCACCTCCAAATGAGCGTGGTGTCTCAATCAGAGATAAAGATCTGGGCTGTTGCAGCCATGCACTGTGGGAAGGTTCCCCGCATGCCTGGCCTCTACGCACTGAATGCCAATAGCACCGCATGTGTTGGCTCTAGAAGGAGCACGAAGGAAGGATATCCTTCTGAATAAACGTTTACAGAAAGTATCTTCTGGGAACTGAAATAAGGAATCCTCACACCATGGCTATCTGCCTCACATGTAACTTCCCGGCGTCATGTTTAATACTGAGAGTGCAGTCCCACCATTTTCCAATGATGACAGTTACGATTACTAGAATACCCCATGAAGTGTGTAAAGTATACAAGATGTGAAAATTGTGATGTATATCCTTTCACAAGTAGTGAAAATGGATTTCAATCAACTTACCTTGTAGGTGAGAAACTCATCTTGTAGATGAGAAAACCAGGGCTCAGGGGTTCGAGTAAACCCAATGTCCTACACCGGAAGAGGCCAGGGTCAAGTCTAAGGATTCTAACCCCCAGGCCAACTTCCTTCACATCCCCTCAAAAAACCCCCAGCAGAAAGTTCAGGTCAGGGGAAAGAACTCGCAAGTCCCTGAGCTGTAGAACAATCATCATGCTCACATTCCCAAAGGCAGCTGGTACTTACCAGCAGAAAGCTGGGCTGCTGCAGGTGAGGGAATGCCATGGCAGCCTCCTGGGGGCCGCTGACAACGGCCGTCTTAGGAAACCACTGTGAGAAAACAAAGGCGACATCTCAACATCTGCCACACAACAGATTATATTGCTTTACAATGCCCAGGGGAGTATTTGTATAACTCAATACACTCTGCACTGCCAAATTCCATGTTTTATAGAAATGCCGGGTCCACAATGGCCAGCTTCAGAGCCAAGTGTGCAGTGGCGAATCCTTGGTAACGCTTGTACAGCACTTGCTAGGTGCCTAGAAGGGTGCCTTAGAAGCTAGCCTGCTTCTAAGGACCCTCCGTATATTTCCCCGTTTAATCCTCAGGGGTAGGCGGAATTTTAAAGACAGCCCTCCAAGATTCCTATCCTTGGGTATTCAATCAAACGCTCATCTAGGTATTATGAAGGAATTTTGCAGATATGACTGAAGTCTCAAGGGGGCGGACCATAAGATAAGAGCAGTTCCAGCTGCCGGCCAGGAAGGAAATGGGGACCTTAGTTCTACAGCCCGAAGGAACTGGATTCTGCCAGCAACTTGAATAAACTTGGAAAAAGATTCTTTCCGAGGGCTTCTAGGTAAGAACAAAGCCAACCAACACCTTGATTTCAGTCTTGTGATATCCTAAGCAGAGAACCCAGTGGAGCCTGCTAGACTTCTGGACTATGTAACTCTGAAATAATAAGTGGATGCAGTTTTAAGCTGCTAAGTTTGTTAAGGAAGCATAGAAAACGTATATCCTCACAACAATCCTGTGAGGTCAATACAGATAAAAAGAAGTGGAAGCAGAGAGGAGACAATCACTTGCCCTCACTTAGCTGGTGAATGGCAGAGCCAAGATTCTAATACACAGACCTCCGAACACATCTTCCAGAGAGACAGGTATGTCACCTGTGCTCTATGAGAATGAATGGAATGAATGGAGGGGATGAGCAAGCTCAGCTGAGAGAGCTTTTGAACAAGCCATCAGAAAATCAGGAGCAACTCTCTAGATTCCTATCTCTCTGTCCACCCAGGTCAGAAACTGAAAATAGCCAGATGTGGACTGAACAGAAAGGGAGCCTGCCTAGTCCCACTGACGATGGTCTTCCTGGCACAGCTCTGCCCATAGCATGAGTAAGAGTGTTGAGGTGGCAAACAGAAGTGTATGTGGATGAGGAAAGACTAGGCGCAAGGAAGCTGTGAGGCAGTGGAGGAGTTGAGAGGAGATGTGAATCTCTGCCTCTTGACAATAGAAACACCTCCAGGGTTTTTTCAATTCTCTGCATGACACTGGCTATCAAACTCAGTTTTAAGGAATACCTCAAAGGCCTCAGTCCTGAACCAAGAGAACACTGTGATTAAAATGACCAAAGCAAAATAATCAAAGCAGCATAAAATCCTGGCCTGTTTGCAAAGGGCAAAGCTTTGGAGATGATGAGGTGGAAGTACCTCCTTGTTCAGAGGAAGCCTGCCCTGGCATCAGCTCAAGGACTGAGGCCCAGAGGTGCCAAACCGAGGAGTCTTTCCGAGAGAGGGCAGTGTCTCCTAACGCCCTGTTCTCTAACCCTACCCCAGCCAGGCTCCTCCATCACACCCTTCTCCACTGTGTACCAAGTGTTCCCTTCATCTGCCACTTTCCAGCCACTTTCTTCAGTGGCTGCTTCGGATCGTTTTTGAGGTTTCTTCTCAGAGTGGCAACGCCAATCACGCCAAGCAAATCACACTACTGCCAAGGCCTCCCTCTGGCTGCGCTCTGAGAAGCAGAGGATGCTCCCATTTGCTGCTCACAACTGCCCTGTGAAGTGAGCATCGGGATCTCCATATTACAGATGAAGAAACTGAGGCTCAGGAAGGTCGGCCCACACAGGGAAGAAGAGCCGGGTGAGAATCCACACCCGGCTCTTCCTCCCACACAGCTTGTTGAGCCTAAGGCTCAACTTCAACTCGAATCTCTCCTTCCGCCAACTCGTTCAACGAACGTAAACCGGGCACCCACCAGGACGGGGTGTGCGAGATGCGCGAGAAGGTGGCATGAGGGCGCAGCCCAGGAAGATGGCAATGAGGGCGCAGCCGGGCCCTTGGTTTCCCAGCCGGCCGGCCAGAGAAGGAACACAGACACCAACGTCCGGCTCGAGGCCTGCGGCTCGTGCAGGAACGGAGATGGCTTCGGCGGAGGTTCGGGGGGACATGAGACCGTCCCGCACGCGGCTCCCACCACTCACCTGTGGGACCCATGAAGTCACTCGCCTAAGGGACGAAGACCGCCATTCGGCTACCCGGCACCGAAATGTCGTCATCAAGCTGCGCCTGGCGTCACGCCTCCCCTGGCCTGGCGGGAAACACACCACCAACTCGGCCGGCAGTTATCTCAAAAGGCGCGTGCGCAAAGTGAAGGCCGGCCAGGTTTATGGGTTACATCTCTGAAGGCGCGTGCGCAGTGGGGGCAGCAGCGTCCCTTAACCCTGAGTTCTCGGACTGTAGGAGCTGTAAGAAGAGCGCGTGCGCGTAAAGAGAAGCTGTTTATTATGGTCCTGGAGGCGCGCCCCCTAATGGGGAACGGGCACAGAATAATTGTACGCTGCAATGACGATCTTTTGACAGGCTTTTATTGAGCGCCTACTATATGCCAGGCACTGCGCTGGGGCTGCTGCCCAAGTGAGAATGACCAATGCAGTCTGACCCTGATCGCCCAGAAACGTGTCTCTGCCGTCCGCCTCGGTATCCCCCAGGCCTAACACATCTCCCTATTGTGGATCACTGAGTGCAACCGTCAGGAAAGAATTCTTGAGACTCTTGGTGCAACTTAGTAAGTTCATTGAAGTAGCACAGGGAAGGACCTGTAGGCAGAAACTGCTGCACTTTTGCTGTATGAAGATGGTGGTTATATGCTTAGTGTTCAAAAGGCGGAGAAGCCGTGCAGGGAGTATTGGATCATAAATGTCTTCTCGGAATTTCTAGTCCTAAAGCTATTTTCGCAAGATTTCTCTGGTGCTTATCATTCAGCTCGATATTAACTGGCAGTCATGAGACCCTTTAAGAATGTAGCAGCCAGTACTTATTGATCCTTATCAAAACTATGCAGGTTATAGGTCAGCCTTCGGGGCTAAAGATGAACATTTTTCTGCTTTTATCACGTCTCATGCCGCAGGTAAATGCGGACCAAAAGGCGGAGACGAGACAAACCGGTCCCTGCCCTCTGCCGCGCGGCAGGGAGAGGAAGTGCCGGCGGGGCCAGTAGAGGGCGCTGTGGGAGCGGCGGAGGGGCGCGGCGGAGGCGGGGGCAGAGGGGCGAGCGCGGCGCTCACCTCGCTGGGAGGGTACATGGCGGCGCCGGGCGCAGGGCCCGGGCCGGGAGCGCCCCCGGGGCTGGAGGCGGCCTTGCAGAAGCTCGCGCTGCGGCGGAAGAAGGTGCTGAGCGCCGAGGAGATGGAACTGTACGAGCTGGCGCAGGCGGCGGGTGGCGCCATTGACCCCGACGTGTTCAAGTGAGCGCGCGCGGGTGGGAGTGCGCGCTCGTCCTACCCCCAGACGCCCCTGCTCTCCCGCTCCCCTGCCCCGGCCTTTGGTCTGGGGGAGCCCTCCCGCCCTTTTCGGACCCCTTTGGGCGCCCAGAGTAGAGTTGGGGTCCTGAGGGAGGTGGCCCTCCTAGGCCCGGGCAAGGAGGGCTCACTGCCCACCGCCTGTGTTCTCTCCAGGATCCTGGTGGACCTGCTGAAGCTGAACGTGGCGCCCCTCGCCGTCTTCCAGATGCTCAAGTCCATGTGTGCTGGCCAGAGGCTGGTGGGCGAGGCCCAGGACCCCGCAGCCGTGTCTCTGCCCACATCGAGCGTGCCAGAGACCCGAGGTCAGAGCTGGGCCCGGTGCGCCCTGCCCCTGTGGCTCAGGCGGTGGGTGGCAGGGGAGGGAAGTGGGCAGCGCCAGGCACAACGCAGGCTTGGCCCTGAGTGGCCCGGTTCTACTGTGGGTCTTCTCCCCGGACCCGCAGGGACCATCCAAGGGCTCCCCTCTTGGTTTCCAGTCCCCAGCTTTGGCTTCGTTGCTACCCTTGAGAGTGCACATGTGCAAGTCCAGATCAGGCGGATGCAAAATGGGTGTCCAGGGTGGCCCAAGTAGGCTAGGCCTCATCTAGGATTCTGCCTACCTCCTTGGGTAGGAGTGCTTTCATTCCACAAAGACAGGAACCAGGTGGTTTTGGTTCCTGTTCTCACAGTGTGTACAGCGTCCAGGAAAGTGCTCAGGGAGTGGGCCAGGCAGAGGCCCTCCTGCCCCCTCTTCGTCTGTACCCGACCGGGGTCCAGGTGCTGCTCAGGAACATAGCCAGCCGAGCTTCCTTCCTCAGATGGCAGGACAGGGGTCAGTGTGGCAGCCCCGGGCTACCCTAGACACACGGGATGCAGAGGCCTGAGTGGGCACAGCACTGGGCTCAAGTTTCAGGGGCCTCCTCACTCTTGAGAGTCACGACTGGGGGATAAGCAGGCGCTGCTATAAGGGTGTCCAGTAGAGCTCCAACTGCGGCCTCCTGGTGTGTCGCATCTGCTCCCAATTTCAGAAACGCTCTGAATGCTTGGCCAGAAGCGCTCAGGCACTCACAGACATCCTGAGAAGGGGCTGGTGTTGGGGTTGGGTGCAGGCTGGGCCCCCGTGGGTGGGAGTGCCAGGGCCCTGGGTACCCACGCCCCCTGTCCTGAGAGGCCCTGGGCACTGGAGCGCAGGCTTCCTAACTGATCCACGCTCTATCTACTCTCTTTGTGTCTCTCTCTGACCTCCAGAGGCCTCCTTTCTCTCTGCCAAGAACTGTAGTCCCCCTGCAAGGCCCTCCTTTTCCTCGGCCCCGCGGCCTGCGGCCTCTCCGGTTCTGCTCCACGGCCCAGCTGCCACGCACTCGCCTCTCTCTCCAGGGCCCCCCGGTTCCCTCCGGTTCTCTTGCTGCCTGTTCTCTCCTTTCGCAGGTTGCGTTTATTGGTTTATCTCTGGGGGTTGGTGCTCTTTCTTGTTTCTGTGGAAACTGCTGTGGCCCCAGAAAGTCAGAGCAGCTTCGAGATGAGCTGCAAGGGCAGGACCTTATGGGTCATTCCTGCCACACAGCTTAGAGGTCAGGACACGATTTCATGGCTCAGTTTATTAGACAACCTGCAGTTCTTCTAGAATGGGACCAACACCCTCTGCTCCTCAGAGGCCAGCTCTGCTAGGTGAGACTTGTACTCTGTGGAGGTGCCCTCACCCCAGAAGAGGACAATAGGCAGAGGGACAGGAGAGCCTTTACTTTGATGTTGAGAATAAAGCCTTAGGTGTGAGATATGCCTTCGCCCTTAAATGCTGTCACCCACCTGGACAGGTAGCCTAGAGGATAAGCTGTGATTACCCTTTCCTGCCTGCTTCCTGAACCAAGGGTACCTTCCAGGGATTGCCACGTGTGATGAGGCTGGAGCCCCAGAACCAGCTGGGTGTGTGAGGGCCTGAGATCCCACAGGTGCCCTGGCTGTCCTCTCCATGTCCCTCCCCACCATCACCTACCTCGCTGTTCTGGGTGCCACCTGGAGCTCAGGCCGGCCGGGTGGGGGAGGGCCAAGGGACAGGTCAGGGCAGAGGTGGGTAGACTACAAGGCTGAATTGAGGAATCAATGGGCAGGAGAGAGAAACTGGGAACAGCCCTCCTCATTTGAGGGGGCGTTGCCGCTTGCTCACCCAGTGACTGGGTACCCAGCTGGCTTCAGGGCTGAGGACTCAGGGGCACTCTGAGATGGACACATCCTCCTTCCAGGGAGGGAGATGGCTAGATCAATCAGTGGTGACAGAGACGGGAGGTAGCCAGTGTAGCCGGCCTTGCTGGGGCAGCAAGTGTTAAGTGGACTCAGAGTCCTGTTGCCCTGCAGCCCTTTGAGGTAGAGGGAGTGGGGAGGGCTCCAGCCAGAGATGCAGGCCTAGGCCCCTGGTGGGAGCAGACCCAAGTTTGGAGGGGGGAAAGGGGTGGGGGAGGGTAGAGAGTCAAGAGGAAATGTGGGTTTGGCGCTGGGAGCGCTGGCATAGAGGGGCTTTGAGGGAGGTGGGGAGGAAGCCCCAAGCACAGGGATAGAAGTGGCATGGAGTGCTGGGCCCCGTGAGGTTTTCTCAAGTGCTTAGGCCTTGGGTCTCCTGGGTTGGGCAGCCAGCAACCAGGATATGAGGACATGGACACCCTGGGGAGATGCCCAGTGAGGGTAGAGGGCAGCCTGGAAAGAGGCTTTGGTGGGGAGGCACTGAAGGGGAGCGGGGCACAGGAGCAGGGCACGTGAGGGCCCGTGCCAGGAGTGTGCGGTGGCCAAGAGACAGAGGCTGTCAGAGACCAAGAGCTCTGAGGCCACGTGTGCGGAATCTGTCCACACAGAACTTGGGCGGAGTCTAGGATGGAGAAAACAAGGAGAGTTGTCAGAGTGATCAGCTGGGGGACTGTGGTAGTACTAGGATTGTGATGGGGGCTTGGGGTTGTTGGGGCTAACTGGCCTTAGGTTTCCCATGGAATTGGGGTGTGGAGCTGCTGCAGACCAAGGGCTGGACCCCCCCACCCCACACTCAGGAGTTTGATCCGGTAAGCTGCAGCAGGCACAGCGGGTCATCTGGGTTCCTGTCCCCTGGCCATCCAGGTGGCTTGTGGGGACTGTCAGTGATAAGCTCACTCATTTCTGCCTTTACTAGGCAGAAGATGGAGAAACAGAAGACCCTAAGAGCACAGAGGGGGTAAATGCTTGTCTTGGTAGGGGTGTGGTCACTGAGGAAAAATAAAATTCAGTTGAGTGTTCTCTGTTGAAGTTTAGGGAAACTGCATACCTTTTTTTTTAAGATTTTGTTTATTTGAGAGAGAGAGAGAGCATGAGCGTGGGGGGGCGTGGTGCAGAGGGAGAAGCCGACTCCCCACCCAGCAGGGAGCCCGATGCGGGACTTGATCCCAGGACTCTGGGATCATGACCCTAGCCAAAGGCAGACGCTTAACCAACTGAGCCACTCAGGCCCCCGGGAAACTGTATACTTTAAAAAGATGTTCCTCCAGAACATGTAAGATGAAGTTTGGTGTGCAGAAGCTGTGAGCCTGACACAGAGCTGCGTTGTCCAATATGGAAGCCATGGGCCCCCCAGGGCTGGTGCAGCTGAGACTCACTGCAAGGTTAAGTACGCATCAGATGGCCAGATGCCAAAGAACTGGCACAAAAAGAGAATACCTCACGAGTAATTTTTATACTGATTACATGTTGAAATGATAATGTTGCACATTTGGGCTAATTAAAATACATTATTTAAGTTTCCTGTTTCTTTTTACTTTTTAATGTGGCTACTAGAAAATGAGTGACACATGTGGCTCACATCGTATTTCTTTTTTTTTTTCACATCATATTTCTATTGGACAGCGCTGCTCAAGAACAATTACAGCGACACTTTGCCCGAAACACTGAGTCAGGGCTGTATGTACACATGCAGGAGGGGTCACACCTCCCAAGAAGCATAGGCTACAGTAAGGGTTAAAGATGCATGTGTGCATGTCCACGGTGCACATGAGTCCTTGTCGTTACGTCTGTATGTGTTCCGGAAGCACTGAATAAGCCCCTCCTGTGTACTCAGCCAGAAAGGGCAGCAGGACTGGCTGGTGGGTGTAGACCTGCCCGTGGTAGCAGTGATGGACGGTCCTGGCCGCTCACTCATCCTGGCCACCAACCTTGCCAGCCAGCCTTGAGGATATCGGGGTGCCTGCTGTGCTGCCTCAACCCCCTGTTCTTTTCCTTCCTCACACAACATGCATCTGGTATGCACTCATGGTCACTAATATTTGGCCTCAGCAGCCCCACAGCCCATTTGAGCACTAGGGAGCACTGGCACCATGAAGGAGGAAGGCTGCTCCTGGGCACCATAGGCAGGATGGGAGCAGCAACCCGCACTCAGGCTTTCTGTCAACCCTTGATCCCCCCAGCTCTGCCGGCAGGGCTCGCGGGGATGGGGAGTCAGGATCACACGGGCCACACCAGAGGTAGATGGCACAGTAGGTCCCACTGGGGTCGGCCAGCTCCCCAGCTGTAGGGTGTGTGTTTCAGGTTGCACTTGGGGTTTTGTTTCGGGGCGGGGAAGGGGAAACAGACTTTTTAACCTTCAGTGGTCATTGTCTTCAACTGTTTGAGGGCCGCTCAGGTATTGGGCCTGGGGGCATATCACCCCTCCCATCTTTGGCTCAGCTCCATCCTCCATTCCCTCTGACCCTAATTACCCCACACAGGGACCTGGGGCAGATAGGACCAGCTCCAGAAAGTCTTGCAGGGCCCAGGGGCGCATGGCTGAGCCAGGCTTAACAGAGCAGGTCTGACCACTGACAGGCCCTGCACACCATTCTCCTGAGTCCAGAATGTCACTCTCCTCAACCTCCCCAGCTCTGCATAAAATGAGGCCTGCCTGAGTCTCCCCACTAACTGAGAGCACATGATTCCTGAAGGTTCTAAGAATTGCACAGAGCTGGATAAATGGTCTACTTTCATTGTTAGATGGTGCTCTTAATGCTTTTTATGGCTCAAAGTTACATTGGTATCTTATTTCCAGGGATTATCAGCCTCATCAAGGTTAAAGATGAACATTATTTGCTGTTTTCTCCTTTTCTCTCATCCTTGAGTTTCCGGAAGGGCCCTGGTCACTATACTGAGAGGGAGAGGAAATTCCAGTGCGTGGCACGCTGAAGAAAAGCTCCATTCAGACTCAGGCCCACATCTGAGATCCACCCTGCCATTTGCTGGGGGTGAGCTGTACTTGCAAGTCCTTCAGAAGTGCCCTGAGCTGAGTTTGCGGGGCACCTAAGTATCCCGGATTAGGCCAGGTGCTACAGATGATTCTGTCAGCCTGGCCCAGCCTGGAGAGGGACATGGCCTCAGAGTGGGCAAGAGCATGTTGGGAGCTGCAAGGCGGTGGGGCGCATGCACTCGTAGGAGACAGGATCCTTGCCCACTGACCAGTCAGTGGGGACCAGAATATCAGCATTGGTAACAGGAAAAAGGAAATGTGTGGTGACAGCTCTCTACTTTGTATCTGTCTTTTCCATGAGTCACTGGCAGGCTGAGTTGGCCCAGCTTCACCCCACCACATGTCCTCCGCCCTGGGTAACCTGTTATTACATCTTTGTTGAATCAACTGTACGCAAGCACTTGAGTGTGAAGCCCAGGGTAGCAAAGCAAGGGAAAATCTGAGCTGTCAGAATTTCAAGTGTGCCACTGCGTCACCCTTTCCAGCCCACTGGGCAGCAGAGACCCCCTGTTCTCTGGAGAGGAGCTGTTCAGAAATGCTCTGTAGGAGGTCTGTCCTAGCTCTGCAGGAATCCTGGGGAGAATGTAGTTGTATCAGGGGGCCTGGACAGCAAGTCTGATGCCCTGGAGGAGCCAGGGTCTGCAGTATTGCAAATGCAGGTGCCTCCCCTTGTTCAAGATGACAGATGGGAAAACAGGAATGACTTAACATGCCCCCCAAGAAACCTCATGGTGTCTTTTCTCCAAAAACCTACAAGTCCCCAGTGCAGGCTATTTGACTACTAACAGACATTGAGGTTAAGGGTCAAACACGGGACACATACCCTGGTCAGAGCCTGCAGGGTGGACTCTGCCAGGCTGGAGAAGAGCCCTGGCTGAGGGAGGCCCAATGGGGAGGGACTGTGACCCAGTGGGTGAGTCTGCTCCCTGAGTATACGTTTTGTCCACTGTGGTGTCCTGTCAGTCTTATGAATGCTGTCAACACCCTGAGGCCAGGGAAGCCATTCCTTTAAAATAAAGCTCTGGCCTAGGTGTGGTTGCAGATTTTCCTGTCTTCACAGAAAGAGGGTAAGGTAAGTAACTTACAAGTCAAGGGACATCTGCACCAGTGGTCTCCATCTGAATGTGACTACCTGTGGTCAGGGCAAGTCTCGTTGAGCACTCAAGCCTTGGCAGAAGCCCAATCACAGGATCCGGAAGCTGAACTTGAGGGCAAGAGGCTTGACAGGTGGGTAGGGCAACGCCTGTGAAGGAGTTTCCGAGACCCAAATCCAAAAGCCTGACTTCCGTTCTGATGGTTGTGCCTCCTGCACCATGAGTGCACGCAGCTCCGCTGTGGGCAGTCTGGAGCGGGGCATGCTGGGGGAGGCGGCAGGTAGCAGCCCAGCTGGTGAGCCCTCCTGCACTGCTGGTGGTCGGCCGGGTCCTTTCCCTCTCCAGGGCAGGAGTCAACCAGCTGAGCTCACCTTTCCCGAAATGGGCCTTGCGGACTTTCCCCATTGCTCCTCGCACTGCTTCTGTCCTAGGACCCATGCTTGAGGGCCTCCTGACTCGGCCCAGGACTTCTCTTGGATGTGCCATCTCCAGGCAGTCCTCAGCCTCAGGGCTCAGGGCTGACAGGGGGTTCCTGGCTGAAAAGCTCGGACAGAGATGTGCTAGACGTAATGTGCAAGGAACACAAATTAGTCGACGTGCCGACTGTGGAGTCTGCCCTGGTTCCTAATGGTTGTGTTCTGTGTCTGCTCAGGGAGAAACAAAGGCAGCACGGCTCTGAGTGGAGGCCCAGCACTGGCAGAGCGCGGTGGCCGGGAAGGATCCAGCCAAAGGATGCCCCGACAACCCAGTGCCACCAGGCTGCCCAAGGGGGGCGGGCCGGGGAAGAGCCCCACTCGGAGCAGCACCTGAGATGGGCAGACTTCTCACACCATCCAGCTCTGGGCTTCGCCAGTCCCCTAGCAGAGGCTACCTGAGCTTTCCCCCAGTTGGTAATAAAGCTTTGTGAAAAACCAAGGGTCCATCCAAGCTGTTTTCTATCACCTTTTGAATATATTAAGACACAAAGATTTAGAATCTGTTCTGCCTGGTGGGCCTGGCTGTGCTACAGCTGAACTGACTGACTTAAACCAGTGATTGCACCCTCCTGTACCTTATTTTCAGGTTGGAGAGAAAATATCTGTACAGTGGCCCTTGAACGACACAAGGGTTAGGGGCACCAACCCCCTGCATAGTTGAAAATCTGAGTATAACTTCTGAATCCCCAAAGCTTACCTACTAGTAGCCTACTGTTAACAGGAAGCCTTACCAATAATATAAAGCCGATTAGTACATACTTCGTATATGTATTACAGACTGTATTTCTTACCATAACAGGAAGCTAAAGAAAGGAAAATACATTTACACTACCATGCTGTAAAAAATCTATACAATTGACCCCGTACCATTCAAACTCCTGTTGTTCAAGGGTCAACTGTATTCCTAGATCTTCTATAAATGGGCGTCAATGTGTTTTGCTAAAGGGAAAGGTACAGTGCTTTTGCCGAGACTGTTCCTAGGGTGCTCAGCTGTAAGCGCCTGAGTATGGAGGGGGGATGCTGTCATATAGGGTACGTGCACAGCGAAGTCAAAGATGAACTGTGTTGTAACCTAGAGCTCACCCTGTGGGCTGTGAATGCCATGCAAAATCCAGTAAGATCTTTCCCCCCTAAAAATGTCCTCACTCGTGGCGCCTGGGTGGCTCAGTCGGTTAAGCGTCTGCCTTCGGCTCGGGTCGTGATCCCAGGGTCCTGGGATCGGGCCCCGCGTCGGGCTCCCTGCTCAGCGGGAAGCCTGCTTCTCCCTCTCCCACTCCCCCTGCTTATGTTCCCTCTCTCGCTGTGTCTCTGTCAAATAAATAAATAAAATCTTTAAAAAAAAAAATGTCCTCACCCTACACGTGACCCACAGTGTTAGGGACTTTGTCAACAGCCCCCTTCCATGGACCTCAGATGTTCAAACTTCGTTCCAAACTCTGACCATGTGCCATTAACAGAGAAGCCTGAAAAATGACAAACACAACTGAAAATCTAACTCCATTTTCCTAGAATCTAGGAAATCTTTGTGCTTTGAAACCTCGATTTGGAGGGTTTCCCCAGGTCATGTCACATCAACAGTGGCTCCTTACAGATGTAAGTAGGGCTGCACCGCACTCCTACAGTGCAGCCCGGGACAGCCTTCCACGAGGCCCAGCAGGCCTTGGGGTCCTACCCATCCCTGCCGGCAGAGATGTGTGTCCCGTTGTGCATCACATAGACAGACGCTTTTAGAGAAACTTTAATTGTAAACAACTGGAAACAAGATGTGCTGCAGGGTGGCAGGAGGGGGTGGGGGGAGGAGAACCCCTGCCAGCCCCACTCCCATTCAGTATTCTTCCCCTTCTTCGGCCTCTGCTTCCACGGAATCCACACCCACCTCTTCATAATCTTTCTCCAGAGCTGCCAGGTCCTCCCGGGCCTCAGAGAACTCCCCTTCCTCCATGCCTTCCCCCACGTACCAGTGCACAAAGGCCCGCTTTGCGTACATGAGGTCAAACTTATGGTCCAGGCGGGCCCAGGCCTCGGCAATGGCAGTAGTGTTGCTCAGCATGCACACAGCCCGCTGCACCTTGGCCAGGTCACCCCCGGGGACGACGGTGGGGGGCTGGTAGTTGATGCCCACCTGCGAGAGAAGGGGAAGAAAAGAAAACAGTCTGTGAAGCTTCAGTCAAACCCAGAAATGGTGGCTGCTTTCATGGAAACAGAAGACATGTAGGTGCCTTCTTCGTGCCAGGCGAGGTGTCAGGTGAGTAAGCTGCTGGTTTGTAGACAAGGACAATGGGGAAAAAGGAGCCCTGGAGCCGGCCAGCCTGGCTCGGGCCCAAGCTGCCGGAAGGGCTGTGTCCCAGCACCTGAGCCCTGTGAGGTGCTCAGGTAACAGGACTGTTTCTTCTTTTTTTTTTTTTTTTTTTTTTTTTTTAAAGATTTTATTTATTTGAGAGAGAGAGAATGAGAGAGAAAGAACACATGAGAGGGGATAGGGTCAGAGGGCGAAGCAGACTCCCTGCCAAGCAGGGAGCCCGATGCGGGACTCGATCCAGGGACTCCAGGATCATGACCTGAGCCGAAGGCAGTCGCTTAACCAACTGAGCCACCCAGGCGCCCCAGGACTGTTTCTTCTAAAAAGGGATACTACTGGAATAAAAGGCACTTAAAGTTAATCCTAAAAATAAATAAATAATAAAATAAATAGACAGATGATAGATACATAGATATATAGATAGATAGATACTACTTTCTATTCTTCAGATATTATTTTCTCCATAGGCTTCCACAGTTGGGGATTCATTTCTGTAGCTGAAACCTCTTCCACTCAAGTCAGAGCACTATGGTTTTATCACGAGGGGAGATCATACCCCCGACTCCCATCGAGTGAGCCAGTCTGTGCATCACAGGATGACAGGAACGCTGTCAGAGGTCCGAAGACTGTTGCTACTGCTGCAACAGGAGATGGCCTATTTGTGTGCTAAGTAGGAGAATGGGGGTGATATTCAAGGGCTGGGACCAAAGGGGAGGCATTCTAGAATAGTTTCCAAACCAGGGGACAATGTGACCAGAGATTTGGGCAGCAATACATAGGGTCAATTAGAACTGGGCTCAGCAAACTTTGTCTATAAAGGGCAAGACAGCACATATCCGAGGCTGGGCAGGCCACATGGTCTCGGTCACAATTACTAATTCTGTCTTTGTAGCACAAAAGCAGCCACAATGACACACCAATTAACAGGTGTGGCTGTGTTCACACAAAATTTTATTTACAAAACTAGGTGGCTGGTCTGCCAACCGTGCTGACCCCTGAACCCAGAGTAGAAAGTGCTGGTTAAGGACCCAGTGCAGCGGGCGCCTGGGTGGCTCAGTTGGTTAAGCCACTGCCTTCGGCTCAGGTCATGATCCTGGAGTCCCGGGATCGAGTCCCGCATCGGGCTCCCTGCTCAGCGGGGAGTCTGCTTCTCCCTCTGACCCTCCCCCTTCTCATGCTCTCTCTCTCTATCTCATTCTCTCTCTCAAATAAATAAATAAGATCTTTAAAAAAAAAAAAAAAAGGACCCAGTGCAGCAAGCCCACCAGAAGCGGTGAGTTCTGAGCCAACAGAGACGGCATGAAAAGCAAGGCAGAGAGAAGCCCATTTTCCCAGATGGAAAGCATTGATAGGGTTTAGTATTCAAGTACTGGACAAAGCTGCAAAGCGACAGCAAGTTTCCTACCCTGTATCGAATGGAAGGCTGGTATAAACTATGATGGAGGCAAACTCAGGCCAAAATCGTTGAGCTTACCAAATGAGAAATAAATATGTTGCCATTTTATCCCAAAAATATTCATGAAAGTTTTTCTTTAAATCAAACACTGCATGGAACATTTAAATTGGGTTTAATTTCTAAATGCCTGTGGAATAAAGTGGGTTTTAGTGACAGCAATGTTTATAATAATGCCCCAATTTCATATATCCACATAAATTGTCAAAATGCTTTGAAAATTTCTACATTTCTAAATCCAAACTACATTTCCCCACACTAATTCACCACCCAAAAGAAGGAACAAAAATCATTCCAAAAATTTCCTGTCAAAAAAAAAATTCTCACCACAGATATATAGTGTGATTCCTCAGGAAGGAAGTTCAAAAGGCACCAATGAATAAATTATCACTCTGGCTCCCTAATTTATAACCAAGGGGCTGGCTGCCAAGAAATGGAGGTATTCTCCACAAAGGGCATTCTGTGCTTGGTCTGCTGCTGCTGACAGGTAAAACCACACCACATTACCCAGTCCTACCTTAAATCCAGTCGGGCACCAATCCACAAACTGGATGGTGCGCTTGGTCTTGATGGTGGCGATGGCCGCGTTGACATCTTTTGGGACCACGTCCCCCCTGTACAACATGCAGCAGGCCATGTACTTGCCGTGCCGAGGGTCACACTTGACCATCTGGTTGGCCGGCTCGAAGCAGGCATTGGTGATCTCGGCCACGGACAGCTGCTCGTGGTAAGCCTTCTCGGCAGAGATGACCGGGGCGTACGTGGCCAGGGGAAAGTGGATGCGGGGGTACGGGACCAGGTTGGTCTGGAATTCCGTCAAGTCCACGTTCAGGGCCCCATCGAATCGCAGGGAGGCCGTGATGGAGGACACGATCTGCCCGATCAGACGATTGAGGTTGGTGTACGTGGGCCGCTCGATATCCAGGTTGCGCCGACATATGTCGTAGATGGCTTCGTTGTCCACCATGAAGGCACAGTCGGAATGCTCCAGGGTCGTGTGGGTGGTCAGGATGGAGTTGTAGGGCTCCACCACGGCCGTGGACACCTGGGGGGCTGGGTAAATGGCAAATTCCAGCTTGGACTTCTTGCCGTAGTCCACCGACAGCCGCTCCATGAGCAGAGACGCGAAGCCAGAGCCGGTGCCGCCCCCGAAACTGTGGAAGATGAGGAAGCCCTGCAGCCCCGTGCACAGATCCGCCTGAGAGAAAGCACAGACCGTGAGTCAGTGCCTGCAGAAGTCACACCGCCGACCTCCAGCGAGCCACGGTCACTCCTCTTTTCCTCTGCAGGACGCTACGCGTTCGAATCGGCCGCAGCGCACACACGTGACACTCAGAAGCAAAGCAAGGCAGACGTGAAGGTGGGTGGACGACGGATGCACTGAAGCCACTCGTGAAGGAAGACGTGGACTCAAGATTCTGGCCTGGGGTTTGGCCAAAATGACCTCCCGGTCCCCATCCCCGCCACCCTCCCGTCCAGGGCAGCGTCCACAGGAAGCCCTCTCGGCGCCCCCTTACCAGTTTCCGGATCCGGTCCAGGACCAGGTCGACGATCTCCTTGCCGATGGTATAATGGCCTCTGGCATAATTATTGGCTGCGTCCTCCTTCCCGGTGATCAGCTGCTCTGGGTGGAAGAGCTGCCTGTAGGTCCCCGTGCGCACTTCATCTACAAAGAGGACGCGTGGGCCGCGGGTCTTTAAGGCCTGTTGTTAACTCACCGACGGGGAGGGATTCGGGGACCCTTCGGGGATCTACCACGCACGGGCTGTGCCTTGGGGGTCGGCAGCATCGGCGTCTCACAGGAAACGTCTCTGTGTGACATGCAGACCACAACTGCGGTCTGTGGCTCTAGCAGGGCAAGTCCACTGGAGGTACAAAGTCCAATCTGACTGGTTCCCAAAGAAGGGAAAAAGCTCACACCCGCACACACGTGATTATTTCTTCCCATCTGTAGCTACACACAAGGAGTGTGACTAAAAAGCCCTGACATACTAGACAGTCACCAGGTCAGCATGACATCTGCCAGGCAGTCCCGTCAGGGCACCCTAGGTGGCCTGCGGCTCACACGCTTCAGGCTGACGTTCTGTCTTCTCCCGGGTGGCCCCTGAAAGGTGCCCT
Source organism: Halichoerus grypus (assembly GCF_964656455.1). Taxonomy (NCBI): domain Eukaryota; kingdom Metazoa; phylum Chordata; class Mammalia; order Carnivora; family Phocidae; genus Halichoerus; species Halichoerus grypus. The sequence goes on from NC_135724.1 coordinate 67,067,224, forward strand.
CTCTTGGCAGCTCTCCCTGGCCACCCCCTCAGGCTTCTCAGCTGGAGGATCCCAAGGAATGCTCTCTATTTACCTTCCGTGTCTAAGACGCAGGTCACGACTCTCGTGCACCAGCATCACCACGTCGGCAGCGTTAAGGAGGGACCCGAGACCCGGCACCGGGTCCACACAACCACCTGCCTGGGTCTGAGGCGGCCACGAGTGAATCTATTACCAGCCCCTCTTTTCTGCACATTAGGTTCTCCTAAATGAGGAGCCTCGGTGCCAAAGACACTTGAAGCACTAACCCTGTAGTTTCTCACCTAACACAGCCACAGGCATATACTTGCACGTCCCATCCTTTCTGTGGAAGGAGTCAAAGGAGCACAGGGAGGCCCTCCCACTGTCCCAGGAAAGCCGCCCAAGTGCCCCAGGACCTACCGACCACGGTGGGTTCCAGGTCCACAAACACCGCTCTGGGCACATGCTTGCCAGCCCCAGTCTCGCTGAAGAACGTGTTGAACGAGTCATCCCCACCGCCGATGGTTTTGTCACTTGGCATCTGACCATCAGGCTGAATTCCATGTTCAAGGCAGTACAGTTCCCAGCAGGCATTGCCGATCTGGACACCTGCCTGCCCCACGTGGATAGAGATGCACTCGCGCTGGGAACCAGAACATAAACGTTGAGACCTCCTTGTTTTCAAGGCAATTGACATTATATGGCATGCAAATGAGACCCAAAATCATAAGTTAGTATTTGTAAGATATTTTGTTGTCTTAAGATCTCCTCAGACATTACATCCCATGAGCTTCCATGATAATTTTATATCTGAACACTTATCTATCCAACATGGATGTACATACACTTAAACTATGAATAGCAATAGACTCACTATAAGTTAGTCTTCCAAGCCATCAGTAAGTAATGTTAAAAATTAATAGAAACAACGGCTTAGAAAATCAGACAAAATATATAAAATAAGTTTATAGCCATGGGAAACAGGCAGCACAAGACAGTGATTCAAACAATGTAGCCCTTAGCATTGTCCCGGAAGACTGCTGGGAAGTTTCCAGGCTGCAGGGGGTGGGGGGGTGGGGGAGGAAACCCAAAGCCCAGGGACCTCCCCGAGTTGAGAGAGAATTCAGTGTTCAGGGAGGCCAAAGCATATAGAAACCATGGTGCTAATAGTGGAGGGGAGAGAGTTGCACAGAAAGAACCCTGTGGACATCAGCAGAGTCCCACTTGAGTCTACAGTGGAACAGCACTCAGCACCCATGTGTGACGGACTCCTGACCTCACATTAGCCATGAAGGAAAGGCCTTCTAACTCACAAAGCACCGAAGGGAGTCCTCAGTAGTGGGGCCAAATGAGACCTACACTAAAGGCTGTTTGGAACTCACCTAAAGCTTAAAAGCAAGCCTCAAAAGGATCAAATTATTTCTAGGTATTTAATAGCATCCCAGAAGAAAGCCTAAAAATAGTTAAGGCAATACCAAAAAAAACACCCCAAAACAAAAAACAAACCCTAGCACCCAACAATTTAAAATTCATAATGTCAATCTAAACTTAACAGGTATAAACACACACACACACACACACACAGAATATATGACCATATGAAAAGAAAAAGTAATCAATACAAACTGACGAACTAGTTGATGACAGAACTAGTACATGAGAACATTAAAATAGTATTATGTATCCATATCTCAGGAAGGTAGAAGAGAAAATGAAGAGAGGTAAGAAAGACCTATATCAAACTGCTAATGATAAAAGAATGCCTGAAATGCAAAATACACTGGATGGAATTAACAGCTGATTATATATTACAGAGGAAAAGGTTGGGGGGAGGCGCCTGGGTGGCTCAGTCAGTTAAGCATTTGCCTTCGGCTCAGGTCATGATTCCAGGGTCCTGGGATCGAGCCCCGCATCGGGCTGCTCCACGGGAAGCCTGCTTCTCCCTCTCCCACTCCCCCTGCTTGTGTTCCCTCTCTCGCTCTGTCTCTCTCTGTCAAATAAATAAATAAAATCTTTAAAAAAAATGTGAGGATGACAGAAAAGTTCTAGAATAGAAGTGGTGATATTTATGGAACATATGACTATACTTAATGCAACTGAATTATACTTAAATGGTTAAAATGGTAAGCTTGGTGCCATGTGTATTTTACCACAAAAAAGGTGATACTCAGCAACATGGATGAATCTCAAAGCAACTTAGTGTATGAACGAATTCAAACAACAAAAAATGAACTCAATAATCCCATATTATAAAATTCTAGAAAATATATTTAAGAAGGTTATTAGTGGGGCAGGAGTGGCAAGAGGGAGGATTTTCAAAGGGGTAGGAGGAAACTTTTGGAGTAAGAGGAGTTCTATTATCTTTATTGAGGTGATGGTTTCATGAATTATCAATATGTTAATAAAAGTTAAACCTTAAAAAAAAAAAAAAACTAACCAAGGGAGAGCCTCTGCACTGCTAAAAGATCAGTGTTTTGAAAGACCTGGTTTTTTGTTTGTTTTTTTTAAGATTTTATTTATTTGACAGAGAGAGACATAGCAAGAGAGGGAACATAAGCAGGGGGAGTGGGAGAGGGAGAAACAGGCTTCCCGCGGAGCAGGGAGCCCAATGGGGGACTCGATCCTAGGACCCTGGGATCATGACCTGAGCCGAAGGCAGACACTTAACAACTGAGCCACCCAGGTGCCCCTGAAAGACCTGTTTTGTTTTGTTTTTTAAAGATTTTATTTATTTGACAGAGAGAGAGACAGTGAGAGAGGGAACACAAACAGGGGAAGTGGGAGAGGGAGAAGCAGGCTTCCCGCGAAGCAGGGAGCCCAATGGGGGACTTGATCCCAGGACCCTGGGATCATGACCTGAGCCGAAGGCAGACGCTTAACGACTGAGCCACCCAGGCGCCCCTGAAAGACCTGTTCTAATTCTGTCTAGATTTTACTGCATTCATAAGTTTAATCATGTAATTGGCAGTTGTCTAAATTAAAAACTTTACAGAAATACTAACTGGTAAATAATTATAATACAATAGATTTGATTGAGTTAAAAATACATAAATGTTAAACCTTGTCAAATTATACAATTTATTTTTACTTTATGACAGTGATAGCTCAATAAAACTAAAAAAAAAAGAGGCAAAATAAAGACTTTGTCAGACATTCAAAAACTGAGGGAATTAATAATCAGCAGATCACTACTACAAGAAATGTTGAAAGAATTACACCAGGCAGAAGGAAAACACTAGACGGAACACTGGAACTACACAAAGCAATGAAGAATACCAAAACTGCTAAACATGTGGGCAAACATAAAAGACTTTTTATTGTATTTTAAAAATATAATTGAAGGTTAAAGCAAAAACAATGATTTACTGTGGGGTTTATAGCTCGTATAAAATTAAAACACGACCAACAGTAGCACAGAGGCCAAGGAGGAGAAATGGAAGTATACTGCTGGGACATGGTATAATATCACCTGAGAGCAGACTGTGACTGACTGAAGATGTGCTCTATAATCCCCAGAGTAACCACAAAAAAATAAAACGAAGTGGTATAGCCACAAAGCTAATAAAAAAAGATAAAATGGAATCATAAAAATAATCCAAAAGAGGAAAAAGGGAACAAACAGGAGATAAACAGAAAACAAATAGCAACCTGGTAGATTTAAACCCAACCATACCAATAATCACATTAAACATCATTAAAAATTAAATGAAAATATCTAATTAACAGGCAGATTGTCAGAGAAAAAGCAAGACCTAACTATAAGCTAACTACAAGAAGCCCAGAGACAGGTTCAAAAGTAAAGGATGGAAAATGATATACCACGCTAAGGCTAAACCAAAGGCAAGCTGGAGTGGCCAGATGAACAGTATGGTTTTGATTTCATTTTATTTTCTCCTGACACTGGCTTGCTGTTAGCATACAGACTGACCTTGGTCTAGCAGAAGGGAGTTGGAATGGATGGGATGGGCCCATCAGGTGTTCCTCCAAGCAGGTTTAGAGGAAACACCACCCTGGATGAGGCAGGGCAGAAGGGCTGGGAGGAGTGCACCAGCACACGGCAGGGCAGTGACGTCACTTGGGCACATAGGGACAAGGTGGTGAGCCTGGAGCCTCCCACTCCGCCACTTGTCTCCCACTCCTCCAAGCGCACCACAGTGGGCGGGAACACAGAGTGTCTAAGTTCCTGGCACTGTCCCTGGTGAGGGGACTGCCTGGGTCACACCTGGCTGACAGCACACGGCTCACAGGAGGCCAGGTGGAAGAGGGCACTCAGCCTGGTAGTGGACAGTGTGGGACAGAGCAGGCCAGGACTAACACTGTTGCTTTCAAAGCAAAGTATTTTACTAAGGAAAGGGGTCATTTCATAATGGTAAAGGGACCAATTCAACAGGAAGCCGGAACAATCCGTAATGGTTATGTATCATTAGAGTCACAGCTTCTTGATACAGAACTTCAAAATATTCAAAGAAAAACAGAACTGAAGGGTGAGATAGACAATCTACAATCAAGGACTTCAACATTCTCTCAATAACTGAGTCAACCAGATGGAAATCAGTCAGGGCACAGAAGACCTGGACAACACTATCAACCACACTGACCTAAGTTACATTAGAAAATACTCCACCCCACACAGCAGAATACACATTCTTCTCATATGCACAGGGAACATTTGCCAAGCAGACCATATTCTCCACCAAAATGAATTCCAAATTATTCAAATAAGAGTTTGATCTGTAGTGGGAGGGAAGAGTGGATCTCAGAGCCCTGAGCAGCCCTGCTCCTGCCACCAGTCACCATCACCACAGCCCTGAACAGCAAGGCCAAGACCCTCAGCTGCCTCAACCTCCAGCACTCTGACAACAAGCCCAGACCATTTTAACCATGGGTATTATTTTCCCATTATCTAATTATGATCACATTACAGTTCAGAAATCTCAAACTAGGGGCACCTGGGTGGCTCAGTCGGTTAAGCGTCTACCTTCAGCTCAGGTCATGATCCCGGGGTCCTGGGATCGGCCCCCGAGTTGGGCTCTCTGCTCGGCAGGAGCCTACTTCTCCCTCTCCCTGCCGCTCCCCCTGCTTGTACTCTCCATCTCTGTCAAATAAATAAATAAAATCTAAAAAAAGAAAAAAGAAAAGAAATCTCAAACTACTTCAAGTTGTTTCTAATTTCCTAACCCCACACTGTAATCTCCTAGCTTTTAGGACTGATGGTCTAAAGCCCCCAAATTCAGCTTCTGGCCTTGTTTTTAATAAGTGAAAGACAAGGGACTAAATCACAGCTGATAGTCTAATTCTGATTCAACCAGACTGCAATACTGAGCACCCCCCCCCAAAAAAAATTACCTTTAGAGGCAGGGACAAATTCTCCAGAAGGTACTCAACTTTATGATAAGGCTCAGGGATGCACAAAGTTGGATTTTAAGCAAAATTTCTGCTGCTGGGATTCGCTTTAAATTCATCCTCAGACACAAACCCTTCTAACAAAGACAAAGTACCTAGAATGGCCAACATATATTCACACCAACTTGTCACCACCTCCCCCTCCCCAGAAGTTTCCTAATTTAGTTTGTTCAACTAAGCACTCTGAACTTTAAAAATCAAAATTTAGGCATTTCAACTTGAGAAGAACCTATCATATCAAGCAGCAATGGTGGAAAAGCTCTTCTGAAAGAATAAATCATGGTGTTTTGGGGCACCTGGGTGGCTCAGTCATTAAGCGTCTGCCTTTGGCTCAGGTCATGATCCCAGGGTCCTGGGATCGAGCCCTGCATTGGGCTCCCTGATCAGCGGGAAGCCTGCTTCTCCCTCTCCCACTCACCCTGCTTGTGTTCCCTCTCTCCCTGTGTCTTTCTCTGTCAAATAAATAAATAAAATCTTTTAAAAAAATCACGGTGTTTTTCTTTCTTAAGACGAAAACTTTGCTAAAAATAACAGCTCCTGAAAATGATGAAATGCACAAATATCTTCTAATCTTGAAGCTTCCTTTTACCTGTATGGTAACAGAAGATACCTTTCTTTATACTTGGAATAATTCACCTCTACAAGTAATTTATTTGAGCAGCTTGATTTCATGCTGTGCAATGACCAATAAGAGAAGCCTCAAAACCAACTTTTACAAAGGGAGAATGCCGAGGTTAGTATGAATTATTATATAGTGAATTATTATATGGTTTGTGTATATATATATCTATACACACACACACACACACACACACACACACACATATATATAAAGTTTGGAAGCTGCCAGAGTAATCAGCAGGGGAAACAGGATGAGCTCTCAGCCTCAGTTAAGTGGGAACAAGTGAAACTTGAACTGGACCACGTGAAGTCCTGTCAGAAGATTGTTCTGGTTGCTCTCCACCTAAGGCTGTCCTCTTGGGCACTGCTTATTTAGAAATGCACAATGACAGAGGTGTTGGCTAGGTTCAATTGATGTTTAAACTATTAATGTGTGAATTCAACCAACTACCTAGTAGATCTATGACCTGAGGATATAAAAATGCATGACTTAAACGCAGAAGCCTAGCCTGCTGTGGGAAGACAGGAATTCTCATATGTTGCCAATAAAAGGGAATCTGACAATATCTACAAAATCACAGCCATCCACTTCTGGCATCGCATATACACCTACACCAGTAAGAAAGGGCACATGCACAGATGATTACTCATTGCAGCTTCATGTATAAAAGACTGGAAAAAAATCCAAGTATCCAGCGACCCCAAACAGGCTGAATAATCTACAGCCATACACTAGAATACTATGCAGCGATAAACAACAATGCCGATCTTTGCAGATACGGAGGGTGCTGAATTTTTCCTACAATGCAAAAACAAGGTGCAAGGGTGTATACTGTGTGCTACTTTTGGTGCAAGAAAGGGGAATATAGGCATATCTACTGTTTGCTTGGTTTAGCGCTAAGAAAACTCTAAGTATAAACCAACCCAAATAAATAATAAATAAATAAATAAATTCACACACACCTTATCTAATGAAGGAAGCAAGATTTTTCTGCATATATTTGCATTTTCTACCATTCTTAATTCAAGACGCTGTAAATACTGCCTATCTATATATAAGCGCCCTCGTGAGCCCACAGAGTAACAGAGACAAGTCGGAGAGAATTCGAGTGCAGCACCTGGTGTCGCTTAGGGAAAGAAGAGTCTGGAAGGGCGAGGGCAGCGGGCGCCAACCCCTGACCCGCACGCTCCTAGGTGGCACAAGCGTCCCGGAGCTGCGGAGTCAGGGACACCCTTGCGCCCCCCACTGCCACCTGGGTCTGTCCCCCACGGCCTCACCACCCCCCGAGACCTCCCGTCATACCATGGTGGTCGCCTCCTAGTTGCACGCCGGATTTCACCTCCTCTCAGTGCAATGCCACGCGCCCAACTGCCTGCCACGCGCCCAACTGCCTGCACGCGCCCAGACGCGTCCCGCGTCCTGATTGGCTCGCTGCTCTCGCGAATGCCATTGGCTCCGACCGCTTCAGGGGGCAGGTCCCAGGTCGGGACCTAAATCGTGATTGGCTATTTTCTTGACCGGCGAAATCGCTTTTGATTGGTCATCACTTTGGGCGGGAAGTGGCGACCTGGTGGTGGGAATGCAGAGGCTGAGCGTCTTTTGGAACGTTGGCTGGAAGCTGTGGGACTAATGCCGCTTAGGGAGGGGTGGCCGCAGGGCGCCCCTGATTAGGGGTGGAGGCCATGCTACCATAGCTTACCCCGCCCGAGCCCCATATGTTCGTCTGTAAAGTGTAGTCTTCCTACATTTTTAGTTTTTACTTGTACAGGTGTATTGGAAGTGACAAGGGCTATTAACGGTGAAAGAGTTTTGCAGACTTAAGCTTGAGCAGATACATTTAGGGGTTATTTCGTTAGTAGCCTTTTACTGGTGCTGATGTTAGTATCCTGGACTGGTAAGAATTTTTAAGTCCTGGGTGTCTCAGGACCAGATGTAACAGGACTTCTGCAAGAAGAGGATATGATGTGGACCACGTGACAGGTTCTCTGCAAGAAGTGGCTGGGGAGCTCTAGGAAAGCGGGAAAGGTTAGTTCCGCCTTCTAGGAGACAGGATCTACCGAGGTCTCAAAGGTAAGTATTGCGAGTTTTCCAAGCAGCAAAGAGGCATAGACGGCGTGGGCAGAGCGGGCCTGCGGACAGGGAGGTCTGAGAGCTGCAAGATTCAGCCAGGAGCACATGGACTGCGGAGAAGAAGGTGACATTGAAGGTTCTGGGTGGGGCCGGCATGACCGTGGCCAGACCAAGGAGTTTGGCTTTACTGGGTGGGTTGGAAACCAGCCACAGATGCAAATTGCATTGGCCAATTAGGGAGTGCATATGGCCGCAGGGTGAGGATCGGGGCAAGAGACCCCACATTGCAGAAAGCCAAAGAATTACCCACCCACCCACTCTCACACCTTGGTTAAAGGAAACAGGAGGAAAGGAGTTTGATGACCTCCATTCACTACCCCATTCCTGCTGCTGGTCCATGGGAGAGTCTATGTTTACCCTACAGAAGAAAAGAGCTGCTTCTCTTGGCTCTTCTAAGTACTACCTGAATGAACTAGAATTTTCATATAGAAGGCAGGACCAAAAAGGAGTTAAATATTGAGAATATAATAAATAAATAAATAAATACAAAATATATATAGTAATATAAACATAGATTACATTATAATAATTTATAAATATAATGTAAAAATTTTCAAAAACACAGATGCAAAATGCAGATTTCCTGCCCTACCTACCACTTCTAGGTCAATTGAGGTATGAGGTAATGTTCACAGGGGCAGTTCAAATGGTCTGGGTTTGAGCAACACACCCACCATGCATTCAGTGGGAACAACTTTCTGGCTCCACACTCCTCCGTTGCTTTGGCAGATTTCAGATAGAGTGTGGTCTGGGGGTAAGAAGAATTAGTGTGTTGAGAAGAGTGTATTGACGTAAGAATATGTCGGGGTGTGTGGCTGGCTCAATCAGTGGAGCATGTAACTCTTGATCTCAGGGTGGTGAGTTCGAGCCCCACATTGGGCAGGGAGCCTACTTAAAAATAATAAATATATATATATATATACTTGCAGATTCCAGAAGTGCAGAGGTGCAATTGAGTGGCGGCAGGGTCAGGGTGTGGGGTGAGGAAGGACAAGTCTTCTGTCTAGGGTCACAAAACAGCAGGAGATAGAGAGCAGGGTAGCAAGCACCTATTATTCATAAGGTGGTTAGGGTGGAGGTCACTATCTTTTCCTGGACTTAACTCTCAGTAAATATTTCTGTTTTATACATATTTTTTTAAAGATGTATTTATTTATTTTCACTAATGGCTAATGATGACAAGAATCTTTCCATGTGCTTATTGGATGTTTGTATATTTTCTTTAGGGGAAATGCCTACTTAGATCCTTTACCCATCTATATTTATATATATTTTTTTATTATTTGAGTAGAGTTGACATACAATGTTACATTAGTTTCAGGTGTACAACTTAGTGATTTGACAAGTTTATATATTATGCTATGTTCACCACAAGTATATCTACCATCTATCTGTTCCATTACTGATCCTTTACCCATTTTTTACCCCCCCATGCCTTTTTTTTTTTTTTTAAGATTTTATTTAGGGGCTCCTGGGTGGCTCAGTCAGTTGGGCATCAGCCTTCTGCTCAGGTCATGATCCCAGGGTCCTGGGATCAAGTCCCACATCAGGCTCCTTGCTCAGCAGGGAGCCTGCTTCTCCCTCTCCCTCTGCCTGCCATTCCCCCTGGCTTGCGCTCTCTCTCTCTGTCAAATAAAAAAATAAAACCTTTAAACATTTAAAAAAAAAGATTTTATTTATTTATTTGAATGAGAGAGTGAGTGAGAGAGAGAGAGCACAAGCGGGGGGGAGATGTCGAAGGAGAGGGAGAAGCAGACTTCTGCTGAGCAGGCAGCACACGGGCTTGATCCCAGGACCCAGAGATCATGAGTGAGCAGAAGGCAGACGCTTAACTGACTGAGCCACCCAAGCGGCCCTCTCCCCCCAAGTTAGGCTACTTATCTTTTTATTGTTGGGTTGTAGGAGTTCTTTATATATTCTGGATACAACCCCCTTATCATATATATGATTTGCAAATATTTTCTCCCATCCTGTGGATTATTGCCTTTTCATTTTCTTGATGGTGTCCTCTGAAGGACAAAAGTTTTAAATTTCAATGAAGTCCAGTTTATCTATACTTTTCTTAGGTTGCTTGAATTTTTCGTGTCATATTTTTATAAAAAATCATTGCCTAACCCATGGTCATGAAGATGTACACCTCTGTTTTCTTCTAAGAGTTTGTTGAGAGTTTATCTAAACTAGTCCATAATGTTGCTGCCTCAGCAACTATTTTGTGTGGCTAAGGAGCCTGCAGGGGCCTTAAACTGATACTGATCCCTCCCAAGAGTATATGCTCTAGATAACAGCCCACAGAGTCACAAGTAAATGTAAGTTCCTGATACGACTCTCTTAATTGTCCTTGTGATAAGCATTCTCCGGGCATCGCCCAGGGCCTTCCCCTTGTGCACTCTTTAGATAAGACCTCTGCAAAGTTTGCCAAAACCTGAATTGACCAATCCAGCCTTAGCCTGGGAACCTCAAAGCACTCCACCTATAGATCTTAATAAAGGCATGTACCCCGGGTTCTGCTGAGCTCTCTGCCTGACCCTGCCTTAACCTCCTGGTGTGGCCCTTCAAGGTATGCTATGTATTCCCTCTAGGACCTGTGAGTAATAAACTTCTCTATTTCAATTTTTTTATGACCTTCTTGAACCTAGGCTCACCATCCAGTGCCTCCAGGGCTCTACTTAACAAATGTTAAGGGGTGCCTCGGTGGTGCAGCCAGTTAAGTGTCCGGCTTTGCACTCAGCACAGAGTCTGCTTAAGTTTCTCTCTCCCTTTCCTTCTGCCCGTCTCCCTGCCCCACGCTCGTGTACCCACTGTCTCTCTCTCCCTTTCAAATAAATAATCTTTTTTTATTTTTTTAAAGATTTTATTTATTTATTTGACAGAGAGAGACACGAGAGAGGGAACACAAGCAGTGGGAGTGGGAGAGGGAGAAGCAGGCTTCCCGTGGAGCAGGGAGCCCGATGCGGGGCTCGATCCCAGGGCCCTGGGATCATGACCTGAGCCGAAGGCAGCTGCTTAACGACTGAGCCACCCAGACGCCCCAATAATCTTTTTTTTAAAATGTAGTTTAACAAAGTCACAATAGAGTTTTATAATTTCAGCTCTTACATTTAGATCTTTGGTCCATTTTGAGTTAATTTATGTGTGTGGTGTGAGGTAAGGGTCCAACTTCATTCATTTGCATGTGGATAACCAGTTGTCCTAGCACAGTTTGTTGAAAAGACTATTCTTTTCCCACATTGAATTAGTTTGCAATGATTGCCAAAAATCAATTAGCCATCAAAAGAATGAGAAGACAAGCCATAGACTAGGAGAAAATATTTGCAAGACATATCTGATAAAGGACTGTTATCCAAAATATACCAAGAACTCTTAAACTCAACAATAAGAAAACCAACAACCCAAATAAAAATGGGCAAAAGACCTGAACGGACACCTACCAAAGAAGATATACAAATGACAAATAAGCATATGAAAAGAAGCTCAACAGCATATGTCATTAGGGAATTGCAAATTAAAAAAACAATGAGATACCACTATACACCTATTAAAATGGCAAAAATCAAAATCCTGACATTACCAAATGTTGCTGAGGATACTGAGCAATAGGAACTCTCATTCATTGCTGATGGGAATGCAAAATGTTACAGCTTGGCAGCTTCTTTTTTTTTTTTTTTTGCAAGTCTCAGGGGACTTTTTATTAGCAGCCATGCTTGAAGGGAACCCCAAGCTGTAGTACTTGCTGTCATCTTACACCGGTCGCCCCTTCCGTTTCCTTTCTCCTCCCTAACATAGCATGATTGCATTTTACATCAGTTTGAATTACACAAATCTAAAATAACATATTAAACCCTCACTTTGCAAAAAATGTGAAAATTAGTTGAATGTCACAAATCTTAAAAATCCATAAAATGTTTAATTACAAAACTAGAAGGCCAAGTCCCTGCAAACAGCTGCAGCAACTTTTAGCTGGTAAACAGTACACTCAGCCTTCTTTGACCAATTCAGTCTAAAAACACGTAGGGAGTGAATTGCACGGCATCTTCGGGGAAGCCTCTGGCATACAAGGCAGCCTAATGCAGCACATTGCTCCTGAGGCCCATCCCCAGCTCCTGCTGACGAGAGTTCACAGGATGGTGTGGCGGCAGACAGGTGCATCCCGGTCATCTACCTGCCGACGGCATCACAAGGCTGCACCATGGTGACAGCAGGAACCGCAGCCTGAGTCTATCTGTCCCTGCTCTGTGAGGCTAAGATGCCTGGGGCTCTGGCCACACCCAGGGACACAGAGCTGACCTCAGCGAGGGGGAGCCAGCAGTACACATACCAAGCTTTCACTGCTAGTTTCATTCAAACCCCATTCCAGTTCAGAAAGGTTCAACTTTGCTTCAAGTTATTTCATGATTTTGTGTGGGCTGCGGAATTCTCATGGTGTTTGTCCCAGCTTGGCAGCTTCTTAAAAGACTAAGCATATTCTTACCATATGATTCAAGAATCACACTCCTTGGTAAAGGCATATCTTGTTTTATTGTGCTTCACTTTATTGAGTTTTTTATAAATCTTATAAATTGCATTGAGCATTGCCACCCTTCATTGAGCAAGTCTATCAGTGCCATTTTTCCAACAGTATTTACTCACTTTGTGTCTTTTGTCACATTTTGGCAATTCTCATAATATTTCAAACTTTTTAATTATTATTGCATCTGTTATGGTGATTTGTGATCAGTGATCTTTGATGTTACTATTGTAATTGTTATGGGGTGCCACAAACCATGCCCATATAAAATGGCAAACTTAATCGATAAATGTTGTGTGTGTTCTGATTGTTCCACCAACTGGCTGTTTCCCTATCTCTCTCCCTCTCCTCAGGCCTCCCTATTCCGTAAGACACAACAATATTGAAATTAGGCCAATTAAAACCCTGCAATGGCCTCTAAGTGTTCAGGTGAAAGGAAGAGTCATGTATCTCACTTTAAATCAAAAGGAAGGAATGAGTAAGCTTAGTAAGCAAGGCATGCCCAAGGCCAAGATAGGCCAAAACCTAGTCTCTTGCACCATACAGTTAGCCAAGCGGAGAATGCGAAAGAAAAGTTCTTGAAGAAAGTTCAAAGTACTACTCCAGGGGCACTTGGGTGGCTCAGTCAGTTAAGTGTCTGCCTTCAGATCAGGTCATGATCCCAGGGTCCTGGGATTCAGCCATGCATTGGGCTCTCCACTCAGCCAGGAGTCTGCTTATCCCTCTCCCTCTGCCCCTCCCCCTTTCATGCTCTTGTGCGTGTGCGTGCTCTTTCTCTCTCAAATAAATAAATAAAAATCTTTTTTAAAAAAAGTGCTACTCCAGTGAACACACGAATGATAGAGAAATGAAAAGACACAGCTTTATTGCTGATCTGGAGAAAGTTTTAGTGGTCTGGATAGAAAATCAAACCAGCCACAACATTCCCTTAAGTCAAAGCCTAATCCGGAGCAATCCCCTAACTCTCTTCAATTCCATGAAGGCTGAGAGAGGTGAGGAAGCTGCAGAAGAACAGTTTAAAGCCAGCAGAGGTTGCTTCATGAGGTTTAAGGAAAGAAGTCAGCTCTATAACTTAAGCTGCAGCAAGTTTTCTAGAAGATTACCTAAGATAATTCATGAAGGTGGCTACACTAAACAACAAGGAACAGCTTTTTATTGGAAGAAAATGACCTCTAGGACTTTCATAGCTAGAGAGGTGAAGTCAATGACTGGCTTCAAAGCTTCAAAGGACAGGCTGACTCTCTTATTAGGGGCTAATGCGGCTGGTGACTTTAAATGGAAGCCATTGCTCATTTACTATTCCAGAAATCCTATGGCCCTTAAGAATTACATAGAAAGAAAGAAAGAAAGAAAGAAAGAAAGAAAGAAAGAAAGAAAGAAAGAAAGAAAGAAAGAAAGAAAGAAAGAAAGAAAGAGAGAGAGAGAGAGAGAGAGAGAGAGAGAGAGAGAGAGAGAGAGAAAGAAAGAAAGAAAGAAAGAAAAAGAAAGAAAAGAAAGGAAGGAAAAGAAAGAAAGAAAGAAAGAAAGAAGTGGAGCGCTTGGGTGGCTTAGTCAGTTGAGCATCTGACTCTTGGTTTCGGCTCAGGTTGTGGTCTCACAAGTTGTGAGATCAGGCCCCACATGGGGTTCTGCACTCAGTAACAGCACAGCTATTTACAACGTGGTTTACTGAATACTTTAAGCTTACAGTTGAGACCTCCTGCTCAGAAAAAAGAATTCCTTTCAAAATATTACTGCTCATTGACAATGCACCTGGTAACCCAACAGCTCTGATGGAGATGTACAATGAGATTAATGTTGGTTTCACGCCTGCTAACACAACATCCATTCTGCAACCCATGGATCAAGGAGTCATTTCAACTTTCAAGTCTTACTTAAGAAATACATTTCAGGGCGCCTGGGTGGCTCAGTCGTTAAGCGTCTGCCTTCGGCTCAGGTCATGATCCCAGAGTCCTGGGATCGAGTCCCACATCGGGCTCCCTACTCGGCGGGAAGCCTGCTTCTCCCTCTCCCACTCCCCCTGCTTGTGTTCCTGCTCTCGCTATCTCTCTCTCTGTCAAATAAATAAATAAAATCTTTAAAAAAAAAAAAAAAAAAAGAAATACATTTCATAAGGGAGACTGGGTGGCTCAGTTGGTTAAGCATCTGACTTTGGCTCAGGTCATGATCTCAGCGTCCTGGGATCAAGCCCTGCATTGGGCTCCCCGCTCAGCGGGGAGCCTGCTTGTCCCTCGCCCTCTCCCTCTGCCTCTCTCCCTGCTCATGCTTTCTCTCAAATAAATAAATAAAATCTTAAAAAAAAAAAAGAAATACATTTCATAAGGCTATAACTGCCATAGATAGTGAGTCCTTTGATGGACCTATGTGAAGTAAATGGAAAACCTTGTGGAAAGGACCCACCATCCTAGATATCATTAAGAACATTTCTGATTCATGGGAAGAGGTCAAAATATCAACAGTAGTTTAGAAGAAGTACATTCCAACCTTCATGCACAACATTGAGGGGTCCGAGACTTCAGTGGAGGAAGTAATTGTAGATGTGGTAGAAATAGCAACAGAACTAGAATTAGAAGTGGAGCCTGAAGACATGACTAAATTGCTACAATTTCATGATAGAACTTGAATGGATGAGGAGTTGCTACTTATGGATAAGCAAAGAAAGTGATTTCTTGAGATGGAATCTACTCCTGGTGAAGATGTTGTGAAAATTGTTGAAATGACAGGGCGCCTGGGTGGCTCAGTTGGTTGGGTGGCGGACTCTTGATTTTGGCTGGGGTCATGATCTCCAGGTCATGGGATCGAACACCACGTTGGGCTCCAAGCTCAGTTTGGAATCTGCTTGTCCCTCTCCCTCTGCTCCCCCCTCCAACTCTCTCACTCTCTCAAATAAATAAATAAAATCTTAAAAAAAAAAAAACAAAAAACTGGGGCGCCTGGGTGGCTCAGTTGTTAAACGTCTGCCTTCGGCTCAGGTCATGATCCCAGGGTCCTGGGATCAAGCCCCGCATCGGGCTGCCTGCTCGGCGGGAAGCCTGCTTCTCCCTCTCCCACTCCCCGTGCTGTGTTCCTGCTCTTGCTCTCTCTCTCTCTCTGTCAAATAAATAAATAAAATCTTTTTAAAAAATTAAATTAAATTAAAAAAATAAAAAATAAAGAAATTATTGAAATAACAACAAAAGATTTAGAATATATCATTAACTTAGTTGATAAAACAGTGGCAGGGTTTGAAAGGATTGACTCCAATTTTGAAAGAAGTTCTAGTGGGGATAAAATGCTGTCAAACAGCATTGCACATTACAGATAAATTGTTTGTGGAAGGAAGAGTCTATCGATGTGGCAAACTTCATGTCTTATTTTAAGAAATTGCCACAGCCACCCCAACCTTCAGCAACCACCACCCTGGTCAGTCAGCAGCCATCAACATCAAGGCAAGACCCTCTCCTCCAGCAAAAAGATTGACTCACTGAAAGTTCATATGATATTTAGCATTTTTTAGCAATAAAGTACTTTTTCTTTTTTTCATTCTTTAAAAAGATTTTATTTATTTAACTGACAGAGAGAGCACAAGCAGGGGGAGCAGCAGGCAGAGGGAGAAGCAGACCCCCCCCCACCAAACAAGGAGCCCAATGTGGGGCTCAATCCCAGAACCCTGGGATCATGACCTGAGCCAAAGGCAGACACTTAACCAACTGAGCCACCCAGGCACCCCTAGTACTTTTTCATTAGGGTATGTACATTGTTTTTCATAATGCTGCTACACACTTAATAGACTACAGTATAGTGTAAACATAACTTTTATATGCACTGGGAAACCAAAAATTTCATTTGACTTGCTTTATTGCACTATTTGCTTTATTCAGTGGAATCAACCTGCAATATCTCCAAGATATGCCCATATTTACCCAAATGAGTTGACAGCTTATGTCCACACCAAAACTTGGTCATGGATGTTTATAGTAGCTTTATTCATAATTGCCAAAACTTGGAAGCAACCAAGATGTCCTTCAGTACATGCACGGATAAATAAACTATGGTTTATTTATAAATAATGTAATGTAATATTACATTATTTATAAATAGATAATGTAATATTACTCAGCACTGAAAAGAAATGAGTTATCAAGCCATGAAAAGATATGGAGGAATCTTAAATGCATAGTACTAAATGAAAAAAATAATAATCTAAAAAGGCTGCATACCATATGATTCCAACTACATGACATTCTGGGAAAGGCAAAACCGTGGAGACAGAAACAATCAGTGGTTGCCAGGGGTTAGGGTGGAGCAAAGGGGGAATAGGCAAAGCACAGAGGATTTTTAGGACAGTGAAACAATTGTGTATGATACAATAACGGTGGATACACATTTACATTTGTCAAAACCCATAGAATGTAGGACATCAAGGGTGAACCCTAATGTAGACTATGGACCCTGAGTGATAATGGTGTGTCAATGTAGGCTCACCGATTATAACACATGTACCACCCTGTAGGGGGTATGGATTGTTGGGGGGTGGGTTGTGCATGTGTGATGATATGGGGTGAATGGGAACTCCACCATCTGCTCAATTTTGTTATGAACCTAAAACTGCTCTAAAAAATAAAGTCTATTTTTTAAAAATCAATTTGCCATAGATTTAAATTGGACAGAAATTTTTAAAAATTAATTAGTCGTGTTTCTGGATTCTCAATCGTATTCCATTGATTCATAGGTCTACCCTTTTTTCTGTAATACACTGTATTGAATACTGTAGCTTTGTAGTCAGTTTAGAAATCAAGAAGTGTGAGAACTCCAACTTTGTTCTCTTTTTTAAAGATTATTTTATTTTATTATTTTTTAGATTTTATTTATTTGACAGAAAGAGAGAGAGTACAAGCAGGGGGAGGGGCAGGCAGGGGGAAAGGGAGAAACAGGTTCCCCACTGAGCAGGGAGTCAAATTCGGGGCTCGATCCCAGGACCCTGAGATCATGACCTGAGCAGAAGGCAGACACTTAACCAAATGAGCCACCCAAGTGCCCCAGATTGTTTTATTTTTTTAAGTGATCTCTCCACCCAACATGGGGCTTCAATTCACAACCCTGAGATTAAGAGTCACATGCCCCACAAACTGAACCAGCCAAGCGCCCCTCCAACTTTGTTCTTTTTCAGAATTGTTTTGGCTATTCTGGGTCCCTTGCATTTCCATATAAATTTTAGGATCAGCTTGATAATTTCTACAAAACAGGCAGTTGGGCTTTTGATAGGCATTACATTGCATCTGCAGACAGATTTGAGGAGTACTGTCATCTTAACAATACTGTCTTCCAGGGGCACCTGGGTGGCTCAGATGGTTGGGCATCTGCCTTTGGCTTGGGTCATGGTCTCCAGGTCCTGGAATTGAGCCCCATGTCGGGCTCCCAGCTCGGCGGGGGGTTTGCTTCTCCCTCTCCCTCTGCCTCTCCCCCTGCTTGTGCTCTCTCTCTCTCTTTCAAATGAATAAATAAAATCTTTAAAAATATATATATATTGGGGCACCTGGGTGGCTCAGTCATTAAGCAACTGCCTTCAGCTCAGGTCATGATCCCAAGGTCCTGGGATCGAGCCCCGCCTCAGGCTCCCTGCTCAGCAGGAAGCCTGCTTCTCCCTCTCCCACTCCCCCTGCTTGTGTTCCCTCTCTCGCTGTGTCTCTCTCTGTCAAATAAATAAAATCTTTAAAAAAAAAAAAAGAAAAAAATATATATATATTGTTTTCCAGTCTATGAACATTGGATGTCTTTCCACTTATTTAGGTCTTCTTTACTTTCTTTCAATGACGTTTAGTAGTTCTCAGTGTCCAAGTCTTGCATTTCTTTTGTTAAATTTATTCTAAGCATCCTTTTTCCCAGCTTTTTTGAGATATAATTGACATATTATTCTAAATGTCTTTATAAATATATATATATTTTTAAGATTTTATTTATTTATTTGACAGAGAGAGACACAGCGAGAGAGGGAACACAAGCAGGGGGAGTGGGAGAGGGAGAAGCAGGCTTCCCGCCGAGCAGGGAGACTGACGTGGGGCTCGATCCCAGGACCCTGGGACCATGACCTGAGCTGAAGGCAGACACTTAACGACTGAGCCACACAGGCGCCCCTAAATATATTTATTCTTTTTGAGACTATGTAAGCAGAGTTATTTTCTTAATTTCATTCTGGAGATTCATTGCTAGTGTATAGGAATACAATTGACTTTGGAATTTTTTTCCAGCTTTATTGAGATATAATTAACAAAAATGTAAGATATTTAAGGCAGACATCACAATGATTTGATTTCCTTAAACACTGTGAAAGGATTCTTCCCATCTAGTTCATTAACACATCCATCACATCACATATTTACTTTTTTTGTGTGAGAACATTTAAGGTCCACTCTCTTAGAAAATTTCAATTATGTAATACAGTGCTGTCAAATATAGTTACCATGTTATACATTAGATCCTCTGATTTATGTATATTGCTCTTGTATCCTGCACTTTTCCTGGACTTGTTTATTAGTTATTTCATTGGGTAGATTCCTTAGGATTTTCTATACATGAGATCATGTCATCTGTGACTAGAGATAGTTTTACTTCTTTTCCAATTTGGATTCCTTTAATTGCATGTCCTTGCCTAATTGCTATGGCTACTACCTCCAGTAAAATGTTGAGTACAAGTGGTGAGAGTAGACATCCTTATGTTGTTCTTTTTTTTTTTTTAAAGATTTTATTTATTTATTTGACAGAGAGAGACACAACGAGAGAGGGAACACAAGCAGGGGGAGTGGGAGAGGGAGAAGCAGGCTTCCCGCCGAGCAGGGAGCCCGATGCAGGGCTTGATCCCAGGATCCTGGGATCATGACCTGAGCCGAAGGTAGACGCTTAACAACTGAGCCACCCAGGCACCCCAATATCCTTATGTTGTTTTTTTATCATAAAGGAAAGCTTTCAGTTTTTCACCATTGAGTATATAAGCCAAAGGTTGTTTGTTTTTTTTTAAGATTTATTTATTTGACAGAGAGACACAGCGAGAGAAGGAACACGAGCAGGGGGAGTGGGAGAGAGAGAAGCAGGCTTCCCACAGAGCAGGGAGCCCTATGAGGGGCTTGATCCCAGGACCCTGGGATCATGACCCCAGCCGAAGGCAGACACTTAACGACTGAGCCACCCAGGCGCCCCACCAAAGGTTTTTCATAGCAGGCTGCGGATGTTCCCTTTTATTCCTCATGTGTTGAGTGCTTTTTTTCTGTATATGTTAAGATGATCATGTGGTTTGGTTCTTTATTCTATTAGTATGGCATGTTACATTGCTTGATTTTCCTATGTTAACTTGCATTCCTGGGATAAATTCCACTTGGCCCTTTTTATATGTTGCTGGATTCAATCTGCTAGTATTTTGTTGAGGAAGTCTGCATCTATATACATAACAGGTAGTAGTCTGTAGTTCTTCTTTCTTGTGATGCCTTTGGCTTTGTAGAATAAGTTAGGAGGTATTCCCTCCTGTGCTCCCCCTCCTCCTCCTCTTCCTTCTTTTTTCTTTTTGGTGCTTTAGCTTCACTGCATCTTCATCAGGTTGCTCTTTGTAACTGCCTTGTTCAATGGGGTCCCAGAACTTGGCCCAGTCATATCCCCGAAAGTTACAATTCACTGTGTCAACCATGTCTGCCCTCAAATATGTACTCATGTATGTGGCGAGAGCCTTCTCTGGATGGATTAAAAGTCATTTCTCTGAAACACTGCATACCAGCTCTCAGGCCTCCCTCAAGGCCTTGGGGGAGCTTCTGTTACAAACCTGCCCCAGTCTCTTGGGTTGAAATGCATTTTCCTAGATTTTTGTGGAGGCATCTCAGGACAAGAAACATCTGCTCGGTTATGTTCAGGCCAAGGGGGAGCAAGGTAAGGGAGATGTCATCCCTGTAGGAAGTGGGAGCCCATCTGAAGCTCTTCAAGACAACATCAGCCGAATATCAGAAGGGATCAAGGGGGCTGGCCAAGGCAGAGTGTTCCAAGTGGCACCATCTTGTCTGGGAGTCCACCATCCTGTCGCTAGCTCATTGATCCAGAGTGGCTGCAGGTACCCCTAAAATCCGTTTTGGTTTTGCTTTGCTTGCATGGATTGTCATCATTTCGCTGACAAGTTAACACCATGTCACACCCAACTTTTTCACTTTCAAAAAGTAGAAAGAGCAGAAGGACAAAGACCCCTCAGCCCCAGGAATAAGTAAGCCTGAGGGGAATTTGCAATGGCTATATGATGGGACATGGGGACTGTCTGTGGTGTGGGGAGTGGCATGGAGTAGGTGCTCAGCATATGACCTCTCATGGATACCCACAAGTGGGAAGCTGCTGTTGGGGTCCCCCAGGATTCTCTAAGCCTGACAGGAGCTCCTAGGCCAGGAGGGGCTGTCACTGGCATCTGAAGGGCCCCAGGGGTGCCCTGAGCTGGAAGGCTTTGGATTGCCGCCTTTTAGGACAAGGCTCAGAGCAGCCAGTATGAATTTTTCCAACTCACAGAACACTCCCAAAAGCTCTGCACTCCCTCACCAATGTATGAGAGTGGCTTACCCCCACCTGTACAGGACAGGTCAGGGATTGCCTGGGGCCTCTCAGCCAGACCCACACCCTCATCTTACCAGAGGTTTGCCTGACTCCCTGCAGCCCCCCAAACGCCCCAATGTTGGGGGAGGGGAACTTGGATGGTGACCAGCTGTGCGGAGGTGAAGAATCAAGGAGGGTTACTGCAGCAGTGGCAAGCGGGTGGGCTTCAGATCCCTCCAGACCCCGTCCTTAAACTTGCCTGCCTCCCAAGGCCACCCCAGTGATCTGGATTAGTCACTTACCTGGTGGCCTGGGCTTCCTCATCTGTGAACCAGACACAGTAACAGGACTTCCCTAGATCTGGGAAACGTTCAGGTCTCCGTCGTGTGAGGTATGGGTACGGTGGGCGATCTGGGTGCTTGTGTGACAGCGAGGTGGGTGGGGCCTCGCGCTGGCTCCGGCGCAGAAGGGCTGGGGGCGGGCTCTGCGCGCGGGCGGCGTCAGCCAGGCAGCGCAGCCACAGCGTGCGCAGCGGCGGCCGCAGTGACAGCAGGTGAGTCTCAGCGACTCCTGCAGGGACATGCTCCAGCCGGAGAGGAGGCAAAGCCTCGGATCCCCGGCCGAGGGTGGCGGTGACGGTGGCGGCGGTGGCCTGTCGGGGCGGGGGCAGGGCACGGAGCTTTGGCTTCGGGGTGCCGGGCCAAGAGCGCCCCGCCTCCTGGCCGCTGGGTAGGCAGATACCCAAGGCCCTGGGGCGATGTGTGCGTGTGTGCGTGTGTGTGTGTGTGTGTGTGTGTGTGTGTGTGTGTGGTGGTGAGTGCCACTGTCTGAGGCCAGGTGGCCACCTGGTTCACGCCCAGGACAGCAGAGCCCCTCCTGTTCCGGGTCCTGGAGGCCTGGCCCAGCTCCCGGGAAGCCTGGGGTTTCCACCTTGCTCTTGGATGCCAGACCAAGGAGCGTTTCCCAACCGCGCTTCTTGGAGCTGCACCCTTTTCACCCTCAGCTACCACCCCCGCTTCCCCAGAAGCGCCCAGGTCCAGCTGCACAAGGCTCCCTCACCTGCCCAGAGGCAGACAGGATTCCCATTCTTCCCTGTGACCTCCTGCCCACTCCTGACTGATCCCAGCCCTCAGGCAAAGCTAGCTATGCAGGCACTTGGGTCCCCAGGGGGATAAACAGAGCAGACTGAAGCCTGATCAATACCTGGTTGGGCAACCTGTCATTCCCCTCTGGCCCCGGTAGGTGCTGGCAGCTGGCGTGGTGCTCCTCTCAGCTGCCCATCATGGTCAGGGGGCTGCCCAGCCCTGCCAGCCTGGCACGCTTCTGCCAGAGGCTGAACCGGCTGAAGCCACTGGAGGAGTCTACCATGGAGACGTCACTGCGGCGCTGCCTGTCCACGCTGGACCTGACCCTGCTGGGCGTGGGTGGCATGGTGGGCTCCGGCCTCTATGTGCTCACAGGCACTGTGGCAAAGGAGATGGCCGGCCCTGCGGTGCTCTTGTCCTTCGCGGTGGCCGCCGTGGCCTCCCTGCTGTCAGCCCTGTGCTATGCAGAGTTTGGGGCCCGGTTGCCCCGCACGGGCTCTGCCTACCTGTTCACCTATGTGTCCATGGGTGAGCTGTGGGCCTTCCTCATTGGCTGGAACGTGCTGCTCGAGTACCTCATTGGTGGTGCAGCTGTGGCCCGTGCCTGGAGTGGCTACCTGGACTCCATGTTCAACCACCGCATCCACAACTTCACCCAGGCCCACATTGGAACCTGGCAGGTGCCGCTGCTGGCCCACTACCCAGACTTCCTGGCTGCTGGGATCATACTTCTGGCCTCCGCCTTCATCTCCTGCGGAGCCCGAGTTTCCTCCTGGCTCAACCACACGTTCTCCGTGGTCAGCCTGGTCCTCATCCTCTTCATCATCATCCTGGGTTTTATCCTGGCCCGCCCGCACAACTGGAGTGCCGAGGAGGGGGGCTTCGCGCCTTTTGGCCTCTCCGGCATCATGGCTGGCACCGCCACCTGCTTCTACGCCTTCGTGGGCTTTGACGTCATTGCCGCCTCCAGCGAGGAGGCCAGGAACCCGAAGCGGGCTGTGCCGATAGCCATTTCCATCTCGCTCGGCCTGGCAGCTGGTGCCTACATCCTCGTCTCCACCGTGCTCACCCTCATGGTGCCGTGGCACAGCCTGAACCCTGACTCCGCACTCGCCGACGCCTTCTACCGGCGGGGCTACAGCTGGGCTGGCTTCATCGTGGCGGCCGGCTCCATCTGCGGTAAGGCGCCTTTCACGCGTGGTGGGAGTGAACAGGGCAGCGGGGCCCTGCCCGAAGCTTCCCGGGGAACACGTCTCCATCTGGGTCTGTTACCAGTTGCACAATGGGTCCAGGAAGGTGCTAATCATTTGACTCTCCACCCAGGCTTGTTGGAAGGGCCCTACTCACTGCCCCCTCCCAGTGGTACCTGAAATGTCAGTTCTGAGCGTGCACTTCCAGGTCCTTTCCTGGGAGAAGGACTCAGCCCTCATCAGATTCTCTGATGGGCCTGTCACCTAAACTGGGGTGTCCCATTCCTGGTGGCGGGGGTGGGAGTGGTGGGGTAACAATCCAACACCCCACATACACTCAGGCTCACTCTGAGATCCCAGACAAACTCATGCCCGTGTTCCCAAGCGGTTGTGCATGCCCTGGCTCCCAGCAGGGGCCCCTGATGGGCCTCTCCACCATGCTGACCAGTCCCCCACCCTCTGCCACAGCCATGAACACTGTCCTGCTCAGCAGCCTCTTCTCCCTGCCACGCATCGTCTATGCCATGGCCGTCGACGGGCTCTTCTTCCAGGTGTTTGCCCGAGTGCACCCCCGGACGCAGGTGCCCTTGGCGGGCATCGTTGTGTTCGGGGGGCTCATGAGTTTACTGGCGCTGCTGCTGGACCTCGAGGCACTGGTCCAGTTCCTGTCCATTGGCACGCTGCTGGCCTACACTTTCGTGGCCACCAGTATTCTTGTGCTACGCTTCCAGAAGGCCCCTGCATCCAGTTCCCCAGGCCCAGCCAGCCCTGGCTCCAGGGTCAAAGAGTACCACTCTTTCTCAGACCACATACAGCTGGTAGGCACCGAACAGGCCTCAGGCCCCGAGCCTGGGCAGCTGCGGCCAGCTCTGAGGCCCTACCTGGGCTTCCTAGGTAGGGGCAGCCCTGGAGCTGCTGTGGCTTGGGCACTAAGCATCCTGGTGGCCTCGGCCATCACCCTGGCCTGTGTACTGGTCTTCGGGGACTCGGCCCTGCACCTCCCATACTGGGGCTACATCCTGCTGCTTCTGCTCAGCTCCGTCGCATTTCTGCTCAGCCTCCTCGTCCTGGGGGCCCACCAGCAACAGCGCCAGCAAGACACCTTCCAGGTACCTCCCCCAGCCAGTGCCCCCTGGCTCTCAGCCCAGCTAGCTCTCTTTGCCCTTTCCTCCTCTGCTGTGCCAGGATGAACCAGGGTTCACAGGGTGGGGGGAGGCCCACACACCCATCCCTCTCTCTTCCTGCATGGCAAGTGGGCTCTTATTTCCCAAATCTCCAGAGATGGAGAAAGGCTCTGTGGACTCTTGAGAAATCAGACCCTGAGCCAGCCGACCTTCCCTGCAGCCCCGCCCAGCCCCCGTTCTTGCCCCCTCAGATCCCCATGGTGCCCCTGACTCCAGCCCTGAGCATCCTCCTCAACATCTGCCTCATGCTGAAGCTAAGCTACCTGACCTGGCTGCGCTTCTCCATCTGGCTGCTGATCGGTGAGTGGGGGCCAGGCTGGGGGCCCTGGGTGGGCCACAGGAAGAAGGCAAGCAAGGAGGGCAAGCAGGGCTGGGACCTGGCCCTCAGTCTCTCGCAACTCCTGCAGGCCTTGCCGTGTATTTTGGCTATGGCATCTGGCACAGCAAAGAGAACCAGCGGGAGGCGCCCGAGCTGACCACCACACGCTACGTGGTGTTCCCCAGCACCAGCCTGGAGGAGACGGTACAAACGGTGCAGCCCACCAGCCAGGTGCCCGCCCGGGAGCCCAGCCCCACAGAGCAGCCCGCCAGTCCGTGAATCGAGCTGGAGGCCTGTCCATGCGCCTTCTGCCCTCCCCCACGTCCTCAGGAGCCTGGAGGGGCTGGGAGTCCCTTCTGTCTGAGCCAGCTCAGGTTTGCAGGCCTGCTCATGCTGAGGGGTCCTCGAGACCTGGGGGCCTTAGCCCAAGTGCCTAGTTTTGGGTTTGGGGGAGTGGGCCATGGCCAGTGCTGGTGGTGGGTGAATATTTTGTCCAGCGCCTTCCTGTTCATGAGCAACTCCAGCTATTTGGGCAGGTGGGGTGGGTTGGGGTGGGTGAGGGTGGGCGGGGGAGAGGCCCGCAGCCCCCAGATATCCACAATAATAACGTCTTGGCCAGCCACGTGCCCTGCTGCTGTGTCCACCATTTCATTCCTTGTGGAGCTGAGTGCTTTCCTGCCCCCCATCCCAAGAACCAGGAGATTGTCCCCAAACCACAGCAAAGATGCCAAGGTTTGGCAAGAGGGAGGTACCAGCTCTGGGACAACCCTGAATCAGAGACACCACCCGGCCTGGGTCCTGGAGTCCTGCCCTCAGGCTGGTGCCCTCTGCCCAGCTCAGAGGGGAGCTATATACACCCCTACACACACCAGGAGAGGAGGGGTCCATGAAAAGGGCAGAGTCAGGCTGCCCCCACCACAGGCTCCCCACATGTCCCTTGGAGGGGGCAGATCCAGAGAGCAGAACCTGGGCCCCAAAAAGGTCGCCTAGAAAGGGCAGTGAAGTTGCAGGGTCCTCCTGGGTTCCCAAGGCTCCCAGAAAGCATAGCATGTCCCCGAAGCCTGCCCAGGGCTCCTCTGGGGCATGTGCCCGCATGGCCTGCATGGCTACCTTGACGATGCACACCCACATGCAGACTGAGGCAACAGCTGCTTCCAGCCTCAGGCCCTGGCCACAGCTGTCTGGCTGTCACAGCTGGTACTCTCCCCCTTCCCTCAAGGGCTTTGCGATAAAGGCTCAGGATATTACACACATGTATGGTATACACTCCTGCGTATGGATGCCCACAAGGCCTGGGCCTGCTCCAAGTACCGCCGAGCCCAGCTGGTGGCTGTGAGGCCCCAGTCCTTGGGGGATCCCCAGGCCCACACTTCCCCATTCCCCACTGGTCTCCCTGAAGCCACGCTATGTCCATCATAGATGCTTCCAACTCCCCGTTCTTGCCTATAAGGACTACACAGGAAGCTGCTGGTTTGAGCAGGCTTTACTCCTTGACTTTCTGCAGCTATGACCGCTTTCTCTGAGCCCTGAGCACAACCAGGTACATGTGACCCCACTCCAATAACCAGGCCTCAGAGCCATGTTCTCTCACCTTGGCTCTCCTGAACCTGCCTCCCCATGGACACGGCTCTGGGGATTGAGAAGCAGCAGAGACCCCAAGGCTTTGCTGAGGCTCCAGGTGCCAGATGATTCCAGATGCTAGCCCAGCCTGAGCCCCCAGCCCTGGCCCTCCCCAACTGGTCTTTGTGGCTCCGCCGCCAAGCTGCCAGCTCACTCCTGGTCACCAGGGACCCATGAGAGAGAAGCCCCTTGCCTCCCTCGGGTGGGTACTCCCAAATTCCTGCCTCTGCCCTGGGACCACAGGGAGTTTGGCTCTTGCAGCCCCTGTTCCTCCCCTCCTGACTGTGGGACTCTGGGGCAGGGGAAATTCTCCAGCAGTCAGGAATCAGACTCCAGAAAGATGCCAAGCCAGCCTGCGGGGCACCTTTGTGTCCTTTGTGAGGGAAATTCCTTCCAGCCACTGGGCTCTACCTGGGGTTATAGTCAAGGTCTCCTGCATGCAGTTGCCTCAGTCTGGGACAAGCAGATGCCCTGACAGGTTCTTGGCTATGACCTTGAGTAGCAGTGAATTCCAGATGTACAGCCTCCCTACCCCCATGGCTCCAGTGAGCAGGTTCTAGGGGTTGGGCTGGGGAGGGGGATGGTTAATGAGGAGCCTTATAGAAGATCCCAAAGGACCCAGTGACCACCATCTCAGGCCCTCCCCCCTCTCCTCCCTATCCCAAACCCCATAGCCTGAGGGCCACCACCAGGGAGGGGCTGATGCTCATTAACTGGGCCGGTGTGAGACGAAAGGGTGCCTGTGTCCTTGCCTGGGTGTCCCTAGGGGTTGGATTACCTGCCTACCCACTCTTCATTCAGAGTTGGGTAGGAACCTGCCCCAGGCAACCCAACACCAGAGCAGCCTGACCCCTCTTGTCAGGCTTCTTTCTACCTTGCTTCAGACTCTGGTTGCACGGCCCCCAGAGCAGCGCAGCTGAGAGGGAGGGGCTCTACCTACAATAGGGGTGCTGGCAGATGGAGGAGGGCTGGAGTCTGCCACAGCCAGTGGGAGGGCCGGTGCTGACAGCTGGTGAGCAGGCCACCGCTGGGAACACTGCTGACGGAGACTAGGAGAGAGTTCTCTAGACCTAGACACAGGAAGAGCCCCACTGGCCCACTACCCTGCCACGTGGGTGCCCCAGGGTCTCCCCTTCTCCGCGGTTCCTGTTCTGCTGTGGGTCCTTATACAAAACTGGCTTCTCTGGCCCCCCCAGGCAGCACCCTGCTGAAGCTGGAGTCAGGAGAGGGTCAGTCTGTCTGGGAGTGGAAGGGTGGAATTCTCCCCCAACCTCCCACCCTGGTCTGGCTGGGGCTTTATCCAGCAGGTCCCCAAGACGGGGTCCCCACCCGGCAACCAGCAGGAAACAGCCTCAGGAACAGGCCAGTGAGTGGGGGCCGGAGCCTGGGCATGGGCCACTCTGGTGTTGGTGTCTGATTCTCAGACTGGGCCCCCTCTAAGACACCTGGGCAGCCACGTGCGGGGGTGTAGAAGCTGGCTCTGTCTGCTCAGAGTTGGCGGTCACCTTCGGGGCCTTTGCCTGCAGATGAGAACATCAGATCAGGGCTCTGGTCAGTATCCTCCAAAGTGTAGCAGAGCCCAGGGCCTGGACAGGCCCGCAGCTCACCTCCTCATACTTGGTATTCCAGTAGAAATGGGCTTCTTCATCCACATACAACAGTAGCAGGTCACAGAAGAAGGTGATCTGGGAGAGGCGGGGCAGACCTGTGTCTCGGCCCTCAGGCTGCCCTTCGGCCACCTCCCCAGCTCTCACCCCCACACTCAACATCATGCACGGTGGGGGTCGGGGTGCTCGGTGTGCACTTGGGCCGGCCTGGGTACACAGTCGCTGTAGCCAGAGGGAGCCCACATTGGCCAGACTCACCACACCCAGCCAAGCTGCTCCGGTGCCCAGAGTGATGATCGTGGGGATGAGCCCGAACTTCCCTGCCTGAGACCGACCTGGACTGAGCCTCTGGGGCTGTGACTATCTCCCCCTCCCACCCCCACCCCCCATTGCCTTCACTTAGCACCTCTTACCTGCCCAGTGACGAGGATGTCGAAGCGGATCCCATAGAGCTTGAGCAGACTCCGGGCCTCCACACCTGAGGCCTTCCACCAGTGAGTGGCTGTCCTGAGAGCAGGAAAGAAAGTGTGGTGGCTTGCGCTGCTGTCACTCCTGGGCTGGCCCGGCCCTTCCAGGCCTCCTGCCTGGATGGGTAACATCCACTGACTCTATAAACCCCCAGCCCCAGCTGTCTCAACCCTGTGTCATTGCTGGGAACACAGGGGAAAGGCAAACTGGGACCTACCTGCCTTTTGGAAGCTCCTTGCCTGCTGAGGGGACAGAGGGGACAGAAGGGTCCCTACACAGGCACTGGTCGTGGGGGTGAGGGCAGGTAGGGAGGCAAGCCCTGGGCTGTGTGAGTCTAAAGGGTGAAGGGGACGTCAAGGGGCATCACCTCCAGGCCTGGTGGCTGTTGTGTGCATATTCATGACAATGACCAGGAAGTGACAGGAGGATACTGGCAGGGTGGGGGGGGAGGTCTGTTTAGCAGACTCAGAGATGCGACAGTAAATGCAATGCAAGATCCCTGAGTGCATCCCGGATTGGAAGATAAAAAGATACAAGACTATTACTGGCACAGTTGGGGAAATTTAAATATCCTCTGCCAATGTTAAATTTCTTGAGTGTGACAAGGGGACAGCAGTCACGTGGGGGAGGTCCTCATTCTTCTGCCACTCACTTTCAAATAGTTCCCTTTGAAATCTATCTACATATATCCGGCTGGAAGCAATCTCATTCTTGATCTCCTAAAGCACTTTTCTTTTGACTGCTGTGATTCAGTGACCCCTTACACTGGCTTTCTATGATACGGGCATTTGCCTCACCTCTTTGACAATGTTTTAATCACTTTTGTATCTCCCTAGCTGCTCAATACATATTTTAATGAATCTAAATAAATAAATAAATAAATAAATCCAGCTCACTCTAGAGAGGGAGAGAGAAAGCAAATGTGGCAAAATGGTAAAAAATAAAACCCAAAACAAAACAAAACAAAAAAACCCTAGAGAACCCAGATAAAGGGTGTATGGGTACGGGTGTGCACAGTACTAATCTTTGAACTTTTCTATAGGTTTTTGAGAATTTTTAGATAAGACCTAAGGCAAAAGTAAAAAAGAAACGCCCCTGTGCCGAGGAGGGAGATGCTGGGGGGGGGGGGGGGAGTGCGGGGGGGGGGCGCTGGGGGTGAGGAGTCCCAGAGGACAGAGGGGGGACTGGATCAGGAGAGAGGCTGAGAACACCCCTCCTGGGCCTGGGGCCCTCCTTGCACACACAGTGGAGTGCCCGGACGGGTGGGCCGCTGTTTGGTGGGTCCTGGCTGCCACAGGAGGACAGGTGGAGGGGTGACCTGGCCAAGGAGCAGCTAGAGGGCAGTGGGGGCCGCACCTGAAGTTGTAGCTCCTCTCCTGAAGCTGGAAGGAGTAGTGGGGCCGGCAGTCGGAACCCCCAGCATCCAGGTCACAATCCCAGTGGACTCGGACGCCCACGGCACCTCCCTGCACACGGCATATCGCTGCTTCACTGGCACATAGGCTCCGGACCCTCTCCCTGAGCCCTCCTGGAACCCTGCCCCCCATGGACCCACCAGCAGTGCCAGGTCCTCAAAGACCCCTCCAGCCGCAGCCACGAGGTCCCCAATGCGGAACACAGGGCAGAAGGGGCTGTAGCGTGAGTCATAGCGGCAGCGCTTGAAGTAAGTGGCGTCCCAGGTGTCCAAGGCATTGGACCTGGGGGGTGGGGGATGGGACGGGGGGGTCAGGCCAGGTAGGAGACCAGGAGGGTCTGGGGCCAGCAGGACCCACCCACGCTTACTTGGAGAAGTTGAACTTGCTGAAGGTGACAGTGTTCTTGATGAACAGGGTGAAGTTCTCTGCCTGGAACAGTAGGGGCTTCCTGCGGGCAGAGGGGAAGTGAAGGGCAGGCTCTGCGGTTCTGGGGCCCTGTCCTGGGCGGGGGTGGGGCGGGGGAGACACACTTACTCGGGCACAGTGCTGCTCTCCACAGGGCACCAGCCCTGGATCTCACAGGTCCTGTGGGTCCCGTTGAATTCCACACATTGGCCCGTTTTTATGCCTTGAAAAAACAAGACAAACTCCAGGCCCTCAAATTTCCACAGGGCCAGGGGAGGGGCGGGGGTAGGACCAGGGGGCCGTTGACAGAAAGGAGAGACGCAGAGGCACCACCAGGCCTGCCCTCAAGAGCCACCCAGGGTCCCAGCCCAGCCTCTGGAGCCCCCACCCAGGGGAGGCACTGGAAGACAGGGCCCACAGTTACCGTGGCTGTGCGTCCCTGTCTCCCCTTCGGGACAGTCCTCATCGGCCCAGCAATTAGCCAGCGGGATGGAGGGGTGCTGAGGTGGGGAAAGCAGAGTTGCCAAGGGCCCGGGGTATGGCTCCCCTCTATGACCCAGCCTTGAAGCCTGCAGGTGCGGCCCCCACTGCCTTAGCCCCATAGAGATGCCTGAGTTTGGGGGGCACATGGAAAAGCTGGAGGGTACAAATAAAAGGAGGTGGTCAGAGGAGGGTAGCGAGCAGCCCCCCGGCCAGCTAGGGATTCAGGTGCTGTATTCCAAGGCAGAGCAAGCTTCCTTCCTTCCTGATAGTTCTCTCCCCGCCGGAGGCCCAGATCCTCTGGTCCAACTCAGATGACAGAACAGGGAAGGTGAAGGGACTCTGCGAAGGGCAAGTTCATGCCAGGGTGGAGGCACTGGGTGTGGGGAACAAAGGGCAGGGCCCTGGTTGGAGGGGTCTGGGTAGGGAAGTGGGTAGGACCACACGCACTGTTTGTTCTTCCGTAAAACAGGGACATTAGCGCCTGCATGCTCACACTATTCTAGGGGTCAGTCAGAAGGGGGAGGTGGCAAGCTTTCTGGGGGCCCTAGAGCCTGGAGAGGAAAGCACACTCTCACAGATACATTCCGCCCTAGGCTGACAATGAACGCCATGGTTCGGGTCACCTGGCTCACGAGCCCAGTGCCACGGTGGCAAGAAGGGTTCGGGGACTCTAGGCCAAATGAGACAGTGGGACCGTGAGGGGCGGGGACTGTGATAAGTGGGCAGAGGACAGAGTAGGGCCACCTGTGTCCTGAGTCCGCCCCTCCTCTCCCCCCCCGGCTGGGCTGCCATCTCCTCCAGTCGGACCCCATGATGACCACCACAGGGCCTGGTCCCTGTGTCATCTGCCTCCATTCATTCAGCAGAGACCATCTCGGCCTCCGCCACACTCCTGTGATCAAGTTCAGCTCCTTAGCAGAATTCACAGGGCCCCTGAGATCTCGGGTTACCCCCTCGCCACCTCAATCCAAATCTAGGCTCCAACCCCACTCTGAAGCAGGTGACCCCGGAGGTGCCTCATCTCACAGAGCTTGGGGCCTTTGCTCACATAGCTCCCTCTGCTTGGACATTCTCAAGATCCCACTTGAGTCTCCAGTCCTGTGGGAAAGCCTTCCTGAGGCCCTGGGCCGGCAGACATGCCTCCCTGCGTCTCCAGCTATGGGCTCTGCCCACATCCCAGGAACTGCCTCCTTGGCTGGGCTGCCTATGCAGGAGCTGCTTGAGATACAAGCGGCGGAGTTTTGCATCCCCAGCATCGGGCCTGCCCCCCACCCACCCACCCACACACACACACACAACCCGCCCCGAGGCTCAGCAGGTGTTTGCTGGAGGCTGGACTCTCCAAGAAGAACAGTGCATGTGTTGGGAGGGACCGGATGACCAGGACCCCCGAGAGGAGATGGCAGGAACGCTGGCTAGTCTCAGGAAGTCATGTTGTCAGATCTGATGAATTCCTTCCCAGCCCCGGAAGTTTCATGGGAAGAGCTCAAAGCCGGGACATGAGGCAAAGAGGAATCACATGGATTCCAGAAAACGCAGAATGATGGCTTCAGCGAAATTTCAGGACAGCCTACACACTCAACATTAATTAGATGTCTTCTGAACATTTAGTAAAAGAAAGACATCATGTGCATTTGCACATCCTTTGTACACATGCTTTACCTCCTTTCCGGACGGGGCCAGCCTGGGACATGTGACACCCCCGGCATCTGTGGTGGTGCCAACAACCAGGACATAGGGGACAGGTGACCACACAGTTACTCTCCAGCCCCGTAAGCAATTAAATGTTAGGCTGGATTTTAAAAAGAGGTCACCATGGAGGTAGGCTTCCAGGGCTATGTGTCGGGTGCCAACTGCTCAAACAAAATCCACAGCTGGAAACCATACACGTAAAAATGGGTAAGAAGGTAAATTTTATGTCACATGTAGTTTATCACAGTAAAAAAATTTTTGGAAAAAACCCCACAGCTGGAGAGAAAAGTAAATGTGCTCTGTGACAGACACTGGATCTGTGGGACATCCTCAGGCAAGGGGAAAAGGTGAGATTTCAGGCGGAAAACCTGTGATTCTGGATGAGAAATAGACAAGAATAGGGGGTGAGAGACTCTGGTGTGACCACAGTTGTAGTGAAAAATATCCAGAGATCATAAGTGACCCTGAGCTCAGCATCAGCAGGAGTGTGCTGTGTTTGGCCACAAAAATGGAAGCTGACTTGGGACACATTAATAGAGACTGCGCATAGAAAAGAGGAGGTGATTAGGGCGCCTGGGTGGCTCAGTTTGTTAAGAGGCTGGCTCTTGATTTTGGCTCAGGTCATGATCTCAGGGTCCTTGAATCGAGCCCCACATGGGGCTCCTCGCTCAGCAGAGAGTCTGCTTCAGGATTCTTTCTCTCCCTCTGCACCAGTTACCCCCACACACACCCCTGCTCACGCTTGCCCACTCTCTTTCTTGCTAAAAATAAATAAATAAATCTTACCAAAAAAGAAGAAAAGAGAAGGTGATCTAGCCTCTTGCTATTAGAGCTCACCTGAGCCTTGTACCCAATTCTGGGTGTTACATTGACAACCTGAAGGGTGCCCAGAGGTGGGACCAGGGCGGGAAGGGCCAGGACATCTCACAGAGGGCTACGGTGGAAGGCTCCAGAAGACAGCTCAGAGGTCCAGAGGCTGGACAGCCTTGAGCACGAGAGTCTACCTTGCTGAGACCCTGTCTTCTCATCTTAAATGGGATCGCAGTAATTCCTACCAGCAGGGTATTTGTGAAGATTGAGTGGAATGATTCACGAAAAGGTTTTAGCTCAGTGCCTGAGATACAGGAGCACATACTGAACCCTCAGTTACGTGGGAAGGAGAACGGGGGACATGGCTGGTGACCCAGGGCTGGCAGAGGAACTAGGGACCTGCTGGGAAGCTCCTGGGCAGGCTTACCTCTGGGCATCTGTCCTGAACTTGTTCTGGTGTCACGAGAAAATTGGTCACCAGGAAGAACATGTTCTCTCCCTAGAAAGCAAGTGTCAGGGTTGGTCCCTGCTTCCCTCCCCCAAAGGGAGAGGCCAGAACTGGCAGCTTGGCTGGTGGGGAAAAGGGTCCTGGCCTGATCAAGTCAGGAAAGTAGCTCCAGTGAAGCCAGCTGAAGTAGAGATAAGAAGCTGGCTGGGTTTCTGGCCATTTCGAGAAGCCCACAGCTGCCTCTTTGAGACAAATGTATTTTTCATGTTCATACTCATTCTCTCAACCAGAATTGTCCAAGCGCCTCCTGCTTCTAGGCACTGAAGATCCAGAGCTGAGTGGGACTGGGGACCTGCCCAAGGTAAAGGGGAGGTGGACCCCTCAATTGCACGCATGGTCAGGGCCGAGTGGAGCAGGTGATGAGTTCCACCTGGGCAAAGGGTGGCTAAGGACAGGCCGGGTGGCTGACACCCAAGTGCTGCGTGTGTGAGCTCTGCAAGCTTGA
Organism: Halichoerus grypus; assembly: GCF_964656455.1. NCBI lineage: Eukaryota > Metazoa > Chordata > Mammalia > Carnivora > Phocidae > Halichoerus > Halichoerus grypus. The sequence continues at coordinate 67,101,646 of NC_135724.1, forward strand.
GGCAATGCACACCCAGGAAGGAGAGAAGGCAGCGGGTGTGACAGTGGTCAAGATCTGGACTTGGTGGCCACCACCATGGAAAAGGAGCCTTCCCAGAGTGGAAACAAGGTTTGGCAGGCTCTGATTGATATCACATAGGAAAGCTCAGGCTGGCTGCTGGGCGGCGTGCACCGGGGACCCACTAGAAGCTCACGGCCTCATCCAGGTATGACCCAGGCAGCAGTGAACACTGCTAGGAGACGGAATATGCACAGAAGGGAGGCACAGGCCCAGCTTTGGCCCTCACTGGATGAAAAGAGGCCACGCCGGGAGAGGGAGATGATTCCTCTTTGGACGTGGTGGGTGTGCACCCAGGAGGCAGGTGGCACTTGGGGCAGGCAGTCACTGGGGCTACAGTTTTGGCATTGGCAGGATAAAGGTAGAAACCGAAGCTGTGGACAATCTGGGTGGGGGAAGAAGGAGCTGGAAATGCTGCATGGGAGGGGCAGAGGAGGAGCACCTGAGAGCCGTGCCCCAGGTCAGGGAGGGGAGCATTCAGGAAGCTCAGACCCTGGTCCCCTCCGCTTCTCCCGCCCCATCCTCAAGCTCCAGCCTTGAGTTCCTAAACATTGCACTCTTCCAGGGGCAGCCTTTATAAAGACAGTTCCTCTGGCCTGGCTTCTGTCCACCCGGAAACCTCTTACACCTCCCGGAAAGCCCCGTCCAGGCACCGCTCCTCTGTAAGGCCCTTCCCAGGCCCGACCCTATGCGGTGCCAGCACCCCGCTCGGGCCTCACGTGCCCCTCACGCACACACTCGCCACAAGGGTGGTGTCAGGGCTGCCACTGCCTGGCAGCAGGACCAAGGCCCCTACCTGTGGTGGCTTCACAAAGTCCGCCGCGTCCCACAGCTGGTGACCCAGCTCCTTGATCTGGGTCACCGAAACCCCTTTGAGTTTGGTGATGACGGAAATCTGCGGGTCCGGATCTCGCTCCTGGTATCCTTTTTTGGCGAGGAGAGCCCACCTTAGGAAGAAGCGATGGGCAGTGTGGCCTGTCTCTGGTCCATGGTGAGCAGTGGCAGAGCGGGCCCCACCCTCTCGGCCTCTCTCCTCACACACCCTCCAGGCTCCCAGCCCAGCATGCGGGGCCCCTGCCTCCCCTCCAGCCTCATTTCCCACCCCAAACACCCTGCACAGGCCAGAAGCTCCAACCATGATCAGACAGCCAGTGCCTTTCATGGGTGTCCCCTGTCAGGCACTCATGGGCTTGGAGATGCCCACCACCACCTCTTTCACCAGCCAACACCCTCCCCCTGCCCTGGCTAGGCCCAAGTCCTCCTTAAAGACTCCCCTGACCCAGCTAAAACTGATGGTCTCCCAGCTCTCCCAAGCATCAAGGACTATACCTCCTGCCCCGCCAGGGGCCTCCTGGTACAGATAGGGACGCATCTTGCTCTGTGCCCAGAGATCAATATGGGCCTGGAAACAAGGCCCAGGAAAGGAAGGAGGTGGGCACACAGGAGGACCCAGGCCCACAGCTTGCTCTTGTATCCCCTGGCTTCTAGACAGACAAAGATCCTCCCTCTGCCTACTTCCTCCCTGTCCCAACCTGCTCCCCTCTGCTACCACCAGCTCAGCCCCTGAAGAGTCAAACCGTCAACCCTCAGCCCAGCAGGCCCAGTCATTATCCCCCCAGCCAAGTGTGGCCCAGGAGTCTTTCTCTTACCCTACCACGTAGGCCATGACCCCAAGCTGCAGCAGCCTCTGCAGGGCGCCCACCCGCCAATTCCTGGTTATCACATACTTCTCCGTTTTGTAATTCAGAAGCCCCCAGCCTGCCAAGGCCCCTGGGGAGCCCATGCTTCCAGCTCCTGTGGGCTGCTGGGGTGCATGAGTCAGCACAGCAGCTGCAAACACCGCTGAATGGGAAGTAAAGCAGGCGCCCTAGCTGGCCCAGGCCAGCAAGCTATTAAAGGGACACTTCCACTGGGGACAGGATCCAGCCGCCACCCCCCAGCCCTGGGTTCAGTCCCAACCCCTGGCTGCCCAGGACCTCCCACCCTCTCCTTCTGAGGGGGCCCAGGGCCCCCGCAGAGAGGAGAAGCCTCTGCAACCCGGTAGGGTCCACTCCACTCTGGCCTCACTTCCCTGGGGGAGGGAGGGAGGAGGACATGACAAGTGTCATAGGTGATGCAGTTTGGGAGTATAGGTGAGGTTCAGTGGGGTGGAGTCCGGAGCCGACAACCAAGAAAGAATTCTTGAGGAGTCTTTGGTGCAAAATGGTGGTTTATTAAAGCACAAGGACAGGCCCCGTGGGCAGAGAGAGGGGCTGCCCTGTGGTCTTGAAGAGGGGCTGATTACATACTCAGGAGTTGGGGAGGTGAGGACAAAGGGGGTGCCCAGAAGGACTGTCATTTGCTAAAGACTCTCAGGATACTGGAGGCCTGGTTATTGTCAAGCCACTGCTGTTTTTCCCTCTAATGAGGCACTAACATGAAGACAGTTGGGAGTTTCCTGGAGGAATGTTACATTCCTCCTATCACAAGTCCTTGTCAGTGGGCTTTAGGTTCAAAAGAAATTCAATTTTATTTACATTTCCTTGCATCTCAGTCTCCCTTCAGTTTATGGAGGGGAGGGTGATGTTAGGGCTTCAGGAAACTGAGTTATGGGTCTCTTGGAAGTTAGGCTATTGAAAGCCTCTTCCTTGTAAATCACTAGGACTTTTGTAAACTGAGGGAGACTCCTGTCTTGCAAGACTGTGATCTCTATCAGTTAACCATTTGTTTTTCCTTTTGGGCAGCCAGGAGTGCCTGAGGAATGTCACATATACCCCAAAGAGGGGTGGGGGGTTGTAGGGTGCCAGCTTCGGCTTGGTCCTCAGCTTGCCTTCTGTTCCCTCATCAGTAGGTACAGTGAGAGGGCAGCTTGGGGGCTGCAGGAGCCCGGAGGAGGGGTCAAGGAAAGCTTCAAGAAGAAGTGACCTCTGAGCTGACACTTGCAGATTCTGAAGTTCAACAAGCACAGTTGGAGAGGAATGTTCCTGGTGGAGCAAGCAGCATATGCGACGCTAGAGCATGAGAGAGAATTGGCAGCCACGGAGTGAGAGCGTGACTCTGGTTCCAGAGGGGAGGGTGACCGGGCTTTGCAAGGTTCCCCAGGCTCTCTTGCGCAGCGCGCCCGCAGGCCATAGGGACAAAAAGCACAGGCTTTGGAGTCAGCCATGTTCCCTAGTCCGTGGAAGGTGTGGGGGCGATGCTGGAACCCTGGCGCAAGCTCTCATCTGCCCAGACTGAGTAGACGAAAGGTCGGCCCACGCCAGCGGCGGTTTCTGCAGCAACCAACAACACCGGGTTGCCCGGGCGACGGCTACGGGGAGGCGCGTTTCTATTGGTTGCAGCGGGCGCCTGTTCGCTGTGCGCCACATTCGATTGGTCAACGCAGCCGGAGGGTCCGCCCATATCCCCGGGCAACGCTCTAGGTGCTGGCCGCCCTGTTGCCGCCTCAGTGCCAGCGACTGAGAAATGGGCGTAACCATGAGGGCTCCCTGCAAGAGGTCCGGGGAGAAGGAAGTGCAGGAGGAAGAGGTGGCAGCGGCCGCTGGGCGTCTTGCAGGGGCCCCGGAGGCCGAGGAGTGTTCGGACGTTGATTCAGACTCCGACCGGGAGATGGAAGGTGCTGTCTCCTCACCTAGGGCCCTTCTCCCGCAGGGCTGGAGGGGGCAGGCTGGGGCCAAGCGGGCAAGGGAACCCTGTCCAGCAGGGAGCGCACCCCTCCGTGGGACACCTTCGGGACAGCGGGCGGCCCCTCCAGCCGACCCCGTGCCCTCCCCACAATGCTCCTGGGGGCATCAGGAGTTGCACCTTAGAAAACGCCTCCAAAGTGAGTGATGTTAAACCCCGCCAAACAATGTAAGAAGGGGTGTCCCACCCCGAAATAGGATCAGGGCTGGGTTTTCCCAACCCACAGGAACAACTAAGCTAATAAATGTATAGAACTTAGAATTGTTTCAATTTCTTCCCCCATAAAATAGTCACAAAACATGTGTTCTGCAATCCAGTGGAAAAGACACAGCATGCCCTTTGGCGTCAGACAGGAAAGGTTCTATGCCAGGATTAACTACTACTAGCTGTGTGATTTTAGGGAAAGGATTTGCTTTCTCTGACTTTCAGTGTCCCTCCTAGCACAGGAAGAGATGCCTCTAGAGGGGAACATAGGCTGCATGGTGACACAGGGCAGGGGAGTAGGCGACTGTGTCTGGAGAGGGATCCACATTCATCATCTCCCTTTCTCCTATCAGGTATCCGTGGGCCTGGAGGACTGGTCAAGGACACCCTCTACCTGAGGTCTTGCCAGGCCCATAGTGTTGTGCCTGCCTCCTGCTTTCTGCGCCAAGGGAGCACCCCAGAGCTGAACCTGAGGCACCATGGCCTGGGGCCCCAGGTAACCCTGGAGAGACCCTGGGGCCAGGCTTGGAGTGACAGGACCTGGGAGGCAGCAGCCATGGGAGTGGCCCCTTCCTGAGCCCATACCACATACTCCCTGGCCTTGGTCTGTGTCAGACATGTCCCATCCCCACTTCTGGGTGACAGGTGAGATCAGGGCTATGACAGAATCCAGTGTAAGGGTTGGAGGGTCTGCAGGGGGCCCCTAACCTGCTGGGGAGGGGGCGGTCAGGGAAGGTTCCAGGAGGTAAGATCTGGGTGGAGCCTAGAAAGATAAGAAGGTGTCCCCTGGGCATGTGGGAAGGGGAGGGCCTTCTAGTTGGAGGGCACTGGGTGGGCTGAATTCTGGAAATGACCCAGGGTACTGGCCAGCTGTGTCTGGGGCCTTCACCCCTGGGAAGGACCAGGTCCCTCAGGTCTCTCTTTGTCCCAGGGTGCCCGGGCTCTGGCTTCAGCATTGACCTCCAATCCCTATGTCAAGCGGCTGGACCTTCGAGACAATGGGCTCTGTGGGGCCGGCGTGGAGGCCCTGGCAGGTGCCCTGAGCAAAAGCAGCACTATCTGTGGTAGGTGCTGAGCGTGGAGCAGGTGGGCAGATTTGAGTCCTCCGTTTCCTGGGGGGTGTGGGCTCCCCCACAGCTGGGCCTTCTCACCTGGGGCCTATTGGCATTGCTGGGGCAGGGGCCTCATCACAGGGTGGGGTGGTGCGGGTGGAGGTAGACTCTCTGTGGTGCCCCCAATGCTGGATACTACTCCTCTCCTAACCCGGCCCGCCCCCCACTCCCCTTCTCTTCTGGCCAGCAACCCCGTGCATATGGTGGCCTCCTATTGCCTAAATGCTGGATGAGAGAGTCCTCCAACAGATAGGCAGGGGATGGGCGATGTGAGACAGCGGAAGGCTGGGTGGATATGAAGTGGGGCTGGATGCAAACGCCACCTCTACCACTGATGAGCGAGGGGGCCCCAGGCAAGCTGCTCCACCTTGCTGAGCCTTAGTTTTCAATCTGTGAAATGGTCCCAACAGTAGCACTTAGCCCTTGGGGCTGTGCTAAGTATGAAATGAAACCGCATATGAAGGGCTCACCAAGGTGCCTGGCTCATGTACGTGCTCTGTGCACGGCCACCTGGGCTGTCATTGCTAGTTCCCAGAAATTCATCGGTGAAGACTTCTGTGGGTGTGCTATATTGCTGCCAGGCATGAATCATCCACGGGGTGGCTGCCTCGCCATCACAGGTATCCTATACAGCACCATGAAGTAGGCGGTTTGAGCCCCTAGACAAAGAAGCTTGTGGATGCATGGAGAGGGTGTGGGCATCAGAGAAGCTGCCTGGGGCCTGAGGGGATGGATGCAGCTGATGAGAGGCAGAGTCACCGTGCAACCCCAGGATAGTCCAGCTGTATTGCCTCCTCCACTGCCTCAGGTCTGGAGGTTTGGGGGACAGAGGAAGGTGGAAAAGGGTGGTGCCTGGCTTTGGATCCCACTGATGGAGGAGTGCTGCCAACCCCTAGATGTGGACCTGTCAGAGAACCAGATGGGAGTGGTGGGAGCGCAGGCGATCTGTGCTGCCCTCATGGTGAACCCAACCATGCAGAAGGTACAACTGGCAGGGAACGGCCTGGAGGAGCATGCAGCCCAGTACCTTGCTGAACTCCTGCTGGCCCACACGGGACTGAAATCCCTGGACCTGAGCTATAACCAGCTGACTGACCATGCAGGTAACATCCGGCCAGGGTCACCATGGGGCACTCAAGCCCATCTTCCTGGGGCAGGGGCGGGTGGAGGATGGCAGCACCGCTCTGAACATTCGTACTCTGGCTCCTGTTTCCCATGTCCCACTTCGGCCTGCCCCTCTCCCACTCCCTCCACACAGAACTCTTAATCTCTTCCACAGATTGCCATTGCCTGCTACTGCACGTGCTGGGTGCTCACTTAGCCACTAGTGACCTGGTTGTGAACAAAACAGAGTCCCTGGCCTCAAGGAACACCTTTTAACAAGATAATTCTCCATAATTATTGGTGCAACAAAATAAACAAACAGGGCATGATTCTAGAGATGAATGGGGACCCTTGCCTTAGACGGGTGGCTGGGGAGGGCTCTGTGAGATGACATTTAAGCTGAAATGTGCAGGGTGGGAAGGAATCAGCCATAGCAAGACCAGGGAGAGAGCATTTCAAGCAGAGGAACAGTGAACATGCAGGCTTATTTCCCAGACTGATAGACACCAGTGTGGCTGGGCTAATGAGCCAGGAGAGAGGGGCTACGCTGTGAGCTGAAGAGGCAGCGGAGGGCTGCAGGCCTACAAATCTTGGCAAAAGGCATGAAGATTTTATTGCAAGCACTGTGGAAGACATTGATGGGATTCCTTGATCTCACCACTTTCTTGTCCCAGGACCTTTGCACAGGCTATCTGCTTTGCTAGGAGCATGCACTTCTACCTGTCTGACCTCAACCACTCCAATCAATTACAGGAATCACCTGGGATCCTGGGTTAGGAACACAGATTCCTGGGCCCTGGACCTGCTGAACCAGAATCTTGGTGGAGCGAGGCCCATGCATCTACATTTTAATGGGTGCCCTAGGAGATTTGTCTGATCAAGGAAGTTTGGGAATCGCTGTCCTGTCTCAAGCAGCTTAGAGTGGGGGTGGTACCAACCTTGGTCTTTGAGGATCAGCCTTAGAATTTAACTGCCAGAGAACCTGTTTACCTTCTAAGAAAATTATTATGAGAAGACTGTGAAATTAAAAGAGAAGTTCAGGGGCGCCTGGGTGGCTCAGTCAGTTAAGCACCCGACTTCGGCTCAGTCACGATCCCAGGGTCCTGGGATAGAGCCCCTTGTCAGGCTCCCTGCTCAGCGGGGAGTCTGCTTCTCCCTCTCCCTCTCCCTCTGCTCCTCACTCTGCTCATTCTCTCTGTCTCTCTCTCTAATAAATAAATAAAATCATTTCAGACTTCCAACAAACTGAGTATAGATGTCCCCCTGGGCCTTCACGGTGAAAAGGCAAACACTAGAGAGGCAGCCAGGATGGAGAGGGCAGGAAGCTAAGGCCCTGTGAAAGCTGCGCAAATATGTGGTAGGGAGGTCTTCAGCTCAGAAAAGGACAAACTCAGCAGGATCATTTTGTTTCCTCAAGTGGGAATCTGTGGGTGGGCCTGACTCCCTTGAAGGGTGAAGAGCTTGGGTTTCATTCTCCCCATCTGACCCAAGGTGAAGGTAGCACCTACCTCATAGTTGGCCACAGAGGTCGTAAAGTCCAAGCATTGGAATTTCAATAGGCCAATTCATGTACGTAGAGAAACCTTCTCACCCTCAAGTTGTTCAGCAAAGAAGGGGCTTCCCTACAAAGTGGGGACCACCACCCTCTCCTCCCAGCCCTAGAAGTGTCTGAGGAACGGGGAAAGTGCATACCTGTACCTGAGAATCTTTGGGTGTCAGACCCAGTGCAGGGTTTGGAATCCAGAGGGAAGGCAGCACAGGGAGTCCCAGCTGCCTTGCAGGGAGCTCTCCAAGGTGCTAAAAGCATCCTGCTGCAGTGGGTTCTGGCCAAGCAGGCTAGTTCGTTCTTTCTTTTCTTTCTTTCTTTCTTTCTTCTTTCTTTCTTTCTTTCTTTCTTTCTTTCTTTCTTTCTTTCTTTCTTTCTTTCTTTCTTTCTTTCTTTCTTTCTTTCTTTCTTTCTTTCTTTCTTTCTTTCTTTCTTTCTTTCTTTCTTTCTTTCTTTCTTTCTTTCTTTCTTTCTTTCTTTCTTTCTTTCTTTTCTTTCTTTCTCTTTCTTTTCTTTCCTTCCTTTCTTTCTTTCTTCTTTCTTTCTTTCTTTCTTTTTCTTTCTTCCTTTCTTCCTTCCTTCCTTCCTTCCTTCCTTCCTTCCTTCTCTCTCTCTTTCCTTCTTTTTTTTTCCCTAAAGAATTTATTTTTAAGTAATCTCTGCATCCAAGGTGGGGCTTGAACTCACAACCCCAAGATCAAGAGTGGCATGCTCCCCTGACTGAGCCAGCCAGGTGCTCCCAAGCAAGCTAGTTCTGCTCAGTTAGAGCATCTGTTTTTCCTCTGTGCCTTTCTTCAAACTAGCCTTACTAAACCACATGAGGAGTTGAGACCATGGAGAGGGATCAAATTCAAATTCTTGAGGTACTCCTGGGCTGGTGGGAGAGACTGACCAGGCAAAGAGAGGTCATTAGACCAGGGCCTGGAAGGATGGAAGCACAGTGGACATGGGGCCGGAGGCAGCACAGCCCAGCTGGGCAGGCAAGACTTTCTGATGCTGTGAACCCAGGTTAGAAGGATGAGGAGCTGTTAGCCAGGTGAAGAAGGGGGTCAACAGTTCTACCCAGGGGGACAGCCCAGAGTCATGTTGGTGCTGGTGCTTTTGAGCACTGGGAGTAGGTCAGACTGGCTGAATGCTGACAGAGTGGAGAACATGATGGGTGGGTAGGGCTTCTGTCCATTTTTGCATGCTAAAGATCTCTCCAGGTTTCTTACCCTGCACTGCTCCCTCCTTCCTTTCTCTGCCACAGGTGCCTTCTCTCCACACAGCTGCACCAGCCTCGTCACCTCTTGCCTATAAACTATGGCACAAGCCTTCCAACTGGTCCCCTGGGTTCTCATCTATGCCCCTGCTCACCTCAGTCCATACCCTACACCTGTCGCTAAGGAGCCCAGCTTTGCCATTTCTTAAAGCCCTCCCTGCCTACTCACCACTAACTGATTGGTGCCCCAAAGCCTTGGCCCAGCATTGAAGCCCTCTCAGCATCTCTCCAGTGCCCATCACTCCTACCTCATTTCAGTGGCTTTCCCCCACTCACCAGGCCTGTGGGCATTTCCACAAGTGCTCCAAGCTCCCTCATGCCTCCGCACATTTGCTCCTTCCTGTGTGTGTTCTCCGCTGTGCGTGCATATACAGGTGGTGAGACCCTCAGTCTTCAAGGTTATCTCTCTGTCCTCACTTTCCTGGCACCCCTCCTAAGGCAGGGTTTGTCCCTACCCTGTTCCAACACATCCCTGCTTGTAATCTATAATAGCTCATATCCCGTTAATTTGTGTTTACAGTTGGACATGGATTTGAACTGCATGGGTCCACTTATATGTAATTTTTAAAATAAATACAATACAGTAGTTATATGTATATTTTCTCTTATGATTTTCTCTTTTTAAGATTTATTTATTTGAGAGAGAGAGAGAAATTGGGAGCACACAGAGGGGGAGGGGCAGAGGGAGAGGGAGAGAGAGAATCTCAAGCAGGCTCCACAGTGGTGGAGCTTGATCTCACGACCCCAAGATCATGACCTGAGCCGAAATCAAGGGTCGGACACTCAACCCACTGAGCCACCCAGGTGCCCCATGATTTTCTCAATAATATTTTCTTTAGCTTACTTTATTGTAAGAATACAGTATCTAATTGAATTTAAATTTAAAAATTAAATTAAATTAGAAATAAAAAATACAGTATCTAATATATATAACTTACAAAATGTGTTAATCAACACTTTATGTTCTTGATAAGGTCTTCTTTCTGGTCAACAGTAGGCTATCAGTCGTTGAAGTTTGGGGGAGTCAAAGTTACAAGCAGATTTTCGACTGCACCAGGGTTTGGTGCCCCTAACCCCCATGTTGTTCACAGATCAACTGTATCTCCCCCATTAAATGTGAATCCCTTGAGGACAGGGCAGACCCATATTGGGTTCAACTTGGTGATCCTGGCGCCCAGCAGAGACCCTGGCACACTGTGGTCATAGTATCATTTTTTGAAGGAATGAACAGAATAAATAAGGCTTGTCTTGGTGTTTCTGAAGGGGAGATCCTTGGACCAGCCCTGGCAGAAAATACAGGACTCACCGAGCTTAATATAAGCTGGAATCACCTTCGAGGACCAGGAGCTGTAGCCTTTGCCAGGGGACTGGAGGTATGAACAGCCCTGCAGCCTGTCTACCCATCCAGCTTGACCTGTGGGGACAGGTCTCCCAGGTGCCAGCTCCCTGACTTTACAGCTCTTCAGAAATGAGCCTTGGATCTTTTAAGAAGAGCTTAAAAAATATTTTGTTTGGTGACTTTAATTTCCCCAGCCCCATTTCATGACTAAAACACCATGCTCACTCTCGAGACACTTCCTGAAGGGTCTACAGTTGAATGTTGCATAACTTCTCCAGATATTATAGATATTATAGGCATATGGCTGGTGGGGGACATCATGTGGTTTGGTGAAACATGCTCACTAAATGGGCGTATGCAGATTTTTTTCCCTGAGGTGACACCCTGCACCCTTGGGTCCCAGCACATACTCTCAAACATCCCACTTGCTTCCTTGGATATTGTGGTTCGTAGGCCTCGGGAATGGGTGGCTCCTAGCCCCTGCCAGGATGCCCCTGGTGCCGGCTACCTTTGTGGGGTTCTCCTCAGGAAACGTCAGCAGCTGCCTTGCTTGGCCCACTCCCCTGAGGCTGACCTAGGGATCCTGCTCCACAAGTCGTAGGTCAGGCTTTTTCTTCCCAGTGCAGCCACAAGCTCCTGCCCTTCTCCCCATCACAGTCTCCCAACAACCCTTTGGAGTCCTGCTCTGTGCCTCAGAGTACCTGCCTTTGGGTCCCCAAGTGAGCGTGAGCCAGATCACTGCATCAGTCTCTGAGGGTCATCCACAACCACACCCACCCTTGGTGCTATGCTTCCACTCATTCAGTTCTCCTGGTTGCCATCATTCAAGCCACAAGATTCTTTTCTTTTTTCTAAAGATTGATTGATTGATTGATTGATTGATTGATTTGGCAGAGAGAGAGAGACACACACACACAGCGAGAGAGGGAACACAAGCAGGGGGAGTGGGAGAGGGAGAAGCAGGCTTCCCACTGAGCAGGGAGCCCGATGCGGGGCTCTATCCCAGGACCCCAGGATCACGACCTGAGCCGAAGGCAGACGCTTAACGACTGAGCCACCCAGGTGCCCCAAGCCACAAAATTCTTACCTGGAACCTCTGACCTTCTGCTCTCAGTCTGTGTTTTTTGCACCTCGAGCCTCCTGGGCTCTGAGGCTGTGGTCCCTGGCCACCTTCATGGGAGGTCTCCTGGCTTCACTCTTTTGCATTCCAGGCAAACATCTTCCTCAGAGTCCTGGACATCTCATACAATGGCTTTGGAGATCCTGGAGCAGCCGCGGTGGGTGAGGCACTTAAGACCAACAACGTGTTGGAGGAACTCAACATGAGGTGAGGGGCATAGGGTGGGTCACAGCCTCCACGTCCAAAGTCACCTGAGGGATCAGGGACTCCACGATCCTCCTGCTGTTTACCACCTTAACTCCCAAACCTACCACAGTCACCAATGATGGGGCTTGAGCCACAATCCAAGAGTGCCCAACTCCGTCCTCCTCACTCAACTTCAGCATTATACCTTGGATCTCATAATTCCTGCTGCATAGACGGGGGCTGGGAATTGAAAACACATATGTAAAACATCTTCAGTAGAAGGATGCCTAGGTGGCTCAGTCGGTTAAGTGTCTGATTCTTGATCTCAGCTCGGCTCAGGTCTCAATCTCAGGGTGGTGAGTTCAAGCCCCACATTGGGCTCCTTGCTGGACGTAGAGCCTACTTCCAAACAAAACAAAACAAAACAAAACAAACAAACAAAAAACATCTTCAGCAGAGCCTGGTGTGGGGTGAGTGCTCATGCTCTGCTCAGCATATGACTGCTGGGTGCTTGCCGTGTGTGATTTGCTGTTCCAAGCTCAGGCAGCATCCCAGCCCTCAGCAAGTAACCAGAGCAGAGGCCACAAACCACAGGGAAAGAAAGAGGCAGAAGCCCAACAGGTCTTGGACTGCTGTGGCTGAGCACTTCCCCTGGGGGCCTGCTGGAGTGATCAGGGACTGCCTGCTGCAATTCTGTCCTTCCCGTGGAAGGAACTAAGGCCAGAAGAGGCTACGAGATGTGCTGGAATTCAAGGCCAGAGCTGGGGTCTGAGAGGTCAGAGGGAAATGGGACTGGCTCCGAGATAAAGTGGCCAAGAGAGGTGCTGGGGCCAGAGTTTAGGTCCGTCTAGAGAAGCAGGAGGAGAGGACGTGAGGATGGAGCTGGGTGGTTTCCAGAACAGATGCTGTCATGGTGATAGGAATGGGGTGCTGCTGGCGCGGAACATGTGGGAGGACCTGCAGAGCTCGGAGGGCCTGGGAACAGCAGCTGGCCTCCACTGGGGGTAGGGGTGCTCTAGGTATGTTTGCTGAGTGTTCTCCCTGAACACCGGGACCCCCCAGGGTCACTATCCAGCCTTTACACTGACCTGCCTAGGGTCCCTGGAGCATCAGTGGAGGCTGGAACATGAAGCTCGACCAGGTGGATGCACCTGCACAGCTGCTCGGAAGGTAGCGAAATGCTCCTGTCTTTCTGTTGCAGCAACAACCGCATCTCTGCAGTGGGAGCCTTGAGCCTGGGCCTGGGCCTCGGGGTCAACCAGACGCTGAGGATTCTTGTTGTGAGTGCTAGCCTGTTGGGAGAGACCCCCCTGCACGTATCCACACAGATCCCTCCCCTGCCACATGTCTCCACTCCAGTGGCAGTGGGGTACACAGGTTCTGGAGCCCAGATAAGGGCAGGGGTCTCCTGGCTTCCTCTTGTGACCACTTCTTTCCCTTGCCATTCACTCACCCATCTCTGGCCCGACCCATACACTTCAGACTCCTCCCTTACCCTTCCTTCCCTCCCAGCAGTGTCACCCCACCTCCCAGCTGTCCTTCCTCTTTCTCAGCCCACCCGGTCAGCACAGGTGTACTGTTGGCCATGCTCAGACCTACCCGAGGCCTCGTGTGCACACCAGGGTTCCCTTCCTTCAGGGTTGCCAGTGGGCTAGGAGTGGCTAGGCAGGGCTGAGAGCAGAGGACAGAGAAGGGAGGGTGCAACCGGGGGTGGAGCAGGCCCGTGAGGGCCACTGTGCCAACAGCAAGTGCTCAGAGGACAGCACTGCCAGGTCCAGGGGGCATCCAGCCCTGCCTGGCTCTCAGCTCCTTCAACTGGCAGAGGAGCCTCGTGTAGCCCTCCCATCCCCAGCCTGAGGCTCACTCCTCTCCCACCCACTCCTCCACCCCCGCCCCTCGCTGCAACCCAGACCTCTCTTAAGCTCTGGATCCCCATTTCCAGCCACCTGCTGGATGGTCCCCTGGATGTCCCATGGGCACAAAGCACAACCTGAAAACATCATCTCTCTCTAAGGGCTGTCCCCGTGGGCGGGGGATAGAGGGGCCTCCTCATGGAGTCACCCCTCCCTCTCTTTCCCATGCCTTCCATCCTTCATCTTACTTCCTGCAGAGTGCTCAGGCTTCCTGCTCCTCCTTTTCACTTCCCCTCAAGTTCTGTGGACCTGCTAATTTCCCATCTCTGGCCCTTCCTTCCTACCTACCAGGTGATCTTTCTAAACCAGAAACATGCTCCTGTCCCTCCTTGCTTTAAACCTGTCAGTGGCTCCCCTCTGGATAAATCCAAGCTTAGTAGTACGTCATTCACTACACATTGGGCTCCGGGCTCTGCCATAACCCTTCTGCCTTCCACCTGTGAAGCTCATTCTCTCACCCCAAGCTGCTCTGAATTTTTTGCACATGGTGCATTCTCTCTCCTCTGTTTTGCTCCTCCTGCTCTTCTTGCTGAAATACCCAGCTCTGCGCACCTCACCTGTAAAGCTCAGGGCTGGTGTTTTATCCCCTGCCTAACCTTTACCTCCCAAGGAGAGCTGATGCACACTGTCATTGCATTGCATTTTCATCATGTTTCCTTTCCCTCTCTTCCCCACGATGGGTGGGCTCTTTAAAGACAGGGATGTGCCCTGTGTGTCTGTATCTTTGGCACCCAGCACAGAGTTGGGCATGGTGGTGGTGGGGTGCTCAGTCAGTGTTTATTCTCTTCCTCTCTTCCCTGGCCCCACAGGCTCACCAAGGGCATTCTGTCAGTGGAGACAACTTCTGAGCTGAGACAGTGGGGCTGTCCTGAGCCACTCAGCAGATATGAAGAATCCCTCCCTCCCTTTGGAGATGCTCCACGAGCCTCCCTGGGCTCGGTTTTTCTCAATTGTGTGTGTGTTTCTCAGATGTCCAGGAATCCCATGCGAGGCGAAGGCTGCTTTGGAGTTCTAAAGTCTGTCCGGGATAATCCAATGTCTGCCCTAGAACTCCTAGATTTCTCTGTAAGAGCTTTTCATAAATCTCATCTGTGATCCTCCCCACAGCCCCATGAGTTATCATTTAGAGGAAGAAAGTGGGGATCAGAGAAATAGAGTGCCCTGCCCAGATACTTAGTGTGGCTGAATCTGAGTCCCACCCCAGGCCGGACTGTAAGGTCACAGTGCCACTCTGGCTCTATTCCCACTCCTGATTGGGGGGTCCCGCCATGGTCTCACCTCCAACCCCTGCCTGGGTTCTTCATTGGCTGAGAGAGACTAGGTGGCTCAGAGGACACAAAGCTCGCTGTTCACTGATGTTTGGATTTGCAGGTTCAGTACTTGCAAGGTGGCCCTGCCCCACCCCCTGGCCTGTTCTGTCTGCAGGTGGATCATGGTGCTGGAAGATTCACTCATGTGGCCTTGAGGGAGATTAAGACTCCTTTTCATTCAATTGTGCCTTTTTGATATAGAAAATTAAAAGCAGGGGCGCCTGGGTGGCTTAGTCGTTAAGCGTCTGCCTTTAGCTCAGGTCATAATCCCAGGGTCCTGGGATCGAGCCCCGCATCGGGCTCCCTGCTCAGCAGGAAGCCTGCTTCTCCCTCTCTCACTCCCCCTGCTTGTGTTCCCTCTCTCGCTTTCTCTCTCTCTGTTAAATAAATAAATAAATAATTTAAAAAATTAAAAAAAAGAAAATTAAAAGCAAAAATTAAACATTAAGGAGAGAATCCCCAAATATGAGTTATTGAAAGGAAGTCTAGTCACAAATCACTGCTTATTCTAACCCTGGTCGATGTCAACCCAGATTTAAGTCAAAACCCTTCCAGAGACGTGTTTTTACAGTTCCAATCCTTCAGGCTTATTGCTTCCTTCTGCCTGCCCAGCTTCTACAGCTCCAAAACCAGAGATTAACTTGCCTTGACCATGTTCTTCCTGCTCTGAGAATTCCTGTTAGCATTAGCTTTTATCATTAAAAAAGGAGGGGGGGCCACCTGGCTGGCTCAGTGGGAAGAGCATGTGACTCTTGATCTCAGAGTTGTGGGTTTGAGTCCCACACTGGGTGCAGAAATTACTTAAATAAGTATTTTTTAAAAAATAAAGGAATGATATATGAAACTCTTCTGCAAAACTATGTGCTTATTCAATATAACCTATGGTTATTATCAGGAGCTTTTAATGTAGTGGAAACAGAGGTGAGAATCAGACAGGCCTGGGACCAAATCCTGAGTCATCAACATGGCATCTTCTGAATTGAAGAATAACACTAGTCTAGATGCAATGTACTAATTTCCTGTTCCTTACTGTTATTAGTCTAATCTCCCCAGCCTAGATTTTCTCCTCAGCTTTAAGGGAAATACTTCTTTTTCTTTTTTTTTTAAGATTTTGTTTATTTATTTGACAGAGAGAGAGAGAGCAAGTACAAGCAGGTGGAGCAGCAGACAGAGGGAGAGGGAGAAGCAGGCTCTCCGCTGAGCAGGGAGCCCAACTCAGGGTTTGATCCAGGACTCTGGGATCATGACCTGAGCTGAAAGCAAACGCTTAACCGACTGAGCCACCCAGGCGCCCCTAAGAGAAATGCCTTTGAATCCTGACAGTTCATGTAAAACCCTTCCCAGGTTTCAGCCTTGTCTTCAGGTGAAACGGGGCTAAAATCTTCCAGCCAGGCTCATTGAGAAGAGGGGATGAGCTAGCAGACCCCACAGGAAAGGCCTGTGTAGAGAAAGACCCCATTAGTGCTAGTATTCTTCCCCTGACTCCCGTTATTGAGGAATAACGTCTATGCTGAAAAGTGCACGTGGGTTAGGGCTGTGAATTTCCACGGACAGAACACACCTACGCAACCAGCCCCCAGATCAAGAAATAGTGCAGGCCCCAAGGAGCTCCCCTGGAGCCACTTCTCTTCTCTAATGGTTTCTTTAATGGTTTGGGGAGTAATGACATTGTCATCCATAGGAGAGAAGCGGCCCTAAGGTGTTTCTTCAAAACCTTGTGTAAGTGAAAAACTGACGTTCTGACAGTGATAACATACTGCCTTGTAACGGGTTTCTCCTCAGGAGATCCAAGTGGACAGAGAGTTTGATGACCTCGCCTGCTCAGTGAAGGTACTTCTTCCAGCACTCCATGTAAAGACTGCTGCCCACAGAGTAGAGTACAAAAAAGAGTTACTGCCAGTCTTCACCCCATCCCTACCAGCGTCTGTCCCTAAGTGACTGCGGTGGGTGGCTTCCTCATCTCACATTGGCCACTTCAACGTCGAGGGTTCTTGGCCTCACGATGCCTTATTACCACTTGAGTCTGCAGTGAGTCCCCATGTCAACCGGGTGGTAAGTCCTATGGAGCCTGTCTTAATGGAGTCTCAGACACCTGTACCCTCCTCTCCATCCCATGGCTTCTGTTAATGCAGAGACTGGGTCTTCCTTCGCTCACACTAACTTGTGTAACTTGTACTATGTGCTACATATTGAGCTGGGTATGGGGTCAGAGATGTCCAAAGTCCCAGCTTTGGTGACCTCAGGAGACAATGAAAGTACGAACTCAACTTGCCAGAATGCAAACTGACACAACTTTTCTGGGAGGCAATTTATCATTATGCACCAAAAGCCTTAAAACTGCCTGTGCTCTTTGATTCAGTGGTCTAATTAATCTGCTCTGCAGAAATAACCAGAGCTGCATAAAAAGATTAATGCCCAAAGATGTTCACTGAGGGGCGCCTGGGTGGCTCAGTTGGTTAAGCGACTGCCTTCGGCTCAGGTCATGATCCTGGAGTCCCGGGATCGAGTCCCGCATTGGGCTCCCTGCTCAGCAGGGAGTCTGCTTCTCCCTCTGACCCTCTCATGCTCTCTCTCTATCTCATTCTCTCTCTCAAATAAATAAATAAAATCTTAATAATAAAAAAAAAAGATGTTCACTGAAATGCTGTTTATAATATGAAAATTGGAGATAATCTAAATGCCCACTAACAGGGGTTAACTAAGATTTGGAAGTCTGCAAACATTAAAAGCCAAGTGTTCAAAGAACATTTAATAATTTATGAAAATGCACATGATTAATGTTAAGTGAGAAAATCAGATAAAAAAATCACATGGTTTGGTTAGTAGTTCCTCAAAAGATTAAACATGTACTTTATCATAGACCCAGCACTTCCGGTCATAGAGAAATGAAAACATATGTTCACACAAAAACTTGCACACAGATGTTCACAGCTTTATTCATAATATCCACAAAGTACAAATGTCCACCAACTGATAAATGGATAAATAAAATATGGTATACCCATACAATGGAACACCCCTACAATTTGTCCATAAAAAGGCATGAAATTTGGGGTGATGAAAGTGTTCTAAAATTGATTGTGGTAATGGTTGTACAACTCTGATTATACCAAAAGTAGTTATCGTACACTGTTTTTTTTTTAAAGATTTGTTTATTTATTTTAGAGGTGGGGAGGGACATAGGAAGAGGGAGAGAGAATCTCAAGCAGACTCTCTGCTGAGCACGGAGCTGGGCATGGGGCTTGATCTCACGACCTTGAGATCATGACCTGAACTAAAAACAAGAGTCAGACGCTCAACTGACTGAGCCACCCAGGTGCCCCTGAATTGTACACTTTAAATAGGTGAACTGTATAGTATGTGAATTATAGCTCAATAAAGCTGTTTACGAGAAAAAGGAATAAGGGGGCGCCTGGGTGGCTCAGTTGGTTAAGCGACTGCCTTCGGCTCAGGTCATGATCCTGGAGTCCCTGGATCGAGTCCCGCATTTGGCTCCCTGCTCAGCGGGGAGTCTGCTTCTCCCTCTGACCCTCCCCCCTCTCATGCTCTGTCTCTCATTCTCTCTCTCTCAAATAAATAAAATCTTTAAAAAGAAAAAAAAAAGAAATGAAAAAAAGAAAAAGGAATAAGGTATCATGCTACTACAGGAATGTCCCATGTATCAGGAGGAATGTATCATGCTACAACATGAAGGAACCTTGAAAACATTATGCTAAGTGAAAGAAGCATTCCCAAAAGACCACATATTGTATGATTCTGTGTATATGAAATGTCCAGAATAGGCAAATCTATAGAGACAGAAAGTAGATTAGAAGTTGCCTAGGGCAGGGGCGCATGGCTGGCTCAGTCCGTAGAGTATGTCACTCTTGATCTCGAGGTTGTAGGTTTGAGCCCCATCTTGGGTGTAGAGATTACTTAAAAAAATAAAAAAAATAAAAAAATAAATAAAGAAGTTGCCTAGGGCTGGGGAGATGGGAGGGACTGGGAGTTGACAGCAAAAGAGCATGGGTTTCTTTGGGAGGTGACAAAAATGTTCTAAAATTGATTATGGTGATTGTTGCACAACTCTGTGAATAAACTACAAGCCAGTGGATTGTATACCACTTTAAATGGGTGAATTGTGGGGTGACTGGCTGGCTCAGTCGGTAGAACATGTGACTCTTGATTTCTGGGTTGTGAGTTCAAGCCCCACATCGGGTGTAGAGATTACTTAAAAATTAAAAAAAAAAAAATGTTTTTAAATGGTGAATTGTATAGTATGTGAATTATATCTCAAGAAAGCTGTTACCAAAACAAATCATATTGTTGGATCCAAATTGTGTAAAAAAACATGTATAAGTATATGTATGCAGGAGAAAGGACTAAAAAAACCCTGACATATTAATAATGTTTAGCTCTAAGTTGTGAGTTTGGGAATGATTTTAATTTTTTTCCTATTATTCTTCATTTTCCACACTTTCTACTCTGAATATGTGTTACTTTCATAACCAGAAAAATAAATAGTACTTTAAAATGTGAGAGGTGCCCGGGTGGCTCAGTCAGTTGAACATCTGACTCTTGATTTTGGCTCAGGTCATGATCTCAGGGTCCTGGGATCGAGCCCCACGTCAGACTCCTGCTCAGTGGGAAGTCTGCTTGTCGCCCTCCCCCTGCTTGTGTTCTCTCTCTCTCTCTCTAAAATAATAAATCTCTTTGAAAAATAAAAATAAAATGTGATGCAGGCTTCAATTAAATTATGTGTGTGGTATGTTTTGAGCCCTGAGAAAGGAGGGTGCTACAGACTGAATTGGGTGCCCCCCCAACTCCTATGTTGAAGCCCTAACCACCAATGTGACTGTATTTGGAGACAGGAGGTAATTGAGGTTAAATGAGATCATAAGAGTGGGGCCCTGATCTGATAGGATGAGTGCCCTTATAGGAAGAGACACCAGAGAACTTGCTCTCTCCTCCTACCCCTATAGGCAGACACAGCAAGAAGGAGGCCTTCTGCAAGTCAGGAAGAGAGCCCTCGCTTGAAACCGACCCATCCAGAACTTGACCTTGCACTTCTAGCCTTCAGAACTGTGAAAAAAATAAACTGTGCTTAAGCTACCCAGTCTGTGGTGTTTTGTTATGGCAGGTTAGCTAAGATAGAAGGATTCACTCTCCTGGAGAGAAGAAGCAGGGAAGGTTTCTCCTGGTTTTCCTGGCTCTCCCCTGACCTAACTTCCATCTCCCTCCTCCCTGCTGCCAAAGCTGCCTAAGGGCAGACCTAATCATACTATTCATATGTTCCCAAGGCCTACAGAAAAATTCCAGCGCCTCTATCTGGTGTGTCCCATTGCAGGGGTTGAGTTCTCCATTCTTCTCTAAGAAGAAGGTAAGAGTCTCCTCCAACACACTCTAGGGAATCACCAGAAAGGGTGTTGCTTTGGGGTGATAAACTGGGGGTATGCCAGAATTCCTCTTACCCTGCTTTTCTCAGAAATAAATACACATTGGATCCTAAAGAAAGTTGAGTCAATCTTTACAGAATGGAAGAATCGGGTAATTGTTCCAAAGTCCCCCAAAATGGACACTAAGCTCCGACCCAGCTCTTGGGGGCTGGGGGGAGGCTGGGGTATACCCTTCCACTCCCTTATCTCCAGAAACCCAGTTCACATTAAAGAAGTAATCAAATCCTGCCTGGTTCTCAGGTGCTGGATGGCAAAGGCCTTTCTGCACCAGAAAAGGGGTGGACAAGAAAGGGGGTGCAGACTTTAGGCATAAAGCTGGCATCCATCTTGTTAGTTCAGATGAAAGAATGAACACTAGAGGTCATACCCTCCGCAAGCACAGCTCGACCTGCTAGGGAATGGAGTAGGCCAGGCCCAAGAGATAGGAATGCGTACTTATTCAAAGGATCATGACCCCACTAGTTTACCCACGGAACAAACAGGCACTTAAAAGCAGCTGATCAGCACTATTCCAAACACACAATCACCAGATGTACCTAATGAAATCTCTAACCTAAGAAATATGTTTTTCAGATTCCAAGTCTCCCAAGATAGAGCACAATTCCATGGACCAGAGGAAGCCACCTCAAGTAACAAAGTAGCATCTGTGCACATGATTTCATGGGCCTCCGATCAACAGCGTCAGGAGACCCCTGACCCAAATTTTGCCCTTAAAAGTCCTCACTTATAAGGCATCAGGAAGTTCGGGACTTTGAGCATTCGTTTCCCATTCTCCTGTGTGGCACCACACCAATAAATATTCTACCTTCACGGCAAAAGCTCGGTGCCAGTCTTTTACTGGCTTGCTGGACATGGGGTGGAGCAACTCTCCTTTGGATGGGTTACAGGTAGAAGATTGGCAGACCTCTGAGAGGTGGTCATGTTTGCAAAGACCTAAATCAGGAACAGGCAGATGAGTGGACTTGAGGCTCCAAGCGAGAAGGCGACACAATCTTGACTTGAAGCCATTCGCACACTGGGGACTTACATGCATGAAAATGTCCTGTGCCCCGTGCAGGGAAAACCGCGACCGCTACAGCTTTCTAAAGGCCGAGGATGGCCCAGAACGCTCCGCCTTTGGCTAGGCGGCCGCCTTCCCGCCAAAGCCCCATCCAATCAGAAAGCGCCATACTCCGAGAGTCAAGCAATGGCCAATCGGAAGCGGGATTCCAGGCCTTGGTCCGCCCCGAGGCACTGAGGACCAATAGGCGCCTGGGCAGCAGCGGGCCAATCGCTGGCAGTGTGCGCAGTGCAGCGGCGGCAGTTGGGCGCGTGGCGTCTGTGGTGGCAGTTGAGGTCAAGTAGCAGTGTTGGGCAGCAGCTGAGCTCACCATGGTAAGGCCCCGGGGCCTGGCCCGCATTGGCAGGACCCCGGCCACTCTTGCTCCGTGGACGCCCAGGCGGGAGGGTGGGCGAAGCCCGCCACGTGAGGCGACAGGATGGGGCAAGACTGGGACGGACGCCGGGACCAGGGTTCCGTGGGGGGCAGGCATCAGCTGGAAGAGGGGGCCGGGGTGGGCACGGGAGGCCCGGGGCTGCGGGGACGAGCAGATGGTCGTCCTCTCGCTTGTCCTCTGGGTGTGTGGCGACCTGCATCATGGGAGTCTCTGGGGTGAAGGGGGTGGGGGGTTGGCAGGTGCAGGCGGCTCCTCAGAAATTGTGCCTTTAACGATCCAGGCTGGCAACTGGGTTGTTGGGTGGCCTCGACTCAGTCTCTGAGAAGACCAGCCCTAGTGTTGGGTTCCTGAAGACGAGGGTGGTTCTCAAACTTTCGGGTCCCAGGACATCCCTACAGTATTACAAATTATCCAGGACTCCAAGAAGCTTCTGTTTATGTGGGTTACATCTATAGGCATTTGTCATGTTAGAAATTTAAAACGAGAAACTTTAAAAATATTTGTTCACTTTAAGGCAACACATGTTAATATAAATAACAAATATCCAAGTCAGAATAGCCATAGTTTGTCAACTCTTTGTAGGAAAATAACATGCCATGACAAAAGCAGCTAGTTCAGTTGGCAACTCAAAACACACAAGTGCCGTTTCTCAAGACAGCTGTATTTTAGCAGGTACACAAGTACTTTATGAATATTTTCCATTTTGTCACAGTTCTTGAGGATGGAGATTTTATTTTTTTTTAAGATATATTTATTTAATTTTAGAGAACGTGTGAGCGGGTTGGGGCGGGAGAGGGAGAGAGAGAATCCTCAGAGAGACTCCCCGATGAACGCAGGACTTGATCCCAGGACCCTGAGATCATGACCTGAGTTGGAATCAAGAGTCAGATGCTTGGGCGGCACCTGGGTGGCTCAGTCATTAAGAGTCGGGCTTCGGCTCAGGCCATGATCCTGGGGTCCTGGGATCGAGCCCTGCATCGGGCTCCCTGCTCCTCGGGAAGCCTGCTTCTCCCTCTCCCACTCCCCCGCTCGTGTTCCCTCTCTCTCGCTGTGTCTCTGTCAAATAAATAAAATCTTTAAAAAAGAGAGAGAGACACTTGGGACAACTGGGTGGCTCAGTCGGTTAAGCGGCTGCCTTTGGCGCAGGTCATGATCCCAGGGTCCGGGGATTGAGTCCCGCATTGGGCTCCTTGCTCAGCGGGGAGCCTACTTCTTCCTCTGCCAGCTCTGCCTGCCACTCCCCCTGTTTTTGTGCTCTTTCTCTCTCTGACAAATAAATAAAATCTTTTAAAACAAATTTAAAAAAATTTAAAAACTGCTTAAAAAAAAGTCATACGGGGGCACCTGGGTGGCTCAGATGGTTAAGCGTCTGCCTTCGGCTCAGGTCATGATCCCAGGGTCCTGGGATAGAGCCCCGCATCGGGCTCCTGGCTCAGCAGGGAGCCTGCTTCTCCCTCTCCCTCTCCCTCTGCCTCTCTCCCTGCTCATGCTCTCTCTCTCTGTGTATCTCTGTGTCTCAAATGAATAAATAAAATCTTGGAAAAAAAAAAAAAAGTCATACGCTTAACTGACTGAGCCACCCAGGCGCCCCGAGGTTGGAGATTTTATAAAATCAATAATCACTTTTGCTTCATTATGAACATTCTTAAATGAAATTGACGTTTTTTTCCTTTTGTCTTTTTACTGTGAGTGCATAAATGTGAAGAATCTAATGAACACTGGTACAGTTTGGTGCCACTACCTTGATTTGTGCTCAAGCACCAGCAGTTTTACCCATCTCTAATTATTCACCATCAATGCAGTTGTGAACATGGTGAGAAGGACTGGTCACCTCAGCAGTCCTGACTATGAAATTGCTTTAATTTCCATGTATCCTGAACAGGTGTATGGATCTCTAGTGGCTTGGGAACTCCAGATAACTTTGAGGACTGTTGCTGGGTAGGGGATCAATAGAAACAATAGATCGTTGACAGGAAGCATAGCTTTATTGTAAAAGAATGAGGAGAGCAGAAAGTCTGCACATTTGCTGGTTGGAAGTTGAAACTACTTGGTAACTAGGGAACAAGGTTATCTGCCACAAATATGAAGAGAGCAGTTGGGCTGGAGCTTGAAAAGAACAGAGGAAGTTTCAAATAATTTTTCAGAGAGGAGATAAACCTGACTAAAGAAATGTAAGATTTTTTAAAATTTTTATTGTTATGTTAATCACCATACATTACATCATTAGTTTTTGATGTAGTGTTCCATGATTCATTGTTTGTGCACAACACCCAGTGCTCCATGCAGAACATGCCCTCTTTAATACCCTTCACCAGGCTAACCCATCCTCCTACCCAGAAATGCAAGATTTTAATGACCCAGGTGAGGTTGGCCATGAATTTATAATGGCTTTCTGTTGAAAGCTAGGAATGATTTTCCTGACTGCTTTTGATTTGTTTCATTGGTTAGATAATCAGATGAAAGTGGCCTTGCAGATCACCTAGCACGTCAGTCCCCATGTTTTTTAAAGATTTTATTTATTTGTCAGAGTGTAAGCACAAGCAGGGGGAGCAGCAGAGGGAGAGAGAGAGAAGCAGACTCCCTGCTTGATGTGGAACTCAATCCCAGCACCCTGGGATCATGACCTGAGCCGAAGGCAGCCACTTAACTGACTGAACCTCACAGGCATCCCACGTCAGTCCCAATTTTGTAAAAGAAGAAATTGAGGGATTTGCTCAGGATACAGAGCTTACAGAGATCATAGTGGGACTGAGTGAGTAGAAAACCAAATCAGGCATTTTGTGAAGTACAGGCTGCTTGGATTTAAGTAAGGCAAACTGAACAATATGGATTTGCAAAGGATGTGATTGGTTGGATTCCAAGACTTCCCAGAGTGTTGACATCATTCTCTGAAGGAGTGAGTTCCTTGTCATTGGAGAAGTTCTTTCTGGAACTGAATGCTTCCTTCTGGGGTAGATTCTTGGGGGATTGCAGCATAGTGTGAATCTCTGTGCCCCTGATTTGAGACTTGATGCTTGTGTAATAGAAAACAGGACTTCAAGTTCTTGGTGTATTATATACATTAGGATTTAGGGTAGATGGGACACCTTGAATTTCATTTGATTTCCTCTATGTATTTGTAAGGATAATGTGTCTAAAATAGAACAAATGATTAATGACTGTGCAGTTAGGTTCCGGGCAGGAAAGGTATGATGCAAAATATGTACTTTGAGGGAAATTTTTAAAAAGGTACTATGTATAAAGCTATGGGCAGGGTCGGGTCTAAGGAAACCACCAAAGGACAGTGCGGTGTTGTAGCATTTGTGATGTCTGGTAGCCTTTAACTCCTAGCTTTGAAGGTGAAGTGAGGGAGTAGTTACTAGAAGTTGAGAAGGTAGCTTTATGAAGAGCACTGACTGCTGAAAGTTTGTGGCTTTGTGTTTACACTCAAGGAACCCATGGCAGTATGGCAGGGGGTAGCCAAGGAGTGAGCACGCTGACCACACTGTCCTCCAACCTCCCAGTCTCCTGCTGATGCCTGCCATTGGCTAAAGCAACCAGAAGCCAGGGGTGAGGAAGCCCTTTTAATGCAGTCCACATGGGTCAGCCTCTGTGAACACAAACCTAGATGGAGAAAAATAGAGGGTAGATGTAGATGGGTAGATAGAAGACACACATACAGTGACACCTGAGCCGTGGTGACCTGTGTCCTAGTACACTTTTCCTTCCCTGAGTCTATATTACCTGTTACCCTGTTTTTGGACAGGACACCATCAAAAGCTAGTATTCTTTAGAGAATAACTATGACTAGCCATAATGCGGAGTTTACTATTGACAGTACATATATAGTAGCAAATGCTTTTGTACAGGGGCTAAGTCTGGCACTTAGTAGCTAGGGTGGTTTAGAGCACCTCAGTTTTCACAGTGACAAAAGAGTCACATAAGCCTTCTGGGAAAGACTTGTAAAAGCTTTAGACACTGAAACATACATATATATGTTATGTTTTGCATGCTATATAGTGTTCATTGCCTTGAAAACAAGGAGGTCTCAACGTTTATGTTCTGGTTCCCAGCGCGAGTGCATCTCTATCCACGTGGGGCAGGCAGGTGTCCAGATCGGCAATGCCTGCTGGGAACTGTACTGCCTTGAACATGGAATTCAGCCTGATGGTCAGATGCCAAGTGACAAAACCATCGGCGGTGGGGATGACTCGTTCAACACGTTCTTCAGCGAGACTGGGGCTGGCAAGCATGTGCCCAGAGCGGTGTTTGTGGACCTGGAACCCACCGTGGTCGGTAGGTCCTGGGGCACTTGGGCGGCTTTCCTGGGACAGTGGGAGGGCCTCCCTGTGCTCCTTTGACTCCTTCCACAGAAAGGATGGGACGTGCAAGTATATGCCTGTGGCTGTGTTAGGTGAGAAACTACAGGGTTAGTGCTTCAAGTGTCTTTGGCACCGAGGCTCCTCATTTAGGAGAACCTAATGTGCAGAAAAGAGGGGCTGGTAATAGATTCACTCGTGGCCGCCTCAGACCCAGGCAGGTGGTTGTGTGGACCCGGTGCCGGGTCTCGGGTCCCTCCTTAACGCTGCCCACGTGGTGATGCTGGTGCACGAGAGTCGTGACCTGCGTCTTAGACACGGAAGGTAAATAGAGAACATTCCTTGGGATCCTCCAGCTGAGAAGCCTGAGGGGGTGGCCAGGGAGAGCTGCCAAGAGAGGGCACCTTTCAGAGGCCACCCGGGAGAAGACAGAACGTCAGCCTGAAGCGTGTGAGCCGCAGGCCACCTAGGGTGCCCTGACGGGACTGCCTATCAGAAGTCATGCTGACCTGGTGACTGTCTAGTATGTCAGGGCTTTTTAGTCACACTCCTTGTGTGTAGCTACAGATGGGAAGAAATAATCACGTGTGTGCGGGTGTGAGCTTTTTCCCTTCTTTGGGAACCAGTCAGATTGGACTTTGTACCTCCAGTGGACTTGCCCTGCTAGAGCCACAGACCGCAGTTGTGGTCTGCATGTCACACAGAGACGTTTCCTGTGAGACGCCGATGCTGCCGACCCCCAAGGCACAGCCCGTGCGTGGTAGATCCCCGAAGGGTCCCCGAATCCCTCCCCGTCGGTGAGTTAACAACAGGCCTTAAAGACCCGTGGCCCACGCGTCCTCTTTGTAGATGAAGTGCGCACGGGGACCTACAGGCAGCTCTTCCACCCAGAGCAGCTGATCACCGGGAAGGAGGACGCAGCCAATAATTATGCCAGAGGCCATTATACCATCGGCAAGGAGATCGTCGACCTGGTCCTGGACCGGATCCGGAAACTGGTAAGGGGGCGCCGAGAGGGCTTCCTGTGGACGCTGCCCTGGACGGGAGGGTGGCGGGGATGGGGACCGGGAGGTCATTTTGGCCAAACCCCAGGCCAGAATCTTGAGTCCACGTCTTCCTTCACGGGTGGCTTCAGTGCATCCGTCGTCCACCCATCTTCACGTCTGCCTTGCTTTGCTTCTGAGTGTCACGTGTGTGCGCTGCGGCCGATTCGAACGCGTAGCGTCCTGCAGAGGAAAAGAGGAGTGACCGTGGCTCGCTGGAGGTCGGCGGTGTGGCTTCTGCAGGCACTGACTCACGGTCTGTGCTTTCTCTCAGGCGGATCTGTGCACGGGGCTGCAGGGCTTCCTCATCTTCCACAGTTTCGGGGGCGGCACCGGCTCTGGCTTCGCGTCTCTGCTCATGGAGCGGCTGTCGGTGGACTACGGCAAGAAGTCCAAGCTGGAATTTGCCATTTACCCAGCCCCCCAGGTGTCCACGGCCGTGGTGGAGCCCTACAACTCCATCCTGACCACCCACACGACCCTGGAGCATTCCGACTGTGCCTTCATGGTGGACAACGAAGCCATCTACGACATATGTCGGCGCAACCTGGATATCGAGCGGCCCACGTACACCAACCTCAATCGTCTGATTGGGCAGATCGTGTCCTCCATCACGGCCTCCCTGCGATTCGATGGGGCCCTGAACGTGGACTTGACGGAATTCCAGACCAACCTGGTCCCGTACCCCCGCATCCACTTTCCCCTGGCCACGTACGCCCCGGTCATCTCTGCCGAGAAGGCCTACCACGAGCAGCTGTCCGTGGCCGAGATCACCAATGCCTGCTTCGAGCCGGCCAACCAGATGGTCAAGTGTGACCCTCGGCACGGCAAGTACATGGCCTGCTGCATGTTGTACAGGGGGGACGTGGTCCCGAAAGATGTCAACGCGGCCATCGCCACCATCAAGACCAAGCGCACCATCCAGTTTGTGGATTGGTGCCCGACTGGATTTAAGGTAGGACTGGGTAATGTGGTGTGGTTTTACCTATCAGCAGCAGCAGACCAAGCACAGAATGCCCTTCGTGGAGAATACCCCTGTTTCTTGGCAGCTAGGCTGAAAGGAAAAAAGTTTAGTAATTAATTTGCTAAGGGCCTATCAACTACTTCGTGTACCCTTATTTCTTAGAAACACCCTATAAAGTTCCCCGGGGTAGTATTACTAACATCTTACAGTTTAAAGACTGAGCTGAGATAGCTCTTTGTATCTTAAAGGCCCCATGGGCAGCAAGTGATGGAGAGCACAGAGACAGTCTGACTGTAGGCCTGGTCTCTCCACATTTCTCTATTGCTTACATAAGTTCGTTAGGTCTGTGGTGTTGTTTTGTATTAGAAATAGTGTTTTTTAGACTTTACATAACTTAAGACATTTCTTTTTTTTTTTTTTAAAGATTTTATTTATTTATTCATAAGAGACAGAGAGAGAGAGAGAGAGGCAGAGGGAGAAGCAGGCTCCCCACTGAGCAGGGAGCCCGATGCGGGACTCGATCCCAGGAGTCTGGGATCATGACCTGAGCCGAAGGCAGATGCTTAACCATCTGAGCCACCCAGGTGCCCAACTTAAGACATTTCTATTCACTGCAGTTTAGGCAAAACTTACATGTCTGTAAGCAGAATTTTAAATTGGTCACACAGTGTTTACTATAGGGGCTGAAGAGTTCACTCCTGTTTCTCTAAACCACACTGGGAATGCTGCCTCATACATAAAATCACATTGATAATAGGTGGCTCCTTCAACTATGTTTAGTGTCACAATGAAACGTCTGCCAAGAAAAATTGGAAGCCAAATAACAGAATGTCAGGCTCTTGACCTATTGTGATTATGCAGCTAAGTGCCTCACCACGCCTGAGTTTGAGAACTCTGTGCCCTCTTTTTAGTTAAAAGTGGTTGTTCACCCTTGGTTTTCTGCACTTGACAAAGTTTGGACCCTGCATTTGTACGTCCTGATGATTTCCTGAGGTGTTTGGAGAGTTGTATGTTCCAGTCATTCCAGATTGAAAATGATGAGCAGCAGAAGAAATGTGTGTCATCTGGTCCCATTTGGAATGGCTGTAGCTTAACCTGTAACTGCACAGTTGTTGTTGAACCTGTCTGGCCCTGTCAGCCCCTACTTTTGTCTGTGTCGGATACCTTGACACAGATCATCTCTGAGGGCATAAAATTGGATGGGTTTAAAGTGACTTAAAAACAAGCTACTGGGGTGCCTGGGTGGCTCAGTCAGTTAAGCATCTGCCTTTGGCTCAGGTCGTGGTCCCAGGGTCCTGGGATTGAGCCCCGCATCGGGCTCCCTGCTCAGCGGGGAGTCTGCTTCTCCTGCTGCCTGCCGCTCCCCCGCTAGTGCTGTCAAATAAATAAATAAAATCTAAAAAAAAAAAACACTACCATTTCTGAGGTCACATTATAATCTTCACATGTTCCCTTTCTCTCGCAGGTGGGCATCAACTACCAGCCCCCCACCGTCGTCCCCGGGGGTGACCTGGCCAAGGTGCAGCGGGCTGTGTGCATGCTGAGCAACACTACCGCCATTGCCGAGGCCTGGGCCCGCCTGGACCATAAGTTTGACCTCATGTACGCAAAGCGGGCCTTTGTGCACTGGTACGTGGGGGAAGGCATGGAGGAAGGGGAGTTCTCTGAGGCCCGGGAGGACCTGGCAGCTCTGGAGAAAGATTATGAAGAGGTGGGTGTGGATTCCGTGGAAGCAGAGGCCGAAGAAGGGGAAGAATACTGAATGGGAGTGCATCTGGCAACCATCCCTTTGTATCGCATTGCCCCCACTGTAACATTACAAGATATGTTTACCTATTAAAGTTTCTGTATTGAAGCATCGTGTCCCTTGTGCTGCACCTTGACAGAATTCTCGATACAGATACCTGCTTTTTCCAAGTGCATTTCCAGGGGGAAAAACATGTTTCCTCTCAGAAAAAGCCAAGCATGTTTGTCTATGTTTAGTTACCCCTTTACCTCTAGAAAGGCGGCTTCAAAAGGCATGGCTGAGGGAATTAGGAAAAATGCTTTGGTTATTCTTAAATCTTTTTATTCTTGATGTTCCTTTGGAAAATGGAATAGTAATCTGGTTTGTTTTTCTAAATGTGGAGTGGCTACTTTGACCCAGTCTTGTGGGAGGGCCCAGGGAGGCAGCCCCACCCTAGTGCAAACTCCTTTACTGAGGCTGTTTCCAGCAAGGCCTTTGTTTTTGGGTTTTTTTGGTTTGTTTTAATTTTTTCTTTTATTATTTATTTGAGAGAGAGCGAGGGAGTGAGCACGAGTGGGGGGAAGAAGGAGAGGGAGAAGCAGGCTCCCTACTGAGCAGGGAGCCCAAACTGAGGCAACCCAGGACCCCGAGATCATGAACTGAGCCGAAGGCAAACGCTTTAACTGAGCCACCCAGGCGCCCCTCTTTGGTTTTTTAAAAAAGATTTATTCATCTTCATTTTAGAGAAAAATTGATCACAAGCAGAAAGGGCAGAGGAAGGGGGAAGGAGAATCCCAAGTCAACTGCGCTGAGCGCAGAGCCCGAGGTGGAGCTCCATCTCAGGACCCTGACTGAGGTCATGACCTAAGCCAAAACCAAGAGCGGAATGCTCAACCGACTGGGCCACCCAGGCAGCCCTTGGCCTTTGTTTTTATCCCTAACTCGGCCGCCTCCCTGCCGGAAGGAACTACAACAGAGCCTTCTGCCCATTACATTTTCCCAAAATGTGATCTGTGCCCACCGCCCACCCATCCAATTTATAGGCACCTCTCCCGGAGTAAGCTGTGAGCACTGGACTTTGTCAGGTTCTTTTGATCACGCACCCTGGCCCCTTTTTGTTCTCGCTGGAGTTTCCTTTCTTGCAGTCTAGTCTTTCCCGGGAGCCAGCATGGGTCCCAGGACCCTGCCGGTTTCCCGCTGCCGCGCCGCCAGACCCGCAGGCCGGGACTCTGCGACGCCAAGCGAGGCCGCTGCTTGGGTGCCAGGAGTTACCCCGAAAGACAAAGAGGGACCCACGTGTGCGACGGCGCTGGCGTTCAGGGAGGCTGGAACCGCGCAGACCCGGCGGCGACCTTACGCTCCCGCCGCTTCCGGGGCCCGCCCCGCCCCTCCGGCCAGCGCCTCACTCTTCCGAGTCTCTATGGTACCAACTTCCACCGCGCGCCACTCCTCGCGAGACTTCGGCGGCGCAGCAATGGCGAGATCGTGAGTGCCGCTGACGGGAGTCAGGAGAACGGGCTGGGACGGGGCTCGGGCGAGATCGGGCCGGGGGAGACCCGGCAGGCCAAGGCCGCCTGGAGCGGAGCGGCGGCTGGGGGCGTGAGGCCCCTGCGGGCCTGGACAGCCGCCCACGAACAAGCTCCTGCTTCTTCCCCAGATGCCGCGTCACTGCTCCGCCGCCGGCTGCTGCACACGGGACACGCGCGAGACGCGCAACCGCGGCATCTCTTTCCACAGGTCAGCGCGCGTGCGTGCTGGCGCGCGAAGGTTCACGGGCGCATGCGCCCGTCCCCCTCCTCCCCCCCCCTCCCGTGGAGCCACGATTGCGCGTGCGCCTTCCTCTGTTTGGCGCGAGGCTTGTACTTGTAGGTGGGAAAGGGTGAAGGGGGCGGTGCCGGTGCGACTGAGTCTAGATGGGAGAGGAAGCACGGGAGATCCACGAGCCTGGGGCCTTCTGTTCTGTGACTCTTACCTACTAGGTGATACTAAGGAAGTTGCTCTCCCTGAGCCCTCAGTTTCGTCATCTGGGCTTGGGAGGACGGTGTTTACCCGGAGTTGAAGGGAGGTCTGGTGGCGGCATGTGCAGGACCAGCCCTTGCCTCCTGGAGAGCTTGGGCAGCTGGAGCCCAGGGCTGCAGACACCCTGGTGCTCACTGGTTTGTGGCTCCGCAGACTTCCCAAGAAGGACAACCCGAGGCGAGGCTTGTGGCTGGCCAACTGCCAGCGGCTGGACCCCAGCGGCCAGGGCCTGTGGGACCCGGCTTCCGAGTACATCTACTTCTGCTCCAAACACTTCGAGGAAAACTGCTTTGAGCTGGTGGGAATCAGGTGAGCTCCGTTGGCGGCCATCGCTGGGGCAGGGTTTGAAGCATCAGAGTAGCTGGCCGATTGGGGCAGCTGTAGGACCAGAGGAGGAGGGTCCTGCAGTCACTGGCTGGGGGACAAGACAGACCTGGTTCCCAGCGTTGCTGCCTCTTCCCAGCTTTGTACCTCAGTGACAGGAAGACCCATCCCCTCAGGATAACTGGGCCAGTGACAAGGGAGAAAAACATTAGCTTTTTCAGAGGCTGTTCCTTAGAACCCAAGTCCTCCCAGCAAGTCCACAATGAAATTTTTCTTTTTGGCTGGTCAGCCTAGTTCCGGTGCAGCCTTTCTACACACCTTCACTTTGAGGAGTCCTGCAGGGAAGAGAATGGGTGTAACTCTACCTAACTTGGTATTCCCTAAATTAAGTGATTGCAGCATGTCTACCCACCTCCCACAATGCTAGCATGGGAGAGCCTGGTCCAGGGTGCTGGGGGCATGCTAGCTCTGTGCCCTGCAGGTTGCCCTGGGTGGCAGTATGTGTTCTCCATCTCATCCAGGCTGCTTTCCCCCACAGTGGGTATCACAGGCTGAAGGAGGGGGCAGTTCCCACGATATTTGAATCTTTCTCCAAGTTACGTCGGACAACCAAGACCAAGGGGCACAGTTATCCACCTGGCCCCCCTGACGTCAGCCGGCTCCGGCGATGCAGGAAGCGGTATGTGTGCTGTGGGTGGAGGGTGCCTTGCTCCCACCCCAGGTCTGAGAGACTGGGGTTTATTTAGGGTGTCTGCCAGCAATCTTGCTGGACAGGGTTCTGAGCTGGTAGAGTGGGCTCAGTGGGCTGGTGAAGTGGGGTCTGGCAAGGCCTTGGCCTGGCCTATTAGTCTCTTTCTCTCTCTTCTCTCAGCTGCTCTGAGGGCCGAGGGCCCACGACTCCATTTTCTCCACCTCCACCTGCTGATGTCACCTGCTTTCCCGTGGAAGAGGCCTCAGCCCCTGCTGCTTTGCCTGCCTCCCCCACTGGGAGGCTGGAGGCTGGCCTCAGCAGCCCCTTCGCAGACCTCCTGGGGCCCCTGGGTGCCCAGGCAGATGAAGCAGGCTGCAGCGCCCAGCCCTCGCCGGAGCGGGAGCCTGACAGACAGCCGTCCCCCCTCGAGCCACGGCCCGTCTCACCCTCAGCCTACATGCTGCGCCTGCCCCCCCCGGCCGGCGCCTACATCCAGAATGAGCACAGCTACCAGGTGGGCAGCGCCCTGCTCTGGAAGCGGCGGGCTGAGGCCGCACTCGATGCCCTGGACAAGGCCCAGCGCCAGCTGCAGGCCTGCAAGCGGCGAGAGCAGCGCCTGCGGCTACGGCTGAGCAAGCTGCAGCAGGAGCGCGCCCGGGAGAAGCGGGCACAGGCAGATGCCCGCCAGACTCTGAAGGAGCACGTGCAGGACTTCGCCATGCAGCTGAGCAGCAGCATGGCGTGAGGGAGGGGCTGCTGGCCCCAGGGCTCCCTTGAAGGGCTGCCTGTCGGGGCGTCGGCCTCTTCCTCCCTCGGAATCTGCCTGGAAAAGGACTCAATCTGAGCTGTGTCCACCAGACCTGCCAGATGCCATAATAAAGTGGATTCTAGGAGGCCCTGCTATCTGGCTTAGCTGCGGCTGGGGCCCCTCCCTTGGAGTCTGAGCTCTCAGCTGTGGAGAGCAAGAAGTGCAGCTCTTGCCCGCCCCTCCTCATGCAACTCTCGGCCCCACAGGGTTTTCTGAGGGACAGGATGGTGTGAGCAGAGGCCAGGGGCAGCACCAGGAACCCTCCTCTCCTTGGTACCTGAAACAGCCCAGACTTCCGCAGTCTCGTCTTTTTGAAAACACTCGTGAAACCCAGGCTAGACTCTGTTTGCAAGGACACCTGCATGGCTTCCATCCACTGGCCCGGTCTGCCCAGAAGTCAGTACGGTACGGCACTTCAACCCCAGCCTGCAGACCAGCTACCCCTTACCCCTGGGCCTGGCTTATCTGAAAAATGGACAAAGACAGCAATTTTTGACCTGGCGCTGTATGCTTGGCAAGTAGTCAGGGCCCAGCAATGACACTTCTAGTCCCCAGAGGTCTGGGAAGAGGTGGGGAAGCTTGGAGGCAGCCTTGGGGGCAGCAATCCTGGCCTCACCCTGAGTCCCCACTGTCTTCAAATTGACTGGAACGTAGGCTTCCCTGTGTCTGTGATGGTGGCAAACGGCTCGGTGCGGGCTGGTTTTAACTGCACACGTAACCTCCCTGCTGGGCTTCAGCCACAGTAGCCCCAAGAGCATAGCTGAATTCTCCCTAGTCCTGGAAAGTGCCACACAATGTTCTGAAATTGGCTTTCTAGGATCCTTGGTGTGTAAGTTCATTTATTCATATGTTTATCAGAGAAAGTCAAGCGACCGGTTACAAGGGTCCACTGTAGAGCAGGGTTTGCAGATCATTCACTGGGGTTTCCAGGCTCACAGAGGCTCACCTTGCGCTGGGCCATTTCCTAGCTTGCTGGCGGCTTTATGGACTCCCCTTGCCTGAGGGTGCCCACCTGCCACTGGGGCTCCCCATCCGTCTGTACACAGCACCTGGGGTTCAAGGGCCGAGGAGAGGCAGGTGCCATGTTTGCGTGGGGGCACAACTGGGAAGAGGATGTGAAGGACTGTTTCCCCCAAAGTAGCCTCCTGGTAGCCAGGGTAGAAGGGTCCCTGGGATTCTTGTTGCCAGGAAGGAGGCAGAACAGTGCTTTCTGCGTTAGGGTGGACTCCTAGGGCCTTCTGTTGGGGGATGGGGAAGGATGCGGGGGCAAGGCAGCCTTGGGGCTCCAGGGTTCCCCTCGAAGGGGAGGGGCTAGCCTGGATTCCCCCCAGTCTTCCCCCCACCCCCCCACAACTGGGTCACCCCAGATGGGGCCAGGAGTTGCTGACATGGGTAGAGAACTGGACAGGACTGGCCGGTCCCAAGCACTTGGGCCACCTGATCCGTCCTCAGCTCAGGGAGGGACTATGCCCATGAGGTGTGTGTAGTGGATTAGCACTACTGTGGTCTTAATGGCATGTCTGTGACAAAGAATAAATACTTAGGGACAGATGGGGACCTGGGGGCATCTTCACTGACTTCTCCCTGGCGCAGCTGGGGGCCCCTGATGTGCACACAGTGGGGTGGGATCCTGCAGCCCCTCTAGAAGCCTGGCCCAGGCCAGACTGGCTGGCCCCTCAGGCTAGGAGCTGACTGACTCAGGGCCCTTCACGCCCCAAAATTCATCTGGAGTCAGATTCCACGTGCCCATTACTGTTGCCCACCCACAAGCTCCAGGTGATAGTAGGGGCCCTTACAGCAACCTCGGTGAAGGTGAGGGGGTACTGTGTAGCCCCCCCCTCCCGTCAGAGGGACCTTGGCACTAGGACCCAGTGGCCAGATCTACAAGCCATGCACAGTCCCTGCCGGATGGGCGGCCCCACACCAGCTCCGTGGTGGGCTTTCCCACTGCTGGGCCCTGGCTTCCCACCCATGCCTCCACCCGAGGAGAGGGTTCCACCTGGGGGGCCTGTTTCACCATCCACTCCTTGTGGGACCTGTGTCCTCAGCAGTGAAATGGGGCAGAGCCCCCGTGTCCCCTTTCCCTTTGGAGGCTCTGGGCAGCCTGCCCCTTGGCCGGCAGGTCCAAGCACTCTGCCTCGGGCCTCAGCATGGCCAGCGTAGTCTGCAGTGGGCAGGGCAGGCATGGTTATTCTCGAGTGGGCCAGCACCGCGTGGGCCCTCAGATGTCAGCGCCCAGCTCCGCGCACTGCTTGTCGGAGATGTGGGAAGCCAGGGAGTCTATGATGTCAAGCAGCAGCTGCTGGCTCAGCGAGCGCAGTGTGGGCAGCTTGGAAACCTGCAGGAGGCAAGCAGAAGGCCCAAACGGGATGGGACCGGATTCATGGGAGGGCCGGGGTGGGCTTCAGGGTCTCCCCGGAGCTCCACCAAGCCCAGGCACGGCTGACTCCGAGTGGAAGGAGGTGGGCCCCCTGCCGCAGGAGATGAGCAGCTTCCACGCACCCCACCCCGCACCTGGCCAAGGCAAGGCCAAGGGGAAGCGGCTCCGGAAGAGGGGTGGGCGGCGAGCGCGGGGCTGGGAGGGCCCTGACCTTGGTGAACTGGTGCACGATGATGTGCAGGCAGTGCCGCTTCATGTCCAGCGCCTGCGTCTTGTCAGCCGCCTCCAGGATCTGCAACGGCAGGTTCCCTGAGGGACTGCTCCCTCTCTCACCCGCCCGCCCAGGTTCAGGGAGGCCCGTGGGCGCCAGTGAGCTACCTGAAGTACATTCTGCACCGTCACGTTCATCTCCAGGTTCTGCTTGCAGTACGCCTGCAGCCGGTTGTTGTAGAAGCCGTAATAGTAGGGGGCCGCAAACAGGTAGCTGGGGGCTGGTTAAGGAGCTGCCGGCCCAAGGAGCTCGTCCTCCCGCCACCTGCCCGTCTCCCCTGGGAGGGTGCAGCTGGAGCCCCAGGCCCAGCAGAGGCCGAGGAAACCTGAGCCCCTCCTGCTTGCTCAGAACAAGGAAACCCACCCCAGCACAAGGGACTGGCCTGGGGCTCCAATCCAACTCGCTCTCTACACAGACTCTGAAGTACTCGGGGTCGAAGACCCTAGTCCAGACCCGAAGAAAACGCAGGAAGCCTCTCCCAAGAAAACACCCACGTGCCCGTTCGCAGGACAGACCATGGCCTCACAGAGCTCGGAAAGGCATCTCGCACCAGTTCAGACCCCCAAGAAGTGACACGATCAGGAATCCCTCCATGGCGGCTACTCACCTGTCACACACAACGCTAACCAACCCCTTCGTCTGGGCAGTGATGAGGGTCAAGAACCCACCCACCCCTCCTGGCTGCAGACCCCTCTGTGCCCGCCGACCAATCTGTTCAGGGAGCCCCGGGAGAGCACCAGGCACCAGGGAAGCCAGGACCAGCCTGCCGGTCTCCAGAGCTGCCTGAGGTGGGCCCTGGGAGCGCCCCTGGCGGGGAGGATGCAGAGAGTCCTCGGGCGGCATGTTGACCTCACCGTAGTAGATGTAGCGCAGCATGGACTCGAAGGCCTGCCTGCTGGGCACCATCTCCCCAATGGAGATGTTCACCTGGCCGTCCTCCGGCATGAAGGACCGGAACATGGCCTCAAAGTAGCTGCAGACAGGGGCGGGGGAGTCCTGGCTCTCAGCAAATGCAGGCAGGGCGGGGGCCTGGCCAGGCCCGCCACCACACACCCCCCACCCACCCACCTGGAGCGGGCGGCCAGGATGGCCTTGTGCGCCGGTCTCGGGTGCCCATCCAGCAGCAGAGTGATGTCACAGAACTCCGCACCTGCTCCCTCCAGGTACGCCTTCATGTCCTGGATCAGAGATGTGCCTGGTGGGGAGGCCAGGGGGTAGTGTGGAGGGGCCTTGAGCAGATGCCTCCCGCCCCCCAGCAGACCCTGAGCCACCGTACTGCTGCTTGCACATCTGCCCATGTTGCTGCCCTGAACAAACCTGCCCCCGGGGCCAGAGGCCCTACTCCGGCCCGCCCCCCAGAGTCTGATCTGTGAGCCCTTCTCCCCACCCTTGCGCTTGAGCCCCCTCTGGGCCTGGCAAACACTGTGTCCCGCCACGTGTCACCCAGGGCCCACAGCCAGAGGCAGCACAGGGCCTGGGGAGTCAGGGGATGAAGGAGACAGTGCTGTCCCTTCCCGGGCTAGGTGGGGACAAGGGAGGCACCAGGAACGTCTGAAGTCTTCGGACTGCGCTTACCCCTCATCAGGCCCCCAAGGGCGGGCGCGCCTAGAAGAGCAGCTCAGCGACTAGTCACTGTGACCTGAGCACGCTGCTCCGGACGGAAGCCCTCAAAGCTGAGGTCAGTCAGGGCAGCCACCCTTGCCAGACAGGGGCCCCGTGCCGGCCTCCGGAAACGGGCTCAGGAGACTGCCCGCCCTCAGGCGCACAGCCGCGGTCGGTGCCCGTGGGGCGGGGCATCTTCCCTCCAGTGAGCTGGCTGGCTGCCCGAGCCCCAGGAGCACTCCGGGTCCCCTGCGCCCAGACCCCACGCTGGAGGCCAGGCGGGTACTGCCGTGGCTCCCGTCTCCACCCAAGACGAATGCCATCCCCGTGTGCTGCCCCCAGGGATGGGGCCTGGGTCCCTACCGATGTCCACGGGCTGCTCTGAGGGGGCGCGGGCAGGCGGCTGCTGCTTCCGCCGCACGATCTCCACGATCAGTGGGGAAGAGAGGCGCTCGAACTCCTTCATCATGATCACCTGGTTGAAGTGGGACTCCTTCACCACGAAGTTCAAGCAGTGCTCCTGGGACACACAAGCCGGAGCAGGCAGGCAGGGTCAGGCCTTGGCCGACGGGGCGGCGGCCTGGCTGGGATGGCTTGCGGTAGGGGGCACAGGGGGCCGCCGCGGGGGGTGGGGGGGGAGTTTGGCAGCGGGGGACAGGGGCTGGCGGCGGTAGGCGGGGCGGGCCGTGCCCCCCGGGCCCGCACCTTTAACTGGCCCAGCTGCAGCCTGGCGGCGCTCTCGCACACGACCAGCACATTCTGCAGGTCCACGGAGGCCTCGATGTACTGTCGGCACAGCTGCTCCAGGCGGCACAGCTGGAAGCTCAGTGCCAGCTTGTACACGTCCATGATGAGCAGCACGTCCTCCACGTGGCCTGCAGCCAAGAGCTCCCTGAGCCTCGGGGACGTGGGGAGGGGGACAAGGTGCAGGGCAGGAGGGAGGACAGGGTCCGGGGCTCTGGGACATCAGGCAGCAACTCCACCACACGAGTGGCCATGGGTGGTCGTGGCCCCCGAGCCTCGGGCTGCCCACCTGCCCCCCCTCCCCGCTCCCCCCCCCTCAGTGCACCTTTCCGCGGGTACTTGATCTTGTCCGTGTAGAGGAACTGCATGAGCACTTCGAAGGGCCGGGCCTCAGCCTCGCGGATGGCCACGTGCAGCAGGGGCGGCCGGGCCCCCCCCACGGCCCCCCCAGGGACCTCCCTGGGAGCCGGGGCTGCCTCCTCCTCCAGTTTCTGCAGGGAGAGGAAGGGGAGCTCAGGGGCGCCCCGTGGATGCCGCCGCCCTGGCCGGAGGGGGCTGGGCAGCACCTCACCTGGGCCAGCCGTTCCCGCGCCTGCACGATCTTCCTGCGGAGCCAGCGGCTTCGAGCTGTGACAATGGCCACGTGGCCCTGCACACACTCCTCCTTCTGTAGCAAGAACGACGCCTCGGTAGGGAGCACGGGACCCTCCTCCTGGCAGGGACGGAGGCCCGGCCAGCCCACGGAGGGGGTCCGGGGCTCCAGGCACGAGCGGGAGGCCGGCGCACCTCGGTGCACAGCCCCCACCCTGCAGCATGGCGGGCAGGCTGGGCATGGGGAGGGCACCCACCTCGCCCAGCACAAACTCCACGTCGCAAAACTGGCGGCTCTCCCACAGACGCCCGTAGTCCTCATGCAGCGTGCACTTGGGGTAACAGGAGAACTGCCAGAGGAGACCCCAGTGTTGCCACAGGGAGCCACCACTGGCCCAGGCCCTGCCCTCCTCCGGGCCACGCATCTCCAGCCCAGCTCAGCCCGACTCCAACCCCTGGCCCAAGCCTGCTCCCAGGCCTCCGCGGACTCCACTGTGAGCCCCCAATGCCGCCCCCCCCTCCCTGCACGGAGGTTCCTCAGACTGCCCTCGGCCTAGAGTCCCCCATCCCGTCTGCCAGACTCCTCGGGCGGGCTGCCCAGACTCTGCCCAGACAGCCCTGACTCTGGTGCCTCGGACAAACCCCCCACCCCCACTGGGCCTCAGTTTCCATCATCTGGGACCCGTCCACCCTGGCTGGCCCCCCTGTACTCAGCCCATGAGCCCCACCTGGAAACGGTACATCTCCCCACTGCGAATGTTGTTGTCCACGGTGCCCCCGAAGATGTACATGGCGTCCGAGATCACAGCGGCCGCATGGAAGAGCCTTCCGCTTGGCAGCTGGGTGGAAAGGAGGGGGGGCAGATAAGTAACCCCTACAAGTACTTCTCTGAGCCTCAGTCTCCCCATCTGTGAGAGGGGCTGACCACAGGACTGGCATGGTGGGGGGGTGATGGAGAGCGGTCAGGGCGCCGACCCTCACCTCGGAGGCCGGCGGGGCAGGCTGCTTGGCTGTGGTGGTGCCAAAGTCCAGGCCAAACACATCTCGGGACTTCTTGAAGCCACCGCGCTCCTCAGAGGCCAGGGCAGGCGCCTCCTCGGAAGCAGATGCTCGCTCTGGCACCTCAGCCCCGCCGACCTGGAGGGGAGAGACATGCGGGCGTGGGACCAGTCCGCCAGGGCCAGGCAAGGCAGCAGACACCAACCTCCTGCCGACCCTGTTCAAGAGCGAGAGGTTTGGGAGGGGCGGAGCCACAGGATGAGGGCCCTCGCGGCATGGCTCAGAGGGGGAGCTTCAGGGAGAACAGGGTGGGCTTCTGGGAGAACATCCTCGGCACCGTGCAGACATGACGGGAAGTGTTACAAGCCCGCAGGCTGCGAGAATGGAGAACAGGGGCCCAGGGTGGCCACCGTGCCTGGCAGCACGCACCTCACTGTCGGAGCTGGGCTGGACGACCTCCCAGGTCTGGAAGTCCACATCATAGCAGTGCAGCTCATTAGGCAGCGTGTTGTCCGCCGCGCCCCCAAACACGTACAGGTGGCGGTCAAAGGCCACCATGGTGTGCCCGTAGCGCCGCTGTGGGGGGGGCGGGGAGCCACGAAGCAGGTGCTCCGTGGGGATGCGCGTCCACCTGGGGGCCCGTGACAGTGAACCAGTGCCAGGGTGGGGGCTCCTGCTCCCCCACGGCCTCCACCTGGGTCCTGAGGCCTCCCCACAGCAGGCCCCGGGCCGACCAGCCGGCTCAAAGGAGGGCCAGAGTGCATACGCCCAATGCCCCTCATCCCCTTTCGCTCTGGCACCAGCCCTGCCTGAGCCCCCTTCTGTCCCCCAGCCATAAAGCAGGCAGCAGCGGTGGCCCAATGTCCGCCACCTCTCCACATCTGTTCCCGCTGTCTCTGAGCCCTCTTTGTGGCCCACTGCTGTGAGCACTGAGGCCAGGATGGAGACGCAGACCTGCATGCAGCGTGGCTCTCCTCTCAGGCCCGGCCAGCCCAGGACAGGAGAGGTGGGTGGGTGGCAGCGGGACTCCCCCTGCCTGGGATGTCCTGACCTTTCTCTTCCCAGCCCACACCTCTGGCCTCCAGGGCACCTCCAAGTCCCCTCCCGAGCCTCTCTGACCTGCAGCAGAAGCTCCCTGTTCCCTCCCCAGAGCCAATGCCCGGCCTGCGCCACCGCTGGGGCTTGGTCCC
Organism: Halichoerus grypus; assembly: GCF_964656455.1. Lineage (NCBI taxonomy): Eukaryota > Metazoa > Chordata > Mammalia > Carnivora > Phocidae > Halichoerus > Halichoerus grypus. Next base: position 67,142,982 of record NC_135724.1, read on the forward strand.
CATCACGAGGGCTGGCCTGCAGCTAAGGACAGCACAGGCTGGAGGCTGTCAGGGCCTGAGCACCCCCCTTGTCTTCTGCCACGGTATGAGATCTATACCAGCCACATTTGTGACCGGTGGCACTGAACAGGCCATTCGCCGGGCAGGAGCCATCCTCCACACTGGACAGAGGCCAGCCAAGCCCCATCTTGCTCAGCCGCAGCCACACCCCAAGGGGCCTGCTTGTGCAGTTTGAGGGCACCCACATCTCCTCGCTCCTAGCTCCCCGGCCCCCCAAACCCAGCCTGCCCTGCTGTGCCACAGACGCGGGTGCCCACCACGGGTCCCACCACCAGGGTGCTCACGTCTTGTCCTTGAATTCGAACTGGAAGAGGTTGTTGGTTATCTTGGCTCCGCTCTGCCCCGAGAACACAAACATCTTGTCCCGGCACACGGCCACCGGGAAGTTGCAGCAGGACGGCGGGATCTCGCCGCTCTGAGCCACCTGCGGTAGGGAAGGCAGCTCAGCCAGAGCCTCCCGGGACCCGGTGCTCGGGGCCGAGACTTACCCTGCTGAATCGGGACTACTTTCACTCCTGAAACTTCTTCCGTGAGTGAGGGTTCACAGATTAATTTCTGTAGAACAGCGTAAAGCCCCACCTTGCCCAACCAACATGGGCCCAGTTTCTAACAGTTGAGGCTAAAAATCATCACTACAAGGGAAAGACACCCCAGGGGGGAGACAATGGAGCAGTCAGACAGATTGCCCAGAAAGAGCAGCGAGCAGGACACCCGCCAGCAGGCTCAACTCGCGGTGTTCAAATAAGGGTGGATTCTACCCAAGCTGCACCAGTCACCGGACATGCTGCCATCAGAAGCCCAGAGCCTTTAGTCACTAGGTAAGTGCTGCGGGAATCGGGCAGGAAGTCGGCAAGGAGGGTGAGGCTGAGGACAAGGCTGGGCTTTGGCAAGGGGAACAAAGCAGTCCCTACCCCGGCCCCCCCCAAGCCCCTCATCTTCCTGCCTCCCCTGCACCATCCCGGCGCCCCAAACTCCTCACCTCCCTGCCTCCCCTGCCCCACTCTGGACCCCCAAACCCCTCACCTCCCTGCCTCCCTCACCCCACACTGGCTCCCTGAAACCCTCACCTCCCTGCCTCTCCACCCCACTCTGGACCCCCAAACCCCTCACCTCCCTCCCTCCCCATCCCACCCTGGCCCCCCAAACCCTCACCTCCCTGCCTCCCCTGTCCCACTCTTGACCCCCAAACCCCTCATCTCCCTGCCTCCCCTGCCCCACTCTGGACCCCCAAACCCCCATCTCCCTGCCTCCCCTGCCCCACATTGGCTCCCCAAAACCCTCACCTCCCTGCCTCTCCACCCCACTCTGGACCCCCAAACCCCTCACCTTCCTGCCTCCCCATCCCACCCTGGCCCCCCAAACCCTCACCTCCCTGCCTCCCCTGTCCCACTCTTGACCCCCAAACCCCTCATCTCCCTGCCTCCCCTGCCCCACTCTGGCCCCCCAAAACCCTCACTTCTCTGCCCCCTCACCCCACTCTGGGCCCCCAAACCCCTCACCTCCCTGCCTCCCCCACCCCACTCTGGACTCCCAAGCCCCTCACCTCCCTGCCTCCCCTGCCCCACCCCAGCCCCCCAAAACCCTCATCTCCCTGCCTCCCCTGCCCCACCCGGCCCCCCAAAACCCTCACCTTCCTGCCTCCCCTACCCCACCCCGGCCCCCTAAAACCCTCCCCTCCCTGCCTCTCCTACCCCACTCTGGACCCCCAAACCTCTCACCTCCCTGCTCCCCACCCCCCTCTGGGCCCCCAAACCCCTCACCTCCCTGCCTCCCCACCCCACTCTGGACCCCCAAACCCCTCACCTCCCTGCCTCCCCCGCCCCACTCTGGGACCCCAATCCCCTCACCTCCCTGCCTCCCCTGCCCCACCCCAGCCCCCCAAGCCCCTCACCTCCCTGCCTCCCCCACCCCACTCTTGACCCCCAAACCCCTCACCTCCCTTGTCTCCACTGCCCCACCTTGGCATCCCAAACCCCTCACCTCCTCCCAGCATGTGAGCTCCCGGTCCTGGAGGCCAATGGTCCACATGTCATTCAACCTGCATTAGGACGGGGGAGTCAGGAGCTCTGCAGCTGGGGCTGGTGGCAGGGTGGGCCTGGGCCCAGCCAGGAGGGATGGCTCCAGGGAAGGACACATCGCGCATGACTCTGATCAGGGGCCTAGGGAGCAGCCATGAGGTGGGAGCTTCAGGGCAGGGGGGCTATGTCCCTGCTATGTGCCCCCCCAGCCCAGACAGGAATGCATGGCCTCATTCCCAGTGTCCAGCCAGTGTGGCAGGGTCCATCTCACTCGGCTGACCCCTGGGGCTCGGAGAGGACTTCAAAGAGGCAACACTCGCCGAAACCACCACTAACATTGCCACCGCTTGGAGCTGCTGCTGCTGCTGCTGCTGCTTTTTTAATTAATTTATTTTTAGTAATCTCTACACCCAACATGGGGCTCAAACTCACAACCCCGAGATCAAGAGTGGCACGCTCTTTCGACTGAGCCAGCCGGGCGCCCCACCCCTTGAAGTTTCTATGCCGCTGAGATGTTGGGGAATTTATAATCAGAAAAATGCAGCAAAGCCAATTTCCTAAAATGAGGAGAAGGCCTGGTACACGGGCAGGAGCCCTAGGTTGTCGTCTACAGGGGAGGGGCTGGGTCTGAGACCTGCGGCTGCCGCCACCTGCTCACACAGCCCCTCAGGGTCCCTCCTCACTGTGGGCCTGAGTATTTTCACCCCAGCAATTCAGGGGGCCACCCCCCACCCCACAGCTCTGACGACACCCAGCTATGACACCTGTTGCCATGGAGACCAGCACAGCCGTAGAGAGCTGCATGGACGTGGGCCAGGCCTGCCGCCCCCTCGGACACCCCCAGGAGGGGCCTCCGGGGTGCCAATCCTTCTGACCTCCGCGGGGCTGGGCGGGAGCTCTGCTCAGGTGCCCTCCACCTCCATCCCCTCACTCCCGTGCACGCCAGGAAGGCCCGCTGCAGGCCTCAGGACACTGGCGGGGCTGCTCAGAGGGGGGGCGCTGGGGCCAGGCACCACCTACCTGGCATTGCCATCATATCCAGCGAAGATCCACAGCTTGTCACTATACACCGTGGCGCCGTGGGCGGACCTGGCGACTGGCAACCTGTAGCGCGAGGTGGGGGGTGAGGAGCGAGGCCACCCAGCACAGATGGGAGCCTCACAGCCCCACAAGGCCGGCCGGGACCCCAGGGCTGCTGCGCCTACATCTGCTGACACCGGGGCTCTGGGGATGCCAGCTGGGCGTCATGAGGCTGAGCTCGCGAGGCGGCGCCGGGGGATGAGGAATTCAGATGTCCACGGGGTAAAGCCCCCTCCCAGCCACACCAAAATATCAAACAGTGGGGGGGGAGGGAGTCCTGGCAAAACAGGACCAGAGAAGCACCCATCAGCAGTCCATTGGGGCCCCCTCTGCTCTTTGAAAAGAGAGAATCTAAGGGCAGGGAGGACGCCTCAGACAGGCACAGCTGGGAGTGAGCACAACTCAGGCCTCTCTGGGCCTCGGGCTCTTCTTCTGTAAGGCTACAGGGGACCCAGTGCAGTAGCCATTGGGACACCCCCAAAGGTTTCAGCGAAGCCTCTCACCGTCCTTCAATCTTCCACTCCGTCCACTGGCCAGTTGCAAACTTATATTCAAAAAGGTCGTTTTTATTCTTCAAGTTAGAATTGGAATAAATGTCCCCAGTGTAGCCCCCTGGGTAGAGAGAGGGAGAAACTGTCATACCCAAAGGTAGCATCTCAGAGGCTTCAAACCCCAGGAGGTGGGGGCAGAATCTGGCCTCATTTAAGATGTATTCAGGGACTCCCTCCATAAACCCTGGGGAGCACCTCCTGCCTGCCTGACTCCGTACTAGGCTCTGGGGACACAGAAATGAGCAGAACCCTGTTCCCTGCCCCTGGTGCAGTGACAGAGGAGGGAGGTGCGCCACCCTCCCGCCCAGTCACGGGGGCGGGGGACCATTCCAACCCTGCGACATCGGGACAGTTAGGGAAAGGGGTCCCCAGGCCAGTGCAGGAACCCAGAGGCCCTGGAGATGAGGCAGCTCACCGAAGACAAACATGCTGCTCCCATAGACAACGGCTGAGTGGTGGTAGCGGGGGGCCGGCGGGGTGCCGGTGGTGAAGGCCCTGGTTGCGGGGGGAAACAAGGCACGGGGGGGGGCAGTCAGCAGGGGTCAGCTAGCTGTGCAGTCCACGCCACACAGGGGAGCCCCTGCCACCCCCAGGATTCCTTTCATTTTTGTATTTTGTAGGCAATATCTATCTCATTATAGAAATTTTTTTAGAAAGCGTTTTTTTTTAACCTTTATATTATTTTTATTTTTTTTTAGTAGGCTCCACGTGGGTCCAGTGTGGAGCCCAACATGGAGCTTGACCTCACGACCCTGAAATCAAGACCTGAGCTGAGACCAAGAGTCGGATGCTTAACTGACTGAGCCACCCAGACGCCCCTCGTTATAGAAACTTTGAACAAAAACTGCTGATAAGGAAAAAGCACAAAACCAGCACTAAGACTTGCCAGAAAGCACCATCTATACCTTTAGGTCACCCCCCCCAACACACACACACACACACACACACCTCTCCTATGCATATTGATGCCTCTGTATTGTAAATGGAGTCATGCGGTAGGTATTTTGTAACATCTGCTTTTTGAACTCAACAGCAGAGAGGGACTCGGGCCTCCCGCTGCTCTGGACTGAGCCGCACCACGGCGCATTCAGCGGCGCTGGGTCCCACCTGCGGCAGCCGGCCACATGCTTTCCTTATTGAACTAAAAACCCATTTATACCGCTTTCCTGGAGCGGCTCCTTTTCAGTGTTTTGTCCTTAAGCAATTATTAGTAAAGGATTGTACAGTCTTTAAGGTGATGTTTAAAATTAATCTGTAACTACTGTCTATATTATAAAAGCAAGTGTGAGGGGAGCCCAGGTGGCTCAGTCGGTTAAGCGTATGCCTTCGGCTCAGGTCATGATCCCAGGGTCCTGGGATCGAGCCCCGCATCAGGCTCCCTGCTCAGCGGGAAGCCTGCTTCTCCCTCTCCCACTCCCCCTGCTTGTGTTCCTGCTCTCGCTGTGTCTCTCTCTGTCAAATAAATAAATAAACTCTTAAAAAAAAAAAAAAAGCAAGTATGAGAGGAATGAGACATAAAGTTCTATGGCAATCCCAGCACTCAGTTACGTCCGCCTCCATCAAAGGGGGGCAGTGAGACCCCACCACAGCGGGGGACTCAGGGGACTGGCGGATGCACACAGAGCTCCTGCCCAGAGTGTGGCACCCAAGGTGACTCGGTGGTTCTGCGCCCCTCCTGCACAAGCAGATGGCAGAGCTCAGGAGGAAGCCCAGTACCTCCTAATCCTGGGATCCCTTTCTCCCCCTCAGTGAGAGCTGCCCCGTGGGCAGGGCTGGAGACTGGAGCAGATGGGTACAAATATGCCATGCTCAGAGAGGGCAGGTGTCTCGCCCAAGGCCACACAGCCGGGAGGGCCATCTGTGGGAGGCGGCCAGGGCTCGCACGCGGCCCACTACCCATGTGGGGTACTACCCGGGCAGAGGATGGGCCCCACAGGGGCACGGAGGGGAGGATAGACAGTGTTGCCAGCCCCTGGGCAGCACCCTGCAGCAGCACAGGGTCGGTCCTGGAAGGACCCATCAGCCGATGCCCCCCCCACCCCGGCCCCCGTGTCACCTCCCATAGCAGCTCCTGGCCCAGGAGACTGGCTGGGTGACTGAAGGGCTCTCCGGAGGCAGAATCTGAGGACCGGGGGAGGGGGGGGTGCTGGGGCTCAGAGGCCACCCACCTGCACCAGGAGCAGTCCTTCACGTCGAACCGTAGGAGGTCATTGAGCATGGTCTTCCTAAAAGACAGCCAGGGACAGGTGGGGTCGGTCCTGGGCTGGTCCCGGTCTGCTCTCCAGGACCCAGGAGACAGACACTGCAGCCCGGGGGTGGGGCGGTTGTGGGGACTCAGCCAGGGCCAGGCAACCCGCTGATGCCCGAGGGACCAGGGAGTGACCACAAAGGACGCTCCCCAACTGGTGCGGGTACCAGGGCGGCAACGCACGTGGGAGCCACCTGCCTGGGGTCAGGTCCAAAGCATGATCCTGGCTGCTTGAGGGCGCACACCTCACGGCAGGCTCCAGAACCGCTACTCCCACTTCCACTCACATGTCTCAGCGCCCCCTTCTCTGAGGCTCTGCCACCACAATGCAGAGCTTCCCACATCTCAGGGGAGGCTCCTTTCCTCCTCTCTGATCCTCCTTCCGCCTCTTTATTGCAAAGCCAACGTAACTACATTCAAGATACAATAAAATGGAAAACAAATTCCACTGGCCACCTACCAGGACCTGCATGTTACCACCCGGCCCTTGTCAGTAAGAAGGAAGAAGGGAGTCAACCAACAGGAGCCCAGCACCCCTTACAGGCCAGGCCTCTCCCTCAGTCTGCATCAGGGGGCTGCGCTCCCCACCTGCATTTACAGAAGAGGAAGGGGCCCGAGAGATAACGGGCCTGCCTAAGACCATGCGGTCAGGAAGCCAGGAGCTGGGAAGCAGAGCTGTGACTGTAATTTCTCCCCTCTCCCATCTGCCCCTCCTCCCCCTCCGCCTCTCCCCCCTCCCCCTCCCGGATAGTGCAGGAAGCCATCTTTCTTTGTACGCAGTCCACCTTTACGAAGTTGCACCCAGAGTGAGACAAATCTGTATCCTGTTTCTTGGCGCCACATTGTAGCAAAAGTATTGCTGCTTTGTTGCTATACAGCTGACATGCCAACTGCACCTGCTACAGAACACTGCTAGGGATGCTCGCCTCCTGCCCTGGGCTGGACCCCCGGCCTTTCCTGGTTTGGGGGATTGTCATCAAGGCTGCAGTGGACATCTGTGGGCAGATGCCTCTTCCTAGTTCATTCCTTCATGGGACATGCATTTATTGACTTGTCCGTGTGCTGGGTACAGGTCCTGCCCTGGTGGTAACAAACATCGTGTGCTCTGAGATAACCCTGAGATGATCCGTGCGATCTGTGCTCTTACCATGGAGCCAGCAAGAGGTGCAGAAGGGGAGGGGAGGGCCGACGGTTGGTCCAGTTGGCCCCGGCGTTCGGGAAGGCCTCACTCACAGCAAATTCCGAAGAGAGGCAGGAAGGGGTGGGAAGGACGGAACAGCCAGTACAAGGGCCCGAGCAGGGGACGCTTGGTTCACTCAGAACACAGCAAGGCGCTGGTGTGGCCCAGCGCCGTGCAAAACAAGGGCAGAGGAGCAGGACGGGCACAAGTGTAGAGGGCCCCGCGGACCACCAGGACAGCTCGGGCTCCTAATCAGAGGGAGGGGAGCCATCCCGGGGTTATGTGCTGAGAAAGAACACACTGAGACTTGCATTTCCAAATGGATCCCTCTGACTGCTCATGGGGAAAGACGCTGTGGGGGAGACAGGCTGGAAGCCAGCGTCCATGCCGGAGGAGACCATCCTGCCCAGTCTGCAGGTCCTCATGGGGTCCTGCGTACCCCACCAGCTCCAAGTCAGCCCCCCCAGGGAGTCCTGAAAGACCAAGGCTGCAGAACCAATCAGAGGCCAGCCCTTCTGGGCTTCAGGCCAAGTGCTGTAGTGAGAGGCAGCGACGGACTCATGGGCAGAATCGGTCACGTGCAAATACTGCATCCGCAGTACAGCCCAACCTCCGTCCTGAGCCCTTCCCAGCTTTGCGCTCGCTGACCCCCAGGAGCACGCTGCCAAAGCAGGGCATGTGGCCACCCCACATACAGAGGAGGAGACCAGGGTGCAGCTAGTGTGGTTAAGCCACATCCCCGAGCCCAAAATCACAAAGCTCTAACTTGAACTGAGCCCGGTCTATCCAGGACACCAGAGTTCAAGCCTCAGCCCCACATCTAGCAGGCTCCCAAGACTCCCAGAGCCCTGGTGGGCAACCCTGGCCTTTCCTGACCACATCAATGAATGAATGGAGGGAGGGCAGCCCTACCCAGACTCCAGGCCTGGTGCCATTCTGCATTCCCCAACCTCCGGGCCATTGCCCATGCTGATCCCTGTGCTTGGAACACTCTTCCTCTTTTACCTGATTCACTCCGACTTATCTTTCAGGTCATCAACCCCTCCAGGAAGGCTTCCCTGCCCAGACGAGGCCCCCTTCTCCTCTCCAAGCATGTCTGCTATGCCCACACCCAGTACTTAACATGGCCCAGCCCATGATAAGAGCTAAAACAGCTCTTTCCCTCTGGGAATGGGTCTTAGGGGAACGCCACCCGAAGGAAACAGCTACACAAACGAAAGGTTTAGCTCAGCCATTATCTTTCACCAAAGGAGACCGTCCACAACTTTAGTGGGAATGGTTCATGGGATGGAGGTGTGCCCACCAACAAAACACGAGGTCATTGTCAGGGAAGTTGTTTCCCAGGAATTTATAGCAATGTGGGAAAACCTTTACAAAAAGTGGAAAATATGGGAAATAAATAAAACTGTCCTCTAAACGCTGCCATGTGCAGCGTGTTGATAAAGCCCCCAGAGAAGTGCAGTGAAGGAAAAGTGTCTGGGGAGGGTGGCAGCCAGGGCGGATGTGTTTCTTTCAAGGCTGTGTCCACTCACTCAGAACAAGAGGCACATTTCTGTGTCCCAAGCATGTGCTACCCACTGAATGCTGTGCCAACGGTCTTGAGGGTAGGGACTCTCACATGGAGAAACTGAGGCTGAGTACTTAGCTAAGCCAGTCAGAGCCACCATGTTTCTCCCTCTCTGGTCCAAATACCCTGATGCTCATGCTCACTCACCCATTGTCTCCACCAAATACATAGATGGCATCTTTATAGGCCACCACTGTGTGCTTGCTGCGCCTGGAAAAAAACGAATGGATGGGTGGCAGTGAGGCCGGGACCCTCCTGGGGGAGGAATGACACTAAGAACCCAGGCTGCTGCAGAAATGAGGTAACACCTCTCAACTGCCAACATCGTGAGAGATCCGTAAATTCCACAAGTACCCCAGGACCACCTGTATACGGGGACCCTGACATTACCCTGGGACTCTCTGGACTCTCCACCCCACTGCAGGGCACCTGGGACCCCAGCCCCAGACCCACAAACACAACTTAACTCTAGTACCCTGCCCCAGGCCACCCCGCTCCGTGACTCCCTCAGAACCCCCTCCTCTGCCTTCGACATCATCCTGGACATCACCACTTCCTCCCCACCCCCTATGACCAGATTCCACTCTTGGACACCACGCCCCGGCCTCGGCCCCTGGACCCCGCCCCGGGACCTCCTCAGACACCCCCCCTTCCCCCAAGAGCCCCTGAACTCCGCCGTACCGGGCCCCCACGAACTCGTCGCAGGGCGGGAGGCGCCGCCAACGATGCACTGTCTCGAAGGGCCCGAAGTTGAGTGTCAGGTACTCAACACTGTCCGAGCAGCTGTGGTCAAAGTCCACGCTCGGGGCTACCTTGGACCGCGCGCTGCCTGCCAGGGCCCCGGCCCCGATCGGGCCTCCCGAGACCCCCGGCCCAGCCATCCCGGGTCCACGCCCGATCGGCCACCGGGTCCGCGGGACGTGCGGCCACCGCCCCGGGCTGCGCCGAGGGACTACATTTCCCGGCGAGCCCTGTGCCGCCGCGGCACACTTCCGGCCTGCGCCGCACTCCCCGGCAAGCTTAGCGCTCCTCGTGACTCCGCGGGCCAGCGCAACCTCTGGGAAGCGGGGAGCGTGTGACCCTCTGGGAAGCGTGTCCCACCAAGTACGCGCGCCAGATTTCCCTTCCAGTGAAGGCGGTGTCCAGTCTCCAGCCCCGTCCGGACTGCACTTCCCCGGCGCCGGCCAGGCCCACGCCGCCCGGAGATGGGCCACACTTCCCGGCATGCCCTGTTTACCCGGGGACTCGGCCTTCACCGTCCGCCGCTCTTGGGATCCCGGGTGGAGGGTTCCGGGCTTGCAGCGGCCTAGGAGGGAGCGCGACTATCCCCTTCCTGCCTGCGCCCCCACTTCTGCCCCCCGCGTCTCCCCCTCGGCATTCCTCTTGACTGGGAGGCAGAGTGGCACAGAGGCTCTAGATTCTCGTTCTTACTTAATAGCAGAGCCTCATTTTCTTTACCTGCGAAATGGGGATTCAGGGAGCTGTGGCTGCCATGAAAAGCATGGGCTGTCTCAGGACCCAGCCCCTCCAGCCGTAAGTAGGCACATGCCCCCGAACTGCCAAGCGCGAGCCGCCTCTGACCTCTGAAGAAGCACTTCCCATCTCAAACCCTTGGCACGTGCTATCCCTTCTACCTGGAGTGCCCTTCTCTCAAAATCCAGATCCAAGACACTGGTTAGAGAAGCTTTCCCTAACCCCAGGGCCAGAATCAGTTGCTACCTCTGCTGAGTGCTCATAGGCCAAACTGGTGTGGCACTGAGCATTGTGTGGTTGTGCTTTCTCCCTCAAGAGTGAGTGTCTGTCCAATTACAATGGAAGTCACACAGATCTGCAAATGTGTGCGTTTTAATTTTAAGATAATGTCTAATATGTTGCAGGGTCCTGCAGGGGACCAGTCTCAAGAGAGGGAGAAGAGGATAGGCCTGTCCTGCCTCCATTGCCAGCCATCAGTGGCAGCTGAGGCCTTGGGGGGTAAGCATCTCCTGGAGGTAGCAGAAGCCTCTCTGGAGGTGAGCCAGGCAACCGAAGGCAAGCACTGGGAAGGCTCAGGTTCTGCCCTGGGGAATCCTGGGAAATTGGAGGTTGGCACCTGCCCCCAGGGCTTGGCCTCTGTCCCTGGTGCCCAAGCGTGCCTGCCCAAGTCTGCTGCATGCGAGCTCAGGATCCTTTCCCTGTGAGCCAGGACATGTCGCCGGTCCTGCAGGAATGAGGGGAGGAGGAGTCAGGGTAGAAGACAGCAGGTTACCCACTCGGCACCATCAACAGGTGATCCCTGAGGACAGCAGGGGGCCTGCTCTGTGCCAGGCCCTGGTGCCCAGCAGGAATGGGTACTTAGGCAGAGAGGGGAAGTCCATGGGGTACAGGCTCTGGGCTGAGGTGGGAAAGGCTCAGAATGGTCAAAAGGAAGGACAGAGGACCACGTACTTGCTGTGCAGCACAAACAGCCTTTTCGAAGGCAAGAGAGAGAGAGAGAAGGCCGGGGAGAGAGTATGTCATTTATCATGTTCCCTCTTGGTTTTCTTTCGTTTCCAGCCTGAGGCCTACCCCTGTACTGTGGCCTCCAAGCTTTCCCCAGTCCCTGGGCAGGGGAAGGAGCCTCTCTGTAGGCAGTTCGAGCCCACAGGGTGACTCCCATTGGCACCATCCTGGGGTGAGGGTAATGGCTGACATCCAGTGTCCCCCAAACACCAAACAACCACCCAACATCTCTGTGCAGGGTGTCCCCAGAGGCATAACTATCTGCCTCCCCGCCCCCCCCCCCCAGCTTTTGCCAGTCCCAACACAACCAAATCCAGTTGGGTGTCCCAGGCCAGGTGACTGCCCAAGCAGTGGCTTTGACCAAGGGCTTCGACCCCTCCCCATAGCACTGGCCCTGCCCTGGGACACAGCCTCTTCCCCTTCTTTCTCCCCAAGAGCACAAATAACCAGCCCATTCGTAAACCACAACCCTTGTCCCACACCACCCCATAGTCCTGATGCCGCATAGACTGGTGTGGACCAAGAATAGGGGGAGGCTCTGTAGGGCTACAGGAGTGGATGGCTACCAAGGGCCAGTCCCTTGGGGGACCTCCCCCCCCCACACCAGACCTCTGAAGCCCACACTCACTCCACCTCCCGCTTTCGGATGGCACGGCCGGAGGCTAGCACCTCAGCTACCTTGGAGACAATAGGATCGTAATTCATGCTGGCCACAGCAATCACCTCATCGCCTCTGCAGGGACAGAGTAACTGAGCCTGAGGACTGCCCAGCAGTGACCTTCCTTCTTGGAGACCCTGACGCACTCCTCTTCAGCTGGGGCCCAGAGAGGGATCTTACCCAGGGCAACAGGAATATCCTGAGCACCCAGCGCTCCTTGCTTTGCTTGGCCCAACATGGGCTTGGGGTTCCTTCTAGAGGCCACGGAGGCTCCAGCCTTCCTCCTCAGCGGAGTTCAGGGCTGAGCTCCCGTCCTGGGATCACCACTCTCTACCTGTGTGACTTCCCTCGGTGTAAAAGTGGGAGTCAACAACACCCACCTCAAAGAGCTGTCCTGAAGATAAAATGTCCTGCCTCAATGTGTGGCTGTTGGACTTAATACTACCCCGCCTCCTCACTGGTCCTTGGAGGGTCTCCCGCCTAGCTGCCTCCCTTGGCCACTCGGTCCACCTTTCAGGTAGGTCCCCTCCACTGGAGCAGAGCTCCTCTGGGATGAGCTCCCCTTCCCGACCGAGCTCCCGCTGCTTCGCGCCGCGTTCCACCCCGTTGCTCTCACTTGGTGTAAAAAGCCACGAACTTGAGCTCTTCCAGATCCCCCTGGATAATGACGTCGTCGAAGCCTTCTCCGTACCCTGTGGGCCGAACGGGAGGGGGTGGGGCTCCGCCAGGTCAGCGCCCTGTGCCCTCCTAAATCCTCCCTGAACCCCCCTGCCAGACCCCGCTCCCTTTGTCCTTTTAGGTGGTCCTTAGTGCCGCCCCCAACCAGTTTTTGCTCTTCCTACGGCGGACGTGGCCACGCCCCTAGGATGCTCATAGCCCCGCCCTAACCTCCAAGCTCCACCCCTGCACTCGGCTAACACCTTAGCCACACCCCTAAATGCTCTTGGCCCCGCCCCTGTCCGGCGCCCCTCCGTTACCCGCGTAGCGCAGGCTCTTGCCGAACATGGCTGTCCACAGGTAGGGCACGGTGCTGATCTCCGCTTCCTGCGCCAGCATGTTCTGGGCCGCCACCCGCCCTGTAGGACCCAGGGTTGTGAGAGCCCCGATCCTAGCCCTCACCACCCCTACGCTGCCTGCCAGAGCTCTCTGGGGACCTCTGACATGTGGGGCTACTCCCCCTCCTTCTCCTGCCCAGAGGTCAAGTAATGCATCATTGCTCAGCCCACTGCCCACCCTCGATTGCAGTTGATCGGTGCAGAGGGGACACCTGGCTCAAAGCCAGTCACTCAGATCGCTTCTCAGAGAATTTGGATGAAGTGCCCCAGATCTGGATGGTCTGCTCCCTGGGGTTGTGGGGTTGTGGGTGTGCACACAACTAATCAGACACATCAGGTATGAAGAGGGGGGCAGGAGAATGGGGCCCAAGTACCCAGGGAAGCAGGGATGACAGCCACACCCAGGGCCCCAGAGAATAGCGTGGGTGGCTTCCCAGTTCATATGAGGCCCCCCTGGACCTGGTAGTTGGATGTCTGTGAGAGTCGCCTAGACCCTCCCAGTTAAACCTTAATTATACTTGGCCTTTGGTTCCTTACAACCAGCAACAACTTTAGGCCTTGGACCTGAACAGAAATCGGTACCAGGAATGGGATTTCAGGTAGCAGATGCTCAGATAATGTGAAGCCAGGGAGGAGAGGTCAGTGAGGGGAGTCTGCTGGCTCTCCCCATGAGGCAGCCAACTTGCTGGCATGTACATCTTAGGGACCCAGAGCAGGTATGCACAGTAAGTGAGGCTTCAGGCCTTGGTGACCACCAAGTGTGTGTGTGGTGGGGGCACTCAGTTCCCCACTAAGCCCAGTTTCCAGGCCCAGGTGGCTGCCTCCCAAGGGCCAGCATGAAGCAACTGGGTTCACAGAACCAGTCGAGTGGCCCAAAGGAGACAGAAACATTGAATGGGAAGGTGGCCCATATCCTACTAAATCCCTTTCTCTCCCTGGGTGACTGCACAGGTTAGTGAGGATAAAAGGAAAGGAGAGGTGGGTGGAAGGATGGGGTGGGTGGGACACTGTGGCTAGTTGGAGGGGGTGTCCTGAGGGCACGGAGCGGGGGGATTGTCTATGGATGGGCCACAGGGCTTGCTGTGTCAGCTAGCTGGTCAGACAGGCCACCACCGAGCCTTGAAAGGCTACCCAGAGACCAGGACCCAAGGCCAACAACTGGGGGTGGGCCTGGAGGAGGCTGTCCCCAGGGTCTCAGCCTCTCAGCCCCCATCCTGCCAGGGGGCTGATCATACCCTGGGCATGAGCCATCTGCCAGTGTGGGATATTCACTTTCCGATTGTTCCTCCAGGCCAGGGGGAAAGTGACAGCATCACCAGCTGCAAACACGCCTGGGACGTTGGTCTGCATCATCTGTGGGGAGAGGCCCCGGGGCTCTGTGGGTGGGACAGGGGCCTTGGCCCGGACCTGCCACCACCTCCAGCCCAGCACCCTGCCCGCCCCGCCCAGCCCCACCTTGTTGACAGGGATGAAGCCTCGGGAATCCAGATTGATGCTGCTCTGCCTCAGGAAGCCCGTAGCGGGCACCGCACCTGACAGGACAGGGGCCACCATGTCCATTCCCTGGTCCCTCCCTTCTCCCGCTTCACTGTCCTCCATGACCCACACCCTTCCCTCACCGCGGTCCAGCCCCAGACCGATCGTCCAACGGGCTGCCCACCCTGTGGCCTTTATGTGTCCTGTCCCCTCTGCCTGGATCCCCCGCCCCAGACTGCCGTGCCTCCCACCCAGCCTCAGCTATCACCTCCTCTGAGAGACTCCACGAAGCCCCCCGGAAGGGGGGGGTCGGCATGCCAAACCTCCCCAGCTCCTATGCTGCCACCTCCCAGCTTTGTCCCTCCCCAGACTGGCACCTCAACTGGAGCAGGGCCCAGTTAGAGGCTTGTTTCTGTCCTGCAGCCCCCATGGGGCAGGCCGTGCAGGTATCTGTGGGCAGCAGTCATTGGGAACGTCCTCCGTGCCAAGCCCTGGCTACACGTGCGACACCCACTCCCCGACAGCCCTGCGAAGTGGGAACGGTTTGGGGGGGCTATTTTGTAGATGTGGAGACCGAGGCTCAGGGAGGGGAAGGGACTGGCCCAAGGCCACCCTGGAGCATGTGCAGGCGCTCGCTGGCACCCGCCTGCCCACCCACTCACCAATGCCCACAACACAGACGTCAGCCCGCACAACCTTGCTGCTCTTCAGCACGACCTCCTTCAGCTGTGGGGAGGGGGCGTGGGTGAGCAGGTCAGCCCAGCTCCTGGGAACAGGGGAGGGAGGGGGGCAGGAAGAAGGGCCCACCTTTCCCTCCTGGGCCCGCAGCTCGGACACCTCTGTCTGCATGTAGAACTTGACCCGGTTGTTCTCAAACATCTGTCAGAGCAGGTGGGCAAGAAGGCCATGGATGAGAGCATGGCCGGGGCTGGGCTGGGTGCCTGGGGTTCCAAGGCGCTGGGTGCCGGCGTGGGCTCACCTTCATGAGGGCACGCCCGACACGTTCCCCCAAAAATCTCCTGAAGGGCGTCTCCTCCAGCTCCACCACAGACACTGAGTGGGCCTTTTCGGTCAGATAGGCAGCCACCTCCATCCCTGGGGCCAGGGTGGTGGACAGCAGGCTGGCACCCTGCACCTCCCAGGGCCACTAGTGCCCCGGGACCAGCCATCACAGACCATCACCCCCACCAGCCCTGGCTGCTCACCCAGGAAGCCAGCTCCCACGACCACCGCGTTGCGGCCCCGGGCCAGCCTCACCACACGATTGGCATCTTCAGGGGTCCGGATGGTGAACACATTCTCCACCTCTTTGCCTTTGCAGCTCAGCGTCTTAGGGCTGAGTCGTGGCCAGCATCAGTGAGGGGCTCCCGGCACCCCAAGCCCTCCCATCCCGGCTGGTGCCCTGCCGAGCGTCCAGCAGGGGACAACGGGGAGACAGCTTCCCACCTGCTCCCTGGTGCAAGCAGCAGCTTGCTGTACTCCAGCTTGAAGCCATCCTTGAACACGACCTTCTTGTTTCTCACGTCCACTGTGACCACCTGTAACCCCGCCGGGCAGAGTGTGGGCCTGGGCGTGGACTTGAACCAGGCTGCCCCTCCCAGCTCCTGCCAGACCCTCCGAACAGAAGGTTCCACAGGGGCTGGTCCTGCCACCTGGGTGGTCCTTCCTCCTGGCTTCTCCTCTTTACACTTCAGACACCACCTTTCCCTCAAAGCCATCTTTACGCTCTCCCGTCCCAGCCCTGAGCAGATCTCTGCATGTGCCCATAAGCCTGCCGGGAAGAAGATCCAATGCTGTCTTCCAGGCCTGGAGCGCCCCGGGGGTGCCTGGACAGCAGGGCCAAAAGGGTAGGACACCCCCTGCCAAACCTCCAGGGACCCACATGGCCTCACATCACTTGTGGTTCCCACTAAGCCTTCCCAGGTTTATTTCCTAGCCTTGGCCCGGTACCTGGGCCTCGGTGAGCACCTCGATGCCATAGGCTCGGAAGAACTCCTTGGGCCTCAGGGCCAGCTGCTCAGGCTGGGCGTCCAGGGACTGCAGGAGATAGCTATCTTGAGATAAGGCCAGGTGGCCATTGTTTCATTTTGCAACAAAGGACCCGAGGCCTAGGGAGGGTAGGGCTGGGCCCCATTCACACAGGGGCTGCGGGATAGAAGTCAACAAGCCCGCATCTTTCTGGGGGTACCACAGATAGGACTGGCACAAGCAGAGAGGGCAGCCGGCCAGATCCCCAAGGGGCGACAAGCAGAATGCTGAGAGGGCCTGACTGTGCCCAGAAGGCTCGGAGTCTGGGCCCTGCCTGGGCCCCATTTGCCCCTCCTCCCACCTTGCTGAGCTTAGGTCGGTCATAGGGGAGGTGCCGGTCCAGCGTGCACAAGACGATCCTGTCTGAGAACCCCTCCTGCCGCAGGGTCTCCGCACACACTAAGCCAGCCGCACCTGAGGGGAGGGTGCTGTGGGTCAGGGACCACCTCTCCCCCACCCCACCCTGCCCCTCATAACCCCACCACCAACCTGCGCCTACAATGAGCACGTTGGTGCTACTGCTGTGGCCAGCACTCGGAGAGATACACTTGGCCATCACCTTGGTTCTTCGCTGTAGCTGCAAGGCCTGGGGGTGGCCGGAGAGCGGAAGGCAGCTGGGAGCTGGAGTCGTGGACATCCTCCCTGTGCCATCATCCCAGCAGGCCAGGTCCTGCCGCTGCAGTCCAGCCTCATCCCCACCATGTAGCCTTTTACTCTGTTCCCCAGCCACAGGGCCTTTGCACATGCTGACCCCTGGGCCAAGATGCTCCCCTCACTTCTCCCTTTTGCTTGAGCCCCAAGCCACACCCTCACCTGCTTGCTGGCCCGGACGTACACCTTCTCCTTCTCAATCTTCACCTGCAAGGACTGTGTTGCTCAGGACCAGGTTTTGGGGTACTCCGTCCCCGGCCCTGCACTCCCCGGCTCCCACCCCACTGCCCGCCTGGCCCCACCTGGAATTTGTGCAGACTGTCCAGGCCAGGGAAGTCCTCCAGGTCACCGGTGCTGATGTTGAAACAGGCACCATGCCAGGGGCAGCGCACCCGGCCACGGGACAGCACGCCTGGGGGAGGGTGGTGCTGGGCTGGGGCCACCAGCAACAGTCCCTCTCTCCTGTGTCCCAGCAGTTGCTGGCTCTTCCCCACAGCCCAGGAGACCCCACTGATAGATGAGACCCTGAGGGTCCAAGGTGGTCCCAAGCACCCTTCAGGGAGGTCCCGCCCCACCTCCCGTGTGTCCTGGGACAGCTCACCTTTCACCAGGGGTGCGCCATAGTGCGGACACTTGTGGCCCAGAGCGTGGAACTCCCCGTTGTCCTTCACCAGCAACACCTTCCCCCAGCCCAGCTCCACTTCCCGCATCCTGGGGAGGGGCTGCACTCAGACCTCTGGTGGGCACCCCTTCCCAGAGTCCAGCTTTCTGGGGAGCAGGCCCAGACCGGGAGAGGCCACGATGGTGGGGGCTGGTGCGGGCGCCGGTCAGGGCCCCTTCCAGGCCTCCCAGCCCACCCCATCCAAGGCCTGCATCTTGCCTTCCTATCTTGGGCCCTCGGACGGCCCTCCGCCTCCCCCAGGCCCAGCACTCACTGGCCATTCTCGAGGTCCTTGACGTGGCAGACGGCGGCCTCCACACAGTCCTGAGCGCTGGGATAGGGGTGAGGGGCGGGCAGGCGCTCATCGGCATGGAAGTGGCGGGCTGTGCCGTTGCCCTGGTAGGCCCGGGGGCTGCCCTTCCCGCCGGCCAGCAGCTCCTCCTTGCCCCGCTCCTTCTCGGGTAGCACCACCTCGATCTTGAGCTCCACTGTGGGCGGGCAGCGCAGCACCATGAGCCTCCCGCCCGGGCCACCCCCTTCCCTACCTCACCAGCTCTGGCGCTGGCCCTTTGAGTGAGCTCTCCTCCGTGCCTCCACCTTTCCAGAAAGCCCCTGCACCATCAGCAGAGAGCCTTAAAACAGGCGAGAAACAGAACAGAGGCAGCAGGGGGGTGAGTTCATCTCTGCATGTTTTCTTTTTCAGTAACAAATGAGTGAGGGGGGGCACTCTGACCCTGACATTGCCTTTTCTCCAAGAATCTATGTGGGGGGAAAGAACCCTGGTGCCCTGAGCCCTGCTCGGACTGCAACAGCGTGGTCCCTGATGGCAGGGACATCCGTGAAGGATCAGGGTACGTGTAGAGTCTGACTCAAGTGAGAACAGGGCGTCCAAACCTGGGTGCGGCTCATTTCCCGGCCAGTGAATCTGGGTGACGGCAAACAGACAGTCTGTTCTGTTTGCAGCTTTCCCGTAGGTTTGAGGTTTGTTTTTTTTTTTAATTAAAAAAAAAAAATGTACACAATATATTTTCAACTTCTTAAAATAGCTATGCTCACCAATTTAAGAATCCATCATTTGCCAAGCCCTGGGTTTTAAATGTTTTCATGTGCAGGGGTCTGGGGCCTTGGCCGTGAACCCCACCTGAAGGGGTAGGTGCAGAGGGGGCGCGGGGCCCACCTCTCGAAGCCTCCACATGGAAGACACTTCCCCAGAGTGCCCATGGGGCCCACTCTAGCAGGCAGTTAGCCAGAGACTGTCATTTTTGTCTTTATATTTTTCTGCATTTTCTACATTCCCTACAATGTGCCTGGGGTGTTTTTCTAATTAGAAGGGAACAATAAACAGAATTTTTAGCAGCGATAATCCGGCCTCCTGGGCTGAGTGATGGACACTAAGCCCCTGGCACAGCATGGGCCCAGTGAGGAAGCAAGAGGTGCCTCTCCCAACTCCCAAGGCACCGGAGCCTCCAGGCCTCTCCCCATTTCACCTCTGATCCCCTCCACCCCAGACCTGACCCTCCAGAAACAGAGAACACGGAGTCACACCTCTGGGCCTCTGCCTATGCAGCTCCCTCGGCCTGCCATCCCTCCCAGCCCTGGCTCACTCCTGCCCATCCACCTGGACAACTCAGCTGCTGCCTCCTCCGGCTGCCCATTCCTGGCATGTGCCTCATCTCGTGCCATGCTAATCTCCCACCCTGGCCTGGCCCGGAGCCCGGGAAGGCAGGCCCGCACCCCCTGATCCTCAAGTCCCAGCCCTTAGCCTGGCCCAGGCACGGCAGGGGGCAGGGGTGAAGGTCAGCTCCATGATTCCAGCTGGGCAGGAAGGGCCCCAGAGCCCACCACCATGCTGAAGCTGTTGCGTCAGGTTGGGAGGGGGTGTTGAGGGTGGGGTAGGTTCTTTGCCTTCATTTTCCGTACTTTATGTAATGGTGTTAGAATGTTTTGAGAAGAATTCAAAAGGAAAATACTCCCAACTCAGCTGACACCAGCTATGTGAACTGTAGAGAGGAAGCTCACAGGAACAGCCTGGCAGGGGCCCAGATAACAGCCAAGCCAGACTGTTTGCATCCTCCACCTCCTTCCAGAAGGCTCCAAGGAGCTCGCTGATGCAGTCTTAACAGGAAGCCATTAAGTCAGATGCAATAGTGGAAAGGTGGATGGAGAGGGGGTCTCTGCTGATCCACAGAGCCAGATCAACCCTAGCCTCATGATTCCCAGGAGCCCATGTGACCATGGGCCCCTGCCTTATCCCCTTTGGACCTCAAATGCTTTCATTATAAAACAGAGAGAACAGTGCCTACCTCTTTGGTGATAGTGAATGCCAAAGGATTTAATATATGTAACTCAGAGTAGAAGCTCAACAGATGACGCTGGGTAGTAGCATTTTATTGGTTAGCTGTGAGCCTCCTGGCAGCCATGGCAAAAAGGGAAAGCCTTTAAGTGGCACCTGTGGCCTAATCAAAGGCAAGCGACTAGATGCCAAGAGAGCTGCACTTCTTCCTAGTTCTGAGCTTGGCCAGGGTCTGGCCCGGAACACTTGTTACCACAAACACGGAGCCAATGGAACATGGGGAGTGAGCTCAGGAATGTGTGCTGATGTGCTCCAAGCCAGAGTCAAGCAAGATAGAAGGTAAAGAGTTTGCACAAAGAGCTTTGGCTTGCTCTGGTCTCCCTGTAGCCCCTCTTGACCCCAGCTGAACTTTTATGGTGCAAATGTTCTCACTCACACACCCTGAAATTCCCTGAACCTCACCCTTGACCTGCCCAGTGTGGGTGCCTGGGGCCTAAGCTCCTGCCTTCCTGTCATAGCCCTACAGGGGAGTCCTGAAAGCAGGGAGCCTACCTCCCAAAAGAGGGGATAATAACGTTCTGCACATGCCTCCTTCCTGTGTGCCAGGCCCTGAACTAAGCACGACAAGCGCATGGGGCTGGGGTGGGGGGCAAAATTGTTAGCCCCACTTATACATGAGAACACAGAGGCTCAGAGAGGTGAAGTCAGCCGCCCGAGGCCACACAGCCAGGAAGGGGCAGGGCTGGATTTGGGCTCAAGAATGCAAGTTCTTACCACTGCCTCTGGGGCGGTGAGAGCTGCCAACTCCTGACCTGAGAGCTGGGGGCCAGGGGTCTCAGGCAGGCCAGCCTGTTGAGGTCCCTTAAAGGAAGCTGCAGGTGGTATCCTCTGCTCTTGGTCTCCCCAGACCAGCTAGCATTTTCCTGCCCACTTCTGGTGGGGGGGAAGGCTGAGGTCAAGACAATGGCCATCACTTGCCCAAGTCATACGTGGAGCCAGAAAGGGTGGCGGGATCGGGCCCAGGGCTGGGTACCCACGCCGTGGGCCTGGGGGGAGGGACAGCTGGCCCCCGAGGCAGGTGCGGGGCATTCCCTCTGCCTGGCAGGGCATTAAAGGTCTCCTCTTGCCCCCAAGTTCTCCCTCAGACCCAGGAAAAGGAGAAAAGGCTCATGTGTTTCAAGGTAATGGAGCCGATGGGTATCAGGTATAAGTGGAGCTGGCCAGGGCAGGGTGGCCCGGGTGGCAGGTGGGTGGGGCACTGACTGGGCACTAGAGAGGCCTCTCTGGGCCTCCATTTCTTCCCCTGTGACACGCCTCCATTCTTTTGCCTTCCTGAGGGTTGTGAAGAAAGAAGAGGGAAAATAGGGGCTGGAGAGAGAGCCCAACAGAAGTCTCCATGGAGAGCAGACCCAGGCCTCCCTCAGCACCCAGGAGGCCCCCACCTCGGGCTGGAGCCGCTTGGGCCAGGCAGGGCAGGATTTCCTGCACAAATGGGGAAACTCGGCCCAAGGTCACACAGGGCATCAGAAGAGGTGAAGAGGGCTGTGATCTGTCCACTCCACCCTCATGGCAACTTCGAGAGGTCAGGCTCATTTTGTAGAGAGGGAAACTGAGGCTCAGAGAGGTAACTTGCATGCCCTGGGTCACCCAGTGGCTGAGGGTGTCCTCGGAGTCCCTCTTCCCCAGTCCTAAGGGGAAGGCCCCCCTGCCCTATCCTGGAGCCGGAGGAACCCTAACTTCTACTTTCTGAGAAAGGTTCAGCTGCTATTCCCACCAGAAGCACCCAAAGCCCCAAATAAAGAGGGGGACCCATTGGAGGGGGGCCAAGAGAATGCTCCAGGCCCCCCACCCCCTCCTGCCTGCAGGGAATTAACATTCAGAGCAGCCTGCCGCCCAGCCTGACCTACTTCAGAGGCAGAGGGGGGAGGGGGAGGAGGAAGGTGGCTGGAGGAGGGAGGGAGGGAGGAGGGAGGGAGGAGAGAATGAGGCAAGGGGTGGGGGAAAATGAGGCAAGAAGAGAGGAGGTACCTGGCTTGGGCTTGGAGAAGCACCCACCCATGGCGAGTGGCCCACAGATGAATGGGGGGCAGATACACAGATGGTAGGCTGTGGGAGGCCTAGGGTGCCCCAGGAGGTGGGGCTGGATTCCCCATGGCCCTTAGAGATTCTGGAGCTGCCATCCCGGCTGGAGCTGCCACCAGGACCTGCAGGAGAGACAAGGGGCATCTGTAGGGACCAGGGCTTTGATGGGGGTTGTGGGGAAAGATACAGAGAGATAGAGACAGACTGGGTGGGTCGGGGGGGGGGGGCTTCCGGAAGATGCACACATTTGAGCTGGGAGCCACTGCATGTAGGGGACCCTGGAGTCACCTCCCTTTTGAGGCCCTCACTCTCCCCTCCCATTTTTACCTGTGGGCTGTGCCTACTGCCTAGGGGGCCCTCTGCTCCGGATCTCAGCCTCTCTTTTAGGTCCAGCCCCACAGCTGCCTTGTGGGGTAAATCCTGATTTCTGCAGCCCACTGGAAAGCCAGCAGCCTGGGAGCTCTGGGACCCTCCATTCTTCAGGGAGGCCACCATGCCTGGGGTCCAAACCCAGGTCCCCTCAGGCAGATCAGAGCCCTCCTGATCCTGGGGTTTCTCCTTCCTACAATGGGGGTGACATTTAGTTCTCCTGGGCCCTGGCCCCCACTCTGGCTGGCAGCCCCCGGATACCCACCTCCTCCAGGGGCAACCACTGCTTCTTCCTCCCAGCCCAGCAGTGGATGGAGGCTTCCCAGCCCTGGAAGGCAGGGCAAAGGGGGCAGGGGTCCAAGAGGCCGCCCAGCCTCCACCCCTCCTCCCAGTGTGAGTGAGGCCAGGAGAGGCTGGGGGGTGGGGTGGGGTTGGGCTGGGCCAGTCCACTGGTCCCCAGGGAAACCCAGCTCCATGGTGAACGGAAGTGGGCGGCCAGCCCAGGCCTGATGAGGTTGGGGGAAAGGGAGGCCAGGCACACAGCCCATGCCCAACAGCCATGAGCTCCCACCCTGTACACAGCCCCCACTTCACAAATGCCCTCCAGGCCTGTGGTGCTGCGATCACATCCAACAGCAGATGGAGAAACTGAGAGGCCAAGGGCTTGCCAAGGTCAAGCAGCAGGAAGGGGCGTCCAGGTGACCTCCTCCCTCCCTCCCCCCTTGGTTAGTTTCAAGATGAGCAGGGACCCAGGAAGCCCCCATATCACCCTGCAAGCCACAGGGCTGGGGGAGAGGTCACCAGATCAGCAAAGAGATCCCTGCAGCCAAAGAGTCCTCAAGGCCACAGGGTGGGCCTTCCAGAAGATGCAGCTTACAGACTGGACTTTGGAAGGCCTGGGACAAAGGTGTAGCTGCCTTGTTTACAAATGACCTCCCCCCAGTCCATCCCACTGTCATCCCCCCTGTGTCCCCTGGAAGTTGTCCCTGAAGTCTAACTTGAGGTGGGGCTGAGGTCTACTTGGTCTTGCCCAGATCCCAGCAAGGGCTTTGAGTGGGTGCCTGAGCACAAGGGGGCCAAGAGGAAAAGTTGGGGAGGACCATCTACCGCCTGGCATCTGATCTTACCTGCGCTAGAGGCACCCATTACAGTTCAGGAGACAGTGACAGCCAAAGGCCACCTGGGCATCCCGATACTCTTTCCCCCACTCATCACCAAGGCGGATCTGTAAGACTTGGCCACCCCTGCCCTGCCTGGCCCCTCCCTGGGCACAAGGGGGCCCTCCCCAGATCCCGGCTTCTCCTCGGGCTCAGCCCTGCCCACCTCCTTCCTGCCTGGCCTCAGGCTTCACCTGCTGGGCCACAGATGTCTGAAAATGTGGGACCCCCACTTGCTGTCAGGTCCCTGTCTGGGCAGTTTCTCCCTTCCCAGGTGCCCAGGGGTCCTAGACCCTCCAGGGCCTTGGGCCTGGAAAGAGATTTGCTGGGGACTGAACCTTCTCCAGGCCTACTGTGTGCAGGCGGGCTTGGAGCCCTGCCGCCTCAAAGGCAAAGGTTCTTGCCTGCGGAGCAGCTGGAGGCACCCCCAAGATTTGGTGGAGTGCTGTCTCTTGCCCACAAGCTACACAGTGCTGAAAAGCTGTAACCGTGCCCAAGCGCTAACTACCCACCAGGAGCCTGTGTCCTGATTCACGGGGACACCATCCCCCCAGGCCAGTGCAGGCTGGGCAGAAACGGGGGGGGGGGGGGTGCTGTCCAGTTGGAGCCCTCAGAGGCTTCCAGCCTTCCTCGGAATGGCAATCAAGTTTGAGGGGTGTCCGCCCTCACCGGCTCCCCCGCGGGGCTCAGGCGCAAGCCTCCCGCGCACTCTCCCTGTCTTTGCACGTGCAGTCCCCTCTATCCGGGAAGACCTTTCCAGCGGCCTTCCCGCTCGTCCAGGTGTCCTCACCAAACCCGGCGGCCCCGGAAGGGGGCCAGGCACACAGTAGGGCGCCAGGGCGAGCGGGGAAGGGCCCGGGCCGAGGAGGGGAGAAGGAAGAGAGGCGCTTCGGCCCCCAGCCTGTCTCTCTCCCTCTCCGGCTGCCTACCCCAGCCCCCATCCCTCCGGCCACGGGTCCGAGACGTGCGAGCGCGCCCGCTGGCCCGGGGCACGGAGGCAGCGGGGCCGGGAACCCGCAGCCGAGGGGGGTGGCGGGGTCGGGGGCCGGGGTCCTGCGGGCTGGGGTTCCCGGGGCGGGCGCTCACCTGGGCTCGGCGCGGGCCTCCGCTCTGGAGCCGCTCGGGGCCGCGGCCGCGGGGAGGGGGAAGGGGGGGAGGAGCGGGCGGGGGCGGGGCCGGCGCTGCGGCGACACTGCGGCCGGAGAGCCCGCGGCGCCCAGCACCGCCCCGCCGGGTCCCTGCTGGTAGATGGGGGTCGGTCCCGGGTCAGGGGCCGGGCCGGTGGCCTCGGAGTCCGCATGCGGGTGGCGGGGTGTGGGGGAGGCATTTGGGGGCCCTTCTAGTCGTGGACGCCCCCAGCGGGGTCTGGGTTCCCGGGGATCCTCTGGACCCTAGAGGGGCGCCAAGCTGAGCTGCGCACCGGGTCTGATTCTTGTTCCTGTTCTTTCTTTCCGAAGTCTTCGAATCCTGGGCGGCGGAGTGACGTGGGGGGTGGGAATTGAATCATCCGAAGTAACCTCCCCAAGAAGGAAAACCCGAATCACTCGCGACTGCCCCATAGGTACCTTGACTCCTTTTGGGGTCTCAGTCTCCTCGGTCTCCTAGCTTCCTCCCCTCTCCCCGCACTTCATAAGGTCTATCTTAAATTATATTTTATTACATTTTCTTTTTCCCACCTGTCATTATATCAGAACTCCCTGGGTCCCTCTAAATCATGATGCACCCTGGTGTTGTGTCCCCTCTTCCAGGAAGCCCTCCCTGACCAGCCTTCCTGGACTCAGAGTTGATCAGGCCCCAATACCCTGGCTCCTGGTTACCTGGAGTTTCACTGTCCTGATTGTCCTGATCTTTGCAGTGTGTTCAGGTAGAGCTTGCACCTGCGGCAAACCTGGACTCAGTGAGTAGGTGGGAAATGAATGAAAGACCCTTTCCAGGGAAGCGATGTCACATCTATCATCAAACACATCAGGGCCCACCAACTCTGTCCTATTAGTGCTCCTTTGGCGGCTCCTGTTGGCTTCTCTTTTTTGCCACTTCTCTCCTTTCTAGGCCTAGCTCTCCTGTAAGGATGACAAAGCCAGCAGAGAGTCACCTGCACCAGGGAGATCTGGCCTTCAGAGGAAGTCCTTTATGACCCACCCTCCCCAGGGGGACAAACACAACTCCCCCTCATTTTACAGATGCAGAAGTTCAGAAGGCGGAGTCTTACCCAGGGGCAGGATCGGGGGGCCTGCATGGGTCACACTTATGCGGGTGGATGTGGGGCCCAGACCTTGGAGGGGACGTGTGGTTCTGCTCAGACCATCCCCCTGTGGCCACATGTGTGGTTTCCACAGTGTGACTGTTGCCAGTGCCACAGGAAAGGCCTCATCACTGGACAGATGGTGTATTGGGCCTGGTGCCCTCGGCCTCCAAAACCCAGCCCCCATTCCACACACTTGCTGACCTTGCAACTCCAGCCCCCTTAGCCGGGAAGACAGTGCCATGGATTTATTCCTTTTCTTCACAACAGCCTGAGGAGGAAGTTTCTCTGTGTATCATCTCCATTTTACAGTTGGGGAAACTGAGGTTTAGAGAGGTTAGGGACTCCCCCAGGCTACCAGCTGGTGAGTGGCAGAGCAGAGACTTGAATCCTGGCAGGCTGGCTAGGCTGCGCTGGGCTTACAAGTGGAGGGGTAGCCGTGGGAGGGGCGAGGCCTGCCAAGCTTGGCCAAGGCCCCATAGTCTCCAGGGCAGAGTTCGAGTCCTGCTCAGGGACCCATTTGTGTCAGTGAACCCCTGTGCCCCAGGCTCCCCAGAAAACATGGGGGTAACTGCAGTGCCCTCCTGATGAGGCTGCCAGGTCACCATGCAGAACCACAGGAAATAGAAGGTGCTCAGGAAGTGGGGTGGGGGCTGCTGAGTGTGCGGTGCCAGAGATGAGATTGGGGAACAGGTCAATGTGGGGGCTGTGCAAAAGCCTTCAGCTCAGGTCATGATCCCAGGGTCTTGGGATTGAGTCTCGCATGGGGCTCCTTGTTCAGCAGGGAGCCTGCTACTCCCCGTGCTTGTGATCTCTCTCTCTCTCAAACAAATAAATAAAAATCTGTTTTTAAAGTTAAAAAAAAGTTTTTTTTTAAAAGATTTTATTTATTTATTTGACAGAGAAAGAGACAGCGAGAGAGGGTACACAAGCGGGGGGAGTGGGAGAGGGAGAAGCAAGCCTCCCGCTGAGCAGGGAGCCCGATGAGGGGCTCGATCCCAGGACCCTGGGATCATGACCTGAGCCGAAGGCAGACGCTTAACGACTGAGCCACCCAGGCGCCCCCCAAAAAAGATTTTAAAAATTAAAAAAAAGGAGTGCTGCCTCATAGAGGGCCCTCAGATTTGGGGGTGGTGTTTCTGGGGTGTTTGGGCAGTCTGAGGTCCCGATCTTGCCCCAAGGATGATTCTAACAAGGCAATAACATCTGGTCTGGAGAATACCCACCGGGATGATAATCTTAAAGAGGGAAACTGAGCCCCAGGTTGAGATGTAGTGAGGTGACCTGAGGTGGCTGAGAGACCCCTAGACCCAACAGACACTCCAAAGGCATGGAAAGGAGTTGCCAAGGTTTGAGAAGCAGGTGTGTGTGTGTTTGTGTGTGTGTGTGTGTGTGTGTGTGTGTGTCAGAGAGAGAGAGAGAGAGAGAGAGAGAGAGATCCCTGCCCAAGACTCTCTGTTCTCCTTTCATCTACCCCCTCCTGTCAGTTTCCCCTGTTCGCCATTCCGCCTCAGCCTAGGGCCTGGAAGCCGGGGCGCCCCGTGCAGGATGATCCTTTGGAACGTGACACAGCGACCACGCTTAACATTGGGATTGACACTGGCGCCCCCTGGAGGCCAGTCTGAGGGCCAGCAGGGCCTCTGGGAGTTTTGGGATTCTGAGGGCAGCCGCTGAGACAGTAGAGCCCTCTTCCCTGCCAGACTTAAGTGG
Source organism: Halichoerus grypus (assembly GCF_964656455.1). NCBI lineage: Eukaryota > Metazoa > Chordata > Mammalia > Carnivora > Phocidae > Halichoerus > Halichoerus grypus. The sequence goes on from NC_135724.1 coordinate 67,170,546, forward strand.
ATTTTCAGATCCAGAGACCTCAGTTTAACTAACTGATTCCCAGGAAATATTGGGGGGCTGATACAGCACAGCTAACGCCAGAGCTGAGGCAGGCTGTGCCCACAGCTTCACAGTGATTCAGTCATATGGAAGCAGAAGTTGGGGGATCCCCAGGTTGGGGAGCCTGGACCAAACCCCGCACCCCAACCTCATTCTTGACTTGCTCTGGCTACTGCAACCCATCCTCCCCCCAGCCCGGTTTGGTCTACACAAACCGTGTCTGAACACCATGTCCTCAGCTCCTTCTGGGTTCTCTGACTCTGGGGAGGCCAGCTTCAGCTCCTACTGACCTCTTCAGCCCCTACCTTGCTGCTGAATTGCTGTCAGCACTGACCTGTTCCCAGGCTGTGGGGTAACCAGTCCTAATTCCAGTCCTCACGGAGGGAGGGAAAGTTCAGAAGGGCTTTCCTAGGAGGTGGCAAGGACTGAGGAGAGACAGGCCCTTAGGAGTTCACCAGAGAGAAGGGCATCCTTCTGTCCTGTGTGGCATGAGTGCTGAGTTCTGGGCAGGGGCACAGATAGCATGGAGGTATGTTACAGGCCCAAAGAGGAGTTGGGTGAGAGATTTTCGTCACAGGTGTCTTTAGTAAAAAACCATACCAGCAACTAGGACTGGCATTGGACTGGAATGAGGCAGAGGGACCAGGAGGTCAGGAGACACCTGGAGTGAAGACTGGACCAGAGTAAGCTGGAGGGCTGGAAGGTGGGCCATGTCCCTGCCGCCCTAACTTAGACTTGTGGGTTTTCTATCATCAGAAGATTGGCAACAACCTCCACACCCTCAAAGACAAATGTGCTAGTTTAAGCTCCCTCAGCCACATGAAGGAATATTGTTCAGCCATAAAAGGTGTCTACAGAGCATTTGTAAAAATGTTATAAATATTTTTCTTATACATCGCTGGCGAAAGTGTAAATTAAGGTAATCCCTACAGAGGGCAATTTGGGAACACTTCTCAAAATTGCAAATGCCCAGAGCCTTTGATCCAGCGGTTCCACTTGGAGCAGCTCATTTTAATGCACCTGACCACCTTGGAAAGGACCTCCATGTCCATCACTAGCAGCTTGTTGAATGAGTGGCAGTTCATCCATATCATGGAGTACTATACAGCAGTGAAAAAGAACAAAGCCTCCATATGTGGATTCACAAAAATCTTTAAAACAGATTGGGGACATAAAGCGAGGTGTGGAACAGTAAGTAATCTATGCTACATTTGTGTAGAGAAAACATTTAGAAAGGATATTTACAGAGGTATTCCGGTATGCTTGTATCTTACAGAATAACTGTGGAAATATATATAATATATAATAAACTGGAAACAGGGAGATGCTGGAGAATGGACTGGACAGTGGAAGGATACGTTTCATCCGATACCCATCTTTTGAAGGCTGCATCCTATGGATGTTTTTCCTCCAACCCTGATGCCAAAGTGGAATTCCCCAAACTCCTGGAGCTGTTTTTGGGAGCTCAGGTGGGCTGCAAACCACCATTCCCGAAGGGCTGGCACTGGGGCTTGGGTCCCTTTCCTCTGCTCACTGGGTCTGGTGCAGCCCCTGCCCAGGTCTCCCCTCCTCTTGGTGCCCGTCCTCGCCGCAGTTACTGGACAGACCACTCCCTCCCGCCCTCCTTCCAGGACTTGGCTGCTGGGCAGCTCCTGGCGCCCAGAGAGCCTTCGCCCTTCCGTGAGCCACTTCCTCAGACCCTTAGCCTGCACGGCAAGTTCCGCAGGGCTCTCTCCGGCGGGTGGGTGTGGGCTGTCCTCCCAGCGCACCGCCTCGGCCACGCCCCCAGCCCGCCCCCTCCGCCAGTGCCCGCCCCCTCCGCCAGTGCCCGCCCCCATCCCAGCGGGGGCGGGGCTGAGACGCTCCCGCCCCTCCCCTCCCGAGCCGCCAGGGCACAGGTGTTACCTAGGGCCCAGAGCCCAGGAGCCCTGGGAGCCGTCCGGAAACGGGCAGCGCTGACGGCCACCGGGCCTCACGCCCGTCTCCCCGCTCCAGCTCGCCACCCTACCCGACCCTCGCCCCCGCCGCCAGGAAGCCCCGACCAGCGCCCGGACCCCGGAGCCCGCGATCTCGGCAGCCGCCGGGGCCCCGCAGAGCGGGACTCACCTGGCTCACCCGGGAGCCATGCGCTCTGGACAACGTCCGGGAAGGGGCAAACCGTTTCTGGGACCTGAGGGAGGGGGAGGAGCCTCCAGGGGCTCCAGGGGCTCCAGAGCTCTACGTCCTCCTTCACCCCGCGCAGGGTCCTCCCTCTCTCCATCCCTCCCCGCGTGATTGCCCGCCTGCCCCGGGGACCGACGGCAGCGGCTCGGCGTGGACAGTGGTGGGGCCGGATGTAAGGGGTCTTGAGGGCGCGGCGGTAGTGGTCCCCAGAACCGGCCAGCGAGGCGGTGGACGGGGGTCTAGGTGACGCGGCTGCGCCTGGGTACGCGCTGCAGCCGGGCCTGGTGTCCAGGACGCCTTCAAGTTCTAGGTGTGTGGCGGCCGCGCCTGCGCACTGCTGGACGGCGCCCGGGGCCCTCCACCCCAGGGTCTTACCCATAAAACGGGGGCGGGGAGTGCTCACAGAGGCTCCCCAGGGTTGAAATGGTTTGAAGTGAAAGTTCTGGAAAACAAGCAGCCTCATCCCAAGTTAGGGCATGATACCTGCTTTGTACGTTCTTTGCTGTTCCTCTCTATTGCCTTCCTCGTGAACTCCAGGGACCTGCAGGTAGACAGCTGGGGGGTGAGGGGGGACAACACCGATTTTCCTGACATCCCCTCAGCCAGAGCCCCGTTCCCACACGTATTTATGCGTGTATTGAGAGGTCCACATTTCCTTGTAGTAAAACCTCTGGCAATGAGTTTCAGGAAGTGACACCAATCCATATAGAACCATGCTGCTAAAATGTACTCCCTGGCTCCTACTTTCAGGATTCTGCAGAATTTGAAAGAAAAGTTTGTCTTGAAATACTAAACCGTTAAACCATGCTGGAAGAAACCGTGCCCTAGAGACAGACACCTTTGAAGAATACTTTGAAAAGGTTGTATTTTGATCAGCAATACTGGGCTGGGTTCCTCCGTGGCAGGGAAACTCCTGGAAATGGGGCCTGGTGTGGGGGGCTGCTCTCCCACCTTCCCCCCTTTGCTAAGCTAGCCTTGATGCGGCCAGCAGAGGCCATTGCCCAGATCTTGAAACCTCACTCCACAGCAAAAACCGGGATATTGCTGGGCTCTGCAGGCAGTCTCCTCCCTGGCCTGTGTCCTGGGAGGCCCTTTCTCTTGCCTAGTCAATGGACTCTCTGCCACAGCCCCGTCAAGACCTGACCCTGCTATTGCAGTCTACGCACACGCCCTGGTTCCCCGGGTGTTGGCAACCTGAGGTGGAGCACAGAGGGGACCCCTATCCTGTCCTGGAAAGCTCGTGGTGCAGATGTAAAGATGGCTTCCGACAGTGGGAGCCGCTGTGGAGCCCAGGGCAGGTTCGGGAAGGCTTCCTGACTGCCTGGGGGAGGGTAAGCAAATGTAATCCAGGCCAAGGGGAGCAGCTCAGGGCTGGAGCGTGCCTGGCTTTGTCTTAGCCCGTGATCCCTTGCTGACTTGAGACCTCGAGTGACCTGCCCTTCCTTGATCCCTCTGGTCTCATCAACTCCGAGGGCCCTCCACCCGCGCTGCACAGTGGAGACCTTGGGGATCCCATCCCAGATTCTGATTTCATGGATCTGGATGCTGGGTTTGTTTTTTTTTTTAAGTTCTCCGGGGGGTTCTATTATGCAGCCAAGTTTGAGAACTACTTGTGCCAGTGAAACCCCTCACTCCTGCGCCTCCGGCGCTCATAAGTCCTGGGCCAAGGAGCTGTGGTCTATCTTCTGCCTGTGATAGGAGCAAGGCTTGAGTCCGCCGGGGCAGAGGAAGGTGGGGGAGCAGCCCCCCACACCAGGCCCCATTTCCAGGGGTTTCCCTGCCACGGAGGAACCCAGCCCAGTATTGCTGATCAAAATACAACCTTTTCAAAGTATTCTTCAAAGGTGTCTGTCTCTAGGGCACGGTTTCTTCCAGCATGGTTTAACGGTTTTAGTATTTCAAGACAAACTTTTCTTTCAAATTCTGCAGAATCCTGAAAGTAGGAGCCAGGGAGTACATTTTAGCAGCATGGTTCTATATACATAGGGATTGGTGTCACTTCCTGAAACTCATTGCCAGAGGTTTTACTACAAGGAAATGTGGACCTCTCAATACACGCATAAATACGTGTGGGAACGGGGCTCTGGCTGAGGGGATGTCAGGAAAATCGGTATTGTCCCCCCTCACCCCCCAGCTGTCTACCTGCAGGTCCCTGGAGTTCACGAGGAAGGCAATATAGAGAGAGGAACAGCAAAGAACGTACAAAGCAGGTATCATGCCCTAACTTGGGATGAGGCTGCTTGTTTTCCAGAACTTTCACTTCAAACCATTTCAACCCTGGGGAGCTTGTGCTAGACAAATATTTAACAGAAGCCTTCAGAAACAGGTGCCTAGAAGGGAAAACATCCAGGTTTTCCTTGGTGATGTAAAGCGTGAGAACTACTGCTTCATCTTCCGAAGGCCAAGACCGAGCACCAGCCCCCCGCAGCACCCACTGTGCTCACACACTGGGAGCCAGCTGCTTCTCTTCTGGAGGGGGGCCCCGGGTGTGGGGAAGGGCCAGTGCACCCACGCCAAGACCTATTTTGCGGTGGGCAATGACAGGGCTGGGCTGCAAGACGCAGCACCCCGGGGGGGAGCACCAGTTGTTTCTGCGTTTCACAGGCGTTCGCCAGGTGCTGAACTGCTCGGGAGGCTGCCGTGGGCTGAGAGCCTGCAGGCAGCACTGAGGACACACCGAAACACCAAAGCCGCCGCTGCCACCACCGGCTGATGCAAGTTTTATTGAGACAACGTACAAACAGGCCATGGAAACAAGGGTTCTGATGCCGGGACCAGTAGCGTAAAATGAATACAAAAATAAAAAGGCACTAATCTGTTAAGAAAAGACACTCAATGTTCTAAGAATATAAGTCATTTAATACTGTTAATTTTATAGCACAAAATAAAACAAGCTATGATCCCCAAAAATAATTTTAAAAGCTTACACAGAAAATATTATTGCCTGAAGTTTATGATCTTTAAGTTACAGGTCAAAAGTTTTGTGTTGTTGTTGTCATTTTAAAACACACAGTGAAGACCGTCTAGAAGCAAGGCCACTGTTCCTCCTGCAGAGACAACGACCCTGTCTCAGGAACTGTCCTTCTACTCCTTTAGAATATACAACCAGCTCAGTTTCCACATGGATAGCAGTTAACCAGGGACAGAGGTCTCTGGTCCCAGGGGGTGGAGTTTGAGGCAGAGCTCAGTGGTGTCCACAGAAAGCATTAGTCTTAGGTACTGTGTTAAAACAATCAAAAAGTCACTCATTTTAAGAGGTTAATGAACATAATATTAAAGGATTAAATTATAAACACCTGGCACAAAAACACATCATCCCTTTTCAAAAATAAAATGGTCATATTCCTCTGAGCAAACGTTACAAGAGCAGTGGCCGTCTGCCCTGGCCTGTCTTGTCTGTAAACAGCTGTAAAAGAAAGTTAGCACGGAGCCAGCGATCCTTGAGCTCCAAGGAGGGAGCAGCTGTCTTTCCCCCCTTTCCATTTTCCATCCATGAGCACAGGTGTCTTGTCTGGGTGACCAAAGTTGTCAAATGCCAGCTCGTCGACGCGTGCTCCTCTTTCACCGTGCCATCAGGTGGTACCACGCCACAAAGAAATGACAAGGATGACTCCTGTGTTGGAGGTCCTTCTCAGGATAAATAAGTTTTGAGTCAAACTGTCAATGCCCTTTAGTTCATAATTTGTTCAGTTCCCAAGTGAGTTAATTTAACATCCAAATATTTTCTTAAGTGACACACAGTAGGGCAGAACAAGGAGCAATAATGAACAATCCTAAAAGGAGACCAACCAAGGAGGGAAGGCAGCTCCTCTGGAAGATTCGCATTGCTTTCTGAAACAGGAAGTCTTCCCCAATCACTGGGGAACCCAGGCACGAAGCTGAGGCGAGGGTGCTGTTTTTGTATATTTAGTGTGATGAAGAGAATCTCCCTGCCTGATGAAAAAACTAGTAAGGTCCTAAGTCAAATAGGTACTACTTTTGGCACATGTATCTCGAGAGTTCAGAACTCAAGGCTCACCTTATTTTGGGCTCCCAATCTCCTGGGCAGCCCTGGAGACATGCACATGGGCTGAAGTGACAAGCAGATTTATTACGAAGCCAAAGTAGGTTTGTGGGGTGCTCTGATTCTGCAGTGCTCCACAAGAGGCGGGTCTTGCTACAGGTCAGCAGACATGGATGGCTGAAGGGAAATCTTGCTTTCCAAAATGACCATACACTTCTTGTACTCCGAACCAACTACTGTCACCAAAAGGTGCCAAGCCCCTCAGCTAAACTTGGTTTAAAAAAGCCTCAAGGTTTGTGCCCTCTTTGAACAAGGCATGTATTCCACCTTCTGCTGGCCAACCCCCTCAGTAGCGGGTCACCGGCTGCAAGGCGAGTGCTGTGTCCAGGCAGACCATGGGAATGCTGCCACGCATGTGCCACTTGCTGTGGGAGCTGGGCTGGGCCTGAACTCAGAATAAGAGGCAACACAATGGAGAGGCCCCTTCAGAGCAAGAGGTGGCCACAGTGCTCACTGATTAGGGAGAGCAGGCTGCATTTTTTCCAGGAAAACCACAGACGGGCAGCCACAGTGATATTTTTTCCAACTGATCATTATCTTTGTCACAGGAACATTTTCAAGATTCTTTAATATGGTAGTTACCTGCCTAATGGAATACTGATTTAAAGAGATTGAAAAAATGGTTGCTTTGCTGGTTCGGTCACCGGTACATATATATATTGCTCTAACTCAAAACCCAAGACCCTTGGGAGACAGGGTCGTGGCTAAAGCAGCCGCTCAGCAAATGATGCAATCAGTCATTAGGTGGCTGTTACATTTCTAGGTCTGCTGTATTCATTCTGAGCAGAGGCCTGTCTTCACCAGTTTCCAGAAGGGAGAGCAGCCTGAACTGCATAAAGGTTCCAGAATCCTAGACTGCTATGTGCACCAGATGAGGGATCAGCCACACCTTTGTACCAAGCTGGCTTATATGAATAGCCCTCTTTTAGCTAACAAGGAAATGTTAACATCAAATTGCTAAATGGTTAATGGTTCTCCCTAGTCACTAAAATCTTAGACATCAAAGGCATGAACCAATTTCCAGAGCTTGCATTTTCTTTGCCTGGGAGCGTCACAGACACAGAGCCTGGGGAACCAGTATGAACAGCACCATCTTTCTCTGGCGGACTGTGAGCTTGGGCTGCGGCAGCGAGGAGTGGGCCTCAGTGAGTAGGATTTAAAGATTCATTAATGAATTCAATGATTCTATGAACAACTTCACTTTTTAAAGAAACTTAATTCCTATACCTTAAAGGGGTATATTCACTGAAACACTGGACAGAAAACTGGCCAAGTGCTTCCCCCCATTGCTCCTGTCATCACTGGCAAACAAGGTAAGCAAAGCCTTCCCCAAATCACCCCCCCCCCGATGCTTTTTGGGGACAACGTAATCCAAGAGGCCACGCACACAAGCTTGGCAAACTATGACTGATTTTTTTGTGGGCTGTTCGCTATAACGGCAAAACAGGTACAACTGGCAACCAAGACAATAAAAGCCTCTGCTTCAGGGTGGTGGTGGTGGTTTTTTTTTTTCCCCCCCATATTCCTTTAGTTACAGCAGCGTCAGTTTGGAAGCTCAGAGGCATGTGTCATTCCTTACAGTTATCACAAAAATCCAACCTGCTACTTAAAAACCTGTTCAGAACACACAAGTCTAATTAAGTCTTCCAAAACCAAACCAAAAAGGAAAAAAGAAGAGCCAGATTTGGGGAGTTTAGGACAGAATTCCCTCTTCTTTACGGTTCATTTGCTCTGTTCTTCAAAGGAAGAACAAAATGGCGACTGAGCCACTGCTTTATGAAACAGCAACGTGCAATGTCTCACCATGGCCTCAAGCTCCATCTGATGAACATGACAGAATCAGTCACAAGTACAAACAGGGCAGTGATGAGAAGACAGACCCTTTCCTCGTCAACTTCTCTCCACTTGTGTGCTTCCACCAGTATTTCCAGTTTATGATCCAAAAGAACTCTAAACTCTGCTACTCTTTGACAATACGACTATGATACAAATGCCCAGGCAGCTGCTGTGTGCATTCCAAATGTGTATGAGAGACCGCCACTCTGCAGAAAGCTGACCATCGGCAATGCAGTGTGACCTGCCTAGGAGAGAGAATGCTTTCCCACTTCAAAGGAGACTATGACAGGCAGAACAAGGAAGCAGCAGGAAACAGGCAACAGCAATCACTCGTTTTCATCAGGGTTTTGAGGGTCAATGATTTTGACATGCGTAAAGGGGAAAAGCCCTTTGCGCCCATTCACTTCGCCTTCCCACTGGCCATTTATATTCATCCTTGTGACTTTCACAATGTCGCCAACCTGTAAGGATGGAGAAAGAAGACAAAGTCAGCATTTCCTCTGCAAACTAAAAAAAAAAAAGGTTTACTTTAAGCCATACACACAGTTCTATCTAAAGGAATCTATAGATTTTTTTAAGGATTTATTTTTTTTCCATGCTTAAACCTAAAATCAAGCAGTGCCAAAGACACAAGGTGCTACCAGTAAGCCCAGTGTCATCCTCAGCTGGTGAGAACGTGTATTAAGCTTCTGAGAACAAAAGCAGCCTTTTTTTCTCCCCATATTGATTACTAACTCCAACAGGATAGAAATGAACACTTAACTCTCTGAGAATGGTTAAAGTGAAATCACATAAAAAAGTGTATTAAAAAAAAAATCTAGGGGCGCCTGGGTGGCTCAGTTGTTAAGCGTCTATCTTCGGCTCAGGTCATGATCCCAGGGTCCTGGGATTGAGCCCTGCATCAGGCTCCCTGCTCAGGGGGAAGCCTGCTTCTCCCTCTCCCACTCCCTCCACTCGTGTTCCCTCTCTCACTGTGTCTCTGTCAAATAGATAAATAAAATCTTAAAAAAAAAATGAATTAATTCTTAAACATTTTTATTTTTTAAAGTAGGCTCTAGACCCAATGTACGGCTTGAACTCATGACCCCAAGAGTTGCATATTCCACCAAATAAACCAGCCAGGTGCCCCAAGAATTAGACTTTCTATGACGAGACGTTCTGAGACAAAAATAAAATGCCAAGTACTAGATATGTATAGAGGAAAGGATGTAAAAAGCCAACTCATGTATTTATAGATTAGATTATAATAATTATTTTCAAACTCATGTCACAGGTTCAACTGAAACACTTCTGATGGTTGAACAGTTAAAATTTATTACTATTTTTTAAAAATATTTTATTTATTTATTTGTCAGAGAGAGGAGCATGCACAAAGGAGGGGGAGCAGCAGGCAGAGGGAGAAGCAGGCTCCCCGCTGAGCAAGGAGCCTGATATGGGACTCGATCCCAGGACCCCAGGATCATGACCTGAGCTGAAGGCTGATGCTTAATGGACTGAGCCACCCAGGCGTCCCGAACAATTAAAATTTAAAGGTAATGACTGATGGGGCACCTGGGTGGCTCAGTCGGTTAAGTGTCTGCCTTCGGCTCAGGTGATGATCCCAGGGTCCTGGGATCCAGCCCTGCATCGGGCTCCCTGCTCTGCGGGAAGCCTGCTTCTCCCTCTCCCACTCCCCCTGCTTGTGTTCCCTCTCTCGCTGTGTCTCTCTCGCTCTCTGTCAAATAAATAAATAAAATCTTTAAAAATAAATAAATAAATAAAGGTAACGACTGAGCATTCTATTTTTCAGATTTGCATTAAAATTTAAGTTGTAAAAAAAATTAATTTGTAAAATACTCAGTGGAAAAAAATTACAACTGAAAACACGTTTTCTCTGGTTTTGTCTTAAAAGGAAAGTAACAACTTGAGGGACAGAGTAAATGGATTTGATAATAGATTATTTTATGATTAATGCTTGGAGTCCCAAGTATTGCTCTTTCTCCAAGTCATAATATTTTAATTTATAGATAGTAGAAAGAGAATGTCTTTTTTATTCATACCTGGGAAACTCATACAAATATTGATAATTATTAAAAATTTCATGTTTTATAAAGTGGACCAAGGAGTTAGTTTTATGTATTTATTTTCAGAGAGAGACAGAGAGCAAGAACATGCATGGGAGTGGTGGGGCAGAGGAAGAGGGAGAATCTTAAGCAGGCTCCACACTCCACACACAGTGCAGAGCCTGATACAGGGCTCTATCTCACAACCCTGAGATCATGACCCGAGTCGAAACTGAAAAATCGAAATCAAAAGAGTTGGTCACTTAACTGACTGAGCCACCCAGGTGCCCCCCAAGGAGTTGAGTTTTATAATTTACATATTCTTCTCCTACCATACAGAAGTCACAAAACAGGAAAACCCTAATTATGATATTTGTTTCTGATAATGAAAATTTTCGGATCTGTATATAAGGGAAGTTCTAATGTGAATGAGAACCTTGAGTTACAGTAGACTTTGTAGAAATCATGTAGCTGGAAGCTGAAGTCGATGGAAACCTGGAAAAATGGTTTACGTCCAATCTTATTCTGTTAAAAAAAATAACGTTTAAGCACAAACATAAGATACAATAATGAGAGTGAACACGCAAATTAAAATCGGGTCTAGGTAAGAAGAGAAAAACCTTCTGCGGGCAGGAGCTACTAGGATGCTACAAATCTAGACACCTGCAGACGGATCACATTCCTCAATTTCCTCACACTCTGCACTGCACCTGCTCTAGACCCTTGGCCTCTTTGAGCCTTTCAGTGCAGGAACCTGCTGTCTCATGTCTGGAGCACAAAGAGGCCAACGAGATGAGGAGCTTCACTGTCTGGCCTTTCTCTCCAATGTAAAACATTCTTTCCTTATCTCCCTTTCACCTAAGAAACAGATTGCCTCTGTCTTTATTTGTGTTTTTATTTTATTTATTTATTTTTAAAGATTTTATTTATTTGACAGAGAGAGAGAACAAGCAGGGGGAGCAGCAGAAGGAGAGGGAGAAGCCGACTCCCCGCTGAGCAGGGAGCCCAATGCGGGGCTCGATCCCAGGACCCTGGGATCATGACCTCAGCCGAAAGCAGATGCTTAACCAACTGAGCCACCCAGGCGCCCCTGTCTTTATTTTTAAAATAATGAAATGGGGGGCGCCTGGGTGGCTCAGTCAGTTGGGTGTTGGACTCTTCGTTTCAGTTCAGGTCATGATCTCACGGGTCATGGGATGGAGCCCCGCATCTGGCTCCACTCAATCTGCTTGAGGATTCTCGGCCTCTGCCATTCCCTGCACTCACGTGCACTCATTCTCCTCTCTCTCTCTCAAAATAAATATATAAATCTTTAAATGATGAAATAGGAAATAAAAGTCATGGGTAGAAAACTCCTGATACCATTCTAAATTAACTTCTAGTTACTGCTAATAATCACAAAGAAAATACAATTAATGTATTAAAATAAACATACAACAAGGCAAGGACAAGAAAGAGGATGTGTGGGTATATATTTGGAGAGAGGATTCTGTGACGAAAGGGAAGGGGAACCAGGTGAGCAAACACCCAGGTGGATTCTGCTATAGAAAGGGACGATGGGGGGGGCGCCTGGGTGGCTCAGTCGTTAAGCGGCTGCCTTCGGCTCAGGTCAGGATCCCAGGGTCCTGGGATCGAGCCCCGCATCGGGCTCCCTGCTCGGCGGGGAAGGCTGCTTCTCCCTCTCCCACTCCCCCTGCTTGTGTTCCCTCTCTCGCTGTGTCTCTCTGTCAAATAAATAAAAAATAAAATCTTTAAAAAAAAAAAAAAAAGGGACGATGGCCTTAGGGCATCTGGGCAGTCTGTAGGTAGTAGGCTGGCACTCAGAGCGAGATCAAACTCTGCCAAGATGTTAGAAGAAAAAAAGGCTAAGGCAAGAATGAGCTGGAACTGAAGAGACAAAGCTACAGTTTGGGGCTGATGAGTATTGTTGACAGATACTAGGCCCTGCAACTTAAGTTTTTGTTTGATCCACTCATTTGATGTCCTACAAAAAATACTTTGGAATTCTGTCATTTTATCTATGCTTTCTCTATCTTCAACTGGACTCCAGATGCCCAGAGAGCATATATTTTGCCTGAAGTCTGTAATCTTAGCCTGCCCCGGCTGATGTTTGATAAATGTGAAAGAAAACAAAGTCTCACTTTCCTGAAAACCTGGCCTGGGGCAGCCCTCTCCCACATCTTGAGTGAGCGCATCCCTCCAGCCTGGTGGCAAGGAATATGCTCTGACCCCCTGCTAATGCCCCCCTCCCTGGTTTCCCCAGCCTCTTACTACCTGGCTCTACCAGTGTAGCCATCCTGCCCTGATCTGCCTTCTGTCATCTAATGTCACCCCAGCACAATCAGCCCAACTCCCAATCACCCTGCTCTCCCACATCCAGACCCTACCTACCCCACTCTGGCTATCGCTCCCACCATTTCAGTAAGGAAAGTCAACAGCGCAAGTCCAGTTCTCTCCCTCCGATGCTCTATGGCACCTGAAGGAGGAGACTTCACCCATCCTTCTCACTCCCTGCTGCTCGGCTCTTCTTTTTTGTGGTATTCTATAAAGTAACACTACTACTAGGTGGGTACTTCCCATTTGGCATTTGTGGAAAGCAAGGCTCTGTGAAGTCAGGTGTCTTGTTCTCCAGGATTCTGGCAGACTTGCCCAAGGAGGCTCCATTCTCTGCTCTACCATGGTCACCTCCTCGCCCCCAACCCACACCACATGGCACTCTCTGAAGGAGGACATTTGTTTTGCTTATTTTGCACTCCATGTCACAGGTCTCTTGTAAACTACTTTCTGGAGAAGTCTGCAAAATCAGAGAGAGGAGAAAACTGTAAGTTGATGTCCCCCATCTGCTGAGGACAGATGGCCAAGCAGAGGAGCAAGGTGCTAGAGGACAGAAGTGACAGGCACATGGGTCTAAGGACAGTAGAAGACAGACCTTTAAAAAAAGACAAACAGGGGCGCCTGGGTGGCTCAGTCGTTAAGCGTCTGCCTTCGGCTCAGGTCATGATCCCAGGGTCCTGGGATCGAGCCCCGCATCAGGCTCCCTGCTCGGCGGGAAGCCTGCTTCTCTCTCTCTCCCACTCCCCCTGCTTGTGTTCCCTCTCGCTGTGTCTCTCTCTGTCAAATAAATAAATAAAATCTTAAAAAAAAAAAAAAAAAAGACAAACAGAACTGGGTCACTGCTCTGCCTTTTAAACCTCCCAACACCTATTCTCTGCATAAGAGCAACATCCAAACTCCAATCTTCGAGGCTCTGCCTCATCTGAGTCCTGACTCCTCCCACCTCCGACCTCGATTCACGCCTCTCTGCTCCTCCCCTCCAATCTACACTGGCTTCCTTTCAGTTTCTCAAACTTGCCGAGCTCTTTCCCAGATATGACAGACGCAAGGACATGATGTGAATGCAATTCTACAACTGCACAGCTTAAAATGCTGTTGCCCAGAATCGTCAAGCTGGTCCTAAGCAACCCTGGACCTCTGCTCTTCTTTCACAGTTGAAGACATGCAGTCAACCCCCTGATCAAAATCAAAAAAATCCTAAGGACAACCCAAGGTGCCTTATAACCACCTTATACAGCTGCACATGCAGACAATGAGAGCAGGAAGGATCTCCAGGCAGTAGCCACTACAGATGGAGCACTGATTCTACTCAGAGCACTGGGCTAGGTTCTATACTGTGTATTCAGAATATATAAAGATACAACTTGAATATCAGACCTACCTAAAACTAAGGTCTAAGATCTACAACAACAGGGCGTAAGCAATCTCTTGTATGCTTAAAACAGGTATAAAGTGGCACTGTGGTGGCTCGTGCTATGAACTTTGGTGCGGGGCGGAACTAGACGGATGCCCTATGTGACCATGGCAAACTGCTCAAGCTGTCCAAGTCTCAATTTCCTTCTGACTTTCAAAGGTTCTTATAGGGATGCCTGGGTGGCTTAGTCAGTTAAGCATCTGCCTTCCGCTCACGTCATGACCCCAAGGGTCCTGGGATCGAGTCCCATATCGGGCTCCTTGCTCAGCAGGAAGCCTGCTTTTCCCTCTGCCTTGCCGCTCTCCCTGTTTGTGCGCGCTCTCTCTCTGACAAATAAATAAATAAAAACTTAAAAAAGAAACAAAGAAAGGTTCTTGTAATAACTAAATGAAGTACTACATGGGAATTGTTAACCAGGACACCCAGCTAAGTAAGTGGTAGTGGTTATCAGAGTGGGGATTCCTGAATAGAACCCAACCCCCACATCCATGTTCATGCTCATGCTCCCAGCTGGTCACTGCCCTCTGGAAGCATGCTGGGAAGAACTGGAATCAGCATGGAGAAGCACTGTCTTAAAGTGGGTTTCAACCTTGTTAGTAATAACATGGGTCCTCTCAAAACTGATGGGATGGGAAGGATGCCATACATTAGAATGAGAGGAGAGAAGGGGCAGGCCTGAAAAGTAGGGGTCTAATAAATTACTGTGATGGATACCAAGCAGCTGAGGAAGACAATGGGAAGATGGAGAAGATGATGAGCCAAGTATTGAAAACTGCCAAGAACATTCAAACTTCATGCCTTCTAATTAACTTGTGATTCTCACAGTTTTTACAGGATACTTTCCACACCATTCTACATCATCAATTTAATAAGATTTACTGCGTATCTATTGCAGCTCAGTTCCCATCCTCAAGGAACCTCTTGTCTTCACTGTGGGATAGACAATAAATAATCTACTGTCCAGATGTGGCAGGTGCTCAATGAATGTTTGTCAGAGAATAAACAGTTTAAAAAGCAGCAGGTGGAAGAAAAACAGTACTGAGAGTCCATGCTGCAGAGCACAGGAGCAGAGAGCTATTGCTCTGACCCAGGGAACCTTGACTAGTAGAGATAAGTCAAGGTTCAGGCTAGAAAGAGAGAATGGATGAGAGACATCTGATGGCCACCTGACCATTAATGCCTCATTCTGGCCTTGCAGGAGCTCTCACATGTCAAAACATAGCATGTCATTCCTCATGCTATTGCTAGCTCAGTCCAAGGCCCTTCCCATGGGGAACAAGCCCTAGAACATCAACACAGGAAAGATGCCCTGGCTGTGTTATGCTGCCGGCTGCCCACAGTTACAGGCCTGGCTGTGGACCTGCTTCTTCACGGCTCCACTAAAGAATGCTTGGACTCAGATCCTAAAATGCCATCTTGCTGCTCCTCTCATCACACCCGATTCTGGTACAATGCCCTTCCTCTGGCTTCACGGTAGGACTGGGCCCAAAGAACCACTCACTTCAGAGAGCAGACTGACCTCAAAGTTGATGGATATCAACTCAGTTCAAAGAGCACTCTAAGCCTGGAATATGTGGCTGATCCTATCAACAGATCAAGAGACACATACCTTACTAAATGTCACCCCATGACAATCCTTATCATTACAAGAACTGCCACACTATTATCTTTGTGCCTGGCTGCACTCAGCACTTGGGAAGTGTACACATCAACTCTAAAATTAAGCACACATCGGTAGGACACTAGTCAGTCCCATTCTTTGTGTCTAGTGAGAACCATGCAAGAAGGGAAGAGGGCACTTCCTGATGTTAGCGATGGTTTCCTATAGCTCTACTTGTCCAGAGCATAAACAGAAGGGCTCTGGCAATAATTCTACTGCCTGACTTCTGGCACCTGATTCCAAGAGCAGTCAAAGCCCTGGAGGGCCCAAGCACTGGCTGCCACAGCAGTTCTCTGCTTCCCCAATCAGTCTCCTTTCCCCATTGGATATTTTCAGATTGTACTCTCTGGTTATATTAGAAATAAAATCAGGAGCACAATGGGTTACAATGGAATCAGAAGTTCTAACTTGGGTGACATGAATGTGTCTCAGAAATCAAAGAACAGGGGCGCCTGGGTGGCTCAATTGTTAAGTGTCTGCTTTCGGCTCATGATCCCAGGGTCCTGGGATCGAGCCCCGCATCGGGCTCCCTGCTCGGCGGGAAGCCTGCTTCTCTCTCTCTCCCACTCCCCCTGCTTGTGTTCCCGCTCTTGCTGTCTCTGTCAAATAAATAAAATCTTAAAAAAAAAAAAAGAAAAGAAATCAAAGAACATCCCAAAAGTATACGCAAAATTGTATGTAAGTGCATTAATGTATGTTGTTTTCCTGGAGAAAGCTTTCATCAGATTCTAAAAGGGGCCCATAACCCAAAAAAGGTATAAAACACAACAAAAACCCATGTCCTGCAACCACCAGGCAGTTTTAATTCTGTGGTTTGTGGCTTTCATTCATTTACTTGTTCAACAAATAGTGATTATTTACGTGGCAGGCCCCGTAAGGATACAACAGAGAACAAAGAGGACAACAGCCCTGCCCTCATGGAGCTGCCTGGGGTCGTCGCCTGTTTTAACACCTGCCCTTGTGCTCTCCATGCACCAGTACCTGAATCAAAGCTCCCAGAGCTTAAGAGGCTTTTAAGGGCTACAACCCTCCTTGTCCGTGTGCCCTGAGTGGCAGTCAAGTAGTCTCATGCACTCTCCCCTACAACCAGTGCTACTTACTGGTTTTTAATACTGAAGACTTGTTCTGTTCCTTGAAATTTACATTATCCTTCAGGGCAGCAACTCGATTTAAGAGGGCTGCTTACCAGTTAACACTTCTTATGAAAACAGGGATTTTATTTTAAGATGGGCCAGGGGTTAAAGGTATCACAGGCCAGTATGCTGTGATGCAAGAGAATGTGGGCTATGGGAAGGAAGAAGTAAAACTTATCTCCATCTGCAGATGACGGGATCCTATATATAGAAAATTCCAAAGATTCCACAAGAAAGCTACTAGAGCTAATAAAATTCAGGGTACAAGATCAACACACAAGTACCAGTTGTGTTTCTATAAACCAGTAATTCTTCAGAATTAAGAACGCAATTCCATTTAGGGGCACCTGGCTGGCTCAGTTGGTGGAGCATGTGACTCTTGTTGATCTTGGAGCTGTGGGTTTGAGCACCACGCTGGATGTAGAGATTACTTAAAAAAAAAAAAATCTTAAAAAACAAAAACACAGGAGCACCTGGGTGGCTCAGTTGGTTAAGCATCTGCCTTCGGCTCAGGTCATGATCCCAGGGTCCTGGGATGGAGTCCCACAACAGGGTCCCTGTCTCAGCGGGGATCCTGCTTCTCCCTCTGCCTGCTGCTCCCCCTGCTTGTGCTCTTGCTCTGACAAATAAATTTAAAAAATCTTAAAAAACAAAACAAAACAAAACCCAAAACACAATTCCATTTACAGTGGCATCTAAAAGAATAAAATAGGGCGCCAGGGTGGCTCAGTCGTTGAGCATCTGCCTTCGGCTCAGGTCATGATCTCAGGGTCCTGGAATCGAGTCCCACATCGGGCTTCCTGCTTGGCAGGAGTCCTGCTTCTCCCTCTCCCACTCCCCCTGCTGTGTTCCCTCTCTCGCTGTGTCTCTGTCAAATAAATAAAAATCTTAAAAAAAAAAAAAAAGAGTAACTGGGAATAAATTAATAGTGTGTTTTACCAAAGTAAAACACCTGTACATTGAATGCTACAATATGTTGCTGGAAAAAATTAAAGGAGACTTAAGTAAATGGCAAGACATCTTGTGTTCATGGATAGGAAGCCTTAGTATTATCAAGATATCAACACTAACCACAGATCTACAAATTCAATACAATCCCTATCAAAATTCAAACATTTTTTGCAGAAGTGGAAAAGCTGATCTTCAAATTCACATGGAATTGCAAGACACCCTGAATAGCTACAACAATCTTGCAAAAGAATAACAAAGTATAAGACTCATACTTCCTGACTTCACAACTACTACACAAAGCTATAGTAATCAAAACAGTGTGGTACTGGCACACAGACACACACACAGACCAACGGAATAGAACTGAGAGTTCAGAAGTAAACACATTTATGACCAAATGATTTTTTTAAAGATTTATTTATGAGAGAGAGAGAGAGAGCACATGTGAGAGTGTGGGGGAGAGGGGCAGAGGGAGAGAGAATCTTCAAGCTGACTCCCCGCTGAGCATGGAGTCTGACATGGGGCTCACCCATGAGATCACAACCTGAGCCAAAACCAAGAGTTGGACGTTCAATCAACTGAGCCACCCAGGCGCCCCTAGGACCAAATGATTTTTGACAAGAGTGCCAAGTTCATTCAAATGAGGAAAGTGGTGCTGGTACAATTGGATTTCTACATGCAAAAGGAAGGATTTGGACTGCTACATCAAACCATATACAAAAATTAACTCACAATGGAGAAACAAATTACATATAAGAGCTACACCCATAAAACTCTTAGAAGAAAACACTGGGGTAAATCTTTGTGACCTTGAATTTGGTAATGGATTCTTAGATATGACATTAAAAGCATGAGTAGCAAAAGAAAAATTAGGTAAGTTGCATTTCATCAAAATTAAGAATGTGCGTCAGGGCACCTGGGTGGCTCAGTTGGTTAAGCGTCTGCCTTCAGCTCAGGTCATGATCTCAGGGTCCTAGGATCTAGTCCTGCATGGGGCTCCCTGCTCAGTGGGGAGTCTGCTTCTCCCTCTCCCTTTCCCTCTCTTCCCTGCTCGTGTGCATGGTCTCTCTCTCAAATAAATAAATAAAATCTCAAGAAAAAAAATGTGCATCAAAGCACACTATCAAGAAAATGAAAAGAAAACCTACAGAAAAAAAAAAAAGCATTTAGAAATCATGTATCTGATAAGAATTTAATATCCAGAATAGATAACTCCTAAAGCTCAACAATAAAAAACAATGCAATTAAAACATGGGCAAAGGACTTGAGCATTTTCCCAAAGAAGATATAAAAAATGGCCAAGAAGCACATGAAAAGATGTTCAACTTCATTAGTAATTATAGAATGCAAATCAAAATTTTAAAAATGGAAAAACAGTAAGTGTTGGTGAGGACATGGAGAACTGGAACCCTTGTGCACTGCTGTAAAATGGTGCAGCCACTGTGGAAAACTATGGTGGTTCCTCCAAAAGTTCAATATGGTTACCATTATGACCCAACAACTCCACTGTTAGGTATATACCCCAAAGAACTGAAAACAGGTATTCAAACAAAATTTGTACATGAATGTTCATAACACTATTCTCAATAGCCAAAAGGTGAAAATAACTCTGATGTTATTAAAGAATGTATAAATAAAATGTGGTATATCAATACAATGGAATATTATCTGGCCATAAAAAGAATGAAGATACAGGCTACCACATGGATGAACCTCGAAACATTATACTAAGTGAAATAAGCCAGACCCAAAGGACAAATATTGTAGGATTCCATTTATATGAGATATCTAGAATAGGCAAATTCATATATATGGAAAGGTGGTTAGAGCTTATCAGGGCCTCAGGAGAGGGGAATGGGGAGTTACTGCTTACTGGTTACAGAGTTTCTGTTTGGGGTGATGCAAAAGTTTTGGAAATAGATAGTGGTGACAGTTGCACAATTATGAATGTAACTAATGCCACTGAATTGTACACTTAAAAAAATAAATTCCAGGGGCGCCTGGGTGGCTCAGTCGTTAAGCGTCTGCCTTCGGCTCAGGTCATGATCCCAGGGTCCTGGGATTGAGCCCCGCATCAGGCTCTCTGCTTGGCGGGAAGCCTGCTTCTCCCTCTCCCCCTCCCTCTGCTTGTGTTCCCTCTCTCGCTGTGTCTCTCTCTGTCAAATAAATAAAATCTTAAAAAAAAAAAAAGAAAAATTCCATTATGCAATTTTACAATTAAAAAAAAAGAATGTAGGGCGCCTGGGTGGCTCAGTTGGTTAAGCGACTGCCTTCAGCTCAGGTCATGATCCTGGAGTCCCTGGATCGAGTCCCGCATCGGGCTCCCTGCTCAGCAGGGAGTCTGCTTCTCCCTCTGACCCTCCCCCCTCTCATGCTCTCTGTATCTCATTCTCTCTCTCAAATAAATAAATAAAATCTTTAAAAAAAAAAAAAAAGAATGTAACATACCAAGACCAGTGAATTGTATGGTTTAAATGGGTTAATCGTGTAATATATAAATTATATCTCAATAATGCTGTCTAAAAATAAGACTGTGGGCTGAGTCCTAGCTCTGCCACATACCACCTGTGAGACTATCAACAAATTTATACAAACCTTAAGTTCTAAGGGTTACGTAAAATGGGACTGGTGCCAACTACCCCATAAGGCAGCCATAAGGACTAACTAAAATACTCTCTGTGAAGCCCCTGGCTGATGGTTCTTCTTACTCAACAACCATTACCACATACAGAAAACTATGGTCAGCATAATGACCAGGCTGGGACAGGCCTTGCCTGAACCATGCCAGGGCCTCAATTTCATGATATTCTCACCCAACTTACACATTAAGGAAGAGGAACAAAAACCTTTTAGAGATAATCTTCTCTAATTCACAACCCAAAGAGAACATGATATGTTAGAAGAAAAAATTCTAAAGGACTTTCTAAAGATTCCTACTTTTGAAAAAGCACTGTGATTAAGGAAAAAAACACTTTTGGTACACAAGAAGTAGAGTAAGTCAAATTCATAAAACTAGATATTGCTAAGCAAAACCAACAAACATCAATGACAGAGGGATGGAGAAGGAGCCTGTCAGTCCTGATGAAAAGCCCTGAGATTCTTACTTAACAGGTGAATATGAGCTTGTGGGCATCTCTGACAAACCTTGGTGAGAAGGGGGATCATTGATGGAATGTGACAGGAGGTAAGACAGAGTGGCCCTGTCACGTTAGGAGGCTATGACCCTGTACAGATCTCCAGAGCTGATTCAGATGTTTGATGATGAGCATGTACAGACCTGACATCACTGATGGATATATACTACGGGTGACACAGCCAGAGGAACTCACAGATGATCCCTGAGAGGCTGAAAAGTACAGCTAGTACTACTGAAACCTAGTTTTGCTTTGCACACAACTTGATCTCAGTCAGTAGAAGAATCAGTGAAGAAACTGCTAATGTGAATTTAATTCTAACCAATGAAGCAAAACCAAGTGGTTGAAGTAGAAACCTGAGAATTCCAGGCCAGTCAGTGAAGGAAGTGGTGCCATGGGCCTTAGAAAGATTCAGAAGATTCAGAAACCAGATGTAATCCAGTGACTAGGGGTTTCAAAATGGGGAGAAGACAATCCAAGAAGAAATATGAACACAATCACAGAATACCCCAATGGGAGTGAACAGCAAGTATCTTGAGAATGCTGGTGAACTCACACAAAGAACTCTGAGCATCATAAAAAAGAACATGCGCCAAAGATGAAAGGATGTCCTTATACTGATAAGACAGATATCTAAGTACTGACCAAACACACCGGCAAGCAGGAATGAGAGTCCAACTCTGGTCACCTGCCAGAGAACATTACAACACAGGACACTGGTAGACCTATGAAGGGTCAAGTTTCTTGGTTTTGTTAAAAGAGGGATAATGGCAGATCTTATAAAATGTAAAAGGCGAGCATGAAATCAAACCTGGACAAAATTCTGAATGCAATTAGCAAACAGATGGTATCTGGAAGGCAGTACAGGCTCAACCAAGAACAAGTCATGCCAAAACCACCTCATTATCTTTTTTTAGATACGCTACGTAGATCAGGAGAGGCTGCAGAGGAGGACTTTAGTACAAAGATCTGGATCGTGCTTTTATGAAATCTGCAGCTAACATGAAACTGAGGGGGGTGATCAATATGCCAGATGACATAACAAGGATTTTAAAAGATTCAGATAACTGTACAGATGGTGTATGACAAAAACAAAAAGAAACGCACCCCCCCCACCCCAAACCTGAAGAGGGATAACTGTATGGTCACATACTAAAGTGCAAACATCGGGCTAAGCAAATACAGGAAGGGGACTCGTAGTTGTTTCTCCCTGGTGGAGAGCTAAAAGGAACCACTCACAGACTATATTCCAGAACTTCCACAAGGACAGAGACCTTTGTTTTCTCACTACTGAACTCCAAACTCCTTAACAATGTCTGCCACATTGTAAGTACTCAGTAAACCTTTGCTGAAGGAGTGTTTTTGGAGCCCAAGTTGAGACCAGAGGGCCAATGGATTTAGATGCTGCAGAAAGCTAAAAGCATTAGGAAGATGGGCAGACTGAATGATCTAACTATTACTCAACTTGCCTTTCTTCCCCATCCTGAGTCACCTGAAGCCTCACTTGCAGGCCAAGAAAATGTTATTCTTCCTCCACAGAATCTGTTCCGCTGACTCTGATTCCCACAGATCCCTACTGTCACCAACTTTTTTTTTTAAACTAAGTAGGCTCCATGCCAGTGTAGAGCCTAACGTGGGGCTCAAACTCACAACCCTAAGATCAAGACCTGAGCCGAGATCAAGAGTTGGATGCTTAACTGACTGAGCCAGGCACCCCTCACCAACTGTTTTCTTAATCCATACCACAGGGGAAAGCTCCACCTAGGTTCCATTTAGATGCCTGGATACAAATTTTCACACAGCAAATAATCATAGGTATGCAGCCCCAGAGTTAAGGACAATGCGAAGAAAGTTCTTCCCTTTTTTTTCTAGTCAGGAAACTATATTGGAATACAAGTGTGTGAGAATGATATCATAGGGAGATTCAAGCATTTGCTCTAAATTATTTAAAAATCCATCAATAAAAAGGTAAGTTGCCTGCAAACTTCAGAACCTCCATCAGTTGTGAGAAATTGGCTATTTTATGCCTCAGTGAAGGCAACATAAGAAAACTGTTCGTCTCCTCAGCCTAGCCCTTTGATGACATGGCGACAGCCCACTTCCTCTGCTTTGTCTTTTGCTGCTTTTGCCCAACATACTGCACACTCTAACCAACCTGCAGCTACTCGGTGGTATTAAGTCTTGTTCATGTAAGCTCTTCCCTCTGCCAGGAATGTCTCCCTGCACTTCACCCACCTAACTTCTATTCATCCTTCAAAACTCAGTTCAAGGGTCACCTCCTCCAGGAAGACTTCCCAGACAAATACCCACACTCCCATCTCCTACCCCCGCCCTTCCCCACTCTCCCTCCTACTCTGTGTTATTACAGCACTTACCACATTGCTGGTTTGTCTCTATTCTCTCACTAGGTGGTAAGCACCTTGGTGGTAGGGACCTACAAGACATCCCTCACAGGTTGGTTGCATGAATGGATGATTAATGAACAAACTCACATCAACTTTCAGAACAAGGGTGCCTTTTAGACTCAAAAGAATTGAAGTAGCTTGCCCAAGATCACACCATGAAAAGCCAGGACTTGAATGCAGGTCCATGATCTTTCCTTGACCATCTTGCTTTACCACACCCCAGATACCAAGTATTCCTTTTCAAATTAAATCCCAAGCATCAACTCACTTGAAAAGAGTGTAAGCAAGAGAGAAAAACGGCTAAACACAGACCTGTTTTAAAAATCTCTCTTTATGGGCACCTGGGTGGCTCAGTCGGTTGGACGTCTCTGCCTTTGGCTCAGGTCATAATCCTGGAGTCCCCGGATCAATCCCTGCATCAGGCTCCCTGCTCGGTAGGAAGTCTGCTTCTCCCTCTGCCCCTCACCCCACTCTCATGCGCATGCATGTGCGTGCTCTCTCAAATAAATAAATAAATAAAATCTATAAAAATAAATAAAATAAAATCTCTCTTTACTTGTAGGAATGTTCTTTTGAAAATCAAGTTTTATGAAAAAAAGTGTGAAATGATTCATGAAATAAAGTTCACCTAAGCCCTCATCGTTCTCACTAATACCATCAAGGGAAATAAGGAAGCTTCCATTACTGGCACATTTTGTCCTACTTATTTCACCTTTCTTATTTTAATTTTAATACTTTTCCTGGTAACCTAATTGCAAAAGT
Source organism: Halichoerus grypus (assembly GCF_964656455.1). NCBI lineage: Eukaryota > Metazoa > Chordata > Mammalia > Carnivora > Phocidae > Halichoerus > Halichoerus grypus. Next base: position 67,194,482 of record NC_135724.1, read on the forward strand.
CTCAAGAGAGTTGTTTTTAACAAGATCAGACACGCACTAAGTTTTAGAAGATAACGCAGCTCATAGAACTATTTACTTATGCTATAGCCAAAAGTCTCATTTAAATATACAGAATGAGAAATACTATTAAGTGGAATTTGGCAAAAGTTTATTACTTGGGTCCCCCTTACACTCTTGGCGAAACACCAAAGCAAGCCTTTGATGAGACTTACACAGCTGGGGTAGTGTCACAAGGAGACTAAGGTGTGGAGACCTCTTTCTGGGGTCTGAGAAACAAGAACTGCGTAACGGCCAAGTATGTGGGTTACCTTAAAATATACATCATTTTATTTATTTATTTGAAATAGAGCAAGGGCGCCTGGGTGCTCAGATGGTTAAGCATCTGCCTTCGGCTCAGGTCATGATCCCAGGGTCCTGGGATCAAGCCCCGCATCAGGCTCCCTGCTCAGCGGGGAGCCTGCTTCTCCCTCTGCCTCTACTGTTCCCCCTGCTTGTGCTCTCTCGCTCTGTCAGATAAATTAAAAAAAAAAAAAAAATCTGAAATAGAGCGAGACAGCACAAGCAGGGCAGATGGGCAGAGAGGGAGAGGGAGCCTGACGCAGGGCTCAATCCCAGCATGGTGGAATCATGACCTGAGCTGAAGGCAGACGCTTAACCAACTGATCCACCCAGGTGCCCCAATATCCATCATTAGCCAGGCTTTTAATCCTCATCCTGGTCTAAGGCACCTACCCACATATCTGCTCACCAAGCTCTAAATGATCTCCTTTAGGGGTGCCTGGGTGGCTCATTCAGTTAAGCAGCCAACTCTTGATTCCAGCTCAGGTCATGACCTCAGGGATCTGAGTGAGATCTTCTGCGATCGCCCCGTGCTGGGATTCCCTGCTGGGTGGGCAGTCTGCTCAACGATTCTCCCTCTCCCTCTGTGTCCCCCACTCCCGCCCCGGCTCCCGCCCACGTTCTCTAATAAATGAATAAATCTTATTAAAATAAGAAAATAAATGATCCCCTTTATAGTATCTGGTCTTCCACTCTACAATCCCCCCTATGCACACTCTGAGCAACGCACAGGAGATACAGGTTTCTAAAATGCACACACATCTTAGAGCTAGAGGTGAACAGGCAGGTGGCCTAAATGGAGTGAGGCTTTAAACCCTAGCTCAGGTAGGAGCCCAATTCCTGACTTCCTCTATGGACTGGAATTCTGACTGGGTGCCTCAACCCCCGTGTGTCGAACACATGTGAGTCACAACAACTCTCCGAATCCGAGCTCTCCACTCCTATGATGAGACAACAGATGTGAAAATGCCTCAAAAGGCAGGAATCACTATGCAAACTGGAAGGTTTTAGAGCCCAGAACACCCCACGTAATTTTAGGGTGCTGTGTGAACTAGGCTAGGGGTGTACACCTGTGCAGGGGCAGGTCTGTGTGGGGATGAGAAAGCTGGAAGGCCCATTCAGCCAGGATTCAGTCTGGTTTCTTTCCTGTTCCTCCACTGGGAAGCATTAAAAGCATGTGGCTCCTGCCTAGACCTGGTCCCTGCCACAAGCCCCAGAAACTTACTCCTTTACAGCCAACGTGAGAGGGAGAAGTAATCAGACTCTGCAACAAACCTTCAGGTGTAGTTCGCTCGGACATTACTCCTCATCCAAGGAAAATGGAGGATAACCAATGGAAAAAACAGCACACACAAAAATCAATGCTAGCTTTTATCTGTGGACAGGCTGTTCTATGGGTTAAGTTCTGCTTTTTGAAGCAACAGGCTCCATTACTTCATCCTTCTGTCATGTACCTGGGCGGTCTCCCAACCCTGCCCTACTTTGACCTTGCGGTGAACGCACAAAAAACAATCACTAGCTTAATCTCAGCTTCTCCAACATTTATGCAATTTGATAATACCAACAAAGAGTATTCAATTGTAATCATATTATAATGATACTTATTTACCTAGTAGTTTGTGGCTCACAAGGCATTTTCACAACTTACCTACTAATAAAAGAGCTAGGATTTGTGGCATCAAATTCCATGTTCTGAGATGTTAATATTTAGGGCCCATCTCACTGCACGTATTTTACACCTCGTAAAAAATAACATGAAAAATACATAGGACTGTTTTAAAATTATTAATTTTTTTTTAAATCTTTTTTTTTCCCCCTTAAGTAGGCTCCACACCCAGCACGGAGCCTGACATGGGGCTTGAACTCATGACCCTAAGATTAAGACCCAAGCTGAGGTGATGAGTCGGACACTTAACCAACTGAGCCACCCAGGTACCCAAAAAATGTATTTTTCAAATCCTTCTGTTCTTCCTCTGGGGTTTGTGCTCATTTATGGTCACTCCAGGTTTATTGGATGTCTCATCAAACTTTTACTTTCTGTGATACACAGTTTTACGCCCTCAACAGGCTTATCAACACTGGTCTTCAGGACTTCTTGGTTCAGAAAGCCACAGTTACATGCTAAGCTTTCCAAGAGTCTTAAAAAAAAATAAATCTGGTAAGTAAGGTCTGAGATACATATTTTTTTAATTAAAGATTTATTTATTTGAGAGAGAGCATGCACGAGCACAAGTAGGGGGAGGGGTGGAGGGAGAGGGAGAAGCAGACTCCCCATTGAGCAGGGAGCCTGACGTGGGGCTTGATTACAGGACCCTGGGATCATGACCTGAGCAGAAGGCAGACACTTAACTGAATGAGCCACCCAGGCACCCCGGTCTGAGATATTTTAAACTTTTATCTCTTCCTAGCTGAAGAGGAATTTTAAGACGTTTATTCATATTTCTCCTCAACTAATCAGGATGTCAGAAATATGGACCTGTACAAGTGGCTCTGTGTCTACCTGTATGCTGATTTCGTCTCTAGGTCATGGGTCTTTATTAACCATCATCTTTTCTCACTGGAAAGAAAACCAACTACTGTGAGACTAAACCTAGGAGAGACTACACCTTGGGAAAAACAAGGATAGGAAAGGACAAGAGTCATGTGGGACACTCACAGTGGATCTTCCAAAATCACCCAGTTATCTTATTCCCCTGAACAGAACTTTAAGTGAGCAGTCGTTACTCTGCAGAAACAAAATTAAAACTAAAAATGAAAACCAAATGTCAAAAAGACCCAAAAAACCAGCCCTGTAAATTTTACCTCTAATGCCAAAGCAGTCTTGTCATAAGCACAGGGTACTCTTTTCTGGATGGCTTTGGCAAAGACAGGTCCATTCTGTGTGGATGGCAAAGGGTTGATCGCTGCCCCAGGAGTACTGGAAACTGCAGGTAGAGGAGTTGTGGTCTGAGGTTGAGCATAGGCATGAGCAGGTTCTGGGATCCCATAACTGTTGGAATTCCTATTCCCATGCTTTCCATGTGGTGAGGATCTCACAAGCTTTTCAACGTAAGGAACGGGAATCATCCCAATCCGGCCATCCTTGTTCCGGGCGCTCCACCACTGTTCTTCCGGCTTCTCTATTATGACCAGGATCTCACCCTTTTTAAAGGGCAGGTCTTCAGCATCATTCCCAGGAAAATCATAGAGAGTCCGTACATATTCCAGATTTTCTTCTGCTGTAGGCAGGTTGGGTGCTGATACAGATCCCATTGGTGGGCTTGGGTACCTTCAGAGAGAAAGAAAATTAACTCTAAGAGAAAAATCTTACTCGATACCAGTGTTTGTCAAACTTTTAAATAAATCATTCTCCTCTACAATGAATTATTTCCCTTGCTATATTCTCAGTAGTTAAGAAGGTTCTGTCACACTATTTTATGTTCTGCAGTTAGTATTGCCTGAATAGACCTTGTTAAATCACATGTCAAGTGCATACACACACACACCATCTCTGTTTCACAGGAATACAGTTTTTTTTTGTTTTTTTGTTTACACAGAGATACAACTGGTCTGAATTTATATTTAAAATCTTGAGTAAGTTCAGTAGCTGCCTTCCTTAGGACCCTGTCACAGCCATCACATTTTTCCTCCTGGTCCTAATCTATGGCATGCTTCCTGCACACTTCCCTGGGCATCCAGAGAGAAAATGACAAAGGCTTCAGTTTCTGTGTCCTTCAAAATACAAAAACCAGAAAAGGGTTTATACGCCTGTCAAATTAAAAACAAACAAACAAAGAAACAAACCCATATTGCATTTTATGCAGAAATCACCATCTGAGCACCAAAATGAAAACACAGGGACCTTTTCACTGCAGAACTCACAGGCAAGAGCTCTCATCAAAGCATCAGTCCAGACACCACCACACCCCTCTGCTATGCTCAAGATGATCAGCCTGTATTTGCCAAGCTACAGAATGCCCTCCCAGGGTCAGTTATAAAAGTGCAGTCCCTGCTCTCCAGTAACACCCCATCTGTAATGCCTCTTCTGCAAAAGAAGTATAGCAGTCTCTCTTCACCTAAGAAATGTTCTGAGAAGTTGCAAATACACCAACTTGTGGGGAAAAAAAACTATTTTACCATTAGCTCCCTCCACCACTTAACTTTTCTAAAGCACAGAATCCACACCAGAGTAACAAACCCTGGGCTTCATCCAAAGAGTTCGCACCTCTGAAGTGACTTTGCCTGCAGAACCATCCATCACCAGAGCCCCGTTCTAGAGTAGCCTTGACGGAGAGTAAGCCAAAAATAGGAAATGCCTGTTTAACCACTGACTATGGTTTCCAATTTATCTTTTTTTAAAAAGATCATTTATTTACCTACTTATTTGGGGGTGGGGGGAGTGTGTGCAAGTGGGTGGAGGCGCAGAGGGAGTAAGAATCCTCAAGCAGTCTCCCTGCTGAGCGGGGAACCCGACACAAGCCTCAATCCCAGGACCCTGAGATCATGACTGGAGCCGAGATTGAGAGTCGGCTGCTTAACCGACTAAGCCCCCCAGGTGCCCCTGTTTTATCGTCTATTAACTCATGTCCACTCTCTTTCTTTCCTCCAATTAATGATCTAAAAAGTTACTTCATATAACAACGCGATCTCTTATGTTTAAATATTTTTAAAATTTTTTTATGTTAGTCACCATACATTACATCATTAGTTTTTGATGTAGTGTTCCATGATTCATTGTTTGCATATAATTACGTTCAAATATTTTAATTTTTTTTCCTTTATAAAAATATCACCATGTTACAACATTCAGCAAAAAAGGACAACAAGGGATGCCTGGCTGGCTCAGTCAGTAGAGCATGCAACTCTTGATTTCTTGGTTCTGAATTCAAGCCCTGTGTTGCGTACAGAAATTACTTAAAAATAAAATAAAATCTTAAAAAACAAAAACAATACCCAGCTCCCCCCAAAAAAGAAAGAGAAAAAAAAAAAAAACCCACAGCTCCTGCCCCGTCATAACTACTTTTTCACCCCTCCCACTGGCCAAATTTATGGCTTTTTTTTAAAAAAAGATTTTTTTATTTGAGAGAGAGACTGCATGAGCAGGGAGAGGGGCAGAGAGAGAGAGAATATCCAAGTGGACTACCGCTGCACGTGGAGCCCAAAGCCAAGCTGGATCTCATGACCCATGAGATCAGGACCTGAGTTGAAACCAAGAGTTGGACACTTAACAGACTGAGCCATGCAGGCACCCAAACTTTATGCCTTTCTTAAAAGAGTCTTGTGTATGCCCATGGCAGTTTTTCTACCTAATATCACACCACAGGTGTTTCCCTATATCACTGGTCTACATGATCATTTACTTTTATGTCAGGATAACATTTCATTCTGTGAGCCTGCAGCAATTAAGCATCCCTGTGTTTCTGGATATTTAGTTTTTCTTTCTCCCTATTCGATCATCAACATCACAAAGCATTTTGAATATAGTTTCTTGATATTCAATTTTTTTATGGGGGGAGGGGGAGATGGAGAGGGAGGGAATCTTAAGCAGGTTCCACGCCCAGCACGGAGCCCAATCTGGGGCTCAATCTCACGATCCTGAGATCACAGCCGGAGCTGAAACCAAGAGTCGGATGCCCAACCAACTGAACCATCTCAATATTAGATTTTTTGTAAAGCCTAGATTTCCAGATTAAAGAACAGGGACATTTTCATGGCCCTTGGTACACACTGACACACTACTTTCCAAAAGGCAGTCTTCATAATTTGCAAAACTTACATCTTTAAAATGTAAATGACTAGTTTAATATAGTATACTAACAACTGAATTAACAGCAGTCTATGTATTATGCCACAGTGATTAGGAGCTTGATTTAAAACCTCTAAAATCTCAGGGGGTCTGCTTCTCCCTCTCCCTCTGCTGCTCCCCCCTGCTTGCGCTCACTCGCACTCTTTCTCTGAAAAAAACTTCTTTTTTTAAAATATACTCTTTCAAATAAATAGATAAAATCTTTAAAAAAAAAAAACCCTCTAAGATCTTATTGCTTATTAACAACAACATGATACTGAGGGGCAAACTGCTTAATATCAATACGTTTTGAAAAGAGATAGCAGGAGTAGCAACAGTAATAGAGTTGACACTTTCTACCTATGCCAGGCACTGTTTGCAGTCTATATAGACTTTAAATTATTTCATCCTCTCAGCAATCCTGTGATTATCCCCATCTTACAGATGAGGAAGCCAATGCCAACACAGGGTTATATTTGTACTCAGGCAGTCTGGTTCTAGAGTACTTACTCATAACCTCTAAGCTAGTCAGCCTCGGGAATAAACCTCGCGTCTTTCAGTTGCATGGGAATTAACGTCAGATTGTATGTGAAACATGCACAATAGTTCCTGGTTGTTACTGAGCATCCAATTAGCTCCCACCCCTACCGTCTTTAAGGTACACTCTGCCCCTATTTCAAGGGCCACAGACAATCTGTGAAAAGTTTGGGTACTACTACATAAATCTCATATTTTACTAAAAGCACAATCAGTTCCATCTCAGACCCCAGCCAAGGGTATTTCATTATCTGTATACTTAAAAAGTTAAAAGCATTTATTTCTACAATACAAATCATGAGGACACTAATACAGCTTCAGTGGGGATTAACACTAACGAAATTCATCTACCCAGGTATCCACTAGACTTACTACACACTAAGAACTTGGGAGACAATCGCTTCTCGGCCTTTTGGCTAAGATCAAGTGTAGAACTTGGGAGACAGACAATGAATTAAAACCAAGTTCTTGCTCTTAGAAGACTGCCAATTTAGCATAGAGACTAGAAGACAAAAACACAGCACAACGAGTAATTAATATGCCATGACAGAAGCTGATACGGTCAAGGAGCACTCAAAGGAAGGCGTGAGTTCTATTAAGGGGCAGGAGAACAGGCAAGGAGGCAATGCACTAGAAGCTGAAGACTCGCCCCCTTTGGAATTGAAAGATTCTGTTGAAGACAGGCTTACATATTTTGGTTCTAAATCAGAAAAAGACTAGAGGCCCGAAGGTTCAAACGGTCCCTTCCCCAGCCTCCCCATACCTCACGGGGCACACGACTCATTCCTATAAGCACAGACCAGGAGCTTTGCTGGCGAGGCCCTTGAGGTTGACAAACTTCTCTAAAAGGCTGGTACATGTTCGAGGCTTTGCGGACTATACATATGGCCTATGTTGTATAGTCTTCTTTTTTTAAAATACACTCTTTCAAAAATAGAAGAACCATTCTTAGCTTCAGGACACTATACAAAAACTGAGTCTGGCCTAGGAGCCCGCAAACTATGGCCTATGGGCCATTCAGCCTACTGTATGGTTTTGTAAATAAAGTTTTATTACAACACAGCCAAACTCACTCATTTATAGTATTGTCTATGACTGTTTTTGTGCTGTAAGGGCATAGTTGAGAAACTGTGAGAGACTATATACGGCCTATAAAGCTTAAAATATTTACTATCTGCCCCCATATTGAAAGTTTGCTGATTCGTTGTCTATATTACTGGCTTAAAAGAGCAGAGGGTGCTTTTCAACTTTCAATACTTCCCTGGTAAGGAAGATGTATGCAAATGTGACAAAGATGGAGGATAGCTTATACTTTCTCCACCATTATACTGCTAGAGTGACTGTAGGGCTCATTTCCCAATTTAGTACATACACAGATACCCCTAAATTCACATCAAACCAATCTCCCAGCCACATCCCTGACATAAATTCAAAGTCTTCCACCCCATATCCTCAAACTCATGTATTCATCAAAATTCCCTGCAAATTACACATTAGTTCCACTATAGACATGAAACCATGATGATGCCAGGGCAGATTATCTTGCCCTTTCTATTAGGTCCCACAGCCCAAAGTAATATGTAACATAAAACTGCAACAATTCATTGTTTCTCATTTCGATTTGTTCCTTGATCAAAACTGTAAAAGAGCACCTGTAAACTCCTCTTTAAATTTTACATACAAAGAGGGGTGCCTGGGTGGCTCAGTCGGTTAAGCACCTGCCTTTGGCTCAGGTCATGATCCTGGAGTCCCAGGATCGAGCCCCAAGTCCGGCTCCCTGCTCAGCGAGAAGTCTGCTTCTCCCTCTGCCCCTCACCCTGCTCGTGCGCTCTCTCTCAAATAAATAAAATCTTAAAAAAATAAAAATAAAATTTACATACAAAGAGTTTTCCAAGCCCATTCAAATATTCTAAGACCCATGCTTCTCCCTGTCTTGTGCCTATAGTCCACAGCATACTGAGCAGGAAGGCCCTGGATGACTAACTGGAAATTGGCCTTTCCTACCTAATGTCAATGAACCCCCTCTCCTTTAGGTAAAAAGCATTCTCAGCTTCATATATAAAGCACAGATAAAACATTTTCTTTAAACCTGAGCATTAATATCTTCTAAGCTTAAAATTTCCTTCACGCAAAAGAAGGAATACAACTTCTGAGAGAATTTCGAAGGTACTGGTAATCTAGTTTTTTAAAGGGGTCACATGGGTATTGATGAATTTTCTTATTATACACATGTCTATACATACTCTCTTGTATGTATGAAAATATTTCACAGTAAAAAGTTGGGGAAAAAAAACAAAATAGGTAAGAGAATCAATTCTTTTTAAAGACTTCTCTAGGGGCACATGGGTGGCTCAGTCGTTAAGCATCTGCCTTCAGCTCGGGTCATGATCCCAGGGTCCTGGGATCGAGCCCCGCATCGGGCCCCCTGCTCGGCCAGGAAGCCTTCTTCTCCCTTTCCCACTCCCCCTGCTTGTGTTCCCTCTCTCACTGTCTCTCTCTCTGTCAAATAAATAAATAAAATCTTAAAGAAAGAAAGAAAGAAAGAGAAAGAAAGAAAGAAAGAGAAAGAAAGAAAGAAAGGAAGAAAGAAAGACTTATTTATTGGGGTGCCTGGGTGGCTCAGTCAGTCAAGCGCCCAACTCTTGATTTTGGCTCAGGGCGTGATCTCTGGGTCCTGGGATCGAGCCCTGCATCAGGCTCCCTGCTCACTGGAAAGTCTGCTTGTCTCCCTCTCCCTCTGCTCTCTCTGTCTCTCTCTCAAATAAATAAATCTTTAAAAAAAAAAAAAAGGCTTATTTATTTGAAAAAGAGTGCTCATGAGTGGGGGGAGGGGCAGAGGTAGAGAATCCTCAAGCAGACCCGCCCCCGCCCCCAGCAGGAACAGGACACTCCTCCCCCTCTCCTGAGCCAAAACAAGAGTCCAATGCTCAATTGACTAAAAGCCGCCGAGGCGCCCCAATAAGAGAATCAATTCTAAGAAGACTGGCTAAAAACCTCTAGTGAAATGGCACTTAATACTGAGGACCTCACCCTTCCATCCCTAGATATTCACACCATCACTTACAGCTCTTTCTATGCCTGTGGCTACCTCTCCACCCCATTCCACAGCTCTTCTGCTCATTCTGTATAGTCCATCTAAGTTTAGACTCCCAAATCTACATTATTTAGCCCCCAACTCTCTTCTCAATAACAAACCCATCAGACTGCTAAACTTGGCTTCCAGTAAGCATCTCAAAGAGTCTCCCTACTGAAAACAATCATCCCTCCTCACCCTGATCAATTCTCTTCTCTTCTTTCAAGACACCACTGAATCATCCCTGAACTCATACCTCTTTCCTCACCGTCTACATGCAATTGCCCAGCGAAGACTGTTAGTTTTTACATTATAGTCCCAAAGCATGTGATCTTAGTTTGGCTTCTCACGATTCCTTCTCCTGTTAACAGCCCTTAATTAGTCCCACACCCTAGACTCTCTCCCTACCCAGTCCCACACCAGAACAGTTTCTAAAGTGTAACTGGCCATGGCAATTCTCTTCTCAAAAGCTTTAGACAGCTCCCACTGTTAAACTCATTCACAAAGCACAGGAGACCCTTCACAATTTAGCATTATTCTTCCTTCCTACCTCACTGCCCATCACTCACATTAATGACAACTCTGTGCCTTTCCCAGCAGGCACTGCCACCTTTTCTCCCCTCCTTCTCATCTCTTCTTTCAAGCCTTCCCTGACCCCTCAGTTGATCATTCTTGCTTTTAAGCTCCCAAGGTATTCTATTTTAACTTGATTTACTCCCATTATATGCCTTGAGTCTAGTATTGGGCTTTGGTGTAGAGTAGGCTCAATACAGTGAAATTCCTGCTAATAAAAATAAAATATCAAAGACATAGGGAAGCATTTCCCATTCCTGTTTCTATCCTTTTTTTCCCCCTCCTTCTGAAAACACAAAAACTTCAGCACTCCCAATTCCCTATATCTGGTTTAATTCTGTATACAAAGAAATCCTGTATGCCATTTAGTTTGCCGTCCAAGCCTCTTCAGTTCACCACTGTTCCATTCATGCTCTCAGTCATCATTCCAGACTAGTTGCCACATGCTTAGTGGCCCCACCTTACTTGGTATGATCTCAGCTCAGACTCTAAAATAACCTGAATTCCCACTAATAAGCACTGTACATTTTTACTTACCAGGAACAACTAAAATATTTCAGCCTGAAGGAAACCTAGAAATAATCTAGTCCAGGGGCGCCTGGGTGGCTCAGTCGTTAAGCGTCTGCCTTCGGCTCAGGTCATGATCCCAGGGTCCTGGGATCGAGCCCCGCATCGGGCTCCCTGCTCCGCGGGAAGCCTGCTTCTCCCTCTCCCACTCCCCCTGCTTGTATTCCCTCTCTCGCTGTGTCTCTCTCTGTCAAATAAATAAATAAAATCTTTAAAAAAAAAAAAAAAAAGAAATAATCTAGTCCAACTCTTTAGGTTAAAAAAAAAAAAAATCTTTCTAAGGTTAAAAATTTGAGTCTTAAATATTATTTAAGAGAAAAGTCACAAATCAAATGGCTACCAGTACTTTACATGCCATGGGAACACCACTCAACTGGGCAAGCTTCCATTCCCAGCATAATGACCATGTTCTTGTATCTCATCTGAATCAAATTTAGATGATTTAAACTACTGGTAAGAGGAAAATCAAAGGTTTATTCACAGTGCCAAATTCTATGCTAATCAAAATTACTGGTAATCCTTCTCCCCCACTCCTAATTCTAGAAGTCCAGATTTGAGTTCCCTCAAATATTTAGAACAGGGGATGTGGAAGGAGGTGTGATCGTGTGGCCCATGGCATCCTCTGGTCCATGCAGGGCTTGGCTTCTGCTTTACAGGTGGGAGGGTCCTCCTCTGGGCACTCAGGTTAAGCTGGGCATCCTTTTTCAACTACTCTACCAAAGCAGATAGCATGGAAATGGCCTTTTAAAAAATCTCAGCACCAGGGATACCTGGGTGGCTCTGTCAGTTAAGCATCTGCCTTCAGCTCAGGTCATGATCCCAGGGTGTTGGGATCGAGTCCTGCACTGGGTTCCTTGCTCAGTGGAGAGCCTGCTTGTCCCTCTGCCTGCCGCTTCCCCTGCTTGTGCTCTCTTTCTGACAAATAAAATCTTAAAAAAAAAAAAAATCTCAACACCAGTAACCTTCTCAAGAACATGACAGGAATTGTTGATTCAATGTTAGTTCCATGTTACTAAGTACATGAGATGTGCATTGTCTGCTGACAAAAATCAAAGATTTTCTAAGGGTCCACTTGCCTCAGTTAAAAAACTTTACTTCTTAGCTTTTTCTCCTAGCCTTCATATAGCTGTATAAGCTAAAACTAGAGAATTATATAAGCAAAGCAAGCTATGCAAAACAGTTTCTAAACCACAGGAAAATGGATTTCATATTTAAACAATCCACCTAGGGGCGCCTGGATGGCTCAGTCGTTAAGCGTCCGCCTTTGGCTCAGGTCATGATCCTGGGGTCCTGGGATCGAGCCCCGCACCAGGCTCCCTACTCCGCGGGAAGCCTGCTTCTCCCTCTCCCACTCCCCCTGCTTGTGTTCCCTCTCTCGCTGTGTCTCTCTCTGTCAAAAAATAAATAAAATCTTAAAAATAAATAAATAAATGAACAATCCACCTAGGAACCTTCTGAAACATTCTGTTGTTAAACTGGAAATCAACTCCATTAAATTAAAAAACACTAGCACTTACCTGAATATTAACTTAATGAACAGAATCTTAAAAATATTTATACTCAAATAAATTGGAGGTGAAAACCGCCACAGGTTTTGTTTATCAGATCAACTGTAATATAAAAATTACACCTACATCTAGGGTGCCTGGGTGGCTCAGTCAGTTAAGTGTCCGACTCTTGGTTTCGACTCAGGTCATGATCTCAGAGTCCTGAGATCAAGCCCCTTGTTGGCTCCTCATGGAGTCTGATTGTCCCTCTCCCTCTGCTCCTCTCCGGCACTGGCTCCCCCGCATAAATAAAAATAAAATCTTTAAAAAAAATTACACCCACATGCTGAAAGAGAACCCTTTAGAATCACTCAAAATCAACAAAAGCCATATGATACGATATGACACTTTTGGGGGGTTAAATTTAAAACCCCCCACATGGGCGCCTGGGTGGCTCAGTCGGTTAAGCGTCTGCCTTCGGCTCAGGTCATGATCTCAGGGTCCTGGGATCGAGTCCCACATGGAGCTCCCTGCTCTGGGGGGAGCCTGCTTGTCCCTCTCCCTCTGCCTGCCACTCTCCCTGCTTGTGCTCGCTGTCAAATAAATAAATAAAATCTTTTAAAAAATAAAAATAAAACCCACCACAGGAACACCACAAATACAAAAAGCAATTAATAAGATAAACTGAGAGAACACAAAGTTACAAATGTACCAAGTCATCTTTGTTTCCTCCTTTCTCTTCCCTCACCATCCCCCCTCCCATCAGCAACATCAATCTTAACTCCAAAACAGGCACCTCCAAGTCACAGCTCTACATCAGTCTATATGACCTGTGACATATATGCCATCAGCCACCATCATTTTGCACCCAGATAACAGTGACAACTCCGTATCACTCCTGTGCTTCAAACTCCTTCCATGGCACCCACTGCACTTTAAATAAAATCCAATTTCCTTATCTTGACCATTACATCTCCTAACTCTTCTCATAGAACCCCTTTATTTAAGTACCACACTCCCAACCCAATGGCTATCTTCCTGACCTCAGGACTTTATCTAAGCTCTTCCCTATGACTGGAAGGCTCTTCCCCCGCTTCTTAGCCCAGGCCTTCCCAAGGCTTGCCTCTTCCCTACCCTTGGGTAGCTTCATGCTTTCCCTGACCACACTACATCAGGTAGGTCCCTCCTATTATATTCTCTCTGCTCAGCTTCATTTCCCTCATAGCATTTATTAATCCTGTATTTTATTTATTTTCCTACTTTTAGTTTGTCTCTTTCAATAAAATAGAAGTTCTATTATGGAGAAAGTACGTCTGCCATCCATTGTTCTCAGTCCCCATCACTGGGATATAACTCTTGTAAATACTTGAATAAAAATATAAAACTAGGGATGCCTGGGTGACTCAGTCGGTTAAGTGTCTGCCTTTGGCTTGGGTCATGATCCCAGGGTCTGGGGACAGAGCCCCACGCTGGGCTCCCTGCTCAGCGGGGAGTCTGCCTCTCCCCCAGCTCATGCTCTCTCTTCCTGTTCTCGCTCTCAAATAAATAAATCTTTTTTTTTTTTAAAGATTTTATTTATTTATTTGAGAGAGAGAATGAGACAGAGAGAGCATGAGAGGGTCAGAGGGAGAAGCAGACTCCCCGCCAAGCAGGGAGCCCAATGCGGGACTCGATCCCGGGACTCCAGGATCACGACCTGAGCCGAAGGCAGTCGCTTAACCAACTGAGCCACCCAGGCGCCCTCAAATAAATAAATCTTTTAAAAAAATATAAATGTTGAGGAACATTCCAATAAAAAAGATCAGACTAGAAAACAAGCACCAGTCCTTAAATTCTGAGGAAGTCGTAGTTATTTTTCACTAAGCAAAATTAAAAAAACACGAACTTTTAGCTAAAGGGCACAAAACTCTGGCCTTAAGAGCTCAGTTTTGATGCCTAAACCACTTAATATATCTTGTTTGGGGTGTGAAGAGGCACTAAACTGACTTGCATTTGGCCAAGGCTTTACAGGGTACCTCTAGTTTTCTACAAAGGCTGAAAACCTATCAAACCAATCTTCGAATTTCAGGCTCAGGGGAGAAAATCCAAAGATTAAGAAAGTAAATCCAGTCTGGATCTAATTCAACCAGAATTGTGATCGTCCGAGATACCAACAGAAAATAAAAACCTAAATTACAACATGCCTGGGGCAGAGAGTGAAGAGGAGGAGAAACAATTACAGCTTCGTGTAAGTGGGAGGGTCAGGGAAAGGCCCTATTATTTGAGGGGCCTGGAACAGCAGTTACGATTTCAATAGGTGAGGATGGGGGGGGGGGGGTTTAAGCAGTCAACCTAGAGCCAGCAGCCCAGCCAACAGCTGGAGCAAAGGTACAAAGGTGTGAGGAAGTAGGCAGGGATGGCTACCAGGGATTAAATGAACTGCCTAGCGGGACTGCACTAAAGGAAGAACAAGGTGGGGAGTGGGGGGAGGATAGGCATCCAAAACAGAAAGTTATGTCTGGTATCTGGAAAGACACATGTATGAAAAATGTGGAGTTGTTTTTGTTGGTAATGGGAAGCTACTGCAGCATATTCCTTTTTCTCTCTCTAGAAGGAGATCAAACCATTTACTAACATTTTCTGAAACAGCTGTTATTATAATACCTGTCACCTCAAAGCAAGCACAATGCCTTGTACATGGCATGACTTAATAAATGCCTGAAATTAATGATATTAATTCACCTCCACGAGTTGGAGAAGTAATTCACTTAAACATACTAAAAATCTCATTATAGTTGGTTCTAATATTTTCTCCAACCCCTTATATCAGAATATACTGTGCTCAAAGTTGACTCCAACTACCAGCATCTTTGGGGACCTGGAGATTTCACTAATCAGATTCTTGGTGCCTAGGTCTTTGTTATACACTATTTGATTTATAATCACTTTCTCCCAGTTTTTAAAGTCCATTTAGTTCAGCAGTTAATCTTACAGTCATTATACTATCACGGCTTTGTTTCTTCTCTCTTACTCCATGGAAGCAACACTTAACGCATCCAGTGGGTGCTCCTTAATTATTATAGCTTTTAATGGTTAAAACTCAGAGGAACATCTCAGCAAATCTATAAAGTCAGAAACACCTCATTCCAAAAATGAGCACCCTATCCTTTTAAAACATAAGTTCAAGAAGCAAAATGGGCAGTAAAATACTTTTCATTTAAAAAAATTCCAGGCAATTTCTTCAGTTCAAATTTGGCATAATTTAAATAAAAGAAACGTGATAAAACACTGAAGACAAATTAAAGCAAATAATTGAATAAAATAATGCATTTTACTTGGAAAAGAGGATGCTGGATGCTTAACTTTACTAAATCATTAAGACTTACAGATGTACAAAATGTACATCTAAAATTAAACTAGAATAGAATTAAAGTGTAGCTCAAAAATTTCCTTTAGTAATGAACATTCTAGCTTTATTCCCTCTCAGAATTTAATCAAATAGATTTCTGGCCTATTAGTGGTCCAGCCTGGGGGTTAACTATAATATAAAAACTCAAAAATATGTCCTCGCTGAAGCCAGTGCATCTTCTTTTAAAATTTCTGTAATTATAAAACAAAAGATGTCTGGTGTAATTCAAACTTGGCACCAAGGTATCAATATATAGTTCTGATATTTCACTGTTAAAAGTTTTGTATCTTCACTTGTCGGCTGTTAGTTCCAAAAGACTGCAGTCCAAGAGTTCTTAAACTGGACCAGGGATCCCAAGAACCTTGAATGGTGTGTAAAGTTGTGTGTACGTGCATTTTTAGGGAGGGGGAAATGCCATGGCTTCCTTGAGATTCTCAAAGAAGTCTGTGGTCCAAAAAAGGTTTAAAAACAACAAAAACTCTTCTTTAGTAGGATAACCCAAATAGATAACGTGACGAAAAGCAAAAAGCGGGCATTTTAACTATGAACCGCCGTTAAACATGTTTAAAACGCATCCCCTCATCCAGCGACCCAGATCCTGACACTAGCCTTCCGTTCAGAAGCCTTCTGGAAAAGAATTTGGTTCAGAATGGGGTGAAAAGGGTTCAATTACACACCTCCACCCCCCACTCTTCGATCGATCCCAAGCGAACCACCCCTGCCATTCTCGACCCTCCGCGGTAGGAGTGGGCTGTGCGCCCGGGCAGCGCGGGCGCTCGCGTACCTGGGCGCGGGCTCGATTAGGGTGGTGGTGTCCAGGTAGTGAATCTTGTAGAACTCCAGCAGAGCCGGCAAGTGGTCAAACTCCTGGTCCCCGATCTTAAAACGGCGGTTGGGCAGCGAGTTGATGATGTAGTGGGAGACCCGCGAGTTCTCGGACACAGACAGCACATAATCCCCGGGGCAGGTGGAGGAATCGCGAACTAGGAACATACCGTGGCGCTGGCCCTGGAGCCGGGTCTGCGCCTCCTGGCGAGACACCGGCCCCATGTACCATGCGGAGCGGTCTGAGGAGTCGAACCTGGCGGAGGACATCGTGTCGGACCGGGGCTCTGCGGCGGGTCGGGGCGGCGGCTGCTCTCGTCTGTTCTGGACGCCTTTGCCCGACAGACGGCTTTGCGGCCAAGGAAGGGCCTCTTGGCACACCTCGAGGCGCGCTTAGAGGGCCGAGCCAGCACCTTCCTCTCGGCTCCGGGCCCGCAGCATCCTCCGCCGCCGCCCGCCTGCTCCGGGGCCGCCTCACGGAGGGAGCCGGCCCGGGGAATGCAGGGCACAGCCCGAGGTCGGGGCGGGAGAAGCCGAGCCGCAGCGGAGGCCGCCCCGGGGTTCTCGGGCTGCCCGGCGTACCGGGGGTGCTTCCAGTCACTCCTGGCCCGGAACGCGCCGACTCCGCGCCCCCCACGGCTCTGCAAGGACCCCCGCCGCCACACGAAGCACCGGACTCCCAAGAGCGTCGCGCCTCCGAGGCGGTTTTGCCCAGCCCGTTCCCAACAGCCACAGCAACAAAATGGCGGACGCGGGAGAAGCGGCCGGCCACCTCCCCCCTCCGCTCAGCGCGCTCGATCTGCGCACGCGCGGGCTCTGGCTCCCAGCTGCCGCCCGGGCCCTCCCCGTGACGTCACGCGGCGCGGCCAATCAGGAGCACGGTCGTGACGGTCTGGGCGTGCGCCGCTTTCGGCCGCTCCCGCGTTCCGGGAGGAGGCGGGGGTGGCGGAGGAGGCGGGGGTGGCGGAGGAGGCGGGGGTGGCGGAGGAGGCGGGGGTGGCGGCGGCGGAGGAGGTGGTGGCTGCAGCCACTCCCTTCCTGGGCTGCGGTGCGCCGCCGGGGGCGCTGCCGCTGTGGGCTCGCCCCGCTCTTGCAGGAAAACAGCTGGAGTCGAGAGGGAGCGGCTTTTCGAAAACCTGCTCCGCGAACAAAGCGTAATGTGCATGCAGAATCTTTGGCCTTGGAGGCGTGGCACTGAGGTGACCCGGCTGGCCGAGGGGCCCAGGGAGACCAGCTCTGGGGGAAATCTACGGGTAGACAGGCCTCAATGGGTCCAAGTGGCTCTGGAAGATGACCGCAGGGGCTGCGGTGACCAGCAGTTAGGGACGAGTTGACCTAGACCCGAGGTGGCCTGATAGGCTAAGGGAACCAGAGTGGCCAGGAGACTCGACAAGCACAAATGGGGGGTTGTGAAGGTTGGATCGACAGGATTAAGTGGTCTAGGAGGTCTACGGTCTGGTGTAATCTGGCCATCATTAGCGCTTAATTGGTACAAGTAAAATGCGGACTCCTCCGGGCGTGGCTTGAAGACTTCGTCTGTTCCGGATTCTGCTGCTTCTCTGAGTTAATCTCGCATTCCCCCTGGCTGGCCTTGTTCCCGCCAGGTGCTTGTAACCTGTTTCCCCGCCCTGCACCCCGCAGTAGAATGAAATTTTTTTTAAAAAGCAGGGATCTTGTCTGTCTTGTTCACTTCTGGGCCTAGCACAATGTCTGGACCTGACCTGATGCTGAAATATTTGTTGAATAAATGACTATTGAGAAAAACCACCAGGCTATTGGTGACCGATTATTGGTAGCACCACTCCCAGAACTGGACAGACAAGAAAGCATGTCCAAAAAGGGAGACGCAGGCAATACAAACCTATACTTAGATCCCTTTGTCAATGTTCTTTCATTTTGGCCCTTTGCAGCCTTCAGGTTGAACATATACTAGATTCTAGGGTGATGGGTGATATCCATCTTAGGGTAAACTAAAGGGGAAGTGTCAAGGTTTAGTGCCTTTTGTTACTCAGCATAAGCAGGTTTTCATCCCCACCCCCAAATACTGTCATGTTGTATTTTTCTCAGGTACAATTTGAACAGCACAAAATTTGAAACTGTTTGGATTCAAATCCTGCTCCCAGTTGACTAGCTGGGTGACCTTGGGCCAATTACTTAATCATTCCATGGCTCATATATTAAACAAGCTAATACATGTAAAATGCTTAGAATAGTGCCTGATACCTCTCTCTTTCTCTCTCAAATAAATAAAATCTTTAAAAAAAAAGAATAGTGCCTGACATATATTAAACATCATATAAGAGATTATTATTGCTCTCTCTAAAATGAATAAAATCTTTTTTAAAAATAAAAAAATAAAGATTTTGTTTATTAGAGAGAGAGCACGCACCCATGAGCAGGGGGGATGGGCAGAGGGAGAGGAAGAAGCAGGGAGCTCCATGCAGGGTTCCATCCCAGGACCCTGAGATCATGACCTGAGTAGAAGGCAGATGCTTAACCGACTGAACTACCCAGGCGCCTCAGGAATTCTTTTTTTTTTAACTTTTATTTTTTTAAGCTTCTGGGTCACTAACATAATTTCTTCTACCTCTCCAAATACACTTTCTTGGTCTTTTTTTTTTTTTAAGATTTTATTTATTTATTTGACAGAGAGAGACATAGCAAGAGAAGGAAAACAAGCAGGGGGAGGGGGAGAGGGAGAAGCAGGCTTCCCGCTGAGCAGGGAGTCCGATGCGGGGCTCGATCCCAGGAACCTGAGATCATGACCTGAGCTGAAGGCAGACGCTTAACGACTGAGCCACCCAGACGCCCCTCTTGGTCGTTTTTTGATAGCACTTTTCTCTCCAGCCTCTATGTGTAGAAGAAGCTCATCCCTTAATCTCTCTACAGCTTCTCCTTTGGTAGGCTAATCATGAAGGCTTTAGGAGTCACTTGCCTATTGGTGACTCTGAAACACATATATTCTAAAAGTAGAACAAAATCTGACCACATCCTATGATTTCTATGCAAACACTGTGGTCCCAACCTAAATTTTTTTTTATTTTTTTTATTAACATATAATGTATTATTTGTTTCAGGGGTACAGGTCTGTGATTCATTAGTCTTACACAATTCAAAGCGCTCACCATAGTACTTACCCTCCCCAGTGTTCATCACCCAGCCACCCCATCCTTCCCACCCCCCTCCACTCCAGCAACCCTCAGTTTGTTTCCTGAGATTGAGTCTCTTATGGTTTGTCTCCCTCTTCGGTTTTGTCTTGTTTCATTTTTCCCTCCCTTCCCCTATGATCCTATGATCTTATTTCTCAAATTCCTCATATCAGTGAGATCATATGATACTTGTCTTTCTCTGACTGATGTATTTCGCTTAGCATAATACCCTCTAGTTCCATCCACATGTTGCAAATGGCAAGATTTCATTTTTTTTTTTTATCACAGCCTAAATTCTTATTACATTCCATTGTGATTGCTTATAAGCTTCACTCCCTTCCTAATCTGAGCATCTTGGAGGCCTGCCTACTTTACTCTTACTTTTTGTATTCCCAGGGCCTAACACAGTGCCCAGCACATAATATATACTTAATAAATAGTGTTTGGCTGTAGGTGGATAAAGATGAGAAGAAGCCAGAGAAAAATGAAGATTGATTGTAGTGAAGGTAAAGAGGTTGTGTCACTATTTCCTGTTAATTAGCATAATAACTAAAATAAATATTTGGACCTGATGGTTAGCCCTGTATCAACCCCTGTGTTCAAGACAAGCTTCCATTTGGATTAAATTGTGCCTTTCAGCTTCCCCTTCAATTGTGTCAATGTTTTTCTAATTTGCAGACTCAAATCTGAGTCATCTTTTACTTAACTGCAGAACTCAATAATACCTAATTTATATAGTGCTTTCCAATTCACAAAAGTTCCCATAATACATTACTTACTCCAACCAAAGTCCCATGAAGAGCTTTTTTATAAATGTTCCAGAAGCTCAGAGAGGTTAAGTGACTTGCTGACATAAACTACCATAAATTATGTAATTTGCAGGGGGCAGAGCTGGCACTCTTAAGCCAGGTTTTCTAACTCAAAGTCGAAGTCGCACTTTACTGTCGCACAACTGCCTATAATTTAGTCCATTTTCTTTGTTTTGCTGATCAGGAAACTGATGTCTTCCAAAGTAAATTTTAGCACCAGGAAGGAATTATCAGTCTCAGAATACAGAAGAGTGGTTGGATTTGCCCCCAGTTTGGATTTCAGATAACAACCGTCATTCTGCCAAAGTGCCATGATCCCCTCTTGAAAAATTTCTCTTACAGATGGATCAAAATGTCTCTCCTTTTGCTTCAAAATAGTCCACTGGGGAATGGAGTGTGGACTGGAGAAAGGTAGAAACAAAAATGTCCTTGTGTTGGTAACTAGGTTAAGGTAGGTGACATGATGTGTGTTTGGGGCAGGGTGGGGAGGGTTAACATAGTACTCTACTTTTGTATGTGTTTGGGATTTTTCACAATAAAATTTTTTAAGTATTTTTCTTTACTCTTCCTTAGCACAGCTGAGACAAGCTTTAAAAAAAAAAATCCAAAAAATGTTTCTGGATGCTAAGATATAACAAAACGGAAATGAATGGAGAAGCAACAAGGAAGCATTTAGGGGCACCTGGGTGGCTCAGTCGGTTAAGCCTCTGCCTTCAGCTCAGGTTGTGATCTCAGGGTCCTGGGATGGGGATGGGGCTCCCTACTCAGTGAGGAGTCTGCTTCTCCCTCTCCTTCTGCCCCTCCCCCCCAACTCGTGTTCTCTCTCTCCCTCAAATAAAATCTTAGAAAAAACAAACAAGGAAGCATTTAAAAAAGGTGGGGGGGGGGGGCGCTGTAACATAAAGATTTGTAATTCTGCCCGATCTTGCTCATTCCAAGGGTTTCCGGATGCCATTTTATTTTTCTTCTAAGAAAATTACAGTCTAGGGGCGCTTGAGTGGCTCAGTCGGTTATGCGTCTGCCTTCGGCTCGGGTCGTGATCCCAGGGTCCTGGGATCGGGCCCCACGTCGGGCTCCCTGCTCCGCCGGAAGCCTGCTTCTCCCCCTCCCACTCCCCCTGCTTGTGTTCCCTCTCTCGCTGTGTCTCTCTCTGTCAAATAAATAAATAAAAAATCTAAAAAAAAAAAAAAAGAAAAAAAGAAAATTACAGTCTAGACTCAAAGGACTAACAAGGCTTTTCAAGCACTTGTCCAGATTCCTTACTTCCTGGCCCTGAGGCTGCCTCTGGAGAGAGTGCACAGCCTTGGGACCTACTGTTGACTTTGTTCTTCCCTATTTGGGCAGGTCCAATCCCTCTGGTGACGGTTAAGGCCAGGCAGTCTTCCTATGTTGCTGCCTTACCAAGGACATGAGAACAAGTGTCTGTCCTTTTCTCCTGCCCTTGATCCTTTTCCAGCAATAATTCTGAGAGTAGAAGAGACATGACCATGTAGGTGTGGATACTTGATATATTTACTTCACTGACTTCATAAGGTCAGCAGTTCTCAGACGCTTTCTCCACAAGGATTGGTTGACCTGTTGAGTTTCTACTGCATTTATTAACCTATTTTTTTGAGATCTTTTCCTCCTATGCAATAAATTTTCTCTTATCAATTGCTCTCAGTCACTATTCTTCCTTGTTTTACATATATTTCTAAGTTTATCTCCTTAAAACAAAAAAGCTCATTGATGATTTTTCCCTCCTATGACTTTGCTACTACAATACTAATAATGTTCATATCCCCATTATAATTTTTCATACCACGCTATCTAAAATATCAACTTAATAATCACTTCTTTCCCAGAGTGATCTCTCTGAACTAGGTTTAGCTGCCATATCCAGAAGCTCTACTGGCCACTACAGAAAGCATTGGCCCACTTTATTCTAGTGATTTTTTTTTTAAGTTTTATTTTTATTCTTTTTAGTAATCTCTACACCCAACATGGGGCTTGAACTCATGACCCTGAGATCCAGAGTCACATGCTCTTCTGACTGAGCCAGCCCGGTGCCCCTAGTCTAGTGTTTTAAAGTGCAGTCATGTTCTTCCTGTCATTTAGTTACTTGTGGGCTGGACAGCATTCTGGAATGTCATTAGTAAAATTCTGAGCGGGATGATCCTTCCACTAGAGGACTTAGCTTAGCTCAGAGAAATCAGTTCCATTCAACTCTTTACACAGGGGGTGGGGGAGACACACCAGATTTTTCTGTAAAGGGCCAGATAGTAAATATCTTAGGCTTTTCAGGCCAAGAGGAAAATCAACAGTATTATGTAGGTACTTGTGTAACAAGAGAAAAAAATTCGTACAAATGTGTTAAATTCAAAATAGAATAGTGATTGAGTATAACTTTTTTATCATCCAGGTATGCAAATGAGAAGAATGGAATTCTTTGGGATGATATTTTGCTTGATTAGGATCAAGGTTAGTATTCCCTATGATCACATATTGAGCTATGAATGATGATCTGTAATGAGACTTTACATATTTCATCTTTGAAAATGTCTCCATCCAGGGGCGCCTGGGTGGCTCAGTCGTTAAGTGTCTGCCTTCGGCTCAGGTCATGGTCCCAGGGTCCTGGGATGGAGCCCCACATCGGGCTCCCTGCTCGGCGGGGAGCCTGCTTCTCCCTCTGCCCTCCCCCTGCTTGTGTTCCCTCTCTCGCTGTGTCTCTCTCTGTCAAAAAAATAAATAAATAAAATCTTTAAAAAAAAAAAAGAAAGAAAATGTCTCCATCCAAGTGGTACTATGAATACTGCTATCAGTCCATGAGCATGATTTTAATTGAGCATATTTATTGTTGGAAGGCATCTATAGAATTCTGTTAGATTCTGTTAGATAAAAGGCTCGATCTTGCCTTTTAGTTTGTTGTTACATTGCAGATTAGTCATTTGCATTTGAAGGTTAGGTGGAAGCTCCTCAATTGCACAATTAAATGGATTTTGAAATGTGGAAATTTCCATTGCACTTGACATCAAGGTCTGGAGATATTGCTTCTTGTTTTAATTTTTGACATTACAGGAAGTGTATAAAAAGCTGTTTTACATTCTTTGTGATTCAAAACATTATTGTCAAAATGACTGCTACAATACACATTTCACATACAAGCACTGTTTTGCTCTGTAATTTTAGCTTGAATTCATTGAGAAACACTATCAAGCCTGTAGCGAAAGCTAATTTCCAGTTATTCAGTAATGACAGTTTGGATGATTCTCTCTTTTGAAACATTTCAATCTTGGCTCTGAGCTGGAAAAAAAAAAAAAACTGCAGTAAAACTTTAGTACTGCTAAGCCATCAAAATGCTGTAAAGTAGAGGGGCGCCTGGGTGGCTCAGTCAATTAAGCGGCTGCCTTCGGCTCAGGTCATGATCCCAGGGTCCTGGGATCGAGCCCCGCATCAGGCTCCCTGCTCAGTGGAGAGTCTGCTTCTCCCTCTCTCTCTGCCTACTTGTGCTATCTCTCTGTCAAATAAATAAATAAAATCTTTAAAAAAAAAATGCTGTAAAGTAGAGCAAGGCATGATATTCAGCTTCTATCTGACAAAACTTCATCGACCTGATGATGGGTAAATACAAGAGCAAATGAAGTTCACTATTGATAATTCTAGTTCAATAACACATGATAGATGCAAATATTTTCTGCAAATTAGTTCCTGCTGAGTAATTTGAGTCCAACGAATAACCATAGGCTCTAAAGGCCTTATCTCTTCTAGAGCTTTATAAATTTATCCAACTAAGCCTTTTCCTGCTTCACAAAGTTTTACCTCCATCAATTAACACATCTTAGCAGATTCCCCTTCAGGTTGTATCTAATTAGTGTTTTCTCAATTTTTTTGGAAAATATTCTTGCCTATTGTTGTTCCATGCAGATTCCTCAAAGAGCCTTATTTTTCAATGACTTCAAACTTGGCATTGGCACCTCAAACAACAGCAACTGAGCACTGTTGGTAACATCTCTCGTCCCATTGATAATCATCAAGGAAAATCACTCAAAATCATTGGTTTTGGGTTTTTGTTTTGTTTTGTTTTTGTCAGGAACATCTTACCTATGTCCTTCTTCTGGCCAGAGGGACTTCAATATTGCTATAGCAGAATATAATCTAGATTTACAGATGACTTTGCCTTTCCTTCTTGTAACCAACATAGCATGCGCACACACGCGTGCGCGCGTGTTAAAGTTTTCTGATGTTGTCAGAATGACAAGAATGTGAATAATTGTCCCATTTTTTCCAAGTTTTTTAAATACTTATTTATTTATTTATTTATTTAATTTTATTTTTTAATTTTATTTTTATTTTTTTTAAAGATTTTATTTATTTATTTGAGAGAGAGAGAATGAGAGCGAGCACATGAGGGGGGGAGGGTCAGAGGGAGAAGCAGGCTCCTCCCTGAGCAGGGAGCCCGATGCGGGACTCGATCCAGGGACTCCAGGATCACGACCTGAGCCGAAGGCAGTCGCTTAACCAACTGAGCCACCCAGGCGCCCTATTTTTTTTTTTTTCTTATTTATTTATTTAAATAGTCTCTACATCCAATGTGGGGCTCAAACTCACAAACCCAAGATTAAGAGTTGCATGCTCCTCTGACTGAGCCAGCCAGGTGCCCCCACATTTTATGTTTTTGATGTCACATTTTACTTTTTTAAAAATTTATTTTTTAGAGGAGGAGGGGCAGAGGGAGAGGGAGAGAGGGAATCTGAAGCAGGTTCCACCCTCAGCACGGAGCCCAATGCAGGGCTCGATCTTACAACCCTGAGATCATTCCCTCAGCTGAAGTCAAGAGCTGGACACAAAACCAACCCAGCCATCCAGGCGGCCCACATTTGACATCATTTTATCTTGTGTATCCCTTAACCAATTATGGTCATCATGGTAATTTTTACTACTTTCCTCTTTTAGCCCTCATCCTAGCTTTATAAGTGATTAATTCACTACCTTTACTATATATTTACCTTTCCAGTGAGATTTCTCCTTTCATGTTTTCTTGTTACTAGTTAGGGTCTTTTCTTTTCATCTTAACATTTCTTTTTTTTTTTTTTTTTAAAGATTTTATTTATTTATTTGACAGAGAGAGAGAGCACAAGCAGAGGGAGCGGCAGGCAGAGGGAGAGGGAGAAGCAGACTCCCCGCTGAGCAGGGAGCCTGACGCGGGGCTTGATCCCAGCACCTGGGGTCATGACCTGAGCCGAAGGCAGTCGCTCAACCAACTGAGCCACCCAGGCGCCCCTCATCTTAACATTTCTTATAAGCCCCTTTTTAGTGGTGATGCAAGCTTGTGCTTTAGCTTCTGCTTGTCAGGAAAACTATCTCTCCTTCAATTCTGAATAATTGTGCTAGGTAGAGCATTGTTTGTTGGAAGTTTTTTTTTTCCTTTCGTTGACTATATCATGCCAGTCCCTTCTGGCCTGCAAAGCTGCTGCTTCTTCTTCTTCTTTTTTAAAGATTTTATTTATTTATTTGAGAGAGAGAAAGAGCATGGGCGGGGAGGAGGGGCAGAGGGAGAGGGAGAAGCATACTCATCACTGTGCAGGGAGCCCAACATGGGGCTTGATCCCAGGGTCCTGGTATCATGACCTGAGCCAAAGGCAGACGCTTAACTGACTGAGCCACCCAGGTGCCCAGCGTATTCTATTTCTAATACCTCCCAGTAGTTGAAGTTGTGTCAAGACCTGTCAGTGTCCCTGCAAAGCTTCTGCTGAAAAATCTGCTGATAGTCTAATGGGGTTTCCCTTGTACAAAACAAGTTGTTTTTCTCTTGCTGCTTTTAATATTTTTTCCTTGTCTTTAACTTTTGACATTTTAATTATAATGTGTCTTGGTGTGGCTCCCCTTGCGTTCACTATATTTGGAACTCTTTGGGCTTCCTGGATCTGGATGTCTGGTTACTTTCCTGGGTTAGGGAAGTTTTCAGCTATTGTTTCTTCAAAAAAGATTTCTGCCCCTTTCTCTTCTTGACTCCTTCTGGGAGTCCTACAAATGTTAGTCCTTTTGATGTTATCCTATAACTCCTTTATGCTGTCTTTACTTTTTTTCTTTTTTCTTTTTGCTGCTCTGATTGAGTGAGTTCTGCTGCATTATCTTCCAGTCGATTCTTTCTTCTGCTTCATCTAGTCTGGTGATAAGTCCTAGTGTATTTCTTAGTTCAGTTATTGAATTCTACAGCTATTTGACTTCTATTTGGTACTTTCTTAGATTTTCCATCTCTTTGTTGAAATTCTCACTATGTTCATCCATTCTTCTCCCCAGTTCGGTGAGCCCTTTGTGACCCTTACTTTGAACTCTTTATCAGGTAAATTACTTCTGTTTCATTAAGGTGTTTTTTTTTTCTGAGGTTTTATCTTGTTCTTTCATTTGGTATATATGCCTCTGTTTCTTCATTTTGCTTGACTCTGTTTGATTCTGTATGGTAGATGAAACAGCCCCCTCTGCCAGTCTTGAAAGAATGGCCTCATGTAGGAGGTAGGTCTGTCATTCAAACCTGCCCCAGCTCTTTGTTGTCTCCCAAACCTTTGTGCTTGTCCAGGCAATGTATTATATTTCTTTTTTTTTTTTTAATTGATCACAGTTTTCTTTTTTTAAAAGATTTTATTTATTTATTTGAGAGAAAGAGTGAGAGAGAGCATGAGAGGGTAGAGGGTCAGAGCATAATCCCCACTGAGCAGGGAGCCCAATGCGGGACTCAATCCCAGGACTCCAGGATCATGACCTGAGCCAAAGGCAGTTGCTTAACCAACTGAGCCAACCAGGCGCCCAGTGTATTATATTTCTAATACCTCCCAGTAGTTGAAGTTTTGTCAAGACCTGTCAGTGTCCCTAACTGAGGATGATCTTAGCACCTAGACTCAGGTTGTTTGAAAGCCAGACCCTCAGGCAGCAGCTTTTAAAAATGTGCACATATATATACAGTCCCATGGGACTGCATCCATAAGCCCTCCTGGCCAGGTGATCTGGCAGTGACTCCTGGGCATCACTGCAAAAATCCCATGATGATTAGCTACTAGGCCTCCTTCATAGAAAGACAGCTCCAGCATCCATTGCCTCTTGCTGTGCCCAGGGGTGGTAGCTTTTTAAGAGCTCTTTCTTCATTGGTTACAGTCCTGTGGGATCCTGCAGCATAGGTCTCACCAAAGCCAGGCAATGTAGAGGTGTCCCCTGGCAACAGACACAAAAATCAGGGTGCCAAACAGGGCTATGCGCTCCTTTCTGAGTGACCCTGATTATTACAGTCCAATAGGACCAGGAACACAATCTCTCTTGGCCTCCAGAGCCAGGTAGTTTGTAGGTGTCCCCTGAGCCTGACAGGTGTAAAAGCTTCCTTCTGGAGGATACTCTGGAGCATGGCAAAGGGAGAGTGCAAAGATGGCACCCACCAGTCTCCATCCCAGAGAGTACTCTAGCATGCTCCTAGATGTGTGTGCAAAATTACTTAGTTGCCTGCCCCTCAGGCCTACCCTTCAATATAAGCAGGTGGGCCTCTCTCCCTTTAAGTCTGGGCTCTATGGACTGCCTCTGAGCTAGACTCTGGGGTGGGTAAGTCCAAGCCTGCACACAGGTCCTTTAAGAGCCATTGTCTCTCAGATTGCTATAATCTTGTGGGTTTGGGAAGGAGGCCACACTGGTTTTCAAAGTTAGGTGTTTTGAGGGCTTGTCTCTCAGGTGCAGGTCCTAAAAGTTGAGATACCTGACATGGGGTTCAAACCCTTTGCTCCTCAGGGAGTTTTGAGTTTTCTACTGGTTGTGGGTTGCTGCACTAGGAGTGGGGTTTATGGCGAGATTGTTTCTCAGCTTCTCCTACCCACTGCAGTGTGGTTTTTCTTCTCGTTTGCCTGAAGAATAGTTGTCATTCAACCAGCCTTTAGTTTTTTGTTTTTTGGTTTTTTTTTTTTTTTTAAGAAGAAATTGTTCCATATGTTGCTATAGACTCAGTATGTCTGTGGGAGGAGGTGAGTTCAGGATCTTCCTGTATCACCATCTTGAACCGGAACCTGTCTTGTTTTGACTACTGATGATGCTCCCAGTGTCCTCTAATCTTTGAGCAACTGTTCTCACTGAATGACTAAGAGTCTAAAATGAGTGTATTTTCTCTGGACACAATTTAATTACCTCAGCATCAGTAAGGAGCTTTCTTTGGCTAACAGATGAGCCACTTGGAAATCACTTTGATTGCAACTTCATTTTCATATATTTTTGTGAAGAAATTCTGATGAGCTATGAGCCATTCCATCTCAAATTTTCTTTTTCTGACTGTTGTTTTCCTGTGAGTTGGGGACACTATGATGACTGTAGGTTGATATGTATATTGCGTTCTTTCAGCACAGATACAACGTCACTGTATGATAAATCCGATGCCTTGTCATTTAATTCAAAACCCAAAAATATCCACCCTCCACTTTGCCTTGGAAGTGTGATATTCAGAGTTTGCTTTTCTTCTTTTCACGATGGATGTGCATGGGCAGTAAAAAAATAAAATGCCGTGGCGCAAAGACAACACATGGCATTTGGAGCTCTGTTGAGTTATAAACTGCGTCACTGCAATTTGTCGGGTGCAGAGCCGAGCAGCCATGCAACGGGAGGAGAGTGCCACACAGTCTCTAGCACAACAATTCAGCTCTGCCACTGTAGTAGGAAAGCAGCCCTAAACAACACGTGGCTTTCTTCCGTGGGTGTGAGTGTAGATTTATTTCAATAAAACTTTATGGACCCTGAGATTTGAATTTCACATAATTTTCATGTGTCATGAAATATCCTTCTTTTCATTCCCCGCCCCCCACCTAGCCATTTAAAGATGTAAAGCCATTCTTTGGCCATGGGCCATACAAAAAGTTAGGGGGCTCCATTTGGCCCCTGAGACATTGTTTGCCATCTTCCATATGGAATGTGTGTCTCTGTCCTGTTCCCAGTGTGACTTAGGATTTTTTAGGGTCACTACCACAACCTCTACAGACCTTCTCTCCCCTGAAAAAGGCCCATCATTACCATCTCACACCCCTGATAATTACATTCAGTGTTTGTTTGCATCTTACTCCATCTCTATGTCTGGCCAGCTCCCTATTTCAGACAGCCTGGCACATGATCCCTGGCTACATCCCACAGCACCATCAACATTTATCCCGCCCAGATGGAGCTCCTTCATCTAGGGATAGTATTCCATCCATAAGGGGGAACTTGAGCCACCAGAGTTAGGTTCTAGAACACAGAGCAAAGACCAAAAACTACCCACACCCACAACACAAAAGATGCAGTTGACCCTTGAACAACATAGGTTTGAACTACAGGGGTCCACTTACACGTGGATCTTTATTGATGTATACAGTACAGTATTATAAATGTATTTTCTCTTCCTTATGTTTTTTTTTTTTAAGATTTTGTTTATTTATTTGAGAGAGAGGAGAGAGGAGAGCAAGAGAGAGCACAAGGGGGGGTGGGGGGGAAAGGGCAGAGGGAGAGGGAGAAACAGGTTCCCTGCCGAGCGCAGAGCAGACGTGGGACTCAGTCCCAGGACCCTGGGATCATGACCTGAGCTGAAGGCAAATGCTTAATCAACTGAACCACTCAGGCTCCCCTTCCTAATGATTTCTTCTTATTTATTTTTTTTTTAAGATTTTATTTATTTGAGAGAGAGTGATCGAGGGAGAAAGAGAGTACAGCCAGCAGGGGAGAGGGGGGCGGAGAGGCAGAGGGAGAGGGAGAAGCAGACTCCCTGCTGAGCAGGGAGCCTGATGTGGCGCTGGATTCCAGGATCCTAAGATCATGACCTGAGCCAAAGGCAGACGCTTAACTGACTGAGCTACCCAGGTGCCCCAGTAGTTAAGTTTTTGTGGAGTCAAAAGTTATGTGTGGATTTTTTTTTTTTAAGATTTTTTATTTATTTATTTGAGACAGAGAGAGAGAGAGCACGAGTGGGAGTGATGGGGCAGAGGGAGAGGGAGAAGCAGGCTCCCCTCTGAGCAGGGAGCCCGATGGAGGGCTCAATCCCAGAACCCTGAAATTATGACCCGAGCTGAAGGCACCCAGCTGCCCCTATATGTGGATTTTTGACTGCACAGAATTTTTGACTAACCCCTGTGTTGTTCAAGGGTCAACTGTACTTCTCTGATCCCGTGTTTCATCTGAGACTGAGGCATAAAACAGTGATTCTTAAACCTTGCTGAACATTTGATCACTTGAACGGCGTAAAAACAAACAAAACAGGGTGCCTGCGTGGCTCAGATGCTTAAGTGTCTGCCTTCGGCTCAGGTCATGATCCCAGAGTCCTGGGATCGAGTCCCGAATCGGGCTCCCTGCTCAGCGGGGAGCCTGCTTCTCCCTCTGCCTCTCTCTCTGTCTGTCTCTTATGAATAAATAAATAAAATCTTTAAAAAAACAAAACAGGGGCGCCTGGGTGGCTCAGTCGTTAGGCGTCTGCCTTTGGCTCAGGTCATGATTCCAGGGTGCTGGGATTGAGTCCTGCATCGGGCTCCCTGCTTGGCGGGAAGCCTGCTTCTCCCTCTCTCACTCCCCCTGCTTGTGTTCCCTCTCACTGTGTCTCTTTCTGTCAAACAAATAAAATCTTTAAAAATAAAAATGTGGGCGCCTGGGTGGCTCAGTTGGTTAAGCAACTGCCTTCGGCTCAGGTCATGATCCTGGAGTCCCAGGATCGAGTCCCGCATCGGGCTCCCTGCTCAGCAGGGAGTCTGCTTCTCCCTCTGACCCTCCCCCCTCTCATGCTCTCTCTCTATCTCATTCTCTCTCTCAAATAAATAAATAAAATCTTTAAAAAATAAAAATAAAAATAAATAAATAAAATAAAAATAAAAATGTTTTCTTTTCTTGGGGCACCTGGGTGGTTCAGTTGGTTGAGTGTCTGACTCTAGGTCTCAGCTCAGGTCTTGATCTCCGGGTAGTGAGTGCAAGCTCCGCATTGGGCTCTAGGTTGGGCGTGGAGTCTACTTAAAAAAAAATTATTTTCCCCTTTCTTCCACTAAAGGAAACATTATATCCACTCTTCTGCATCTGGCTTTCAAAAAACCTAATCATATATCCTGGAAACATTTCCACATCAGTATGTAGAGACCTCTTTTGCTGTTTGTTTTTACATTTGCATACTATTCCACTATGAAGATATACCATAGTTTATTTAACCTGTCTCTGTAGGCCGATATTCAGAGCATTCCCAAACTCTCATTATAAACAGTGCCTCAAAGTATAACTTTGTATGCCTATAATTTCACATATATGCAGGTGTCTTAGTCGGTTTAGGCTGCCATAATAAATTACCAACAACTGGGTGGCTTATATACAGAAATTTATTTCTCACGGTTCTGGTGGCTGGGAAATTCAAGGTCAAGACACTTGCATATTCAGTGTCTGGTGAGAGCCCACTCCCTGGTTCCTGTGTCCTCAACATGGCCGAAGGAAGGCGTGAGGGGGCTCTTTGGGGTCTCTCTCTTTTTTTTTTGAGGATGAGCCATGCAGGCAGGAAAGTTTATTAAGGCGAGAGTACACCTGACATGTGGGAGCAGGTGGGCTTAGGGGAGAGCTGCCTGCGGTCTCTTTGAAAAAAGCACTAATTAGGGACGCCTGAGTGGTTCAGTCGGTTAAGCGTCTGACTTCGGCTCAGGTCATGATCCCGGGGTCCTGGGATTGAGCCCCACATCGAGCTCCGTGCTCAACGAAAAGCCTGCTTCTCCCTCTGCCTGCCGCTCCCCCTGCTTGTGTTCCCCCCCTTCTCTCTCTGACAAAAAAATAAATACAATCTTAAAAAAAAAAAAAGGCACTAATTACATTCATGAGGGCTCCACCTTCATGACTTAATCACCTCCCATAGGCCCCACTTTCTAATACCATCACATGTATTTTACGGAGACACAAACATTCAGTCTACAACAGCACATATTTCTGTAGAATGAAGTCCCCAAAGTGGGATGGCAGATTAAAGGATAAATGCACATCTATACATATGGTCAAATTTCCCCCCCTGAAGATCATACCATTTTGTCCTTCCGCAGTAACATTAAAGAATGCCTACTTCCCCGTCGCCTCATTGACATTGCTTCAGAGGAGGCGGAGCGCATGCAACAGTGACTTAACACGACACTGCGGACAGGGCAGTGTTCCTCTGAGCAGCAACTCAGCAACCCAGGCTGGTGGAAGCTCCACCATCCTGAGGCTTACACCAAGTGGAACACTTGATCTTCTCCCTTGGTAGTTGAGTTTTAGAACAGAACTGGAGAATTTCTTTCATTTAAGAACACCGGCTATTAAATGTTTCAGCCCAGAGGAAAGTATGTTAAGTCTGCTTGCAGAGTTATGGATCAGAATGAGTCGCATGCCAAGCCTCAGTGAAGGGGGACCAGGGACTTGGATCCCCCATATCCTCAGAAGTAGAGGAGAACTGGACATTGGTGAAATTATATGTCCAACTTTTAGATCTCTGCCAATCTTACAGGTGAAAAAAATGTTCAGAGTAGTTTTATTTTGCATTTCTCATATTAGGAGTGAGATTGAGTATCTTTTCATCTATTTAAGGACCACCATCGGCAGTTATGGTACAATTAACGTACAATGAGACTTGCCCCTTCTGGGGCTTTCCTACTCAGTTTCTGTTTTCCGTCTGAGAGAAACATCTTTTCCCCTCCATGATTGGTAGGACAGTGGTGACTGACCCTGTGAAAACTTGAGCTACAGCTGAGATCCCACCTTTTCAGTAATACTAATAGTTTGATTCTCATTATAAAATAACTTCCAACGAATAGCCGTAGCATTCATGCTATATAACTTATATACCATCACAGGAGGCAGGATGGTCATTCTGTAATAGTAGGAGCCAGAACTAGAAATCTTTGCCTACATGTGCTTACATGTTATGAGTCTTGCATCAACCATCTCTATTTGAGGGAGGAAGTATCTTTTTTTTTTTAATTAATTTATTTATTTGAGAGAGAGAGGGAGAGCGCATGCATGTGCATGGGGGGAAGGGTAGAGGGAGAGGGAGAGAGTGAATCTCAAGCAGACTACCCTGAGTGTGGAGCCTGACCTCATGATCCTGAGATCATGACCTGAGCCTAAACCAAGAGTCGGATGCTTAACTGACTGAGCCACCCAGGCACCCCTTATTTTTGTTTAAACCCCCAGATCACCTAGGATCCTCCCACTCCATTCCTCATGCAAAGCCTATTCAAAAAGTAGTCAAAACTCAGGGTGCCTGGGTGGCCCAGTCAGTTAAGCATCTGACTCTTGATTTGCCTCAGGTCATGATCTCAGGGTTATAGGGTCAAGCATGAGCTGGGAGTCTGCTTGTCTCCCTCTCCCTCTGTCCCTCCCCCCTCCCCTCTCACATGAGCGTGGGCTCTCTCTTTCTCTCTCTAAAATAAATAAATCTTAAAAAAAAAAAAAAGGTAGTCACAACTTAGGTCAGCCTAACCTTCCTGGGGTTAGGTAATCAGATCGATTGGTCTATATCTGTAACACTGGAGTGACTCAAGGATCTTAAAAAAGTCTACTCATCAGCCATTCATGTTATAACCATCTTATCCAGGCAAGCTTTCTGTTGCAATAATTAGAAACTCTGATTCAAAATAGTATAAGCAGTAAGGGCATTTGCCATTTCCCATAACACAAAGTCTGTAGTAGGGCAGTTCAAGATGCAGGATCTCCAGACCCTAGGTCTGCTTCTCTCTGATTTTCTTGGTTCTAACCACGGTCAGATTTGGGCTTCATTTGTTCTCTCAGTGGTGTCTCGATGTCTGCAACCACCCAGGCCTCACACCCAGTCATGACAATGCCCAGTGGAAGAAGGACTGTTACTTTTTGTGTGTGTGTCCCATTTTAAGAGCAAAGAGCAGTTCCTCAAGGAATCTTCCAAGAGATTCCCCTTCCCATCCCCACCCCATTGGGTCACATGTCCACTCCTAAAGCAAGCACCAGCAAGAATGGGGCAAGCCATGCCCGACTTAGACCAAGCAAGACTGTGGCTTTGTCTTTGGGAAGAAGAAAAAATGACTCCTGGGAGCCATTCCAGCAAATGTGGACTAAAATTCAGAAAAAAAGAAGCCCTGTCTAAGATCCTGAGATAATGGACATTTATGTGATGAATAAACTCAGCACACATGGTGTGCTGAGCATCTTCTGGGAACTGGGATTAGGGATGCGAGGGTGAATATTGTATGGCTCTGCCTGGTGGTGCTCAGTCTAGGGAAGGAATCAGAACTAAGCCATCATCGGATTTTAACCTGGTTCCTCAATAGCATTCCTACAGAGAACAGGGTTTTCAGTTCTGATGAGAATTTCACTTTTTTCTCCCGAGTGTTATTGAGATATAATTGACATATAACATTGTATTAGCTTGAGGTGTACAACATGATTTCATACATGTATATATCACAAAATGGTTACCACAGTAAGTTAACATCCATCACCTCACAGTTATGTTTTTCTTGTGATTTCAAATATATAATACAGTATTGTTAACTATAGTCACCATGCTGTACATGACATCCCCAGAACTTATCTTTTTTTTTAAAGATTTAATTTATTTATTTGAGAGAGAGAATGAGATAGGGAGAGCATGAGAGGGGGGAGGGTCAGAGGGAGAAGCAGACTCCCTGCTGAGCAGGGAGCCCGATGCGGGACTCGATCCAGGGACTCCAGGATCATGACCTGAGCCGAAGGCAGTTGCTTAACCAACTGAGCCACCCAGGCGCCCTGAATTTATTTATCTTATAACTAGAAGTTTGTATCTTTTGACCACCTTCACTCATCTCACCCATCCCCCACCCCTACCTCTGGCAACCCCCAAACTGTTCTGTGTCTCTATGGGTATTTTTTAGATTTCATGCCTAAGTGAGGTCATACAATATTTTTCTTTCTCTGTCTGATTTGTTTCATTTAGCATAATGCCCTCAATACCCATCCATGTTGTTACAAATGGCAGGATTGCCTTTTTTTTTTTTTTTTTGGCTGAATACTATTCCATTTCATGTATACACACACACACTGCATTTTCTTTATCCATTCATCCATCAGTGGATACTTTGGTTCTTTCCATGTCTTGACTGTTGTAAATAATGCTGCTACGAACATGGGGGTGCAGATATCTTTTCGAGACAGTGATTTCATTTCCTTTGGATAAATACCCAGAAGTGGAATCGCTAGATCATATGGTAGTTCTAGTTTTAATTTTTTTTTTTAAAGATTTTATTTATTTATTTGACAGAGAGACAGCGAGAGAGGGAACAAAGCGGGGGCAGTGGGAGAGGGAGAAGCAGGCTCCCCGCGGAGCAGGGAGCCTGATGCGGGGCTCGATCCCAGGACCCTGGGATCATGACCTGAGCCGAAGGCAGATGCTTAACGACTGAGCCACCCAGGTGCCCCTAGTTTTAATTTTTTGAGGAAACTCCATACTGTTTTCCGTAGTGGCTGCACCAATTTACCTTCCCACCGACAGTGCAGACGGGTTCCTTTTTCTCCACATCCTCGCCAACACCTGCTTTTTCTTGTCTTTTTGGTAATACCCATTCTAACAGGCATGAGGTGATATCTACCTCACTGTAGTTTTGATTTGCATTTTTCACTACTTGTTGGCCAAGAATTTCACTTTCTTGCTCTCTCTCCCTGCCTTCCTTCCTACCTTTTTTTCTTTTTTTTTTTCTTAACCATTCACTTAATAAAAACCTACCGAATGCTTCCCCTGTGCCAGGCACAATGCTCTGAGTCCCAGCTTCAGAGAGCTTACATCCTAGCTTAAATGGTTTGATGATTGCATTTCTTGTTGTACATGAATAATTATGGACTTCCTTCTCATTTTAAAAGTCTCTGTGATTTTGGTTAGCATCCGCAGGAGACAAGCCACCTCTGGGCCTGTGGACTCAGGGGCCACCATCTCTGCTGCCATGGAGGTTTGTCATGTGCCGCCTCAGCTGGCCAACTGGCTTCCCTAAATGATACTTCTGTCATAACCACAGTGGGAGCCAACAGAGGGTTTTTTAAGTGGTGGGATGACATGATCAGCATTAGCCTATCTCCAAAAACGGAAACTTGAAAACAAAACACGTTAAAAAAAAAAAAAAGTTGAATCAACCCACAGCAGAACTTGGATTTTAAGTTAATTTCTAAGTGGCCCGTAGGCGCTGTTGGTCTCGAAGGTTCCTCTCTGGCCTTGGGGGCCTCTGTCAGGTAAGCAGTTTCCCGCACATCTGTAACGACTTGCTTCACTCCCTGCTTTGAGCCTACTTTTGAGTCGACTCCTGCCTAGGCTTTGGGTCATTCTTCCGGGAGAATTTCAAGTGCAAAGATCAACATCTCGAGGCTTCTGGCGTCTAGTGTCTATTTCCAGGGCTCAGTCATAGCTTCCTCTCACTCTCCTCGGGCCCTCTCCTTCACCTGCTCGGCTTTAATCACCACCTATAATTTGATAACTCCCAGGTCCTTTGCACCTCTCTCCCAAGCCCCAGTCCTGCATGGTGAATTCTAGCATACTAATTGTTTTCTTGTGTATTATCTTCTCTCCCATGAGAATGTGAGTTCCCTGAGAATAGGGGTTTTGGCCTGTTTTGTGCACAACCATTGGCCCAGCACCTGCAATCTGTCTGGATGTCCCAAAGCTCTTCAAATTCATTTTCCTCTGCCCATAACCCCAGACTTGCTTGTGTTTTTGTATTCCTTAAAACCGTCTGCTACTAGTTCCTGTGGTCAGAAACCTGTTATCTTCAATGCCTCCCTCACTGGCAAATCCATCACTAAAGCCTGCCCTGCCTAAGGCTCACTGGGGCCCACCCCCCTCCTCACTCCCTGTCATGCTCTAGTGTGGGTCCCTTCTTCTGAACCTGAACCATTACAGAGTTCTCTTTAGCCTGTTCCCAGCTTGTTCTCCTCACTGACCTAAGGGTGATTTCCCCCCTTGAAATATACATATTGGTTTGCTTTTCCCACAAAATTGGGACCATAGTGCATAATCAATTTTATGTCCATTCTTTCCCCATAATGTAAATCTTGCAAGCATCATCCTATATGCTCTGGAAACTTTCCATAACTGCAACTGTCTACCGTAGCTGGGGGTGAGCCACAATTTCTTCTATCATTTCCTTAATGAGGTCGTTTCCAGGCCTTTTTGCTCTATTAAATAATGCTGTGATTCATCTTTATGGTCCTTTCAAAATGCAAATCTGGTCATGTCACTCTCTTGCTTAGATTCTGTCAGTGCCTCCCTGTCGTGGAAGGAAGGTCAGTGTTCTCTGACTCCTTGATATGGCCCATAATGCCTTTCATCTGGGACCTGCCTACCTCCCTCATGTCTTGCCCACCCACAACCCAAACCTTAGCTGTTCCTTTACCTGCAGCTCCCAAATGAGAGCCACCTTGATTTTTTTGCTTTTGCTTCTTTCTATGTAACACCTCACCGTCTTCCCAGAAAGGTCTACTGCTATGTTCAGATCCTGAGCATTCCTTATCTATAATGATGCCCAGAGGTGATATCCATTAAGCCAGAGTGGCCTTTGGGATCCAGGCAGCCAGGCCACTGACAGATATGATTTTCAAGATGGCCTAGTCCAGGCTCCAGGTGCCTTCTAAGAGCTTTCGGATCTAGAAGCAATTCCTATGCCTGTGGTCAGATATGAATGTGGAGGCAAGAGAGTGGAGCCAAGGCTAGGCTGGCCTGCTCTCCTTTCTTGGTGAACTATGGTGTTTAGAGGGGCCACAAGCCCTGATGGGATCCACTTGCAGAATACAGTGGCCAGCCATCGTCATCCTCCCACCCCTAGGGGTACCTCGTGGCACTCTAAATGGAATGGCCAACTATTACGGCCCACGGGTCAAGTGCAGTCCACCATATTTTGTACCTCCTGTGAACTAAGTGGTTTGTTTTTTTTTTAAAGATTTTATTTCTTTATTTGGCAGAGAGAGACACAGCGAGAGAGGGAACACAAGCAGAGGGAGTGGGAGAGGGAGAAGCAGGCTTCCCGCCAAGCAGGAGCCTGATGCGGGGCTTGATCCCAGGACCCTGGGATCATGACCTGAGCCGAAGGCAGATGCTTAACGACTGAGCCACCCAGGCGCCCCAACTAAGTGGTTTTTACATTTTTAAGTGATTGAAAAAAAATCAAAATAATCAGATTTTGTGACGTGAAAATATATAAAACTTAAATTTCAGTGTCCATAAATAAAGCTTTATTGGAACACACTCTCATTTATATATTGTCTTTGGCTGCTTTTGGTCTACAATGGAGGAGCTGAGTAGTTGTGACAGACTGACTGGCTGACGAGCCTAAAACATCGACTCTCTGGCCCTTTACCATTTGCTGAGCCCTTATCTAGACAGTGCTGCAGTGTGGTCTGGGAGGTAGGAGGCAGATCAGAAGAGCACTCTGAAAGATGAAATGAGAGGGTTTCTCAAGAAGGAAGCTTGTTTATAGGGCTTGATGGGGCAGCAAGGACCAAATATATGAAGGCTCAACATGGAGGAGCCCCTCTACCCGCTCTTTGAAAATGACTATGTGGGAGACAGAATCTGATTAAAAAAACTTCACATTTTATTTCACATAATATGGTCACTTGTTGAGTTGAAGGCATGGAGCTTAAAAGCTGTTCCGATACAGACTCTGAACAAAATGCCTCCCCTCCACCCCCGAGTACTTTTAATGACTGGCTCATCGTTGTGTACACAAGACATTTAATTATCAGACCTGAAGATGCTAACAGTGGTAACTTACAAATTCTGAGAAAAGGCCTATATAGGCAAAGTGTAAGAGTTTTTTTTTTTTTTTACTAAATTGGTGTAGTGTACTCTTAAAATGACATATTCACAAACAGAAGTTAGAAAAAGAGAAATTAAAATGCACTTATGAATTTTTTTCTTGCCACCTGAGTTAAATTCAGGTCTCCTTTCCTACAAGAATGCAAAAAAGACAAGGCAACTCCACTGGTGTTAGGTTATAGATCACTAGATGTTAGAAATAGTTTCCTCTGAAGGAGAATGCACTTATTTTTAAGTTAGTAGCACACTTCACATATTAACC
Organism: Halichoerus grypus; assembly: GCF_964656455.1. Taxonomy (NCBI): domain Eukaryota; kingdom Metazoa; phylum Chordata; class Mammalia; order Carnivora; family Phocidae; genus Halichoerus; species Halichoerus grypus. The sequence continues at coordinate 67,234,018 of NC_135724.1, forward strand.
ACCCTAAAGTTAGAAAAGCCACTTTTTTGAAGGCACAGTTTGTTCCTAGCTCGACTGTGGAAATACAAACGTGTCTTATAGACCCCATCTGGCAAGAAGGGTGAGTTCACTGGTCTTGTCCATGGTATCAAAGCCCACCCACAGCCAACTCGGGCACCTCTGAGCATCTCCATGAGATAGATGTGTCTAGTCTGAGAGGATAAAATGTTTTCATTTTGATCACAGTCATCATGTGCAAGGATTCTGGAGGCTTGAGGTTTCCCTTTGCTCTCTGAAAATGCAAACAACTTTGCTTTATAAAGTAGAATCGACAACTGGTCCTTCATGGGCATGCGGGCAGAGGGGGAACCCAACAGAAAGAAGCTGCTGGCCAGCATGTAGCTTGGAGACAGTTCCTCAAGGCCTTCGTGAAAGAGGGTCTAAACAAGAGTGAATAAAACATGTGTAAAGTGTCAGAAGCCACATTTCTAGAAGAGGCTGTGCTTTCCTTCTATATGCTTGGGGGGAAAAAAGGAGGGGCAACTGGCTTCAATGATCTCACAAAAGACAGGGAAGGGTACAAATATCCCATGCCACTTTGCTTCAAGTCAGTGAAATCACTAATCTCATTATGCAAATGGAAGGCTGTGGAAGAGAATGTCTGGCGGTGGCCTTTACATGTATAATTTGTTTGAAAAAAATAAATTTACATCTGAGGTATAATGACTAATCTCCATGAACCTCTGCCTGATGATGATGAACAGAAAACAGCTATCATGACATACATGGAAGGCGTTAGGAAAAAGTCAGAAACAATCAGGAGTGGAAATGTATACACAGAGGCTATTCTGCGTTCTGGCTTCATGCTTGTCAGCAGCCTTTTTGCTGAAAGCCCTCCGAACTCATTTTGTTCGGGCTAGGTATAGGTTTAAGATTCTTCCTTTTACCAGTTAGTCAACAGAATAATCATGATGAGCTCATCTGATAAACACTTAACCTGACTACCTCTAACTGGGTCCTCACGTACTGGGATATTCATAATGACATACATCAGACTCCACGAGGCTGGAACATGACAGAAAGTTGTACTTGCCGATGGAAGCTGTCAGTTCTGAGGAACGTCATGCATCATGGACTAGAACTTCTACAAATGAACTGCTACATAAATACTGATGCATTGTTGCAGCATTTCAGAGAGTTCCTTTCCTTTAAGGGACTTTGTTTATAGATTACAGAACCAAAGTGGTGAAGGTCACATAGACAGCACCATGTGTCAAGGCGAAACACACTGTTGTTTTAAATTTTCTGACCTAACCTTATTAAAATCAGCCCCTTTCACCGTCTTCAAAATATTGTAATTAATCTGCTTTGTACAAAGACAAGGGTCTTGTGGCTTCAATTATTCTGCTGGAGGTACCAACACAAAGACATTAATCTCGTTACAGAAATCAATTTTAATGAATGTCACTTTACAAAGAAAGAATCACTTAAAAGCATTCATTAAAATTGATTTGTGTAAGGAGATTCATGTCTTTGTGTAGAACAAGCTGGGCCAGTTAAAATGATAATGTCTGGGCTTTTTTTTTTTTTTTTTTTTAAAGCCAGCAAGTCAGCATCATTGTGGCCTTCCAATCCTCCAACTGGGGTGGCAGAGAACCAAGAGATGAGTCAAGTCATCTTGCAAGAGGTCAAGAAGAATGGGTGGGAATCCTAGACGGGTCAGGAGACCCCAGGCATTGAACAAACACTGCCACCCCCGAGGCTGGGTCAAGGTGCTCCCCAAAGGGGAGGAGCACACAGTGGAGGCACGGTCTATATGATGCTCCATTCCCACAAACCGTAGAGGGGACCCCCCCAATTGGCCCCTGGGCAGGCTTGAGATAGTGGCACATCTATCCCTAACCTTGGACAGTGACTTAGAGGTGTGAATGCATGGGGAAGCAGGGCTCACCCAATTCCCTGCGCATTTCCAGGCATCACGGTGAGCGGTGCTGATCTGAACCCCTCCTACTAAAATGCATGCCAAGGATGGAGGTCAGGAGGGAAGAGGTGACATCTGTCAACCAAATAGCAAATGCTGACACTTTCCATTTCTGAACACTAATCCTTTTCCAGGGTGTTGAGAGAATCACAGTGTGAACCTAACACTGATCCTTTTCTGGGGTTTGAGAGAATTGCAAATGTGCTCTGTGTGTGTGTGTTGGTAGGCCAAGGTGTGGGAAGGACCCCCCTGCCCCCCAACATAGAGATTGGTGGTTCCAGGATTGAAATTCTGCCCACCTCCTTCCATATGCTCGTGAAAGTGAGAAACGCAACTGTTCCTTTCATGCCAGCACGCTCATCAAAGGCCTGAGATACTCAGGCCCAGGCTACTGTGCTCAGACTAAAACTCTAAGCATTCAGTTCAGAGAACGGAGAGGCGATGGCTCTAAAAAAAAGTGGGACACACACTTCTCATAACGACATCTCCTAGGACCCACTCTATAATAACATTTGCAAACACATATTACGTTACACACTAAAACAATACAAACCAACTTTGGGGGAGTTTAAAAGATCTTTGGGCTCTTTTCATCACAACGGAGTGGAGAGCCTTCTCTGTGTTTAAAGTTGCCTGACTTTTCTTTCTGTGCTTTTTATATTGACATCTAACTTGTCCACTTTGGTTGTGAGGCGGTCAAGAATGTCATCTTGCTCCTCGATTTCCATCTGCATCCCCAGGGCTATGTCCTTCAGCCGGCCTAGTCCCACGGATAGCTCATCTGTCGGGGAGGGAAAGGACACACAGTGCTGAGTGAAGTCACAGCATCAGGGGCCGCTGCTTGTTCCGTGCCCGGTGCTCAGCAACATTCCCATCACCGAGTCCTCTTTCTCATAAGACAGGTAAAACTCTAGGGCTTTGGTTACGTTTTCCAAAACATGTGCAAGTAAAAAGAAAACCCGCTGACTCCATATAAAGTAATACGTGCTTCACGTAAAGCCACTCCTCCCCCAGATGTCTGCCCAAGATAACTGCTGTTAACACAGTCGTGTCTGTCCTTCCTGTGCTTTAAAAAACACATACAGATCTACATAATTTTTCAGCTGCCTCTGAACGTTCTAGTAGGTTGCGGCACGTTGCAAGATCAGTTAGTACCCGAGAAAAAGGGAAGTACAGAGGGGCCTAGAAAACACATTCCCTCCCCGGACCCCACGGTGAGCACCTGGGAGAGGTACGCAGGTAACCAACAGGCAGACCCGCTGGCCTGCTCTTCAGGAGCAAAAACCCCACATCAGTGGGTAGAACTCAACAGTACCAGCTTTCCTTCCTTCTGTCCTCAGCTCCCTAAAGCTAAATCAAGCAGATTTGGAGTAGCAAGCATGAGGATCCCTATTTGGAAACCTATCTGGGAGACAGACCTGGGAAGCCCCTGTCCAAAGGGAGTCCCCACACCTGGGTTACTCCTGCCCCAGGCTCCCCCCTGGAGAAGGCCGCATCCCACCCCTCCTTCCACTTTGCAGGCGGCAAGAGAAATGGGGGCTTTGTCCCTGCCTTGCCACCTGGGGTGCTCTCCCAGAAAATACATGGACTACAGATGTTCCCACTGGACCCAATGCTGTGAGGTCTTGTCACCTATGTTACGATAATTCACATTTTCCTATGTCAATTCATTCACTGCTACCACTTCTCAGATCCATGAACACACTGATGCTGTGAATGTCCTGGGGCACGACACAACCTGAATTGAGCCGGCACCACTTCCTTTGTCTACTCTGCAGCCAGGAAGAAACTGGCTGCGGAGACCCCTGCAGTCCAGGGTCCCCGTGTCAAAAGGAACAAAGGGCTGAAGGTGCTGGGTCCCTTCAGAGATGCTGCCTGGGGCCAGCCCCACGGGGACTGTGGAGCACACAACTTTTGGCAAAGGTTCAGCCCTGGCGAACCTAGAGAAGAGGAGGTGCTTCATAAGCCTTTTTGTGGCTGAATTAAAGATAAAACATTAAGTAAAGAAAGCTCAGAATACACAAACACTTGGCACTAGCACCACGAATCTAAGCAGCATCAAGTCTGTTTTTCAAACGTTGTCTTCAGCTCTACACTTCTTGAATTTACTGACACCCGTGACCTTGCATTCCATGGAGAGTAAAGTCTGTGCGGTCACCCCAGGCCTCAGGGAGTGCGCTGGCAGTTGGGACAGAAAAGGACAAGCAATAGGTATACGGAGATTAAAAAAAAAAGAGAAAGTGTGATAAAGTAAAGCCACCAGACAAGGGGGCTGCCGTCAGAGGGAGACTTGCACTAGTCCCTGAGATAAAGGCAGGGGTGGGAGGTGGGGGGGAATGTGGTAAGAAGGAAGGAGCAAACTTGTGAAGGGCAGCCGGGCACAGCCTGTGTCAGTGGGCCCCATGGCTCCAGAGTGCCACCCCAGCCCTTCTCAGCATGCCGCACTGCATCCTGCTGGGACCTGCCTGCCCACGCTGTAAGTCTCGTGCCAACCGCACCACCTGAGCCTCCGGGGGTGGGCTGCACTTACTTACCCTTTCTCCCCACCTCACTCCCTGAACTCCAGGCCCCTCCATAGGTCTCCCCCTTCCCTCTCCAGCTGGCGCCAGTGACACTATTTGGGTAGGGAAACCTTCAGTGGGGAGGCCTTCAAGTCCCTCTGTATGTCTCTGGAGTGGTTCACATCCCAGCACATGCATCTTCTGCCTGAGGCCTTTGGCTCTGGAGGGCAGAGTCCAGAGGACCCAGTAAAGGGGTGGCTGCCTGCCTGGGTGTGCGGAGTGGGGAGACGGGCCTTGTCCCCTGCTGCCGGTAGGCACTGGCCACGCGGGCCTGGTGGTGATATTCACACGGAGGGTGGCAGTGGTGAGCTGTGCGGTGGGCAAATTATGGTTCTTTTATTTGTTCCTGCTTGTGTCTATTGTCTCCAATTGACGTCTTATTTCTATGGAGATCTCTTTTAGTGCTCTTTTCCCTGACTGTGTAATTCCATTTCTAGCAACCTAGGTACAAAATGCAGCCAAAGATTTGCTCATAGGAATGCCCAAGGGATTATGTGCAGGAGCGAATGATGAGAATAACCTAAGTGTCCAAGAGCAGGGCGTGGGACTGCTAAAGTGGTGCTTTTCAAAGAAATTTAATTAAGAGAAAAGAAGTTTAGGGGAGTGTTCAAAATATAAATAAAAAAGCAGGATATGGAAGTGTACATACTGAATGACATCGTACATCTGACATCGTACATCCACGTGTGTACATATGTATGTGAAAAACAGAAGGAATGACACCAAATCAGTGGCTACTACTGGACAATAGGATTCCAGGTGTTTCTTTCCTCATGGCATTTACCTAACTTCATAATTTTCTATGATGAATCTAAATACTCAGACACAAAGGCTAAATGTTGTTAAAAAGAGTGTGGATTCGCCTAACGGGCTGTCATGCTGTTCGCTCCAGGCTGCTGGAATGGCCACTGCTCTGGGCGACCCAGGGGAGGGGCCCTCAGTGTCCTTTCTGCGGGGAGACAGGAGGAGGAAGTCAGAGCATAGACACTCAATGTGCATCATCATGGGCCTCAGTTTTGTCTCCAACTAGATACCTTTAGAGCAGGGGGAGATTTTACTTGGGTCTCACCCACTTTGCCATCTCCCAACAGGGCTGGGAGACTGATAGCGACCCAGGGAACCGTGGGGGAGGTTCCTGTTCGCGGGGTGAAGGTCAGAAGAGGCAGTACATCCGAGATGCCCCCTAGAACGAACTCACGGAAACCGCTCCTCGCCTGCTCCTACGGCCCACGCACACCCCACTTGAACCTCAAGTAACTAGTTTCTCTCCCTCCGTTCAAAAGGGTACAGTGGCGACAAAACTGAAATAGTCCTGTGTTCCCTGTGTTCCCTGTGTGGTTAGAAGACGCCGGATAAGCTAGCAGGTACGTGACTCCAACAGGGTGCAGCGCATGAAAGCCAGGCCCGCAGCAGGAGAAGGAGCCAACCTTCAAACAGCACGGAGCAAGGACACTCTGGGCAGAGGTGGGCAGGGGTGGGAAAGCACTCGGAGCCACAAGTGACGAGGGCAGGAGGGGTGGAGAGGCAGGCGGGGCCAGAGGCCGGGCAAGGGACCTGGAATACAAGGAACCCGGCTGTGCGGCCGTGTCTGCTGCAGTGGCCACGTGAGTGGCCCGCTCTTACCAGGTCGGGCGGTTCCCCATGGGATGTATGGGGTTGCTCATCTAACCCTCTCCCCCATCCTCAGGGGCAGGTTCTGTTCCTGTGCCCCATTCACAGAGAGATGTCGATGGGGCTCTCACTGCCGCACTGTGCGGCCCCTCGGGGACTCCCGGTCCCTGCTGCTGTCACAGCCCAGATGAGAGGTGGGGATGGACACAAGTGAACAGACTCCGGAGAGAGAGAAGGGTGAGGTGGCCGTGACCACACTGGATTTGACAAGTGGGGAGGGAGAGGCAGACACCATGGTGTGGTCCCGAGAAACTGCTGGCCACTGGTGGGCTGGCTGGGCCCAGCACGGGCTGTCGGGAGCACAAGCGTCCTGAATAAGTGACCTGTGGAGGCTGGCGGAGCTTCCGTCTTACCTAGATTGTTATCGATCTTCTGGTGACAGGCTCGAAGGTGTGGGTTCTTCGGGTAAGCCTCGGTACTCACGGCCGGACCGGCCCCTCCAGCGATGGGGTCTGAAATTGCTATTCATGTTTCAAAAAAAAAAACAACAAGCAGGATCTGAGGCTTGTTTGTTTACCCAAACTATATATATTTTTAATTTAAATTCAATTAATTAACATATAATGTATTATGGGTTTCAGGGGTATAGGCCTGTGATTCATCAGTCTTATAATACCCAGGGCTCATTATAACACATACCCTCCCCAGTGTCCATCACCCAGTTACCCCATCCCCCCACCCCCCTCCCCTCCAGCAACCCTCAGTTTGTTTCCTATGATTAAGAGTCTCTTATGGTTTGTCTCCCTCTCTGGTTTCGTCGTTTCATTTTTTCCCTCTCTTCCCCTATGATCCTCTGACTTGTTTCTTAAATTCCACGTATCAGTGAGATCATATGATAATTATCTTTTGTAGAAAGCAAAAAACTTTAAATGATCATTGATGTTAAAATAGAAGTGCATACATCTTATTTATTTATTTTTTTAATGTACATTTGAGTTCTTTCAAAGTGAAAGAACCTAAATCTTCCCTAAAAGGGCTTTAAGAAAATCAAAAATCAAAATCAAAATAGCTATGTTATGGAAACAGGATCGTGGATGACTTTCTCTTCTTCTAGAAATGTATTTCTATGCTCTCTTTCTGCTTCAAATACAACAAGCAAGGAAAGAAGAAATGCTAAATAACGCACATTTGCCCCAAATCTTCCTTGAACTGCAGTTTCTAAATGCACACAGAAAAGCCCTATCATCCCAGTTTCTATCTTTTGGGGGAACTTCTCTTTCCAGACTTGGTGTATTTCCTCCAGCCACAACCTACTGAAGCCATTCCACACACACGGTGTCGTCTTTTTTATTTTATTTTTTTAAGGCTCTTCAGTTTTAATTTACACACCGTGCAAATTAAAACTCCCTTTAAGTCTCTGAAATCGTGACTTTTGGGTGCAGGCCTCCTACTCTACTTCTTCAGGCTATGCTGGGCTTGGACTTTCTGTGGGCCTCGCATATTTTAGTTTTCTCTCATTTCCTCCCATGGCTTTCGCCTTTCCAGACTAAACTGCAGTATCTCCATCTTTCCTGACCCCTGGCTTTTCCTCCATCAGGCCTCTCCTGAACTGTGTCAACCATGAGAGTGGTGGGTTCTGGAGCATCCAGGGCACATCCTGTTTTCCTCAAAAGGGAGCCCAGGAAGCATTCGATTCCTGGCACCATCCAATGTGCCGGGCCCCCTTCCAGGGGTCTCTGCGGGGACTCCCAGGACGCCGAAATTCCCTTCCAGATAAGGGGTGCTTCTGGGCCTATCGTTTGATAACAAGAGGATGACAGGACACCACACACAATCGACCTTGCACACCCTGTTCACGCAGCTGCTTCTCCGCCCCCTCGGGCTTCAGGGCTACATGAGTCTCCCACTGCTGTGCAGCAACTACCACACACTTACCCTTCTTTTCCTGGGCTTAGAAATCCAGGACAGGTCACACCGGGCTATAGTCGAGGTGTCAACAGGGCTGTGTTCCTCCCAGCAGCTTTTAGAAAGAATCTGATTCCTAGCCTTTTCCAGCTTCTAGAGGTTGCCTGCGTTTTTCAAGCCAGCAGCGGAGCATCTTCCAATTTTTGATCATCTCTCCTCTACCTCCCTTTCCACTTATAAAGGGGCCTTTGTGATTACACTGGGCCCAGATGGTTAACGCAGGATAATTTCCCCATCTCAAGGTCAGCTGATTAGCAACCGTAATTCCCCTTTTGCCACAGAACCCAATATATTCATTGGGTCTGGGGATAACAGGTCATTTTTGGAAGGCTCTACCCCTTACCACAGAGGTTTTCCTGCAGTTGTCTTTTCACTGCTGGAAGAGTTCAGAGCTACACGGGGCAGGAACTAATGGTGGGCAGGCTCATTTTCAATGGGACACAGGCCCCCACTTCCGTATTTCATCCTCCACGGGGTGAGGGATGAGCATGCCATAACACACACACTTCCAGCTCCCTGGGAGTGGCATTGGGTCCGACACCCTTTACCCATGACAGTAGCTGGAGTCCCCGCTGTCCCCCATCCACGCCAGGGCCAATACTGGAATTCAAGTGTGGCCGAGCACAGGTCCCCACTGACCTGAGTCATTCAGCTTCCTGAGGTTTGGGTGGCTGGCCTGGTACCGTGTCTCCTGTGCTTTACTGGTACTTATGGCTTCTTTCAATCTTAGGATAAAAATTAAGAAAAGAGAACATTTAGAAAGAGAAAGTACCTATGACAATGCAGTCTTTTCAAGCAGCGCCCATGTGCAAAAAGCAAATGCCTCCTTTGACCAAAGCAGGGATATTCATCGACAGCTCCTGGGAGTACAGCCCGCAGCACGGCGAACCTCCGAGACACCTGCTTTAGAAGAGCAGCATCTGGTTAGGTGGCCCTCCTTCAGGAAAACGAGAATCCCAGGACCAGGGGGAAGAGAAGCACATGAAAGGACCAAATGGGTACTTCAGACTAGTCAGCAAACCGTGATCCATGGGCCAAATCTGGTCCACCACCTCATTTTGTACAACCACAAGCAGAGAACTGCCTTTACAGATGACCACTGGCAATGGACTGGATGACAGAGAACACTAACTTTGAACCTCCGTTAATAATTTCTTTCTTCTCATTAGTAGACCTATGTTACAAAAAATTGTACTCAATTATTCCTCTTTTCGTTTTTTTAATGCCGTCATTAAAAATTTGTTATTTTCTTGTTACGTAAGTCCCTATAAAATATCTCTGATTTTGCTTCCTGGCCCACAAAGCTTAGTCTGCCCACTCCTGCTACAGACAGGGATTTCACAAGGTAACTCAGGAGATCCTCGGACGATGCCTAACACTCCGCGCACCCCTGTGGGCATGGCAGGGGCTCCCCCGGCCCAGAAGCTGGGCCTCCCGCACAGTTTGCTCTTCTGCACTCTGCTGACCGGTGCCCTGGCCACTTCACTGGCCAAGCTGGAAACCAATCATTCTCCATGTATGCCCTCTCTCTGCACAGCTCCACTCCCAGCAAGCCATGCAAACATCCCCTCAATCCCCCCACAGATCCCCAAAATCTGGCCCCTCCTTCTGCCTTGCCTCTTTATCCTTACCTGGATGAGCCCCCGCCTTTCCAATCCTTACCCAAAGATGCCGGGCATCTTTCTAACATACCCTGCATGAACCTCTCCAATTAAAGTCCTTATTTATTTTTTGAAAGATTTATTTATTTTAGAGAAAGACAGAGAGAGAGAGAATGCGCATGTGCGCGAGGGCAAGCGGGGGGAGGGGCAGAGGGAGAGAATCTTCAAGCAGACTCCCTGCCGAGAGCAGAGCCTGATGTGGGGTTCCATCCCATATCCCATGACCTGAGCCGAAACCAAGAGTCAGATGCTGAATCGACTGAGCCACCCAGGCACCCCACTCTGGTTAAAGTCTTTTTTTTTTTTTTTAAGATTTTTATTTATTATTTATTTGAGAGAGAGATCGAGAGAAAGCACAAGCCGGGGGGAGAGGTAGAGGGAGAAGCAGACCCCCCCGCTGAGCAGGGAGGCCGACACAGCCCAAACCCAGGACCCCAGGATCATGACCTGAGCCGAAGGCAGATGCTCAACCAACTGAGCCATCCAGGCATCCCTGGTTAAAGTCTTTAACGGCTCGCCACTGGACCCCATCAGGCTAAAGGTACTGTAGGCCCCCATAGACCCCCAGTGCTCCAGCAATGTGTAGAACAGAGCAGAGCCTCCTGAAATCTGAGGATTTCATTACTTACAAGCAGTGACTGGAGGTCTAGAACGCACAGCTGGTTTCTCTGAGCACAGTCGTGAGCCCTATGTGTTGCCTGGCCAGCGTAAGCAGCAGATGCTTGCAGCTGAGCCCACCTGCCCATTACCCAGGCTACAAACCCCAAAGCTGACTTTTTTCCTTTGTGCTCACACGTATAGAGTAGTAATACTTAAATGACAAAAACTTGGCTTCTTTGTGAAAAATGGCAAAAAAGCCAACTCTAGGGAGAGTGACAAATGGTTAAGAGAACTATAAGAGTGGTGGCTCTTGGTCAGCAACCAAGTCTTGGATAAGTTAGAGAGTTTCAAATTTAGGGAGTGGTTAAATCTATGATCTGAAGGGACCTCTCCATGAGCTTTGTTTATTTTTATTTTTTATCATTTATTTATTTCATTTATTTATTCATGAGAGACAGAGAGAGACATAGGAAGAGGCAGAGGGAGAAGCAGGCTCCCCACAGAGTGGGGAGCCCAATGTGGGACTCAATCCCAGGACCCTGGGATCATGACCCGAGCCGAAGGCTGACGCTTAACCAACTGAGTCACCCAGGCACCCCTCTCCATGAGCTTTAAATGGAAATGGGAAGCAGCAGCTTATGAAGCTTTGTCAGCAAGACCAAAAATGGCTTACTAAGAAACAAAACTTCAGAAAAGGCCGAAGCGTTGGTGTAACAAGGATACACACAGGATACATATGACTTGACAGAAGTTTGAATAGGAGAAACTTATTTTAAAAGCTTCTATATCAGAATATCCCTGTATTTATGGAATAGGGGTTTTGACAGGATTACAAAGATTTACTCATTTTATAGAAGCAATTACACATTACATCATAGAGTTAACCATGCTGATGTCTTAGTCCAAAGCAAACGGACATCTAAACTTCCTCTGATAACACATAAACCCTTTTAAAAAGGAGGACACAAAACATCCTTCTGATTTGTAAACTGAAAACCAAACCAAACAACAAAAAAAACATAAAATCCAAAAAACCCAACTAAATAAACAACCCCGGAAACTACCCCAATTGGGGGGAAAAAGTGACAGGTATTTGAGATCAGGGTCAAGCTGGAAAACCAGGGATGGACGGTGATTAGGACTGAGCCACAAAACAAACCAACCCTCATGACCTCGGCTAGCGTACCCACAGGCAATAGCCCCTGGGCCAACCAACCGCCTCTTCCCCTTCTGTAGTTTTCTCTCCGTAAATCCCAACGATTCACCTGCCTGGTCTTGCCGCTACATCTCAGTTCCTTCACCTGTACTTGTTTCTCCCCAGAGCCACTGTGAGGTGGAAACAGTTTCCCAGTTTCTTCCCTCCCACACCCTATGTCCTAATCTAGGTGATGGCCACACAGGTGTATACACAGTTAAGCAGTCACCCATTTAGTGAAAGTGTCAACACACACTTAAGATGCGTGCGCTTTACGGTACATCAGTTATGCCCTTAAAAAAATTTCTCTTAAAAAATCATTCTGTATTCCAGGGGCGCCTGGGTGGCTCAGTCGTTAAGTGTCTGCCTTCAGCTCAGGTCATGATCCCGGGGTCCTGGGATTGAGCCCTGCATCGGGCTCCCTGCTCAGCAGGGAGCCTGCTTTTCCCTCTCCCGCCCCCCCTGCTTCTATTCCCTCTCTTGCTGTGTCTCTCTCTGTCAAATAAGTAAGTAAAATCTTTAAAAAAAAAATCGTTCTGTATTCCAGATTTAAAAGATAAACAGAGAGACCTGCGTAATAACATTTTATCAGACATTTCTCTGGGTTAAATGGAAGTAGGCTATAAAACTAAATGAACACTGTGACTGGAGCTTTGAAAACACTGAGTATGGCGGGGGGGGAACTAAGTTTCGAGTTTTTGTGCTATGGTAAGGTGTAGATGTTCTATAATATGACTATATTATTTTTACAATAAAAAATAAACACAACGGTCTGAGATATGAATAGTAATCTATTTTAGCAGAAACTTGACTCTTTGTACATGTGATATTTAAATACCTGCTCAAATTACACGTATTATTTTATTATCTAACCGAAACTTTTGAGTAAAATAATCGCTAATTTTAAAATTAAAGGGCCAGACAGAATTAGATATGGAAATGTTGGATATAAAGACTTTTTTTTTTAAAGATTTTTATTTATTTGAGAGAGAGCATGAATGAGAGAGCACAAGCGGGGGGAGCAGCAGAGGGAGAGAGAGAAGCAGGCTCCCTGCTGAACAAGGACCCCGATGTGGGACTCGATCCCAAGACCCTGACCTGAGCCAAAGGCAGATGCTTAACCAACTGAGCCACCCAGGCGCCCTGGATATAAAGACTTTTTAAAGAATTTTTAAAATTCTGTGAAGTGAGGCACATTTATACTGTTTAAGCTTTTCTGAGGTGAATATTCTTTCAAATTACAATTACTGGAGCAGTAATTTAATTTATTGGAGACCCAATTTATGCAGACTGGATGTCTATCAAATAAACATCATCAGGAGCGCTGGAGAAATGTTTCTTTTTTCAAAACGTGTGAAGACGAATCCCTCCCAATGAGTAACTTACAAAGATCTTGGGTCCCTTTAAGACACTAGAAGAGGCTTGAAAGTCTTGACCATTTCTTTTTTTTTTTAAGATTTTATTTATTTATTTGACAGAAAGACAGTGAGAGAGGAAACCCAAGCAAGGGGGAGTGGGAGAGGGACAAGCAGGCCTCCCTCGGAGCAGGGAGCCCGATGCGGGGCTTGATCCCAGAAGGCTCGATCCCAGGACGCTGGGATCCTGACCTGAGCCAAAGGCAGACACTTAACGACTGAGCCACCCAGGTGCCCCGAAAGTCTTGACCATTTGCACTAACCCCCACTTTCAGCGACTTCATATCTGGATGGCTGAAGATCCACTCACCTGCTATTGGCCTGGGAGGTGAGGGTGCCATTCTGTTCGGGTGGCGTCTCTGCTGGTTTGGATTTGAAGTAATTGACGAATCCCCCAAACATGCTCTTAATGCTGTTAATGTGCTTCTGGCTGGTCTTCAAATCTTGATCCATCTTGTCCACCATCTTCTCCGTGCGTTCTAAGACACCTCGCTGACGATCGAGCTCCTGGGGAAAATGAGAGGTGATGGCATTACACCATTTTGTAATTTTCCCCTCTGCAGGGGACCACACACAGCAGGTTTGTCACGAGCCCTCAGAGAGCACGTATGGGGACAGATGCTGCCATCTGTGAGGGAACGTTTCCCCTTCTGACAACACATTCCTTTGCCCTTCCCTGTCCTGCTTCTATTGGCTTTCTTTCGTATTTGCTCCCGAGTTCTCTTCCCTCCTGCCCACATGAGGCTGGCTCACAGGACCATGTTAAGATGCACGGGGCCTGGACTGGCGGCACATTCTTTAGCCCTCCCCCTTTCCTGGCCCCCGTGAACCTTACAGGCTTTGACCTGGTACTGCCCCCATGGACTATGGCTCTTGTACTCCCCCCTTTTCAGATATGGGATTTCCATTGGGTCACTGGAGCCACCTGGCCCTGGTCACACCTTCAAATTATTTCACAGGCTAGGTGCTGGGTCCTTTCTGGGCCCTGTTAATATCTGATTCCAACTCACCCACAGTTTCACCTTTAAAACCTCTAACAAAGGTGATTCTGTTCCAGGCCTTTGTACATGCTACTCTCTCTGCCTGTAATGATCCTCATCCAGATATTTGTACAGCTCTGCTCATTTAATTCAGGTCTCTGCTCAGAGGTCACTTCCTCAAAGAAGTCTTCCTTGAACACCTTCTCTAAAGTAGAACTTTCTCTACCCTCAACGTACCCCTCTACACCCTCAATCTACTTTAATTTTTATAGCATGCAAGCTCCATGAGGCAGGGACCCGCTTTGTTCACTGGGTCCCCAGTGTCTCACTCAGAGCAGTGGCTTGCTGGACTGCCAAAGGACAAGTGGATGATGCTCTGTGGCCACGGGGACAGCCTAGATCATATTCCTCAAGAGCCGATGGTTCCGGGGGCGCCTGGGTGGCTCAGTCAGTTGGGTGGCTGCCTTCGGCTCAGGTCATGATCCCAGAGTCCTGGGATCGAGCACCATGTTGGCCTCCCTGCTCAGCAGGGAGCCTGCTTCCCCCTCTGCCCCTCCCCCTGTTTATGTTCTCTCTCTCAAATAAATAAATCTTAAAAAAAAAAAAAAAAGAGCTGATGGTTCCGACGGTGCATGTGAACTCACCACCACAGTAACACTAACACCTTCCTTTCTTCGTGCCGAACTTATTTTGCCCCTATCTCAGGCCATTCCAACTGTGTTCCTTCTCTGTGACCAACCTTTCCAGCCCGGAGACTCTCAAGCTTTTCCTGTTTGACTTCATGAGGCAGTCCCTGCCCTCCACCACCTTTTGAATCTTCCAACCCCGCATTTGTCTGTGGCTCAGCAGTTATATTACCTGTGGCAGACAATCTTTAGAGATTTCTCTCTTAATACCTTAAAACAGAATCATGAACAATTTTTGAATAAACGTCTCCGACAATTGAAGGATAAAAAGGAAAAATATACATAATGGGTTTATTAGAGCCCGTTTTACTTATAAAAGCGTTAATAGAAAGCTTTTAGAACATTTAGGGACCCAACAAGTAATCTGAGCTCTCAATGTTTATAGTGGATGAAATTTTAAAATATAATGTATAGGCAGAAAACAAAAAAACCTTTGGAAATAAACTTAGAATTGCTGAGCTTTACAGCTTTGAACGTTTAAGTGTTTTTCACCAGCTCATGAGACACGTCTGAAGAAACCATTAGGTTCTTTTAAACAAAAGGAAAAATCTTTTCTAGACCGTGTCATTCTTGCAAATGCCTGGACTATGTCAAAACTCAGTTTTAGAAGAAAAAAAAAAACAGTTGCTAATTTATCTAGAGTTTTCTCCTTTTTCCAATACCTCAGGTTTGTCATCTTCATGTCCATTCTGAGGTAAGTCTTTCCTGGAATAAGGCAAGGCTCTAAATTAGGGTTAAAATGATTTTCTCCAGCATTTACGTGTTTTTTGAGTTGATATATTGCCAACAGTCCAGTCCCACCACCTGATTTCCCCTGCTGCAGAAGATGAAGAACATGAAGCAGGAGAGGTGCCTGGCTGCCCGGGGTGGGTGCTGGCCAGGGCTCTGTCACACCAGGAGCCAGGTCCTCGGCCTCCCTGACAGTGAGGTCTCTCGTGGTGGCTCATCTCACCAACCACCTGCCCTCTTGCTTCGGCCTCTCGACCTTAATTTGGAGAGTAGCAGCAGTAACAAGTAGCTGACAAAACCTTCCCCAATTCACAGTGAGATCTTATTTTCTTCTGTTCACAAGTGACACAGTCTCTCAAACTCCGAGTCTGCATCACTGCGCTGACTTGGTAAGGAAACCAAACGTCTCACTTAGATGTTACAATCAAAGTGAAGAGAAATCTGTGACGGTGGCAGGCCAGGGAAGTGAGCGCTGTTCTGGTCTCTGGAAGTTTCTGTGAGCTGGAAGCTGGTGTTCACTGGAGGTGATCTGGTCAGGAGGCCAGCAGAGGAGGAACTTCTGCTGAAATCCATCCCCTGAGGCAGAAGAAAGGACCAGGCTCCAAGTGCTTGGTTCTAACTAACGAGGAAGAAGGGCTTGGCAGAGCAAATACCAGGAGTGCCAGGGTGGGAAGGACAAGCTAGGCAGACCCTGCACCAGCCATTACAAAGGCAGGCCTCAAATACTCCAGTCCCCAGGCATCTTCCTGTCCCCCAAAAGGGAGGCCATGCATATCATCATTGGTCCCTGGGATAATGGAGATCATGGAAAGACAAGGGCGGCTATGAGGGGAGGGAGCTCCAGAGAGTACCCTCAGTGTAAAGGGCACACATGCAAAGCTCAGATGTTAGCATTACAGGTGATCCACCCCCCTCCCCCACCTTAAGCGCTAAAAGGAGTTTTCTGTAAGTTAAACAGGAAAAAAGAAAATGGTCAGAGAAAAAAAATCTGGTTGGGCCAGTGGTACTCTGCTGAGCAACAGCACAGAGAGAGGGGGTGTCTCAATTCCCCTTTGGTTTGTGGCTTTTTGTCAAACAAGGATTCCTGATAAAGCAAGAGAATGCAAAAGACGGGGCGCCTGGGTGGCTCAGTTGGTTAAGCGTCTGCCTTCGGCTCGGGTCATGATCCCAGGGTCCTGGGATGGAGCCCCGCATCAGGCTCCCTGCTCCGCGGGAAGCCTGCTTCTCCCTCTCCCACTTCCCCTGCTTGTGTTCCCTTTCTTGCTGTGTCTCTCTCTGTCAAATAAATAAATAAGATCTTCAAAAAAAAGGAGAGAGAGAATGCAAAAGACAGCTGAAGACCCTGTGAGGGTATACTCTGTCCTACATGGGGCGACTTCTGGCCAGATGGATTATGTCCCCGGGCCCTGTGAGAATGTGAACATATCAGGGACTCCCTGCTGATAGAGGACACACACCGAAGGACAGAGGTGTGCAAGATACCCACCAACAAGTATTACTCTGCCAGCCACTGTTCCAGGTGCTAGGGATTCAGGGGTGAACTAACCAGCCCCAGATCTCTGCCCTGCCAGAGCTTACAGTCTTGGTGGAGGATTCAGTGAGTCAAGTTTCATTTCACTTTTCATTTGTTGACAACCCTGTGGTGCTGGGAATCTAGAGTGGGGGAGGAAGAAAAGAAAGCTATCCTACACATACACGATGGCCACTCTGCCAGTAGGGGCTCCTTGCCTGGCTTAAGGGGGAGTCAGGGAGGCTCCCCAATGGGGTGGCGTTGAAGGGGAAACTGAAAGCTGAGAAGTTAGGTAGGCAAAGGGTTGGGGGGTGGGGTAAGAGATCAGGGCAGAGGGAGCAGCCCATGTGCGCAGCAGTCCTGGGCCACGGGGCCAGCTGGGGGAACTGAGAGAGGAAGAGGAACGTGAGCATGAGATGAGGGAGCAGGCAGGATGCCAGGCAGGACCCAGCAGGCATTGGAGAGGGCAGCAGTGACCACCAGATCCCAATTCCAATTCACAGCTGATACATCTCATAAGGTCAGTTGGGCCTAGTTGTCTTCCCTGACCAGGTCAGGCCCTGAGATTCAGAAGGAAAATGTCAGTGCTAAGGTTCCTGTACTGAACTCATAATTAAACTCAGGGATCCAGGGCGCCTGGGTGGCTCAGTTGGTTAAGCGACTGCCTTCGGCTCAGGTCATGATCCTGGAGTCCCTGGATCGAGTCCCACATCGGGCTCCCTGCTCGGCAGGGAGTCTGCTTCTCCCTCTGACCCTCCCCCCTCTCATGTGCTCTCTCTCTCATTCTCTCTCTCAAATAAATAAATAAATAAATCTTAAAAAACAAGAAAAACAAAAAAACTCAGGGATCCAATAATAAGTAGGTGGAGGTCAATCTGGAGTCAATAAGCTGAACCTAGAAACCTGAAGTTCATCTCCCTCATGTCACTCCCTTTCCAGGACAACACACATGTGTAAGCGCCGGCAGGGACACATGAGCATGGAATATGCTCAAACTGGGGCTTTGTCTCACTGCAGTAGTATGGAGTGGATTCAAAAACACAAACGGAGTCTTAGGTTGCATGAAAAACCACCAAGGGCAAAGGCAGTGATGCTGGTGCTCTTTAGTGCCTGAGTGCAGGCTGACCCAGGCTCACTAAGGACTAACTCAGCAGGCCTGGGCTGTCCACACCCTCTATGTTCCAAAGAAAGGCCTTGCCTGGCTCCTGGCCCTTATAATACCATGATAAGAGTATCTTTGTTTATCTGAGTCCTTAGGCTAGGCCAGATAGTTTATGCTAATAGTGTGATTTAGGTGGGGGCCTTCAGCCACATGCTTGACCTCTGAATGGGTTAAACAGTAAGGTCTGCCAGTCGGGCAGGTGGTCAGCCATGCCTACGTGGTCGTGTGATGGCCTACCAAACACCACTCCCGTCCCATTGACGTTACTGTGCCAGCCACTCAGGCCCTGGTCTAACATTTATTGCTGGACTCCCCTGAAATGAGATCCCAGGCTTCACAAAACTGTACAGGAGCATGCTCAGCTGCCAGAGGGGACAAGGAACTCTGGGAAGCCATGTCTCCACAGGCTTGCCCAAACGTGCAAACAACCCAAATGCCTATCATTAGAGGACTGGCTACATAAATACAAGTCATCCATTCAGTGGAATACGACACAGCCATAAAAACAACAATAACAAAAAGATCAGTGCATTATATATTACTAGGGACTAACCTCCAATCCCATTAAAAAATGTACAGACTAGAATATATAGAATGCATCCACTTAAGTTAAAATTAAAAAAAAAAGAAAGAAAGAAAAAGGAAAGGACTATAGCTATGTCTCTATCCATAGAATATCTTCACAAGGACACTGAAGGAACTGATGGTAACTGGCTGCCGTGGGAGCAGAGGGGTGGGAGGAAACTTCCTACTCTTCTGTACGTTTTAAATTTTGAACTATGTGATTGGATATCGCTTCACAAAAGCTAAACCTTAGATAAAAGAAAGAATAAATAAATCACACTTGCAAAACAGAAGAGCTGAGTGGCCTACAAGTCTCTCCACGGTTCTGGACTGTGCTTACCAGGCCAGTTAACTAGGAACTGCTCTGCTCTAACTCTGTCCCTTGGCAGTCATGACCTGTGGCTATACTCTTTGTGAGAAATAAACCTTGTCAGGTTTCACAGGAGGAGGACGACTCTCCTTCACTTCGGATGACCTAAGTAATTTTCCTACTTCTGCCAAGCTGGAACTATCTTCCCAAACTAATATTTGTACATTCCTAAGCCTCTATAAAAACCTATCATGTTTTTGCACAGCTCAGCGCTGGGTCTCTAAGTAGGGAGGTTAGCAGGTGACTTTGGTCTGCTGGAAGTCACACTGTACACTGAGTGGCAGGAAGAGCTCACCAGCCCCAACCTCAGCCCCATTCCCATCCCCATTCTGACTGGAATCAAAGACTGATTCAAAGGCAGTTTGGAGAGTACAGAGTGGGGTGGGGAGGGGGTGCTGACCATTCCGGCCTCCCAGGGCCTCTGATGACTGGGAACTGACTCAATCCTGGAAAAATTCAGTGTCACCATACCGATGATGACAGTGCCTGTCACCTGCCCAGTCATGATCATACTGCACCTCTCAGAACAACACCAACTGAGCCCAGTCCAAGCCTCACAGGCCTGAGGTATCACTCTGCCTCTGTTCTCACCGTCCCCCTTGCATAGAGAGAAGGGCCTTTGGGAGCAGCATGGGGGGGGGGGTGTCACCACAATCCACGTGAAACCATTCACCTCTAATATGTTTTTGAGTCTCCTTCCCTCTGAAGGACAGATTTTCCCCTGCCCATGAAAGGCTCCTAAGCAGCCTCCTCTGGGCCTTTTCTTTGAATATATCCTGTGCATCACTTCCCTACTGGAGCCCAGGAACCCTGTGGTGGGGCCAGTGTCTTTGCACCGCTCCTCTCTGCCCTATGAACATTCCTCCTACCCTTCTTCCTCTCCCTCCTCCTCACTCCTGTCTAAATCTTAGCCTTAAAAGCCAGATTCGAGTTTCTCCGCTGCCATGACATCCTACTTTGTATCATTCTGATTTCCTATTTCATTTGTTCTCACTGTTTCCAGAGATGTCCCTTCAAACAGTTCTTACTTGGCTTCCTTGGACCTGGGACCCTCAAGTAACTCCTCCACTAGGGCCCTAAGACCTTAGGCAATCCTCCCAAATCTTAGTCAGCATTTGCCATTTAGACTCAAACATAGGAATCCAGTAGATATAAGATGTGAGAATTACAGCTAAACTTTCTTAAGGAAGCCAAAGATAGGAAAATGGGCCAATGAGGGATACTGTACTGTAACAGTGGGGAAGGAAACGGAAGTGGGGAAGGAAAATAACCAGGAAAGCGGCAATGGGGATATGACCCAGAGGACTATTTGAGAAATTAATCAACATACCTCAAACTGCCCAAGATCGTAAGTGATCAGGTCAGAATGAACTCTGCCAGAGAAAAGAGTTACAAAGAGACCCATGGAGGAAGACAACACTTCAGCTTCCAGTACTAAGTTTCAAAGCTACAAATGCTTTAGATTAATGTTAGCTGATATACCAATGATCTACTATTACATTTTTTAAAACTTAAAAAAAAAAAATGCCCAAACAAAACCATTTCATTAGTAGGCTGAGGAAGAAATGTGGTGCCTAAGAAAGAACAATCCTCACATAGGGTTCCTGAAATCCCCCATGGGTGGAGAAACGAACTGACAAGTGGGAATCGGAGAAATGGACTGTCACAAACCATATGCTATCTAGGACATCTTCATTTGGATTTGGGAAGTAAAAGTTAGGCCCTAGACTTGACCAAACTTGGGCTATGGCTTCCTCAGCAGCTGCCCAGACAGACCTCATCACCTCTACCGGTGAGGTGAAGCGGTCAGTGATAGGAAAAAACTCAAGGCCCATTTGCTCTGATGCTTCACACACCAGCAAGTACAATCCTCACCCATTCTGGGTCACTCGGGGAGGGATGGTTAAAGCTCTGGATCTGGGATTCTGAGCAGGTAATTATAAGAAACAGACACTCCATTTCCCTAACCCGAGCTCTACTAATAGCTAAGGAATATTACAGGGGTAAACTGCCTCTTTCAAGTACTCAACTTTGTATAGGTAACGTGTCTTGACCTCGTGTGACAATTCAGCCTAGTTGGGCCGTCCTGCCCTGCTCCAGACTCACCTCGGCAGAGGCGACGCCGACCCTCTCGGACTCGTATACGAGGGACAGGGACCTGTCAGTGCTGGCGGCCGCGGCCTGGGCCCTGCGCATCACCTCCTGCCGCAGGTACTGCTGCCTGTCCACGGGCGCTCCGGGTCCATCGGGGAGGTCGCGGTCGTCCTTCCACACGGCCGGCCGGGCACCCTCATCCTCCGCATCGTCGTCGAATGGGTTGTAGCTTTTGGGGTAGGCCGACATGGTGCCGGCGCTCGTCTGGGTCTGGACAGGAGAAGGAGGAACGTGGCCAAGGCGAGGAACGGCCTTTCCGGGCCCGCAGGGATCCAGGCCGACCTCCCGAGGCCCTCGGGAAGCGCCCACCGCTCTGCAGCCCCGCAGCTCCGCGGCCCGCACTCCAGCGTCGCGCTACTCCCCTCCACCCCCCAGTCGCGGAGCGAACTCCTTCCGCCTGTCTCGCGCGGGAGGCCCCGCCTCCGGAGCTGACCATCTTATCCCGCGGCTTGGGGGGCGCCACGCCCGGTGCGCGCGACCGCAGCCTACCGCTCGGCTTCTCTCTCCCCTCCAGCGGTGGAATCACCCCGCGGCCACGCCCCACCCAGTGTCGACAGCAGAGGTCACGTGGCGGGGTAGCCGGAAGCCGCCGCGCCTGCGCCGTGAGCTCTGGCGCTCGCAGGCCGGGTGCGGGAAGCCCGCGGGCAGCGCCGCCGCGCGCGCGATGATGGCGGCGGCCGCGGCCCGTGCAGGGAGCGGCGGCGGCGGCGGCGGCTCCGGCTCCGGCTCCGGCTCCAGCGCCTCGCGGGGCTTCTATTTCAACACGGTTTTGTCATTGGCCCGCTCCCTGGCCGTGCAGAGACCAGCATCTTTGGAGAAGGTAGCCTTGGCCGCTCGGGCCGCGGGCTGACAGGAGAAGGGGTATGGGGTGGCGAAGCGGGTAGGCGGGGCGGCGAGGGTCTGTGGGAGGCCGAGCGCAGCTCTCGAGCTGCCTGTGACAGGAGCGGGTACAGGAGCGGAGGGAGCTGGCGGGGTGAGGAGGCCCATGGGCGGAGGGCGCTGGTGAAGAGAGGAGGGTCATGGGGGTGGTGCGGTCAAGGAGTGGACAGGGCAGGTGGGGATTTTGCGGGTGGGTGGCGTGGGAGGGACGTGAGCTACAGGCCTGGGTTTGAGCCGAGGGGCACCTTGTTGACATCGCAAGGGCGGGGACGGCAGGCAGGGAGAAGCAGCGGGAAGAGCGGAGGACCAGAGTCAAAACCTGGGGCTCTGCTCCCGACTTCCTCTGCTTTTTATTCCGTGACCTTGGAGACATGCTGTTCTCGTTAAATGGGGGTGCTTACCTACTTTGCCCGCTTCACATTATTGTGAAGGGCAGATGAAATAGTACATCTGAAAGTGCTTTTTGAAGTGCAAATCCGCGCGTTGTTTTTCTGTGAATCTAGAGGGGGCGTTAGACTGGGTAAAAGATTGTGTTTTGAAGAAGGGACAGTGGCAGGGAATGGGGAATGAATGACAGTGGGCAGAGAATTATAGTATCATTATAGTATGTTAGCACCGAAGGGGTGATATTCTTTTCTTTTCCTTTCTTTCTTAGATTTATTTATTTGAGAGAGCGCGCGCGCACGTGCGTGTGCACGGTGGAGAGGGTCAGGGGAAGAAGGAGAGAGTCTTAAGCAGACTCCCGTGCTGGGCTGGATTTCACGACCCTGAGATCAGGCCTGGAGCTGAAACCAAGAGCCGGCTGCTCGATGGACTGTGCCACCCAGGCGCCCCAAGGATGAGATTCTTTTTTCATACAGTTTCTGGCAGGTGGAAAGACATCTGTTGTCTAAGAGTAGGAGAAAAGTGGTGGAGACTGGAGACCTGTCTGCTGCAGTTGAGAGTAGTTTTATGGGGGCGCCTGGGTGGCTCAGATGGTTAAGCGTCTGCCTTCGGTTCGGGTCGTGATCCCAGGGTCCTAGGATCGAGCCCCGCGTGGGGCTCCCTGCTCGGTGGGGAGCCTCCTTCTCCTCCCTCTGTTGCTACCCCTTCTGTGCTCGCTCTCTCTATCAAATAAATAAATAAAATATTTTTTAAAAAAAGAGTTTTGCAGCTCTGGTGAGGAGTGAGGCTGAAATGCTGTGTTAGGCTCTCTGGCATAGTGTCCTTGGCTTTGTGGTTTCTTAAGTCTGATTTCTCACTTACCTGCAGGATGAGCAGGTCCTGGGAGATTGATGCCAACTTGACTTCTAATTGAAGGAGGAATTCAAAAGAAGGGAAAGTATATGAGTTCTAGAGATAGGAATACCTGAATTTAAATCCTGTATCATTTGCTTACATTAGTGTGACTCTGGGTAGGTCAGTTCTCCAATCTGAACCTTTGCTTTCTCCTGCAAAATACAAGGACAGTACTTGTTAAGAGTATTATGAAGATCAACAAAATGACACATGAGTACCTAATGATTGAGAACTGTTATCATTGAATGAGCCTGACTAATGGACCACAGTGCTGGCTTATCAAATCAAATTCATGCCAGCTAGTCAGCACATTCTATTCTTAGGAGGAGGACTAAAAAGCGTATCAGAAGTTTGCTTGCTGGACTCGGAGAAGAGAGAAGAGATTGTAGGGAATTGGGTGAAGACAGTCCTGCAGCTCTAGCAGGGCACCCTTTCCCACTCAGTAACTCTTGAGAAATGCACCTTAAGCTCAACTGGCCTTCTTCAGTCTTCTTCCATAATCACAAGAACATTCTGTAATTGCAACATTGTTAGCTTTGTATCTTATAGTAACTGCTTCAGTTGTCAAAATCAGGATCTGTTTTACAACTAATTAATACAGCTTTTAGGTTGGCAGCTTCCCAATACTATCTCTTAGTTTGGGAGATATTTCAGTTTCTTTGGCAACATTTACAAATCACTTTAGAAAAGAGTTAACAGAGCCAGCCTGAGTGCAATCTTCAGAAGGGATTGCTTGCAAGGTTGGTCCTTGGCTTACATCTGGGAACTTGACACTTGAACTGTTCCCTCCATTTTCTAATTGATAAGGGTGGTTCATTGTGCCTAGACTCTGAACAAACAATATGATTACCTGCTTTCCTCCTGGGAATCTGGAATTTTGATGGCTGCTAAGCAGACAGTGCCTGTGTCTATCAATAAAAACCTTGGATGCTATGTCTCTAATGGACTTCCCTAGGTACAAACAGAGCATACATGTTACTACATTGTCTGCTGCTGTAGAGGGGAGCATGCTGGGTGTATACCTTCACAGGAGGGAGAGAACACGAGGAAGCCCAGGCACAGGTTTCTCCAGAGTCCACCTGTCTTTTTCTCTTGCTGATAAATTCACTGTAATACAATTTACTGTAATTTAGCTATGAGTACAACTATGTATGTGCGGGTAGTCTTGGGACCCTGAAATAATTTCTTTCTTAAAGAAGGCTTTTGTAGGTGGCTGATTCCATCAGATATATGTGGATTCCTCTTATTCTCATTTGGGGTCTTGAGACTTCATTATGCTAGGGATCATTGCTACTATTTAGTCATATAATATATGGCTGCTTACTACATTCCACTACTTTAAAACAATTGGCAACAAGCCCTCAGCATTCCTAGGGAAGTATTCTTGAGGTTCTTAAGAGTAAAGGAATTTCTGACTACCCACCAGGATAATGAAGGTGGGGACTTAAGTGGGGAGATGAGTGTTGAAAAACCTCTCTTATTTATTTGTTTCTGGTTTCTTTCTCCTTTTTTTCCAGAGAGAAGGCAGAGGACTGAGTGGGACTTGGTCCAGATAGGGTTGGGCTGAGGATAGCTCAGTTTTCTGAGCTAGACCTGCCATCTCAGCTCAGACATTGGTAACTCAGGCAGCCTTGACATGCTTTTTATGGCACTTGGGGCACATTAACGACATAACTTTTCCTGTCTTTGTCTATCTACATGCCACAGTGGTGTTTCCTTACTCCACTCACATCCCAGGCTGTGAAACATAGCCTAATGCTACTAAGTAAATTTTATTTTTCCTTTAATTAATTCACTCTTTCATTCAGGAAACATTTGTTGAGCACCTACTGTTAATTAATACACACTAGGTAGGCCAGATCAATAAGAAACAGTGTTAGTGAGATTGCTCAGGTGATCAGCATCAAGTCAGACTTGCTGTAAGTACCCGATCTACTCTTATATCACAGGTCTGGTGACCAGACTCCTGCCATGTTCAGATAGTCAAACCCAAGACTCCTTGGTGTCAATTCTCTGATCCATATCGGAGTTTTGACCTTTTCCTGCTGGGCTGCCCCTTAAGACTGGAACCGCAGCCCTAAAGCCCACCCGCAGGATTGTGAGCCACCCTGAGGACATTGTCTGTGTTCCTCGAGATCACGTCTCACACAGCCCTCAGCCCTCTCCCTCTGGGAGAAAGGTGAGAGGAGAGAAATAGAGAAGAGAGCCCTGTCTACAGTGGAATCTCCATGTATGGTAGGCTTCCAGTCTCCCTCTCTCCAATTTCTTTCTGCCTACTAGTCTTGCTCTGCTCTCCTCCTTCTCATCTGTCTTCAGAATGTTACTGAGCCGCCCCTGTCAAGCTTCCTCCTGGATCTGCCTGGTTATACTCCTCTGTGTCTAGGATATTGGTGACCTCTTCCTGCCTTTCCTCGTCTGGCCTGTACCATACTAATGGACCCTGAACCCTGGGATATGGAGAGTTCCTGGCAGAGCTGAAAACTAGGCAGCATTCCTTGCTCTCCCACCCCTCTTCCCACCCTCAGGAGGCTTTGATCAGAATCTTTTTCCATGTCCTAAAATATCCTCTTTTCTTCGGTTAGAATGCTAGAATCTTGAGGTGTCTTAGCTAACTCGATGTGGTGTTTAAATGGCACTGCAGCATTAGGGACATGCCAGAGCCTCCCTGGTGGACCGATGTGCTCCAGAAGATGAGCTGGTTAACTCTTATCTCTCATTGGAGGAACATCTGTTCTGATGCTCAGGGCAGTGGGCTTTCTGGAATTCATGGTTATCCACTCCTTTAGAGTGGTTTACCATGGAGTAAAAACCATGGTATTGGCATTTTTTTTTCCAGCATCGTGAAGCTGAAAATTTCCATCCTCACTCCCTTTCCTTTGTGAGGCCGTGTTAAAAACAACCATCTATAGAGTAAGGGGAGAGAAAATTAGTGTCAGTAGAGGGAATTCATGATGCTAGAACCACTGTTGTTAAACCAGCTCTAAAATATTTTAAGAAGAAATTGGAAGAAGAAAAAATCTTTACTGTAATCATGCCACATTAACTGTATTAGGTTGCTACGGCTGCCGTAACAAAGTACCACAACGACTTAAACAACAGAAATTTATTTTCTCATAGTTCTGGATGCTAAAAATCCAAGATGAAGGTGTCAGCAGTGCTGGTTTTTTTTGAAGCCTTTCTCTTCGGCTTGTAGATAACTGTCTTCCTGTGTCTTCACATAGTCTTCTCTCTGTGCCTGTCTGTATCCTAATCTCTTGTTATAAAAACACTAGTCAGGGCGCCTGGGTGGCTCAGTGGTTAAGCAACTGCCTTCACCTCAGGTCATGATCCCAGGGTCCTGGGATCGAGTCCCACATCAGGCTCCCCCTGCTCTGCGGGGAGCCTGCTTCTCCCTCTGCCTCTGCCTGCCACTCCCCCTGCTTGTGCTCTCTCTCTCTCTTTCTCTGTCAAATAAATAAATAAAATCTTTTTTTTTTTTTTATAAATAAATAAAATCTTAAAAAAAAAAAGTTTAAAAAAAACAAAAAAACACTAGTCAGATTTATAAGACTGGCCCACCCTACTTACCTTGTGTTAACTTAAAAACCCTATATCCAAATACAGTCACATTCTGAGGTACCTGGGGATAAGGAATTCAATATATGAATTTTGGGGGGAAACAATTCAGCCCCTAACACTTAATGCATTAGCATTTTAATTTCTTAGATCTCCTTTTTAGTCTTTAGCTATATTCACTTTATTGCTTTTTTCAAAAATAGCCCATATTTATTATGTTAATGGCTGCATGTCATATTTTGTATTGATAGATCATAATTAAGCATTTCTCTGTTTCGACTGTTTAGTTTTTCCCTTGTAAAACAGCATGTTTGTACATCTAGAATTTTGTCTTCTTCTAAATCACATTCTTCTGTTAAATGGTGGATGGGTCTTGATGTTTACTGCCCAGCTATTTTCAAAGGACTGTACTTAGTTATGGTAGATAGTATCAGCAAGACACCTTGTGCATATTTATCTATAGTTTCACTGTTGGATTTTATTTACTTTTTCCTGCTAACTCTGCAAGCGTAAAAGGGGACCTTATACTTTTGATTCTAAGATAATGATGTTTGACCATGGTTGGCTATGTTAAATTATGAATTAAACAACCAACCAAAAAACCTACAAGGCGGAAGTGGCCGTATGATACTGTGCTCTTGTTTTCTGCTATGTGGAAACTTGAATTCAGGTTTCTCTTCATATTTGCAGTACTGTTGCTTGGATACTGGCTTCTCGCTGTGTCTGCTCTGGGTATCTTTCTTTCAACAGTTGGCTCTACTAGGTGTGCACACAACTCTGACCCTCAACTAATTTACAGATAAGTAGAAGCAGTGATAGGCGGGGGACTGGCTGGCTATCTGTCCATAAAGGAAGTGGTGTTGGACCATATGGCTTTTCAATAAAACGCCCCTGAGAAGATATTTAGCCATTTTGCACTCTGCTGCCGTGGGAATGGGAGGTACAGATAATTTTTTCTGCGGGCCCCAAACCTTTTCTCTGTGGCTCTTGACAGGTAGTGAAAAAGTAATAGAAGGTAAAAAAGTGAAACATGCTCTAAGAAAGTGAAAGTATTGTACATACTTGCTGGGAGATTACTTTCAGCTGAGATTCTGAATAAGGAAGGCCTGGAAGTGATGGGGATGGACATTTGTAAATGCCAAGAGTGGCTGGCAAGGGAAGGTCATTTCAGATAGAACAGAGAGCAAAAACACAGAGGAAAATGAGGAACAACAGTAATAGGGTTCGGCAGAAATATAGTATATTTAAAGGGAAGAGTGTAGATGAGAGTGAGAAGAAAGCAGGTGGCCTCATATATAGTCCCAGGCTCAGAGTTTACATTGAATTGATGAGACAGGAAAGAGCCCTTGAATATTTCAGGGCCATGAGTTATGTGCATTAATAAGATTATTATGGCCGCATTGTTTATCTCGATGCCCTTAAGGATTCTCAAAATTGATGTGTCACTAGCTGTTTGCTCCCCCAGAGGGCAGAAATGTTCTATTTCTGACTCCTTACTGCAGATTTTCTCTTCTGCTGTCTGTGTTTGCAGTTTGCACCTAGTGGAGATGTGGTTGCCTCCAATCTCATCCACCGGCAGCTATTCCCATCCTTGTTTAAATTGCTGAAATATATCTGTGCACTTCATTTTCCTCATTATTTATATATTTGTTTTTGTATTTGCTTCATGCGTGTATCTTGGCATTTTGGAAAAAGGCTTGGCCTTTTATGAACATTGCCAAGCTGGCCAGGACATTACTTTCGTTTATGTGTTAAGATACAGAGTTGAGGCAGAAATCCTCAAATCTTACTTGAATTTATTCACTTAGTTCTGAGAAGCTCTGTCTTTGCTGCTGAAGCTATTCTCTTTTCCTGGATATTTCTATGTGTAAAGCTGGCCTGGAAACCTGGATTCAGGGCCACCAAGGCTATCTGTACCGTTATAAAAGCAAACGAGGGTGACATTTGTTCATTTGTTCATTAGTTCATTCATTCATTAATATAATAAATCTGAGTGCTTACCGTGTGCCAGGCCTTGGAGGGGCCCATTAGAGGGATGAATGAGTAGATGTGGTCTTGTTATCATGGAGTTGTCCTGGAGCTAGACAAGCATTAAGCAAAAAACTGTAAGTAAATATGATTGCAAATGCTAACAAGTGCCAAGAAGCAAAAGTAAATGGTGTTGGTGAATACATTCATAATGTTTTACTACCATCACCATCATCCATCTTCAGAACTCTTTCATCTTGTAAAACTGAAGCCCTAATTGCAGTTGATTTTTGTATATTGATCTTGTATCCCGCAACCTTGCTGAACTTGTCTTTTTAGTTCTGAAACTTTTTTAGGTTTTCTATATACAAGAGTATGTCATCTGCAAATAGTTTTACTTTTTCTTTTCCAAACCGAATGCTTTTTATTTCATTTTCTTGTCTCATCGTCCTGGCTAGAACCTCCAGAACAATACTGGATAGAAGTGGTGAGAGTGGGGGCGCCTGGGTGGCTCAGTCGTTGGGCGTCTGCCTTCAGCTCGGGTCGTGGTCCCGGGGTCCTGGGATCGAGCCCCGCGTCAGGCTCCCTGCTCCGCGGGGAGCCTGCTTCTCCCTCTCCTACTCCTCCTGCTTGTGTTCCCTCTCTCGCTGTGTCTCTCTCTGTCAAATAAATACATTTTAAAAATCTAAAAAAAAAAAAAAGAGGTGGTGAGAGCGGACATTTTTGTCTTGTTCCTGATTGGGGGGGGGGCGGGCAACTTTCAGCTTTTTACCAGTAAGTATGATGTTAGTTGTGAGTTTTTTATAGATGCCCTTTTTCAAGTTGAGGAAGTTCCCTTCTATTTTTTTCTTTCTTTCTTTTAAGATTTTATTTATTTGAGAGAGAGAGCGTGAGAGAGAGAGAGAGAGTGTGCACTCGTGGGTGGGGGGGTAGAGGGAGAAGCGGACTCCCCGCTAAGCAGGGAGCCTGACGTGGGGCTTGATCCCAGGACACTGGGATCATGACCTGAGCCAAAGGCAGATGCTTAACCGACTGAGCCACCCAGGTGCATCCCCTCTTTTTTTTTTAGAGGGGGGTGGGGCAGAGGGAGAGAGAGAGAGAAAATCTTAAGCAGACTCCACACCCAGTGTGGAGCCTGTCACGGGGTTTGATCTCACAATCCAGAGATTATCACCTAAGCTGCAGTCAAGAGTTGGACACTTAACCGGCTGAGCCACCCAGGCGCCCCCATTCCCTCCTATTTCTAGTTTGTTGAGTGTTTCTATCATGAAGCAGTGTAGAATTCTTTCAAATGCCTTTTCTGCATCTATTACAAAGCTAATTTTAAAACTTTGTTAGGGCAGATCTATAATAGCTTTTGCTACAGGGATAGTTTAACTCCACTGCTAAGGTGGGGCCCCTTTGAGGTCTCTACTGAATGCTTTGAGGGCTTTCTGCTCTCGCTGGGAGTCACTCAGATGCCTCTCAGCTCTGTGTGAACTCTGGGAGCCATCCTACTCACAGTTCCCTGGTGGTTCTTTTCCAACTTCATGGAATATCACCTATACTGGTACGTCTTAGTATTCATCAAAGACTGAGGGGAGGGCGCCTGGGTGGCTCAGATGGTTAAGCGTCTGCCTTCGGCTCAGGTCATGATCCCAGGGTCCTGGGATCGAGTCCCGCATCGGGCTCCTTGCTCAGCAGGGAGTCTGCTTCTCCCTCTCCCTCTGCCTCTCCCTCTGCTTGTTCTCTCTCTGTCTCTCTCGCAAATGAATAAATAAAAAAAAAATCTTTAAAAAAAAAAAAATTAAAAAAAAAAAAAAAAAAAAGACTGAGGGGAATTCTGTTATGATTTCTGGAGCTTTTTTTTTTTTTGTTTAGCTCTCTCCTCTTCAGAATTTCCAGCTGCTTTTGACTTCCTGTACTCTTATTTCTGTCTCCTCCACTTAGACCATCATGATCTGCTTGGAATGCCCTTTTCTGTTCTGTGGACTGAGATGTGTCTTCTGGCAGAAAACCAGGCAGTCATAGGGCTCACTTTGTTTCCTCTGTGTCTCAGGTATTATAGTCCTGTGCTACTTGTCTAGTATATGAAATGAGTGGTTTCATGTATTTGTCCATTTTCCTAGTTGTTTTATGGCAGGAAGTTAAACCCCAGGTCCTGTTACTCTCTCATGACTATAGGTGGAAGTTTTTGGATCACAGGATTTTAGTGGTAGAGCAGACATTGCAAAAAGCTATCTGATGATCCTCTTATTATGTGAGAAAACTGAGGCTTGAGGGAGATGACTTGCTGATATTGGCATAGGTTTAAGACACTAGGAAGATTCTGTGGATTTCCATATATACACACAGTTGGTGTTTTGTCCACATTTTACAGAAGGAAATACAAAGAGATGTTCGGGTAGGTTTTGTCAGTTAACTTGGGTCACTTAGGTAAGAAGTGGCAGAGTTGAAGTGAAAATCACAACCTCCCAACTCTGTGCAGCTACCGGGATCATTGCCTGTTGAAACAATGTATCAGGAATCAGAGACATGCGTTTCTCTGTGTTGTACCCTGCCAGGCACATGAGCAGGGCTCAAGAAACAGAGACTCATGCATTGTGTGTAAAGGCACACGTAGTGCTACCTGTGTTGGACGTTGTAGAAAGCCATGTTAACTGATCACACAGCCAATAGAGCATCTTTAGTGAAACTCCCATCCAGGACTGCTTGTAGGAGTAGATGCTGTTGCACTTGCATCTGCAGCTCTCTGCACACTTTGTCGCAGTCACCTTTGTTTATTGTGATAGCTCTGAGTCACTTAGAAAAGGTTAGCTTCTGTTCAGTGTTCTCCATGGGGGCGGTACATTTGAGAAAGACAAAAAATGGATTTAACAAAACACTGCCACAGATACTTAAAGCTTAATCTCTAGTTCTCAGGGAATTTTGTTTCTCCCGAAAAACTATTCCCAGAAGCTTCAGATAACAAAAGTTGTACTCTTTTAAAAAATTGTTTAATTAGCCAGCTTGTAATGCTATTATAGTAGCTTTATTTTGACCTACATACCTTACCCACCCCCACTGTTATGTATGACTTTTCATCTGCAGTTTTCTGCCCAGTCATCCAGACTTGTGAGGGCATCTTGTTTTCTCCTTGGTTTGACATTTCCTTCCCTTGGCAGTCTAAATTCACCTCGTGCTCTCTCTCTCTCTCTCTCTTTTTTTAAGTAGGCTCCACATTGGGGCTTGAACTCATGACCCTTAGATCAAGACCTGAGCTGAGATCAAGAGTTGGACGCTTAACCAACTGAGCCACCCAGGCGCCCTGGTCTCTCTCTTTTAATACGCTTGGGTTAAAATATTGTCAAGAGTTCTTAGCAAAGTCTAAGCAAGTTACCTTTGTTGCCTCTTTGTGGTCCATTGGCTTATTGACCTCCTCCAAGTGTTGCCCAGAGCCCCTCTGGATCCTTTCTTTTTTTTTTTTTAAAGATTTTATTTATTTATTTGACAGAGAAAAAGAGAGCACAAGCAGGGGGAGCATCAGGCAGAGGGAGAAGGAGAAGCAGGCTCTCTGCTGTGCAGAGAGCCAGACATGGAGCTCCATCCCAGGACCCTGGGATCATGACCTGAGCTGAAGGCAGATGCTTAACTGACTGAGCCACCCAGGTGCCCCATAGATCCTTTTTATAAATGGGAGTAACCCTGGCCATCTCTGTCAGATTTTGAGCTTAATGACTTTTTATAATGACAGGATCTACTCGTCTCTACCCCCTAAAAACAACGAACTTGTTAGTTTGTTGTAAAATTCTGGAAAAAAAAAATTAGTGTCTTTTTTTTCATTTTTTAAATTATAGTGTTAATGCTTTATTCTGAATTAGGACTGTGACTTCTCTGGGTCTCAATCTTTTATCTTTAGAATGGGGATAATAAATAATATTACACTGTTGTAAGGATTAGGTGAGATCATACAAACCAGCACCTTGCATGTGATAAATGCTCAATAACTGTTAGCGCTTAGTATTTGGAGACTGGTGCCCACCAGAACTGGTTCTCCCTTATCTGATATGTGATGACTTTTATAGGACTTGGGTTCAAGCCTTCACTTTTTTTTTTTTTTTTTCTGCAAGAGTCCCAATTTCCAAGGGCATTTTGCATCAGAGCCTAGACCTGGTGCCAGGCTTTCAGGGGCCTTTCATCATTTGGTTTCTGACTTGTGTTCTTCACTAGCTGTGTCATTTTTATTGGTTGTATAACTCCAGCTATATCATAAGGATTGTGCGGGTGTGACTGTATTTATACATGACTTCATTTGATTATTTTTCAATCTTTCATTCATTTGATGATGCAGCAAATATTTGTTCAGTGCCAGTTGCTTGCCAGCACTGTGCCCAGTACTGATTATATGACAAATGTCACAACATAGTTAAACCCTATAATAGGAAGGCTAGGTTCTAGTGGTCCTCTTTCTTTTTTCTTTCCTCCTCATCCCATTAAATCCCTGTGACACCAGCCCCTTTAGTTCCACTAAATAGTTGTTAAGTTTTTGGAACATATAGGGTACAGTGGATACAGGATGAGGGGGACACAGTCCTGTCTGCAGTGAGTGGAAGAAAAGTTTACAAGTAATTCCAAAATAAGATTTTCAAAAAGATAATTATCAAGTACGTTGTTCTTGGTGGGTTGTTGAGAGGTGTGATGGGAGAGATCATAGCACATTGCTGAGGTCTAGAAAAGCTTTGAGAAGCGGGAGACAGTTGAGATGGATCTTGGAAAGATGGGTTGAATTTTTATAGGAGAGATAAGGCAGATTGAATGAAATGTCGGTGATGGGTGAAGACCATGGAAGAAGCCAGGCAGGGAGAAGTGAGCACTGTATTTGGGGCCTGGGTGTTCAGGGGAAGTTGGGAAGGACCTTCGTTGCCAGATTGGGAGTGTGCATTGAATGTTCACGGGGATGGGGAGCCACTGGAGGTGTATGGGCCCGGAGTGGTGATACTGGAGTAGGGAGAGACAAAAGTCAGAGAGAGGGTCTAGTTAAGAGCCTGTTGTCTAAGATTGTACTTAACCTGTCTGGGCCTAGTTGCCTAACCTGTTAAACAAGAATAAGATTACACACAATCTGCATTTGGCAGGTGAGTGTGCAACTTCTTCCACCTCTCCATCTCTGATCTGTGTACGTTTGGCAGATGTTAGGGGGCCTCAGGCAACTTCTTCCAGCTCTCCATCTCTGATTCTGTGTACATTTGGGAGATGTTAGAAGGCCTCAGGTCTGAAGCCCAGGTGAGCATCATTTCAGTCTAGTCGTCCAACTTGCATGGATTCTGGATATCTTTAGAGAAATTATACCAAGAAAAGCTCAGTGTTACATTCCATTTTTCCTGTGATTTTTTTTTTTTTTGCTAATGAAGTAATTTAATAAGTTTGATTTTTATTTGCACAGTGCTGTGAAATATTTTCAAGACCATTTTGTGAAGTTAAACTTCATTTGTCCGCGTCTCTTGTTTCAGGTGCCACCTGCTTCACTTTTTGCCATGCCTGTTGTCTTGCAGCTGCAGGTGTCTTTGTCAGGGCTGGAATAGCTGCATCTCTTGTTCCTTCAAAAGAGAAAAACTTTTCTACTTGGATTGAGACTCTCGGGGAAGTTATAGTTAAATAGGAGTTGTTTTGGGGCGCCTGGGTGGCTCAGTCGGTTAAGCATCTGCCTTCGGCTCAGGTCATGATCATAGGGCCCTGGGATTGAGCCCCACATCTGGTCCCTGCTCATCAGGGAATCTGCTTCTCCCTCTCCCTCTGCCTTCTCCCCTCTGCTCATGCTCTGTCTCTCTCTCTCTCAAATAAAAAAAATCTTTTTAAAAAATAATCTTTAAAAAATAAATAGGAGATGATTCACTGATAGTAAGTTGGTGGATTAAAGAAGTTATAAGACCATTGTCTGTAGAAAACATGTTTAGCTTATTTGACCCAGATTTTCTTTCAGTTTTACATTACTTCTTCTTGGATTACCCAGATTCCATTCGTTGAAATTCTATACACTTTTCTCTTGTTTTCTGAGCTCTAAGAGTATAAATATTATCGTCCTTTTATTTTATTTTATTTTAAAGATTTTATTTATTTATTTGACAGAGAGAGACAGCGAGAGAGGGAACACAAGCAGGGGGAGTGGGAGAGGAAGAAGCAGGCTTCCCGCTGAGCAGGGAGCCCGATGCCCCAGGCGCCCCTATTATTGTCCTTTTAAAAAGTTTAAAAGTAAAAAGTTTAAAAATCTTAGACATTGGCGCGCCTGGGTGGCTCAGTGGGTTCAATGTCTGACTCTTGGTTTTGGCTCAGGTCATGATCTTGGGGTCGTGGGATTAGGCTTCTCGCTGAGCTGGAAGTCCACTTGAGCTTCTCTCTCTTCTTCTCCTTCTGCCCTCCCTGCCGCCTCTCTCTCTCAAAAAAAAAAAAATTTTTTTTTTTTTTTTTTAAAATAAATAAGGGCGCCTGGGTGGTTCAATCACTAAGCGTCTGCCTTTGGCTCAGGTCATGATCCCAGGGTCCTGGGATCGAGCCCCTCATCAGGCTCCCTGCTCAGCGGGAAGCCTGCTTCTCCCTCTCCCACTCCCCCTGCTTGTGTTCCCTCTCTCGCTGTGTCTCTCTCTGTCAAATTAATAAAATCTTCTTTAAAAAATTTAAAAAATAAATAAAAAATAAGTAAAAATATGCATTAATGGCAAAGTTGTTTCCACTATTTAAAAAAATTTCTTTTTCTAATACTGAAGTTAACAATGTTCCTTATGGAAAATACAGAAAAAAATAAAGAAGGAAATAAGTATTGCCTATAATCTGATTGGTAGTTTTTATATCTTGTTGGATAGGCAGTTCAGGTTTTGAGTTTTGTTAATATTCTATGACTATTTGTATTTCCTATTGCAGCTGTAACAAATTATCACAAACTTAGTGGCTTAGAACAACACAAATTTATTGTTTTGCCGTTCTGTAGATTAGAAGCCCAACATTGGTCTCACTGGACTAAAATGCAGGTGATGGCAGGGCTATGTACCTTTCTTGAGACTCTAGAGGACAACTCATTTCCATGTCTCTTATAGCCTCTAGAGACCCCTACATTCCTGGATCATGGCCCCTTCCTCCATCTTCAACACCAGCAATGTGGGGCCAAGCCCTCACATCCCATAATTCTCACCTCCTCTTTTGCCTCTCTCTTACCCTGATCTCACTGAAATAATCCAGAATAATCTCTTCAATTCAAGGTCCTTTTTTTTTTTTTTTTAATTTTAAATTTTTTAAAGATTTTATTTATTTAT
Source organism: Halichoerus grypus (assembly GCF_964656455.1). Lineage (NCBI taxonomy): Eukaryota > Metazoa > Chordata > Mammalia > Carnivora > Phocidae > Halichoerus > Halichoerus grypus. The sequence continues at coordinate 67,270,083 of NC_135724.1, forward strand.
TTGAGAGAGAGAGATGGAGAGGCTTCCTTGGGGGAAGGCCGAGGCTTAACCAATTGAGCTACCCAGGCATCCCAAGGTCCTTTTAACCTATTTACCTCTGCAACCTATTTACATCCATTTGCCGTGCGAGGTTAACATATTCATAGGTTCCAAGAATTAGGACACAGACACTTCTGGGCATGCCATTGTTCTGCCTGCCACACCGATATGGTTCATGCATTCCTGAATTATTATATAGGTCTCTAAATTGTTTATTAGTTCTTTTTGGTATCGTTCCTTCACATTTTAAAACCATGTGCCCAGCTTTTAGAGTAATCTTAAATTGTCACAAATGATTTCTATTTAAATATTTTTAATTAAGTGGGGGTGGAGAGGAAGGTCTGAAGTCAGAGTAGCCCAGAACCCCTCTGGCATTTAAGATGGGGGGGGCAGGCAGTCCAGAGGAGACAATGATGGTAAAAACTGTGCTGCCTTCAGATGTCTCTACCAGGTAGGGTGACAGCTACATGAGCAGCAGGGTTTAATCATGTTCCTGATGCTGATTTCTTATCCTGGGATATTGCTAGAGCTCATGTCTATGCCCAGTCTGAGTATTAGTTTCCAGAGTATAATGCCTAAAAAACAAAGTACTAAGCAAACAGGAAATCAAACCCAACCCAGAACATCTGCCCTGTGAGGAGAAATCTAGTTCTTATGCTTGTTGTAAATGAAGAGACCTTGGGGTTTGCCTCTGCCCTCTGGGGCAAGTGCCAGGATGGGCTGGCAGCAGCCCTGAAACGGGAGGGTCTGGATTGAGAAGAGAGCTTATGTTTGGGCAAAAACTAAGAATAGATGGCAAGCCTGCATCCTGGGGGAGAATGAGTATGTCTTTTATGGTGCCTGTCCACAGTGTAGAAGATGGAGATACAAAGATAAGAGATGATTTGGGCCCCTGGGGAGCTTGCAGATTAGTGGAGAGACAGACAAATGCACTAATAACTGTCACATGAGTAATGGGGTAGATGTTGCTGATGACGTTACTGAAACCCATCAAATACATGAAGACAGTGGTTGTGTTTATTTATAGCCTGATTGTCTCTGGGCTAAATGTTCCTTTTTAACGGCTTCTTGTATGGAATATTTCTTAGACCCCACATCATCCTGCATGACCATCTTTGGATACTTTTAGAGTGGCAGAGAAGCAACTCAATCTTTCCCTCACTTCCACATATTGTTCATCGTCAAGTCCCATAGTCTTCCTCCGAAACGTCCTGAGCTGGACTGTTTCTTTCTGCTTGGGTCATTACCATCTTTGCTACTGAAGCATCTCCTGACATTTCTGTGGTTTCACTCTTGTCCTCCCAAACCAGAAGGATTCTTCTAAACCTCAGTTCTAAGCTCGAGTTTTTGGGCCTCCAGTGTGCACCCCCTTGGCACTAGTTTACATTGCTATTAGAGCACAAGCCAGGTTCCCAGCCTCTACCTGCACTTGGACTTCTGGGCATCCCCACTTTCTCTTTCCCATCATGCTCCCTCTCCAGTGGCCTCTGCCAGAATGCTTTTTTCTGATTTGTCCCTGCTGGTTCCTTCTTAATCAGATCTCAGTTTAATGGGCACGTTCTTAGAGAGGTCTTCCCTGATCACCCCATTAAAAATAGTCCTTCAGGCACTATTGCTGGGGAAATATAATTACAAACAAAATCTCCCAAGAGCTCTCCACAAAGGTAGTAGAGAAAGAAAACACTTTTATTATTGAATAAGCATTAAACCAGAACATGACGTGCATCACAGGCAATCCTCTAAGAGATTGTAAAGACAGAAAACAATCTCACCTTATTAGATAGCCAAGCAGATATAACTTGTTACGTACTTATTTTCAAAATAAATGATAACTAGTCCGTTAGTAAGAAGACTGTGTATAGTGAGGTTGTGCCAATTTCGATGAGTTTCTGAGTCTCCATTCTATCTTGTAGCACATTAGCTTTGCCTGCCAGGTATGTGGCATTGTATATTTCTGTGTGTTTGAGTAGGGTGTTGATAAAGTATTGCACAAGACAAAGTACATCGATTTTGACAGGGCCCCAGACTCCTCCCTCTGGTTCCATGTTGATTAATCAGCATTCTTTGGATCTCATTGACTCATACTGCTATAAATTCACCTTCTTTCGATTTCTTATGTACAGAGATGTTTCTTGAGAGACTTTACTCTTTCTGTCAGGATGTGTGATTCACTGGTGGAAGTGTCTGGAGTCTATGAAATGATCACTTTATTGTGTTTGGCCTTCAGCTCTCTTTGTATTTTATTTTCCCCTCTGTGAAGTGAAGGAACACTGAAGAAAAGTGGGAATTTAGTATTTCTGTTCCTCTCTTGTTACTTTATGCTCTTTTAACTATTTAATCATAAAAGTATGGATTTTCCCCCATATGTATATATTTTTAACTTACTACATCTTTTTCCTGATTATGCAAGTAACATTTTCTTCTGGAACATATTTTGGCAAATATAAAAAAGCACAAAGAAATGTAAAACCTTGGGGCGCCTGGGTGGCTCAGTTGGTTGAGTGTCTGACTCTTGATCTCGGCTCAGGTCTTATCTCAGGGCGTGAGTTCAAGCCCCACATTGGGCTCAAGCTTGGAGCCCACTTAAAAAAAAAAAAAGAAAAGAAATGTAAAATCACTGGTCATTCTACCTCTCCATAACTGTCAACATTTTGATATATTTTCTTCCAGTACTTTTTCTGTATATGATAATCCAGATCATTCCTCACGTGAATTTACAGAACATTTAGAACATTGTTCATGTCTTTGCTTAGTCTTAGAAAAATACCATTTTTCATGTCTGTATTATTAGGTCAGATTTTATGAAAGCATTGTTTTGGTAGGTCAAAAATTTGGTTGACTATCAGAGTTTCATATGGTTTAACCTAATGTTTCACCAAATGGTGAAATCATTTATTTTCATAATGTTATTTAGATTGTTTCAGATTTTCAATTAATATACACAACACTGTGATGAAAGTCTTTTACATAGTCTTTGCCTTAAGATTTCTAATTATTTCTTTACAATCATTCCTAAGAGGAAAATTACTGATACAAAGAATATTACCTGTCTTCAAGTTAGAAGGTACTTCTCTTTCTGGCTTGTGTATTTGCCCTTTTAAAATCGGGTTTTCCTTTTTTTTTTTTTTTAAGATTTTATTTATTTATTTGACAGATAGAGACATAGCGAGAGAGGGAACACAATCAGGGGGAGTGGGAGAGGGAGAAGCAGGCTTCCTGCTGAGCAGGGAGCCCGATGTGGGGCTCAATCCCAGGACCCTGGGACCATGACCAGAGCTGAAGGCAGACGCTTAATGACTGAGCCACCCAGGTGCCCCAGTCTGTTTTCTTTTTTAAAATTGCAATGGTAATTGATATTTTCAGGGCAAATCTCAAGCATTATACTCAATGTCCTTTGCCATTAAAACATCCCACCAGGGTGCCTGGGTGGCTCAACTGGTTAAGCATCTGCCTTAGGCTCAGGTCATGATCCCGGAATCGAGTCCTGTGTCAGGCTTCCTGCTCAGTGGGGAGTCTGCTTCTCCTTCTCCCTCTGCCCCTTCCTCCTGCTCATGCTTGCTCTCTCTCAAATAAATAAAATCTTTTTTTTTTTTTAAGATTTTATTTATTTATTTGACACAGAGAGACACAGCGAGAGAGGGAACACAAGCAGGGAGAGTGGGAGAGGGAGAAGCAGGCTTCCGGGAGCAGGGAGCCCGATGCGGGGCTCGATCCCAGGACCCTGGGATTATGACCTGAGCTGAAGGCAGCCGCTTAACGACTGAGCCACCCAGGCGCCCCTCAAATAAATAAAATCTTATAAAAAAAAAAAAAATCCCACCAGACCGTATGAATGTCAGTGAGCAACTTCTCCTTGGGTCTCTTCACAGAACAGCAAGGTTGGGGCCTCCTGTGTATCTGAATGCTCTGCTAAGAGGGTCTTGTGGCAGGGATTTTCAAGATTGGCATCACCTATTTTCCTATTAATAATAAATCTAGATTTTTAGTTCTTTCTGTCAGACATTTACCATTATTTTGTTTTGAAAAAATTCAAATTTTTCCATATATTCAGTAAATTGCTGACTTATTGCCCATTTGCTTCTGCTAGCCACTATTATGGCATATCCAGTAACAACAGATAATGTTTGTTGAGCATCTAGTATCTATTATGCGTAGTCCTAAGCGCTTTACACACATTTGATCTTTTAAAGAACCCTATGGGAAATTGTGACGGTAGGCGGGTTTGGGTAAACTGCTTCTGGGCACCACTGGGAATAGAGACCCATGACGGTTCTGACTCAGAATTGCAGACATTAGCTGTTGTGCTTTACCTCCTCCGTGTATGCATCATTTTAACTCTTGGTCCTGGTTCCTCAGCGCATATATGTTTTGGGAGCATGTGTATAATCATTTCAGAAGCTAGAGATGATCTTTCTATGATTTTTGAATTGGAAAAAAATGTCTTATTGGTTATATAGACTCACTGGGATTTTATGCTACTGGTTTATGTCCTATATTCTGAATGTGGGTTTATATTTTTTTTAATCTATGGGGTTTTTTGTTGTTTTTGGTCTCATTTTCTAGGTCCAAAAGCTGCTTTGTATGTGCCCAGTAGACTTCCATGGGATCTTCCAATTGGATGAAAGACGGAGAGATGCGGTGATCGCATTGGGCATTTTTCTCATTGAATCTGATCTTCAGGTAAGTCTTTACTACATTAAAAGTGTTTTTGCAGTGTAAATGGGGGAGTGTAATTAGAATTTAAATTTGTACCTGCTTATATTTATCTAAAGTAGTACTAGAAGAATGCATATGAACCTAATAAAAGTGGTTAGTGATAGTGAGGCAGAGTGGGTAGAACAGGCGGGAGTAATTTAATTAGTTTAATTAACGTACACCCTCTTATTAAGAAATTTTGTTTTTCGAACTGTGTGAATAATTAAGTTGTTAAAGTGGTTTTTGATTGTTGTTACTGTGTTTTGTTTGGCCAGAAAGTTAATTAAAATGCTAAATGAAGTAATTGTGTGCCCTCCAGAGTAGACTTGATTTTCAATCTAAGGTCAAATGTTCGTTGGTCAGACTGAGTAACCATTTTTTTTTTTCCCTTCCAAAGGATGGTGTTCTTTGAGATAACTCTGACATAATACAATCTTGTTCAGAACTGCGATAGATATAGGGGCGCCTGGCTGGTGCAGTCGATGGAGCGTAGGACTCTTGATCTTGGGGTTGTAAGTTCAAGCCCCATGTTGGGTGTAGAGATTACTTAAAAATAAAAAAGTCTTTTTTAAAAAATATTTTATTTTATTTGAGAGAGAGAGAGTGAGTGAGAGAGAAAGCACGAGTTGGGGGGGAAGAGTGGGGGGAATAGGAAGCAGACTCCCCACTGAGCAGGGACCTGGATTCGGGCTGTATCCCAGGACCCAGGGATCATGACCTGAGCTGAAAGGCAGCTGCTTAACCAACTGAGCACCCAGATGCCCCTAAAAATAAAACAAAATCTTAAAAAAAAAAAAAAAAAAGAACTGTGATAGATATAAAATAAGTTTTAGAGTACATATTAATGTATCTTTTAGAGGTGATTTGAAAATCAGTGTTGTGGCTCCAACAGAAAATGATGTGGCCTTGTTTTTTTTAGTACTTCCAAGGCTAATTGAAGCAAATGGTTGATCACTGAATACAGAATCTATTATTTGTTTGTTTATTTTTATCATTATCAAGAATCACTTTTAATTCCATGTTTAATCATGCTATGGTTAGGAAAATAAAGATATTAGATATTTGAATTTTTATTTATCTAAAAATGCTTACATGTCCTGGAAATTCTTTTTTTTTTTTTTCTTTTAAGATTTTATTTATTTGAGAGAGAGAGAGAGAATGAGAGAGAGAGAGCATGAGAGGGGGGAGGGTTAGAGGGAGAAACAGACTCCCGGCCGAACAGGGAGCCCGATGTGGGACTCGATCCTGGGACCCGAGCTGAAGGCAGTTGCTTAACCATCTGAGCCACCCAGGTGCCCCTGTCCTGGAAATTCTACTTCAGTAGGATTAATATTTTTGACAGGGTATTCATTCATTTGAAAAAAAATTAAGCATTTTAGAGCAGTAGTTTGAAAATTAAATAGGTTGTTTGACCAAGGCCACATGAAAAACCAAAATTAGATGCATATAAACTGCATTTTAATTATTCTTCCTATTTTTTTATAAATGTGAAAAGAAAAAAAATCGTATCTCCTTTTTGCAAAGTCTTATTTAAATTTAAATATACAGGGAGGAAAAGAATTTTAAAAATAATCTGTATGAGAAACTGCTATCCAAATATGTATTAATCCGAAAATATCTTTGGCAAAATTAATAGATTTACCTGTAAGTCCCTAATATTTGTGGTAGGCTTTTTAGAGTGGCAAGGAAGAGACAAATACAAATTACGCTGGTGTAATTTGGGTTCCTGGTAAAGCTTGGCGGGACCTGAGGTCACAGCTCCTTGAGCCATGCAGTCTGCCAGCGCTTCTAGGAAGCCCATTGACCTCACCACACAAGGAGAGGGACCCCGCAGGCCTTACCAGCCCCCTGAGCCCTAGGCACCAGCTTTCTCTTGGTTCACCTGGTGTTGCTGTTCTCTGTCTCCAACCAGGATGGGCTGTGGTACTGGCCTCCAAGTCCAGTCAGTGGGCTGCCCTGGCAGCAGCTGTGGCCAGAGTAGCAGAAGTAGTTTACTCCTACCTGCTACAAAAGCCATCCCAGGTTCTACAGGATAGAACACCTGGGGTCACTTCCTCTGCAGGGAGCCATGCCTTACACATCCTTTGGAGTTTTGTGCCTCTTAGTACAATGGGATCCTGGACAGATGTAGCCATCTCCTTCATCTGATTTAAAGAAAAAGTTGTTTTGTTTTTGCTAAAGAAAGTTCTCTATTTGTTGTGGTTATGTATTGTGGTGGAACAAACTACCCCAAAATTTGGTGGCTTAATACAATAGGTTGGTTTTTGTTTTTTCTCTTTTCTCATGAATCTCCAATTTAGCTGGAGCACAGAAGAGTCACTGTCTCTGCTCCATTCAGTGTCACCTGGAGTGGCTTGAAGGCTAGGGGCTAGAATCACCTGAAGGCTTGTTCATGCACAAGGGTGTGGGTTGATCCTGGCTATTGGCTGGGACCTAAGCTGGGGTGCTCAGCCAGGGCACCCCTATGTACATGGCCTCTCCATGTGGCCTGGGCTATGTCACTTTGTCACAATGTAATGTCTGGGTCCCGAGGGCATGTGTCCTGAGAAAAAGCCAGATAGATGCTGTTACTGTCTTCTTTAGCCTGGGAAGTTGGTCTCTTAAACTACAGTTGACCCTTGAACAACACGGGGGTTAGGGGCACTGACCCCCTGTGCAGTTGAAAATCCACATGTAACTTTTGACTCCCCCAAAACATAACTACTAATAGCCTACTGCTGACCAGAAGCCTTACCAAAAACAATAAAGTAAGCTAGAGAAAATGTTATTAAGAAGACTGTAAGGAAGAGAAAATACATTTACAGTACTGAAAAAAATCCATATATAAGTGGACCTGTGCACTTCAAACCCATGTTGTTCAAGAATCAACTGTACTTTCTAAAAACACCAGAAGCAAGTTACTAAGGCAGCCCATTTTCCAGGGGAGGTAAATTTGACTCTACCTTTCCGTGGAAGGAGTGTCACAGAATTTGGAGCCATATTTTCAGTATTACCACATGTTTTGTTTTGTTTTCAGTATTTCAGAACATCAAATAGTATCCCCCTTCTCAGGAGTACACTTAACCTAATCCTTAACTGGAACAGTTATAAATAGGGAAACAACCAAAAGAGTCAGTCATGGAAGGTTATGAAGTGACATGTTGACTGGCTAGTTTGGAAACTAGAAGAAAGTAGTTTTTGTATTGGCTAATGATGGCTATAAAGTCTAATGCTCATTTTGGGAAAAGCAAAAGGAAACATGAAACAGAAAATTAAAAAAAAAAAAAGAAAGAAAGAAAAAAAGAGGACAAAGGCCATGAATAACAGAAGCATCACCAAGTTTAGAAGCTTATGGCTGTGACCGTCCCTCAGTCTAGAGGATCTGATCCTGGGGCCCACTGAAGGGCTTGCGGGCTCTCTGAACACTCTTGTTGAAGGCAGTTTTGAGAGTGTGTGCGCACACATACCTTCTTGTGGAGAGGCCCTCATGGGGGCCTAGCCCCCAGCGAGGGCCAGAGCCGGGCTGGACATTCAGCAGCAGAAGGGCAGATTTTAGCCCTTCCTTAGGCACCCCTGGTGCAGGTGATGTGATAACTTCCTGATGCCACCTGCTGCTGCCATATGGAAACAGGAAGGATGCCCATCCACGCAAACATCCATCTTTGAGATGATTAGGATGCGTATGCTTTACTACCAGCCGCACTTGTATTAAATATAATTTTTTTTTTTTTTAAGCACAAGGATTCTGTGGTTCCTTACCTTCTTCGACTGCTTAAAGGTCTTCCGAAAGTGTATTGGGTAGAAGAAAGCACAGCTCGGAAAGGCAGAGGTAATTTTGTATAAATTTTTCCCTGAACTCAGGGAAGAGCATGTATGCTCACAGTCTGTATGGATCAGGTGTTTAATCATAATAATGCATCAGGTACAATGTTTCTAGCTGGTTCCACTCTTGGCTGTGAGACACCTGCCTGTCTGCAGCAGCATGGGCTATGCTTACTCATTGTTGTCCAGAGCCCATGGGGGCGAGGGCAAGGCTGAGAAAACCGGCTTTGCATTGCACTCTGGGAGTGAACAGGAACTTGGAGACCTTCATGAACCTTTTCTCATGTCTCCTTGCCAGAATTGGGTCCCCTGCCCATCCCTCAACCAGTCTCTGTTACCCCTAGATGAATAGGCTCACTCCTGGAGTGCATCCAGTTCTCCAGATTGCATCGCTACTACTCAGAAAGGAAGGGTGAGATGGATGTCTAGGACTTGAACACCATATTCACTGTAAACAGTTGATCATTTTGTTGCTGTTGCTGAGTTTTAGTTAAATTTCATACCTTTAAAAATAGTATATAAGTCCACTATGTGCCAGGCATTGTGCTAAGCACTTGTAACACTGATGTTCTTATATATTGATTTCCCAAGACTCCCATATGAGTTTGGGACACCTCCAGCATTCTAGAGATCATGACCCTGGAGACCGAAGTTTTCTTATAATCTCCCTATGTAAGGCCTGAGGTCCACTTTCAGACATAGCAGGGGGTTGGTGTCTACAGAGAAGGCCCTTGTCCTTTTCATTGGTGGCATGGCCCTAGTTTGTTGGGTGGGCTCAGCCTACTAAAGATGGGTTTTGCTGTTTTCATGAACATCTGCTTGTGCCTCTTCCTCTCCTTTGGGTTTCCTCATTTCTGGTAACCTATTGTGCCTGAAACTGACAGACTCCAAATTATGCACATACCCTGGAATTTAAAGGACTACAATTTAAAAATAAATAAATAAATAAATAAAAAAAATAAAGGACTACAATTTTTTATATTGAAATGTAGTTGACATACAATATTATATTAGTTCCAGACATACAACATAGCGATTCAAAGTTTATATACATTACAGAGTGATCCCAATGATAAATCTAGCTTCTGTCAGTCTGTCACCACACCAAGTCATTACCTGTTATTGATAATATTCCGTATGTTATACATTGTATCCCTATGTCTTCTTTGTTTTAGACCTGGAAGTTTGTCCCCTTTCCCTATTTTGCCCATCCTCCCACCCTGAAGGACTACAGATTAAATAGAAAGCATTGCTAAAAAACGTCAAACATCTCTGTCCACTACTGTTATCTAATTTGGGGAGAAGTAGAATAGCAGTAGAAGTTGATTCTATTTTCTTTTCTTTCAAAACAAGTATTACTTCTCTGTACACGGACTCCCACTAGGATGAAAGTTTTAGCACTATTTGAAACATTGTTAGAGATATATAAATGTCCAACTATTAGGTAACATTTCACTCTTTTATTTTTATTCAGGCAGTATGATTTATGCTTTTAAACTCTAGAGGAGTACTTCTCAAAGTGCCATCTGGGACCAGCAACATCAGCATCACCTGGGAACTTGTCAGAAATGCGGATTCTCAGTCCCCACATCAGAGTTACTGAGAAATTAGAACTCTGGGGCTAGGGAAGCTGGCAGTCTGCATTTTAATAAGCCTTCAGGTGATTCTGATCACACTCAAGTTTAAGAAGGACCTAGAGCTGCATCTTAAAATTATAGGTACAGAAGTGAACACGTAACAATCTTCTGCCATGTGCTATGAATAGATCTTGGTTAAATAATCAATATTCAAAATTGATTAAATATTTAATAGGGATTAGATCTACACAGAAATGATTCTGACATTTTTAAGGTGCACACCATAGAAGCACTGGTTAGCTTTTGGTCTTTTAGGTCCAGTGATCCCTTCCCAACCTTGAGGCCATGCTCCTGAGAACCTCCCTATGAAGAGGTCGGTAGTGGAAGGGCTTAAAAACCTATTAGGAATAGAGCAAATCTTTGGAAGCTCTTAGTTAGGATTTTCTCCACTTGTCAAAATAAAGCAGAAAAGAAATATAAACATTTAATTCAGTTTAAAGTAGTGGTAATTGATATTTGATGGTTAGCCTCCATATACCATCTCTTATACTCTATCAAGATTGGTTTCTCACCCTGGGTAGAAATTTAGGTCAGGAATAAAAAATGGAGTCTGTCATGTTGAGAAACTGTATAATCTCAAACTATAAATTGGCAGAAACATTTAAGTTTATTGAACCAAAACATTCTATTAAAAGAAAAGTTAGGGGTATTTCTCAGCAACCATGTTGGGCCCATATCTGTTCTTTTGAGGTTCACCTCAGTGAGGGCAGCCATCCCTGTAAACTGGTCTCTTGGCAGGCCCTGTGAGAGAGGGAACTTACCGAATTGGATGGCCCGTAGGTATGGTCCAGTGTCTCAGTGGTAATGATCTGACTCGTGTCTGTGTGCCTTCCAGCCACCCTCCCGGTTGCAGAGAGCTTCAGCTTCTGCTTGGTCACTTTGCTGTCTGATGTGGCTTATAGGGACCCCTCACTTAGGGATGAGGTAAGTGTGTGGTGAATTGGGTGCCTTTATTTTTCTTTCTTTCTTTCTTTCTTTCTTTCTTTCTTTCTTTTCTTTCTTTTCTTTCTTTTCTTTCTTTCTAGATTTTATTTGAGAGAGAGAGAGAGAAAGCACGAGCAGGGGGAGGGGCAGAGGGAGAGGAAGCAGCAGACTCCCCGCCGAGCAAGGGAGCTCAATCCCAGTACCCCGAGATCATGACCTGAGCCGAAGGTAGACTTTTAACCGACTGAGCCACCCAGGCGCTCCTGGAGTGCATTTCTATATAGTCAAAAAGAGTCCCAAAGTAATGAAAAGAGTAAAAAAAAAAACTTTGAAGTGATTGGGTTGTTTTGGTTGATTTATTTTGTACTAACACACCTAAGAAATGTTGAATACTTGCTTACAATACTTTCCAGGTTACCCAGTGACCTCTTTTTTTTTTTTTTTTTTTTTAAATTTTATTTTATTTGAGAGAGAGAGAGAGAGTGAAAGAGAGAGCACAAGAGGGGGTAGGGTCAGAGGGAGAAGCAGACTCCCCACCGAGCAGGGAGCCTGATGCGGGACTCGATCCCGGGAGTCCAGGATCATGACCTGAGCCAAGGCAGCCGCCCAACAAACTGAGCCACCCAGGCGCCCCTAACCCAGTGACCTCTTGACTCTTGTCTCGTCCAGCTTTCCCCATAGCCCTGTGAGGTCAGCAGCAAAAGGCAGATGCAGCTCACTTTCCTGACTCTCTGTTGGGGATTCATTCATAGAAGGGAATTATCTAGATAGTTGAAATTATACCCAGATTTTAAGTGCCCAGATTTTTTTCATTTTAGTTTATTTTGTTGAAATGTTACTTAAATGCCTTTCATACTCTTCTCCTTTTTAAACAAAGAATACAATCATAACCTAAACTTTTTCTTTTTTTTTTTTTTTTTTTTTTTTTTTTAAAGATTTTATTTATTTATTTGAGAGAGAGAGAATGAGAGACAGAGAGCATGAGAGGGAGGAGGGTCAGAGGGAGAAGCAGACTCCCTACCGAGCAGGGAGCCCGATGCGGGACTCGATCCAGGGACTCCAGGATCATGACCTGAGCCGAAGGCAGTTGCTCAACCAACTGAGCCACCCAGGCACCCAACCTAAACTTTTTCTTAATGAGATTTTTTATTTTGAAAATCAGTTTGTATATACTGCTATCCTCAGGTCCTGCCAAGGAGTGCCAGTTGCTTGTCAATATGTTAAACGTTTCCGGCTAGCTATGCTTTTTGAGGTCTTGTATCTGTTTTTTAATTTTTAAAATCTCTTTCCTTAATCAAACTGTAAATTCTGTTGTATTTCTGCCATTAACATTCTTCTCCATCCTTCTTTCTTAGTTTAGGTTCTTTATTTGTAGGTTGGCCAAAGAGATAACTAAATATATTAGGATTGTATATCATTATTTCAGAAGTTAGCAGGCTATAAGTTAAGGGCTTTTTTATAAATAACATTTATCAAAATGTCAATACTAAAGATGACGGTATAACTTTAATACACCAAATGGAGAAAGTCTTGCTTTTCAAGTCTTCATATGTTATTCAGCATCATTTAACATTAGCAAAATGTCAGAAATTTACCTGTATTAGGAACACATTATATAAGACCAATTTTATTCTCTTCTTTGCCTGGGGTTTCCTCCAAGACTGGTAGTAGAGGGAAATAAGGTAGATGGAGTCTAGTTGATCTTCATCAAGGCATTAGAGAAGCACCCTCCTGACATCCTAGATCTAGAATATGGGCTGAAGGCCAAAACAATCTGGAAGGTTTGTGGAGCTTTCCAAAGGACTGCCGCAGAGGATGCCAGCCCAGCAGAAGCTTCCCCTAGCCTACCCCTCTACCCCCTACCATTGAAGCAAAATGAGCCAGGGCCATAAACGAAGATTCAGAAAGCAAGTAGGTTTCATTCTGTAGATGACACAATACTGGGAATCAGAGACCAGTATGATGAACTAAAGCTAATCCCCCAAGCTTTGGTGGCATCAATGACAGGCAAAAAATACCAATAGCATCAGTAGAGGTGTAAAAAAGATTCAAGTATTTTATGTATCAGTAAGCTTACTGAGCCAGCAGAGTGAAGTGGCTGCTGAAAAGCTAACATCATGTACATGGAAGTCTAGACTGTTTTGAGTGTGGTGATTACTCAGGGTGAGTCCTAACATCCCTGGAATATTAATGTATTTTCCTGAGCCCCACAATTCGAGACTGTTTCTGACACATGGGATTACTGTGAAATCAGAAGCAGGCACTCAGCATCATAAAGGATATATAATCCTAAGGAATGGATTAAAAGAGCTAGGGATATTTGCCATGAAAAGAGATTTGGGGACCTATACCTGTTTCTGGAATATGGGAAAAGGAGTGGCTCCAAGGGCCAGGGGCACAAGCCCCAGAGGACAATATCGGCCCAGAGTTAGGAGGCACTCTGGACCAACACAGGGGGGCCAGTTTCTGTTCCTGGAAGGTCAGCTGATTGGCCACTCGGCAGAGCTGTCATTCGGGGATTTATGTATCAGATATGGGTATGGACACTTTAATGTGTAAAGCTCCTTCTTTTTTTTTTTTTTTTTTTTTGCTCCTTCTAATTCTGAATGAATTTTGTGGTACTTACCTGATTTTGTTTATAAATTTGTCTTTTCTGTTTCCGTGGCTATTACAGATTTTAGAGGCACTTTTGCAGGTTTTGCATGTCCTTTTGGGAATGTGCCAGGCCTTGGAGATTCAAGAAAAAGGTATGATTCTAGATCTGAGGCTTTTTTTTTTTTTCATAATGGCTTTGTGATTACTTTTTTCCTTTGCTTTTCCTGGTCTTCTTTTCTGTGCTTTACTATTTGTGTACCTGATGGATGAAACCTTCCTGAATTAGTTTGCCTTCATTGAGTGTTAGCTAAGAGGACACATGGGGGTCATGAGTACAGCTCTGCTACCTGAATACCAGGTGACCTTAGACAAGTCACTTCACCCTTCTTGGGCCTCAATTTCTTCCTTTATAACATGCCCAACTGCCTCTAGCATAAGGCTACCAACATAATCCCGGGGGACGAAATATATTGTTTAAGTATAGTAAAGGTGCCTGATAACAGGGCTTACCTGTGTTACTGATTTGGGTGTACCATGCATAGATTGAGACCTGCCAAAAAGAGCAGCTGTGTGTGACAGAGATGTAGTCTGAAGTTGTGCAGGTCAGCCACTGACCTGTTGATGTGACTTGTTCTGACCCGTCACATTTGCTAGGGGATGGGTTGTGAGATGTCAGCCAACGTTACAAGCTGGTGCAGCACAACTCTCTCCCAGGCAACTTTCTGATATCGGAACATTTTCACTTTGTCTTCTAGAATACCTTTGCAAATACGCGATCCCATGCCTGATAGGAATCTCACGAGCGTTTGGGCGTTACAGCAACACAGAAGAGTCTCTCCTTTCAAAACTGTTCCCCAAAGTCCCTCCTCATTCCCTCCGAGTCCCTGAGGAGCTTGAAGGTGTGCGGAGGCGATCCTTCAATGACTTCCGCTCCATCCTCCCCAGTAATCTGCTCACGGTGTGTCAGGAGGGCACCCTGAAGAGGAAGACCAGCAGCGTGTCCAGCATCTCTCAGGTGGGGCTGCACGCCTGGGAGGCAGGCAGAGAGGTCAGGTCTTATTAAGTGCTCACTTGAAGAAAATCCCACTGGCGTGCTGGTCAAGGAACTTCACAAAACAGAAAAGGTTCTCACTGGAATTCTGTGTAATACAAGGGCTTGCTTTGGCCTTTTAAGATTTATAAGTGATTTCATCTCCTAGTCATGAAGTATATATTTCCTAGCAGTTCGGTGCCAAGCTCTATTCTGAGTGGGAGACAGTTGGTGCCCTTAAGAAGTATATAATTAAGAAGTATATAATTGACTCATGGAGACAAGCTAAAGACACTAAATGCTAAGAATAATTCATCTCAGTAATGAAGTATAAAATATATGGCTAAACACGAAGAATTTAGGGACATGGTATACAGTAGAGAACACTTAGGTAAGGTGGGCTTCAGGGAGGAGGTGAGGCGTGAACCAGGACTGGAGATACAAATGTTGGGCTGGCAGAGAGAATCTTGTCTCAGGAGAAACTGACAGCGGTTTGACTGGCCTTTTCTAATCTGTAAGGCGGCTTTGTGTTTCAGGTCAGCCCTGAACGTGGGATGCCCCCTCCCAGCTCCCCTGGAGGATCTGCCTTTCACTACTTTGAAGGTGGGCTTCACTTTTCTGACAGGAATATTGACCTGGTACTTGAAGAGCAGGTTCACTGTGACTTGTCTTGACATAAAAGATGCTAATAATAACACTCTGCTGTCATGCATTTAAAGAGTCAAGCTTTTAGAAAGCATTTACTTTCTATTTTTGTTTAAACTTCTTAAAATTTAATTTTAAAATATTTCAAATGTGGAGAAAAGTGCAGAAAATAATATACAGACCCCCCTTCGTGCTCCGTGGGAAGCCTGCTTCTCCCTCTCCCACTCCCCCTGCTTGTGTTCCCTCTCTCGCTGTCTCTCTCTCTCTGTCAAAAAATAAATCTTAAAAAAAAAATAAAGTCAGGGGCGCCTGGGTGGCTCAGATGGTTAAGCGTCTGCCTTCGGCTCAGGTCATGATCCCGGGGTCCTGGGATCGAGTCCCACATCAGGCTCCTGACTCAGCGGGGAGTCTGCTTCTTCCTCTCCCTCTGCCTCTCCCACTGCTCATGCTCTCTCTCTCTCTCTCTCTCTGTATCTCTGTGTCTCAAATGAATAAATAAAATCTTTAAAAAAAAAAATAAAGTCATTAAGTATGTAAATAATATTTTTTTAAAATAATAATGATACGAGTAGTACTTTTTTTTTTAAGATTTTTATTTATTTATTTGACAGAGACAGTTGTTTTCAAGATTTTATTTTATTTTATTTTATTTTTTATTTTTTATTTTTTTTTAAGATTTTATTTATTTATTTGACAGAGAGAGACACAGCGAGAGAGGAAACATAAGCAGGGAGAGTGGGAGAGGGAGAAGCAGGCGCCCCGCAGAGCAGGGAGCCCGATGCGGGGCTCGATCCCAGGACCCTGGGATCATGACCTGAGCCGAAGGCAGACGCTTAACGACTGAGCCACCCAGGCGCCCCTCAAGATTTTATTTTTAAGTAATCTCTACACCCAACAAGGAGCTCGAACTCACAACCCCAGGATCAAGAGCTGCATGCTCTACTGACTGAGCCAGCCGGGCACCCCAAGTCTGATTTTTCTTACAGTTGGTCTCTCTTCTCTTTCCAGGCCCTTTTCTACAGAGCTGTAAGAATGTTTTTAAAGAGTTATTTCTTAAAAGCATAAATCATTTCCACCTTAAAAACTTTCAGTGACTCCCTCCCTGCATGAATCCCAAATCTTAGATCCTTGACTCTGCAGTTCCTGTCTTCTGCCTCCATCTCTGCCCACCACACACTGGCTCTGCCACGCAGGGCTTAGTCCGCATTTCATGGCATCTATCTGGGAGGTGCCCTCTAATCACAAACTTCTTATCTTCTTTTCTATTATTATTTTAAAAAGAAACTTGTATATACTTTAGGTATATAACACGATGATTTGATATACATGAACATGCTGAAATAATGACTCCAATCACATCCTTCTTTTTTTTTTTAATATAGAAACGTAAAAGGTTGCTTAACCGATTTTAATAACATGACATAAAGCCCCTACACTTGATAGAATCGTTATGCAAAATACATAGATGAATACTGTCTTCTTTTAAAAATATAAAATAAATAAGCAAGACGTGAAAATAGGCAAGTTTCATTAAATAAATGAAAATTTTAAAAAAAGAAACTTGCTTTCCATATCATTTGAAGAAGGGAAATTATCATTTTAAACAATATTCAAGTTTATTAAACAAATTAAAAAAAAAGTATTATAAAATGTTTAACTGTCATCAGCTTCGAGGTTTATGTTGCTCCCGAATTTTGCATATAACTGAACTTTCAGATCCGCTAACACTCGCTGAATTGATTCCACTCTGGCTTCTAAGGCGTCGATTCTTCTTGCAAATTTTTCTTTGCCTCTTCTAACATTTCCTGTGTTTCTTCTTGAGAATGGCTAATGAAAACATCACCAATTTGATAAGGTATCATTAAGCAATCATCATCTGCAAACATGATGTCCTCACAAGCATCTTCTAAATTCTGGAGTTGTTTCTTTTTTACTTCTATTTCCTCCTTCAGCTCTGTAATTCTACTTGTATTCCGTGCAAATTTGTTTATCTTTGGTGATCTTCAAAAGTAACGTTGACATCTTCTGCAGTCGCCTTCTTCATGGTGGCCGCCATCTTGGGACTGGACCAATCACATCCTTCTCCTCATGGTTACCATTTCTTTCTTTCTTTCTTTTTTTTTTTTAATGCAGTGATAGCACCTGAAATCTACTCTCTTAGCAACTTTCCAGTATTTGATGCCATGTTAAATATTGTCATCATTCTATACATTAGCTCTCTAGACTTATTCATACTACTTAACTGCAACTTTGTACCTTGACCAGCATCTCCCCATTTCCCCCATCTCCCTGCCCCCTGGTAATGATTGCTCAGCTCTCTGCTCCCATGTATTCGACTTTTTTAAGTGTCTACATATAAGTGAGATCATGCAGTTTATTTTCTGTCCATGTCTGGCTTATTTCACTTCGAGTAATGTCCTTAGGTTCATCCATGTTGTTGCAAACAGCAAAATCTTTCTCAAGGCTGAATAATACTCCTTTATGCGTGTGTGTGTGTGTGTGTATCCAGCACTTGTGAATGAATATGAATAAATAAATATGAATAAATATATGTGTGTGTAAATACACCTATTTATACACGTTTGACACACACTCCTTACCTTCTTCCCTGCCTACTTGCTTTAAACCAGCTTTGTTCTCACTCTTTCCTCATTCATTCCCTCCTTCACTGGTCATTTATGATGTTGGCCTCCAGCATCTCAACTGCTGTCCATATTATTGCCCATCCTCTGTTGTAAGTTGCCTGTTTGCTCCCCTGGGACCCATTCGCCTTTAGTCAGGTCAGCATAGCATCACAAGCATCAGAGAAGTACACACCAGCTTTGACACAATCAGGATCAACTCAACTCTGCGTTTTCTGTGCTGCAGGGCTTCAGAAAGTAATAAAATTTATTATTTGTTTTTTAATGGGTTGATAATTGTCTATCACTATTTAATATGAAAATATTACAAGCTTGTTTATTTTCTACTCATAGTCTCCTATTATAGATTTCTAATAATGGATTTTCAAACAATTATAGGCATTTGGGGTTCATGTTTATTTGTAAGTGTTGGACGATTGCCTTTATTTTTGTTCTGATTTTGAAACATCTAATAATGTGCATTTTTGTTCTAATTTTGGTGGTAAAATATCTTGGGGTCCTGTGGACCTGAAATTTACATCTGTCAACCTTTAAAAAGTTGTAATACTTAAAAAAAAAAAAAAGTATTACTTTTTTTTTCTTCCTACATTAAGTTATACTGTCTGTGTTGAAAATGCTAGGACATGATTGTATCTGAGCTTTGATGTGAAACACTCCCATGAGAGGCATCATTCTCAAAGGATTTGAAATTCAGCCTTTACTTGTTCATTAAAAAACAAAGAATTGGAGTGTAAACAAAAGCAAAGTATATGCCTTTGTTGATTATTGAGGGAATCAGCTTGAGGAAGTATCCTGGTCATGTGTGAACGTGACTGACTTTCTGGTTTTCTTCCCTGCCAGTCTCTTACTTACCTGATGGGAGTGCCCTGGAACCTGATTTCTACTTCTCCACCATCAGTTCCAGCTTCTCAGTTTCTCCTCTTTTTAATGGCATCACCTATAAGGAGTTCAATATTCCACTAGAAATGCTTCGAGAACTCTTAAACTTGGTAAGGAAAGCATTGGTGGTTAAACAGATCTCGTGTACTTCAATCAGTAAAATTGCTAGTGGTGTAAGCATGGCTTTTTTTTTTTTTTTTAAAGATTTTATTTATTTATTTGACAGAGAGATACACAGCAAGAGAGGGAACACAAGCAGGGGTACTGGTAGAGGGAGAAGCAGGCTTCCCGCAGAGCAGGGAGCCTGATGCGGGGCTCGATCCCAGGACCCTGGGATCATGACCTGAGCCGAAGGCAGACGCTTAACGACTGAGCCACCCAGGCGCCCCAAGCATGGCTTTTTTTTTTTTTTAAGATTTTTATTTATTTATTTATTTGACAGAGAGAGAGAGACACAGCAAGAGAGGGAACACAAGCAGGGGTACTGGTAGAGGGAGAAGCAGGCTTCCCGCAGAGCAGGGAGCCTGATGCGGGGCTCAATCCCAGGACCCTGGGATCATGACCTGAGCTGAATGCAGACGCTTAATGACTGAGCCACCCAGGCGCACCAAGCATGGCTTTTTTTTTTTTCTTTTTGTTTCATTTTGGTTTTCTTAGAGAGCAGTGAGTGGTTTGGGGAGGGGTAGAGGTAGACAGACAGAGGGAGAAGGAGAGAGAATCTCAAGCAGGCTCTGCTGAGCGTGGAGCCCAACACGGGGCTTAATCTCACGAGCCTGAGGTCATGACCAGAGCCGAAATCAAGAGTTGGACGCTTAACCAACTGAGCCACCCAGGCACCCAAGCCTGTTGTTGTTGTTGTTTTTCCCAAACAAAAAACTAGGAGTTTTTCAGTATTTCAGAATATAACTTAGAAGTCATAATTTTTTTTTTTTTTAAAGATTTTATTTATCCATTTGACAGAGACAGACACAGCGAGAGAGGGAACACAAGCAGGGGGAGTGGGAGAGGGAGAAGCAGGCCTCCCGCAGAGCAGGGAACCCGATGCAAGGCTCAGTCCCAGGACCCTGGGATCATGACCTGAGCCGAAGGCAGACGCTTAATGACTGAACCACCCAGGTGTCCCAGAAGTCATAAATTTTTGATGGAAGAAGGGAAGAGTAACATTCATGGAGTCATTTTTGCAATGTTTTCATTGACTCCTTGCAGCACTCATGTGGGAGAGGCAGGCATTCATCCCCATTTTAGAGGTAAGGCAATCAGTGCCAAATACATCAAGCATCCATCGGCGAAGGGCAGGGCTGGGGCTCAGTCCCAGGGAATCTGACCCAATGCCTAGTTCCTATTGCACCTGACTCCTTCCCATGGGCTGATATTTTTAAATCAATACGAAACCTTTATTTTTCATATTTGGATACCTTGGGATGACCTCTGAGGTAACATCAGAGAAGACATTGGTGCCATTGTCCCAATCCTGAAATAGATGGGTCTCTGATCCAAGGGCTCTGAAGTTGTTATGATTGAGCTGAGTTGCTTTGAGACAGAGTCAAGTGGGTAGATAAGGATAAAGACGTTGTCAGGGACAGACTCTAAAGATGAGACTTTCTCCTTTGGAAAGAATGAGAGGGTCTCCCTCAGTGTGGAGTGTGAAAGGAAATCCCTCCAGGAGATGGCTTTAGGCCGAAGATATATGAAGACATTAAAGCAGGGGCACCTGGGTGGTTCAGTTCGTTGAGCATCCAACTCTTGATCTCAGCTCAGGTCTTGATCTCAGAGTCGTGAGTTCAAGCCCCGAGTTGGGCTCCATGCTGGGAGGGGAGCTGACTTAAAAAAAAAAAAAAAAAAGACATTAAAGCATTGGCAATAATTAATGAGGATAGAGCCATAATGAATTACTAAATAGCCTTACGATGTTTTTGAAGTTGCCCTCAAGAAGGAAAACTCTCCCTAAACTGCTCCTCCCTGTTAGTGTCCCAGACAGAACGCTGGCCTGGGTGGCCTTCTCAGATGGTCAGGTGACTCTTCCTAGTATCATGTCAGAAATCCCAACTGAAGGCTGCATGTTTCACACTCTTTTATAGAGGCAGTTCTTTTTTCCGGGATATTTTAACTTCTTGAGGTTAGCTTTTCTTCTAGGCAATTTTTCATTTCTTCTCCTGGCATGTTGTTTATCATTGTCTATGTGTTTTGAAAATCAGCTTCTTGAAGTACTACAGTTGGGGTGGCGGGCAGTTCTATCAGGAGGCTCTGCAGCTGCCAGAACAGTTCATTCCTGTACTAAATGCTGGTACAGAGAATGGGTGGAAATAAGTGCTTCTGTTAGAAATTTAGAATGTGTGTTGCATTCTGAGTACCTAGGCAGCTTCCAAAGAGCCAGTGTACCAGGCCTGCAGGAGGAGGAGTCCGGAGTCATCAGGGCCAAAGACTGGCTGTGAAGGTGTCCCTGATGTCTGGGAGGAGGTTTGGGTGAATTTTCAGTGATAACTGGAGTCTGAACACTTTCACATCCTGGAAATGGAAATCTCATGTCAGCAAATTTGAGGGAGTTGGTTCCTTTCCCATTTTTATGTTATTCCAATCAAGGTCAAGAAGACAAGTTCCAAGTGATGGCAGAATTAAGGACATTTTGTGTGTTATAGTTTGATGTGGAGACATAATGAGTATATTGTTGGCCTATCATTTCCATTGCGTTTTTCATCTCATGAGTGTGTCATGTGGTTTCACCTGTCAACATGATTTGTTCTTTATTAGAGGGAGCTGGCATTCCTGTCCCTCACTGTGTTCGTCAGGGACCTCACAAGGTCTTGTTTCTCTGATAGGTGAAGAGGATTGTCGAGGAGCCTGTCCTCAAATCCTTGGATGCAGTCGTAGCCAGCGTGATAGAGGTACGTCCCTTCGGGGTCCTGAGATCAGCCTGATGTGAGCATGTGCATGGAGAACAGGAAGAGTTTGTGGGTGGCAGCTGGAGTGACAGGGTTGTCAGTGAGCTTCCAGCTTAGCCCCCACAGTGGCCACACAGCTGCCGCCTGAGAGCTTGCTTGTGCTCCCTCTTTTAAATGCATCACCTCAGTGATCTGATGGCCGTTTGGCTGTCTTTCTCCTTCTCCAGTTCCTGTAAGACAGCCAGAGTTGCTGAGTTTTCAGCAAGAGGGGGGTGGTTCTTCCCATTAGAACAACATACGGAGAAACCAGTTTGGAGGGAGCAGGTGCGGCACCCAGCAGGCGTCTCTGGACAGCCTGAGTCTTTGGTTTTCCTCTGCCTGAGGCTTAGGAGAGGGAGGAGAGTGATTCAAGTGTTTCAAGTGGTGAATCATGACAAATGGTCATTCCATCTCTCTAATGCTGTGTCAGGAATATAATACTCACTCAGCCGGGCCTCAGCCTAGAAGGCAAAGGGAGGTCCGGAGAGTTTCCGTGGTGTGGTCACGTGCCTCTGCTCCCTCACAGGCCAACCCTAGCGCTGATCTCTACTACACCACATTCAGCGACCCTCTCTACGTGGCCATGTTCAAGATGCTGCGTGACACTCTGTACTACATGAAAGGTACGGACGGTCTGCGCCGTAGACCTGCGGCAGTGGCCTGGAACCCGGTGTGACTGCGGTGACACCGGGTTCCAGGCCACTGCCGCAGGTCTGTGCTTCCTTTCTGCTGGGGCCCCTTAAAAACACACAAGTAACATGGTCCCATTACCGAAATTTGGGGAAAAAAGGCAAATAAGAAAAAAAAATCTGTCCATGATCCTGCACCCCTAATAGCATCAATGCTGGCTCCTTTCGTGGGTTTATTTCCTCAGGGGCTTTTCTGACATGACCGTGTTGTCTTGTCCTGATCACCCGATCATGTATACAATTTATCATGTCTATTTGAGACATTTCAAAAAGTTTAAAAAAGAAGAAAATGAGGACTTCATAATCTTATAACTCAGAGAAAATATCTTAATAGTTTAGCACATGCACACACACAAATTTAGCCTTTCCTTCCAGTTTCCCTTTTGTGCATTTTTATTTTTTTTTAATTTTTTAATTTTTTAAAGATTTTTAAAATTAATTTATTTATTTGACAGAGAGCACAAGCAGGGGGAGTGGCAAGCAGAGGGAGAGAGAGAAGCAGGCTCCCCACAGAGCAGGGGGAACCCGATGTGGGACTCGATCCTAAGAC
Organism: Halichoerus grypus; assembly: GCF_964656455.1. Taxonomy (NCBI): domain Eukaryota; kingdom Metazoa; phylum Chordata; class Mammalia; order Carnivora; family Phocidae; genus Halichoerus; species Halichoerus grypus. The sequence goes on from NC_135724.1 coordinate 67,293,127, forward strand.
CCCAGGATCATGACCTGAGCCAAAGGCAGTCGCTTAACCAGCTGAGCCACCCAGGCGCTCCATTCCCTTTTGTGCATTTTTAAAACATGTTTCCTGCGTTCTCTTATGTTACAGAATGTTCTCTATCAACATAAGTTTTGATGGCCATGTAGTATTCTATCAAGCAGATGTACTATAATCTAGTTAGCTGTTTTCCTAATTTGGTTCCAAGAACTCCTGGGAATCTGTGTCTGGCTGGGGACCCAACAAGTGTTAGGTTCACAAAGAAGGGTGGAAGGGACTGCCCTGCCCAACCTGACCTTCAGATGCCCTGAGGCTTTTCTCCCCACCTGAGCCTCATGTTGCTGGCTTCCTTGGCTCTTCTGTCTTGTGCCCATCATGGGGATTCTCCTGATTTTTCCAGGCCCCAAAGATGAGAATTGGAAGAAGCTGTGAACTCTGGGCGCCCCAAAGATGTAGCCCTGTAGCCAGGGATTCTCTTCTTCAGGCTACAACCAGTTTTTCCCCTTAGCTGATAGCCAACAACCTTTTTGTTAAAAAAAAAAAAAAATCACTAAAGTATTTCTCCTTGTTAGTTGGACCAGTTCCACCAGTGATACATCCCAGTTTCTGTGTTTCAGACATTCAGGTTTTAGTATACTGACTGCTTAAAACAGTATTGCTCCCACTTCCCTGGGAAATGGTCATTTTCTCTGAGTGCCTGGTAGCACGTGTGCCGAGAGTAGGCACTCTTTTCTTTTTTCTTTCTTTCTTTTTTTTTTTGAGAGAGAGCACACGTGTGTGTGTGTGTGAGAGAGAGAGAGAGAGAGAGCGAGCAGGTGGGGGAGGGGCAGAGGGAGAGAGAGAATCTTAAGCAGGGGCTCGATCTCATGACCCATGACCTGAGCTGAGATCAAGAGTTGGACGCTTAACCGACCGAGCCACCCAGGTGCCCCCTGCAGCGGCCACTCTTACAACCAGAGGAGCCAGCAGCAGACCTACTCCTCTTGGGTTTCTGTTAGAGTGGGAGAGACCGTAGAGCTACTGCCTGAATTTTCGTGGTTTGTTTCCACCTGCAGTGCCTGTTCTCCTTCCCACAGACCTCCCAGCCTCCTTTGTGAAGGAGATCCATGATTTTGTGCTGGAGCAGTTCAACACGAGCCAGGGGGAGCTTCAGAAGATTCTGCATGATGCAGACCGGATCCACAATGAGCTGAGCCCCCTCAAGCTGCGCTGCCAGGCAAACGCTGCCTGCGTGGACCTCATGGTGTGGGCCGTGAAGGACGAGCAGGGTGAGCATCGGCCACTGCCGTGCCCCAGATGTCTGGTACCCTGTCCTCAGGCTGAGGAAACTGGACATGGGAGGAGGTGATAGCGAGGGCCACAGGATCTGTGTGTCCTCTCCATAGCTTCTTGATGGTTCTTTAGGCTTTTATGTGGAGAAGTGGGAGCTCCGTGCCGGAGGAAAAGGTGCTTGTCTAGGGTGAACAGCAAAATGGGAAGTGTGTGGCAGACTGTGGATGGCTGCCACGTGCAGAGCACTGGGGACGAGAGGCTCAGGGCCAGCAGAGAGGAGAGAGCAGTCACACGCCACATGGGTCGGTGTTTTCACAACAGCAGAAATGGAGCAGGGATGAGGTTTCAGTTAAGGATGCCTGCCTGCCTGTAAATACTTTCTGGTATAACCACTCATTATTAATAAAGCCTGCAAAAAGTATGCCCCTGGGCATTTAATTGTATGATTAATTGGTGAACAAGTATTTTGTAAATATTGGCCTTCGCGAATCATCCATACCCTCCTCTCATTTTTTTGAATTTAGGTGCTGAAAATCTTTGCATCAAGCTCTCTGAGAAGCTGCAGTCTAAGACGTCCAGCAAAGTCATCATTGCTCATTTGCCCTTGCTTATCTGCTGTCTGCAGGTCAGTCTCACTGACACTTGCAAGGCTTCGATCCCATCAACTAGGGCAGTCTTCTTGTTATATCATTTAGGCTCTGGTTGGCATAGCAGCAGCAGAACCTGAGCTGTTGTCTTTAGGAACTTGAACTAGAGCCTGCTGTAGACACAGTTCATCGATGAGTGGGGGGCTGCTGCTGACAGTGTGCCAGGGATTTCTGTGATTTCCAGGCGCAGCTGAGTCCTCCTTTGTGGAGAGGCCGCCCGGTGTCTACTGGGCTGTTCCCAAGGCTGCAGGCAAAGTCCTGAGGACACCTCCTGATGTCTGCAGTGCTGGCTCTGCTCTCAGAGACTCTTACCTTGCCAAGTTACTAATCCCAGTTACCATAGCTGCCATTGTTCAGAAATCATGTTGTGTATCCTTTCTCCCCTAAATTTGCTTCCAAAAGAAATGGACACACTTTAACAATATATCTCCCCTTTAGGCTGAGCAGAGTCTAGACCATTCTCCTTTCCAGTCTTTTTCTGCCCTGTGAGCAAAGTGGCCCTGTTTTGACCTTGGAAGTTTCTGGTCCAACTCGGGTATCTGAAAGGTTGGGTGTCTATTGCTTGGGCCTGCTCAGTGGCTACAACTCACGTTGTATGATGGGTTGATGGTGTGTTGCAGGGTCTGGGCCGCCTGTGTGAGAGGTTCCCGGTGGTGGTGCATTCAGTGACGCCGTCTCTGCGGGACTTCCTGGTTGTCCCGTCCCCTGTGCTGGTGAAGCTCTATAAGTGCCACAGTCAATACCACACAGGTAACGGATGGCTGTACCCAAGGCCACTTCTCCAGCTCCTAAATCCCATGTGTCCCTGCGGCTCCAAGAAAAGGACCGCGTGACCTTGTGTGCCAGCCCGCCATGGTTTTGTGACTGAGAGCTTGTGGCTGGCCTGTGCGCCCTGCCCTGTCCTTGGGCTCATTCCTCCTTTATGCCTTTCCTCATGGCTTTCCCTACATGACCCCCGCTGGGCTCCAGTTCTTTCCTTCCTCCGCCCTTCCCTGGCATATAGTCCTGCCACCACTGAGGGGTCTTCTAGTTCCACTTTCTCTTTGTTTTTGGCTCCTTCTGTCACTGAGACAGTCTAAAGCATGAGTCCAATGTGTCCCAGACACTGGGCCAGGAGCTCTCCATGCTGGATCTCAGCTAGTCCCTATCCCTGCCTCGTGAGTGTATTATCATGTTTCTATGACAGGGACATGGGCTCAGAGCAAATCTGGCCACCTGTAACCATTAGCATTCATTAATACCTGCTTCCTCCTGGGGCTTTAATGTTGTATTGCTCATCCCACCCACTCAGTCCTGTGAAGGTGGGTGCTTTATCTTCTCCCTTCAGATGAAGAAACCCAATCTCCAAGCAGATGAGACGTTTCCCTGGACCCCGGGACAAGGAGGGGTCTCTGTGGCTCTAAGGCTCCTGCTCTCACGCTCACCCCCCACCCTTACTGTTTTTGTGCACATTAGCTACATAACCCTCGGGGACAGAACCACGCCTCACCCTCAGGGCTGGGTACCTGTGGGTGTTCATCAGGACTTTCAAACCATTTCTTAAGAAATTGCTGTGGTACCCATTTATCATTTTGCAACCTAAATATTCTTCCTTTTGTTTAAGCATGTTCATTTCATCCTTTCTGTTCTCACTTTTGTTTCTGAAATGTTTGGTCAAATCATTTTAGAGGGGTTGTTTCATAAGCTAAAAATGATCAGTATATTATTTTGGTTTTGAATTACGGACAAGGGGATGGAAAGTGACAGGTTTAACCAGATACATACTTGAATTTTTACGTTTAGTTGCTGGCAATGATATAAAAATCAGTGTAACCAACGAGCATTCTGAGTCAACCCTGAATGTCATGTCGGGAAAGAAGACCCAACCCTCCATGTATGAGCAGCTCCGGGACATTGCCATTGACAACATCTGCAGGTGGGAGACCGGCCAGAGGGGTGGGTGACGTGGGGAGGAAGGAAACAGGCTTCAGATAAAATTACTAAAAAATAAGAAACGTTCATAGTTTTTTAAAGCTTGTTTCAGATTATTGTAAACCTACACCTGATTTTAAAAGAGGAATCATTACATATTTTTTAATGATTTTTTTAAAAGATTTATCCATTTATTTTAGAGAGAGAGAGAACACACGCATGCATGCGCAGGAGGGAGGAGCAGAGGAAGAGGAGAGAGAGTCTCAAGCAGACTCTGTGCTCAGTGCAGAGCCTGATGTGGAGCTCGATCTCATGACCCCGAGATCACGACCTGGTCCAAAATCAAGAGTCAGATGCTTAACTGGCTGTGCCACCCAGGCACCCCACATATTTTTTTTTTTTAAGATTTTATGTTGAGAGAGAGAGAACACAAGCTGTGGGGGGTGGGTTCAAGAAGAAGGGGCAGAGGGAGAGGGAGAAGCAGACTCCCTGCTGAGCAGGGAGCCCAATGTGGGGCTCGATCCCAGGACCCCTGGGATCATGACCTGAGCCAAAGGCAGATGCTTAACTGACCGAGCCACCCAGGCGCCCCTATTTTTTTTAATAAAGCTTGTTTTTCTTTTTTTGATCATAAACATAATTAAAAAATGGGAGAGAAAACTTATGGAATGTAGAAAAAAAGTAGAAAGAAAAGAGTTATCCATCAGCCTATACCATCCAGAGTAACAACACATTGTCACGTTTTCTGTTTTTTTTTCCTTATAATTTTTAGTGTAAGAGACGGGTTTTATATGATTTATATGATTGAGTGCTGCCCAGGCTCCTGCTATGTGAACTCTTGCTCTCCAAACTCAGAAACCACATACATTCTGATTTATGTGAAAATGTATCTCTCCCTCTGAATTCTGGCTCCATGCTCTCAGAAGCCCCATCACGAGAATATGATGGCCCTCTCTGTCAGACACACGCTCTTCTCTGACTCTGGCCTGGGAGCCAAACGGATGTAGAGAGCGAGAGATGCCTGAAGAAATTCTGTGTCCTTAGGGGCTTTTAAAATTACCCCTTTTCTTTAGAAAGTAAGTTTTTCTCCATACTATTAAAACCTTGGTATATCATTTAATATTCCCTCAGCTGTCTTGGGACCATCTGTCTTGAATCAGTTACTGTAACTTTTGTTAAGGAACTGTTCTGGAAATTTTAAATTGGAATTAGGGTGAGTGTAACATTCTGAAAGAAACCATTCTGGTCAAATAATGAAGTTACTGTTTCTGACTGAGATATTTATCAAGTGGGCAAAATCGGCAGCGATTCTTTGAATTCATTCTGTGTAATGATTTTCATTCAGATTTCTGGGGGAAAAATGCTCAGAGCAGTTCTTTAAACTCTGTAGACCTGACAAAGAGACCAAAAGCAAACACAAAACACTCATCTGTTGTTCTGATGCCCAATGCTGTGTGGGTTTCCTCACGGTCCAGGTGCCTGAAAGCTGGCTTGACGGTGGACACGGTGATCGTGGAGGCCTTCCTGGCCAGCCTCTCCAACCGGCTCTACATCTCCCAGGAGAGCGACAAGTACGTCCCATCCTCAAGGGGCAGCCACTTGTTCTCTGCAGACATGTTGGGGGGCCACCTGGTATCTCGCACATCTGTGCTTCTTTCTTGCACAGTGTGGAGTCGTGCATCAGGTCTGTCCCACAATTTAAGGTGAAACCCACCTTAGAATGTTGATCCTGGACCACTGTTTGGGAACAGAGAAAGATCTGTGTCTTACTGCCTAGAGCCAGGGACTTTGTGTTTCTTCAGGAAGTAAGGATTCCAGGGTGCCACGGTCGGATGACTGCTTCATCTGAAAGACTGTGGTAACCTTGGGGTCCAGGCTGTAGCTTCTGGGTTTCATTTCACAGAGGACTGTTCCCAGGATGCTTCTGTTTCCTCCCTCCCACAGGGACGCTCACTTGATTCCTGACCACACCATCCGAGCCTTGGGACACATTGCGGTGGCCCTGAGGGACACCCCAAAGGTCATGGAGCCAATTCTGCAGATCCTGCAACAGAAATTCTGCCAGCCCCCCTCCCCCCTTGACGTGCTCATCATCGACCAGCTGGGCTGCCTGGTTATCACCGGAAACGTAAGGCAGGACCTGCAATGAAACCCACTACCCTCTGCAAGCTTTGTTACTTTGACTATCAGGAGTGCAAAAATAGATTAAATTTACCCTTCAGATGAGTTAAATGCTCACAACTGTCTTGACATTGAACAGGGAGGTTTTTTTCCAAGTAAAAGAGAATAGTGTGATGGCTCTGTAAGTGCTGGGAAAAGGAGGTTTAAACTCATTTCTTGCCGATGTTAATAACATGTAACAGGATTTAAGTTGAAACCATTTCCCTTTTAGCTTTTGAGGTTTGCTGAAAGCTTTAGGAATGGATGCCCCTGATGGTCTTTCAGGCCCTTATGGTCCATACATTCCAGAAGCTTTTGCTCTGAATGATGGTAGAGGAGCCTTTTCCGTGTTCCAAGGAGGGGCTTTCATGGAGAAGTCATGCCATGGTAACCGTGTACCTCACTCTTCCAGCAATACATTTATCAGGAAGTGTGGAATCTCTTCCAGCAGATCAGCGTGAAGGCCAGCTCTGTCGTGTACTCAGCCACTAAAGATTACAAGGATCATGGCTACAGGTAATTCTCTAGACCTTGTTGTCACTCTAGATCGTGACAGTTTTCAGCTCCCTTTAAAAGTATGAGGCTTGGGGATTTGTCTTTTGAATAAACTTTTTTCCTACAAAAGCATTATGTGCTACAAATCAGCACATGCACAAGTGGGAAATGAAGACCCCATGTGACTGCCACTGGGAGCTGAGCATCTCAGTGTCATTACCTCAGACCCTCCCTGACTCCAGATAGGCTCAAAGTGTCCACCCAGCTGACGGGCTTTTTTATGTAACAGCGCATCAGCCATGCCATTAACCTTCTTCCATGTGCCGCCTTTAATGGCTGCAGAATGTCCCATCTTAGAGCAGCACCAAGATCTAACCAGTCCCTAGCTTGGGGGTTAGTTTGCCAGTTTTCCTGCTGGTAAGTGCTACACCGAACAATCTAATAGCTGTGTATCTGAGCGTCCTCTGATGCTTTCCTCAGGATAGATTCAGAGAGGTGGGATTTGGAGGGTCAAAGGGAATAGACATTTTACATGCTCAGTTGTTTGATATTTGTGTAAAGTCTGGCCAGTTTTCCCAGCAGACTAAGATATGCTTCCTTGCCTGTTCCTTGCCCTTACTGTGAATACTTTGAGGGCAGGGGCATGTTTTTCCACATATGGAGGATCTCATAAGAGTTTGACAGATCAAGGGAAGAGCGGGACAGAGGAGTGGGGCAGGGAGGAAGAGATGTGCCCCTTTGTTGGCATTTCTTTTCTCTCTTTCTGACCTTTACGTGCAGGGCTCAGTCTGAGGTTCTCTCCAACTCACTTCAGTGGGTGGGAGTGTGGCTGTGTGACCTTTGAAAAAGCTCACCCTCTCTGTGCCTTTGTTTCTTCATCCGTCATCCATCAAATGAACATCTGTCTCCAGTTGTGTGGGTAATTGAGATCATATACAGGAAAGCTCTTGATAAATGCAAGCTCTTGGCCTTGTCATTTCTTTGCCTTCTTACTACCTCCATTGCAAGCCCAGGCTACCAGAACAGCCTGAGGACTGGTTTAGGGAGACAGTCAGCTCCTTTCCCCTTCGTGTATCCATCCGTCCATCCTGGTCTTTGTGAAGAAACTGACACACAGACCAAAGCACCTCTTTCCCTCATTGCTTCCTTATCCCGAAGTGACTCCTGCACCTCCTTGGCCCTCACACCTTCCCCTCCTTGTCTTTTCTCCTGCTGTTTTCCTTCTGACCCTGGCCTCTGTCTTGCTGCAGTATGCAGTACTTGGCCTTCTCCATGCCTACCAGTTCTTCAACTTCTCCACTTCGCTCTTCCATAAGGCCTTTTCTGATACCACCACCAGAAGTGGTTTGTCCTCTTCCTCACCAGTGGAAGCTTTTACTGCCATTCATTTGCCCTTACCGCCCAGGATTTCACATGTCTGTGAAGGGCTGCTGTTTGCTGGGAGATTTCTGGGGGCCAGATGATGTGCTCAATGCTTCATGTGGAGTGTTTCATTTGTCCTACACCCTGCGAGGAGGGAATTATATTATTCTTGTTTTATTCAGGAGGAAACTGAGGCTCAAAGGTGAGCCACTCATCTGAGGTCATGCAGCATAAAAGTGGCAGGCTCTGGCTGCCCCCAGCACCTGCAGAAGCCTGGCCAGCCTTGCTGGTTTGCTGTGTCTCTCTGCGGGAGTGGGGGGTCGGGGGGCATTGTCAGCTTTGTATCCAGGGCTTACCTGGGGCCAGCACTGTCCTGATGCCGGTTGTCCCAGGGCCACTGAGTGCTTCCTTTGTGTCTGATGTGAGCTAATACTAACATCAGCCCCATGGTGGAGACAGTGTGGGGAAGAAGCCGATCATCAGAGGAGAGTTTTATGGGCGGAAATAGTGAATTAAGGCTACCTATAATTTGAGAGGAAAGCAGGGCCCAGCCAGGAATTTAGCTACGTGGTAGGCTTTCAACACTGAGAGAGAAGTGTCCTAAGATCTTCACAAGTTCCACAGGTGTGGATTCCTGGAACCTAAGCAGCTCCCCGAGGCCCTTACTGCATGTCAGGAGAGGTTAAAGCCATTTCAGTAGCAGCTGACTGTCCTTTAGGGGCTGGTGTTCACAGAGATGTTCATCCACTCTGGAGGCTCCTTCATTCACAGGCACTGAGGGGCATGGTGAGGCAGGAGTCAACTGGCCTCACCCCTGCAATCCAGGCCCCGTGTTGTGGCAGCTCTCCTTTCTCTCCCCACCAGGCACTGCTCCCTGGCGGTGATCAATGCCCTGGCCAACATCGCAGCCAACATCCAGGATGAGCACCTCGTGGATGAGCTGCTCATGAACCTGCTGGAGCTGTTTGTGCAGCTGGGGCTGGAGGGAAAGCGAGCCAGCGAGCGGGCCAGCGAGAAGGGGCCCGCCCTGAAGGTAGGGAGGGAGGAGGGCGGTCACCCTGGGGCATCTGGTAAACAGCAAGAACGAAGGTTCTTTCTCAGGGGTGTTGGCAGGGGTGTGGAGAGGGTGGCTTTCTCGTAGGCTTTCTTATAGGACCATGTCTGGCTCGTGGCAGCTACCTCCCCCGGCCCAGGGTGGGGATTCCCCCAGACCCCCTCTCTTCCTTCTCTCGGCCATCATGAAGCCAGGGAGTGGAGGCTTTCACCAGAACGCAGTGACAACATGAGAAGGGCCAGATCTAACCTAATCTGGGCCATCCAGGGAGATGGGTCCATGGGGACAGACAAAATGACAGGTCTCGGGCCCCAAAGAGACAGATTGGGGAGGCTGAGGCAGGTTAAGCCCCCTACCCCATCATTTCCCCTTTCACATGTCATGCTGGTGCCAGTCTCTCTACCAGAGTCTCCACCTTCATCCTCCTCTGTCTTTTCCTCCCACCTCCCTTCCCCAGTTACTGTTTATGTGCCTAGTCAACGGTCAGCCCACCTTCTCTGTAAAGGGCCAGATTATCCTTGTTTTAGGCTCTGTGGGCCATAGAGTCTCTGTTGCAACTAGTCAGCTCTGTCCTGGTAGCATAAAGCCAGTTAAAAGAATGGGCGGCTGTGCCCCCATAAAAATCTATTTCCAAGAACAGGTGGTGGGTCAGATTTGGCCACGGCCGCAGTTTCTTGACCCTTGTTCTAGGTGCTGGGGTTACAGAAGTGAACAGGCAGACAAGGGGCCTGCTCCTGGACAGCAAAACCAAAACAGGGCAGTGTGGAGAGGAGCGCTTTAGATCGGGTTGTGTGAAGACCTGAGGAGATGACAGCTAAGTTGGAAACTGCGTGAAAAGGAGCTCTCTGTGTGAAAATCTTGGCTAAGGGGGAGTAGCTGGTGCGAAAAGGGGTTCTAAGAGCCTTCGCTCTAATTCAGCCTTGCTCTGCTAGACCCCTTGACAGTGATCTGGGTGTTTCTGAAGTCTCCCAGGATGGTGCAGAGCTAGGCCATCCTGACAAGAGACAGAGGCAGCTCTGGTGTCCAGTGGGGCCTTGGGCATCAGGAAGAGAGGGCTGCTCAGAGATGTGGGGAGGCACTCGGCACCCGAGAAAGCAGAGGCTGTGATGTGTCTGAAGGGTGTTTCAGGAGTCGTTCTCCTTGCCTCCCCTGGAAATTGTACCTCAGGGCCCAGAAGGACGCCCCCTGGACACAAGGGCTCCTCCCCTCTGCCTGCTCTCGCTACAAGTTTACATTCTCAAGACTCAAGATGTAATGCTTCATTCACGGACTGGGAGTGGGGGTTGTGGCCCCGACAGTGCAGGGATCCCTCTTTCTACCCTCCAGGTGCAGAGCTGTGAATCCTGTTCTTTGCGAAATAGTTCCTGTTTGTGATCATGCAGGGGCTAGCCCAGTGTTTACTGAGCAACTGCTGTGCGTTTCCCATAAGCTGGGGCCTCAGCAAATAAGGGGGTCTTGCAGGGTCAGTGAGAGGGGATTGGCCAACATGTGCCCCTTTGAAGACAAAGAGCTAGGATTATAAATTAAGAAATGACAGTTCTTCCCAGTCATCGCATATCTGGGAAGCCCTTAGTTTCCATAGAAGAGGAGGCAGGTCTTGAGATTCTGCCCCCACTGCTGAGCGGCCGTGGGGCTATGGCAAGCTACTCAAACCCTGTTTTCTCCACCAAAGATTTCGTTATTACATATGAAACGCTTGGAACTGCCTGGCACGCAGTGGGTGCTCGATGCACTTGGCTGCTACTGCTAATATAAAAAACAAATTGAATGTGCTTAGGTGAGTGCTTCCAGAACTTAGGCTCATCAGTGTGTACTATAGTTTATAACCTTATTTGTGTGTCCAGCCAGGGAACCTACCTTCAGATACTGTGCTCATGTTTTCAATAACGATTAAAGTTATTTTTAAAGTAACCCCAAAATTTCCATAACTTGGAAAGAACATATGTTTATTGTAGAAAAGATGCAGAAACTGATAAATAAAAAGCACCCATAATCCCTCTCCTCAGATATACTCATTGTTGGCATTTTTAAAAAATATTTTATTTATTTGAGAGAGAAAGAGGGAGAGCGTGGGCAGGGGGTGGGCAGGGGGAGGCAGAGGCAGAGGGAGAAGCAGACTCCCTGCTGAGCAGGGAGCCCGATGACACTGTGGGACTTAATCCCAGGACCCTGGAATCATGACCTGAGCCGAAGGCAGATGCTTAACTGAGTCACTCAGGCGCCCCTCATCATTGACATTTTGACAGACTTCCTCCTAGATTTTTTATGCAAATATATTTATTTTCATAATTGGGATTATATCACAGCATACTCTGAAATCCTGATTTTTTTTTCCCATTTAAAATTTGCTGTGGGCACTTTCCAAAGTGACTAAATATTTTTCAGAAAGTTGTCTTTTTAATAGCTGTATGGTATTTAATTTTACACAGGTACCATGATTTATGTAATCATTCTACTGTTTGACATGTTTCCATTTTTTTTGCTATTAAAATGATGTTGGAGGGGCACCTGGGTGGCTTAGTCAGTTCAGCATATGACTCTTGATCTCTGTTCAAGTCTTGATCTCAGGGTCGTGAGTTCAAGCCTCAAGGTGGGCTCCACACCGGGTGTGGAGCCTGCTTTAAAAAAAAAAAAAAAGATATTGGGTGAGCATGTTTATATATCGCTGTCTATATATCTCATTATTTCTCTGAAATTAACATTGTCTCTTTTTTAAATGAAAGAAACACATGCTTTCAATGACTCTATTATTTTATTTTCTAGGCTTCTAGCAGTGCAGGGAACTTGGGTGTACTCATTCCTGTAATTGCTGTGGTGAGTATTCATTAACTGAGTGGTTTCAGACTTCAAATACTGTGCTCATATTTTCAATGTTGCCTAGTGGTGCACAGCAAATTCCTTAGCAAAATGCTGTTTGGAAGCCCAGTGATTCTGGACTTGTGGCTGGGTTTCTGCCACCACCAGCTGTTCTGTGACTGTCCCACTGGTATGTGCCTACTGTGGCCACAGCCCCTCACTCCCTTTCTCCGCGCCTTGCGTGAACCTCCTTGCCACTTGACCACGAAACCCACTTTGGTTCTCTCCTGTGTGGCTCCCAAATCTGAGGTGTGGCTCCAGGTTCGTCCTGTGTCTTATGCCCTGCTCTGGTGCCTCTGACTAATGGTGGGCAGGCTCTGCTCCCATCCCCTTCCCGACCCCTTCCTGTGAGATGAGGCCTGGGGCCTCTGCACGGTGCTTGGTACTTGGAGCTGCAGCCCCCAGTGCCCTCTGTGGGGCGGCGTTGTTGGCACGGGGACTGGCCATACTTTGGAGCACAGCCCCGCCCACCAGCACGGTGGCAGCTCACGGTCTAGGCCCCGTCCCCTGCCACAGCACTCTTCATCTTGTCCTGTCTCAGTCTGCAGCCTTTGCTTCCCAAATGACCTTTGTAGAAGTCTTTTTCCCCTTTCTCAGTTGTTCCCAGCTGCCACTCCTAAGCCATGGCCCCAGGTTCTAATACTTGTTTCCATCCGTGTTTTTCTAACTTCCACTAAACCTACCTTCTGGTTAAGCCCTCCTTCTGCCTTCCAGTTCCTTCCCACCTTTCCCCACTCCCCGTAGTTCGAGTCTTGAACACTCACACACGTGTCCCTTCACATGGAACACCAGAGGGGTTGACCTCCGAGCTGCCAGGGTGACCCAGGGGTGTAGAGGTCAGGCAGGTGGATGGAGAGGCACCTCTCCTGATCTCAGTTTCTGTACTTACTGAAGTCTGGATGTTCATCATTCGGAATCTGGGGACTTTAGGGGTCTGATTTTAGGTGGGTGAAAAATGGGAAATGACTGGTTTATTATCATTTGCCTTTAAGATGTCACAGGTTGCACTTTGTGATATTCTGCTTCCATTCACCTTGCTTCGGCTTGTCCTTTTCTTTCCTGTCTCCCCCGCCCCGTAAGTGGCCGATTCTGGAGCAGGAACCGAGTTGCTTGTTCCCTTGTTGCATCTGTGTAATGACAGTCTCCTTTGCCTGAGTGTGCTTGAGGGGATGGTTTGCCTGCACCCTAGCTGCCTCCCTGTACTCTCAGCTTTTCCCTCTCCCCTGGGGACCTTACCACCTTTGCACCTGCGATCAGGTGCTTCCCACAGGCTCTGAGGATTTGAGAATGGCCAGGACTCTCTGCCGAGGTATTTTTCATCACCACCTGCATTGGTTTTTAAAAACATAAACTTTTTCATTTTATACTTAATGTCGATTACTGTACAGTTGTGTTTTAGAAGTACCATTGTACATGGATCCTTTGTTTAGCCTGGAGGGAAAGGTGAAGGGCATAAAGTCCATGGCACTCTCTCAGCCTGTCGGAGGGGAGGAGGGCCGGCAGCAGGCTCCATGAGAGAGCAGGTTTTGGCAGCCAGGGAGCTTGTTTGGGGTGACACTCGAATCCGTGAATTCTGGTGAGTTCGAACACCAGAATTCTCTGACCCGTGTGCCTGTGAGCTTTCAAGCTTGTATAGCTGTTGTCATTTAGAGTTTGATAACTGCATAGAAGAAATTCCAGGGGGCACTTTGCACTTTCCGGGAGTAGTGACCAATGAGGTTGGTTGCGAACACAGGTGTTCAGGTCACAGGGGCCAGGGTTGGGCTCCTGGTCCTGTGCATGGGATCCTGGGTGAGCATCACAACCTCTCTATATAGGTCTGCTCTGCCCACAGAGCTTCTCGAAAAGATGAAGATGACCCTCTGAAGTGCCCAGCTGGGTCAGTGTAGGCATGACTGTTACCAATGATAGGCAAGCACACACTGACTTAAAATACTTTGTTTACTCCACTGCAGTGACCTTTTACATGAATAGAATAAGTATTGTAGTCTTAACAAAAGTTAATGGTTATATTATGGGGGAGGAAACAAATATTTGATTCTATTGCTCAACAAAGAGCACAGAGAATCATGGAATCTTACATTTGCTCTCTGGTTTGCCCCTTGAACCCTCTAGGAGAAACTAGTTTCCAACAGTTGTTTTTTTTTTTTAATGTGTTATCTTTCTTTTCTTTCTTTCCTTTCTTTTGGAAGAAGATACTCTGTTTTGGATCTTTTGATGACAGAGTGTCTCCAGGTACTTTGTTCAGTGGACGTGCCAGTGGGTTTGGGGCAGGAAGCCTGGGTGTCCATCCAAATGCAGCTTATCAGTGATTTATCAGTGACCTTAGGAGCCTTGGGGGGGGGGTCACTGGAGACTGGGTCATGTGATCTCTGAGGCTCCTTCAGAGCTTAGGTTTGGTGATCTTTGACCTGCAACTTCGTAGAAGAGTATTTCTTCAGAAATATCACTGATTAAATTGCTTCTCTTAGTGTCTAGCCCATTAGTTAATCAAGCCCCATGAAAGGTATCTAATGCTTAGAGTCTTGTGTGTTCCACTGTTGTAGTGATTTGGTAAGCTGCGCCTCCTGCTCAGAAAACATTTGTGCACTTCACTTAGAGCTAGTTTCCCTGTGCCACCGGTAATTTCTGTGGCCTTGGACAGGTTACTTATTCTCTCAGTGCCTATAAAGTTAGGTTTGTGGACTAACAGGTTTTAGGTCATGGACTCCTTTGAAAGTCTTGCCCTCTCCTTCCATAGAAATGCATCTCTTCACAAGGTTTTGCATTTATTCTCAGGAAGCTGAGTGGGAGAAACCTGCCCAGGGCCCCCCAGTTAGGAACCCCTGGGCTAGATACTCTCTCAGACAAAGATAGTACTTATCTAGCTTTTGCTAAGCACCAAGCACTGATGTAAACCCCATCCAGTCATTAACTCACTACTCCTTACAACAACCCTATAAGGTAGGTGCTGTTATTATCCCTATTTTACAGGTGGAGAAACTGAGGCACAGAACTTGCCTCAGAGTCCCACAGCTACTAAATGTCAGAGCCAGGGTTGGGACCCAGGCAGCCTGGCTCAGGGTCTGTGCTCTGAATTAACACTCTATTGCCTTGAAACCTGGGTCAGCTAGTTTGAGAAAGAGGGGATCTGAGTGCATTGAGTGGATGTGGGTGAACGAAAAGCATGGAGGCTGGAGGGCCTTGACCTGGGCCGGGTCACAGAGGAGCCTGGGCTGGCTCCAGCACAGGTGGGGCAGGCCACATTGGAAGGGAGAGGTCACCTTTTGGGTAGGGGACAGACGTGGCAAAGGGCTACAGGCAGAGTTTTTGAGAGAGCCACGTTTAGGAATGGGAGGAACAGGAGGAACCAGCAGCAGGACAAGAAAAGCAGAACAAGCACCAGGAAAGGACAGTGCGGAAGTGCACTGGAGAAGAAATTCAAGGAGTGGGGTGTCAGCCAGCTCAGGGCTCTCCGAGAGGTCAGGAGGTGTGACAGGCAAAGAGGGAGCCTCCACCCTGCACTAGTCAGATTCAGGAGGCAGAGGCCCTGGTGCAGAAAGTTGGGAAGGAAGCAGGTGGAGAGGTGTGTTAGCAACTAACAGCAGGGCCTGGGGCAGATCATGTCTCTCTGAGACCTCAACTGTTTCTTCAGCTGCCAAAAGGAGGTGATAACAGTGCGAACCTCCTAGCTGTGCAGTGAGGACTCAGTGATAACCTGCGGGCAAACCCATCACAGCGCCCCCTACAGTGGGGAGCGTGAGGTGCTCCCCTTCTGCTGCCACCATGACTAGTATTGGTCTCACTGAGTCTGAAGCCCTCTGTGACAGACTCTGTGGGTGACTCTGGAGTCAAGCCAACCTGTGCTCAAACCCTGCTCCTCCTCCTCTGCAGAGAAAGAAGAGAAAGCCTCTCTTGCAGGGCTCTGGGGGTCATAATTAGACAGCTGCACACACAGCATTTGTGATGCTCTCCCCATCACTGCCCAGAGACCCCAGCACTGCAGAGCCACCAGCACCCTTGAATTCTGAGCAGCCTTTTTGGATTCCACTTGTCTTACCCAAGTAGCGAAACATTCAGACATCTGAATGTCACCCGCTTTCTCAAACCAAACCCACTCTGGGAGCTCATCTGAGGGTCTCCCTGCGTCCAGGGATGAAAGCCAAAGCATGTGCCCCACATGAAGACTGGCATTCAGGACTTTCCCCGAAGCCCCATCCGCAGCATCTTTGCCCCCAGGATTTAGCAGCACTCACCATGTCCTGATCCCGAGGAATATGCCTGCTGTGGAGCACGTGAGTCACCGTGAAGAACTCAAGTTGCTTTTTTGTCAACCTCTGTCATTCCTGGGGATGTCAGCTATTTTGAATTTGGCTTTTCTTAGTTACTTGAGCCTCAAAAAATAGAGAATTATAACAGACACACAGTAAAAGTGGCAATATTTATTTATCTCTAAGGTGGAAGGCATGGCCATGTGTATACACTGTCCTCTGGGCAGCAGTGAGGTGACAGCAGAAGTATAGATGACATTTAGCATCAATTCAGAAGGTTAGGCCTTGAGAGAATTAGGGTGTTAGGCCCTAACACCCAGGGCACCCCTTGAATGTCATGAGGTTGCTTCTGTCCTGGGCACCATCCTTGGGAAAGGTGAGAAATTAGTCCTACAGCTCATTTCTGTGTTCTGTGTTCAGCTGAGGAGCGCTGGTAATTTGAGTAATAGAGCCAAAAGTTCAAGGACGGGGACAGCAGGGAAAGGAGGTACACAGGTAAGCCCCCTATAGTTTGCACTGAGGAGGCGGGAGTGAGCCGGTCTGTATGTTGCTGACACCCTCTGGGTAATGGCTCACATATCACAGGTGCATTAACGTCTGTGAACTGCTGGCCTTGTTCACTGTGCGGAACGGATTCCTATGAGCTTCTCCGTCGGTTTGTAAATTTCTTCTCCTATGGGCCTCGATTTCAGAATGGTAGCATAAACCACGAAAGCCATGATGCCAGAACATCTCCGTTCTCATTGTTAGAATGGAACCAGAATTACACAGTGCCCCCAAAACCCAGACCTCCACCTTTAAGACTTGGTGGGGTTGGCAACTCTCCCCATGAAGAGCAGGCAGCTGGTGCGGTGCTCATAGATGAGGAAGAGGAAGGGGCGGTCGACAGTGAAACGGACTTGGGTAGTCAGCGGCATGAACCCCACCGTGGTCATGGCGGCAGCCTGGGTGCCCTCCTCGTTCACCGTGATGGTTCCTTGGTGCTTGAACTATTTCAAAATGGAAAGGAAAGTTGTCAGATCCCGTCAGTGGACACACAGAGGGATAGACGAGATAGTGGAGTCTCCTCTCATTCAGGGTGGAAACACCACGTGCAAGGCACAAACCACAGCTGGCCAGAATGACCCTTGAAGGTCTCTCTCACCTCCTGCCAGGTGCAGTAATTGTGCTCAGAGGCTGTGTCATATAAACAACGCATATCTCTGAACTCCAACATCACAGTTGCTCATGGTGGTGGTCATGGTATGAGTGGTCTGCCAGCAAAACGGCAGGGGCAGGCCCCATCTCCTGTGCACACTGTAGGCGGACTGCCAGAAGGGTGGGGCCTGGATCTGCATGGGTTTGTTGGACTGATATTCTCTCTTTTTTTGTGGAGTGTCTATTGTTGTGTCAAGTTCAGCGTGCAGGTCATGCACTTTCTCTGCATATATTTAACGGGTCTTTCATGATTCAGCTGGGTGTAGCTATTTCACAGATTGGGGCGCATACCTCCTCTCTTTCTGCAGTCGGCAGGAATGACGCTCACTCCCACGCTGCTTCCTAAAACAGATTACCCTGCCCACTCAGTGTCTGGTAGACCCAGGGAGAGCAGACCCAGCACTGTTGACCTGTGAAGTCAGGCTGGGCAGGAGGGAGGCTTTGCTGGGGGCAGACCCTGGGGACAGGTGCAGAGGGTGGACAAGGGGAGAGCTTACCAGATCGATGGTGATCCTCTGGTCTGAGATTCCTGTCATATTGCTGTCTTTGTCGAACAGTGCCGTGACCCCCATTGACTTCAGGGCCTCCACCAGGTTGTAGTTCTTCTCCAGCTTGAATTTTGGCAGGAGCACTTCTCGAGTTCTGGGCAGAGAAGAAAAGGGGGCCCAGTTTTATTGAACCACAAGTTCCAAAAGAATCCTGTTTTTCCCTCAAATGTCCACAACCTCCTTTCCACCACCAACCGCAGGTTGCTTTTACCACAGAATGGATGCAGCACTTCTTGAAATTCATATCCCAGTACTGTCAGTTGAGTTTTGGGGAAAGACCATCCATTATGATTCCAGTTCCTTAAAATGGAAGCATGGTTAGTGCTATGCAGTCATTTCCTCCATACTGTGAGGTTCACGTCCTGCCTTCCAGGTCAGCAGCAGAACTATTACTGGTTTATGGTTTGAAAGTATCTAAAAATAATTCTCTTATTTGGGCCCTTGATTTCAGGCATTTCTTATTTTGTTAAGTAAGCAGTTGAGTATCTGATCAGTGTACAGAAGAGAACCCTTCACATGCCAGAAAGTGCTAAACTTTAGTTCTCTGCCCTTGTCTCAACACATTCAGTCCTTATGGATAAACAGCAACTACAGTGTCCATGGGGCCAAGTCCAGCACACAAAGGGGATAAAGAGACATCAGACACAGTCCCCCTTCTCAAGAGTTTGCTTTCCTTTTGGCAAGCCAGGACTCACGTGTGTGAAGCAGCAAAACAGTAAAGGTGGTATGGTAACATCTGAACAACCAGAACAGATCTAACTACTGGAGCTACCCAGCAGGGAGTGAGGAGGAGGGGGTGTTCCTGGGGCCTAGAAGGCTGCCCACAGCTTGAGAGATGGCGTGAGCAAAGCCCGGAGGGAGCTTGAGCTGCGGTCTGGCTGGGGTGCAGAGGGGCACCAGGCAGGTGGGGAGGAAAGAGGAGGAGGGGCAGAGCAGGTCAGACAGGGGACTGTGTCTGTGGGCCTGGCCAAGAAGCTGGGCTGCATCCCGTGGGCAGGTGCCCCATAGAGTGCTTTGAGAAGAGGAGCCGGGGCCGGAGGGTGTCTTGGGAATGCCGTTTGGAGGCCAGTGCCGCATGGCTTGAGGAATGGAATGGGCAGGCTGTTTAGGCCTTCCTGGCTCAGGGTGGGAGGTCATGGGCAGAGAGGTTAGAAAGGAGGTGGGTACAGAGGGGACATTTCTAAGGAAAAATTGACAGGACCTGATGACTCACTGGCTCCCTGGGCGAATACCTTCCTCTAAGAGCCCTCTTCTGGGTTTATTGCATTTCTTTGCATTCTTGTCCCAAAAGGAGACCTGAACCAGATTCACATCTTAATATGGGCCTAGCCAGTTTCCAATAAAACAGAAATGTGACTTCTCTATTCTTTCTGCCATGTTCCGCTAAAATCATAGTAACTACTTAAAACCTGTAGTTTTGACTCTGGAGTAATAAATAATGAGAGAGGAAAATCATGAACGACATGTCCTTCGTAGGTTATGAGGATTACAGCATTTCCTGCACAGGGAAGGGAGAGCTTATCACAGGCACCAGGCTCTGTGATAGGTGCTCAGTGTCACTTTTCTAGGTGTTTCTCTCTGCGACCCTGGGAAGTCCTAGGATCGTGCTGCTTTTACGGATGACGAAGCCAGGGCTCAAAGCCACAGAGCAAGTAGGTGGCAGGGCCAGGATTGTTTCCAAGCTGGCTCTAAGTCACCTGCCCCTCACATCTGAAACTGTCATATGGCAGGGAGGAGGGCAGCTGTGTTTCTCACAGATGCTGTCCGATTGCTTCTCACTGAGCAGGAGATTTGGAATGAATTAACAAGACTGGCCCAGGATGGAAGTTCTTGGGTTTTTATGCACACGTCTCCCTTCTCCTTGAAATGACCAAAATTCCCAGTGTTTCTGGTCTCTCCCAGCTTCCCAAAGATCAAAAGAGCGAACATTCAACCTAAAGTACCTGTTTGTCATGCTTTTCTGCCATCTCTCCACCACCTGGGGCGTCAGCTGTGTCTCGAGGGTCTTCATCCCAGACAGCTTGTGCGGGACCACGATTAGCATGCTGATGCCCCCCACATACTCCAGCCTCAGGACATCGCAATCCAGCTCCTGGTCATTTGCTGCCAGAAAGTTCCCCTTGGTCTGCATCATGGAAACTTTGACCACCTCTCGCTCATTTAGCCGGAAGTTGTGGTTGTGTGTCATTTCTACTGGGAATTTATTCACCCAGGATCCTGTAAAGTCAACAAGAACAGGGCTTTTATTAAAATATCATTTTAAAGCCGTGGTCCACACATGTGAGCGTGCATCAGAAACACCTGGAGGGCTTGTTCTGTCTGCAGGGCCCACCCCCAGAGTCTCTGGTTCTGTAGATCTAATTTGAACCAAGAACTTGCATTTCTCACAAGTTCCCAGATGGTGCTAATGCTCCTGGTCCGGAGACTATACTTTGAGGACTGCTGTTCTAAATGATTCCAAGGTCAGAATGCTGACATACTTGTAGGAAGTATGATAATGGTAGAGAAGTTAGATAGACTGGAATGAGTTCTGGTTTAGATGAGGGCACTAACTAGTTGTTTGACTCTAGCAAGATGCCGAACGTGCCTGGACCTCTACTTGTTGACTTGTAAAATGAGTAGCTTTTTGCTCGTGGCAGCTCTGTATCGATGGTTTTCATCCCTTCCATTCTGTGACTCCATAGGGACTAGCAGGATACACTGATGATGCCATCAGATCTTCATGTCAGATTTGGGTAAAATGCTGTGTGTCCAGGAGTAAGTACATGTCTGTTTTAGCTCTAAAATGCTAGTAACTATAATAATGGCCTCTCACTGACAACTGAGAACTGGCAGTGTGCCAAGCATTCCTTTAAGCATCATTCCTGTATCCTTCGTTTCCTGCTCCTAGCAGCCATATGAGATGCGTGCTTTTTATTATACGCCTTGTTTTACAGATGAGGAAACAGACGCACAAAGAAGCAAAGTAACTTGTTCAGGGTTTCCAGCTGGTAGGTAGAGCCACTGGGATGAGATAAGCCTCTGCCCTGGGCTTCTCAGTCTCAGCACTGTTGACATTTGGGAAATTCTCTATTGTGGGGGCTGTCCTGTGCACTGTAGGGTGTTTCGCAGCATCCCTGGCTTTTCTGCCTGAGATGCCAGGGGTGCTTCCTCCTTCCCCTCAGGTTGCGGCAAGCCCCGATGTCACTGGGCTTCTGCTGGAGCCTGTCACATGTCGCCTGGGTTTCTTTCTTTCTGACTTCCTCCTGAGACCCAACCTGTTTTTATTGAGCTTTACAAGGCGGTTATAGTATTTGTAACTAAAAATCAAATTAGTGGGCACCTGGGTGGCTCAGTCAGCAAGTGCCTGTCCAAGGTCCTGGGATCGAGCCCTGTGTTGTCAGGCTCCCTGCTCCACGGGGAGCCTGCTTCTCCCACTCCCTCTCCCTACTGCTCCCCCTGCTTGTGCTTGCTCGCTCTCTCTCTCTCTGTCAAATAAATAAATAAAACCTTTTTTTTTTTTTTAAAGATTTTATTTATTTATTTGACAGAGACACAGCAAGAGAGGAAACACAAGCAGGGGGAGTGGGAGAGGGAGAAGCAGGCTTCCCACGGAGTAGGGAGCCCAATGTGGGGCTCGATCCCAGGACCTTGGGATCATGACCTGAGCCGAAGGCAGACACTTAACTACTGAGCCACCCAGGCGCCCCTAAATAAAATCTTTTTAAAAAATCAAATTAGTAACAAATTGAGGAGCTAGCAATTAAAATTATACTTCTAGACCTTCATTTCTTTTGATAAGCATCCATGATTTAAAAAAAAAAAAAAGCATCCATGAAAGATTGGGTGCTACTGGCATTTCATTCCTCTGATTCCAATGTTAAATTAAGTGACCATCCAACACAAAGGGGAAAGACACACGTATATTTGCCACTCTAACCCCTTGGTGTGACACTGGTTACTATGTGCTGGAGGTTATAAACCGACTGTCCTAGTCATTCTGCAGTCCTTGCCGGCGGGAATGGCTTGCTGCTGTGTTTCTCTGCCTACTCTTGATCATTCGGCCAGCCTAATGCAGAGGCACTCATGTCCAGGGCACCCCACGACCGGTAGAACTGAGGGCTTTGGTGCTGCCCAGGTAACTTACACTGGCTGTTCTGAAGCTGTTCCTAAATACAGGTTAGTTGCTCACGGAAGCAGAATAACCGTCACTAGCAATATCATACCTACTTAATATATTATATGACATTGGCATCTGCAGTTTTACTCCTTCAAGTTCATTGAGTTCTTGCCACATGCCAGAAGCTAGCACTGCATCACTACCTGTCGCAGTGCTGCACTCAGCCCTGCCAGGGTTATCAAGGGGAGGAAACTGAGCCACAGAGACATTGAATGACCTGCCCGAGGCCACATGAATAAGAAGTGGGGAGGCCAGGGCTTGAACTCCAGTTTGCTCACTTCCACGTACTTATGACCAGTAATAAAAAGTATATGTGTGTGGGGGCACCTGGGTGGCTCAGTCAGTTGAGCACCTGACTCTTGATTTCAGCTCAGGTCATGATCTCAGGGTGGTGAGATCGAGCCCCACTTCGGGCTCCGTGCTGTGTGTAGAGCCTGCTTGTGATTCTTTCTTTCCTTCCCCCTCTTCCTCCTCCCCGCTGCTTACATTCGTACTCTCTCTCTTAAAAACAAAGAAGTGTGTGTTCATTATATATACGGCATGTGTCTGTGTGTCTGTCACAAGCCTGTTAGAGCCTCAGCCTTTGATCACCCACTACAAGGCCTTCGGTGTGCCTGGCATTTGAGAGGGAAGCCCAGGGGTCTGGCTCAGCCTCCATGCCCCTCCTGCGGTCTTGGCTGCTTCAGCCCTACTTTGCCCATCTGGCAGAATGCCCGCCTGGCACAGCTGCTGGAAGGCCTTGGCCCTCCCTCGGCAGCCCCACCACCCCAGAGCGGCAGCCAAGAGAGGGCCCCTGTCCTTCGCCTCCCTGGGCTGCTGTAACCAGTGCTGGAGCTAACTAGCGAGGAAGCATAGCCTCCCAGGCCTCAGGGACAGACTCTAGCTAGTGCCCACCAGGTTTTGGTGGCAGAGAGGAGAGTGGTTATGTGTCACCATGAGTCATTGAGATGTGGACCCATTCCTAGTGTCTGCCCTTTGGCTCTCTAGGCTTGTAGACTGAGGTAGAGGTTTCTTCCAGTTCAAGCCCCAGTGAGGGCACTGTGAACAAGGTCTGGATTTTACAAGTCCATTGCCCATTTACTTCCAGGATCCCAGGGGTCCTATGTCTGTGTAGTGGTGTGGGGGTGGGGAATGTCCTCCTTTCTTGTCTGGCCCAGAATAGTTGGTCTGGAAATAATAGTTTATTTCCCCACCCCCTCCTGCCCATTAGTGCACAAGTATCCCAAAAAGGAGTTGCAGGTATTAATGTTAGTCAAGCTGAACAGTTTTCAGACACCTGTCTTCAGCCTCTTGTCCGTATTCCTGCTTACTGATAATTGGGAGAGGAGATGAAAAAAACTCAAATCCAAGATGGCCAAGTGCTAAAAAGGTTTTTCATTTTTTCTTCCAATTTAACAAAGCACTAGAGATGGCCTGCCTGGTACAACCTTGGCTCTGCCCCTTACTGGCTGTGCGCCCTGGGAGCATCATTTTACTTCTCTGTGCCTTGGCGGCTCTGTCTGTAAAATGGGATGCTAATAGCAAGGTTGTGGTGAAGTTTCTGTGAGCATAAAGCACAGAGTTAGGGCTCAGCGTCAGCAGCTACCGTCATCTCATCCTGATCTTCCCTGTGAGCTGACCTTGTGTCTTGGTTTCCTGGATAAATTGAGCTAGAGAATACAGTTCTTGATGTTCAGTCCATCTGCACATTAAAAGAGTATGTCACGAGTTTGTTTTGAGAAACTTAAAGCTATTTCTTACCTTTAAAGTAGATGCAGTTTAGAATCATCATCTGAGTAGCTGGGTCTATATTCTCCAGAGCGTCTTTTATGAGACCCTTGGTGATCTTCAGAATGTGGTTATTGGTTTTCGATACGAAGGCAGAGTCTGAGAAGTCAGCCGCCTGGGCCTCTGCAAAGTAGTACTCTCTTACTTTTCTTTTGAAGTCATCCAGGATTGGAAATTGCTTCTGGACGTAAAGATCATTGACTGACCGCAGTGTGTACCCAAAATTCCTCCTGAAGAGGCGATGAGTCAGCTTACGGAAGAGATTGTGAATGGTCATGATCTCATACTTGCTGCTGGCATTGACAAAGTCTTTGAAATGCAAAATCGAGTGCACTTGTTCATAGGTCTCCCCCTGCAGTCCAAAGGAAATCATACCCATGGCCGTGGAAATGCCCACTGGGGCTATGAAGATGTTGTCGGAAGCACAGGCCTGCTCCTTCAGCACTTGGTAAAGATTGAAAGCGAACTTGGCATTGAGAATGTTGAGACGCTGGATCCGGCTCTTGCCTTGGAAGAGTTCGAGGATGTTCCCAGCACCGGCCTCTGAATCGGTTGGCGAAACCGCATCAATGATGTCAATATAGTCATCATCTTCGCTGAATATCTTCTCTAGGTCCAGATAGTCCTCGTCCTCCTCCCCCTCTGTGATCCAGTCGTTGGTGACCGTGTTTTCCTTGTGGAAGTCGGCGGGGAGAAGGGCCATGCTCAGGTTTTTGCTACTTAACTGCCCCCACTGGGGATCTGCTGATGGAGAATCTTCCCCTCCTTTCTCAAGCTGACTGGCCAGGCTGTTGCTCCCACGCATGGACATTAGTATGAGAGAAACGATGAGAGGTTGGAAGAGGTGTTTCATTTTGGCAGAGCTAAAGCTGGGAGAGAAAACCAGCAATAGGGTGAAAGGCGGCCTAGGGGACTGGCCACTACAGTGCTCAGAGGGCAAGCCCATAGCTTTCACCCCAGAAGATGCCCTGGGAGTGTCAGTCCTTAACCATTTTAAGATCATGCACCTTCAGAGAAGCTGATGAAGATAAACAGATACGAACATTTTGTGTGGCTTCATAAACCTACCTGAAGGATCTGTGGGCCCCAACCTGAGAATCCCTTCAGTAATATATATATATTCCTGGGGACTCAGTGTTCCCAGGGAGTTTCTTTTTCGTTCACTCACCAAACTTTGTCTCCTGTTTTCCAAACAACATATTAGGCACTGGAGGCACAAAGGTGTCCCCCACCAAGGGGCTCTGCCAGCCAGACAGGGAACAGATGTGCAGTAAAGCAGAGGGGCTCTCGTAAGGACACTACCAAAGCAGATGGGGGTGCAGAGCTGGGGTGTGGCCCTGTCTCCTGGGGCAGGAGCGGGCTGCCAGGGGAGCTTCACCAAGCTTCCCTGGGAGGTGGGGTCTGAGTAGAGATGTTGAAAAAGGCGTACGGGCCAGGCTCTCTGCAAACAAATATCCTAAAGATATGTGAAATTTGTGTCGTTATTTGGGGTTGTGCAATTTGCATAACATTTGGAATTTGTCGTGATGCAGAGATCCTCTGGGTGCCTCGTGGAAGGTGGCTGGCAGCCTGACTTTCCCCTGGAGCCCCAGAGGCTGTAAGGCTGTATGGCTTACCACAGGTGTCCTCTCTTCTCTGCATCTGTTACTTGGCTTCTGCTGCTGTCAGGAGGACCTACTAAATCTTTTTTACTGAACTGCTTCTAACATGGGGTTAGGAGCAATCTTACCAGGTGTATAAGGTCTGTGTGAGGATGATGTCGGAAAGCTCTCACTAGAAGGCCTGAGGGGCAGTCCCTTTATTTGAATGAGTTTTGGGGCACCTGGGTGGCTCAGTCGGTTAAGCATCTGCCTTCGGCTCAGGTCATGATCCCAAAGTCCCAGGATCAAGCCCCTTGTCCTGCTCCCCGCTCAGCAGGGAATCTGCTTCTCCCTCTGCCCCTCCCACTGCTCGTGCTCTCTCTCATTCTCTCTAATATAAATAAAAATCTTTAAATAAACAAGTTTTTAATACATACACTGTGGTAAGCCTGTCTTTATCTACCCATCCTGTGCCTTGTTCCAAGGAAGGATGTATCTTGACTTGTCAAATCAGTTTTACCTGCCAAATGGCTTTATCTTTCTCTTGCTCACTTCCTGCATATTAATTGCATTCTGGGTAGATGAGCTATTATTCGATGTTTCTGTGTTTCTCCAGGGCAGCAACAGTAGGCACTTATAATGTTCTACCATCGTACGTGTCACTTCTGAGCAGCCCGGAAAGAAGAACTGTGTCTCGTCAAGTTTGTTGTGTGTATGTAACCATCTCCTATTTGAGGACCAGAATATCTGCTTCCAGTCTAGGCCAGATAAGAATCCCTGGCGTCTGTTAAGTAAATATGTGGACTTGTTAGTCTGAGTTTTGGCCTAGCTATACAGGTACCCAACTTGTGATGCTCTCAGTTTTGTTGACGTTGATGACAGCAGTGACTCTTTTTTTTTTTTTTTTAAAGATTTTATTTATTTATTTGAGAGAGAGAGAATGAGAGAGACAGCACATGAGAGGGGGCAGGGTCAGAGGGAGAAGCAGACTCCCCGCCGAGCAGGGAGCCCGATGTGGGACTCGATCCAGGGACTCCAGGATCGTGACCTGAGCCGAAGGCAGTCGCTTAACCAACTGAGCCACCCAGGCGCCCGACAGCAGTGACTCTTGATAGAGCGTCTGCTCGATGCCAGGTGCTGTGCAAGGAATTTCATCTATGTAACCTAACGTCATCCTTCTAACATTTTATATACCAGGATACTGAGCCTTATGTCGCTGTATGTGGCAGTGGAACCTCTGCCTCTTTGCCTCGGAACACCGGGACTGGTTTCTCTGTCCCGCCCCCCCCCCAACCACCATCTCCCTCCTTGGGTCTTCCCCTACAATACCGTGAAAATAATCAGCTCAAGTGCTGTTCTAATCACCACCGAAAAACTTTTGACTCACACATTTTGGAGAGGGCAGGTCACATAAGTCTCTGACTTTGAAAATGTCTGTTGTCTTTTCCCACCTCACACCCTCCCCCCAGCATCCAGCTGAGGCTGTGGTGCTGCACACATAGCCCGCACACGAGAAGCCATTTCTGATGTGTCTGGCTGCAGGTAGAACTGGGCCCAGCGTCCAGATAGAACTGGGCATGGATATTGATAGCAATACACTGTAAAAAGTTAGAAAAGAAGAAAGCGAGCAACTTGGTGGAAGTCTTCTTGCTAGGCTGCACTTAGGAAGATCCTTGTCAGGCAAAAACAAGGTTAAAAAAAACAACTTGAATGAATAAGGGTTCAGGAAAAGGAATCTGGGACCAGATGAGGCAGAGGTGAAGACGTTCATGTTTTTTACCCTGTGTTCATATAGTATATTTGGAAGCTTCTTATACCCTGTTCCTGCATTATATGATGAAAATCCAAAAATAGTGTTCATTATTCACTTATCAGAGGAAGGAGAAAAGCTCTCTGATATTTTCTGTGGATTGAAATTAAGGATCTAAAAGGCCAGTCTTGGTGCCTGGGTGGTTCAGTCAATTAAGTGTCTGCCTTCGGCTCAGGCCATGATCTCAGGGTCCTGGGATCAAGCCCACATCGGGCTCCCTGCTCAACAGGGAGTCTGCTTCTCCCTCTCCCTCTGCTTCTCTCCCTGGCTTCTGCACTCTCTCTCTCTCTCTCTCTCGCATAAAATCTTAAAAAAAAAAAAAAGGCCAATCTTCCTATCATTCTGCCATTTAGTATAACAAGAATTATATAAGACACTTTAAAACTACCACTAGGTTATGTTTAAATCAGGGGACTATCTTTGAAGAGAAGCAGTATTTTTTAAAGGTAAATCATTCAAAAGTTTGCCTTTCTGGGAACTTTATATGGCGCTTTCTCATGCCAACGGTGTGGAGCAAGGTTGGCCTTTTGGTCACACGTCAGAGCATAACACCTGGACACCTTAGTCCCTCCCAGCTATGTCTTCAGGCCCAAAGAGGGCAGATGTGATGGGAGAGAAGTGACTGCTTGAAGTTTTAAAAACCTTTCACTTTGAAATAACTTCAAACATTAGAAAAGTTGAAAGACCGGCATAGAGAATAGCCCCTGTACACCCTTTTCCCAGATTCACTAGCTTTTGTATTTGGAACAATTGCTTTACGGCTTTGTGTACACAGGCAGGCACACACATATACTCTTTTCTTTTCTGAAACCTTTGAGAGTAGGTCACTTATAGTGTGTCCCTCTAACTTTTAATTCTAATATTTCAGGGAAAAAATGCCTAAGGACAAGGATATTTCATGCACCATCACAGTACCATTATGCACTTAAGATAATTTAACACAGGCACAATACTTTCCTGTTCTAGTTCCTATTCCAATTTTGTCAGTTGTCTCAGTAATGTACCTGACAGAATGTTATATTAGGCAGACGAAAAAAACAATTTTTCCATTTTTAAGACAGTGTAGAAAGCTTTTGAATTTGTAGTTTGATAGAGAAATGCACCAGTTACCCATCTCTAACCACTGCAAATAAGAATTTATAATAGAAACCAAACTCACCTCTGTGCTTCTGAGAAGTGGTGTTGCAGAGATGAAATGAGCCAAGGTCACCAGCGGGTTTCAATGTGAACTTTGGTGCTGGGCCGGTGTTGGGTATTTTCCAAAGTAAATATGTCCCAAATCAAACACCATTGCATTAGCTTTGTCAGCACAAACCCCCTCGGCTGTGTCTTTGATCTCTGCTGAGTGACTTCTGACTCCTCCGCTCCAGTTCTAGTACAGCTGGTGTTTTGAAGGCATGACTATCACTGTGTCGACGTGCTTGTGGGCAAGCTGAAGCCTTGCTGACGTGCTGAAGCCACCACATAATGAGATGCTCTTCAGAGCTCTGGGGGCTAGGTTACATTGGGGGTAGCTATAATGCTCCCCTAAAAGCAGAGGCCCACTCATCTGCCCTCCAGCTTTGGATTCTCCCACTCAGATGATCTGGCCGTGGTCTGGTCTCCAGGGCTGACGTGGCTGCGAGGCAAGTGTCCCCATGCTTCCACGAGTGTGTCCCTCAGAAAAGTGGCAGGGGGGAGTGAGATCAGTGATTTATAGTGTAAGGAGACCTTGGTACAGAACTTTCTTCAGTCAGGGCTCACTCACTATGTTCTGTGCCAGGCTTGCAGTCCAGCTTCCTTAGCTGTTACAGGACAGATAGGGTATTACTGAGCAGTGCTCCCCAAATTCTGGCCCACCTAGGCATTCACAGGGATCTGTGGAGCTAGGATCACTATGTTTTTTTTAAGATTTTTTATTTATTTGAGAGAGAGGATGAGCATGAGCGGCGGGGAGGAACAGAGGGAGAGGAAGAAGCAGACTCCCCACTGAGCAGGGAGCCCGACGTGGGGCCTATTCCAGGACCCTAAGATCATGACCTCAGCCGAAGGCAGACACTTAACCAACTGAGCCACCCAGGTGCCCCTAGAATCACTCTTTAAAATTTATTTTAGGGCGCCTGGGTGGCTCAGTCGTTTAGCGTCTGCCTTCGGCTCAGGTCATGATCCCAGGGTCCTGGGATCAAGCCCCACATCGGGCTCCCTGCTCCGCGGGAAGCCTGCTTCTCCCTCTCCCACTCCCCCTGCTTGTGTTCCCTCTCTCGCTGTCTCTCTCTCTGTCAAATAAATAAATAAAATCTTTAAAAAAATAAAATAAAATAAAATTTATTTTAAATTCTGTAATCTAGGGCACCTGGGTGGCTCAGTCGTTAAGCGTCTGCCTTCGGCTCAGGTCATGATCCCAGGGTCCTGGGATCAAGTCCCACATCGGGTTCCCTGCTCGTCGGGAAGCCTGCTTCTCCCCTTCCCACTCCCCCGCTTGTGTTCCTGCTCTCGCTATCTCTCTCTCTGTCAAATAAATAAATAAAATCTTTTTAAAAAAAATTCTGTAATCTAAAACATTATTATAGGAATATTCTGGATTGTCTGGAAGACCAACTTATCACAGAGCATTGCTCCCTGATTTTGGTACCCAAGAGTGTGTTTGTTACCCAGAGGCCCTCTAATGAAAACAGGACTCTCTGGGGACTCTGTAGGCTTGTGAGGAGCCTGTAGGGGGCGTCTGTGTGTTGCTCATTTTGAGAAATTTCTGGCCCATAAAGGGCTATCCAGTGTGTTTAAGAGCTGACAGGTGTGGCTGGATTTGGGTCCAGGTCAGCACTCAGGAGCTATGGTCACACATTGATTTCTCAGAACCTTCACTGTTCCTGCTCAATACTGGGACTTCAGCATGGGCACCATCGTACAGGCCTGGAGAGGCTGTTACCTCTCACAGACTCCTCCAGGGCCTGATAAGCCCCATGTGATCTGCTCTTGGCCTTGTTCTCATACACACTAAGCCTGGCCCTTCTTGGAGCCTTGGCACTGGTTGCTCTTTCCGCATGGAAGTCTTCCCTTAGGCCCGCTGCGCGCACACCATCTGCTCTGGGTTTCTCCGAGGCTGTGCTGGCTGCGTGGGTGGGAATCCCACCTCCCACCCTTGGTGTTCTCTCTGAACTGAGGACAGTAGTTATACCTGCTGCATAAGGTTGCTGTGGAAATTAGATGAGATGATGAGATAATGTGCAGAAAGCACAGAGAGTGGCGCCCGGCACTCAGTCAACACTCAGTAAACCTTTGCTGTTGTCACTTTCACCATACATAGTTATTCACAGAAAAGATCTGGAAGGAGATGCAGCCAACTCTTAACATTGGAAATGGGAGGCAGGTGGGAAGTATTCATTTTTTACTCTATATGCTTTGCTGGAATTTCTTTTCTATGAGTATATATTGCTTAGGTTATTTTAAACTAACCAGTAAATGTTTCTTACATATCTAGGTTTCCGATCACGTAACCCACTGTTGAAAAAACTGGATTTCAGCCCTTCTTGACAATTCTGACATTTTTGGGTCTGTTCCCCACTGGAGGTGTATAGTTTTGACCCCCACTGTAAAGCAGTTCCTTCTGCCACACCTACTCCATTGTTTTCTTTCCAGTTCCAAGGCTTGCCTTATGGTTAGATATGTTTCCCAACTTTTTATTACGAAACTGAAAAATATACAAAGCAATTGGAAGAATTGAATAATGGACATCCATTTACCAATGTCCTAGATAAAACAGTGACTATTTTGACATGTCTGCTTAATTCCGTGTGCGCGCATACCCTGCAGGTGTGTCCTGAGGTATTTGAAGGTGAGTTGTAGAGAGAGTCACAACACTTCAGCCCTGGGCACTGGAGCTCGGTCTCCTAAATGGTGTGTGTTGGGGGGTGTCTCCGCACTGCTCAGCACCGCTGTTACATCTGGGAAAATCAGTCCTTCTATCTTATATCGGACATCCAGTCCCAGTCAGATTTCTCCATGACTTCTTTGATAGCTTTTTTAAAATCTAGGATCCATTCCTACACTGCATTTGGTTGTTGTTTCTTTGGACTCCTTCATCTATTTTAGGCTTCTTTTCTCTGACCTTGATCTTCTTACAGGAGAGCAGGTCAGTTGTCTTATAGCCCTTTCCTTTACCCTTTGCCTGCCCTGTCTTGGGGACAGACAAGACCCTTTCATCATCTGGCCATTCTCTGAAACCTCCTTACTCCTTTCTGTCTCTCCTGAAGCATAGCAATGTGTCCCTGCACACAGTCCTAACCAGCCTGTCTACACCGTGTCTTTATCTCCAGTTGCTTCAGAGCACTTCTGGGGACTTTTGTGATTCTACCATAGTCTTCCCTTCCTGGGGACCAGAGCCATCTCAGCTGGTATGATGGAGTCATCAGTGCAGGAAGAACTTATAGGGCATTTCCAAGCCCTAGTTCTTAGGAGGGAGGCAGGATGTTCTCAGGGTGAGGAGTAGTAGGATCACAAATTGAAGATAGATTTTGGACAGTCACTTTCTCTCACTGTTCCAAAACCATTTTGGACCTTTCAGTCACTTGGGGCCTCTGATCTGATTGGGAGTGAAGCATTCTGAAAGCCTGACCATAACCACCAAAGGCAAGTTCTCCTTGTAGGACACCAGAACCTCTTAGCCACATTGACCTTAAACACCAAACAAGGCTGTGGTCTGGGAACCCTGTCATGCCTCCACCATCACTTGGGACCTTATCCTAGGGAGATCCACCACCTCAGAGACAGTCCCAGAGCTCCTTTTCCTCAGACCCACCATCTTTGGCCACTAGCAAGCTGGAAGCCCCTCAGGTGTACCTTAGTGACAGTGTCCTTTCTACCTTGAGACAGTTCTGACCACTGCTGCCCTCCCCAGTGCTTCTCCACCTCCGCAGCACCTTCCCACAGGTCACCCAGCAGCCCCCACCCTATCTCGACCGACTCTCCCCAAGGGCACAGCACCCTAGTGGCTTTCGAGGAGAAGCTGTTCGCTTCTACACAGCATGTTGTCCAGCCCTAGCCCTGCACCTGTGCCCTCCCTGTGATTGTGGAAGCAACATATCTATGGCAGAACTCCGGGAAGTATGGGCAACATTAAGGAAGAAACTAGAAACTCCTGCCAACCCGGCTACCCAGAAATAATCATTATTAATATGCGACTGGAGTTTTCCCCTCTTCTTCTATGCACATGTATTTACATACATATACCTTAAATCTGTACCATGCTATATACATTTTGCATTTTTTTCACTTGACGTAAGTTCTACCTGTGTCTCCAAATATTCTTAGCAAATATGATTTCTGATATATTGTAACTTATGTAAGTGCTCCATTCAGGTAAACATTTAGTGTTTTTCTCTTTATTGTTCTCTTCTATCAAATGTTGCAGCATTTTTGTGCCTAAATCAGATTTTTTTTTTTTTTTTTTTTTTTTGGATAGACCCCTAGAGATGGGATTTTAGGTGAAATGACGAGGCTATTTAGAATTTTTGATGCACTTTACCAGATTGCTTTCCAGGAAATAGTGTACCAGTTTACAGTCCTACCAGCCATGGGTGCAGGCACCCCTCTCGCTGTGTCCCACCCTCCCAGCAGTGGTGTCATCATGTGCCCCACCTCTGTGTCCTTGGCCCTCATGACTGTTTGGATTGCAGAGACCCCTCACTGTAGCTTCATTATCACTGAAGGGGGCTCAATGTCCTCTGGGGTTTCTGTGAGGACTAACTTGTCCAGCAGGCGCTGTGCACAAATTTAACATTTTTGCACAACCTACGAGCCACTGCCTGCTTCACGCTGGGCAGGACACCATCTGGAGCAAGGATGCAGGGACTTCAGCCTCTCACTTCTGCACCTAAGCAACTCTGCCTCTGCCTATTTTAAATCTTGGGATTCTGCCCAAGATGACTGTTGGAAAAGTTGTGCTGCCAGAAAAGATCTAAAAGCCATTTCTTCTCAACCCACGAGGCTTCTCACGCTCACCCTGTCTCTCCAGTCACAGCTGTTCATCTGAGCTCCAGCCTCCCCAGCCCTCCATGCCCTCCCCAGTCCCAGGCTTTGGGCCTGATTCTCCTGTGGCTGGACAGCCTGCTCTCTCTTCTTTGCCTGGCCAAGGGTTACTTGCATGGTAACACTGAGACCCATGACACCTCCTCCAGGAACTCTGCCATACTGTGATAATTTCCTCACCTGCCTGCAAACTTGGCAGAAAGGCCTTTGTAGGAATGGGGCTTTTCACCTCCCAGGCATGGGGCCTGGTGCACATTAGCTACTCAATAAATGTTTGCTGAATGGGTATTTACCAGTGAATTGATCAAGAAATGTTGGTCACTACTCAGTGTGTCTTTTCCAACCCAAAATGACTGACTGATTCTTGGAGAATGAATCTGGGGTTGATTTTACATCTGTAGGTTTTAGGGCTTGTGAGCAAATAACCTCCTTTTCTCCCTCTGTCCTCGGTGCATCAGCTCACCCGAAGGTTGCCTCCCATCAAAGAAGCCAAGCCTCGGTTGCAGAAGCTCTTCCGGGACTTCTGGCTCTATTCCGTGCTGATGGGATTTGCAGTGGAGGGCTCAGGTAAGGGGATATTCGCTCTCCTGGGGAAGACAGAGTGCAGAGTGAAAACAAAGGTGAGGCAGGACTCTACCTAATTATGAATGTGCATGCATTCAAAATTCGTCCAAATTCAGCTGCTGCTTCCTACAAGTGATTACAAATGTTACACTTCCCAGATGTAGTTTAGGGTTCTGACAGTGCTATGTATCTTAGGAAAAACCTGTCCGAGTTAGGAAACAGACTCATTTTTGTGCTCCGTTTGGGGGATAATTGGCTCAAACAAACGGACCCACGACTCTAGGACCCACGACTCTAGAAATGGTCAGCATCACCTGCCCCGCAGTGCTTCTGGAATAAGGTGGTGGTCTCATTCATGTGCACTTTCTTGAAGGACTCTGGCCAGAAGAATGGTACGAGGGAGTCTGTGAAATAGCCACCAAGTCGCCCCTGCTCACGTTTCCCAGCAAAGAACCACTGCGCTCCGTCCTCCAGTATAACTCGGCCATGAAAAACGACACAGTCACCCCCGTAAGGCTTCTCACTCTGCCAAGGACAGATGATGCAGGGCAGGGATTTTGCTAAGCTTTCTTGAACAATGACCAGATCCTTCCATTGTCCTTGTTATCACATGTTCTCCACGGCTCCTGGGGTGGGGGGGGGCATTCCCCTCTGGGTGCCTGTGTGAGCCCTTGAGCGTTTCTTTCCCCCTAGGCTGAACTGAGTGAGCTCCGCAGCACCATCATCAACCTGCTGGACCCTGCTCCCGAAGTGTCCGCCCTCATCAACAAGCTGGACTTTGCCATGTCCACCTATCTCCTGTCTGTTTACCGGCTGGAATATATGAGGTATCCAGGCCTTTGCCTCCCAGCACAGCTACACTGGAGCTAATTTTTAAACTTTCTTGCCTTCTGGGCATGGGACTCTTTTTAGTTCCTCCCAAGACACGTAAGCTTTCTTAAAAAGCAAAACCCAAAAAAACCAAAAATATCCTACGCTCTTCTTGTGTGCTCCTCCCTCCTGGGCACCAAACACCACATCTTATAAATCCCCAGGTATCTAAACTCTCTTGTCATCCTCTCCTTATAGGGAATAGGCTTCTGAGCAGTCACCATAGATGTTGCAAACTCAGTCCACTTGACTGCGCAAGAGCCCCTGTTAGGAACTGGCCCTCACTGAGTATGTTCTAAGACACTCATTTCGCTAGTTTCCAGGACCACAGCTGAGTACAAACAGCAAATGGGAAGTGGGAAGGGGCCTGTCCCAAAACAGCCCCACAGGTGGCCCAACACTCAGGATGCATGTGTAACCACAGCAGACCTAACAGTTATAATAATCGTCATCATGACAACACCAATATTAACATGGATTGAATGTTTATGCCATGCCGGGCACTGTGCTAAGTTACATGTATTGACACACTCTCCAACAAGCCTATGAGGTAGGCGGTGTCACATACCCATTTTACAGATGAGGAAACGGAGACCCTGAGGCAGCCGTTAAGTTAGTTACCCAAGGTAATAATCCCTGACTTCCACGGAGATCCAGCTAGTCGGTTAAGCACCGTGCCATCCTGCCTCTCATAAATGACGGCTGGAAGAAGCAGCTAGGATGCTCAGAGTGCAGCTGCCTATGTGAATGCTACAGATCCACCATGGTAAGGCCTGAGGCACCCTCGGGCTGCAGCTGAATACGCTAGCTACAGAATGATGCATCCCTGTCGTCAAAAAAGGTCAGGTTACACATCTCCTGTTTGTTGAAATCACAGGACAGGTGCAATAAGTTATAGAGAAACTCTACCAAATGGTCTGAAAAAGAAAGTGTTAGTTCTTAATAGGGGGAATATTGAGTAAATGCCACTATTTTAACCTTTATTTGGTGCCATGAAACCCTGTGGTAAAAGAACTCTTGCTCAGAAGCTCAACATATAAAATAGATTAAGGCTGTTTTGTGTAAGTGGGAGTAAGCGCACACCTTCCTGCCCTGTCCCCTCCTCCCTGCCTCTTGGTAGCCTGAGGGTGCCACAACAGAGCAGACTTTGAGAGCTAGTGACCCATTCTCCCCCAGAGTCCCACAGAGCCAAGGAACTTTTGACCTTCCTTGCTTTTTTCATTATAATTTTTTTTATAAAAGCAATACAAGAATATTACACATAAACTTGGAAATAAATGGAGAGGAAAAACCACTGATCCCACCACCATTCCCTATTGTGTGTTAGCACTGTTCCCTCTCAGCCTTTTTATAAAGAATATATTTTGAAAGAGAAACCAACCAAAACAAGCAAACCAACACAGACCAAAAACCTGGTTTGCTCCAAGGTTGAATGGCTACAAGAGATGTCTCCGGACCCTTTCAGCCTCACGTGCCCACAGGCAGGGCTGTCTCCTGCTTCCCCACAATGGTGCCCCTGAATGGAGTTCTCAGGTTCTCAGGACACTCTGTGGAGTGGGCTGGTAGAGCAAAACCCTAAGGGGACAGCCCACAGGCAGCTCCCAAGAGCCCAGCTCCCATCCCAGGTTGCCTGCCAGGCCTCTGAGAGCATTGTTAGCATGGAGGAGCAGCTCTGAAGCCTTTATTCAAGAACCTGGCTTAGGCTCCCAGCCACTGGTTATTAGGAGAGCTTTAAAACAGCGCCTCGGGCTCTGTGCTCAGCGGGAGTCAGCTTGGGATGCTCTCTCCCTTGCCCTCTCCCCCCCCCCCCCCCACCGCACATGCACTCTCTCTCTCAATCTTTCTCTCTGTAAATAAATCTTTAAAAAAAACAAAAACCAGCAAAGTGGGCAATGTGAGAAATTATGTAAAAGCTGTGTGAACCTGAGCACTCAAGAATGCATGTGCTTAAGCCACCTGGCCTGCCCTACTAAGGTTTGACTCACAAAAAGCTGGTGCAGAAGCCCACAGACGCACTCCGCCCAGTGCTTGCCTGTGTGCACACATGCCCTGCTATCTTAGTGGAGCCCCCCAAACTCCGAACAGCTACTGTAAAAGTAAAAAAGGTGCATAAGATAAAAAAGAGAAGGAAAACATGGGGATGGTACAGAAGATGCTAAAGATGAAAAATACAAATCTCACTTTCCTGGCTCTGAATCCAGAGATGCCCACTCTTGATAGTTTTACTTTCCCTTCTAGAAATTCTCTATAAATGCAAACATATATATCCTGCACACAGAAGGCCCATGGAGGCTTTCGGAAACCTATCGCTGACATCCTGCTGTACTCATTTCCCCTGCACCTTGCTGTCTCATAGAGCAATGCATCTTGGATGTTTTTCTGTAGTGGTGTATATGGAGCTACCTCTCATTTTGGTGGCTACATGATGTGCCATTAAATGGGTGTACTTTGGTGTAGCTGACTAGTCTGTTGATGGACATTTTGCCAGCACTGTTAGGAGGATCCTCCTTATGCACATAACCCTTAAGATCTATCACTAGTGGTGGGTTCCTGGGTGGAACAATGTGGGAACGTTATGATAGATGGTGGGTAATTCCCCTCCAGAAAGTCTGCGTGAGCATATGACCCTTGAAGTGGCATAGGTTATTCGTTCCTCACAGCCTCACCAGTTCTGGGTAGTACCAAATCTGTGATAGGGAGGGCCTGGATTTCTCAAAATTTACTCAAAACTGTTCTCCTTGCTAGGGTACTGCGCTCAACAGATCCTGACCGCTTCCAGGTAATGTTCTGCTACTTTGAAG
Organism: Halichoerus grypus; assembly: GCF_964656455.1. Classification (NCBI taxonomy): domain Eukaryota; kingdom Metazoa; phylum Chordata; class Mammalia; order Carnivora; family Phocidae; genus Halichoerus; species Halichoerus grypus. The sequence goes on from NC_135724.1 coordinate 67,330,436, forward strand.
ATAAAGCTATTCAGAAGGACAAGTCTGGTAAGTTTATTGTTGTGGTACTCTGATGATGAAATGAGTTTTAATAGTCTAAAAAGGAATACCACTCCCAGTTTCCTGTCTACATGAAGAAAACAGTTTTATGAAGTTACACACTACATTGGAAAGACCAGTATAAAATATATAACCTTATAACCATATAACCTTAAGGAGCATCACTCTTGTCCACCCTCAATGCTTGAGTACGCTCCAGCCCCCAAATTTCAGTCTCTAATACTATCCCATGCTGAAGGGATCCTGGGCTCCTCACATAGTCATTAATGGACCTAAAGCATCTTGTTGTGGTCAGGGAGCAGTCATGCTTTTTAAATATCCAGAGCAGGCTAGGAGGACCAAGAACCAATTTCAAAGGGCTCCCAGTGGACAGAGTATCATAATTTGAACATGAATACATATTATTATTTTGCTTAAAAGAAGGGCAAATAAACTGGGATAATGTGTATATCCAGATACACTAAGATATATATATATAATCTCCATATTTTAGCAAAGCAACAGATATAATGTGTAATATGTAACAATAATAGGTAATATATAGGATATACGTATTTATATATATGTTTGTTCTTTCCACTAAGTATTTGTGAAGTAGAGACAGGTAGTTGTTTCTCTTGTATAATCAGGAAAGAGGGAACATGAGGAAAGAGCCACACAGTACAGGAAGAGGCCTGGCACCTGCAATAAAGTCACACCTGGCCTCTAAGAGTGATCAGGTAGAAAGGGTGCCCAGCAGGTGATGGGGCAGAGGCATTCCATAGAGTAGCCAGTTAATGGTACTCTGTTAAGCTGAAAGTAGCTGTTAGAGAGCTCGCTGTGGGGACAGCCCCAGACCTTCTGTGAGGGGCTCCATGCCTCACTAGTCATGCTGGCCATAAGGAGACCCCACTCAGGACCATGAACGCTTCCAGTGGCGCATCAGACCCAGCCAGAATGTCAGGGCAGTGGGTCAGGACCCGATGGCCACACCCAATTTAAGGACTGCATTGTTTCTGGGGAGGTTTCAGAATAAGGAAATATGTATGAAATGCAAAGACTTGCAAGTCCGATGATGCAGATGTCCTCAGAGTGCACAGAGGGTCTCAGCTGCAACCAGTCCTAAAAGCACCAGACTCCTGGGAAAACAAATAAATGAAACTCTACAGTGGTATAAAAATACTAGAGTTACTGAAATTCTAGTGAGGCAAACCTAAGATAAGAATAGGAATAAAAATAAGGAGAGTTATTAAAATTGAGACTGCAATGAAAAAAAATTAAGCACATAGTATAGTCATTGTTTGACCAGTTTTAGTATAAGGACGCTGATGGGTTTTAAGCATCATCTATTGGTCTGTGTGTTGATTTTTAAAGTGTTTAAAATTTAAGAGACTCTGAAATATTAGACCCATGTTTTATTTAAATGCTTAGAAAAATTTGATCAATTTTGTAATTGTACTTAAATATTTGAGGGACTTGAGTGTGCTAGATCATGAGTTTTGATTGATTAACTGTGTGGGTAAATATTTCGAGGAATGCTAATTGAGAATTCTTAAAATCAATAAATTTATTATTAATTACAGTTAGTAGTGAGGAGTCCTTTCCATGTTTAGAAGCCATTGGCACACTGAAGAATCTATCAATTTGTTCTTGCCAATGCAGAATTAATCCCCAGATAATTCTGGTACCGTTTTTTCTGTTGTTGAAAAATCAGTCCTTGTCTTTTTTAAAATCACCCCAAGGATTCTGAGGTGCTGTCTCATGTAAAACCTTTGTCCAATAAGTCCTTTACAGAACCCTTCACACTACTGCACGACAGTCAGGAAATTGAGTGGGTGAATTTATTTTTGTGGGGTTGACAAGGAAGACAGTGTAAGGGTTCTGCAAGCTCCCCCTGCTGGCAGTGTGGGGAAGGGTTGGACGAGGAGGAGCCCTTTAGAGGCCAGGGTGGAAGATGCAGGCAGGCAGTTTGTATGCCAGGAAACCTCTTCCACTGGGGTGCAGAATACAGGAGAGGAGCCCCATGCTCAGAGAGTCCCACACACATGCCCCAGGACCACTTGGGAATATAGTAGAGACACTGTTAACCTTTGGCTGAGCTGTTCATTGATTTGCTCCTCTCGTCTATCCACCCACTGTCTATTTAACAGCTATTTTGTGCTAGACAGTTGGGTCACACCTGAGTTTCTTTGGTTCAAGGAGGGGGAGGGTAAGCGACAAAAAAAATCGACTTCCAACCCCTAGGGGCCTAAGAACCTGCCACATTTTGCCGGCCTCCTAATGAGAATATCTGTAGACAGAATCAGTTACCTTTCTGAAGCTAAAATGTCATTCTCTTCTGAGCTCTGTTTTTCTGTTGCTGTGTCATAAGTGGAAATTAAATTGTGGAAAACAGTATGGCGGTTCCTCACAAAGTTAAAAATAGAGCTACTCTACAATCCAGCAATTGCGCTACTAGGTATTTATCCAAAGGATACAGACATAGTGATTCTAAGGGGCACATGCACCCCAATGTTTATAGCAGCAATGTCCACAATAGCCAAAATATAGAAAGAGCTCAGATATCCATTGACAGATGAATGGATAAAGAAGATGTGGTGTATCTACAATGGAATATTACTCAGCCATCAAAAAGAATAAAATCTTGGGCGCCTGGGTGGCTCAGTTGGTTAAGCGACTGCCTTCGGCTCAGGTCATGATCCCAGAGTCCCGGGATTGAGTCCCGCATTGGGCTCCCAGCTGAGCGGGGAGTCTGCTTCTCCCTCTGATCCTCTTCCCTCTCATGTTCTCTCTCTCTCAAGTAAATAAGTAAAATCTTTAAAAAAAAAAAAAAAGAATCTTACCATTTGCAATGACGTGGATGGAACTAAAGGGTATTATGGTAAGCAAAGTAAGTCGGGGAAAGACAAATGCCATATGATTTTATTCATATGTGGAATTTAAGATACAAAACAGTTGAACATAGGGGAAGGGACGGTAAAGTAAAATAAGATAAAAACAGAGAGGGAGACAAACCATAAGAGACGATGAAACTCTAGGAAACAAACTGAGGGTTGCTGGAGGGGAGGTGGGTGGAGGGATGGGGTAATTGGGTGATGGGCATTAAGGAGGGCACTTGATGGGGTGCCTGGTGGCTTAGTCGTTTAAGCGGCTGCCTTCAGCTCAGGTCATGATCTCAGGGTCCTGGGATCGAGCCCCACATCGGGCTCCGTGCTCAGCAGGAAGCCTGCTTCTCCCTCTCCCACTCCCCCTGCTTGGGTTCCCTCTCTCGCTGTGTCTCTCTCTGTCAAATAAATAAAATCTTTAAAAAAAAAAAAAAAAAAGAGGGCACTTGATGTAATGAGCACTGGGTGTTACATGCCACTGATGAATCACTAAATTCTACCTCGGAAACTAATAATACACTATATGTTAACAAAATTGGATTAAATAAAAATAAATTTTTTAAAAAGAGGAAATTAAATTGCCCTGGGGACTGATGTACACTTTACTGACACTTAATTTTCACAGTACGTTGTACTCTTCACATGATTTCCAAATGGGTTGTTTTTGTCCTGAGTATGGTACCTAGGGTTAAGCTGATAAATGTGTACCTACTGAGTGTACTTTCCTCTTCCTTTTCTCTCCTAAAACATGGGAGATGGGAAGGAGATGTCTTTGGAGATTTGTTATTGATGAGTTTTCAGAACCAAGGAGGAGAGAGGTTATAAGAAGCATCTAGCAGCCCCCAAAGGGGATTGCTAGCACCTCCTCTGTGTAGGTGTGAGCCAAGCCTCCATGTGTTCCTGCCCTGCAGCCTGCTGACTGTCTAGTCAGTCAGTACAGACTAAGACCGAGGTAATCTCAAGCTAACTTTAAGCACAAAAAGGAAGGTGGCTGTTTTTAAGTAAAAATCTCCATAGAGGCTACTGCGTGATCATCATTGGCATCTGACCCCTATCTGATGTTTTTTTATTAGGAACTTACAGTTTCAGTTTCCTAAGAGCTACATGAAAAGATATTACACTAAACACACCCCCAAAACAAGATTTCATCCACCAAACCCAACTTCTTAGAGATCAGCCTCTCCCTGCTGGGGCATTAGGTCACACTAATCACTTTCCAGGTCTGAGAGCTTTGGGGGCCCATTTATCCTCATGACAAACACATATGTGATGCCTCTTTATGTTCAGGCTCTGGCTGGGCCTGGGCACAGAGGTGCAGTGCCTGCCTAGTGTTTCGCCCTGCTGACCTTGTAGCCCTGTCATTTAGCCACCCCAAAGACGCTGCATAAATGGGACAGCACTAGAGGGCGAGCGGCATTTAATGACATCGGCACTGTGATGTTTGCATCCCGCTGTTGCTTTTTAAAATCTGCTTTGCGCCCTGGAAGCCACAACCACATCCGGCACTTGTATCTTGGTTTCTAAACACCATTCTGCAGTAAAGGGAGCCAAGGCTCCAGGGAAAATACAAGATGAGCCTAGGACAGCTCACAGTGCCAGAAAGGAAGGTCTTATGAAGGGAAAAAAAGAAAAAGGAGAGGAAGAAGAAGAAGAAAAGGAAAGGAAAGGCCTGTGGGCATGTCACAAGGACACAAGAGCCTGCCTGAAAGAGCTCCTAATGGCCAAAGCTGGAACAATTTGAGCAACAAAATAACGACAGTATTGGATTATAACCCAGTGAAAGAAAGAAATATCCATGAGTCCGTGCTGATTAGATGATTGAACAAATGAAACATGGGAAGAAGGGACAGACCTTCCTTACAGAATTCCAGTAAGTGAGACCAGAACCTGCGGGCAGAGCCCACTGGCAGGTGCGAAAGCCAGTGGGCAGCGTCTTAGAAATGACATGTCTGCATAACCTCAAAGTATCTTCCCCAGAGCATTTCCCAGTGACTGTGGTGTTTTTGACTTACACCCACATTCTCTTCAGGAGCTGCTGCTTAATTCCCCTCCCCAAGTGTGGGCTGGACGCAGTGACTCCCTTCTGAAGAGTAGAGCATGGAAAGGGAGAAATAGTAACTGGACAGTGGGAAACCTGGCACACACCACTGTACCTGAGTGATCAAGGTCAGCCTCGCCAGTGGTAGGAGATACTGATTTCACGCCCCCCCACACCCCACCATACGACAAGAAGGCCACTTCACCTCTGTGGGATTGCCCTAAAATCCTGTAACCTTAGTCTAATCATGAGCAAGCATCAAACACACCTAAATTGAGGGACATCCTACAAAATGCCTATGCTCTTCAGAAGTGTCAAGGTCATGAAAGGTAAGAACAGACCGAGGAATCAACGCAGATTGTAGGAGATTAAGGAGACCTGATTGGCAATGCCTCATTGGATCCTGGGACAGAAAAGGGACATTAGTGGGAAAACGGGAAATCCAAATAAAGCCTGAAATTTAGGTAAGAGTATTATATCGCTGACGGCTTCTTAGTTTTGACAAAAGAGCTGCTAAAGTCAGGAGAAGCTGGGTGCAGGGTATGTGGGAACTCTGTGCTCTCTCTGCCACTCCTCTGTTAGTCCAAAATCTTTCCAAACAAAATATTGAAAATAGCTGGGATTGGTCCCTTTCCCTTGATGCTCCTGACCTGTGGAAACCTCCTCCTCATTTCAGGGATGATGCAGTGTGTGATTGCTGTCGCAGACAAAGTATTTGATGCCTTCCTGAACATGATGGCAGATAAAGTAAGCCTTGTCGGAGCGTGAGTGTTTGTCTGCCCAAGGCACATGGAGGGCACCTGTTGTACCTGTCTCTTCTGAATCTCCAGGCTAAGACCAAGGAGAATGAAGAGGAGCTCGAGCGGCACGCACAGTTTTTATTGGTGAACTTCAACCACATTCACAAGAGGATACGGAGGGTGGCGGACAAGTATCTGTCTGGTCTGGTGGATAAGTAAGCTCATTTTCCTTCTAATGCTCTGTGTGTGTGTGTGTGTGTGTGTGTGTAAACTTCTTGATTTGGAATGTAGGGAAGAATCATCCAATCATCCTTACACTATCAGGGCAGAAAAGTTGGAGTCAGAATTTAAACTCTCAAATGGCAATGCAGCCTCCCTCAGAATGTCATGGAATTTGCTACAAGGTCTGAAATTTGGTCCTGAAACCTCTACTTCACTTATTCTGAGCTATTGATGTTACTTACTGACAAGGGGTGTCACCTGCCTGTGTCTCTGCATCCCACCCCCCCTGCTGCAGGACTTCTCTGGGCTTGCTCTGGGTAGCTCACGGCCATCCTATGTGACATCTCCCACCCCAGAGCCTAGCCAGAGGTCCCTGGTCAAATCAGTGTCTTCCAGGCTCTCTGTGCTGGGAGCCAAAGCAGACTCTCATGGGACACACCCCCACATGGATGAGAACCCTCAAAGGTGGGCTGGGCCAGCCTGTCTGCAGTATAAAGGCTGGAGGCAGCAAACAGCCATGCTGGGCCTGCCCACACATCGCTGCAAGCATCCAGGAGTTCTGGAGCCTGCTGCAGGTGCTGTGTGCCTGGTCTAGGCAGGGCCAGAAAGCAAGTGCAACACACGGATGACATGTGTCTGAGCTGGACCTCCTAAGCAATGGGCCATGATGAGTCACAGCCGTGCAGAGTTGGCTCCCCTCAATGCTGACCACCACATTTAGGAGCAGCTTCTTCTCTTTGCCCCAGGGTATCCTGCAATACTACCATTTTCTATTTGTGCCATCATGTGAAAATATTAGGGAGGCCTGGTCAAAAACAAGGAGGGTCACTTTGGGGAGTGAGGGAGCGTGGCCTGACCAGTGCATAACCAAGACAATCGGTGTGTGGTTGAGAGCAGGTCACGTGGGGTCATGCTTGGGCCCTGAAGAGTGGGACTGGCAGGAGCCTGGGGGGTGTTTCTGACTGAGTGCCCTGCCTAGGAGGCCTCCTGACCTCCTCTGACCCTCGGCTGGGCAGCAGGAGGTGGGGCTCCCACCTCACCCCACCCCACCCCTTGAGGTGGCACTTTAAGGAACTGAGATTCCTTGAAGATTTGGCTCCTGGACCGAGACATGACTATTGGTGTAGGTTTCCCCACTTGCTCTGGAGCGGGACAGTGCTGAAGACCATGCTGGACATCCTCCAGACCCTGTCACTCTCGCTGAGCGCTGTGAGTATCCCTGCCTTAAGCCTGAGCCTTATTTATGCTACAAGTGGCCACATCGGGGGTGGGGACCCCAGATCCCACCCTGGCCTTTCCCAGTGAGCTGCAGCAAGGTTGGAAGTCCGTCACAAACCGGACAAGTGTGGGGAAAGGAGGCAAACACTCGCTGCCCAGTATGAGCTGGAGGCCCAGCTCAGCAGAGGCAGCCTAGGGAAGGTGGTTTGGAAGAGGGAGCCTTGTTGTGTTTTCAGGACATTCACAAGGATCAGCCTTACTACGACATCCCTGATGCCCCCTATCGGATCACTGTTCCTGACACCTGTGAAGCCCGGGAGGTAGGCTGGCAGCCATCCCCTTATTAAGGGCCGTTTTCATTGCCCTCTCGAGTTGTCAGGGCCGGCGTGTTGCACACGTTGGGTCATTCGGTCCCCAGCAGTTTGAGGTGTGAGCACTGTGGGCCTGGGCCCACAGGTAAGAAAGGCTCAGCTGTCAGGGTCACACAGTACGAGCGGGGTGCTGACTCACTCCCAGTTTGGTCTGTCTGCCAGGCCCGCTTCTGCCCCTCAGCCATGCTGACTCTAAGCCCTTTCTTGGTTCAGCTGCCTGTCAGTTTATAGTGTCTCCAAGCTGCATGAGCAAGCATGACTGTCAGATGAACTTCACTGCTGTGAGGTGTGCAGACTGTCTGTCATTGTGGTAGTTGAGTAACATGACTTCAGCTTTGTGTGGCACTGTGGGAAATAGATGGAATGAGTAGCTCCGGGTAAGGAGGATGTGCTGTGCGAGGTCTGACTCGGAGCCCTCACTGTGGCAGATTGAAGCTCAGCTCAGACCTGGGGTCGGGTCATGTCCCAGCCTTGGGGCCTCCAGCCAGACCAGCTGCCAGCAGGGAGTCCCCCACGCCCCGCAGCGGCTGTGTGAGGCACTGTGAGTGTGGGCCCTGCCACCTTATGCCAGAATTACAGACCAGGATGTCTGTACCCTGTACCCAGAGCCTCGGGGTTGGAACATGGTCATTGTAATCATTTGCTAGGGTTGCCATGATTAAGTGCCACAGACTGAGTGGCTTAAACAACAGAAATTTATTTTTTCACAGTTCTGGGGGCTGTAAGTGTGAAATCAAGGTGTTGCCAGGGTTGGTTTGTTCAGAAGCTTCTTTCCTTGGCTTTTAGATGTCTGTCGTGTTCTTGTGTCCTCACGTCTTCCCTCTGTGCCTGTGTCCTAATCTCCTCCTCTTTGGAGGACACCAGTCAGATTGAATTAGGACCCAGCCATATGATAACATTTTACCATAGTCACCTCTTTAAAGGCTCCATCTCCAAATACTGTCACATTCTGAGGTACTGGGGGCTAGGGATTCAACACATGGGTTTTAGGGGGGATGCACTTCAGCCCCCAGCAGTCGCTAACTACAGTCTATAGCTGGCATCCTCTGACGGCCCAAATACACTGACCTCGGCTTCATTACCCCCTCTTCCAGAGCATCGTGAAGGACTTTGCCGCGCGCTGTGGAATGATCCTACAGGAGGCGATGAAGTGGGCACCTACAGTCACCAAGTCCCACTTACAGGTACTTTCTTGAAATCAGCAAAAAGCAATTTTGTTATGCTCCTTCCAGGGATCCAGAGAGCTTTCACAGACACAGCAAACTCGAAATACAAACAGCACTAGTGTAATAAACAGAGACCAAAAACATTAGTCTAGTGCCTGAGAATAACAGAAGCCTCAGAGGCTGCTCTTTGGTGGGAATTCCTTGGGGGATAAGGGTGCTGGTCGTGGGTGAGGGGGGGCAGGTGCAGTGGGATCCATGGGCAGGCGGGCCCCGGGAACCTGACCACTCACCAGGTAGGTGCCGGGTTTATGGCAGGACTTGGGGCTGCTTGCAAGACGGGCACGGGCGATGTGGTATGTGGGGAGGCCTGGCAGTCCAGCAGCAGCACCTCTGCCGCATGCCGGAGCTGGAGTGAGGCTGCTGTCCCAGTAGAGCCCTATCCAGGCTGCACATGGAGTTGCACGTGAGCCTTTTCAGACCAAAGCACTGGCTTGTGAACACAAATGACTGCAAGGTGAGCCATTGTTCTGGTCAAGCAGAGATGGACCAAAAATACCACAATATGTGAGAGGAAAAAGTCACCTCAAAAGGGATCAAAGATAAGAAAAATCCCACTAGAAGAAATCTGGCTTAATAAAGAGAAGGTGCAACGAGAGGGGCGTGTGAAGTTGACCTCAGCAACACTTGTCAGGATAAAGCTAGTTGCAGGGGCGCCTGGGTGGCTCAGTCGTTAAGCGTCTGCCTTCAGCTCAGGTCATGGTCCCAGGGTCCTGGGATCGAGCCCCGCATTGGGCTCCCTGCTCAGCAGGAAGCCTGCTTCTCCCTCTCCCACTCCCCCTGCTTGTGTTCCCTCTCTCGCTGTGTCTCTCTCTGTCAAATAAATAAATAAAATCTTTAAAAAAAAAAAAAAAAGCTAGTTCCAAAGTGTTTCTGGGTCTGGAATCCAGGAAGGACAGAGCAGCTAGCCCCAAGAACCTCAGAGGCTGTTTGGAAATGCATTTTGCAAGAGCCCGTGGGTGGTGCCTAGCGTTGCCGTACTGTTCCTCCTTCCACAAAGGTGTTGGAGCAGTGAGGTTAGAGCAATTGGGGAAATGGAAAAAAAAAAAATGGAGCCCTCCATTTGGCACTCAGCAGCTAAGCTGCACAGAGGTGGGCCTTGTAACTAGGCCATGCCTGTAGCTTGACAACTGTCTCTGTCTAGTGGATACACTGGTACTCTTCAGGCTGGGGGACTTTCTCAAACTGTTCATATTTAGGAACTGATTTTTTTTGGGGGGGGGTTCACATGGAGGAGAGGGGCTTCAGCTCCCAAGGCGAAGGTCTAAAGAGAGGAAGCCCCCTTTCATTTCTAAAAAGGTTCATTAAACAAAAAAAGCCTACAATAGGGAGAGCTATTTATTCTTTAAGCGTGGCCTAGGAAGGGAGTGGAAAATGCAAAAGCTTGCACTGGTGTCGATGCTTCTACGAGGCCTCCGCTTGGTGTTGCCCTCAGGCCCCATTTCCCTTCCCCCTGCACATCTAGTCCATTTGAACCCCACCCCACCTGCCATCCAGCCCTCACTGCCCAGCCAAAGTGTCCCCATCCTGCCTGGGCTTCCTGCCGGCAGCCTCAGCTTGTCCTGAGCCATCGTCTGTGCTGCCCACCAGGGCGGGCTGGTGTCACTAGCAAATCTGCTTGTCACACCTCCCCGCTACCTCTGCTCATTAGCCACTCCCCATCACCATAGGGTCCACGGTTGGGTTTCTAGGGCTCCATGAACCCTCCGAAACCACTGACACAGTTTTGTAAGTCAGTGCTCATGCACTTTCCTGAGGGAGTCCTGTGGCCCACCCTAAACTCCCTCACCTGGCACACAAGGCCTTTAGGACCTGGCCTATCTCTGGCCCAGGCTTGCCCACCTACCATCTAGCCCCTTGTGTTTGCTGCTCCTGCAGTGCTGACCTCTGACCCCTGAGGATCTGCAGAGCAGAAGGCCTTCTCACATCTCCGGGCCCTGCCAGGTGTCCCTTTGCCCCAGCATCCCCCTCCACCGGTTGGCCGGGCAGACTCAGGCCCTTGCTCTGCCTTCCTGCTGTCCATCAGGCCGCCCCTTCACAGCAGGGCTGCACAGGCAGGAGAACTGCCCGCATGTTGACAGCAGGACCAGGACTCTGCCGCTCTGTGTTCTGGGGAGCACGGGACTTGGCAGGTGGCAGATTGTCAGCAGGGATGTGCTAAAAGAGTAAGCGGTCCTCTCAGGTTTACTGCGTGTGCTGGCCACTCTGGGCAAGTCATCCTGGTTCACACGTGAGCAATAGCCCGGCAGAGACGGGGGCTTTAACTTACTGAGGCTCCCACAGCAACGGATGGACCCAACATCAGAACCAGTGTTTGCTCTCCTACCTCACATACCTTTAAAATAAAACAGCCTTTTTTTTTTTTCTGACTTCAGGAATATCTGAACAAACATCAGAACTGGGTATCAGGACTGTCCCAGCACACAGGGCTGGCCATGGCCACCGAAAGCATCCTTCACTTTGCCGGCTACAACAAGCAGAACACCACTCTTGGGGTATGTGTGAGCCTCCTGGGAGCCACAGGGTGAGGGGAAAACCAAAACTGATGTGGGGCTTTTTCCGAAAGCGCCTGGGCACCCATGTGCCACACACACAGCTGTGCTGGCAGTAGGCGGATCCAAGTCCCATGTACAATCCCCAAGTTCAGAGAGAGTTGGGCCGTAGAACCTTACTGTGTTTTCTTGATTCATTAATGATATCAGATTTGGATTTCTGTGTATCCACAAGGAAGGAAACTGAGCTCTGGGAGACACGGTCAGCATTATCTTATAGTAACGTCGATTGGAAACATTCGCTGGATTTTCCTGTTTCAGCAGGTGCCAAAGTGCACGTGCATACACATCTTCAGCTTCGTCTTGTTCTCAGGATTCCTTTAGAGGGCAGCACATCCATGAAGTAGCACTTTCTTAGTTAAATCAGAGTTTAGGATCAAAGCAGCGGACTGACAACAGGTGATCTGACTGGCAGCATTGCATGGCGGTGTCTCCCAGCCTTAGGGCCTAGCACAGCGTCTGTCAGTCTGTCCCAGCCAAGTATGGCTGTAGGCTTCTTAACTCTGTGCCCCTTAACTCTCTCTCAGGATGGGGAGGTGGGGAGGCTGCCACCTGTCTTTTACAGACATGATAGGGCAGGGGTACAGAGGCTGAGCACCAGGGAGGGAGGATGGCCCTGTGACTTCTCACCATGGCCGGGACTCGAAGCGGGAAGCGGGGAGCCCATTAGGCAGAGCCGAGGGCCCTCAGCCTCTGTGCAGGGCCTGGGGCAGTGCCAGAGGAAGCCAATGTCTTCTCACGTCCCATGCCCTCCTTGGAGCTCTCACCAGAGGTCACTCCATGTTCTCTGAAGACATCAGTGTTGCACACCCTCAGCTGATAGGCCAGGCCCACTGCCATGAGATCAGCTCCCTGACCTGGGTCTCCACCACTTTGACGACCCAAGCAGAGGCCAGAATTGGGGATTGCTCAGAATGCATCTGACAACTCCAGCCAGCTGGCTTGTAAGAGGTCAATTTTGCCTAAAAGATTTAAATCTTTTTCTTTAAAAAAGAGATTTAGGTTTGGTTTTCCCTTTTCTGTTTCTGAAGAAGAAAGGATGTATTTATTGGTGTCTTCTGACTGTTGGTTGTACTGGAGATCCTGGCCAGCTGCCCCTGTTCCATGAAAAGCACAGAAGTGTGCTGGCCCCCAGAGTGACATCTCCCCATCACATGGCACTCAGGAAAGCGCCACTCCTGGGGGGCTATTTCAGAAGCGTGATTTCAGGCTGGTGGGTTGTGCTGCATCGAGACTGTCAGAAAAGCCCTGCAGGGCAGTCCTCCATGTCACAGTGCACCAGGCACGTGAGCCGGAGCAGTCAGAGTAGTTATCCAGGGGACAGAGGTGGCCTGCACTATGGCCTGCCAGTGCATTTGCTGCCCGAGGATCCTGCAGACATCACTGAACCCCATTCTGCCTGGTGAGAAGGCTACTGTTGTCCCCATTTTGCCGGGGAGTATATTCAGGCTAAGGGACAGCAAGTGACCTCTCTAGGGCCTCATAGCTGGTTGGTGGCAGGGCCAGGTTCCAGTGCAGTCCTGCTTGATGCCATAGGCCACACAGTCTCCAAAAAACATAAAGCAGTTTTATGTGACCTTTTGAAAAGTAAACCAGCTTAATAATTTTATGAGAAAATCATGTATTTTTGTTCTTGCTTATGGTTTTCTCCACAAATTTCATATTTTCTTCCCCCGACCCTCTCTCTCCCCACTCACCTGCTCCCTCCCCCCCCCAAAAAAAACAATCCCTCAGACTTCAGCCGTTGATTCATTTTCCCCAGTAGCATCCATATGTCAAGAAGTGGATAGGTTGTCTTGGTTTGTAGTAAAAGATGCTGAAGGGAAATGTGAAAGGGGTCATCCTCGCTGCATATTCGTAATCTTCAGTGACACTGGGCAGCGCGATAGCTAGAGAGCATGGTAGCAGTGACCAGCCAGGGTTAGGGAGAGCAGTCCTCACGACCCTGAGGGATGGGAGGTGGGCTGGGGGGCTGAAGCTGAAGCAGAGGAAATGAGGGGGGTGTGGTCTGCAAAGACTTTCCCCTTTCTGTGGGCCGCCTTTGTACTCAAGAGTGCGCCCCTTTTGTCTTCTGCCACTAGACCCGCATTAGACCTGTGGCAGCTATTAGGTGTCTCTGAGCCCCTGCTGGCTTTTGCTCGCTCTGACACCATGCTCTCAACCTCACCCTTTACCATCTTCAAGTCACATTTACACACCAGCTCACACCCACAGAGGAGACAGCCCAGCACAGCATTTTCATTGTAGGTTATGATGATTTTCACAATAATCTGGTGATTTTATCTTTTGCAAAGGTCTGTTCACCACTGGGGATAAAAACAATCAGCAATAAATTGAAGCTATATCATAAGCTGCCTTCCAGAGAAAATTTTTCATACTAAATTTTTCATACTTTTCTTTTTCATCTTTTTTCCCTGGGACATATCAGACTAGAGGCTGTTCTAAAGTATTTTGTTTTATTAGCTTGCCAGCACTGAAGATTTCTAATAACCCCTGGATCTGAACTTGACTTCTTAATTAGACTTAGGCTTAGCCATGGTGAACATGAGAAAAACATGTAGCAATGGCCTGAAATAATTCTTGATACTTGCCTGTAGGCAACTCAGCTAACGGAGCGCCCAGCCTGTGTGAAGAAAGATTACTCCAACTTCATGGCGTCTCTGAATCTACGCAACCGCTACGCAGGCGAGGTACTTCTCCTGCCCTTGTGTCCCGGGGTCGTCGAGGTGTCCTCTTGCTCCGATGCCAGTCAGCTCCCTCCCAGTGGAAAACGCACTCCAGTCTGGAACTCACTCATTTTAGGTGGACTTGAAGGCATGAGCCCTGGGACTCACCAGCACAGTCTGGAGCATTTATGGCAGCCACTCACCACCTCTGCAGGAGGGCGATTGCACATACACACAGTCTGGCCATGCTGAAGCATTCTGTCTCTGACTTTTTTTTGTTTTTTGTTTTTGTTTTTGTTTTTTTTAAGTGGTAGCAAACATTCGTTGAGTGCCGTGCACTATCTGGGACGGTTGGTGAGGTGTATGTACTATTATTCCAACTTTACAGAAAATAAAACTGAGACTCTTGAAATAAAGTAACCTGCCAGAGTCACAGAGGCAGAGCAGGGGGTGGGAACCACATCTCACTATGAGGGCTTTCGCCTTCCATGCCACACTTTAGCCCAGCCTGGCAAGTTGCTTCACCTCTTGGGGCCTCAGTTTCTGAATCGATAAAACACAGAAGCTCGTCTACGCCATTTCAGAGGTCCCTGCAAGTCCATCCGTGCCTAGTCTGAGTGGGGTCTCCCCTCCCCCCGTGCGACTTCCTCATTCTAGCAGTTGCTCTTCCTCTTCCTGTGGGCCCTCGGCAGGGGGGCCCCTCACACTGCTAGGCTGCCACTGACCCTAGGCTGTCACTGACCCTACATTCCTAGAGCTGAGAATTGCTCTGAGGGCCTATTCCACCTATTTTGAATATCCCCGTGGTGACAGGAAGTGTGTCTTTGGCAGTAGGTTTGGTTTTGGAAGGAGTCAGATCCCTTCTATATAGTCAAGTCTGGTAGATAAGAGAGCAGCATGCTTTTGTTGGGAGGAAAAAGTTATGTACAGCTTTAAAAATAGTGAGGCTGATCTCGTTGGAGTCATTAATTGACTCTGAAAGAATGTATTGAATCAGTCCACATCCTGCAGTCCTACTGTGGTTCTGACCCTGGATTCAGTGCTAAAATGTAAAATTGACAAGACCTCTGCCTTCAAGGACCATCTAGAATGAAGGGAATGCCAACATATATTGCTAAAAGAGAAGTTCCCCCAAAGTGTGAGCAGTGGTAACATCATTGAAATGACCCTGTCACTCTCTATACACACAAGCTGTAGTTTAAGACAGTGGGGCTCTGGTCAGGCCTTGTCTGTGTGCCTGGATTACGTGTGACTCTCTTGACAAGTGTGCTTCTTGCAGGTGTATGGCATGATTCGGTTCTCAGATGCCACAGGCCAGATATCTGACCTGAACAAAATGATGGTCCAGGAGCTGAATACAGCGTTAGACCTCAGTAATCCTCAGCACTACACACAGGCCATGTTCAAGCTGACAGCAATGCTCATCAGCAGCAAAGGTAATGGACAGAGGTACTGGGGAGCTCTGGGCTTGTTTGAAAATGAGTGTTTACCTTTGTTTTCCTTAGTGAGCTGGGGCTCCCCCAGTAGAGATCTCTGTGGTGTCTCTCAGGGGTAGAAGTAAACAAAAGACCATCATTGGCCCACCTGGTGCTCTGTCTTGTTGACTTGGGGAAGCAAGCAAAGGGTTCAGCCCGTGTTCAGTGCTTTCTCTGAACAGTGTGTGTTTGGTTGCAGATTGTGACCCACAGCTCCTTCATCATCTGTGTTGGGGTCCCCTCCGGATGTTCAACGAGCATGGCATGGAGACCGCCCTGGCCTGCTGGGAGTGGCTGCTGGCTGGCAAGAACGGAGTGGAAGTACCGGTAGGACACCTGCTGTGTTCAGCGCCTGAGGGTGGGGCTGGTGAGAGATGGAGAGAGCTTGACCTGGCTGCTCAGCTGACACGCTTGGAAACCCCAGGCAAGCCCCTTACCCTCTGGGCCCCCTCAGTCTCCTTATCTGTAAGATTGTGATATTAATGCCTGACCACCGGGCTATCTCGCTGACAACAGGGAATATATGTTAAAAGGATCCTAGTGGCTCCTAGAAGTTGTTGTTTCTCAAAAGCTCAGTAGAGGGAGCCATTTCCCTGAGAGTGGAACACATGGGATGTGATTGGGAGAGGTGGTAGTTGTCTACAAAGCCGTTTCTCTTGGCCTGCTAACTTTGGAAGGGGAAGTCTTCCTGGTATCCATATTTTTTTAAGTTGCTACTGGAGGAAGCCCCGAGGCAAGGTCATATACGCCCTTTCAACTGATTGGATGAATATCTAAGGACTGTTACATTTTTTCAAAGATCTTGTTAATTTTCGTAACAACAGGGAATTTGGCATTTTTTTCTGTGTTTCTTAAGATGACTTGAGATAAGTGGTCAAAAGGGGTGTTTTCTTTTCTTGTTTCCTGAGGAAAATGGAATATTTCCGAAGAAGGAATTAGAATGTTCCAGGCAGGTGCTGGTGGTGGCAGTAATCATCATACCTCACATTTGCCTGGGATGTTAGAACTGCATGGAGTTTGTGTTGGGCACACCATTCAGTTTGGGGAAATGTTTTGGTCCAGTTGGCCTCCATGGGAGATCACCTGGTTAGGGAGAGGCACTGATGGCAGCCTCTAAGGAGAGGGAGTCACCTGGGGCCCTGGGCTCACCAGTGGCTCCTGGACCCTTTCTCTGTGAACTAAAGTAGGCACTGGGTTCTCAGCCTGGCCAGCTCTGCTTGCATCAGGGAGCATGCAGAATGGCCTATGAGAGTCCTGTTGCCCCCTGCAGGGGCTCTGACTGCAGGGCAATGCTCCTCATCTGTATAATGAGAATAATAGCACGGACACCTATGACATAGAGTTGCTGTGGAGATTGAATGGCTTAATTCACCTCACGGGCCAGGAACAGTGCCCAGAACATAGCAGTCTATTAGTAAATACTAACTGCTGTTTGTGGTGGTGGCTGTTGTCATTGTCAGGTGGAAGATTCTGCATTGACAGCGATCTGCCATTGTTGTCATATACACCCATGTGCCCCCCCCGCTTTTTGGGTTTCATCTATTTTACTGCTGCATATGTTATGTGCCTCATAAAAGTGTTATTTTTGTTCTAAAAGTCAAAAGCTAGGGGACCTGGGTGGCTCAATCAGTTGAGCATCTGACTTCGACTCAGGTCTTGATCTTGGGGTCCTGGGATCGAGCCCCATCTCGGGCTCCTCACTTCGAGGGGAGTCTGCTTATCCCTCTCCCTCTTCTTCTCCCTCTGCCCCTCCCCTGCTCATGCTCTCTCTGTCTGTCAAATAAGTAAATAAAATCTTTAAAAATAATATTAAAATAAAAGTCAAAAACCTTTCAAAGAAATTAAGAAAAGGACTTTTTTAAAAGCCTTACACATTTATCCAGATAATAATTTCCATTTCTCACACTCTTCAAGTCTTCCTGTAGACTCAGATTCAATTGTTCTCTTCAGCCCAAAGAAATTCCCTCAGCATTGCCTGTAGTTCAGCTCTGCTGGAATAAATTCTCTCCGCTTTAGTTCACCTTCATTTTTTTATGCATATGGATATTTTTCCTGGATCTAGAATCCTAGGTTTACGGGTTTTTTCTTTCCTTTTGTTGCTTTTAGCATGTTAAGTACATCTATTTTCTACTGGCTTGCATTGTTTCCAGGGAGAAATTAGCAGTCATTCTTATCATAGTTCCTCAGGAGTTGCTATTGTTTGTTTAGGTTTTTCCTTTTGGCTGCTTTTAGGATGTTTCCCTTCATCTTTGATTTTTAATAGTTTGACTATGATAATGTGGTTTACTGTGTATTTCTACCTTTGGGGTTTATTGGGCTGCTTTAATTTAGAGATTTAGGGTTTTTCATCAAACTTGGAAAACTTTAGGCCAATATTTCTTTAAATATTTTCCCCCATTTTCTTGTCTCATTTTGGGATTCCAATTATACACACACATGTGGGTGGCTTCACGTTGTCCCACAGATCATTAACATTCTCTGCAGTTCTTTTCACTTTTCTCTCTCTCCCATTTCATTTTGGTTCATTGTAATTGTTCCATCTTCCAGTTCACTGCTCTTTTTTGATGCTTTATTCCTTCTATTGTTAAGCCATCTTATATATGTTTTATCTCAGATATCATGATTCTCAGATCTAGAATTTCTCTGTTTTATAGTTTGTATTTCTCTGAGATTCTCTGTATCTTCATCTAGTTTTTTCATCTTTATCTATAAATATTTGGTCATATTTACAATATTTATTTTATAATCCTTATCTGATATGTTCTAGTATCAGGGTCATCTGTGGGTCTGTTTCTGTTGATTTTTTTTCTTTAGTGTTTTAAATGTTTTTATTGCGTTGTAGACTTTGTGTATAGAAAAACAGTGGAGACTGAGGAGCACTGCTGTTTTACTTTCCCAGAAAATAGGTCTTTCTTTTGTTGGGTGACTAAAATAAAGGTTCACTGACCCCTACCCCTGAGGGGTCAGTCTTGGCAAGAAGGATAGATTTTTCCTACTTTTCACCCCACCTTCATTTCCCTTTCTCCCCCACCTCATCAAAATTAGAAAAGGGGTCATGGAAGGATTTTTATGCCAAACAAATTGCTGTTTCATTTGGGGTCTTTTGGACTCTGATCCATTTTCCCTGCCCCTGCCATGAGCAGTACCTCTGCTGGCTTCAGGTCTCTCGGCCTTTGGCAGGCCTTGTCCACCCACTTGTGTCCAGACCCAGCACTGGCCCATGAGCTGCTAGAGCTTGCTGCTTCCTGATAAAGTCTCTGTAAATCAGTTCTTTGTGGCTTTCTTATCTGGCACTCCTCAGCAGTCCAACAGATAAGCCTGGTTTTTTATATCCTCCAGACCATTCTTGCTGTTCACTTGGGACTGAAGGCCATCTGTCTCCTCACACTCCCTGTCCCTGCTTCTGTAAGGACCTGCTGTCCAGGCCCAGCCAACATCTTGGGAAGGCTTTTAACTTTTGTTTTTGTGTCTTGTATTGTTGGCTTCTGTTTTTAATTTTTTCTATTATAAAAACAATGTATGTTCGTTATAGAGAAGTTGGAAGATAGGAGTGTAATGAAAAAAACAAAAATTATTGATCACTCCAACTTTAGAGAGACAATTGCTGATGGCATCCTGATGGCTGATGGCATCTTCTGCATTCCTAGAGAGATAGAGCTATGAGTTTGTTGGGCTCATCTCAGCATGAAAACCCTCTTTGTGAGAGTCTGGGGCCCATATCGCACTAAGATGGGAAAGACCTCTGATCCCTTGGTATGGTGCTCAAATTCATGACCCAAAACAAATGAACCAGCCCCACCCTGACCTCCACCCGTCTGTGTCCAAATCTCTGTGAATGCCAACATAGTCCTTCCCTCTGCTCAGACAAAATCCTTACCATCATCCCTGACTCCCCTTTTGCACTTCCCACAAATGATCCTCACCAAATCATCTCAGATTTACTGTTCTACCTTTAAAGTATATCCAGAAGCTGACCACTTCCCAGCATCCCAACTGCTGCCTCCTGATCCCAATCTCCATCTCCCGTGGACTAGGGAGGCAGCCGCTGGCCTCCCTGCTTCCACCTGGGCCCTCTCTGCCTTCTCCACACATACACAGAGTGAGTCAGTAAAATATGGGTCACATTAGGTCCTTCCTGTTCC
The DNA here is from genome assembly GCF_964656455.1 of Halichoerus grypus. Taxonomy (NCBI): domain Eukaryota; kingdom Metazoa; phylum Chordata; class Mammalia; order Carnivora; family Phocidae; genus Halichoerus; species Halichoerus grypus. Next base: position 67,349,986 of record NC_135724.1, read on the forward strand.
TCAGACCTGTCAGTGCTGCCCATGCTCACTCAGAGTAGAAGGCATACTTGTTTCTATGATCTGCAAGGCCCCTCTGCCACCTCAGCTTTCTTCCCCTCTGCTCCCCTTGCCTGCCCTGCTGTAGGCACACTGGGGTCCCTGCTGCCCCTGCCCTCCAGGCATGTTCCTGCTTTAGGCTTTTCCCTCTCTTGGCAGTGCTCTTTTCAGGCAGCCAGGAAGCTGCATACCTCACTTCTACATCTCCTCCAGGGCTTGTCTCAGCTGTACCCTGTCCACCGTGTCTAGAATATCCCACACATATGTCCATTCGTTCTTCTGAGCCCTTTCATGGCTGTTTTCCCCTTAGCTTTGATCAGCATCTGATATCTAGATCTTACTTCTCTTGCCATCTGTGACCCTGCCGTAGACTGGGTGGATGTTTGTCTTGTTCACTGCTCCATTCCTAGAGCCTGGAGGGGAAGCAGCCAGGTCCAGAGGCAGCAACCAGATGTGTTTGTTCAACACATGAGTGGGCATGCCACTTTGCTGTGGCTCATCAGCCCTGGAAGCCTTGAAGTTTCTTCCTCTAACATAAGACTTATATTTAGCTGCAGGAAACAGAAACTGGGCACAGTTCCTTGACCACCAGGGGCTATCCTCCTGGTGTCAGGGACAGCTCATTTATATCCTGGCTCGTGTCTGCGACTCTGCCACCCTGAGCATGTGGACTTGGTCCTCACCTTCAGGACCTCCAGATGGCTTCTGTGCCTCCATGCAGGAAGGAGGGCAGAGGACGCTGGCTGCCATGGCCTTCGCCCAGTTGATGCCCACCTGCTGCTTAGTGCTAATGAGAAGCATTGGCCACCCTAACCAGCAGAAGCCTGGGTGAGGGTACCTGTGACTAGTCACTTGGCCTCCCTGAATAAAACCATAATAAAGAAGGAGGGGATGGATACTGGGCAGGGAGCCAGGGCATTCACACCCCAAGCACCAAGCCTCGGTTACCACCTCTCTGCAGTGGGTCTGAATACCCTTGAAGGAGCTGCCAGGTATTGTTGGGCCAAAAGCAGAGGCTGCTCCCCTGCAGAACCACCCGGTGGCAATTGCAGACTCAGCTGGGCTCCCACAATTATTCCCTAGGCTAGTTAGGGGCATGAAGGTGATGTTCAGGGTCTGTGTTGGGTGGAGAAGATGAACGGGGCTCCAGAGCCAAAATCCAGCCCTGCCTTTGCCAGATTAGAGGCCTCAGCAGGTGACCGCACCTCTGCAACCACAGGTGCTTCAGGATTATTAGGAAGATTCAACCAGGTGAAGCCTGTTGAGGGCCCACCCAGCACTAGGCCCGTCCCAGGTGTGCTGACACCACAAAGCAGGAGGCCAGCACCTGGCCTAGTGATATTTCAAGAATGGGCTTTTTGGTAGAAAATGGCTGGGAAGTTAGATCATAGGTGATCTTTATTTTTTTGTTCATTCTTTCCTTGGTTTTCTAAATTTTTTTTAAAGATTCTATTTATCCGAGAGAGAGAGAGAAAGAGAGATATCATAAGCGGGGGGGGGGGGGGGGGCGGGGGAGGAGGTAGAGGGAGAAGCAGACTCCCTGCTGAGCAGGGAGCCCAATGAGGGACTCAATCCCAGGACCCTGGGATCATGACCTGAGCCGAAGGCAGATGCTTAACCGACTGAGCCACCCAGGAGCCCGTTTTCTAAATTTTGTTCGTTAAACATGTATTCTTTTTTTTTTTAAGGGGTGAGGAGGGGCAGAGGAGGGGAGAGAGGGAATCATAAGTAGGCTCCACCCCCAGCGCAGAGCCTGACACAGGGCTCTATCTCACGACCCTGAGATCGTGACCTGAGCCGAAATCAAGAGTCTTAACCAAGCTTAACCAGCTGAACCACCCAGGCGCCCCGAGCATGTATTCCTTTTATAATTAAACAACAGTAAGTACCTTTCTGTGCTTCTCAGAGACACTAACCACCATTGCATACTTGCAGTTTATGCGGGAGATGGCAGGGGCCTGGCAGATGACAGTGGAGCAGAAGTTCGGCCTGTTTTCCGCGGAGATAAAGGAAGCGGACCCCCTAGCAGCATCAGAAGCCAGTCAACCCAAACCCTGTGCCCCCGAAGTGACCCCCCACTACATTTGGATTGACGTATGTGCTTCCCCATGTCCCGCCCACTATAGCTTCGAGGTCAGGGGCTCCCCCTGGGGCCAATGGCCCAGTAAACACAGAGCTCCAGGTTTAAGACTGCCTTACCTGGGGACAGGGGCATGGCTATTCCAGCCTTCTGCCCAGGCCCTTGCTGGACTCGTTGTGCTTGCCCTAAGACCCCCACCCACCCTCCTATTGGCGCAGAGCCCCACTCGCTGGCTGTACTGGCTCTGCGGGCGGGTGGGCCAGGCCCCCTGCAGAACAGCATGTTCTCTTCCCACTCAGTTCCTGGTGCAGCGGTTCGAGATCGCCAAGTACTGCAGCTCTGACCAAGTGGAGATCTTCTCCAGCCTGCTGCAGCGCTCCATGTCCTTGAACATCGGTGGGGCCAAGGGGAGCATGAACCGGCACGTGGCAGCCATCGGGCCTCGCTTCAAGTGAGGGGCTCTCCTCTCGTGGTGGTGGCAGGGATGGCGTGGGGGAGATTTCTGTCAGAGTTGCTGGTGCAGTAGGCCCTCTGCAGGGGAGGTTCCCACGCTTGGTCTTTTTTTTTTACCAGAAACTGATCAAGCCCTAGTACCTGCAGGGCCCCTGGGAAGGGGATCTGAATGGAATGATCTGGCCCGCCATGCCCTTCCAGGGCTGAGGAAGTCGGCCAGCATGCTGTCCACAGCAGGGGAGTGTTCAGAAAGATGGTTCACTCATGGACCTGGGGCAGCCAAATGTTGGGCAGCCTTTCTAAATTGGTTGGGGGTGGATGGCAGCAAAAGGATTCTGGTGTCATAGTGGTGAGTGGAAAACAGCAGGTGGTGTGGCAGAGCTCAGGTGTGACGAGCTCAGACTGGGGGGCTGGCAGTGGCTTTGGGCAGGTCCCTTTACCCCTCAGAGATGGTCACAGAAAACTTCGGATCATGCTGACTACACCAAGTCGACTTTTGCCAAGTCCTGTGCAAAATACTAACCACATCAGGGGATACCCCCTTTTGGGGGGTGTGCGGCCTAGTAGGGAGGCTCAGGCCCGGTGCTCCGGTCAGGGGTGCTGTGCACACAGCAGGCAGGTCAGTCTGGCCTGGGGAGGGCCTGCAGGTGCCTGGGTCATCAGAAGGATGGTGAGGGTAAGCTACTCCTGCCTGGACCCCTTCCTGCTGCCCACTGCCAACACCAGCTCTTTCTGCCCCTCCCCTGAGCTCCAGACCCATGTTCCTGCAGCCCCCGGGCACCCCCTGGGACCATGCTTCTCAGACCACTGTGGGGAAGGGCTAGTAGTCTTTTCCCTCCATTTCTAGTCCATCACAGACGTGTACCTTTATAAAATGCATGAGAATAAATTACTGGAAAAGACTTCACACTGGACCCCCATAGGAAGGTGCAATTGCTGTAGAAACAAGCAGGTACCCCCTCTCAGTTTCCGTACTACCTCATCACAGACCAACACCATCTGTAGATGCCCATCGAGTAGCCCTGGCCTGGCAGAAACCAGGTGCTCAGTAAATTTCCTTTTCTTTCAGCTTGAATTAAATGTTCTACCTTTGTAGCCCCTATAGGTGACTGCACTCAGAAAGTAGTTTGCAGGTAGTTTGCAGATAGACAAACTTCTGGCCAAGGCAGATAAACACACAAATTGTTCATTTACCCCAGTTAGAGTGAAGGTTTTAAAAAACAACAACAACAAAAAAACCCTGTCTTAAGACATTTCTGGTACAATAAACCACGGTCCTGTCCTCCAAGAGCTCTGTCATCCAGAGACGTGCCCTGAGCCCAAGGGCCGCGTGGTTTGCACAGGAGCTAGGGACTCCTCGGGCATTCCTGGGCAGCGCGCTCTGACTTGGCCCTGGCGTTCTCTCGCAGACTGCTGACTCTGGGGCTGGCCCTCCTGCACGCCGACGTGGTCCCAAACGCAACCATTCGCAACGTGCTTCGAGAGAAGATCTACTCCACCGCCTTTGACTACTTCAGGTACCCCCGAGCTGTGCTGCGTGCAGGTGTCCCATACCCCAGAAGTCCTGGCACAAAATGGCGTGGCCTGATTTATGTGCTGCCCTCCTTGTTCGGTAGCTCTGGTGGCCCTGGGTTCGAAAGTCCTCAGCCCTGTGCTGTCTTTCCACGTGTGTGCTTAGTTAGAGCTAGCCTCCCTACGCAACGTACGCAAGTTTTCCCCCAGTTCAATTGACTGAAGAGATTAACTGCATCCATTTAACTTTCCAGTTCCTCTGAATGGTTACTGCATGAAGAATTGCTTTGCTAGCGCGCAGGTTGTGTTGTATAGAGACAGCTGTGGCTGCGCGATCGGCCACAAGCACGCCATTCGGCCGAGCGCTGTCCACGGCACTGGGAATAGTGGTGGAGGTGGCCATGGGAGGACTCAGAAAATCATCCCGCTTTTTTCCATGAGAATGAGATCGTTGTTGCTGATGACTAGCGCCGGGCTCACCTTTTGTCATTCAGAGACCATTCATGTCTGCTCTCACATGCTTTTATAATATGCATGGCTTCTAGTCCCAGAGTCCAGGCACTCAATTCTTGTCCTCTTGTGGTTGTTTGAAGTTGCCCCCCAAAGTTCCCTACTCAAGGAGAAAAGAGGCTGCGTGAAGACATAAGCATAATGATTAAATTTTGGACAGCCATGTTCTCAGACAAGAAGTACCTGACTGCCAGCCAGCTTGTTCCCCCAGGTAAGCCTTGTCCTCAGCTGGGCAGCTGCTCCTGGGTGGTGGGGCCGAGGCGTGGGGGCGGGCAAGACAGTGGTGCGCAGTGGGCAGCCCTGTAGGAGCCAGGTCAGAACAGTGAGGGTCCCGCCGAGCCTGCTGCACGGTCACCAGAGACCCAAAGCCTGTCCGGCCACCACTGGTCCTCCAGCCTCAGCTGACAAGCATGACTCAGTGCAGAGGGCCCTGAGCAGAGGCCACATGGCATAACTTCTCCCAGCACTAGCCCAGTTCACCAGCCCCGACTGCATATCTGACAGCCCATCCTGGGATAAGGCCCGTGTGCCAAGATGAATAAAGCACTGTCTACTGTCACCTGGTAGGTGATGTCAACATGAGGAGATCGTGGGAGCACCCCTCAAGGACAGGCCCTGGCCCACCGGAGTTAGGGAGCCAGAGAGAGTTTTCTGGAAGACGTGACATGTGAGCTGAGTCTCCAGGGGTGAATAGGAGCGAGCCAGGGTGGACAGGGTTAAGGAAAAGGCGCTACAGTGTAAGCAAGCAGCAAACCACAAAGAAACACGTTCCTATTTCCCCAGCACAAAGTAGGGCTGAGGAGCGCAGTTTCTGCAGGCAGACCCCCAGCCGACAACCTGACTGTAGGGAAAGGAAAGGCAAACTAAAAAGCAAGCACAGAGATTTTCTGAGGCGGCGTCCTGGCTTCACGGAGAGCAGGGCCAGCAGCACTTCTCGCCTGCCCGCACGGCCCGACTCACTGCTCTGTTGAAGGGCAGCGTGATGCTGGCCGAGAGAGCTGTTGGTAATTGATCAGGATCGCCACCCACATTTGTTTTCTTCTATTTTAAAAGCTAGGAGAGGTGCGCCTGGGTGGCTCAGTTGGTTAAGCGTCAGACTCTTGATTTCAGCTGGGGTCACGATCTCAGGGTCGTGGGATCGAGCCCCGTGCCGGGCTCTGCGCTCAACGGGGATTCTGCTTGAGATTCTCTCTCTCTGCCCCTCCCCCACACATTCATGCACGCACTCTCTCTCAAATAAATAAATAAACTCTTTTTTTTTTTTTTTTTTTAAATTTTATTTATTTGACACAGAGAGAGAGCACAAGCAGGGGGAGCGGCAGGCAGGCAGGCAGAGGGAGAGGGAGAAGCAGGCTCTCCGCTGAGCAAGGAGCCTGATGCGGGGCTCGATCCCAGGACCCTGGGATCATGACCTGAGCCGAAGGCAGCCGCTTAACCGACTGAGCCACCCAGGCACCCCAATAAATAAAATCTTAAAAAAAAAAAAAGTTAGGAAGAATATAATACATTTTAGTAAGCTTTCTATGTAGAATGGTTAAAGAAACTTCCCCAGGGCACCTGGCTGGCTCAGGCTGTAGAGCGTGTGACTCTTGATCTCAGGGTGGTGAGTTCAAGCCCCACCTTGAATGTAGAGCTTACATTAAAAAAACAAAAACAAACACACACTTCCCAGAGGTTGGTTTATTCTTCACATCCATCAACACCATGTCTTTCCCTCCCTGCTCTTCCACTGATCACCTTATCTCTGGTGAAAATCCAGACGCCTCATTCTGGAAGCAACAATGTGTTTCCCTACAGATAACCAAGACACCCGGAGCAATCTGGACATAGCAGTCGGCTCTCGGCAGCAGGCCACTCAAGGCTGGATCAACACCTACCCCCTGTCCAGCGGCATGTCGACCATCTCCAAGAAGTCAGGTCGGTTGAAGGTTTGCTGATAGGTCCCTCTGGTCTGAGTCACATCCTGGCGGTTCAGACAGTGAGCTGAGCACTGAAAGGCAGCTTCCTTTGGGTTCTAGAAGTGAAGGATGGGCCAATGAACTCGGAAGAACACACCTGGGCCTTTTGTCTCCTCCACAGGCATGTCCAAGAAAACCAACCGGGGCTCCCAGCTGCACAAGTACTACATGAAGCGGAGGACGCTGCTGCTGTCCCTGCTGGTAAGGTGACACCCATCCTATGCCCACAGCACCGGGAACGGGAGCAGAGTGGCACATGGGTGCACACAGAAGGCATATTGATGTCTCATCTCACCAGGCCACCGAGATTGAGCGTCTCATCACATGGTACAATCCACTGTCGGCCCCGGAGTTGGAGCTGGACCAGGCCGGAGAGAACAGTGTAGCCAACTGGAGGTCCAAGTACATCAGCCTGAGTGAGAAGCAGTGGAAGGACAACGTTAACCTCGCCTGGAGCATCTCTCCTTACCTGGCCGTGCAGCTGCCAGCCAGGTGGGGCCCTGGTCACACCTGCCTGATGAGGGCCTTGCCAGAAGTCCAGTACCAGGGCACCTGAGTGAGGAGGAATATGATGTGGTCACTGCCAAGGACGGTCGGGGAAGTGATCTTAGAGGCCTGGTCCTCTGCCCTAGATGTTGACCCAGTCTTTCTGTGCAGTGGTTACACAGCACAGACTCCTGCCTGGAGTGCCCCAGTACCCCAGAGCCCATGCAGGAAGCGTCAGAGCACATTCGAGGAGGATGGGAATCACATGGAGGCTGTCTGTCACTCCAGGGAGGCAGGCCTGGGGAGCCTTTGGTTTGTTCCCACAGGTCTTTCAGCAGCAGGCTCCTCAGATTAGGTGGCCAGCAGCCAAGTGCCCTGTGAACTCTCCTCTCGTAGCTCTCCAAGGTCAGAACTCTTAGACCAATGGTAGCCAAGAGGGGCCTCCCAGGACCCTGTGTTAAGTCCCCCAGAAGAAGTGCATCTACCCCACATGCAGGGGTGGACATTTCTTCCCCATGAGCCCACACTTGCCTACTTACTGCTTCCTCCTGGTCCTGATTCAGTCCTCTGGATCAGGACCACAGCCTGGAAAGTCCATGGAAGTCATGGAAAGTCCACCTTTCCTGGGGCGGTGACCCCTGAAAACTTGTACCCACCCTCCCATCTGCTGACGTACCTTCCGGCCTACGGGCTGCCACGCCATAGGTGGGCTGCTTTGGCACCAGGGCAAGGGGCTGTTCTGAAGGCAAGGACTATAAAGGGGGGCGTCCTTTGATTGGGGAGCTTGAGATCGTTCTGGCATTCATGTCATAGCCAGTCATGATGCTGTTTATTGTGAACACTCATGGTCAGAGTTACCAGTATGTCAGTAGCGTAGTGTTTGGGTGTCACTTGGCATTAATCTGCATCCCTCCAGTTCAGGTTTCCCTCTACCTGCCTCTCTTCCGTGGAGGTGGGAGAGGCCACCCCACCCACACCCTCCGTGTGCCATAGGTTTAAGAACACAGAAGCCATCGGCAACGAAGTGACCCGTCTCGTGCGGTTGGACCCAGGAGCTGTTAGTGACGTCCCCGAAGCTATCAAGGTAGTTAGTGTAGCACGCGCTGGGGCCTGGGCTCAAACTGCACAAGAACAGAAATGCCTCCCAAATGCCTGGAAACTAGAACTGTGACAAAAACCTGGCAACCTCAGCAGGATAATGACTTTTCTAATTTCCTGTGTTTTCCATTTCTCGAGTGAGGCCTTTATTATGCTTATAGTAGAAAAATACTGAGTGTACTTTACCCAAGTTAAAGTTATGCTACTTTACATCATGTATCAGAAGCATTTCCCCACGGTGTTGTAAGTGCTTCATCATCATCACTTTGGGACTGCCCCTGAGGTAACGGGGTGGGCCGGGTGTTCCCGAGGGGCGTCAGGGCCTGCCTGTGCCAGACCGCCTCCCTGCTTCTTCCCAGTTCCTGGTCACCTGGCACACCATTGACGCCGACGCGCCCGAGCTCAGCCACGTGCTGTGCTGGGCACCCGCCGACCCGCCCACGGGCCTCTCCTACTTCTCCAGCATGTACCCGCCGCACCCTCTCACCGCGCAGTACGGGGTGAAAGTCCTGCGGTCCTTCCCGCCGGTGAGCCCGCGTCCTGCCTGAGTCGGCCTCAGTGGGACCACCAGGCAGTGCTGGGGTGGAGACAGGAAGGACGGGCTTTATCTCAAACTTGATGTGGGCCTGGTGAAACATGGGTCCATCTTAGAGCAGGTCTGCATCCCCGCTTCTGTTCAGGCGGTCAGAGAAGACAGATTTGAGTTCTGATTCAGATACGTTAGGAAGTTGACTTGAGTTTGGTGCTAGTTTTAGCTGTATGGGCACAATCGCCCAGCTGTGGGCTCTTGGGAAGCCTGGGAATCCCATGTGACAGCCACAGTGACAGTGACTCACCGAGGCCCCAGCACACGGGCCTGCTGTGACCTCAGCCCTTGTCCCCGAGCAGGCCCCCAGCAGTGAACACACATGGGCGGGCCCTTCCCCTGTCCTCATTCCTTTTGCTTTTTCTCACCCATCATGTGTTTCAAGCCATCGGCCATTTTCCTTGCTGTCCTCTGGGTTTTCCCTGGTTCTCAGTCCTCTGCAAGACAGTGTCCCATGGGCTGAGTGACAGCGGGGCCATTCCAGGTTGGAGTGGGGCCCTGGGACAGCCATCTGTGTTGCTTTTGTTTTCACTGTCCTGGAGGTAAGGAATTGTCTTCCCTTCCTGGAGGTCATGATTGCTCATCCACCTCCTTTGCAGGATGCCATCCTGTTCTACATCCCCCAGATTGTGCAGGCCCTCAGGTATGACAAGGTAAGGCTGTCCCAGCATGTGCTGTCCCTTCTGAGAGCCGTGCCGGGCGGGGGGGGGGTGGGGGGGCCCTCGGCAACAGGGATGGGGCCTTGGGAGCAGGGTCTCTGAGCTCTTCTCACACACACCCCCACACACACTGGCCACAGGGTGCTCATGGTCAGGAGGCCCTCCTCACCCCGCCTCACCCTGAGGCCCCGTCTTGCTGTGCAGGGTCAGTGGGCTCTAGAAATATTGCCCGCCACTTCCTCAGTCCCTGAATCCAGCTCCCTCGTCTCTTCAGTGGGAAGCAGGGAGGGTCAGACAAGATGATGTATGTTTGGTGTGCTTGGGCTGCCAAAGCAAGGAACCACAGAATGCGGGGGTTAAATGTATTTCTCACAATTCTGGAGGCTGGAAGTTGGAGATCAGGGTTCCCATAGGGTTGCTTTCTCTTGAGGACTCTCTCCTTGGCTTGCAGATGGCTGCCATCTCCCTGTGTCCTCATGTGGTCTTCCCTCTGTGTGTCTGTGTCCTCATCTCTTCTTATAAGGACCCCACTTGGACTAGATGCCACCCTAATGATCTCATCTGAATTTAATCACCTCTTTAAAGGCCCGTCTCCAGACACCGTCACACTGAAGCGTGTACGACTTCAACCCATGAATTGGGGATTGGGGGGGCACAGTTCAGCCCTGCACGTATAGCATACCTGTACGTGAGATGCCTAGCCCAGAGCCTGGCACAGAAACACCCCCCTGACACGGGGCTGACCACAACCCCGAACCCACACTACCCGTGCTTCATCCCAGCAACCCCCTCCACCCGTGCTCGAGTCTGAGTCCAGCAGCAGTAGCCGCCCCTTTCCCGCTCCTGCCGATTCCGCTCCGCACTGCATGGGGCGCCAGAGCCCGCTGTGTCAGGCTGAGCCCTTGTGGTGGCAGTGAGCACTGGCCAGGTGTCCCGGGGCCAGCTGCTTCCCCACGGATTGGCAGGATGCTCTGGCTCAGTCCACAGACCAGAGTGCTTCTAGACCTGTAGCCAGCCTTTAAAGACTGAGTCCTGTCTTAGCGCGGTAGCTGCCAAAAGCCCTCCAACTCTGAGCAGGTAGTTTTGGTACTGTGCCGGAGTTTATTCACCAAGCCAGGGCCCAGCACTTGGGGGCCCGTCACAATGCGCCTTTTCTCCAGGCACCCATTTCCTCTCCCTCCCCTCCATCATCTTCTCCCTCTACTCTTTGTAAAGAGTCTTTGCTTCCACCCCAGCCCTAGAACGCCTAGCTCCCCAGGTGGTGTGCTCCATGCTCTGCTCTGCCCGTGGCCGCGGGGGCCTCCATGGGCTGCCGTTCGCATAGAGGCGTGGGTGGGGGCTGCGGCCAGCGTGTGCGAGTCAGGCGGGCTGCTCTTGGTTTCATTTGGCCATGATTTTTTTTTTTTTTTTTAAAGATTTTTTTATTTATTTATTTGACAGAGAGAGACACAGCGAGAGAGGGAACACCAGCAGGGGGAGTGAGAGAGGGAGAAGCAGGCTTCCCGCGGAGCAGGGAGCCCGATGCGGGGCTCGATCCCAGGACCCTGGGATCATGACCTGAGCCGAAGGCAGACGCTTAACGACTGAGCCACCCAGGCACCCCTGGCCATGATTTTACATAAGCTGTTTACCACAAAAATCCTGATACATTTTTTTCTCTTTTTTTTTTTCTAGTTTTCAAAATTGGGTTAATTCCTTGGCATTATCCAAAAATGACTATGAGTTTTTCTCCTTTTTTTCTCCCACATATCATTATAAACTCATGGATTTTGATGTGTTTGGTCTGTCTCAAGCCACTAGTTATTTTTGATGCCCACCTTTCTGACTCCTGGGAATCCCCGAGTGTCCCTTCTTTGATCGTTAGTCCTTGATAACCTTGTTTTCCAGGAAGGACAAGATATTCTAGGTTCTTCTTGTTTTCTGCCTCAGACCTGGAATCACCCATTTTCCAAGGAACTCCAATTCATTTTACTGAGACAACATAATCTAAACGCTAAGAATGGTCACTGTCATTGAGTTGGTCATGGTTTCTAGGCCTTTGTAGTAGATAGAGCTTTTTGCTTTTGTTTTTTTGTTTGTTTTGTTTTTTTTAGAGGAAATACATCATGAGATTATACTAATATTTTTTTTTTTAGTATACTAATAATTCCAATTCAAATGTAGGATTATAGTTTTTTACTTTAGTTGAGTTTATGTTTGAATCTTTTAATACTAAAAATATTGGTTTCTAATAACATTAACATACTATTTCTTTGCATTATTCCACTATATTAATAGTTTCAAAGTAACAATATATTATTACAACACAATTACTAAAAACTGGGTCAGATTTTTTTGTCTTTTGTTCTTGGTATATTTTCCACTGGGAACATACAGTCAGATTACTCGTTTTTTGTTTTTGTTTTTTAATTTCATCATCTTTTCGGCAAAACGGGTTTATTTGGGAATAAAAGAGAATTGCAATCTGGGACAGACAAGCTGTGGCAAAACCATAGGCAAGTCCCTAGATTACTCAATTCTTTTTTTATTTTTTGAGAGAGTGTGCGTGCGCAAGCAGGAGGCAGGGAGAGGGAGAGAGAGAATCCCAAGCAGGCTCCACACCCAGCACAGAGCCCGACGTGGGGCTCGATCTCACGACCTCAGGATCATGACCTGAGCTGAAATCAGGAGTCAGATACTTAACCGACTGAGCCACCCATGTCCCCCGCAAATTACTCAATTTTAAAGTCACTTGAAATGATTCTTCTCTGTGAGGTTATGTCAACTCAAGACTCAGCTAGCTTCATTGGTTTCTTTCTTGCTTTCCATTTCTAGGGTTTTTGTTGTTGTTGTTTAAGTCTGAGCTTGATGGGATACAAATGTATTTGCTTATATTGTTTTTAAGAGAAGGATAAACCAAAACTAGTAAAAATGGCTGAAGAGGGAGCAGACAGGATGGAAGTGGCCATACTTAGTAATTTTTTTGACTTTGGAATTATCTCATTGCTTGTATAATTAGTTATAAAACAAACATGGATTTGTTTTCAACCAAATTGTCTGGCAAGGCAGATAGTAAATTCATTAAGAACCGCACGGGGATGAAATGCTAAAACCTTTCCCAAAGCTAGAAGGCTCCATGGGCCTCAGTGACTGATGACACTTCCTCCTTGCTCAGACGGCTGCCTGCCTCCACCTCCCTGTGATAGTGTGTTCATTACTTCTTTGAGTCCCCTCTGTGGTATCAGCAAAACTGACCACATTACTATCGTAAAAGGACATAACTCAGGAACAGCCAGGTGGAAGGGCAGCATTGGGCAAGGGATGTGGGAAGGTTGCAGAGCTTCCATGCAGTTTGGGCGCATGGCTCTCCCCACACCTCCACCAGCCCAGAAGCTCCGCAAACTTTTATTTAAACACACTATAAGTTGAACATTCATAGTTTATCTTTAGATCCTTTTGCTGGGCTCGCATTGGGAAATTATTTGAAATTTGACCTGCTTGGTAAGCCCACCCAGCCAAGTTGAGGACATCTATCCAAAGACTACTTTACCAGATGCAGGGGCCACAAACTACAGTGGTCGGGGGAGAGGCCACTCCTTCAGAAGTCTTCCAGAAAGGCCAGCACCTTTTTTAACTTTTGGACAGGGTAATTAAAACTGGAGCTACGAGTAGCAGAACATGACTAAGAAGGAGAAAGAGGAGAGGTCCTTAGGATAGTGGTCATCGTGTGTCAACTCATGAAGAAGTGTCTGTGTGTTAGAATTTTCTGGAACTTGCCCATCACTGTGGAACATTGTTCCAAACAACCAGTTTATAGCTGAGTTTAGGTACCCAGCCTACTCATTCCTCGTACTTGACAACAGCAGAAATTGAGAGTTCTGGTTCTTAGAGAGTTATGGTTCTTAAGAGTCCAGGGGAAAGCACAGAGGAAACAAAAGCTGGCTCCTTCCTGTTTTGCAGACCCCACCGCCTGGGGCCCCATCTGCCCCAGCTAGCAAGCTAGAACTTGGCCTAGCCCCTGGACTGGGCTCACACATCCCTGGGTGCGCTTGCTCACACAGCCGGAAACCACTGGTCCTCACTTCTTGCTAGGTCCTCAAGTGCTGGGAGTCCACTCCTGCACTGGGTTAGAGTCTCTCTCAGTGCAGAGGTGTCCAGGCCTGGGCTGATGGTGACCCTGCTCTCCTATAGATGGGCTACGTGCGAGAGTATATTCTGTGGGCAGCATCCAAATCCCAGCTTCTGGCACACCAATTTATCTGGAACATGAAAACTAACATCTATCTGGATGAAGAAGGGCACCAGAAAGACCGTGAGTATTTGTCACCTTCCCTCAGTCCTCACCCCCCTCCAGAGCCCTCCAGGGCCTGTGCTGCCCCAGCCCATCCCTCTGCGTCCCATCCTTTAGTGGGAACGCCTCATCTTTAACACCCAGCGGGAGCAGGACCCCCTCCTTCATGAAGCCTTTGCTAACCTCACCTGCAGACACCCTGCCTACCCTGGCAGCTCCCCAAGCACATGCAAGAGCTTCTTCTCACCCTGCCCTTGACCTAGCAATTCCATGTGGGGACGAGGCAGCCACCCAGGGCAAACAGTTCTCAAATAGAGCTTGTCCACATCTTCCCACCCTTAAAAACTAGTGAGGCCCCCGGAGAGCTTTGGTTTACACAGGCTTTAGTTCTCAATGTTAACCAGTGTTGGACAGTAAAACCAAGACATTTAAAAAAAAGATAAGCATGTTAACATAAATAACATATTTTTGTGAAAAATAATTCAAAAAGGAGTGAGAGTGTTGCTTTACAGTTTTGCAGATCTCTTTAATGTCTGTAATGTCATAACATCTTTCTGCAGTAAAAGACAGCAGGATTCCCATTCCACTTCTGCATTTAACCTGTTGGAATATGCTGTTTTGGTTGAAGTCAATGCAGGGAATTCAGCTTCACGCAGACATGGAGCTGGAAAAGGAAGGAGGATTTTAGTTGTCTTTCTGGTCACTACAGATAGTCTCAGTTGATACTGCACCAAACACAAGTGATAGGTTCTTAATGATTAATTGTAACGTGGATTTGAACTCATGTCAGCGAGTTTCTCATGCTCTTTCTTTGAAGTCCACTGGTCTACCCAGCGCTCACACCCACACCCGCCCCCCGCAGGACTTTGCAACATTAAAAATCACACATGTGAATGCCCCACTGCTCTTACAAACCAGAAACATCTTCAAGTGCTGGGAAGCTGTCAAGCTCACAGTCACAGATGCAGGTTTCCCAAAACTTAGTCGTTTTCCTTAAATGGCAGATTCACCTTGGTCATTTTCAAGAAAATACCTGTCATATACCTAAGTCCAAATAACTATATTTTTGTCCGTCGGTCACTCTTCTAAGTAAAAATGATGTTCCCTGAAACAAGAAGTTAGTTCAGTTGGAAAGTCCAACGCAAGGCGCTTTCCCACGGGAGCACAGCACCTGCGTACTTCACACGCGGCCGACTGCTGCGTGACTTCCGCGTCCTCACACAGAGCATCACAGATGTCTTCGGGGTAGAGTGTCATCAGATTAGTCCTTGCTTATTGCCTCACCAGGGCATTCTTAGTGACACTGGCTTTTGTTCACACCACGGCAGCAGAGCCATGAGGATCCAGTGACCACTAGCATCTTGGCCGACTGTTTGTGCCCAACCTCGCAAGCATCTACACAGCAAGGAGGGCAAACAGCCTATCGGTGTGGTTTTGACTGGGGGTTCTTGAAGGGTCCCAGGGACCCTCCAGGCAGTTACAGACCACACTCTCGGGGCAGCTGAGCTGGCCTGGGTGCTGGGGAACACCTGAACACCTGGACTGCACATCTGGCAAACGTGGGGTTTCCTTGAGGGCCTTCGGTGGCCCAGCTGCAGGCTCACCCTCTTGGTTTCTCTGTCAGCTGACATCGGTGACCTCTTGGAGCAGTTAGTGGAGGAGATCACTGGCTCCTTGTCGGGCCCAGCCAAGGACTTCTATCAGCGGGAATTTGATTTCTTTAACAAGATCACCAACGTGTCAGCCATCATCAAGTAAGTGGCATCTCTCAGTCCTGGCTCATGGGAATTGCCTGGAGGACCCCCGCTGATTCTAATGAACAGCCAGGGTTGGGAATCTCTGCCCTGGCAAGTCAGGTCTCTTGGAAATAGAGCAAAATGCACAGCCATGCAAATTTCAGAAAACCTATCATAGTTTCCTTCTGGATAGTGTCCCGTAGTTTGAGGCCACTCTGCTCTCTCCAAGTTCTGAAGGGACCTAGGGTATTAGGAAAACCAGACTCCTTTGTAGCTCCCAGTGTCGTTTTACTGATTTACCTCCTGGGCCATCCATGTATGAGGGCTGACGCCATCCTTGGGCATTGGTGGCCCTGCCTGTTTGGGACGGGGCCCTGGAGTCATCAGCTGGCCAAGGGCCTAGGGGAGGCCCCAGCAGGGGAGCACTGGCTGCCTGTCCTCCTGGGTGCCTCATTGCCCGGGCTGTCCCTGGTGCTCAGGCCTCTCTCATCTTGGTCACCAGGTGGCTTCGCCCATATGTCCTGAGGCCCTTTCCTGGGCCCAGTACGAAGTACAGTGGTGATGCAGCAGCTTCTAGGCCACAGAGGCCTCAAGGGGTGGGGGGGGGGCATTCCCTGGGTGTCCCTCCAGGCACCTGGTTCCACTCCACCCTGTCATCCTCGTCCTGCGGATGCAGGAGGTCGGAGGGCCCTGCCCAAGGTCACGCTGCAAGTAAACAACAGGACCAGCACTTGAGCATAGGCCCCAGAGCCAGCTGCGTCCCCTGTGTGTGTCTCCGACAGCAACGTCGCACACCGCACACAAGTGAGGGGGAAGGACAGCCAGAAAACTCCACCTCAGTCCCCCAGGGGCCACGCAGCCCCTGATGAGTGTGGGGCAAGTATCCCTCAGAGTGGCCTCCCGGAAGAGCTGGGCCTCGCAGGGCCCTCAGTAGTAGCTAGAACTAAGAGGAAAGGAGCGGAGAGGCAGACAGGAGGGGCCCTGCCTGCCCCCAGAAACCCCAGAGGCCAGTTCCTGCAGTGACAAAGCAAAGCATTTCTGTCCTGTTTCTCAGGCCCTACCCTAAAGGAGACGAGAGGAAGAAGGCATGCCTGTCAGCTCTGTCTGAAGTGAAAGTGCAGCCGGGTGAGCAGGCCCCAGTCGGCTGATGAGCTGGGCTTCTTCCTGCGGGCGGGTAGGGCGGGCATGGGGCCCAGGGAAGGTGGCCAGCCCACGTCAGCCTGGGCCCTGGGGCACCCGGTGTCCCTCTCCACACTCTGCCCCTGGTGAGCTGGGAGCCACTTCTCACCTGACACTCTTCATCTTCCTTGCTGCCTTCTATTTCTAAAAGCCCAGACACTGTCCTTGGCAGCTGTTACTCTAGAAGGTTCCTGAACTCCAGTGGAACAGGAGCAACGCAGGCTGCACAGACAGTGGGCATGAGTGGGGGTGTCACAGGTGTGCCGGGCTGAGGGTGCCTGTCCCCCAGAGGGGAAGTTGCTCCCTGGTGCCTACCAGCTGTTGCCATGTGGGAATTTGAGCCCAGTGCAGCCAGCTCTGTGCTTTCTCAGGCTGGAAGTCCAGACTTCACAGGTCTCCATTTTTAACCATGGGTACAGGCTTGTTTTTTCAAAACCCTGGCCGTCCTGTGCAAACATTCACACCGGCTGTCCTTGGTTTAGACCTTTCCTTGACTTGTGTTGAGCCCCCTAACCTGCCCAGTGCAAACAGCAGCTCAGCTTCTCAGAGAAGGCTTGACATCCACATGGGGTCTCAGTTTCCCTGGTCCACGAGCCCCCAGGCCCCCACAGCCCATGCCACCGGGTCTTGTCCTGGAGGCACTGGGGAGCAGTAGATTGCACTCCTGAGAGAGCGGCTGGAGCCAGCCAGGGAAGGAGGATGTGAGCAGGGAGGGGGGGCATGATCCTTCTGCCCTCCTTCCCCTGGCAACAAAGCCCACCTGACCACACAGCAAGGCCTCACATTGCTCCCCCGAAGACCCAGCCCATCCTGTCTCAGGGCCCCTCCTGGAAGCCCACTCCCCAGTGGGGATCTCTTGCACTTCCCAGGGCACATGCGTGCGCACGCACACACACACACACACACTCACGGTGGGGGGTGGGGGGTGGACTGCCAGCTCCTTGACCAGGAATGGGCTTTCTCTTGTCCTCCCCACTTAATGTGTGTGCTGAGAAAAGGGAGTAAGAGTCAGTGGGGTGAATCCAAGAACTGAGGGGTTCAGGGTGCACAGAGGCAGGGTAGGAAGCTCCCGTGTGTGCCCTATGAGAGCAGGCAGCCCCGCACCCCACATTGAGTGGCCGGTGGGGCTCCGAGGAGCAGCGTGCTAGGTCTGTGAAGCTGAGGGTTGGTGCGTCCTCCTGGAGAAGTGTCTCCTGGGAGGTGGCAGCTCTTTTGTTAGATATCAGGAAGGACCCAGGGAAAGACCACAGATCAGGGAGGACAGACCCTTAACGGCCACAGAATAAGATGTTATTGGTGCCCCAGAGGAAGACCTAGAAGCCCCGTCTGGGGGGAGAGGGAGGTCATACTTGGGCTCCCTGTGACTTGCGCTCTGTCCCTGCACAGGCTGCTACCTGCCCAGCAACCCTGAGGCCATCGTACTGGACATCGACTACAAGTCCGGGACGCCCATGCAGAGGTAAGAGGTGGCCTGCCATCTGGCAGCTCCCTTACACCCAGTTCTCCTTTGCCCCAGCACCCATGCCATGTTCCTTCTGTTGTCTTTCAGTGCTGCTAAAGCCCCGTATCTGGCTAAATTTAAGGTGAAACGATGTGGAGTTAGTGAACTTGAAAAAGAAGGTCAGTGAAGAATCTCTGACACAGTTTGGGATCTAAGCGTTTTCCCTGGATGATGCCAGTTTCCTTGGGCGTGTTTAGTTTATGACCAGCTCCCTGTGAAAGGTGATGTCCCTCCGCTCTCAGTCTGAGCCCGTTTAGGAATGGCATGGAGCTGGTGTAGTGACAGAGCCCTGGAGGCCGGCCCCAGGTCAGCCATCAAGTGCAGGAGACACCTTCCTGAGGCTGATTGGCCCAGGGCTTCAGGGGCTGCCGTGCAAGCGACACAGAGATGTATTCCCCCACGGTTCTGGAGGCCTGAAGTGCGACTCAGGGTGTCGGCATGGCTGTGCTCTTTCTGAAGGGTTCTGGGGGAGAATCTGTTCCATGTCTTTCTCCCAGCTTCCGGTGCTCGCCGGCAAGGCTTGGCAATCCTTGGCAATCCTCTGCGTCACTCCCACCTCTGCCTCTGCCCTCACAAGGCTTTCTCCCTGTGTGCTCTGATAAGGGCCCACTCTAATTCTCATGAACTTGACTGTATGGGCAAAGATCCTATTTCCAAATAAAGTCAATTCTGTGGTTTTGAGTGGGCATGAATTTTGGGGGGACACTAGTCAACCCAAGTAGAGGGGGTGTGGCCCCCCTGTCAGTATGGGGACATGCCTTCCATGGCCTTCCCTGCACTCTGGCCCCCAAGTCCTCCCTGGCACCCTAGGGTGTAGACACACACACTCCTGCCCCCCCCCCCAGCTCCCAGTGCTGGTCCCGGGTACCCCTGGGCCCCCACTTCCAGTGAAAAGGGGGCTCTAGCTTCAGTTCCATTTAAGCCTAAACATTCTTTGGAAGAGACCCCAGGCCCTGTGGCTCCACCCACTGACCCCGGGTGTCTCCTGAGCCTCTTTGGCCTCCTTGGGGCTTTGCAGAGACAATCCCCAAGGTTCCTAGGGTTCTGGGCCTGTGAGCAGGGCTTGCCCCGGCCCCCACAGAGGGCCTCTCCCGGCCTCCAGGCAAATAGGCTGCCTCTCTGCCCTGTATGCAGGTCTGCGGTGCCGCTCGGACTCCGAGGACGAGTGTGGCACACAGGAGGCTGACAGCCAAAAGATCTCGTGGCAGGCAGCCATCTTCAAAGTGGGAGACGACTGCCGGCAGGTAGCGAGCGGCCGGGCCTGCCCTCCCCGAGGCACCTCATGCGCGGAACCAGAGCTTGGCTTCCCACTTGGGTGGAGGTGCCACAGAGGAAATCGGGGCTTTCTGCCTAACCCAGGGACCTCTCCAGCGGCTCCCACCCACTGTCCATCCCCTGCCACCCAGAGGGAGCTGCCCCGGGAGGCAGGTGTCCCTGACTCGCATCCCCCACTGGACAGCATGGCCTCGGTTCAGCCCAGTGCTGGATGGTCCTGAGCCCGGCCCAGCATGGTGTGCGGTGAGGCCAGACACTCCAGGCCCCTGCTCGGCCATCGCCTCCTTCCCTATCCCCTCCTCACTGGCGGGGCTGCTGGGGGTCGGCTGGACGAGAGCACAGGAGGCGGCCAGCTGACCAGCCCATGCCCCCTGGTCTCCAGGACATGCTGGCTCTGCAGATTATTGACCTTTTCAAGAACATCTTCCAGCTGGTTGGCCTGGACCTCTTTGTCTTCCCCTACCGTGTGGTGGCCACCGCCCCCGGGGTGAGTTCCCTGTGCGGGAGCCCCGGGGGAGTCCCCCATGCCTCAGGCCGAGAGGAGCCCCACCTGCAGGCCTCGGCATCTGGCCCTTCCTCCCCAGTGTGGAGTGATTGAGTGCATCCCCGACTGTACCTCTCGGGACCAGCTGGGCCGCCAGACAGACTTCGGCATGTACGACTACTTCACGCGCCAGTATGGGGATGAGTCAACCCTGGCCTTCCAGCAGGTGAGCGACAGGGCGGCCCCCAGACCCGAGACGGCTTGCACGCGCCATCCCGCCCGCCCCCGGCACTGCCTGTGGGCCAGCACCCTGCTTCCCTCTTGCCCTGCTTTTCTGAGTCTTCTCACGTTTGGGGGTAAAACCAGGGTACCCCACAACCTTCCTTGGGATTCAGAGGATCCTTGAGATGGACTCCCCAGGAGAAAGCAAGTTCGTGGGTGTGGGAGGAAAGGGTTGCTGCCCCTGCACCCCCAGATGCAGTCACTTGTCCTTTCTGTTTCCAAGATCTGGCTTGCTGATTTGGTCTCTGCCTTCAAGGCTGGGAACGAGAGCCCAGAGAACATCCCCAAGCCTCGGAGTCCCAGGCAGGGAGGCAGAACTCCCGCCAGGCCCCGGGAGGTGCACAGGGGCCATCCGTGAGCACCCGGGCTCTTTCCACGCAGGCGCGCTACAACTTTATCCGGAGCATGGCTGCCTACAGCCTCCTGCTGTTCCTGCTGCAGATCAAGGACAGGCACAACGGGAACATCATGTTGGACAAGAAGGGCCACATCATCCACATCGGTCAGCCGGGCCCCAGCGCCGCCCTCTTCCTTTCCCTTCACCCCCTAGAGCCTGGGGCAGGATAGCAGTCCCCACCCCACAGAAGAGCCAGGCATGCTGGGGTCACCCAGCCAGGAAGGGCCCGGGTCAGGTTTGAGTTCAGCTTTGGGGCCTAACCTATTGGGCTTGCGGGGCTGGGGAGGCAAGTAGCAGCAGGACCGCAGGGCATGGTCACCCAGCCCCGGGGCCAGCCTCATTTCTGCTCCAGCCTGGCTCCCCACCTCCACTTCCTCTTTTCTCTCCTGGCTGCTTGCCACCACCCGCCCCTGCCATCCCCAGGAAAACACGGCCTGTGGCCAACTCATGGAGTGTGGGACCCAGTGGCTCCAAGCCCTGGCTGAAGCACGCCCACATCTTGCCCTGGAACTTGGTCCTATCAAGAATGGCTTTGGGGGTTTTGCAGACTTTGGCTTCATGTTCGAGAGCTCACCGGGCGGCAACCTTGGCTGGGAACCAGACATCAAGCTGACCGATGAGATGGTGATGATCATGGGGGGCAAGATGGAGGCCACGCCCTTCAAGTGGTTCATGGAGATGTGTGTCCGTGGCTACCTGGCTGTGCGGTGAGCCCCAGGGAAGGGCCAGTGGGGGTACCAAGACCATGGGGAGGAAGGTGGGCAGGCTGGCACCGGTCCTGGTTGCCACTTAATCCCACAAGGCCAGCCTCCAGAGGTCCCATGGGACCTTCTCAGGCCCCTTTGTGGACGGAGGGGCTGCAGTTCAGAGAGAGCAAGGCAGGTGCTAGAGGCTGCCTGCTGGCCTGGGGAGCCCGGGCCTTGCCTTCCTGTCTCCGCTCTGCCCACCTGCTCTGGGTGTCAGTGTCCCGCCATGTTCTGTAGTCTCCTGTGTGTGGCCTTGCCTGCCAGCACCTTGGGCTCCCCACTCTGAGCACCCCATTCACCCCTTCACCCAAGCCTGAGCATCCGCCATCCCCCAGGCTGCATGCTGAAGACTTACTTTCCTGGCTTCAGAGTGTCACATGGCCAAAGCCACACAATAGTGTTGTGGCACCTGAACTCCAACCCCGAGTTTGTTGGAGCCTGTGTCACACCCCCTTGGAGGGTCAGGCTGTGTTCGCAGTGCCCACCTGCACTTCCTCAGCCAGCCACAGAAACCGTGGCTGGAGGCCTGGGGTGGGCGGACCAAGGCACGTCGCTCAGCCGGGCCCAGGGTGTGTGAGCAGCCCCAGCCCGGCCGCCGCAGGGGCTGCCCTGGTGAGCCGCAGAGGTGCGGGGAGGTGGGCAGCTGTCCGGTGGGGGCTGCGCTGCAGGACGGCGGGCAAGGCCAGCCTGCTCAGGCCAGCCTCCTTTCCCTTCCTTCCCCGCAGGCCCTACATGGATGCAGTCGTCTCTCTGGTCACTCTCATGTTGGACACGGGCCTGCCCTGCTTCCGTGGCCAGACAATCAAGCTTTTGAAGTAGGTCCTGGGCACACGCACAGGCCATTTGGGGGACAGTTGTCCCCTCCGGGTGAGAGCCTCCTGAGTGCTGGTGAATGCGATCATTATCAAGGCCACATGCTCTCCTGGGAACCCCAGAGCAGACAGGGTTCCTGGGTGAGACCCTGTCACCACACTGGGGCTGCAGACATCCCAGGGGTCCCTTCATTTCTCAAGGATGCAGGGCCAGCCCCTGCCTCCAGGTCTGAGGCTGCAGTGGCTTAGCCCCGGGTTGGTCCTCCCCCAGCCCTGGGGCCACGCAGCCCAGGAGGTGCTGGGGAAGAGGACAGGCCCTCCAGGGCCAGCTGGGGACAGTGTCCCTGCCCCTTACAACTGTTCCCAAGAGGGAGCATTCCCTGGGCCGACCCTCATGAACAAATTCCCACAAATGCTAAGTGGTCTGTTAGCAAGACCACACCCCCACAGGGAGGGCATCCTCGAGGGTGCGGGGACCGCAGTGGCAGCCCTGACGTGGCCCTTGCCCCCAGGCACAGGTTCAGCCCCAACATGACTGAGAGAGAGGCTGCGAATTTCATCATGAAGGTCATTCAGAGCTGCTTCCTCAGCAACAGGTGAGCCCCCTGCCACACACCAGTGTTCTCTGGGCACCTGCACACGGCCACCACGCCCAGGCTGAGTGATGGGGACGCTGCTGTCCCAGGGGACTCTCTGTCCCACAGGTCCTGAAGGGAGTCCTCGCAGAGTGACGGGGTACTGGGTTAGAGGGGCCAGGGATGTGCTGAGGGGAACGCCCAACAGAAGCCTCAAGGCACGTTCCCCACATGGGGCCCAGGCTGTGAGGCCAAGCGAGCTGCGGGTGCAGAGGGCATGGGGCGGCGGGGGGGGGGGGGGGGACACGCTGAGCACAGCCCAGCAGGCTGGGTGAGGAGCAGAAAGAGCTCTGGGTGGCCTCGGCCCCACCCCTGCTTCCCCACATCTTCCTCAGGCGGGGCAGGGCGGGACCAGGCCAGTCGGCCATTATGACAGGGGAGCCGTGAGAAGAGGTGGGGTCTGGTTCTGAAGGCAGAGCCCGGGCTGAGCACCTGGGTGGAAGTGGAGCTGAGCTTACCCACCCTGATCCCCTGCAGACATGGAATCTGGGAGGAACCCTGAGAGCCGCCCAGGGTGGACCTGATGGGAGCAGAGAAACAGAAAGTAGCTCAAGGGCAAGCATGGAAACCCAGCAAGAGGGGTTTAGAGGGCAGGACAAGGGAGGTCTCTTCTGATTGTTTTGTTGGCAGAGTAAGGCTTGTGCTGGGAGGTGTGACGGGGGAGGAAGACAGGGTCTCATTCATGTGCCACATGCCAGGTGAGGGGCCAGAGTGGCACCTGAAATGGGGACAGCTCCTATCGATGGATTCCCAGGCCCAGGGCCTAGGCCTAGGACAGAGGGCAGGCATTTGGCTGAGGAGGCCCGGCAGGAGACAGAGCAGAATGGGGCTCACATAGCCGTGGTCACTGGTGGGGGAAGGCGTGTGCCCTGGAAGAAGGGCTGGCAGGCAGGCCACAGGGCCTGCCTGCTTACATTTGCATCTTCAGGGAGGGGAAAAGGGACACCTGCTAAGTGCAGCTTTCCAGGCAGTCGTGAAGGACTCAGGGGTAAAGGGCCCCAGAACCAGACGGTCTTCTACAGCCTCCCTCCACTCTCCTTCCAGGAGCCGGACCTATGACATGATCCAGTACTATCAGAACGACATCCCCTACTGAGGGTGCGGCCGGACCAGCGGTTACGGCCACCACCCCCCACAAGCCGTCCCGCAATCGTGGAGCCGAGCAAGCACATCCCCACCCCGGCTGCCGCATGTGGTCAAAGGGGGTGAGCTGCCGGTAGCCCCATCATTCCATCCATTGGAGTTATTTTTATAGGATAAATAGGACAAAAGTACACCATGCCAAGCCTGGCAATCCACTCCTTCCTGGCGTGACCCACAAGTGACATGTGAGGCTGAAATGACAATCATCTGAGGACACTCTCTCTGCATGGGTGTGAATACTTCATTTGCACTGGACACATTCCCAACACATTCCCTACCTGTCTTATTGCATAGGTACATGAAGTATTTTCTTGTGTATAAAAAATTATATTCAATTTAAGATTTAACCAATGTGAACAAAATAAAACAACAAAAGTGTGGAGTCCAGGTGTACATTCAGCCGAGGGGTGATTCCTGGATGTGCTGGGAAGGGAGCACGGCAGTATAGGGACAAGGGGGGCTCAGTGCAGCCAGCCAGGAAGCCTCTGGGGGGGCCAGGGGCACCGCGAATAACACTGCTCTGTTGCAGCTCTCGTAGGGGCCCCCTGACTTTCCCACCCACGTCTCTCTGTCTCTTGTCAGCACAGTGGGGCTCCCTGTCCTGCCTCTGCTCTGAGACTCCGAAACCTTCATGCAGCCATCTGCCCCCACCCCCTAGGGTCTCTAGGACTTTCAGCAGACAGGAGGTAAAGACCCCAAACTAAAAAGGAAGATGACACAGAGCAACTAGAAATAAGTCACTAAAGTTAAAAATGCAAAGAGCAGTTACCGATCAACGAGAGAACAAAATTACCAAAAATGAAGAGAAAAGGGAAGTTGAAGGAGAAACTCCAGTCAGCTTCTAGTGAGATTCCGGAAGTGATGAGAAACACAAACACTCAGCTTCAGGAAGCACAGTTGAGTCCTGAGCAGTATAAATAAGAATATAAAAAAGAAGCCAAGGGGCACTGGGGTGGCTCAGTCGGTTGAGCGTCCAATTCTTGGTTTTGGCTCAGGTCGTGATCTCAGGGTCCTGGGATCAAGCCCCACATCCGGCTCTGCACTCAGTGGGGAGTCGGCTTGAGGATTCTCTCTCTTCTCCCGCTGCCCCTCCCCCTGCTCATGCTCTGTCTCTCTAAAATAAATAAATCTTAAAAAAAAAAAAGTCAATATGTAAGTTAAAAAATCCAAAAGAAGGCAGGAAAGGAAGAGGAAGAAATAACAGATGGGACAGAGTAATCCTGTGACAGCCTACTTCAATCTAGTTGCATCTTTAATTATGTTACATATCAGCGGACTAACCACTGCAGTTAAATGCAGGATGGCAACGTGGATGAAGGACAAAGAACCAAGGAGATGCTGACGAAGAGGCACTTTGAATCTAAAGCCATAACCCTAAGGTGAAGAACACAGAGAAAAAAGGATTTACTGCCTGCAATTGTGTTGAGTTTATGAAGCAAAATTTGACAGAATTCAAACAATTCCACGGTTAGAGTTGGAAATTTTAACAGCCCTCTCTCCAGAGTTGATAGAACAACTGGAAAGAAAGTGAAAGCAGGAGACCTGAACATCCAGCCACCTGCCTGACCTGACAGCCATGTATAAACCCCACTCTGGCCACTGCAGCAGCACTCCGCCATCCCCCCCCCCGCCCCCGGTCATCCCCTCCTCCACCATCCCCCCCCATCCCCTCTGCCGCCACAGGCTGGCTGGCTGCTGGGCCTCAAGGCAAGTCTCAGCATCACGTGTGTTCTCTGATTCCATGGAATTGAATTAGCGATCAGTAACGATAAAGCTATCTGGAAGAACCCTAAATATTTAGAAATTAAAAGAATAGAACTAAAATGCAAAGTACATGGAAGATCTGAGGCAATGACCAGAGTCAACATGCTTAAGGCAGTGGCTGGGGCAGATGGTAGAGATAGCCAAGTTCAAGGAGAAAAGATACCAGAGGGGCGCCTGGCTGGCTCAGCCGGTAGAGCATGCGGCTCTTGATCTTGGGAGTTGTGAGTTCCAGCCCCACTTTGGGCCTAGAGCTTCCTTAAGAAAAAAAAAAAAAAGATACCAGAAAATAGGGTATAACTTGGAGAAAGATCAAAAAGAATATAAGGGTGGGGAGAGCATAGAGAAGGCAGGATAAACACATTATAAAATGGTAGAAATATATTCAAACATAACAGAAATGTTTTCAAACCACAATCCTTGAAAAGACTTACCAAATCAGTGTTAAAAAAGGAAGTCAGTCAAATGCTACATACAAGATTCCGGCAATATGGCAAATAGTATATCTTGAAAAATTAGAAATGCTGTTTATAATACTGGCAAGAAAATCTAAATCCATGAGCTAATAAGAAAATAAGGGCTCTTTAGAGACTAAAGACAAAATGAAATTTCAAAAAAGAACAATAACGTTCCTGTTTTGATGACACTGGTGACAAAAGACCAACCCAAGAGCCCGCCTCTGAGGAGTTCATTAGAGAAGCTTGGTCTACACTCAGGATCCGGTGTACTAGAAATAAAGCCATCCCCAAAGAACAAAGTGTGCACGTGCCTGCCGTCACGGCCTCTGCTCGGCATTGTGCTGGAGGCCCTCGCGGCCCTGTCAAGGAGCAAAAGGAAACAGTTTTAGAATCTGGAAAGGAAAAAACAAAACTCAGAAATGGCATTTGTGTACATGAAAATCCAAATAATCCATAAATACGGTCTCTAGTCAAGGCGACAGGATGCAGGTTCATATACGAAAGTCAAGTCGTGTGTATGTGTACAACACGTACCTCACAATGACAGACTGAAACAGTATCATTTACAGTTGGATCCTAAAACACCAAATATCAAGAAATCTGATGAGCGATTCCTAAGAAATATTGAAAACTACAAATGTTGAGAGAAGATCTAAACAGTAACATATTCATGGATTGGAAGACTCAACATCATCCAGATGTTTGTTCTCCCCAAACTGATCTGTAGTTTCACTATAAATGCCAATCGAAATCCTGGGAAGTTCTGTGGTGGAAATTGGCATGTCTAAAATTTATAGAGAAGGGGCGCCTGCCTGGGTGGCTCTGCCGGTTAAGCATCTGCCTTGGGCTCAGGTCATGATCTCAGGGTCCTGGGATCAAGCCCCACATCAGGCTCCCAGGGAGCCTGCTTCTCCCTCTCCTCCCCGCTCCTGCTTTCTCTATCTCATCTGTCTCTCTCAAATAAAATCTTTAAAAAAAATTAATGGGGGAATACAAAGGTCAAAATATAACTATTTTGATTTTAAAGACCAACAAGCCTAGATATCAAGACATCCTTAAGCTACACAAGTTAAGACAATGTGGCTTACGATGGAAGAGAAGTCCAGGAACAGACCCATACATAGAGACACTGCAGGGCAGCAGGGGAAGGATGGTCTTTTCAATAATGGTGTTGCGTCAGCTGGATACCACTATAGAAAAACAAATACAGGGGCGCCTGGGTGGCTCAGCCATTGAGCGTCTGCCTTTGGCTCAGGTCATGATCCCAGGGTCCTGGGATCGAGCCCCGCATCAGGCTCCCTGCTCAGCAGGAGGCCTGCTTCTCCCTCTCCCACTCCCCCTGCTTGTGTTACCTCTCTCGCTGTCTCTCCTCTGTCAAATAAATAAAATCTTAAAAAAAACACACACACAAATATAATCACTGCCCAGCTCACATCAGACATAAAAATTCCAGGTGGACTGTAGAGCTGTATGTTCAAGGTAAACTTTAAAGACTTTTAGGAGAGGGGTACCTGGGTGGCTCAGTCGGTTAAGCATCTGACTTCAGCTCAGGTCATGATCTTAGGGTCCTGGGATCGAGCCCCATGTTGGGCTCTGCGCTCAGCAGGGAGCCTGCTTCTCCCTCTGCCCCTCCCCCCCGCTTGTGTGCGCACCCTCTCTCTCCAATAAAATCTTAAAAAAAAAAAAAAAAAAAGAACTTTAGGAGAAGATACAGAAGAGAATGGCTTGATGACCTCGGGACACAAAAAGATTTAGAATCAAAAACACTAATCGTAAAAATTAATTTCAACTATATGAAAAGGCATGACAGGGGCTCCTGGCTGGCTCAGTCAGTAAAGCATGTGACTCTTGATCTTGGGGTCATGAGTTCGAGCCCCACATTGTGTGTAGAGATTACCTAAAATGAATAAATAAGCTTTAAAAAAAATATGTATTGCAGGGCACCTGGGTGGTTGAGTCAGTTAAGCGTCTGCCTTCAGCTCCGGTATGATCCCAGGGGCCTGGGATCGAGCCCCACACCAGGCTCCCTGCTCAGCGGAGAGTTTGCTTCTCCCTTTCTCTCTCCCTCTGCCTCTCCCCCTGCTCATGCTCTCTCTCTCTCAAATAAATAAAATCTTAATAAAGGAAATATGTATTGGGGCACCTGGGTGGCTCAGTCAGTTAAGCATCCGACTCTTGATCTCAGCTCAGGTCTTGATCTCAGGGTCATGAGTTCAAGCCCCATGTCGGGCTCCATGCTAGGCATGGCACCTACTTAAAATTGTGTGTGTGTGTGTGTGTGTGTGTGTGTGTGTGTGTGTGTGTGTGAAAACCTGGGAAGGTATTTGCAATCAGTTAAGACACAACTGACTAGAACAATGGACAAAAACCTGAAGAGGCATTGCACAAAACAGATTATCCTGAGCCAACGAATAAAAGGTGTTCAATTTCAGTCATCATGAAAATGCAAATTAAAGCCACATGTGATACCTACTCACCCACCTGCATGTCTGAAATATACAAAGACACTCAGAAGCTGCTGATGGATGTGTAAACTGGTACAACACTTTGGAAAACTGAAGTGTCCACTAAACCTGAGCATCTCATACTCCATGCTCCAGTAATTCCACTCCTAGATAGGTACCCAACAGAGGTACAAAATCTGTGCACCAAAAGACACAAATAGGAATGTTGTGAGGCACACCATTCATAACAACAAAAAACTGTAAATGAGCAAAATGCCCTTCAACAAGAGATAAGTAACTATGGTTATTCATGTGATAGACTAAAATGCAATAGAAATAAATGAACATGGCCGCAGGCAGTATGGACTACTCTTACAATGTTTAGCAAAAGAATCCAGACACAAAAAGATACATACTGCATTTTTTTTTAAGATTTTATTTGTCAGAGAGCACAAGCAGGGGGAGCAGCAGGCAGAGGGAGAGGGAGAAGCAGACTCCCCGCGGAGCAAAGAGCCCCACGTGGGGCTCGATCCCAGGACCCTGAGATCATGATCCGAGCTGAAGGCAGGTGCCCAACCAACTGAGCCACCCAGGCGTCCCCATACTGCATTTTTTGATTTGAAGTTTAAGAACAGGCATAATTATTTGATGGTATCCAAAGTCAGGACAGTAGTTACGTTTGAAGGAGGGAGCAACCAGGGAGGCAGGAGGGAAAATGAAGGCACTGGTCGCATTCTGTTTCTTATTCTACAGAGGCGTTCCCTTTGGGGAAATTCACTGATGATTCATACACTTCTCTGTGTTAACAACAAAAATTATTAGGGGTAATTTTTCTTTTCATCATAAAGCCAAGATGGATCTAAACATTTAAGGAAGAAAAATGCCAATGTTACACACTTTCTCAGAAAATAGAGAACACTCCCCAAATCATTTTTATGAGGGTAGCATAGCCCTAAGACTAGGACATGCCAAGAAAATATAATCATAGGTGGCGCCGGGGTGGCTCAGTCGTTAAGCGTCTGCCTTCGGCTCAGGTCATGATCCCAGGGTCCTGGGATTGAGCCCCGCCTCGGGCTCCCTGCTCTGCGGGAAGCCTGCTTCTCCCTCTCCCACTCCCCCTGCTTGTGTTCCCTCTCTCGCTGTGTCTCTGTCAAATAAATAAAATCTTTAAAAAAAAAGAAAATATAATCATAGCACAGTATCTCTCTCATAAACATCCAGCTTCTTAAGAACGCCTTTCCTGGGGCACCTGGGTGGCTCAGTCGTTAAGCGTCTGCCTTCGGCTCAGGTCATGATCCCAGAGTCCTGGGATCGAGCCCCACATCAGGCTCCCTGCTCCGCAGGAAGCCTGCTTCTCCCTCTCCCACTCCCCCTGCTTGTGTTCCCTCTCTGGCTGTCTTTCTCTCTGTCAAATAAATAAAACCTTTAAAAAAAAAAAAAAAAGAACCCCTTTCCTGGGGCACCTGGGTGGCTCAGTCAGTTGGGTGGTTGCCTTCCGCTCGGGTCATAATCTTGGGGTCCTGAGATCGAGCCCCGCGTCAGGCTCCCTGCTCAGTGGGGAGCCTGCTTCTCCCACTCCCCCTGCTTGTGTTGTGTTCCCTCTCTCGCTGTCTCTCTGTCAGATAAATAAAATCTTTTTAAAAAATTTAAAAAAAGGGGCGCCTGGGTGGCTCAGTTGGTTAAGCGACTGCCTTCAGCTCAGGTCATGATCTCAGGGTCCTGGGATCGAGCCCCACATCAGGCTCCCTGCTCAGCAGAAGCCTGCTTCTCGCTTTCCCACTCCCCCTGCTTGTGTTCCCTCTCTGGCTGTCTCTCTCTGTCAAATAAATAAATAAAATCTTAAAAAAAAAAAAAAAAAAAAAAAAAAAAAATTTAAAAAAAAACATCTAGACCATTTTTAATAGCATCCAAAAACATAAAATACCTAGGGATAAAAGTAAAGATGTGTGAGACTTCTACACTAAAAAAATACAAATCATTGCTGAAATAAATAAAAACCGGACATTGGCATCATGTTTGAGGACTGGAAGACTAAATTCCCTGCAAAATAGTCTCTAAATTCACTATATTCACATTCCCAGTTGACAAGCCAAGTCTAAAACTTCTACAGAAGTGCAAACCATCTGCACATCATAAACCATGGTAAGTCTGAACTAGACTAGAGGTTGAAAGGTGAACTAAGAAACCATGCAAGGGGCACCTGGCTGGCTAGGTCGGAAGAGCATGCAACTCTTGATCTCAGGGTCGTGAGTTTGAGCCCCACATTGGGTGTAGAGATTACTTTAAAAAATAATAATGAAATTATGCAAACGTTAGAAGACAACGTAGGTGAGATTCCTCAACAACCTAGAAGTGAGAACTTTCCTACCAAAATCCAGAATCAATAGAGGAAAGTAAATTGTTACAAAACAATGTATGGATAGCAAAAGAACACCATGAACAAAGTGCAAGACAAACAGTAAATATTTACAAAAGATCTCAAAATGCCAACTGAGGGAGAATAAAACCCTACAATCCTGTTATTTTTCAGATAAGCAAATGATATTTACAGAAATAGAAAGGCAACTGGCCCTGAAATATAAAAATATCCTTAACCCTGATCATAAGATAAATGCAAATGAAAACTACACTGAAGTGCCATTTCTCACCCATCAGACTGACCCCAGTGTGACAATATGCACCACGGCTGAGGCTGTGGGGAAAGGGGCCGTCGTATCCAGTGACGGTGGAAATGGAAAACAGTCCAAGCGGAAGGAGGAGCTGGGCAGTATCCAGCGCTATCATGTGTGAGATCACCCTTTGACCACAAACCCTTTTAGGAATCGATCTCAAAGACTGGCGAAATACAAAGGTGTTTGCAGAAGCCTCCTCATTGAGATACTGCTTGGGTTTTGTTTTGTTTTTATTTTAAAGATTTTATTTTTTAACTAATCTTTACACCCAATATGGAGCTCAAACTTAAAACCCCAAGATCAAGAGTCACATGCTCTACCGACTGAGCCAGCCAGGAACCCCAAGACACTGTTTATAATAACAAAGCATGGGAATCCACCAGCATCACTGCCGTTGAGTAAAGGACACAACTCATCTGACATTCTCAGAGCCAGGTGCTGAAAGGGGAGCCAAGAGAAATCCATGTGGTGCCCTGTGTTCATCTAAGAAAGGGAAGAGGTCGTGACTGTATGGATCACTTAGTTAAGGGGGAAAAAAGAAGAGTCCATTAAAAAAACCTAATGTTTCTTCTAAGGGAGTGCGGGCAACAGGGTAGAGGGCACAGGGATAAAAGCTAGACACCCCTAAGATGTCTTATTTCACAGATTCAATTTTGTAGTTACAGATTATAAAAAATAAGATAAATTTAAATAAAAACTTGGAAGAAACTAAGTAAGATAATGCAATGCCTGGGGCACCTGGGTGACTCAGTTTGAGCATCTGACTTGGTTTCGGCTCAGGCCACGATCTCAGGGTCCTGAGACCGAGCCCCGCAGCAGGGCTCCTCAAGCAGTGCACAGCTCGCTTGAGAGTCTCTCCCTCTCCTTCTGCCTCTCCCTGCCCCTCCCCCAGCTCATGCTCTTTCTCTCTCTAAAATAAAAATAAAATCTAAAAGAAAAACAAGATAATGCAATCCCTAAAAATTGAAAGCAAAAAAAAAAAAATCACACTCCTGAAGATGGCTATTATATTTAAATTGTTTTAAAAAACAAAACAGGCAGGGCGCCTGGGTGGCTCAGTCATTAAGCGTCTGCTTTCGGCTCAGGTCATGATCCCAGGGCCCTGGGATCGAGCCCCACGTCGGGTTCCCTGCTCGGCGGGGAGCCTGCTTCTCCCTCTCCCTCTGCTGCTGCTCCCCTACTTGTGCTCTCTGTCAAATAAATAAATAAAATCTTTAAAAAAAAAAAAAACAGGGGCGCCTGGGTGACTCAGGTTAAGCATCTGACTCTTGGCTTCAGCTAGGTGGTTGGATCGAGCCCTACCCCCCCTCTTCACTCAGCGTGGAGTCGGCTTCAGATTCTCTCTTCCTCTCCCTCCTGCTCTCTCTCTCTCAAATAAATAAATAAATAAATAAAATCTTTTAAAAATGAATAAATAAAAATAGATGGTGAGGATGTGGAGAAATTAGAGCCCTTTTGCACTGCCATGGAGATGTAAAATGTGGAACACAGTATAGCGCTTTGTCCTCAAAACATCAAACACAGAAGTACCAATGATCCAGCAGTTCCAAGTCTGTGTATTTACCCAAAAGAAGTGAAGGTAGGGACTCAAACAAATATTTATACACCAATGTTCACAGAAGCATTATTCACCACAGCCAAAAGGTGGAAATAACCCAAATGCCCATCTATGCATGAATCAATAAAA
Source organism: Halichoerus grypus (assembly GCF_964656455.1). Taxonomy (NCBI): domain Eukaryota; kingdom Metazoa; phylum Chordata; class Mammalia; order Carnivora; family Phocidae; genus Halichoerus; species Halichoerus grypus. The sequence goes on from NC_135724.1 coordinate 67,382,846, forward strand.
TGGTTAGCAACAAAATGTTATAATGAATGTATAAACAAAATACACCAATTAAAGGTATTTAATGGGGGCGCCTGGGTGGCTCAGTCGGTTAAGCGTCTGCCTTCGGCTCAGGTCATGATCCCAGAGTCCTGATGTGGGGATCGAGCCCCACATCAGGCTCCCTGCTCCACGGGAAGCCTGCTTCTCCCTCTCCCACTCCCGCTGCTTGTGTTCCCTCTCTCGCTGTGTCTACTCTGTCAAATAAAATCTTAAAAAAATAAAAAATCTAAAAAAAACTAAATAAAAATAAAAGTATTTAACGTATGAGAATATTACGACTCCTAGACAAGAATGGTTTTTGTTTTTTTTTTTTTTTAGGACACAGCACACGATTCCTAAATTTGATGAAATATATACACAGGATTACATAAACAAATTTAACCCCAAAAGGACTAAAAAAAAACGTACCTACACATCAATAAGAAAACGATTGTTTGGAGACCACAGCAAAAACCTGTGGTGGGGGGGAGGGTCGGTGGGTGTGGATGTGTGTGCACGCGCGCCCGCAAAAAGGACATAACACAGAACAATTTCACTACCAAAAAACGTAAAGAATAAAAGTAGGACAGTATTTGTATTAGACAAAAAAACTCAAGGTTCATCATTTCCACCAAGCAGAACACTTCACCTAAATAAAAAGCCGATTCCCCACGAAGACCGCCGCGGTGAGCGCGCACGGCCAGCAAAGCTGGCACGCCCCGCAAGGGGACCACAGGAGAGGAATGCCCAGGCCGGCGCCCCGAGCAACCCGCCCCGAGAAAACCAAAGGATGCTGCGGGGATCTCAACCCCCACGCAGCCAGGCCAGGGGAACCACGGACCTCCACGGAGAAGGCCTGCCCCGCCTGCTCCTCTGCCCGCCAGGCTCACTAGCACAGAAAAAGCAAATTTAGCAGAAAGCTACTGGCCAACTTCCAAGTTGGCTCTGGTGCGGCAGCAGGGACTGTAGGAAAGGGGCTCCTAGGAGGGCTCCCGGGAAACCCTTGGTGCGAGCCACCCCCCACCCCCCCACCAAGGCGCGGGTGCCGGACGAGGGCGCGCCCTGCTCAGGCCCGAGTCACGGGCTCCGCCACCGGCCGCCCGGGGCAGCCTCTCCAAATCCAAGAACCGCCCGGAAAGCCCTGCACCCGCTGAGCCCGAGGTGCCAGGACCGCTGGGCCAAGGGACACATGACCCACCCCCGAGAGTCCCCCCTCGGCCTCCACCCAGGCGCCCAGAAACCACACGGGAGACAGAGGTGCAGGCGGCCGTGGCCGCGGCCGGCGTGATGCGCGTTAGGCGGGCAGCAGGCCGCGCGCGCGCAGCTCGAGCAGCGGGGACAGCGTGTAGCGCAGGCGGCGGAAGGCGGCGTCCGAGACAAAGTGCGGGAGTCCCCGGCGGAGGGCGGAGGGGTTCACGAGCGTCAGGTAGAGCAGCGGCAGCGCCACGACGCCGAGCGGGAGCAAGAACAGTGTCTGCAGCGCGCCCAGCGCCCACAGCCTGCGGACCCAAGGACCGACAGACAGGCGGCGGGGAGGTGGCGGGTAAGTCGTGGGATGGACCCGAGCCCAGCGCGCCCGCCGCCTGCCACCATGCTCACCTGATGCCCGCCCTGCCAGTGCCGGTGAAAAGCCGCCTCTCCTGCGGAGGAAGGGAGCGGCGTCTAGCTCGGCTCCGGGGCGGGGGCGCCACGAGTTCCGGGTCCCTCATGGAGGGGGCGGGAGTCGTAAAGGACCAGAACCCCGCCACCCCACCCCGAGTGCGGGGCCCGGGGGTCGCGGGTCCGTCGGGGGGGCGGGCCTTCGAGGGGAGGCGGGGCCCCGGGGGCGCGGGTGCCCGGGGGCGGGGCGGGTCCCGACTCCAGCCCGCCCGCCCAGCCCCGGCCCGCGCTCACACAGTCGGCCTTGGCCACCTCCTCCATGAGCGAGCCCGCGCAGTCCTGCACACGGCGAGGCTGAGAGTCGCACCTGCCGGGAAGGGCATCGAGGTGGGCGACCTAACTCGGCCCCACTGTCGTCCCACCTTACCCCACAGTCCTTGGCCCCCTTACAGCTCCGGGCCGCCCCGCGAGGCGTCCAGCGCAGCCGCCGCCTCCGTCACCTTTCCCTGCAGCTCCTGGAGGAAGTGGGAGTGAGGCCTCAGGACGGGGGTAGGAGACCCCGGGGGCGGCGGGGGTGGGGGGGCGCAGCTCGCGGGTTGGAGGGGAGTCGGACGTGAGCGGCTCTCGGGGCGGAGGGGGCGGTACCTGCAGGACTCCGCTCTGCTCCTGAAAGCTGGCCCAGGCCTCCTCCGTCCGCTGCGCGCCCTGGGATGAGGGGAGCCCCGATGAGACTCGAGGTAGCACACCCCTCTCCATCCTCCCGCACCTGCCCAGTCTCCACCCACACCCGAAGCCGACCTTCTCCCTCAGGCCTCGGTTCTGTCCTCACCTGCCGCAGGCTCTCCGCCTGCTTGGCGTGCTTGGCCTCCACCAGCTCCAGTTGTTTCTTCCGACGGATCCAAGGAATGTCAGGAGTCCAGGACGCCCGGTCCCCACCCACGCCTCCGCTCTGCCCACCCCCGCCCCTCAGGGAGCCTCCGCGCCCCCAGGTTGTCATGGCCCCGCCCGCGCCGCCGCTCCGGCCTTGGGGGTCCCACCCAAACACCTGCAACGCCATCAGTTGGGTCCCGAGTTGCTGCTCGGCGCGCTGCTGACTCAGTTGTTCCCCTCCGTAGTAGAAGAGCTAGGGATGGGTTTTGTGAGGGTGGGGTTTGCGGGGCTTCGAGGGGCGGGGAATGTCCTGGGAGGCGGGGACAGGGCGAAAACGGGGGCGAGGACGACAGTGGGACTTCCTAGGGGAAGCTAGAGACCGGGGCCGTCTCCTTAATGTACCTGACTCGACAGCTCTTCCCACTGCTCCTGCAGCTGCCGGTTGTGTTGCTCCTGCGGAGAGGGTCGAGGGGGTCTGTCTGGGCTTCTCGGAGACCCCAGCCTCGCGGCGGGCGGTACCCCATCCAGGGCTCTGCTCCGGTCCTCCCCGCCGGCCCCGCCCCCATCCAGGGCCCCGCCCCCACCAAGTCCTGCTGGTGCTGCTCCGCCGCTTCCAGCAGCCCGCGCGCTCGCTCCGCGCGCTCCCGCGCCGCCTCGCGCGCCTCCCCGCGCAGGCTCCGCGCCACCTGGCTTCGCTTCCGCTGCAGGCTGCAGAGGGGAAACTGAGGCGGTGCCACCGCGGGAGGCGGCAGGTGCTCAGGCTCCCGCGGCCCCCGGAAAAGGCCAGCTGCGATGGGGCCGAGGAAGCCCGCGCCGAGGGGCCGCACCCTCCCCTTCGTGGGTGCCCCGAGTAGATCGTCCAGGTCCCGCCGGCCTAGAGCGGAGGTTCGGGCCCGGCGGGGAGGAGTAACCCACCGGCCGGCCGGCGGCTCTGCCCAGGCCCGGGTGCCGCCGCCGTGGGACTGACCCTCGTGCGCCCGCCTCGCCCCCATCCAGCCGCCCTTCCCGCGCACCTGCGCTCGCGCTCGCGCAGGTCCTGCAGGCGCCCGGTGAGGCTCTCGCTCTCGGCCTCGAGCCCGCGCACCAGCTCCTCCAGCTCCTGCTTCCGCAGTCGGCCGTCGCGGTTGTCCTTCTGCAGCTGCAGGAGCAGCTCCTGCGTCTCGGCCATGGCTCCAGGGGCTCGGTCCCGCCGCCGCTGCCCGCCTCGGGGATCCGGCCGGCGGCCGGCGTCACAATGGGCGGCAGGGGGCGCCCGAGCGCCGGCCCCGAGCCGTGGCGGACGCGAGTTGGGCCGCGCACTTCGTCCCTCACACAAAAAATGTTATGCAGGAGCCAAAATCAGATCAGTAAAAGGTTAATAAAATACTAATACCTAGGGCGCCTGGGTGGCTCAGTTGGTTAAGCGACTGCCTTCGGCTCAGGTCATGATCCTGGAGTCCCTGAATCGAGTCCCGCATCGGGCTCCCTGCTCAGCAGGGAGTCTGCTTCTCCCTCTGACCCTCCCCCCTCTCATGTACTCGCTCTCTCTCATTCTCTCTCTCTCAAATAAATAAATAAATAAATAAAATCTTTTAAAAAATAAAATAAAATAAATAAAATAAAATAAAATACTAATACCTAATGCAGAAAAATGGAGGCATGATTGGTTCCCCGGTATTGAAGATGGCACTTGCAAACTATACATGAGCGTAGACATCAGTCAAAACTCACTGGATGGAACACTTAAGATCTATGCATTTTATCGTATGTAATTATATCTCACTTAAAAATCCACTTGGGGGGCGCCTGGATGGCTCAGTCGGTGAAGCGTGTGTCTTCAGCTCGGGTCGTGATCTCGGGGTCCTGGGATCGAGCCCCAAATTGCGCTCCCTACTCAGCGGGGAGTCTGCTTCTCCCTCCCTCTGCTCCTCCCCCGCACTTGTGTTCAATCTCTCTCTCTCTGTGAAATAAATAAATAAACTTTAAAAAAAAATCCACTTGGAACAAAAAGACACCATGGACAAATGTTACAAATGGGTGACAGAATAGGAAAAAACCTTTGCAATCTTTGTAATCTGATGATTAGTAACTAGACTATATGGGAAATCCAGGGGCCATCATGAGAAAGACCAAACATCAAAGGGCAAAGGGTCTGATGGGGCATTGCTCAGTGGGGAGACCGTGAATGCCCAGGAGGAGTCTGAAGAGACAGTCTGCATTTTCCGTCAACTAGAGCAGCAAACAGGAAGGCGATTGGTTGGCATCAAATATAAGCAATGATGTGAGTGAACAGGAATCCTTGTGCCCTGCTACCAGCACCACCTTTGGGTCATTTGGGGGAGCCGCTGGGGATGAACAGTGACTGGGTATGGCAGCCCTCCATGATCCACAATTTCAGAGGAACTTTCTTACACGTTTGCAAAGCCTTGGGAGCAGCCTAAGTGCCACCAATGTGTAATTAAAGACTGAAATGTGATATAGGAGACGATTTATAAAGGAATCCAATAGAGCACTTAAAATGAGCTAGGATCTACAAAAATCAAGATGAAGAGACCTGAAAATAATGCTGATGGTGAAAAATAGCAAGTAGAATGAGATGTGCCCATGGTAGTATTTACCGAAACTAAGTACGCAGGGGTGAGTCCCAGGGGGTGGGGAAGATGAGAAGGGGGTTGGGGGTGGGAGGAGGGGGCTGTGCAGGGACCTGGGTTGAGGATGAGGGCCATGCATGCTATACCACAGTGGGACAGCGGAGAGTGACCAGGAGGCGACACCTTTGCAGACATCAAGGGGAGCTGGGCTGCTTCTCACTAATTCTGAGAAATGTAAGCAAGACTGAAGTCATTTTGAGTTACTTACATGGTAGATTAAAAATGGCCACAGCTTCCCTGCAGGCCTGCCACCGGGAAGTAGAGCCCGTTTCCCTGGGCCGTGAATCTTAGAGAGAGTGGCCATGGATTCAGGCACCACGGTGGGCACTGAATAGGGAGAAATGGGGGCACTGGGGAGAGCCTGGGACAAATCGCAGGGCCACGCAGGGGTGAGGCACCAGCTGGGACAGCTGTGGGCGCCTCTCGTTGGCTATCTGGCACGGAAGCCTTTCCCGGGCTGGGGGCTTTCGCAAACCGTCAGGGGCAGCGCAGCAGGCTCGGGCCCTGCTGCCATCCCGCCCAGCGCCCTGGCCCTCACGTGAACAGCCTCCCCTACACCCCTTGCTCCCAGCAGCTGGCCACCATGGCCGCTCCGCCTGCTCAGCAGGAAGGCTCCCTGGGGCCCGGTGGAAGCCTGGTTTGAGCCCATGAGGGGCTGGGGGTGGGGGCATAAAACCCTCCGACACTGGAATGAGAGAGGAGGCATCCGTCCCCTCTAGCCAGAGCCCTGGCTCCCTCCCTCCCAGCTCTGTGACCCACGACAAGGTTCCCAAGCCCCTGCGTCTGAGTTTCTTCACCTGTAAAGTGCGGCTATTACCGACTCTCCCTCAAAGGATTGAGGGGAGCCAATGAGTTCACACAGTTAAGCCTCTGGGCGCTGAGCCTGGCACCTCCCAGTCCTCCAGGTCATCAGCTGGCTCTCCGCACTAGGACTTCTGTCTCCACTTCCACACGTGCAGTCCCAGACGGTGGCCGTTGAGCAGCTGAAGGTGGCAAGTCCAAACCAAGATGCGGCGTGCGGTAAAATGGCATCTCCCTGGGGCGCCTGGCGGACTCAGTCTGCAGAGTGCACAGCTCTGGATCTCAGGGTCTGAGTCTGACCCTCATGTTGGGCGTGGAGCCTACTTAAAAGAAAAACAAACAAATGACAACAACAAAACACCCATGCATCTCATTAATAATTTGTACACTGATTACATATTGAAATATTTTTTTAAGATTTTATTTATTTGGGCGCCTGGGTGGCTCAGTCGTTAAGTGTCTGCCTTCGGCTCAGGTCATTGTCCCCGGGGTCCTGGGATCGAGCCCTGCGTCGGGCTCCCTGCTCAGTGGGGAGCCTGCTTCTCCCTCTGCCTCTGCCCCTCCCCCACTCATGTTCACTCTCTCTCAAATAAATAAATAAAAATCTTAAAAAAAAAAAAAGATTTGATTTATTTGACACAGAGAGAGAGCACAAGTAGGCAGAGGGAGAAGCAGGCGCCCCGCTGAACAGGGAGTCCAATGCAGGGCTCGATCCCCTGTCCCCACCCGTGTTCAGGAGGGAAGCGGGTAGCCAGCATCCAGCCAGGATGGGCCGGTGACAAGGGCTCACTCCCTGGGTTCCCTTTCTGCAGCAGCAGAGGAGGAGCTGATGAGTGACACCCCCCCCCACCAGCCCTGCCCCTGCATCAGGACAGGAAAGTCTGGGGGGGGGGGGAAGCCCGCCCAGCGCTATGCCTCTCAGGAAACCTGAGTCACTTCCCCTCAGCGACCTTGGGGAACCCTCCTGGCCTCAGCGCCCAAGTCCCGCAGGCCCGCGGGGTCCAATTCCTGCAAACTTTGCTCCCACCCCCGGGTCCCTGCAGGAAGCACCTGCCTTTCTTCCCCCTCAATCCATTTGGCCCATTTTTGTCCTTTCTTAAGACACAGGTTCAAATCCTCCCATCCGTGAGCCTTCCTCCTCCACCAGACTGGGTCAGGAGCCACCTCCTTGCAATGTCCACTTCCCAGGGGCCAATCAGGGCGACACTGGACAGGCTTGACCTACCCCACGGATGGTGACATAGAACAGGAAGGGGGCAGCCGCGTCTGCTGAACAAGCACCCTGCACTGCCCTGGATTTTTCTTAATGTTTTGGTACTTTAGAAATTATAGTTGATTATAAATAATCTAGTATGTGTAGGCCCATTTTCTCCAACATTTATGAATTCATGAACATCTCCAAATATGAAACAGCTGAATCTTAAAGTGAACCCCCATGAAGCCAGCACCCGCATTCCACAGTTGGTTCCTCTTGCTTCCTGGCCCCCCCGCTCACCTTCCTGGGGACACTGCAGTGTCCACCTGGCTGGCCGCCAGCTTCCAGGCCTGCTGTGCCCTCCTCCCTAGGGCTGAATGCAGTTATTGCATATTTATGGTATGGTCTTGTGGGAACATCGATAGGATGCTAGGAGCTCAGTAAATGTCGACTAAGAAAGAACAATTAGAAAATCTGCACTTGTTGTGCAGACCCCCTTGTTTTATACTTAAAACTTTTATTTATTTCTGTATTTATTTATTTTTAAGATTTTATTTATTTGACAGAGAGACACAGAGAGAGAGGGAACACAAGCAGGGGGAGTGGGAGAGGGAGAAGCAGGCTCCCCGCAGAGCAGGGAGCCCGATGCGGGGCTCGATCCCAGGACCCTGAGATCATGACCTGAGCTGAAGGCAGACGCTTAATGACTGAGCCACCCAGGCGCCCCTCAAACTTTTATTTTTTGCCCAATAATAGAAAAAGGATGTAGGTAACTATGATATATCAAATAATGAAGAGTTTCCATGGAAACAACTATTAAAAAAAAAAGTTAGGTGGTTTTAAGCAACACACAGACGCTCTCAGAGGGAGGAGAGCCGTCTACAAGCCACGGAGAGAGGCCTCAGGAGAAACCAGCCCTGTCGAGACGTGGCTTCAGACTTCAGCCCCGGGGACCGTGAGAACTTCCGGTCAAGCTCCGGAGGGCGTGGGGCTTTGTTACGGCAGCCCGAGCACGCACGCACACCCCTTTCCGTCTCCCGGTGCCGGGGGTGGCCCCTCGAGGGCAGGGCCCTCTTGGGGAGGCAATGAGCTACCCACGGCTCCTTCCCCCTGGGGGCAAGCCCGGCTGTTTGATTTGGCTTTGGAGGCCCTTCGTGACCTGGCTGGAATCTGGGGCCACTCTCCCCACACACACCCCTCTCTGGCCACTGGGAGGTTGCTTCAGTTCCAGCAACACACCGACTCTTCCCCTCGCCTTCTTCCATACTGTTCTGGCTGCCTGGGACAGAGCACTGTGGCCCAGGGCCATTGCCTCCAGTCACAGCCCCGGCATGAGTCCCCACCAGGTGGCCCTCTGTCCCAGAGCTCCGGAAACCTCCTGCGGACACGGCCCCACCCACCCTGTGAGTCACCGGCCATCCGGGCAGTACCACCATTTACCCCCAGGGTGAGCGGAAGAGCTAGTGCGGCTGAGCACTTGGTGCAGTGCGGGCTATGGGGACTCAGTCGGCATTAGTACTTACCTGCCTGGTCCCTCCGCAGGACTCAAGGATCCCAGAAGTCAGGGGCCACATTCATGCACCGTCAACAAACCCAGGACTGGACGCACACCCACCTGCCACAGAGAAGCCAGTGGTGATGTCCCCTTGGTGCTGGCCCTGATCTCACATCAGGGACACCTGCAGGTGGCGATCAGCTTTGTCACCTGTGGCCAGAAAGAAGGGCTGACCATGAAATAGGCTAACACCAAAACCGTTTGGTGACAACATTTCCTAAACTCACCGGTCAGCGGCATTTGCAGAGACCAGTGCAGGCGGAAGGAGAACTGCAGGCTCTCTTCCCAGAAAGCCAAGCGCCCAGGACAGGGGGTTCGTTATGGCCGGCTGGTGACTGGTAAGACTTCCAGCATCTCTGCCTCATGCTGAGAAAGACAGCCCCGGCCCTGAGAGTGGGCCAGCCTCCTACACTGATGCCAACACCTGCCCCGCTCCCCACCTTTCCCAAGAAACCAGACCCTTTCCTCTATCTGGTTTCTCCAGCATAGAGGCCAGCTCTCAGCTGGTGGGATGCAGAGGCCGTCTAGGGCACGTGGCCACCTGCTCTCCCAGGGAGCCTGCGCACGCCGCCCTCTGCTGGCCACCCTCCTACAGCCAGCTGCTAGGGGACCGCCCTCTTCAGTGACCGCTTTCTTCAGGGCGAGGTTCCTGCAGGTTCCAGGTTGAGGGGGTGCTGGGCTTCCTGCCCCGAGGAGAGAGGGGCCGACGCGAGGCCATGAGGCCAAGCCTGCAGAGCCTGTGGTGTGAACGCAGACAGACGGAAGGCTGCCTGGGACTCCTGTGGCCACCTAAGGCTGCACGTGGCACACCCCTGTGTACCCCATTATGGGCTGAGTTGTGTCCTCCAGAATCCCTATGTTGAAGGGTACCCCCCCACCCCCACCTCCCAGCAGCCTCCTTCCTCAAGGCCCAGGGCTGTAGGAGGGCCAAGGCCGGCCTGTGCCAAGGAGATAGGCAGAGCCAGTCGGGTGCCTGGGCCACTCGAGCATAGGTCTCACACGTGTCCACACATTCTCACTCAGACTCTGGATGTGCACAACACCTACAGGTGGCCCACAGAAGCAGGGGTGGTACCTCAGAATCCCCAACGGCAACATTTTGTGGCGTACCTGAGACTTCAATGACATACCCTGGCTTTTACCAGGTTTGAAGAAGGGGCCATTTCAAAGTTCCCTGTCCATTTGGTATACAACTTAGCAAACGCCCTTGTAGAAGGTCTCCTGGGAAACAGTTCTTGAAATATTTAGATACTTCCTCACGCAAGGAAGTGGAAACAGCCTCTAGTTCACTCATCCTGACCTTGTCCTTTTTCCCTCCTTCCTTCTTATTTGGACACACAGAGCCGACCATGACCCTCACTCACAATTTTTGGCCTAATGACAACAGAGGAGTTGTTTCCTACTCTTCCCTGTTCCTTTTTTTGGCTCATTCTTGACTACTTAGAACTCCTTCACGGGGCACCTGGGTGGCTCAGTCGTTAAGCGTCTGCCTTCGGCTCAGGTCGTGATCCCAGGGTCCTGGGATCGAGCCCCACATCGGGCTCCCTGCTAGGCAGGAAGCCTGCTTCTCCCTCTCCCACTCCCCCTGCTTGTGTTCCCTTTCTCGCTGTCTCTGTCAAATAAATAAATAAAATCTTTAAAAAAAAAAAAAAGAATTCCTTCATTGCTGTCTACCTCAAATGGCTTTTGGAAAGAGGCATGTTTTAGATTAAACACTTTATGGAAGGAAACAGCAGTGCCCACATCAAAATCTGTCTTTGATTTCTAACTATGGAACTCCTCCCTAACCTAGCCCTGACTTACGGTCAGCCTGCAATAGGACATTTCATCTCACCTTTCACCCTTCTCTAGAATGCTCTTCAAGCCCCACTTCCGCATAAGGTCCTCTCACTCAGAAGCGCCACGGCCAGCTCAGCCCAGGAGAAAGCAGTGTCTCATCTCCCTTCATCCCACACATCTTAGGTGACCACTGGATTGATTCCAAGAAGCTTTTTAGGGTGTCATTCTTGAATATCAGAGCCTGCCAAGGTCACCCAACATTTGAGGAAAGCCTTTAAAATTATTTTTTAAAAGGTAAAAACTAACCTAAAGTGGGAATCTAAAAGGGAATTAGATACAAGGAACAGAAGAAAATGTAAAAAAAAAAAATTAAATTTCCCTTAGAAATTAAATCTATGAAAAGAGAACAAAATGCAATAATCAAAGAAGGGAAATTAAAAATAACGGCTGACACGTTTCAAAAACCAGTAGATTTACTGAAGAAACAGGTATCCAGAATGAAACCAATCCATCAAGTGCCCAGCCCAATGAATGGACAAACCACCTGAAATAGAAACAATCCTAAAAGCTTCCAGAGAAGGTTACATACAAAGGGAACTGGACTTCTCATCACATTGGAAGGTAGAAGCCAATGAAGCAACACTTTCCAAATTCAGCAGGAAAATGATATCCAATCTACAATTCTATACCCAGCCAAACTATCGATTCTGTGTAGTTTAAAAACATTTTCAACATTCAAAGTTTCAAAAAACCTACCTCCCATATGTTCTTTCTCAGGATGGTACCAGAGAAAACATACTACCCAAACAAGCATGTATAATCTAAGAAAAGAACACACAGGATCCAGAAAGCTGGGCTTCCAAAGCAGGACAGAAAACTTTTCCCACCCAATCTGTGCAGGAAAGCAGCAGGTTCCACATGGGTGTCCCCGGGGGTGGAGGGCAAATAACAGAAAAAATAGCGTCTGATTCTGTGGAAAACTGTACTGGGAAGGATCTCACAGAGTTACAGAGTGGAGGAAGACAGAGACACAAATCAATCTGAGTAACTGAAAACATAATCAACCTCCACAAGAACAAAAAATGGTACAAAAAGATGTGCTACACCACTTGGCTCAGCAGTGAACAAAGACACACGGTGATCATGGCAAGTATGATCAGGAAATTGCATACTTCACCAGTTCTTATAAATGAAGTTCAATGGAACATAGCCATGCCCACCTGTTACATTGTCATGCTGCTTTAGCACCATGACAGCAGGGTTGTGAAGTCCCTGCAGAGACTCTATGACCCACAAAGCCTAGAATAGTTACTATCTGGCTACTTTACAGAAGTTTCCCAACCACTAGATTGAACTAAACTACTTGGGGAATTTAAGGGAAGGGGAAGAGGGTATAAATGCACTAAAATGAACTAAAATCCTCATCTATAGGTCCAGATTCTTAAAAGGATGAATTAAGATAGCAGGATAATACTACTATTTAGAAATGTGGAGATACATAAGAAATGCTACAAATTAAAAGTGGGTGTCTGCATACATTGTGATGGGGCTAAGGGAACAAAAAACTCTTTTTAAGACTTTTTCTTTTTTTAGTAATCCCTACACCCAATGGGAGGCTCGAACTTATGACGCCAAGATCACATATGTCACATGGTCTTCCAACTTAGCCAGTCCAGGTGTCCCTGTTTTAAACCTTTTAAAGGAACTTTTGATTATTTAAACTATGGTCAGTTATTGCTTTGATAAAACCAAAAAATAATTTTTGAAGATTTTATTTGACAGAGAGAGAGCGAGAGAGGGAACACCAGCAGGGGGAGTGGGAGAGGGAGAAGGGCAGGCTTCCTGCTGAGCAGGGAGCCTGATGCGGGGTTCCATCCCACGACCCTGGGATCAAATCCTGAGCCAAAGGCAGACGCTTAATGACTTGAGCCACCCAGGCGCCCCCAAAAAAGAATTTTAAGAGAGTTGAACTGGACGCCTGAGTGGCTCAGTTGGTTAAGTGACTGCCTTCATCTCAGGTCATGGTCCTGGAGTCCCAGGATGGAGTCCCGCATCAGGCTCCCTGCTCCCCCCTCTCATGCTCTCAAAATCTTTTAAAAAATAAATAAAAGAGTAGAACAGGTGGTACCTGGCTGGCTCAGTAGGTAGAGCATGTGACTTTTGATCTCAGGGTTGTTAAGTTCGAGCTCATTAGGCGTAGAGATTACTTAAAAATAAAACACACACACACATTTAAAAAACAAAAATTGAACGAAACTTACCATGGATTAGAGCAGCAATGCCCATATTCTTCTGGGGGTCCCAGGCTCAACCGCTGCTTCCCTGGAGCCACTTGGACATCTGAAGCCCCCAGTCAGGGATCTAAGCTGGCTGACCACCCTCCCGGTCCCATCCTTGATGTTCCTCCCGGATCTTCACTCATCCTGGGAATTCCCACGCTGGTAGGTGGGAAGGACAGTCCCGAAGCAAACTGGAACTACTGTCCCTGCCTCTGGAGACTAAGATTATCCCTTCCTTCCTCCCCTCCTTGACCCCAAGCAGGAAGCAGGAGCAGTGGGCAAGAGAGAGCCCTTGCCCTGCCCCAGCCTGACTCTGCTGCTCCAACAGGTGGTCCTGGGCATGGGCCAGACCTCCCCTCATCCAGTCCACCAGGTCCCTGTCCCCGCCAACATATCCACTGCTCCCTAAACCATCTTAGCCAACCCGGGACAACACTGCCCAAGAGGATGCTGACTCTAGGGTGCTGGGTCCCTGGACCAGTGCCCAAGCCCAGGATGCACACATGTTGCCAAGTGAGGTCCCAGCCCCATCTGAAACCCACCCTTAGGACGGTAGTGGGCACATGCCCATCCCAGCTCCCACCCTCCTAGGTCTTGGAAGTGCTGGACACAGAAAGGAAAGCAGTATGTCATTTAGTAAGAACAACCACAGAACACAGAAGTCCCACATAAGATAGTTTTCAATCAAGCTTTTAATGAAAAGATCATAAAATAACAGTTTCTCATCACTGTACATTAAGACTGCACGCTTCTGAATGGAGAGATCAGTCGTCGGTGAATTGCTTTTCTATGACACTTGAGGGCTGCGTACTTGCAGCTCTGACCTGAATTTATCCAAACTCTCAAAGGAAGTGAGCTCGATGTGATGACTGACAGCGGCGGTGGCCAGTACAGGAGTGCGATCACGGTGTCCCTCCCCCTTCTGGGAAGGGAACAGAGTAGGACGTGATCCCTCTTCCAGTTCTGATTAAACAAAACAGCTATAACCCCATCCCTCCCCCTCCCCCTCGAGGTATTTGCGAATGGGCAGCTGCCCAAACTGGGGTCCCCCAAGGGGGGAGGGGGAAAACAAGTGATGGGTGGGATACAGAGAGGCTCCCCTCAGCACCTGGCCCCACGGGGCCCCGCCAAGTGGAGGGGGGGAGCCCTGGGGATCCTCCCTGCCCCAAGTGAGGTCTGTTATGCAGCATTTTTGAGGTCAATAAATTACAGCAATAAATAGCAAGGTGAGGTAGGGGGAGGGGTTCCCGGTAGAAAAATTAAAGTGGTGACTGAAGCTGATGGGGGAGGGGTCCTAGGAAGGGGGTCCTGGGCAGCCTCAATTCCCACAGCGCACATCCACCCCCTGATCTGGAATGTCACACTGAGGCTCTGGTTAGGTCCCTCTCCATCCCATCACTCCTGGCATCGGATTCACAGGTTCAGTAATGTCTGCCCCAATGTGACCCTGGGGAAGAGCAAGGGCCTTGGTCCCTTTGAGGGGCACAGCAGGGCTGAGATCCCTTGTCTGTTCTTCGGAGGCCTGGTGCCTCTGCTTTCGTCCCCCAAGCTAGGGGGCGGACGGATGCAGCCACCTCTTCCCTGAGCCCTGCCCTCCTGGCTGCCCAGGCCTCCCCCACTCAGGACGGCTGTGGGGAGGGTGGTAGGGTCTGCCTGCCCAGCCTGCCCAGCCCAGATCGCACTCCTGCACACGGCCCAGTCCAGTGAATACTGACCGGGTGGGGGTGGGGGCACAGCGGGACAGCCCAGCGCCCCCGAGTGGTGACGAACAGGAAATACACACACGGCTGCGTGAGGTTCCAAAAGTCCGTCAAGGTCCAGATTGTTCATTTCACAGGCTGAGGTGTATGGCTATGCTGCGAGTCTCTGAGATTCTTATTTGCTTAAAGGTTCGTCTTTTCTTTTTTTTTTTTTTTTTTACCTTTTTTTGCAATCCTGGAGGAGCCCTTGGGGTGGCTCGGTCTGGTGGGAGCGAGCGGTGGCAGAGCTGGCCGCTCACTCTCCCCAAGTCTGAGAAATAAATACATTCATCACTGCACAAACATATTGATACAAAAACAACACTGTTCAGAGTGTTTGCACCGTCTGTGTTGGTAAGGACCAGCCCAGTGAGCCCCCCCACCCACTGCCGGGGGTGGGGGTGGGGGTGTCCCCTGGGGGTGGGGACCCACTGGAGTCAACGGAGCTGTGCAAAGGTCCCGGGGCTTTTTGGCTTGAGAGGGACCCTCACATCAACCCACCCCGAGGGTCGCAGGCAGAGTGGGGGAGATGGGAGGGCCCTCCATCCCAGGGCCCTAGCCCAGACTCGGGTCCCATGGCCAGAGCCAACGGCCATCCCCTGCTGTGCCAGCTGGCCGGGACCCCCACGGTCCGGCCAGGAGGCCTGGGGGCCGGTCAGCACCGGCCCACGCTCTTTGGTGCCAGCTGGGCTTTGAGAGGCCTGGGGCTGGGGAGGAGGGCTCAGGTGAATCCAGGGGGGCTCCGTGCCTGCCCCGGCCGCCCCTCTGCCCGTGAGCTGACTCAGAAGGGCCTCCAGCGTAAGGTGGGGATTCACTGGGACTGGCCTTACAGCTGCTGAGGTCTGAAACTGTAAAAGTTTATGTAAACAATGAGATAAATATATTAGTATCTTTTTTTCTGAGCCCATTGAGGTTCCATACTCATTCAAAATGTGCTTTGGTTTAAAAAATAGGTTTTGTGAATTTGGGTATGAGCTTTTTTTTTTGTTTTTTTTTTGTTTTTTTTTTTTGTTTGTTTATCCTCTCTTTCCTACATGACATCTGCTATTTTCTCTGTTTCCTGTTTCTCCGAAACATTCAGGAATTAAGTGACTAAAGCAGAGAACTGTAAGCCGCCCTTGGCCTCCAACGGCCTAATTTCCTTGTGAGGCTCTTAACACATTTCCACGCACACACTCGCAAGCACACACTCCACATGAAATCAAAGGGAAAAGAAAACAAAACCAAGTGTTGTGTTAGTCCCACCCCTCCCCACAAACCCTTAAAATCTTAAATAGGAAACTAGTGTTTTGCTTTCTTGTTAAAATACAGAAAAGGCTCGATACAATACTCAGGTGGGTACAATACTATGTCGCACGAACGTCGTTGAGTGAGGGGCCTTTGCGCCCAGTCCCTGAAGTTCTGCAAGTGAATCACCTACTCTCACGGGTCACCTCATGAATGCAGCCGCCCACAGCCCAAGAGGCCACACACAGGCCGGGCGCGCGCGTGCGTACAACTCCCGTGCGGTACAGACTTTGTGTCGTGTGGCTTAAGTGCTGACGGAGTGGGGTGGGGTCGGGAGGGCGGAGAGGCCTGGAAAGGACCCTGCCCCCCTCACCTGACTTCCGGGAACACGAGACCCTGGGTCCAGTGCTCCTTTCCCACACAGAGGGAGTAAGACCCAACTTGGGGCTCGGGGCGCCTTGAGATAGGCTCAGCCAGGAGCCCTCACTTGCAAAACACGCCCTTCCCCATTCGGGTCCCTGAACTCAGGCTGTTTTCAGCTGGAGGGTCTCTGGAGGGGTGAGGGTAGAGGATGACTCTAGAATTTTTTGGTCTGAACTTAAAAGTAGAAAGAAAAAAAAAAAAAGCATGAAGCAAAATGAAAACAAAGCCGCTGGCCCAGCCCTACAGCGGCCTTGGTCTGGCCTCGCGAGCCTGACCCTTGGCCCATGGAAGGGTCCTGAGGCTGGCAGAGAAAACCCACGGTGAGGGGCGAGGGGTGGGACTCCAGACAGGGCCAAGACAATTAATGGCAGCCAGCCTCTTGCCAGAGTGGCCAGGACCGCCCCGAGAAGGTGCCAAAGCAGGGCAGGCCCCCTCCCTGTCCCCCAGGGGGGTATACATCACTTTGGTCAGTGCCTCCCCATGCCTCTGCACTGGCCTGGCAGGGGCTGCTGCTCTCCCAAGCTCCAGCTCTTGCAGGCCCAAGGGGCAGGATGGGGGGGGCTCACTTCCACCTCATCCTGGCCCTGGCGGGGAGCTGCAAGGAGCTGGCCCTGGCGGTGAGGCTCCACACCCTGATGTCACATGGGGCTGGGGCTAAAGCACTCACCCACCGCACCCCCAACCCAGGCCCAGATCAGAAGCACACACGGGCTCCCTGATGCTCAGCAACACTCAGAACACCTGCAGGTGACACAGCGAGCGGTGCGCTCCGGGGCGCAGAGCCCCTCTCTGAGGGCGCTGGGGGTGGGGGGGGCCCAGGAGGCTCACCCACACGCGAGTCTTCCTGTGCACACTAACAGGAGGAAACCAAGTGTCACGGCCTCAGCTGCCAGCCACCAACACACTGTTCTCGTGGATTCAAGAGGTAGCAAAAGGTCAGAAGTCTCTCCACCTTGATCGGTAAGGAAGGAAGGAAAGCTCAGTTATCTGTCCACATGCACCGCGCACACTACATACATACATACATACATACATACATACACACACACACACACACACATACAGAAAATGAAAAAAGAAGAGTACCGACGGCTCTGGCATGGAGTCCAGCCTCCCCCCTCCCCCCCACAAATCCCAGACCTTCCAGTTCAAACATTCACATAAACGTTACACTGGTTTTTCTCTTAACAAAAAAGAAGTACCTCTAAACAAAGAATATTCCTCAGAAACTATAGGAAAATCACTCTCTCTCCTGAGGCAGCCGAGGCGGGGCTCGGGGCCCAGGGAAGCCTTTGGCCAAGAAGGGCTTCTGGGGCCTGGAGGGGTGGGCGCCCCTCAGCCCACAGCCAGGGCGGGGGCGGGAGGGGCAGCTGCCCCTGTACATTCAGTCTGCAGACCCAGGCTCAGCCCCGAGGGGCCGGGAGGAAAATAAACTCTTGTTGGTTTTGGTTTAGAAAACAAAATTCAAAAAGAAAAAAGGAACAGATCAGTAGGAATAACAGCAACATAGGCCCAGAGGGCTCTTTAGCTGTGGAGAGGTAGGCGGTGGGGGCCCCCTGACTGTCCCAGCGCCAGTGAGCAGTGACCGCTGGCTCGAGGAAGGAGGGCTCTGTCCCCTCCCCTCCGGCACCGCTCCCCAAAGAGCCAGGGTGGCCCGCACACAGACAAGCACTCGTGCACGCACACAGACTGCGCCCCTGGCCACGGGGCAGCCCTGCTCCTCCCCAGCGGAGGGAGGCCCCCACTTCCCCCTGCTCTGACCCGGCCTGCAGGAAAGGGGCCAGGTCCCATCGAGACCCCCGTGACCCACTCCCACAGGCCCTGCAGTGGCCCCTCTCAGGAAGCCGGGGGCCAGGGTGGAATCGGGAGGTAGACTGCACACCAGCAATGTGCACTCGGAGCTCGGGCCTCTCGGCTTCCCTCCTCTCGCTTCCCTTGGTACAGACTTGTCCATTAAAGCTCTGGGTGTGGGGGGCGGGGCTGGCTGCAGGTGCCCCCAGGAGCCACCCCCACGGGACCTGGGGGTCCTGGCCCCTCCCGCCCGGCCTCCGTGCTTCTTTCTTCCTTCCTTCGGTTGGCTCCCGAGGGCGAGTCTGCAGAGGGCAGCCTCGGGCCGGGGAGAAGGGTCTTTGGCTTCTAGGAGGGAGAGGTGTGCATGCGCAGGTGGCTGATGAGGTTGCGCTGCTGGGTGAACTTGCCCCCGCAGAGCTGGCACTCGTAGGGCTTCTCGCCCGAGTGCACACGCATGTGCTCGGTGAGGCGGTACTGGCGGGTGAAGCGCATGCCGCACTCGTCGCAGGCGAAGGGCTTGAGGCCCAGGTGGCTCCGCATGTGGCGCGTCATGGTGCCGCGCTGCGTGAACATTTTGCCGCAGATGTTGCAGGGGAAAGGCCGGGTCAGCCAGTGTGTCTTCTCGTGCTGCCGCAGCGTGGCTGGGTCCTTGTAGGTCTTCTCGCAGACCGAGCACTTGAAGGGCCGGGGCTCGGCCGTGTAGGCTGCGCTGGGCGCCGACAGGTCCTCGGCCTCCTCCTCAGCGCCCCCACTGCCCGTCTCGTAGGCACCCTCCTCCTTGATAAACAGCTCCTCCTCCGTGTGTGTCTCCACGTGGGCATTGAGCTGCTCGGAGCTGGGGAAGCCTTTGGCGCAGGGGATGCACACATACAGGTTGTCCCCATAGGACACGGTCTCGTAGCCCTCCTGCCGGTACATGTAGTGCGTGCCGGCGTGGCCACTGCCCCCCTCGCTCCCACTCTGCCCGCTGTCCTCACTCCCATCCTTGCCGTTCTCCTCCTCCTCCTTGCAGGGGTACGGGGGCTCCACGTAGGGCCCACTGGGGCCACCCCCCCCAACGCTGCTGGCCAGGATGCCATTGGGAACCCTGTCCCCTAGCCCCTCGCCCTCTTCCCCTGGGCAGGGGCCCTTGGGCCCCGCTTCCCTCCGCTCAAAGGGGGACCCCACCCTGGGCTCCTTCTTGCTCCACTCCTTCTTGCGGGCCGAGTGCCGCAGGCTCTTCCGGGGCTGCCCACCGGGTCCCTCCAGCAGGCTCAGGTGGTTGTCCTCGGCCCCCTCCAGGTCCATGGGCTCATTGGGGGTGCCCCCCAGCTCAGCATAAGAGGCACTGTTGGCAACAGGAGGGGCGGAGGCTGAGAGGGGCGAGCCGTGCTGACTGTCACTCAGCTGGGCTGAGTCGTCAGGGGTCAGGGGGGGACCGGGGGTGGCGGGAGGCAGGGGAGGGCTCTTCTTGGACAAGTCCAGGCCCAGCTCCTGCTCGCAGCCCCCGCTGCTCCCATTGGTGCTGCAGCTGCCCAGGCCGGCCTCCCCGCTGGCTGGACAGACGGCCCGGCCCAGGCCATGCACACCCTCCTGGCTGGAGCCTCCGAGGAAGAGCTCGTCATCCGAGCCTTTGGCCTGGGGGAGCTCCTGGGGGGTGTGGGCCCCCTTTCGTCCGTCCACGAGCCCCGGATACCGCGCCTGGATGACGGAGGCTGTGGACAGCCGCTGGCTGCGGGGCGGCCTCCCCATGCCAGTGGCACCCACCCGACCGGAGCCGAAGGGCTTGCCGGCTCGCTTGAGTTTACGGCGGCAGAGCGCTGCCAACTCGGGCAGCTGGAGGTAGCTGGCGGCAGTGAGGAGAGTGCTGAAGTTGGGCTCGGCCGGCTGGTCGCTGGGCAGCAGCTTGCCCGTGTAGATGAAGTCCAAGATCTGCTGGAACACCGTGGAGCTGACCATGTCTGTGTCCAGGTTGATGAGGTTGTCGTGCAGGACCAGGGACTTGAAGTAGATGCTGCTGGCAGCCAGGACGTTCTTGTGCGCACGGAAGATGGAGTTCTCCACCATGATGATGACATCACACAGGAAGCCCTTCGTCCTCTGCTGGTTCAGCTGCAGCAGGAGCTGCTTGGAGTGGCTGGGCAGCTCCATGTCGGGCCCCATGTCCCCACGCCCCGCCCACGCGTACCACCTGTGGGCAAGAACAGGCGCATGGGCATTAGCCACCTGGGAGCCTCCGGCAAGGGCTCCAGGACAGGGTGGGGCTGTGGTGGTGTGCTCAGGGAGGCCTCACCAGGCACGGTACCCAGGAAAGGAACTCACACTACCCATGGGGACTCATGCTGCCCGAAAAGCGACAGGGGCACCGGTCCCATTTGCACAGAAGCAGAGGACAATGGTCACGTGGTGCTGAGCGGAGAAAATGGGATGTGACTTTGGCTCCACAGCCCAGGGCACCCTCTCCACACTAAAGAAGTCGGCCACAAGCCCGCAGGAGACTAAAAAATGACGAGCAGGGGACCGTGAGGTGCTGGGAAGCAGCAGGGACTGAGGTGAGCAGAAGCTCCCAGGTGGGCTCACTTCCCACACGGGCAGGCAACTTCCCAGTTTTTAGGACAAGCTAGAAATTGAGATTTTCAGGTTGCATCTCCCAATGCCAAATAAAGGTTCTTTTTCCTTAAATAGCACGTGGACCAAATCAAATATGCAGCCTCCACCTGTGACCTCTGCTCTGCCCCGGGTGCCTCTCAAACCCGCGGCTTCCCAGTCAGGTGTGCCAACGCTCAGTCCTGCCTGCACACACGCTGCAGTCCGGCCACAGTCCCCTGCCGGCGCCTGCTCCCAACCCACAGGGGCCTCGCCCCCGGGAGGGCCCTGAGCACCCCAGCCTGGGTCTCTAGGTGCTGAGCAGAAAAGGGGGCCTGGTCAAGCCCCTGGCACCACCGGGGCCCCGGGAAAAGCAGCCAGCTGGCCCTGCCAGACCGGCACAGACGCTAACTGATGCCATTAATAAACAGAGAGAGGCCGCTGACCTCCACGGGAACCATGCAGGTGGGCTGTGCAACAGCATGCACATGGGTCTCTGAGAGCAGGGTGCTCTGACCAGGCGGCCACCCCAATGAGCAGCAGGACCTGAGCACAAGGTGTGGCTCCCTGCTCCCTCCGGCCCTTCAGGGAACATGCACCCTCCCACAGGCAACTCTGTGCCATGCAGTTGACAAGGGTACCTTCATGTCCTTCAGCTCAGGGCTCAATCTCTGAAAGTGACTGCTCTGAGCCTTGCCCCACCTGGGACCCCTCTGCCTCTACCAGTGTACCCAGCCCAGTCCTGCCTCCCTTGGGGCAGAGTCTGAAGGGATCACGCCCACGTTGCCTTCCTGTAACACAAACACTTCCCGCGCCCCACTGCCCCATGCCTGCCCTCATTTGCAAAGACAGAGGAAAACCCTACTAACCGCGCACACCCCAAAGGCGGCCTCAGAACTGTGAACACACGTGGGGGAGACACGGCCGCAAGCTAGCACTCAGGGCCTAATAGGAGGCAGCAAGCACCCGCTCAGCCAGCACAGCCTTACAAGCCCACTCAGCTGGGGCTCAGAGGCTAGAGCCTACATCCCGAGGGAACCTACCCTCTGCCACCCCCTGCCCCTCAGCCAGCCAGGAAGGGACAAAGAGCCCAAGGCACGGTTTCCACACTGGCCGGGACACCCAGCCCCAAGGAAATGCAGTGTCAGCCCCACCAGCACTAAGGATACCTGGTGCTCCCAGGCTGGCAAGAGAGGGCAGGCCAAGGGCAGGAGGTCCCGTCCTCCAAGAGCCTGTGAGCCACAGCAGCCCCTCCTCTGCAGGCTGAGGGCAGTGGGCCCCAGCCTCACCTGCATGCTACCCAGCACTGTGTGCACATGAAGGGCCAGGCTGCGAACTGCAGGGCTGTGTGGGCAGCCCAGGTGGCCCTCCCCCTCACTTCCCCCCCTCCCCAGCCTACCGGAGTGCCAGGGGCCCAGAAACCATGTGCGCAGCAGCCAGCGGGGGTGGCCTCCTTGAGCGCGCGGCCTCCCTGGGGGTGCATCAATGCCTGGTCACCTGAGGAGGAGAAGATGGACAGGGTCAGCTGGACAGACATCAGCCAAGGGCGAGAAGGAGCGCCAGTAAAGGGGCAGGCACCTGGTAGTCCCGGGGCCCTCACTCCTGGGAAGGTCTGGGGTCTCTCTGGCTGGGGTGCCAGGGGCAGCCACAGTGCCCAGCAGCCATCAGGCCCGGTGGCAGGGAAGGCCACAGGCCTGGAGAGCTCAGCAGGGCTGCACTCTTCTCCCACCCAGAAGATTTAGGGTACTCTTCAGGGCCCCCTAGGCCTGTTGGGGAGCTGGTGGCAGGCGGCCTGGGCAAGGCCCTTCTCAGGCTGGCCACATTTACATAACAAAAGGTCAAAATTGGAGGCACTAGTGCAATGGGCTATTTATAAGAACCAGTCTCAACCGCTTCTGGCTCTCCTGCCTCCTTCCCTTCCTGATCTGCTCCCGCCACCCCCTCCCTGCCCAGAGGGCCCAGCCCCCTCCTGCCCAGCCCAGTCGGACCACATGGCCTCCCCTCGCAGGAGTTTCTGCAGGCCTGGCCTTTCAATACCAGCCCGCCAAAGCCAGCTGCCGCCAGATGTAAAGGTCTCCTTCTGCCCCCACCACCCCCCCTCCCCCAGAGATGCAGGTCCCCAGGGAGGGGGATCCTGAGGTTCTGACTTTTTGCACCCCACTCAGCAAGCCTGGGCTCCCTTGGAATGGAGCCAAGGGTGGGGGCGGAGGCGCACAGCAGCCTGGAGCCCATCCCTGCCTGCCCTTCCCCCACCCCCAGGGCCAGGGCGGCTCAGCAGGTCCCTCAGGAATGTGACCAGACCCGGGGTGCGGGGTGGCTGGGAGGCCTCCGCTCCAGCCAGCCAGCTGTCTCTCTGGCCCCCAGCACAGTCCTCCTCTCATGGGGTGGCCCGGGGGTGTGGGAAAGTGGGGAGGGGGAACGGTTGGTCCAGAATCCCACCCATGGCCCAGATGGCAGGAGAACCAGTTCTGTTGGTCCAGAGGCCTGAGAGCACCTTCGTCTGCATTTAATGAAGGCCCTGGACCCCTTGCGTGTGTAGAGAGTTCAGGCTCTCCTGCCAAGTGACACCAGAGGTGGCCAGCAGGACAGAGTAGAGCTCAGCCTTA
The DNA here is from genome assembly GCF_964656455.1 of Halichoerus grypus. Taxonomy (NCBI): domain Eukaryota; kingdom Metazoa; phylum Chordata; class Mammalia; order Carnivora; family Phocidae; genus Halichoerus; species Halichoerus grypus. Next base: position 67,405,923 of record NC_135724.1, read on the forward strand.
GGAAGGGGGGCAGAGACCACCTCAGCGCTGGCGAGAGCAGCCCTGAAAAATGAAGTGGGAGCCACAGCGATGTGTTCGAGCCTACCAGATGCCCACCACACAGCCTGCTCCCCACCAGATCTCAGGGCAACCCAAGCCCTGCTGGGGCACAGCGTCCACACCGTGGCCCCCAATTTAGCACATACCAGACCCCGCAACTAGGGATTACCTGCCCTCGTCAGAGATCAGGCCAACAACCACTGAACACCACGCACAGAGGGGGCAGCAGAACAGAACTTGGGGGCTTCCACAGGTACTCACTGCTCCAGCCCTGCCAGCCACTTCACCAGCCACGGGAAGGCAGAGTGACTGACCAAGGTCTCCGAGGTTGGGTCAGACATGACTCTTCTTGGGCCCAACTTCCCCACAGGGACTCCACAGGACAGGGCTGAGTCGCCTTCCCAGTGCCCTCCACTGGGTGGGGCCACAGCGGGGCTGCCTGCTGGGCGGTCAGAGCCAGCACAATGCCACCCTACCTGCCTCCCACCCCAGGCGGGGCCAGGGAGGCCGCCACCACCGACGTTAACCTCACCACAGGGGAGGGGGCGCCCCACTACTGCGGGGCCAGGACCCCCGCAAAGCCTTGCTCTTTTCTTCCGAGCCAACAGGAACAAGCAGACGATCCTCTGCCCTACAGCTCAACACGGGCTGGAGGAGGAGCAGGCACCTGTGCTGGAGAGGTCACAGCCCCAGGGGAGGCGGGTGCCAGAGAAACATGACCGTGGGGGCTGGCCCAGTAAGCTGGCAGCGCAGTCCCCCACCGGGTACAGGGGCTTGGTGCCCAGCCTTGGCAGGAGCCCACAAGCTGGGATGAAGATACCACCTGGCACCAGCTCCTGGCACCCAGCAGCCCCCTGGCAGCAGGCCCAGGCAGTGTGCCTATCAGCCCCAAGGATCCACACCCAGCTCAGAACCGTTGCCTGCCGGAGCACTGGCTCCAGGAAGCCCAGGATCTGGGGCAGTGGGATCATCAGGTACTCCTCTGAGGCCAAGACCTAGCCCATCTTGGGGGGGCAGGGGGAGATGAGTCCCTGGCTAGGCTGACCCCGGGGGAAGGGCAGTAGGAAAAGAGTCCCTGGGGAAGGCCAGCTCTGGCTTCTTGTGAACACAGAAGGGAGAATGAACAGAGAGACCTGGCTATAACACCTGGATTCCCTTCCCAGGTCCTTGTTTACAAAATGGTCCACCCCCACCTACCCAGCTGGGCTGTTAGGCAGAGAACTACACAGGTCTCTGCTGAATTCTCATGCCCTTTTCTCCCCCTCCAAGTCCCTGCCAGAGAAAAGCCAGACACGCCCCCGCCCCGCCACACACACACACACACACACACTGAGGTGAGGGCAGGCCCAGGGCCCAGACACCCCAGACTCTTAAAACACACACCCACTCAGGGGCGCCTGGGTGGCTCAGTCGTTAAGCGTCTGCCTTCCGGCTCAGGTCATGATCCCGGGGTCCTGGGATCGAGCCCCGCATCAGGCTCCCTGCGCAGCGGGAAGCCTGCTTCTCCCTCTCCCCCTGCTTAGTGTTCCCTCTCTGGCTGTGTCTACTCTGTCAAATAAATAAATAAAATATTTAAAAAACACAAAACAAAACACACACACCCGGGGCGCCTGGGTGGCTCAGTCGTTAAGCATCTGCCTTCGGCTCAGGTCGTGATCCCAGGGTCCTGGGATCGAGCCCCATATCGGGCTCCCTGCTCGGCAGGAAGCCTGCTTCTCCCTCTCCCACTCCCCCTGCTTGTGTTCCCTCTCTCGCTGTGTCTCTGTCAAATAAATAAATAATATCTTTAAAAAAAAAAAACACACACACACCCACCGAAGGGAAGGCCAGGCCCACAAAGCTGAGCCGAGGGAGCGGGCCGAGCTCCCTGCACCTGTCCGCTTGCTCCTTCCAGTCTACCCTCCTCACTACAGGCATGAAAGGCCCGACCAGGCAATGCCATCCTGTGGAAAGAAACATCTTGGGGGCACAAATGCCCAATCAACAAACGAGGTTCTGAGGATAGGGGGTGGAAGTATAGGAAAACTATAAATTCTGTATATTCATTTCTGTAATATTCAGAATTTAAAATAATCATGTATTACTTTTACAATCCTAAAAAAAAAAAAAAAGAACTGATGCACGAACATGGATAAATCTCAAAATCATGACGTCAAGTGAAGAAAACCTTACACAAAAGAGTAGAGACCCACAATTCCATTTAAAGTAAGTTCTAGAAAAGACAGAACTAGTCCCTGGTAGAAACAAAATCAAAAGACCCTGTGGAGGGTGAGGTGAGCACTGTTTGGGAAGGAGCATGAGGAACTTTCTGGGCTGAGCATGGCTCTATATCTTTGTTAAGGTGAATGTACTCACTGGTCAAAATTCAAAGGGTTGCCTGAAATTTGGGTACCATGTTGCATATAAATTTTACATCAAATTGAAAACAAAAATTCCAACAAATAGAAAAAGAACAGAGCTTCCAGAGGACATGCCCTTCTCAGCAGCTCACTACCAGCTAACATTCACTCAACCTGGGCACACAAGAAGCAGTTCATGAGGGCAGGGTGGTCATAGCACGAACAAATCCGTCTCCCTCCTGGTTCCATCCTGGCTCGGCAGCCCTTGTGGGTCTTTAGTAGGTAGTCAAAGCCCAAGGCCAAGGATACTCCGAAGACTCCCCCACCCTGCCCCCCAAACACACAGCAGCCAAAAGGCCAATGAGGATGGCGGAGGCATGGCCCCATGGCCTCCTGACCCATGGAACAGCACCCCATTAGGAGCCCCACTTGCCCATGATCCCAGGCAGTCTACATGGCCTCAAGGGCTCGTGGGGAGGCTAGAATGGGGCCAACTTCCAGGCCTCTTTTCCTAGCACCCCACAAAAAGCAGAACATGCTCTGGCCCAGCCTTTCGAAGGCCATGAGAGAAAGTTTTACAATAAAAGTGATCATTGCGGTGCCTGGGTGGCTCAGTCGGCTGGGCATCTGACTCTTGATTTCTCGTTATCAGCTCAGGTCATGATCTCAGGGTCATGAGATGAAGCCCCATGTCAGGCTCCACGCTCGGCATGGAGTCTGCTTGAGATTCTCTCTCCCTCTGCCCCTCCATTTATGCACGCTCTCCCCCGCCCCCACCGAAATAAATAAATAAATACAATCTTTTAAAACAATAAAGTAACGTAAAAGTGATCTTTGCTTAAGCAGAGAGCCCAGGAGAACAATTCCAACCACCTATCCAATGGGAACTGCCCCAACTTAGCCTGGACACTCATTGTGTCCAGAGCCTGGGCTCCAGGAGGCCTAGGCATTCAGAACTACTCTGGTCAGTGGTGCCTGGCTGGCTCAGTCAGCAGAGCAGGCAACTCTTGATCTCAGGGTCGTGAGTTCAAGCCCCATATTGGGTGTAGAGATTACTTAAAAATAAAACTCAAGGAAAAAAAAAAGTAACTATTCTGGTCATTCAACCTCCACTGGTGCCCTCTGGAGACCAGACTGGCAGCAGGCCCTGCATCCCTCCTAGAGACAAAGGAGCACATCCCACCCCCACTTCCAACCCCATGGGTAGGAGCCAGACCCAGGGTGTCGTTTCACAGCTGGCACACTCCCTGACCCTCGTGAGCAGTATGCTCCTGAAAAATGCTGTCCTTTCAACCCAATGCCTAACCTCCTGCAGGCAGGACCCCCCACACACGCTCCAGAGGCAACTGTGGGCACCGACTGAAAGGCTTCCCAATTTCACAAAACTTCTCTACCTCTCTCCCAACCAGAAGGGTGGGCCCTAGAGAGAAAGGTGAAGGACAGGGAAATGGGGCCCACCTGCCTCCCCTCCCTGGGCTGGCCCCTTTGCCCAGATCTCCTAGAAACTTTGCCACCCCACCTCCCTCTCTGGTGGCCCTCCCTCACTTTCTTGAGCGGGACTTCCCACAGGAGTCTTGAAGCTATGCCGGGGGACAGGAGGAACTCCATCCAGCCCACTCCAAAGCACCCAAAAGGAGACTGTCTTTTCTCCTTAACGACCTGGGAAGGAACGCCTAGCCAGAAGTAACGGTGACACAGGAATCTTCCAGCCACCCCTTGCCCACCCAGAGTTCCACTGCCAGATGGGAGACACAAAGCATGCCAAGCAGAGAGGCAGTGCTGGGTACAGCCAGCCACAAGGCAGCTTCCACACCCACAGGGGTTTAGCTCATCTGTGTCAGAGAGGGTCCTAAACATGCTGGCTACTGTCCCCAAGCCTGAATCTGAGGTCAGCATCCACCTTAGTCACAGCTGACCTGTACCTGTCACCTGGTACTCCAGGTATGGCCCTAACAGGTGCCTCTTCCTTGAAGGCCTGGCCCTACCCAGGCTGCAAGAGAACAGCTTGACGGCATGGCGGAGACAAGCTGGAAGGTACAAGCAGGATCCAGAAGAGCACAAGGCCCAGTCCCCAAGCCACCAACCAGCCCTGCATTGGCCAGAAGCCCCAGACCGCGTTCTCCTGTCCCAATGGCCTGGAGTTCTATTCTATATCCCTCTTCTCTTTCTCTTTTTTTAAAGAGAGAAAGAGTGGGGAGAGGGACAGAAGGAGAGAGAGAATCTCAAGCAGACTCCCCGCTGAGCACGAAGTCCGGGACAGGGCTCGATCTCACGACCCTGAGAGCACGACCTGAGCTGAAATCAAGAATCCGACACTCAACTGACTGAGCCAGCCAGGCATCCCCTCTATATCCGTCTTGTCTGTATTCCTCCATGAAGTCTTTCCCATCCCCTTCACTGTTCGGGGGGGAGCCTCTCTCCCCTTCACCCACCCACCCCACCTCAGCCTGCCCCCCTGGGGAAGACTGGCGTGTTATCTCCACCTCCAGGGACAGATAAGACAACAAAGGTCTGGGGGTTAAAGAACCTGCACAAGGTCACAAGAGCACGCAGGTGGCAGAATGAGGACTCAAAGCCTGATCCAGAGCACAGTCCTCCATGCATCAGAAAGAGGGTCTTGGTCTCCAGCTCCACCCTCATCTCCCCCTGCCCACCACCAGCCACCTGCCCATCACAGCAGAGCCTTACCTGGGCTGCATTCTCCTGACCTCAGTGTATAAGGTCAACCCAGCTCCTTTATCGCCTGAGGCCAGTGAGAAGCTTAGGGCTACAAGTGACAAGATGCCCCCTCCCCCGCCCCGGCACGCAGCCTGCTCTGGGTGCCCAGGCTGTGCCCGGTGCTCTTCTGAGAACACCCCTGGCCTCCATGACCTCTCTGGTCTGTCCCTCCAGGCATGGGCTGGTGGTGGGTGGGACTCAGTGCTCTGGGCAAGCCCAGCCGTGTAATCCAGCCCAGACCTGGATGCCGGCCAGCAGCTCCTGGCTCTTCTCCCAGACCATCCTCCTGGAAAGCAACAGGCTCTGCGAATGCCAGGAGCCCAGCCCTCCCTCGGACGTGGCTTCTACGAAATAAACATTTGGGTTCCACTCAGTGCACTGGTGATCTGATCACCAGGGACCCAGCGCTGGCATCCTTCCCCACCCCTCAGGCCAGCCCTGTTGCCCAGCCACGCGCTCACTCTGAACAGCAAGGGAAGTGGCATCCACCCCAGCTGGACTTCGAGTCTGTCCTGAAATCCCTTCAGGCCCCACTGAAGACCCCGTGCTGCCCATGACGGGCCGGGGCCCTGACCACCTTCGTCTCTGTGCTCTCCCATCCGAGAGGTGGGCCTGCTCCCGGGTAATTCAACACCGCGACAAAGTGCCCGTGTGAGGAGAGCCCTGGCAGGAAGCTCAACACTGCACAGGCCCGGTGGCCTGCAAACCTTGCTTCTCCAGGGCAGCCTCGGGTCTTCTCCCTCCCCCAGGCCTACAACCCTCCCATCACTCCTGGCTTTGGAGCTGACCAGAAGCAAGGCCAAGACGGCCTTGGGGGCCTGCAACTGGATGTCCCTTCCTGGCTCTGACGCAACTGGCGACCTGACACCGGGAAAGGCACAGGGCAGGGTGCCACTGGAGGGCGAGGTGTGGCAAGTGTACCCGGCCAGGCCAAGCCATAAATGCCACTGGGGAGAGGCAGGTGAGCACCACTCAAAGAAGGGGAACAACAGTTTCAGATTATGATTATCATTACAAAAACTTAGGCTCACTCCCAGACTCTCTCCCCCACATTGCACTCCCCTCGGGAAGGGCCTGAACTATTGGCAGCAACAGAGCAGGAGCCTGGAGGCAGGGAAGCACCCATAGGGAGGGTCGGCCGACAGGAGAGGGCACTGGTTCTTGTGCCCGAGGCCCCAGGTCCCAGTGGTCTGGCTCACCCGGGGCATGGCCCATGGACCAGCAGCCGCAAGTGTGGCAGCACCACCCAGGGTCTCGCAAGAAAGGCAGCTGCTGGGGCGCCTGGGTGGCTCAGATGGTTAAGCGTCTGCCTTCAGCTCAGGTCATGATCCCAGGGTCCTGGGATCGAGCCCCACATCTGGCTCCTGGCTCAGCAAGGAGCCTGCTTCTCCCTCTCCCTCTGCCTCTCTCCCTGCTCATGCTCTCTCTCTCTCTCTCTCTCTGTATCTCTGTGTCTCAGATGAATAAATAAAATCTTTAAAAAAAAAAAAAAAAAAAAAGAAAGGCAGCTGCTCAGGCCTCACTCCAGACCTCAAAACCAGAACTGGCATTTTAACCTCACAGGACTCGCACACACATTCAAGTCTGGGAAGCGCTAAGGTGGGTTCTAAGCTTTCTACTGCCCAGGAAGCCCACCGCTCTCCAAGTAGTAAACGCTCAGCCACTGGGTGTCGAGAGGAAGAAGACAGCTCCCAAAGGAAAGACATTATTTCCCAGATAAACAAGCCCAGAGAGTGATTAATAAAAACGATGGACCTGGGGAGCACCTGGGTGGCTCAGTCGGTTGAGCATCCAACTTCGGCCCAGGTCCCGATCTCAGGATCCTGGGATCAAGCCCCGTGTAGGGCTTCCCGTTCAGCAGGGAGTCTGCTTACCCCTCTGCCCCCTCCCCACTCGTGACGCATGTGCACGCTCTTTCTCGCAAATCTTTAAAACAACAAAATAAATAAAATAAAAAACAACAACAAAAGACGGTGGACCTGGAACATGAGACCGAGGTGGAGCATGGTTACCAGGCACCTGTGGAGACAGGGTGTGGCCAAGGGCAGGGGCTGCTGGACCTGGGAGGCAGGCAGAGACCTGAAGGGAGGAGACGAACAGCACGGCACAGTGGTAAATAGGTAGAAATTCCACCTTCGAGGAGCTAAAAGGGCACCTGGAAAGCCTGGGCAGCCCCACTGGAAGAGACTATCACAAACATCTCAGCTGCCCCGGGGACACCCTTCAGATGAGATAACTAAGTCCCAGAGGGAGAGACATGGGTCACAGCTGAGTCACAGAGCTACAATTGCCCGCCCATGGCTCCTGGAAAGAAACTCCAACTCCACAATTTCATAATCAATCCTAGTAGCTAACAATTTCTTATGCCAACTAAGGGCTCTACAAGAATTAAAGCAAAACTAACCCAAACCCCTACCATCTTCTATCACAGTCACATCATAGAAAAAAATATTTCATGACCAAAAAGCAGGAAGAGGGGCGCCTAGGTGGTGCAGTCGGTTAAGCGTCGGACTCCTGATTTCGGCTCAGGTCGTGATCTCAGGGTCGAGATCGAGATCCGCGTCCGGCTCCCCGCTCAGCAGAGAGTCTGCGTTAAGATTCTCTCTCTCCTCTCTCTGCCCCTCCCTGCCTCATGCTTGCGCTCTCTCTCAAACATAAATACATCTTAGGATTTTTTTTAAACTTACTCATTTCAGAGAGAGGGAGAGGGAGAGGGTGAGCAGGGAGCTCCACATGGGGCCTTATCCCAGGACCCCAGGATCATGATCTGAGCTGAAGGCAGATGCTTAACTGACTGGAGCCACACAGGTGCCCCTAAATAAATCTTTTAAAAAAGCAGGGGGCAAGAATCACCTCTCAATGTAGGGCAGTCCTTCCCAAGAAAGGGCAGTTGACAACCCTTCACCCACATGGTTGCTGTAGGCCAGTCAAAGTCTCAAGGCAAGCTGGCATTAAGGAAGCACTGCCCTGCCCCGCAATTCGACGTGACCCTCCTGGCCAGGATTAGAGAGATGCCACCCTAAAGGGGAATCAGAGAAAAACAAAACTTGATGCCAGACAGTAATGATGGGGCTTTAATTAGCTGGGCGAAAACTAAAGGAATATTTCCCGAGGAAAGCGATAAGTGATACTTTAGAAATAAGGCCAAGAATGAAAACATGCAAACCCTGTGGTCCAGAAAATGCACTCCAAGGTCTACACCAACAGAAATCTACCCGCCTGCTCACCAAAACCCAGGCAGGCATATACGCGGCAGCCCTGGTCACAGGAGCCTGACACCTACAGGACAGCGGGTAGCTGAAGGTATAGGGGCTGTTAGGCAGCCATGAGCACAACTGACCATCTGAACAGGACCATACAAATGTGCCTTTTATAGGTTAAAAATAGCTGACTGTTGGCGAGGTCACCAGTTTGATTTACATGCACATAGATGAGTCTCTCGAGCATCCTGTTGACCAAAGAATCCAGGCCGAAAAGAGACTATGTGGTGTTGATTCCATTCATGCAAGTCGGAAAGCAGGCAGCACGACGAGTCCAAGGGTGAGGGAGGAGCGGCGGAGCACAGGGGGTGACTTAAAGGACTCACGAGGGGGTTCCGGGGTTGTGTTTCTCATTCTGGATACTGGTTACGCAAGTATGTCCATCTGTGAAGAACCCTCAGAGCTGTCATTCACAACTGCACACGTTGCCTATGTACAACGTACCTGAATATAATACAAGGCACAGAAACATTCAGGTGGGAAGCTGGGCCCAGTCTTGGTCCTGATTAGCCAGTAGACCCAAGTCAGGAAATAACCTCCCTGAACCACCAACTAATAATCATCATCACAAGACAAGAAGCAGAGCACTGAAGGACAGAGTGGCCACGTCCAGGACGGAATGTCCATCTTAGAAGAGAGAACTCTGCAGACCAGCCAGGAACCTACAGAAAACCTAGAAACCACCATAAAATCAGTGTCTGCCATCCAAAGTAACAACAACATGACGACAGTTTTTAATCATCCTAGTGTCTAGCCGATACTTCCACAGAGCAGTTCCAAAATCAGGCCCAGGAGAAAAGAGGAAATTCCAACTGGCAGGTGAGGTACAAACAGGATCCATTCCACCAACGCCTGAGCAGGTCCCAGAGCAGCCAGCTAGGCACATCAAAGGAAGGAAGCCAAGGAGAAACTAGACGAGGCCCTCCGGAATAGGGGGTCAAAGGGAGCTGCTGAGCAGAAGGAAAAGCCCCCTTGGCTCCAGTGTGATCAAACCCCCCAACTCTCAAACAAAGGGCTCAAGGAACTACAGCCAAAGACCAAAGATTAAAAAAAAAAAAAAAATCAAGTAGAGACACCATGAGCACCCACTAGTTTTTAAAAAGCCATTTTTAAGGATAAAATTAGGGAACTTCTATAGAAAACCTCACACTCTATGGCCTGTGCCTAAAAAGCCTCCAGGTGCAGCACCTTACAGAAGAGGTCTCAGGTGTCCAGCAGGTATCTTGAAGGGTCTAACAGAGGAGAGGCCAAGAGCTCAGAAAGGGAATCGGACAGAAATCCACTCAGACTTGAGGAAAACACACTCCCAGTGTCACTCTACTTTTAAAATGGAGTCTCAGTGGTACTGGAAGGATTGTCTAGCATTACGAAATCGGTTTTAGAGACAGAAAACAAACTGAACAGGCATTTATCTGCCTGGAGAAGTAGAGCCAGCGATGGGGTGAAAATGGGGCTACTTAGGAAGCAACAAAAACCCCGCCCTGAAAACACCCAAACCCCCACTAGCAGGCCGGACAATAAAGTGGAGGACAGCGCCACCCTGGCCCACTCCAAGTGGGAACAGGATCGCAGAAACCACAGCTACACCCGGCACTTCAGTGAATCTCAAAATAGAGATGAGTGCCGGGCTCTGAGTGCACAAAGAGCAAACTCGGCCAAACCCAGCCACCCGCTGTTCAAGGATCCAGACAAGCCCAGGGAAGCGACAAAGAAAAGCTAGGGAATGGTTAACCCACAATTCAGAAGAGTGATTTCTGGAGGCAGGCAGGGATGAAGTGGGAAGCAGCACAGGCGGGTGTCCAGGGGCTGTTTCTCACACGGGTGGGGGAGGCGAGGGTGTGCGGTGTCCACTGTACCTGTAGGTGCGCACACGTAATTTATACTCTCTCGGTAACATTTGTAAATCACCCAGAGCGCAATCCTCAAGTCAACTGAGGAAGCTGGCATGCTCTGTGCAGGAACCCCAAAAGAAAGGGGAGCGAGACGAGACCTTCTAGATCCAGGGCGGTGCCAGAGACTACAGCTGTGTGACACTCACTTGAGCATCCCTCACATAGTCACTTGACCTAGAGACCCCCCCTCCAAACACTGCAGGGCAACACAGCTGGGCGAATATGGCAACAAGATGCCAAGAAGGGCTTCGGAGGGTTCAGTCCCACCGGAGAAGCCCACAAAGTACCACTCTGTCCTAATAAATAGAAAGCAACAAAATTTAAAAAATAAATTAATTAAAAGAAAGCAACAGAAGCTAGGGCCTCCATACCTGGGAGGCCATGTGCCTCACCCAACAGGAGGGAAAGCCCAGGAACCCTCCAAAGGACTGGAGGGGAAGAAGGGCAGTTAACACCACTCTAAGTGAAAATACCGAAGTCCAGCACACATCTCCCCTCTGCAGCCTCTGCCCCCTCCAATTCGGAGTCCAATCAACCCTGAGTTATCTTTCTCAAACACCGATCTCATCCAGTCACTCCCCTGCTTAAAGCTTTCAATGCATTCCCGACGCCTGGATAAAGTCCACACTCCAGGCTGGCCTGCAGGGTGCTTCTGTAGAAAATCTGGTCCACCATCATGCCTGAGTGCCCATCAGCTGCGAAGCCAGCCCTGCATTTCTCCCAGGGCCCGATGTCAGAGCTAGCGGCCCAGCTGCTTCCCTCTGTGCACCTCCCCTCTGCCCATGCCCTCCCACCCCCAACCAGGCTCCCAAGGTGAGGGACCCTGTGTCCCACTAGCCCAGCAGCCACAGCGGCACCGGGCATGGAGCAGGCCCTCGTAAAGGTGTATTGGGTGAGCAAATACCGGCCAGGAAGGAGCAGTGCAGAGAAGAGGATGAAATAATACATGAGAGAAGAGAGGCAGGCAGTAAAGAGGGGGTAATGAGAAAGGAGAGAAGGCTGCCCAGCACCCTCCCATCAGCACTTCCAAAACTGCCATTTACGTTCTTCAAACTTAGGACTCCCAGCAAACTTCCATGCAGTTTACTACAGTAGTATTACTACAGTCAGTGTTACTGTTCCAGTTACCATATTAAACAAACTGGCAATTAAAACAGTATCTTGGGGCGCCTGGGTGGCTCAGTCGTTAAGCGTCTGCCTTCGGCTCAGGTCATGATCCCAGGGTCCTGGGATCGAGCCCCACATCGGGCTCCCTGATCATGGGAAGCCTGCTTCTCCCTCTCCCACTACCCCCCCTTGTGTTCCTTCTCTCTTGCTGTGTCTCTCTCTGTCAAATAAGTAAAATCTTTAAAAATAAATAAATAAATAAATAAAATAAAACAATATCTTGATTTAAGATAGCAATAAGAAACCCATGTTGGGGTGCCTGACTGGCTCAGTCGGTAGAGCATGTGACTCTTGATCTCGGGGTTGTAAGTTCGAGCCCCACGTTGGGTACAGAGATTGCTTAAAAATTAAAAACAAAAAAAATCTAAAAACAAAAAACCACATTAACATATACCATTTTTATGGGGAAAAAAATCCCAAATTTAAAAAAAAAAAAAAAAAAAATCGGGCGCCTGGGTGGCTCAGTTGGTTAAGCGACTGCCTTCGGCTCAGGTCATGATCCTGGAGTCCCTGGATCGAGTCCCGCATCGGGCTCCCTGCTCGGCAGGGAGTCTGCTTCTCCCTCTGACCCTCCCCCCTCTCATGTACTCGCTCTCTCTCATTCTCTCTCTCTCAAATAAATAAATAAAATCTTTAAAAAAAAAAAATAAAATAAAATAAAAAAATCAATGAGAAGAGTTTTACCTTTTTGCATTTGTTTTCCATTTTAAATCTCTTTAACATCTGACTTAACAGAAGTGGCTAGATTCTCAAATCTGTTTCTACACTTAGGTCTATTACGAGATGAGGTTTTGATTCAAGTCTCTGAACAAATGCGACTTTAGGGGCCCCTGAGTGGATCAGTTGTTGGGCGTCTGCCTTTGGCTCGGGTCATGATCCCAGGATCCTCTCTGGGCTCCCTGCTGGATCCCAGGTCCCGGGTCAGGCTCCCTGCTGGGCGGGAGGCCTGCTTCTCCCTCTCCCTCACCCACTCCCCCTGCTTGTGTTCCCTCTCTCGCTGTGTCGCTGTTAAATAAGTAAAATATTTAAAAAAAGAAAAAGAAATGTGACTTTACACAGATAGAAAGGAAGAGTATTTTTTTTTTAAGATTTTTTTTTTTATTTGAGAGAGAGTACAAGCAGGGGGAGCAGCAGGCAAATGGAAAGGGAGAAGCAGGCTCCCCGCTCAGCAGGGAGCCCGATGCAGGGCTCGATCCCAGGACCCCAGGACCATGACCCAAGGCAAAGGCAGACGCTCAACAGTCAGGCGCCCCAAGGGAGGAGTATTTTAATAATCCTTTCAGCTAATTGTGGCTCTTCTTCATTGACATTACACTGAAACTCAAGTGGTGGTCTCTTAAAAGTTGCAATGGAGGGGGCACCTGGGTGCCTCCATCAGTTAAATGTCTGCCTTCGGCTCAGGTCATGGTATCAGGGTCCTGGGATCCAGCCCCCATCAGGCTCTGAGCTCAAAAGGGAGTCTGCTTCTCCCTCTCCCTCTCCCCTCCCCCGCCTACTCATGCTCAGTCTCTTAAATTTTAAAAATCTAAAAAAAAAAGAAAAAAGTTGCAATGGAGACTCTGAAATCGTATCCGTGACTATCTCACACTCAGTTACGCAAAAATCCCCTGGTCTACGCCGCACTCCTATCCACGCAAGATTGTGCAACTTCAAGCACTGGTCATCTGGAAAATTTTGGTTCACTGAGTTGATCAGATCTTCCAAATGTCATCACATTTCATTATAGACACCAAAAAACTCCAGGTGCTAATATCACCGCTGATCTTATCAGTGAAGGCTAAGTCAGGCTCACAGTGATGGATAGGAGTTTTCCAAAACTCATTTTCCCTTGAGGGTTCTAGTACTGGCAACACATATTGTCAGTTGTTTTCCTTGACGTGGCAAAGCTCACCTTCTGCATTTGAGAAAATGTCTGAACAAATTCTCCAAGTCTGAATAACCACACCTTGTCTGCCGGTTGTTCTTTCAACTAAAAACAATGTTCCAGGAGAAAAAGCAGCTAGTTCAGAGCACAGCCCAAGCAAATGCAAAGTGCTTTCCAGAAACAGTTATACTTCACAGTAGTCATGCAAAGTCCCCATTTTGTCACTAATACTAAAAAGACGTGTACCCCAGGGTCTAGATACACTCCTCAGTCATCTGTACTGCTTCCCCAGGACACTCATTAAGACTGGCTGTCTCCATCTGGAGCACTACCTGTAGAGAACACAGCTCTGGGTGATGCGTACCACCCACCACGGCTTTGCACAGGACAAAGGCCAGTAACTTCTAAGAACTATGAAAAGGGTCGGGGCGCCTGGGTGGCTCAGTTGTTAAGCGTCTGCCTTCGGCTCAGGTCATGATCTCAGGGTCTTGGGATCGAGCCCCACATCGGGCTCCCTCCTCCACGGGAAGCCTGCTTCTCCTTCTCCCACTCCCCCTGTTTGTGTTCCCTCTCTCGCTGTATCTCTGTCAAATAAATAAAATCTTTAAAAAAAAAAAAAAGAACTATGAAAAGGGTCTTGGGGACCCCAAGTGGTCCACAAATCACTGAGAACAGCTGATATGCACTAGGCTCAAATATTTTTTTTTTTAAGATTTTATTTATTTGACAGAGAGAGACACAGCGAGAGAGGGAACACAAGCAGGTGGAGTGGGAGAGAGAGAAGCAGGCTTCCCGCCAAGCAGGGAGCCCGATGTGGGGCTCGATCCCAGGACCCTGGGACCATGACCTGAGCCGAAGGCAGACGCTTAATGACTGAGCCACCCAGGCACCCTAGGCTCAAATATTTTTCTTTTTTCTTTTTTTTTAAAGATTTTATTTATTTATTTGAGAGAGAGAGAGAGCACATAAGAGGGGGGGAGGGTCAGAGGGAGAAGCAGACTCCCTGCTGAGCAGGGAGCCAGATGCAGGACTCGATCCTGGGACTACAGGATCATGACCTGAGCCGAAGGCAGTCGCTTAACCAATTGAGCCACCCAGGCGCCCCGGCTCAAATATTTCTAACAACCCATTTTACAGGCAAGGAAAGCGAGGCAGAGAGGCATTCTTCCCAAAACCACACTTGTTCACCAAATACTCTAAGAGGCAGGGCTGACAGAAAACTCTGAAGAGACCTCCAAAAAGGCCTGCTTACTCAGAGCTGGCAATGCTTTGGGAGCAAGCTGGGCCTCTGTACACTGTAGGTCCCAGGCTGATTGCTCCGGCCCTCCTGAGGCAGAGGTGGTCAGAGGGGGAGGTGGGGGAGGGGTGCTACAGGAAGCAGGATGTGCAAGCTCGTGGCCTGCTGGGGGCATGAAGTCAAAGTCCCCTCCTGCCCAAAGCAGCTAAGCCAGCCCTGCTGCCCTTATCAGCGTCAACACACGCATGGAATGTGGGACTTTGGAAACAGTCCTCTCCCCTGGCCTGCACCCCTCTGGCGCTCAGGTTCACCTACCACAGCCAAAGGACAACCCAGGCTCAGTGTGCGACCCACCTGCACCTGGAGCCTAGTGGCAGGTGAGAAAGGCACCTGCTAGAGCTGGCCCAGGGCACCTGACTAGGCTATGGCTTGGCCCCTCTCCTCGTTGCCAAGATCACCCATCTACCAAGAAACAGCCTCACAATGCTAAGAGAGACGCCACCCTGCCCAGTCCCACACAGCACCGCTGGCAGTGCCCAAGCACCTCTCGTCCGCCCGCAGTGAGAACACCAAGAGAAGAAAAGGAGCTCAGCTCGGAGTTCCCAGGAACCCCCAGACCATCCCCCTCACAGATCCTCTGAAAGTGGTCAACAAAAGCCCAAGTTTACACAGTCCAACGTGCCAGAAGGGAAGGAGTTGGCACTGGAAGGGTAAGGATGACCCAGGGAGTCCTGACCCCCTGAGCTCCCCCAGACCCCACCTGGAGGATGGGGAACGGACCTGCTCACCAGGCTTGTTGTGGTCCCTCCCCAGTTTACAAGGAACTACCGTCCAGCTCCAGGCTTTGTCTAAGACAGCCATACTGCCACCCCACTCAAAATGAAAACCTTGACTGTCCTCAGGCCCAAGCACTGCTCAGAGGAAGGAGCCCACACATACGTGTTTGAGGCTGCCACACATGTGTGGTTGTGTTTCCTTACTCTTAGAACTTCTCTAACCGGGGTGCCTGGGTGGCTCAGTCAGTTGGGCATCTGACTCTTGATATCGGCTCAGGTCATGATCTTGGGATCCTGGAATCCAGCGCTGCACTGGGCTCCATGCTCAGGGGGGAGCCTGTTTAAGGATTCTCTCTCGGGCACCTGGGTGGCTCAGGTCATGATCCTGGAGTCCCAAGATGAATCCCGCATGGGGCTCCCTGCTCAGCAGGGAGTCTGCTTCTCCCTCTGACCCTCCCCGCTCTCATGCTCTGTCTGTCTCATTCTCTCTCAAATAAATAAAATCTTAAAAAAAAAAAAAGGATTCTCTCTCTCCCACTGCTCCTTCCCCCTCCCCCGCACTGCTTGTGTTCTCTAAAATAAATAAATCTCAAAAAAAAAGATTTAACTTCTCTACCAGCTTCCTAGCTATGTGACTTGAGACTAATTGCCTAACCTCTCTGAGCCACTTGTACAGTGAAGACTGATAAAATGATTGGCACTGCATGGGTTATGTTCCAAGGATTAAATTCAGAACACTTCCCACAAGGGTTACCATGGGGTAAGAGCCCAAAAGTGAGCCCCTGGCCCTCTTCTGCCCCTACTTCCCTAGCATTCTGTCAGGAATTCTGTGGGAACCACCCTTCAAGCAGAGCTACAGTAAAACCTGTCAGACAAACCACCAGCCACTTTCTACCAGCAGGAAGAGCAGGGAAGTCCTGCAGCAGGGTGGGACGAAGAGACAAAAGAGCTGAGGCAGGAACCCATCCCCAGGATCACTAGCCTCAAGACAGAACCCCAGAGTCCATCTACCAAGATGTGCACAGGCAGGAAAGAACAGAGAGGAAAGACACCCTGCCTGTGCTCCCAACACCACCCACTTCTTCCTCGACTACCAGCCAAGACTTCTTGATCCCCTCTCCTTCACTGCCCCAGCCCAGGCTGGTCTTCCTTCCCTAATAGGCAGCAGCACTTCCTAACCAGGACACCAACAAGAACCACACCAGACTCAGGGGCCTTATGCTCACCTCATTCTGTAAGCTGCCCAGAGCAAGCAGGGCTGTCTTACGTTCCATCTGCCCACAGATAAGCACTAACCCCCAGGACCGCCCCATTGTTCTGTTCTAGCAAAGAGAGCTGGAGCCAGGTCTTACCTGAAGCTCTACCTCCAATGCCCTTTCACAGCCACCCCCCTTACTCTGTTTCCTGCCCAGATAACCATCCAGAAAAGCAACCTCAGGGACCAACCTCTCTCCCCCGGGGACCTTGAGGTCAAAGAGAAAAATAGGGGCTCAGGTCCCAGGGGTCCCCAGCTATGGTCACAGTGGGTTCATTAGGGAGCCACAAGGATCCCAAATGTCACTACATCAGGCCCTGCCAGGACACACAGAGGTCAACCAGGACCCAAGAATGCAACCCCAAAACCAGAACAGGTAAACTCTGAAAACCAAGCAGGATGAAGAGTCCTGGGGTCAAGAGCAGCAGGCGGCTCTCCAGGGACCTCCGAAGAGATGCCCCCTTAGTGCACACGGCCTGGGGGTGTCTCCCATGTAAGAGGGACCCCTTCTGTGTCTGGTGCTTCTCCAAGACCCTAGTAACTAAGAGAATCAACCCAACTTGTTCTGTAAATTCGATCCCACTGGGCCATCAGAGTAAAGCAGTTCATGACCACCCCAGATCATAATGCATTGGTCGATCTGGACTCACCACTTGCTTGATTCTATTACCAACATAGATTCATCACCTGCTAAAGCAGTGGTTCTCGATCTTGGCTACACATCAAATTCATTTCCAAGTCTTAGGAAACATGGATGTTAGAAATAGTCCAGGCTGTGCCAGCCTCTACCAGCTCCCAGGTGATCCTCATGTGCAGGGCTGAAAACCAGGGCGCCAGCAGGCAGGCCTCTTCCAGGCAGCACAGGTACCAGCACATACTTAATGGGTCAATGTGTAGCAAGCACTCGTCACAAGGAAAGTACCATGGTGTCCACAGAGGGGCAGGCCACGGAGCCCTCAGACTCCACCTTCCCAGCCATCTACCCTACTCTCGCTTCTCATTCATTTCAGGAACAAGAATTCACCAAGATCTTATGAGCTTCCAAAGCAGCACAGGTGAGGGTACTACAAAGGCCACGGGCATTCCTCCTCCTTAAAGGGCCTGTACCCAGGCTGATGAAGAGGCCGAGGGAGCTCAGACCCCAGTGTGGTGATGGGAACACCTCTGGGCGGGGGGTGGGGGGGTTACGTGGCAGGTAGTTACTGTTCTCAAGGCACTGGAGAGGCCCCTCCCGATACTCACTGAGAGAACCCACCCACCCACAGGTGCTGCTGGGAAAGAAGCCTGAGGCCGCCGCCGCAGTCTGGAACGCATGGGACAAGTCTGCACGGGACAAGTCTGCACAGCGGCTTCCATCTATCTCCTCAAGAGGCCAACTCCCCACCTGGAAGCAGCCCCCCAGCCAAGCCCAAACACCGCCTTTCCTTAGTGGCCCTTGGGATTGCCATGGAATGGACAGGGAGAGCTGGAGGTATGGCCCTGGAAGACGGGGCCACCGGCCTTTCCATACCCCACTCTCCCTCCTCATCCCTACCCTAAGTGCCCACGGAGGTGGGTTACCCTCAAACAGTAAACAGGCACCCACTCTGGGCTCCGTATCTCAGAAGCAGCAGCAAGGCCCCTTGGCTGTTCTGTCCCCTCTCACCCACAGGAGGACCTGCTCTAACCCCAAGGCCACAATCCCCCCTTCCTCCACCCACATGCGACATTACCATGAAAAACATGAAAACTAAGCAGTCTGAAGGAGAGGCTCTGAACCCCTTCCTGACTGTCCCAGGCAGGTTCTTAGGATCACTCTCTCAACGAAGTCCAGCCACACCCTCCCTCAGCAGAGGCACCCCAGCCTGGGCCCTTCCCTCTGGATTGTGACAGGCCTGGAGTCGCCTCCTGGCTTTCCCTTCCTTATCAAGCTCACTGGGGGCCCACATACAACCCCCAACCCCCACCCGCTACTCTTGCTTTGCCTTGCTTCGCCACTCCCGCCACTCCAGGCTACAGGAGCTCTCAGAGACCTCCCCCAGCCCAGGTCCCTATCCCTTAGGGCAAGGCCCCTCCCAGCAGGAAGCACAGGCTGGCGGTGCCAGGCAGAGTCAAACTGGCCTGGCTTGTTTGGAAGCCCCTAAGCCGGAACCAGGATCCTCTTGGGGAGGGGGCTGTCTGCTGGCCTCTCCCTGCTTGGAGCTCAGACCTCTCTAGACTCCACACCACACGGGCCCTCACAAAGCCCTGGAGTCAAAGGCATTTACCCTCCAGCCCCAGCCTGACCAGTTGCTTACTTGCAGCCCCAGCAAGTTATGTAACCTCCCAGTTGAGTCTCATTTACCCTCTGTAAGAGGAGACTATCTGGCGTGCTGACCTGGAAGGGTTCCGAGAAAACTCGAGTGTGCCCCTATCTCCCGGCCTACGGCCTACCACTTGTTGGCAAGGCTGTGAGAGTCCGAGACCAGCACGATCCAGCCGAGCTGCAGGGGCTGGGCACTGCACCCCTGGGGTGCCTGTTCTCAGAAAATCTTGTTGGAGGCATAAAAAGCTTACAAAAGAGCCTCCCAGCTGCCTGGCACGCAGAGGGCGCTCCTGTGCTAGCTTCTCTAACACACAGCGTCTGCAGGCTCGCGGTCTCGCCTCGCGGCTCTCCCGTCTCCCTGGCCACACTCCACACCGCCACTGTCTTTCCATGCGCTCCGCATTAAAACCCCTCTCCTACAGCCAACCCGAACCCAGCATGGCATCTGTGGCTCTCCTCCAGCCTGGAGCCGGCCCCTTCCTCCATGCCTCGCAGCTACAGCCACCAGCCCCGCGGTGCCCTCTGCACTGCATACAGCACTGTGCCAGCCCTTATCAGCCTATCTTACAATCGTTTGTTTGCCTGTCTGTCTGCCCCAGGCTGAGCTCTCGAGGGCAGTGATACATGAATGTAAACTCAAGTTTTGCTCCCATTTTAGACATGTGGACACTAAGGCTCAGAATCAATCACTGTCCAAGGTCACACGGAGAGTAAACGGCAGAGCCAATGTTGCACTCCAGACTTTCTAAGTCCAGTTCCCTCTCACTGCCCTCCAGGAGTCCCTCCCAAGCCAGGATCCAAGAGCCAGGAGGGCAAGAACCTGACTGGTTGTTTCTTCTCAATGGTGAAAGCTGCCTCCCAGGTGCCAGAAACAGGAAGAGCCCCCACCCTCTTAGTGATCAGGTCCTGGGTGCAGTGGCCCTCAGCCCCAGTGGGCAAGGCTAGCAAGCTACTGGGTGGGGCTGACAGCTTGAGGCCAACAGGCCAGCAAAAGGGCAAAACCACAGGTCCCCTGGGTAAACTGAACTTTATTCCCTCCTCACTCCTCCGACTCTCCAGAACTGCCCAGCCAGCCCTTCTCTGGGGGCTAGCTGCTGATTAATAGGCACTGCCCCCAAGGCCCCCCCCCCCCACCAGACCTGACCCTGACACACAATAAGGACTCCGGGAAGGCAGCAGGCCTGTCAGCTCAATAATGCAAAACCCTGTTGCTCCAAGTCCACGACAGCTGACTTCAAGTGGATCGGAGGCTGTGCTTATTAACAAAATGAGAAATCTGATCTATGGAAAGAAAACACTACGTGAGGATTAATCCAGGACTGCAGCTTGTGGAGAAGGCTGGGCTGCTGGCCAAGACCAGGGAATGAGGATGGGATGGGATCCTGCCTACCTGTCCCCAGAGCAGGTACTGCCCGGCAGGACAGGACGCAGCGCCTCTGCCCCACCTGCGCTGCTGCTTCTCCTTCCAGCAACTGCAGCAATCATTTCAGTTTTGCTTTAATTAAAGGCCTGGCTCCCTCGGGCTGCTTCTTCCTCTATGCAGAGCCAGCAACCAGAGGGAGATTTTTCTTTTCAGGAATCGCTTGTAAAAGCTGAGTGACTAATCTACAAGTCCTAACAACTGGCAGGAAAACACTGCAGGGAGAAATTCTGGGCACACACCAGCACACTGAGTCAAACGGCCAGAGAAGCTGGGCAAGAGGTACTCAGCAACTCCCCACAACTGGTCTGCAGAAAGCCAGAAGCCAAAGGAAAGCAGATCAACCTGGGAGTTCTGACCCCTAAGGCGGGCAGGCAGGTGGGGAGCCCCCTCCCACCCTTCTGAGTCTACTGCCTTCCCGTGGGACCCAGAGATTTTCATAAGCCCAACTACACAGGACCAAAGGTTCACTCGAAGGCAAGGCGACCTACTCCTGGGCCAAAAGACTCAGTTCAACCCCCAAGTATCAGCTTCCCATCCCCCCCTTGGTGCTAAGAGCCGGCTAACCAGCAATCTCACCACACAGCTTTGTCTCTGGAGGCCAGCCTGAGGCCGGCCCATCTGCTTTTTTTCAGACCACTCCAGCAACCCTGCTCTGCTAAGTGTACACTCTCTCCTGGAGCCAGGGCTACAGACCAGCCACATGGCCCGTGCTCCTGAAAACGTCTGCTAAAAGGGCCAGCAAGTCCAGAGTTGGCAGATGGGAATGGAAGGGCAGAAGTAAGGCCAGGAGCCAGGAACCAATAAATGCTAGATCCAGAAAGGTCCTGGGTTTGGGTGACCTAGCTCCTATCCCTCCATCCAAAGTCCCTGGAGAACAGCCCCAAGTTCAGCCTAGCAGCTCTGGAGGCCCCTCCACTACCTGCCAGCTCTCCTCCTCCCCCCAGCGCAGCCATCCCCACATCAGTCAACAATCCACCGCCACAGGATTCCTATGGGCAAAGCTCTACCCCTCCCCCCAACCACATATGTCAGAGGGGTGGCCTCCCTGGGTTACACCCCTCCTGCTGTTGGGGGGTGGGGGGGGCGGGAACCTAGCTTTCCAGATGTGCTTGGCAACTCCTACTAAGAAAGACACTGAGGGTGGAGGGGATAGAAGACACGAATAAATAACTTCAAAACCGTTCCAACCCATCCGGATCAGCACTAGGCTCCCTTCCCCAAGCAGTCCCACGCTGTTCTGGGTGGGGCCGCTGGGCGCATTATCTGACCTCCCTCCCTCCTCTCCATAAGTCACTGCCCCCCAGGGAGAGGCATCCCTGCCTCCCCCCACCCCACCCCCCCACCAAATAAGTCTAGGTGGATATGAACCATCTTGGTAGATAAACAGAGAGTGACAAGCTGAGGCCCTTCAGCCCCCTTCCTCTGCCAGCCGGTCCCCTCCCCCTGCCAGCCGACCCCCTCCCCCAAGCCCATCTCTCTTCCTGCCAAGTGGCTGCCTACAGGAGAGGTCTGGGGGCAGGGCAGCGAGCCCACCAGCCGCAGGGCCTGGCCCTCTGGGAGCGGTCCCTCCAAGGCCAACCCTGCCCCTGCCCGGGCCGGTCTTCCCGCGGGGAGGGGGCAAGAAAAGGGGACCGGCAGGCAGAGAAGGGCCGCAGTTCTGGAAATAGCAAAATCCCCCTACGAGGGGCGGCCGCGGGCGCTGGGCCGTTTGCATAATGGAAGCCCGCCCGCCTGTCAGGCAGCGCAGCTCGCCCGACGCTGTTCGGATTAGATTGCTAATGAAAAGGCACAAAGAGCCGGCGCCCGCTCGCCCGCCGACCCCCGCTCCGCAGACCCGCGCCCCGGCCTGGCGCGGCCCCGGGGCTTTGTGCCCAGTGTCCCCCGCCGCCCGCGCCCTACCGGGCACCCGGACCACAAAGCCGGGGCAGGCTGCGTCGGGCCGGGGGTCCCGCGTGCGCCCCCGCCCAGTCCCGGCGGGCGCGCGCCCGCCCACGCCCCTCTCCCCGGGGGCGCGCCCGCCCGCGGCCCCCGCCCGCGCCCCCCGCTGCCCCCGACCCCCTCTCACCTCGTGTGCGTCGGCGGCGGCGCTCCGCCCGCCGGCCGGCCGGCCCTGCCCGCGGCCCCTCGTCCTCGGCGCCCGACTCGCGCCGCCTGCGCCCGCCCCGTCCGCCCGCCGCCGGCCCGGCTCGGCTCCCCGCCCAGCGCGCCCCGAGCGCCGCTCACAGCCGCCCGCCCGGCGCCATCTTGGAAGCTTGTGACGTCGGCGCCGCCCGCTCACCCCTGACCCACATCTGAATGGGCGAGCGGCGGGGCGGGGCCGGGGCGGGATGGGGCGGGTTCTTGGTATGGGCGGGGCCTGAGGGACGGGGCGGAGCTGGTAAGCGGTCCGAACACTGGGCAGGGCGGGGCGACAAGCCTGCTGGACGGCGCCGTGGGGGAGGGGCGCGCGGAGGAGCCGGGAACCCCGACCGTGGGCGCCCGGCCCGACCCCGACCCCGACCCCAGGTGCAGGGGCGGGACCGCGACAGCACCACCGAAACGCCCGGACCGCCCACCCACCCCCAGGAAGAGGACTCTGGACCCCCACAGGCCCACGCCCAGCCCGCACACTCAGAGCTGACCCCCTTTGAGCCTGACCCTGACCCTTCGGAGGCCCCCATCAAGAATCCCTGAGCAACCTGCGTGCGCCCCACCTCCAGGACACCTTCGCACCCCGGCTCTGTGCCCCCCGCAGGGACCCCACCGTCAAAGGCGCAGCACCCCCGGGACTGCAGGGGGCGTGATCTGGGCTCCCGAGGAGGCCCCGGGCCGTTTGGGTCCGGAGGGGAAGGGGACTCCCTGACCCCTGACCCCAGCGCCCCTTCGGGTCCCCGCTCCTGCAGCCCCGCGGGCTGGCCTTACCTGCTCAGAGGGCGCGGAGGTCGCGAGCACGCGGTGCTCAGCCAGCCCCTTCCGGTGACCGCAGCCCCTCGCAGGCCCCTGGGGTCAAGCGACTGTTCCTAAGCTGGCCCGCCTGGACCCAGGCTCGTGGCAATCGTTCAGATGGCCTGCTGAGAGGCTGGAGCTGGCCCTGAGCCGTAGCCACTTCTCTAGGGAGTTACTTAATGGACGTCTGTCTACTTTGGACACCAAACAAAAGAATACACCACAGTCAAAGTCTGAGAAGAACCCAGACTTGCCATGCAGGGAAGTTGTGCCCTAGCACTAGCCAAAACAGAAAGCCAATTCAATAATCCCCCTCAGAAGGCTGGTTATGCGACCGTTCTTTCCAGATTAATGTATAAATTTGATGTATATTAAATGTGAATGTATATTGAATGTAATGCATAAAATTAATGTAATCCTAACCAGACTTGACAAATTTCCGAGTTCATCTGCAAGAATAAATAACCAAAAACAGCTATCATTTCCCACAAATGAGGGTGGACTTGCTCTAACAGATACTTACGTTATAAAGCGATTGCAGTCAACCCAGTGTGGTACAAACCAGGGGGGAAAAAAGCCTAGAAACAGATCCTAGAAATGGTAAGAACATAATAAATGAAAAGAGAAATATCAATCATTGGTAAGGAAGAAAAAGCATATTCCATGAGTAGCGTTTAGTAGAGAACTCAACTATTTGAAGAAACTATTTAGGGCACCTGGGTGGCTCAGTGGGTTAAGTGTCTGCCTTTGGCTCAGGTCATGATCCCAGGGGCCTGCTCAGCAGGGAGTCTGCTTTTCTCCCTCTGTCCCTCTCCACCACTCGTGCTCTCTCTCTCTCCCTCTCTGTCTCAAGTAAATAAATAAAATCTTTAAGAAAGAAAGAAACTACTGAAAAAATGTCAATGTTCTAATAACCAAAGACATGCCAATTAAAACTACAGAATACTGAGGGTTGGGGGGGGGGTTGTTTTGTTTTCTACCAAATCAGGAATTGGTTTCAAACGATAACCTTCAAACACCAGGCAGGGGTGGGTAATCACTCTCATATATTGTTGGAAGTATACAAATTGCCTCAAAATTTCTGAACGTGAATTTGACAGTACGAGTCAAAAATAAAAATCTTTTACAATGATCAATACGTCCTCGGAGCAGTAGTAATCTATCTTCCAGATTCTGTTTTAAAGAAATTAACCACATTTGAAGGCCATAGGCTTGATGATCTGTCTTTGTAACCAGACCATAAGCTTGGAACCTCAGTGCCCAGAGCACACCTGAGACTTAATAGGCACTCAGTAGTCACTTGTTTCATTTGCATTTGAAAATTAATGTGCAATCATATTTTTCCAGTGTCATTTATAATAATGAAAAAATTCATACACAGCATAAATGTCTGACAATAGAGGATTGGTTAAACAGCCCACATGATAAAATGTTAAGCATCCTCTATAAGCAGTGTTTACAAAGATGTTTTATGACCTAGAAATGTGCAAATGATATTAAGAGAAAAAACTGTGCAAGTATATACAAAATACAAAATATTGATCCATGGAGAAGCAAATGAAGAAAATACACCAAATTATTTACAGAGGTTCTCTCCAGGGGTTGCGATTTTTTTTCATACACATGTATATTTTAGTATTTTATTAGAAAAGTAACATTTCTACTAGGAATAATTCTAGCTGAAATATATATATTTTTTTAAGTTCCTAATTCTCCTTCCTCCCCACTCCCATCTGTCCTCTGAAGTAACATTAATGGTTTGACATGTACTTTCACTCCTTTCTCTGACATCAACACGTATCTGTTCACATGTTACAAAAAAGGCCTTACTTTTTTGGGAAAGTATAAAATAATATACTATATAGGGGACACCTGGGTGGCTCAGTCGGTTAAGTGTCTGCCTTTGACTCAGGTCATGATCCCAGGATTCTAGGATCAAGTCCCACCTTGGGCTCCTTGCTCAGCAGGGAGTCGCTTCTCCCTCTCCCTCTGCTGCTCCCCCTGCTTGTGCTCTCTTGCTCTCTCTCTGACAAATAAATAAATAAATCTTTAAAAATAATAATAATAATATACTATATAAACTGTAGGTCACTTTAGAACTTACAAGACATTTGCTCTTTGTCCCTAAGAAGCTATCACAGATATCTTTCTAGTATCACATAAATTCACTTTTTAATAGCTGACAGATTCCAGGGTTCTGTAAACACTTGCCTTAATCATAGTTATTCAGGGGGCGCCTGAATGGCTCAGTCGGTTAAGCATCTGCCTTCAGCTCAGGTCATAATCCTAGGCTCCTGGGATTGAGCCCCACGTCGGATCCCTGCTTAGTGGGGAGACGGCTTCTCCCTCTCCCTCTGACCCTTCCCGCCTCCCCCACTCGTGCTCTCTCTCTCTCGATCTTTCGCTCTCTCAAATAAATAAATAAAATCTTAAAAAAAAATCATAGCTGGGGCGCCTGGGTGGCTCAGTCCTTAAGCATCTGCCTTCGGCTCAGGTCATGATCCCAGGGTCCTGGGATCGAGCCCTGCATCGGGCTCCCTGCTCCGCGGGAGGCCTGCTTCTCCCTCTCCCACTCCCCCTGCTTGTGTTCCCTCTCTCGCTGTGTCTCTGTGTCAAATAAATAAATAAAATCTTAAAAAAAAAAAAATCATAGCTATTCAGGATTCTTACAGTTTGGTGCTTTAAAAAAACAAATTTTTAAAGTCATTGAATATAGGGCGCCTGGGTGGCTCAGTTGGTTAAGCGACTGCCTTCGGCTCAGGTCATGATCCTGGAGTCCCTGGATCGAGTCCCACATCGAGTCCCACATCAGGCTCCCTGCTCGGCAGGGAGTCTGCTTCTCCCTCTGACCCTCCCCCCTCTCATGTGCTTGCTCTCTCTCATTCTCTCTCTCTCTCTCAAATAAATAAATAAATAAATCTTTTAATTAATAAATAAATAAATAAATAAATAAAGTCATTGAATATATATCTTTACGTTCTCCTGCCTTCACTTGTGCAGAATAGTTTACTAGAAATAGAATCTATGGGTTAAATGATAAGTGGGCATTTTCAGTTTGAAAAGGTCCTGGCAGGTATTCCCCCATATGGTGTAGCATTCATATCCTGCCAGTTAAGGTTTTGTTATTCCTGCTTCTTTAACTTTCCCCGAACATTCCAAGTTTTCCATACTTAGCACATATTCCCTTTAAACTCAGAAAGAGGGTCACCTGACTGGTTCAGTCAATGGAGCATGGGACTCTTGATCTCAGGGTGGTGAGTTTGAGCTCATGTTGAGTGTAGAGATTACTTAAAAATAAAATCTTTAAACAAACAAACAAACAAAATCAGAAAGAAAAAAAAAGGTCCGGGGGCGGGGGAAGAATTTCTAAATCATATTGAGCTAGACCCCCACCATCTCTGTCCTGAGCAGGCTTGCATGGTCTCCCCACCTCCATGCTGACTCCCAAGCCCATTTCCTGCCAAACACTTTATAAAATCCAAGCATGCTTCTAGTGCAATAGTAAATAAGCTTAACTTAAACTTTGAAACTTGAGGGGAAAGTTTTCGATATATTAAGTAAAAATAGCAGATTTCAAGATTTTGTTCACACTGATAGCAACCCTGTAAAACTCTTATTTGGGTGGAAGGTAGTATGGAAATATAAAAACCACACAGTAGTGGGGACAGGAGAGCCATTGAGACCTAGGTGTATTTTGTACTCCAGCTCCCTCTGTGTTGTCTAGCATGGGAGCTAACCTCTCTGATCATCTTTCCTCATTAGTCATTGGAGAATCATAACAACACCTGCCCATGGGGCTCTTTTGAGAACTGATTAAGATGAAACTGGCAGATAGAGTACACAGAATCAGGCTCTGGCAAGCCCCGGCTAAAGTAGCTACGATTGTTATGTCATGTAGTATGGATCAAGTAAGGATGGTAGAGCTGATTTGCCACTTTTAC
This sequence comes from Halichoerus grypus, assembly GCF_964656455.1. Taxonomy (NCBI): domain Eukaryota; kingdom Metazoa; phylum Chordata; class Mammalia; order Carnivora; family Phocidae; genus Halichoerus; species Halichoerus grypus. The sequence continues at coordinate 67,433,043 of NC_135724.1, forward strand.
CATCATCTTTTCTCAATTATAAAACAACAACAAAAGGAAAACAAATAATGCAAAATATCCCCAAAGGGTAAATCACAGCTTCTTAACATGACAATCACATTTAACAATCATAAAAAATACAGGATGCCTAGTTAAATTTGAATTTCAGATAAACAACCGATAATATTTTGGTGTAAGTGTATCCCATGTAAAATCACACCTCACCTCCCCCCATCCCAAGCTCAAGCCACATTGGCAAACTCTCCGTTCCTGTACATGCCAAGATTTTTCCTCCCACCTCTGGGCATTAGCATCCAGGGCTCCTCCTGCCTGCCACCCTTCCTCCTTCTCCCCACCTCCACCTGGCCAACTCCTACTCCGCTCAGACATCAACTCCTTCAGGAAGTCTCCCCTGACCCCAGCCTGCTCATTCTGATAAAGTCCTGATGCCCCTGATGGGCAGTTGCCATGACAGCAGGAAGACTTGGTCTTGTTCATTCTTGCAGACACAGTACCCAGCTCATGCCTGCCATCAAATAGATGGTCAACTAAAAAGTCAAATGAATGAATGAATGAATTTCCTCCCAACTCCCACCCCATTCTCCCCTACCACAAAGCACCCTATCTGCTGCTTCCCAAGTTACTTAGGGTTCATTCATTCCCTGTCACAAAGGATGTAATGTGAGTGGTACACACAGGAGGCAGAGTGGCACTGCAGAAACCCGGTGTTCAGGTCACTCGATTGGGAAGCAGAATCACTCTTGCAAGTACAACAGCCCCACCCAATTCCTGGTTGCTGTTATTCGCGCCCAACATTGAGTCCTCACTCTACATGTGAGCAAAGCACTGTACACACATGGGCGTGTTGTTCCTCACCACCACCTATGAGAAGGATGCTATTACAATCCCATTTTATTTTATTTTTTTTTAAGATTTTATTTATTTGACAGAGAGAGTGGCAGGCAGAGGGAGAGTGAGAAGCAGGCTCCCCACTGAGCAGGGAGCCCGACGTGGGGCTCGATCCCAGGACCCTGGGATCATGACCTGAGCCGAAGGCAGATGCTTAACCGACTGAGCCACTCAGGCGCCCCTACAATCCCATTTTATAGATGAGAAAACTGAGGCTCAAAGAGGTTAAGGTCACCTGCTCAGGGTCACACAGCTAAGCTCAAACCCAAGCCCCCCTGATAGGCAAGAGCTTGGTCCTGCCTTTTAAAACAGTACCCCATCTGAAGAAAAGTCCACCCAGGGCGTCTGGGGGTGCAGTCGATTAAGCAACTGACTCTTGGTTTCATCTAGGGTGGTAATCTCAGGGTCTTGAGATCCAACCCTGTGGTGGGCTCCTCTGGAGTGGAGGAGTCTGCTTGGGTTTCTCTCTCCCTCTCCCACTGCTCCTGCCCCCGACCTCTCTCTCTCTCTCTCAAATAAATAAATAGGGGCACCAGGGTGGCTCAGTCCGTTGAGTGGCTGAATCATTTTATTTTTTATTTTTATTTTATCTTATTTTTTTTAAGATTCTTATTTATTTATTTAACAGAGATAGAGAGAGAGCACAAGTAGGCAGAGCAGCAGACAGAGGTAGAGGGAGAAGCAGGCTCTCCGCCAAGCAGGGAGCCCGATGCGGGGCTCGATCCCAGGACCCTGGGATCATCACCTGAGCTGAAGGCAGCCGCTTAACCGACTGAGCCACCCAGGCGCCCCTATTTTTTATTTTTTAAATAAGGTTTTCTTCATCTTTTTTCTTAAATATTTATTTATTTATTCGAGAGAGAGAGAGAGAATGGGCGCACAAGCAGGGGGAGCGTCAGGCAGAGGGAGAAGCAGGCTCTCTGCTGAGCCAGAAGCCTGATGCAGGATTTGATTCCAGGACCCTGGCATCATGACCTGAGCCGAAGGCAGACGCTTAATCAACTGAGCCACCCTGGGGCATCCCCGGCAGCCAATTCTTGATTTCGGCTCAGGTCATGATCTTGATCTTAGGGGCTGGGGGTGGGGGGGGGATTGAGCTCTGCCCCCCCTTGGCTCTGAGCTCAGCAAGGAGTCTGCTTGAGATTCTCTCTCTCCCTCTCCCTCTGTCCCTCTCCCTACTCGCATGTGCATGCACTCTCTCAAATAAGTAAAATCTTTTTTAAATCAATCAATCAATCAATCTTTTTTTTTTTAATTAAGAAAAGTCCCCCAACATGATATTCTCTAGAGCAAAGGCCATGCCTTGGTGGGAGGAGGCTTCCTCACTACTCACCTCCCCTCATTTTGCCATCCAACGGACCCAGGCTGAGCCAGACACCCTGAGCCCAAGAGAGGCCACACGCTCCATTGTCATTCAGTCGACAGTTGCTGACACCATTGATGTCAGTGTGGTGGGCACCATGCTAGTGAACAGCACAGTGGTGGTCCCTGGCCCTGGAAGACCATGGACAAGGGAGGACATGAGGGAATACTCAGAGAAGGGTTGGATCTGGGCAAAGAGATGTGCAGCCTGCTTTGCGAAGTCATAACAGGGAAACTGAGTGCTCTGGTTTGTGGGGCCAAGGAAGGGGCTTTGCCTGTGCTGTGCCCTCTGCCTGGCAAGCCGTGTTTCAGCACCAGCTCCATTGTTGCTCCCAGTGCGACTTCCTCTGATTGCTCTTTCTTTCTTTTTTAAAGATTTTATTTTTAGGGGCACCTGGGTGGCTCAGTCATTAAGCGTCTGCCTTCAGCTCAGGTCATGATCTCAGGGTCCTGGGATCGAGCCCCGCATCGGGCTCTCTGCTCAGCGGGGAGCCTGTTTCTCCCTCTCCCACTCTCCCTGCTTGTGTTCCCTCTCTCGCTGTGTCTCTCTCTGTCAAATAAGTAAATAAATAAAATCTTAAAAAAAAAAAAAGATTTTATTTTTAGGGGCACCTGGGTGGCTCAGTCGGTTAAGCATCTGACTTCGGCTCAAGTGGTGATCTTGGGGTCCTGGGATGTCGGGCTCCCGCTCAGCGGGGAGTCTGCTTCTCCCTCTCCCTCTGCCCCTCCCCCCACTCATGCTATTTCTCTCTCAAATAAATGTTTTTAAAGATTTTATTTATTTATTTGAGAGAGAGAGAGCAGGAGGAGGGGCTGAGGGAGAGGGAGAGAGAGAATCCCAAGCAGACTCCATGCCCAGCACGGAGCCCCACGCAGGGCCCGATGAGTCAGGTGCCCAACCCACTGTGCCATCCAGGAACCCCAAAGATTTTATTTTTAAGTAATCTCCACACCTGACATGGGACTCAAACTTGCAACCCCAAGATCAAGAGTCACGTGCTTTACCAACTGAGCCAGCCCCGTGCTCCTGATTGCTCTCAAATAGCTGCCCTTCACTCTCCGTCCTCATCCCTATCCCCTTCCCAGGTCTTGCACCATCTTCGAAGACCTTACTGAGCATGTGCTTCTTTGCTCACCTCTCTCTCCCTCACCAGAATGAGTACTCTGTGCAAGCCACCATCATCCACTCTTCACTGCTGCAGAAAGTGCCTAGGATGGGGACAGGCACCTATACTGTCCTTACTGTTTGGTGCACTCGTGAACTGGAGTGAGAGGTAAGGTGAGGCCAGGCAGGGGAGCAGCACGTATGATTTCCTGAAAGGGGAGAGGGCTTTCTGAAACACCCAGAGGAGGCTGGCAGAGCAGGTGGATGGGATGTGACGAGAACCAAGAGACAGGGAGCACTGTGAGCCCAGGGCAGCGGCAGGGGTCTTGAACATACTTGCACTGGAAGCATGTGGGGGGAGTCCGCTCCCCCAGCAACCCGGGGAAGCTGCAGGGAAGGCAAGACAGCCCTGGAACCCGGCTGAAGGCAGTGACACTGTCACCAGGCACACTGGCCAAGAAGGGGGAGAAGTTTACAGACATTCTGCTAAGCGGAAGAAGCAAGATGTAGAACACTATGTATGATGTAATCACATTGTTGGTTTTTCAACATTGTATGTGTTTCCATTTCTATCTATGCTTATAAATCCCTAAAGAATGGGGCACTTGGGTGGCTCAGTCGGTTGAACGGCTCTTTTTTTTTTTTTTTTTAAGATTTTTATTTATTTAAGAGAGAGAGAGAGTGAGAGAGAGCATGAGAGGAGAGAGGGTCAGAGGGAGAAGCAGACTCCCCGCTGAGCAGGGAGCCTGATGTGGGACCCGATCCCGGGACTGCGGGATCATGACCCGAGCCGAAGGCAGTCGCTTAACCAGCTGAGCCATCCAGGCGCCCCTGAACGGCTAACTCTTGATTTCAGCTCAGGTCATGATCTCAGGGTCCTGGGATGGAGCCCCACCTCGAGCCCCACTTGAGGCTCCACGCTCAGCAGGGAGTCTTCTCCAGGATTCTCTCTCTCCCTCTGCCCCTCCCCCACCATGCACATGCGCTTTCTCTCTCTCTCTCTCTCCTCTCTCTCTCTCCCCCTCTCCCTAAAATAAATAAATAAATCTTAAAGAAAGAAATCCCTGGGGCGCCTGGGTGGCTCAGGCATTAAGCGTCTGCCTTAGGCTGAGGTCATGATCCCAGGACCGAGCTCCGCATCGGGCTCCCTGCTCCTCGGCAAGCCTGCTTCTCCGTCTCCCACTCCCCCTGCTTGTGTTCCCTCTCTCGCTGTGTCGCTCTCTGTCAAATAAATAAATAAAAAATCTTAAAAAAAATTTTTTTTTTTTAAAAAGAAATCCCTACAGAAAGCTGGGGCAGGAGTCTCAGGGGAGGAAGGGAAATGGAGGAGGGGGGAGGAGGGAGCCTTCTCATTTAACTCCACATTTAATCCCTTGTATTGTTGGCCTTCCTCTATGTATTACTTTTGTTATTATTATTTTTTTTTTTTGGAAAAACCATTATGAAATAAAGAAAAAGAGGGGCGCCTGGGTGGCTCAGTTGGTTAAGCGACTGCCTTTGGCTCAGGTCATGATCCTGGAGTCCCGGGATCGGGTCCCACATCAGGCTCCCTGCTCAGCGGGGAGTCTGCTTCTCCCTCTGACCCTCCTCCCTCTCATGCTCTCTGTCTCTCATTCTCTCTCTTGCAAAGAAAAGAAAAAGAAAGAAAGAAAGAAAGAAAAAAAAGATTTCAGTGAGGCCTCCCTTTCTTGGAAAACTCTGCCTGTGTCTTATTTGGTTGCAAGCCCACTCAGGCCCTTCTGATTAACCTCCCATTAAGCCCTTTGGCTTCTTGGTTGCTTCCACCATTAGACTGGCAGGGTCTGTTCTGGGGTCTTTCTGCAGGATGCTCTGACCCCTGTGCCTGATCAGCGGCTGGCCTCACAGAATGGATGGGTAAAGGAGGAGGCCTGGTCATGGCTCCGTGATGAGCAAGGTGGAAATGAACGTTGGTGGGCTTGTGCTTCTGGAGGAAGCCTGAGGAAAGGTGGTCGGACCTGGATCAAAATCCTAGCTGTAACAGTGACCAGCCAGCTGCCCTAGTACAGACCTCTATTGGCCTTAATTTCCCCACCTGTAAAATGGGGCTGATAGCTGTATCTGCCCCCACTGGTTTGGGTAGGGCAGGCAGAAGCCCCGCAGAGCCTCAGCAGATGAGGAGAGGGGGAAAAGTGGGCAGAGAAAGTATCCCAGGGCAAAGGTGGGCATAAGGTGAGGCAATTTCCTTAGTGAGGTTCCTCTCTGGCAGCTCGAGGGGGGCAGGAGCTGAGAGGGCAATCTCCTCCTGAATCTCAGCAGGGAACAGGGTCCTGGAGCACTGGGAACCTCCTGGGGGCTCTGCCTGAGTAGCAAGAGGCGTAGCAGTGGACCAAGGCTGCACTGTGGGGAGGGCTTGGAATTTCCAAATTCCAACTTTGCAGTTTTCTTTTGGGGAGCCTTCCCTCATCATCAGGTTCAGTGAGGCTTCCTGGAGCAGTGGGGGAGGGGGCCAGCTCCCTCATGGCCAGTACACGGAAGCCCCTGGGCTGTGACAGCAGCCTCTGGTCACAGTCACGAGGGAGGCTGGGCCCAGTGACTCTTATCTTGCATGACCTTGTGGATACTGACCACTCCCTCCTTCTAGAAAATGTGGCCCCCTGCCCTCTCTGAGGCCTCTTTCTCCTTAAATCCCCATGGTTCTGGGGTGGGGCCTCAGTGCCCAATTCTTCCTTCCCCTTGGCCCACCACCCTGGGGTGCTTTGCTGGCCTCAGCTCACAACCACTTTCCCTATGCCTCCCCCTGGAGACCCTTGGGCATTTCTGGCTCAGCAGGTTTGTGCCTGCCCCACTGTCCCCTCCCTCCCCGAAGCGAAGCTCTGAAGAGCACCCTGTTGCCCAAGCCTTAACTACTGGCCACTCCCCAGCACCTCCTGCCCTCCCCCCATCCACCCACCAGCTCTACCAATTTGAATTCCTGACTATCCCTCCCTATACTCACCTCCCTAGACCCAGGCCCTGCCCCCAGGCTGGGGGAAGGAATCCTTTAGATAAGGGCAAGGGGCAAAGGGACACACCTGGGTTCAGACCCCGCTCTGCTACCAACCGAATGACCTTGATGAATGACCTCCTCTCTCTGAGCCTGAGTTTCTCCATCTGTAAAAGGGAGAAATAATTACACCATCTGCATAGGGTTGCCGTGAGCAGGACAGCAGGACAGCAGGACGTGAGCTAAGGCACATGGTGAGGGCTTATAAAGGTCAGTTCTTATTGGGAAGCGCCCATGGATAGCCCCAGGCCAACACTTTCTTGAGCCGGTCTTAGTTACAGGCCAGTTGGTGCCCCTGTCCTAAATTTAGGAATGTGCTGGCCCACAGACCCTGATGCCAACTCCACACCGGGTCCAGATGCTGGTGTTGAGGGTGCAACATGCAGTTAGACCCAGGCTGATGGGAGAGGCAGTGAAATGAATGGGTAATTTACTCATTTACAGGGATTATGCCTGGGGGCTGTTCAGGCACCTGGGAGGGGCAGCTAAATCCAGTGCCGGTGGGACTGGATGGAGAAGCTGCCCCGGGAGATGGGATAGAGGGCACTTTTGAAGGACACCTTGGAGTCAGCTGGCTGAAGGGGCAGAGCAGCCCAGCCGGGAAGTAGGGAAAAGGAAGTTGAGGCTGAGAATCAAAAAACTGCCTGAGGTTTCCCAACTGGAAGTGGGCGATCCAGGATTCGGATTCAGCCCCCACCCCACTCTCAGGCTGAGCAAGAGGAGCCAAGCCCCGGAGAGGGCACTCTCTAGCTAAGGGGTGTGGCCAGTGCAGTCCCCCAGGCTAAGGTCAACGTCCTAGAGGTCCAGCTAGGCGGGCACAGCCTGCCAGGTGGTCATTTACCAGAGGATTTTAAGGGAGATTACCTGGGGGTTCAGGGCACAATGGGGCACACGGGCCTATAGCCAGGTATCAGACACCAGGGCTTTTGAGGGAGGGGGGACCTGCAAATACAGAGCATTGCAGCCCAGAATAGACCCACTGCAGACCCCACCCACCTCCTGGGACAGTGGCAAGTGGGGCTGAGCCCGGAGGCTGGCTGCCCCTGGGGAGCCTGGTGAGCTGTCAGTAGTGCCCCCATGGCCCCAGGAACCCTCTGTGCCCAGGTTCCGGGGGCCAGCTCCACCTGGTTTCACAAGACTAGAGTTGGCCCAGTGTGTTCTACCTTAGGTGGAACATCTGACCTCCTACAGTCCCCCACCCATCCAACTTCCACTGGGGGGAGACAGGCACAGGAGGGCGTGATGAAAAGGTGGAATGAGCTTAAGATGGGCCTCGGAAGTATCTCTGAGTTTTTTTTTTGTTGTGTCCCGATATTTTGAAACATGCACAGTGGCAAAGGGCAAGAGGGGCGGGTCACCGAAAGGTAGAGGGGGGACGGATGGGCTCTAGCCGAATGGGGGTCCCTATGGCAGGTGGGCCTTGGAAAAGGCTGGACGGAGTCCCTTGGGCATCTTCATGCTGTTTTTGTGGCAGCTGCTTTTCTCTTGCCACTGGGTCTCTCTTCTCATTTGTGAATCGGGGTAACCCATACCAATATGGTGGGGAGCAGGAGCAGGAAACAAGGTCCCTGATGAGAAATAACCAAAAGCCGAAAGCCTTTCCTCTGTGGGAGGAGGGTTGGTGAGGTGCTGAGACTTGCCCTGACCAGAGGCCCCTGGGCAGAAGTGGACAGCACCAGGACAGGCTTGGTGACCCTTGTTCCAGAACTCTCCAGGCTCTTCGGATGCTGCCCCTTTGCCCACTCCATGGGCTCCCCTGCCCTCTGGCCAGCTGGGCTTCCCACCCCCCAGCCCCTCCTGGGCAGGCCTGGACAGGCTTCGGGCCTCCAGGTGGTCTGGTCAGTTGGGGAGGGGCCCCAGTACAGACCACAACCAGGCACCTGCTCCTTCCTAGCCTGCCCACCTTGCTAGACCTGTGTGGTGTCGCTGTACCTCTGCTCAAAGTCTTCAGGTTCTCGGTGCCCTGGCAGGAAGCAAGCTGGACCCAGACCCATCAGCCCCTGCCACCTGTGTCCTTACCAGCTTTTTTGGTCTTCCTTGGGGTCCTGACCCTGGGCTGAGTGCTCTGTACATATGAGCTGCTCAATATAACCTCCTGCCCCACCCCCAGCCCTGCCAAAGGTGAAGAAACAGGTTCAGAGAAGCATCCCCGCTGTCCACGGGCAGGCCAGGGTTCGGACCTAGCTGGCTGGGTTCTGCAGGCCAGCGGCTCCACCACTCGTGGCCCTGCCTCCTCTAGACCACCAGGCCTCGTGCTTCTTTATTCATTCACTCAAACTTCCCATGGCCTCGAGGAAACCAGGATTTGCAGGAACAGGCCTGGAAGAAGAGTTCTGAAGAGCGAGGCTTCCCTGTAGCTGGGTGTCAGACTTGCCAGGCCTGATATGGATCCGGGGTGCCCAGAAGGACAACCACTGTAGGTAGGGAGGAGGGGCTCCTCAGGGTGTTTTGGTGACAGGGGAGGGAGAGAACAGGGACAGGTAGGGCCTGAAACCCAGGCCTGCAGGGTCAAAGAGATATTTCTGTTTACCCTGCTTACCCTGAAAAAACAGGTGTGGACCCAGGCAGCTCTGCCCTGGTGCACAGTCCCTGGGGAGCAACCCTTGGTGCACCCAGGCTGCCCCCTGGTGGCGGTGGGAGGAAGCTCCCAGGGACTTGGAAGCCCTTCCAGGAGAGGGAGGGGCCCTCACCAGCTGGTAGGTACCTATCCTCAATCTCTTTCCCCTGCCTGTGCCCCTGCTCCCTGAGTTTCCCCAAATATTCAATCATTCATTGTTCTCATTCCTCAGGGCCTTTGCTTCTGCTGTTGCCACTGATGAGGATCCCCTCCTTCTCACCTACCCCAGTGTCCCAGGGTCAGAATTAGCAAAGATAGCCTTGGCAGCTCAGGGTCAACATCTTCCTCTATTCTAATGGATCTAGCCCAGTGTGTGGTACGAATGCCTGGAGCCCAGCACAGAGGCCACATAACAGAGGATGGTCAAAACCTGCTTGTTCATATAATCTTAAAAAAAAAAAAAAGGGGGGGGCGCCTGGGTGGCTCAGTCATTAAGTGTCTGCCTTCAGCTCAGGTCATGATCCCAGGGTCCTGGGATCGAGCCCCGCATCGGGCTCCCTGCTCCACGGGAAGCCTGCTTCTCCCTCTCCCCCTGCTTGTCCTCCCTCTCTCACTGTGTCTGTCAAATAAATAAATAAAATCTTTAAAAAAAAAAAAAACCTGCTTGTTCCTTCATTCCACATGCGTTTATTGAGGACCCGCTATGAGCCAGGCAACGAATAAGCCAAAGAGGTCTCTTCATTTGCGGAGTTTATATTCCGTCTGTGGAGATGGCTGTGGGGGGGGGACACAGGTGACAGAAAAACCATGCGCAACATGCCAACTGTAGATTAGGGCTATGGGGCAAAATAAAGCGGGGTAGGGGCTGCAGCGAGGGGTGGGGGGGGCCACTTCATAACCACGGCAGATTATTCTGCAGCTGTTGGAACAATGGGAGCAATCTCAACCAATGGTCAGGGAAGGATGCAAAGTTAAGTAAAAAGTGACGGGACAATATGGTTAGCATAATTCTCATTGGGTTCTTATGGAATTACAGTCATTGTCTTTAAATTTGAAAGTAGGTGGATTGAAGTTTCTCTTCTCTTGCTGAACTGCTGTTGCTCTTCCAATGTGTGGAAAACATTCTTGTCCCTACCCCCTCAGTCCATGGGCAGCCCCCCCAACCTCCCAACCTGTGCCCAGGAGCTGGGAGGGGCCAGGCTCGCCTCCCTTGCAGGAGCGGTTTTCTTGTTCATTGTCCTCAGGCTCCATTCGGGGTTGGGCGCTCACAGGCACCTGACAGTTTGAAACACTGTGAGAGCTGAGAAGAGAGATTTACACACCCATGTTCATAGCAGCATTATTCACGATAGCCAAGAAAGTGGAACCAACCCAAGTGTCCACTGATGGATGAATGGGTAAACAAAATGTGGTCTATCCATCCAGGGGAATATTACTCGGCCTTAAAGAGGAAGGATGATTTGATACCTGCTACAAGGCTGAACCCTGAGGACCTTATCATGCTCAGTGAAATAAGCTAGACACAAAAAGACAAATTTACTGTGTGAGTCCACTTATAGGAGATCCCTAGAGTAGTCAAATTCAGAGACAGAAAGTAGATTGAAGGGCGCCTGGGTGGCTCAGTTGGTTGAGCAACTGCCTTCAGCTCAGGTCATGATCCTGGAGTCCCTGGATCGAGTCCCACATCGGGCTCCCTGCTCAGCAGGGAGTCTGCTTCTCCCTCTGACCCTCCCCCCTCTCATGTGCTCTCTCTCTCCTCTCATCCTCTCCCTCAAATAAATAAATAAAATTTTTGGAAAAAAAGAAAAAAGAAAAGAAAGTAGATTGAAGGTTATTGGGGGCTGAGGGAAGGGGTATGGGGAGTTGTTTAATGGGTACAGAGTTTGAGTTTTGCAAGATGAAAAGAACTTGGGGAATTGGCTGCACGACAGTATGAATGTACTTAACATTACTGAATTATACACTTGAAAATGGTCAAGATGCGCGGTGCCTGGCCGGCTCAGTAGGTAGAGCCCGCAACTCTTGATCTCAGGCTTGTGAGTTCCAGCCCCGAGTTGGGTGTAGAGATTGCTTAAAAATACAAAATCTTTAAAAAATGGTTGAGGGACACCTGGGTGGCTCAGTTGGTTAAGCGGCTGCCTTCCGCTTGGGTCATGATCCTGGGGTCCTGGGATCGAGCCCTGCATCGGGCTCCCTGCTCAGTGGGGAGTCTGCTTCTCCCTCTCCCTCTGCCCCACCCCACCGATCATGCTCTCTCTCTCTCTCTCTCTCACTCTCTCAAATATATAATAAAAATTTTTTAAATAATAAAATCTTTTTAAAAATGGTTGAGTAAGGAACAATTTCCTTCCCAGGCTTCGGCCAGAAGCCTTCCACGCACGAGAGTGGTGTGTGTATGCCCACCACAGGTGCGGCTCTAGCCCCCATGTTTTGTGAGGATAATGCAGCAACACGCCCTCCCCCCGGGTCTCCTGCCTTCAGCCCCAGGGCCAGGTTGGTGGAACCCTCTGGACCCAAGTCCCCAATTCCCCAAGGAAACTAACTGCTAGTGCCTTCAATCCTTCTGCCTGTCCAGGAATGCTTCTGGTCATTTCCTCCTGCACCCAGGAAGGCAGTGTCCTTCCTCTGACATCATCGTGGGACTCAGGGAAACAAAGGAGTGTCAGACAGAAGCAGACATGGATAAGCCCACCTTTCATTCCCACTCTCCCAGAGGGGGAGCCCAGAAGACTGTGGGAGGAAGCAGCTCTGCAGCTGCGTGACCTGACAAGAGGGGGCCCCCTGAGCCTCCGAGGCTCTTCTGTAAGGTGGGGGAAATACGGAAACGCCCTCCCAGGGAGACGCACTGAGGAAAGGGGACAGGGACTAATGCCATGCAGAGTGGGATCCCCAGTTGGGAAATGCTGATTCCACTCTCCACAAAGGCTGACACCCAGGGACACAGGCCACGTGCAGGGAAACCTGTGGGGAACATCAACCTCACCAAGCCTGTGGGGCCCTGCTTCTTCTACCCTGGCTCTTGGCCGACCCCTTGGTAGCCCTGCTGGAAGACCCTAAGCTGAGCCCCCCTAAAGAGGAAGGAGGTGCCCTCCCCAGCTGAGAACGCATGTCTGCCGTCATTGCAGGATCCCTAGACAGAAGGGGGAGGGGGACAGGCATGTTTGTGTTTCTCTTGGTTGTGCTTTTACTTCTAAAGTATTATTTTTCTTCTTTCTATGAACATTTTAATGAGGGGCTGAACAAAAGATAGAAAAATAACATTCTGGTCACTTTTTTTTTTTTTTTTAAGAGGCAGGCTTTTCTTGAGACTTTCATACAAGGCAATGGATGAGGAAACTCCTAGAGAAAATGCATACTGAGCACAGAAAAAGGCACTTCTCCAAACATCGTCATGGTCACTGACAACTCCAAAACAGCCTGTCGGACTCTCACGGGCTGCTTGTTCTGTTTTCTTTGGGGCAACAGCTCAGTTCAGACTTAAGCCCTGCTCCTCTCAGAGGCTAGGGGACACCCGGGGACTGCTGTTAGTTTGCCACAGTGACGCTTGGAGCAAGTGCTGCTCACGGAGGTGAGGAGGGGTGCTGGAGGTAGGGTCCCAGTGCTTGCTTCTCCTCGGGCGGGACGTGCGTGGCCAGGGGCCACCACCCCGGCGGGAGCCTTGCTCACTCTCCATGGAGGGAAAGGTGATCCAGCAGGTGGGCTGGGACCAGGCCCCTGTGACCACCTGACTCCCCATAATAGAATCCCTTGTCATCCACAGGCCCGTAGACCGTGACCACATCCCCTGCCCTCAGTGACAGCTTGTCCTTCGCCTGGCCTCCTGCTCGCCCATCCTTGGGGTCATAGTCCAAAGCTGCCATCATGGTTTTTGGAGTCCACAGCAGTGACATCCTGGGGTTTCCTTGGGGCATAGGAAAGGAGCCCTGGCGGCTGGTGAGGCCCCCAAAATCATCGAAGTGGGCCACAGGGGGCAGGTACCCTTGCACTGGCAAATGCCACCTCCCACCGACCTGCTCTGTGTCCACCTTCACCTCAGCCACCAGGTGCCCAGGTATGTTGCCCACTTGCCCATTGCATTCGCCATGGTAGAAGCCACAGGGGTCCTGAGAGCCCCACACTCTCAGCAACTGCCCTTTCTGGAAGGCCAGCTTCTCCTCTGCAACCTCGGGGTTGGCAGACATCGCCAGAGGGTCGTAGTCAAAGAGGGCCACAAAGACCCTGACCAGAGTGTCCACCCCTGTCCCCAGTGGTGACGGGCCACCCTTGGGCATCTTAATGACTTTGCTGGATGGAGCTGGACAAAGTGCAGGGCTGGACTCCGGGAGCTGGCACATTCTCTTGCTCCCCAGAGCCTGAGCTCTCCCATTCTGGGTCCTAAACTTCTTTCTCTGCGCTCGCCTCTTTGTGCCCCATGGACTAAAGCACACCACCTCCTCCTGCTGCAAAGTGTCATGGAAGTGGGACACAGACAGTTGGCTGGTGTCCAGCCAGGGAGGGACCAGCACTTGGGTATCTTGCTTTTGCCTAAGGACCTTCTCAAGGGCAGCCTTTCCCTGATAAGGTTCTTTGTTGAGCCTGCGCTCCGGAAACGGATGGGTGACTCCCGAATCAGGGCTTTGTCTGGGGCCCATGTGCCAGGAGCGGTCTTCTCCCCTTGACTGGCCACTGGGCAGAGGGGGTGTGTGGTTGGGGGAACTCTGCTGAAAGAGCAGGTCCTTTCTGCAGACCTCCCGGGCGTAGGTAGGCCCCTGGGCTTGGCTGCTACACCCTGCACTTGCACATTCTCTTTCTGGACTCACTTTGGACATTGGGGATTGCCTCCTTGGGGGTTCTTCAGGGAAGGCCTCTAGAAACTCGGCCTGGGGCTCTCCGCAGCTTCCAGGAGTGTGGGGGCTGGTTGTGGCACTCAGAGGAGGCAGCGCCAGCCTCTGAGAACAGACGGGGACAGTGACCCTGCAGGTAGATGGGTCACCACAGGGGTACCTAAAGGAAGAAGTCTCTGGCAATTGGTGACAGGTGAAACAGTCCTGAGGGATCTGGGCTGGCACCGAATCCAGGGACTCACCACAAAGCGACATGGTTCTCACAGAGACATTCTGGCACATCAGGGGCAGCTGGAGCTGGGAATATTCCAACAGGGTGCTCCCAGCAGTGGCATCAGCAACTTCCGCAACCTTGAGCCCATCAGCATACACCGCGTAACCCGTGACCTGGACTCCATTGGAGGACCCAGCAGAGTCAATGGTTACAGGGAGCCAGCTGACCACCAGGAGGCCCGGTGAGGCATGGCGCTCCACCAGCACATCCAGGGGAGGGTCAGGGGGTCCTGCCAGGGGTGTGTCGAAGGTGAGGGTAGAGGACGTTTCCCAGTGCACCTGCAGTGAATCCCACGGCGGCTGCACCTTCACGAGGGCCTGGTACCGCGTGCCAGGATGCAGGCCGTGGAAGGTGTAGCAGCTCACGCCCGCGGGGGTCAGGGCGTGCTCCCGGCCATTGAGATACACCACGTGGAGGTGGCTGCTCCTGTAGACCCAGGCAATCTTGGCCGATGTGGCTGCAACACTTTGCAGGTGTAGTTGCATGGGGGCCGTGCAAAGAGCCCCTCTGGCCCCTAGAAGGGGTCTGGAGAAGCCCTTCTCCTTCACACACTGCAGTGCACCCAGCCAGCTGTCTTCTGTCTTGGCATCTGAGATCTCCGTGGCCACTTCTGCCTTGGAGCCTGCTCCCGCCATCTGGCACGGCCCCTTGTCCATAGCTCCCTGGGCTTTCCCAGGCAAGAAGCCATGGCAAGTGTCTTCCTTCGAACACTTGCCCTGTCCAGGTGGGAGCTGAGTGGGGCCAAAGTCAGGGGATCTGAGGGGCGGGCAGTCCAGGATGTCACTGTCTGCAACCTGTTCCACCAGGTTGGAGGGCACCAGCCCTCGTCGGCCGTCCTCAAGCTCCCCTTCATAAAAGCCGTCTTCATCCATGTCCCCAAAGATATACACATAATCCCCAGCTGTGAGGGGTAGCTCACTCTCAGGGTGCTCATTAGGCCCCTTAAAAGGATTGTAGCTATACCGAGCCAGAAAGATCTTGAGCTTGGGGGCCAGGGGGGCCTCTGAGCTCCCCACTTCCAAGGTGGAGTACACACCGTCAGGCTCCAGATCCTCCACCTCGCTGGCTGTGTCCATGTCCAGAGTGGGACAAGAGGGCACAGTGGCCCACATGGACTCCACCTCAGAGGAAGAGTTCGACTGGGAGCTAGTTTTCTTGGCCTGGTACCTGGAGTCCAGAGGTCGACTGGCTGGGAGGACTCTGTCAGGTACTTGAGGGGCACTGGCTGGCTCGCCGATGGCAACTGGACTTTCCGGCTGAGAAGCTTCCTGATTCTCCCGTTTGTCTCTGCTGGGCTGTGAAGATGCTTGGCCTACAGGCTCCGGCTGGAGCTCGGTCCTTTCACTATCTCTAACTTGAGACCCGGGGACGTGGGGGGCCTCCTGGGGTTCCTGGGGAGGGTGAGCAGGCTGACACTGCAGCGCGAGCATCTCCTCCCGAGCAGCCTGCAGATCGTGCAGGGCCTTCTGCAGGTCGCGCTGCAGCTGTTGCTGCCTGTCCTGCCCGCGCGCCGCCTGCTGCCGCAGCTGCTCGGCCAGCATGCCGGCGGCGTCGCGCTCCTGGCACGCGCGGCCCAGCTGCCCGCGCACATCGTCGTTCTCGGCCTTCCGCGTCCAGCCGGCCTGGGCCTGCAACCGCG
Organism: Halichoerus grypus; assembly: GCF_964656455.1. Lineage (NCBI taxonomy): Eukaryota > Metazoa > Chordata > Mammalia > Carnivora > Phocidae > Halichoerus > Halichoerus grypus. The sequence goes on from NC_135724.1 coordinate 67,448,695, forward strand.
CGTTCTCCCGGGCCAGCCAGGCTCCCTCGCGGAGCGCCGCCTGCAGCTGCGCCTCAGCCTCGTCGCCGCGCCGCCGCGCCGCTGCCGCCTGGGCGCCCAGCTCCTCGCACTCCCGCCGCCGCGCGCCCAGCTCGAGCTCCAGGGCCTGCACCTGGCGCCGCGCCTCCTCGCTGGGCGCGCTCTGGCTGTCCGCCTCCGCTCGGGCGCTGCCCGCGGCCTGCTGCCGCGTCAACTGTCTCTGCAGGCGCAGCACCTCCCGCTGGGACTCGCGCTGCAGCCGGTCCAACTCGCTGATGTTGAGCCACTGGGCTTGGGCTTGGGCGGCACCCCCGCCAGCGTACAGGACGCTGCCGAAGCCCGAGGCGACGCGCGCCTGCAGCAAGTGGCACTCCTGCCGCAGCTCTTCGATCTGCTTGTCCTTGGCCAGCAGCGCGCTCGCCTGCTCGGACAAGTCCCGGGCGCGCTGGCGGGAAAAGGCCTGGCACAGCTCCAGGCCAGCGCGGCTCTCGCCCGGCACAGGCGCGCTCACAGCCCGCAGGTTGGTTTCTTGCAGCTTTCGGGCTCTGTCCTCTAGGCGCCGCGCGAGGCCTGTAAGCTTCGCGTGCTTCACCTTGAGTCGCTTCACCTTCTCATCGGACTTGTCCTGGAAGCCTGCGCGCCGCAGCTGCGCGTTCTCCTCCCGCAGGCCAGAGCAGCGGCGCGCCAGCGCCTGCAACGCCTGGGACAGTTCCGAGTTCCGCTTCACCAGCTCCTGGTAGTCCAGACCCGGCGGCGAGGGGGTGAGGGCTTCGTAGGGCTGGCTCCCGGAGTCTTCTGGCGGATCGCTGGGTCTCCTGGGCTCCGATGGCGGCGGCGGCGGCGGCGGGGGACTCGGGGAGCCTAAGATGGAGGCGTCCGGCGAGGAGGCCCGCTCCTCGGATTCGGGGGCCTTGGGGCAAATGAGGGTGCTGTCGAGCGAGCGGCAACGCGCTGGTGCCAAGGAGTCGAGAGAGCTGGCGCGCGTGTGGAGCAGGCTGTTCGGGGAGGTGGAGCGCCCGGCCCGCACCACGTCCAGGGAGCGGGAGCGGGAGCGCAGGCGGACGCCAGCGCTCAGGCTGTCAGCATTCAGGGATTCGAGTCTACAGACGGACTTTGGGGGCCCGCGGGAGTCGTCGGCGGTATGGGGGGGCGGCCCTTCCGAAGAGTGCACGGCTTGGGGGTCGGGGGAGCCGGGCAAAGCGGGATGCCAGCGGAAGTGCTCTAGGATGTACTTGAGGAAGAGCTGGCGCTCCACGTCGAGCGCCGCCTGCAGGTGTCGGATGCGCGAAGCCTGCTCGCCGTCGGTTTCCCAGCGAAGCTGTGCCAGCACTTCCTGCAGGCGGCAGCGGCACTGAGCAGCAGCGACCTCGGGCGCCCCCGCGCGGCCACAGTAGCCACGGTTCACCAATTCCTCGGCCAGCTGGCGCTGCAGCTCCCGGGCCTGGCGCATGACGCCGTCGCGCTCGCGGTGCAGCAGCTGCCGCAGCTGCCGCATCTCGGCCTCCTTCCAGCGCAGCAGCTGCCGGATCTCGGCCTCCCGCTCCCGCAGCACGTCCTCCTGCAGCTGCCGCAGCTCCCGGCCGCGCTGAGCCTCCCACTTGGAGCGCAGATGGTTCACCAGCTGCTGCCGCTCCCGCTCGGCCGCCTCCCGCAGCTGGCGCGACTGCGACGCGAAGCGCTGCCTCTCCGCCCGCCCGCGCGCCCGCTCAGTCTCCAGCTCCGCCCGCAGCTTCTCCAGCTCCCGCCTTTGCTCCTCCAGCACCGCCGCCGACGGACCCGGACTGCCTGGCTTCTTGGGTGTCGCGCGGCCGCCGCCCGAAGGGCTGGGCGAGTCTTTGGTCATGGTGGCCACGGCCCGGCCAGACGCCTGACCTCGCCTGGCCCAGGCCGCTGCTAGCCAACGGCCACCGCCCCCGGTGCGGCCAACCGCCCCGCGCGCCCCTTCCGGCGCCCCCGGGGGGGTCTCCGCGCGCCCCTTCCGCCTCTGAGAGCCTTCCCCCACCTCTGCCGCGGTTGCACTAGCTTGAGCTCCTCTCCTGGCTGTCTATGCGGGGGCTGGGCTCCAGACACCCTTGCTCAACGCAGCCCATGTCCTTTCTGGGATGCCCGGGGGTCTCTCTGATCCCAGGCCCTTCCCTTTTTCTGGTGTCATGTCCTTTGTGACTCACCGCGGATATTCTTCCAGGCACTGTACAATACCTTTCAGGCCAACTTGTACCGGGGCAAGCCCCCGCCACAGCTCTGGACCTGGAGGGAGGAGCTCCACGTGTGGATCAAGGTCAGGATGGGGTGTGAGCAGATCCCGCCTGGCCCTGGCACGGGTTCAGGTGGCCTGTTTGGCCTAAGTGTCTGGGAACCACAACAGAATCTGGTGTCTGCACCCCCAAGGTGCCTGCCCTTCTAAGGACCCCTGAGGAGCTGGGCACTTGCATGCATTATCTATTCAAACTTACTATGCCCATTTTACAGATGAGACGTCTTTTTTTTTTTTTTTTTTACACAGATGAGAAGTCTTAGGCACATAGTCTGGGCATGGTGCCAGCTGAGATAAAAGGAGAAGGCCTCCTTGGAGAACCAAAGCCCTGGCCTGTTTTCTTGGTTCATTTTTATGATCATCTTGCAAGGACACTCTGAGAGATAAGAACCTCTTCATGGTCACACTGCCCAGAAGTAGCTTAGTGGGGAGTCAAACCTGGAAAATTCTGCCTCCAGAGTCCGTGGGCACTCTGACTCCATTTGCCCAATCTTAGGGTTGCAGCTGTGAAGACCACTCCTCAGTCTTTCTCTCAGGGGAGGGTCTCACACTTTGCCTCTGCAGAAGGAGAGAGGATCAAGTAGAACCCAGAGTGGGGAGCTGGCCTGGGAGGGAGGTGAGAGAATGGGGATGCCATAGGTGCCCAGCCCACCCTTTGTCTGGCCCATGAGTGCTCAGGGCTTCCTGCTTCTCCAAAAGGTAAGGGCACAGATGTTTATGTGCCCAGCTGTTTCCTGACACCATCTCCCTGAGGGTAGCAAGGTCAGAGAACTTTCCAGGGCTCTCCAAGGGGCCATGTGGCCGGATGGTTAGGGTTGGTGTGCCTTTGGAGTCAAACAGTCCTTCAGCTTCTTGTGCCCCTTCCACGTCCTCATCTGTAAAATGGGCTAATAATGCAGCCCCCTTCTGTGCTATGTGACCTCCTGGAGTTCCCTGACCTCTCTGAGCATCCATTTCTTTGGTTTGTGAGGTTTTACTAAGGTGGGAGCACACAGTGCCTAGAACAGAGCAAGGCTCTGGTTGCAGCTCACTGATTTTATTTTATTTTATTTATTTATTTATTAAAAATTATTTATTTATTTATTTGACAGAGAGATAGAGAGAGAGCACAAGTAGGCAGAGCGGCAGGCCAAGGGAGAGGGAGAAGCAGGCTCTCTGCTGAGCAGGCACCTGATGCGGGGCTCGATCCCAGGACCCCGGGATCATGACCTGAGCCGAAGGCAGCCGCTTAACTGACTGAGCCACCCAGGTGCCCCTTATTTTATTTTTTTTTAAAGATTTTATTTATTTATTTGTCATAGAGCACAAGCAGGGGGAGCAGCAGAGGTAGAGCGAGAAGCAGGCTCCCCACTGAGCAGGGAGCCCAATGTGGGACTTGATCCCAGGAACCTGGGACCATCACCCGAGCCAAAGGCAGATGCTTAACCGACTGAGCCACCCAGGCATCCCAGCTCACTGATTTTAATCCCCATCCCTTTTTTGCAGCTAGAGAACCTGAGGTGGGCAAGCAGAGATTTGGCTGAGGCCGGTCAGGGCGACTGTGGTAGAGAGAGCACAGGTACCCTTTGTGCTCCCTGGGACACACTCCGGATTTCTCATGGCAGAAGGGAAGCCTCAGAGAGCTGGGTGTCCATCCAGGCTCTGCCACTCTTTGGCTGAGTGACCATGGCTGACTACTTCATCTCTCCTGGCCTCTACACAATGGATGTTTTGATAACACCGGCCTTCCATGGTTAGAGAGAGAGAGACACCAGGACTCTGTCAGCTGGCAGCCAGGTGTGCAATAGGAGGTGCATCAAGGTCTGTGTAAATTCTCATCTTCCCACCCAGGGCTTGGCCTAGACTCTCACAAGCTTCTTCCAGGAATCTAAAGAATCCCCAGCCTCAAAGGCTTCTGGGCCTTTGCATGTGTTTTTTCCCCCTGCCTGGGATGCCTACATTGCTCAACACAAAAATAACAACAATGCCGCCTGCAGACCAAAAACCTACTATGTGCCATGCTCAGTACTAAATGCTTGCCATTCATTATTTACACCACCCATTTTGCAGATGAGAGGTCTCAAGCCTCAGTGAAGCAAGAGTTTTTGTCCACTTACCTAGTGCTAACCTTGTCTTGTCCTTTAGCCTCAGCTTAGCTGTTCCTCCTCCAGGAAGCCTTCTCTGACTCTCCGGGCTGGGTCTGGGCCCCCAAGAACTCTACAGCCCTGATTACCCTACCTGGCACCCCTCCATTTGGAATAGGGATGTATCTGATATATATTAGTGTCCCTGCCCAGAGTGGTTTCAGAGAAGGAGTAAGTGAAAAGTCCCTCCCCAAAAAGGAGGGATAGGCAAGCAGGAAGGGCCCTGTTCAACCAGGCCACCCAGCCTGCCTACCTCCCACATTCAGGTACCACCTGGCATCAAGGGCTGAAGCCCCAGGCTCTGGGCTGCCTATCAGGGCCTTGGGCAGACACCTTAGGCTGGAGTGAGGGCCAGGCCTCATTAGAGATGTTGGCAGGATCCAAAGCTGTGTAACTCACATACATACACACACTCATGGCCTCTCCAGGCCTGGCCACCTATGTGGCTGGGGAGATCAGGAGCCCTACTTAAGTCCGGCTCCTCCCTGTTCTTCCTGTCCCAGCACCAAGCGGCTCCTGGGAGAGGCAGATGGACATCGATACCTGGCTGTTTGCATCTAGACTCTGATGTTGTGGTCACATTAGAGACCCCTTTGCTTCTCTGTCTATGGAATCTATGGCTTCTCTATGTTTCAGGCCCTGTCACACAGTCATTTCCCCAGGTAGGTGGGCAGGTGACCTTGGCCCCATCTCACAGGTGGGGAGACAGAGGCTCAGAGAAGCACATGTCCTGTTCATTCAGCATGTGGCTCTGTGGGCTCCACCCTTTCTGTTCTACTCACGTTTTTCAAATCTGGTTCCCCTGAACCACTGGTGCACCGTGGGAGATCGATACCTTTGGGCAGTGATATGTAACAAGAACACAGAGAATTGTGACTCCAGATGTTCTCTTAGAGAGGCGATGTGGATATGGGGGGTGGAGTGATGCAGGGATGGCCTTAGCCTCGAACTGGCGCTGGGCCACTGGATGTGGCAGCCACAGGCAGAGTATCTTCATGGAATCCTTACTGCAGCTCTGTTTGACAGAGGAGAACCCGAGGCTTGGTGGGGGCACACGGGCAGCTGCGGCTAGAGCTGGATTGTCACTTCAAGGCAGCGGTGGGGGGTGCTCCATAGCCTGGATGTCTGCTTCGGCTTCTAGAGGGACCTCCAACCATTAGGGCGGGAGAGCAGGCTGCTGCCAAGGAAGAGGACCCTGGGTTGATCTCTGGGAACCCCGTAGTCACCATCCAGCTGCTGCTTGGGCTGGCACCACCTGTGGCATGTCAGAGGCGTTCTAGAATGTGGTTGAGTGGATGAGCAAACCAGGGCTTCTGCAATGCCAGGCTTCTGCTACCCTCACACTCATCCTGTTGTACAGTGACTGTTAATGACCTGCCTGTCACCCCCATCAACTCTGAGCTCAGGGAGAGCACAGACCATGTAGATGCATTCTCTGGGTCTCAGCTTTCTTGCCTATAATATGAAAGAGATGGATTACATGGGTGGTTTTCAAACTGGGTTCCTTAGAGCCTCAGGGTTCCTGAGAAATATTGTAGGATTGTTGGAGGTGGGGGAATGTGCCTGGCGCTGAAGAAGAAACACTGCCCCTACCTGCTTCAACAGAGCATGTTCACTTGTTAGTGTCATTCTTTTTTTTAAGATTTTATTTATTTGTTTATTTATTTATTTATTTATTTAAAGATTTTATTTATTTATTTGAGACAGAGAGAATGAGAGAGAGAGAGCACATGAGAGAGGGGAGGGTCAGAGGGAGAAGCAGGCTCCCTGCTGAGCAGGGAGCCCGATGCGGGACTCGATCCAGGGACTCCAGGATCATGACCTGAGCCGAAGGCAGTCGCCTAACCAACTGAGCCACCCAGGCGCCCTTATTTATTATTATTTTTTTAAAGATTCCATTCATTTAGGGCGCCTGGGTGGCTCAGTCGTTAAGCGTCTGCCTTCGGCTCAGGTCATGATCCCAGGGTCCTGGGATCGAGTCCCACATCGGGCTCCCTGCTCGGCAGGAGGCCTGCTTCTCCCTCTCCCACTCCCCCTGCTTGTGTTCCTGCTCTCGCTGTGTCTCTCTCTGTCAAATAAATAAGTAGAACTCTTTAAAAAAAAAAAAAAAAAAGATTCCATTCATTTATTTGACAGAGAGAGAGCGAGAGTGCACAAGCAGGGGGAGCGGCAGGGGCAAAGTGAGAAGCAGTCTCCCTGCTTAGCAGGGAGCCGGACGTGGGGCTAGATCCCAGGACCCTGGGATCATGACCCAAGCCAAAGGCAGACACTCAACCAACTGAGCCACCCAGGTGCCCCTATTTATTTATTTAAAAGAGAGAGCATGCGCACAAGCAGAAGGAGCGGCAGGCAGAGGGAGTGCGAGAGGGAGAGGCAGGCTCCCTGTCGAGCAAGGAGCCTGACGCGGGACTTGATCCCAGGACCCTGGGATCATGACCTGAGCCGAAGACACTTAACAAATTGAGCCACCCAGGAGCCCCTGTTAGTGTCATTCTTCAGGTTCTAAGGAAGACTTTGGCTTAATAAAGAGGTATACCGCTAGAAGCAAGTTTGGAAACCTCTGGGTTAGAGCCCCTTCTATCTATTACATGCAAACACACATTGCCCTGACACTCAGTGATTCCACTGACCCCGAGAGAAGGCACCTGTGCCCCTCACATCTTAGTTTACCCCACATCACCAGCCTTATACTCCATGCTGCCTCTCCCCCCAGCACCGGTCTGTGACCTTTGGACCATGTGATTATGGGGTATGTGATCCTGGGCAATCTGGTTCACATCCTTCCTCTGCCGACCTGGCCTGGCCCTGTTTCAGCTCTGCCACCCATTCCTGGAGCTTTGCAGAGCTTGCCTGGCCTTCGTGAGAGGTGAAGACTCCATCCAGAGAGCCAGCCCACGGGAGGATTAAAAAAAATTTTTTTTCCCATTTATTTATTTGAGAGAGAAACAGAGAGCGCACAAGTGGGGGGTGTGGCAGAGGGAGAGAGAGAAGCAGACTCTGCGCTGAGTGTGGAGCCCAATGTGGGGCTTGATCCCAGGATCCTGAGATTAAGACTTGAGCCAAAATCAAGAGTCAAATGCTTAACTGACTGAGCCACCTAGGCACCCCCGACTGGAGGATTTTAAGCTTCCAGACAGACCCCTGTAGCCCCAGCTTCCACTCTACATCCCTTATTTTTGGGTCAATGTGTTTCCTTTTCTTTTTCTTTTTTTCCTTTTTCCTTTTTTTTTTTTAAGATCTTATTTATTTGTCAGAGAGAGAGCACAAGCAGGGGGAGCAGCAGAGGGAGAGGGAGAAGCAGACTCCCCATTGAGCAGGGAGTCCGACATGGGGCTCGATCCTGGGACCCTGAGATCATGACCTGAGCTGAAGGCAGACGCTTAACTAACGGTGCCACCAAGGCGCCCCGTCTTTTTCCTTTTTTTTAAAGATTTTTTTAAATTTATTTTTTGACAGAGAGACAGCGAGAGAGGGAACACAAGCAGGGGGAGTGGGAGAGGGAGAAGCAAGCTTCCCACGGAGCAGGGAGCCTGATGCGGGGCTTGATCTCAGGACCCTGGGATCATGACCTGAGCCAAAGGCAGATGCTCAACGACTGAGCCACCCAGGTGCTCCTTTTTCTTTCTTTAAACAAAGGGTTTTCTTTACTTGTTTACATGTTTTTTCTTCATTTTATGTAATAAGTTTATTTATTTATTTATTTAGATTTTATTTATCTGAGAGAGAGCGAAAGTGAGAGAGAGCACAGAGGGAGAGGGAGAAGCAGACTCGCCGCTGAGTGGAGAGCCCGATGCGGGGCTCGATCCCAGGACCCTGAGATCATGACCTGAGCCGAAGGCAGACGCTTAACCAACTGAGCCACCCAGGCACCCCATGTTTATTATTTAATTAATCTCTACACCCAACGTGGGGCTCGAACTCACGACCCCGAAATCAAGAGTTGCATGCTCTTCCGACTGAGCCAGCCAGGCGCCCCTGGGTCAATGTGTTTCCTATCTGTCCTCTGATGTCTCCTCAGCATCTAAAACAGTGCCTAGCACATATTCAATAAATACGTGACTGAAGAAGACAGAGGCATGCAGGCCAGGTGTGGTCTCTGTCCTCATGGAATTTATAGTCCAGGGGAGGACACAGAGGTTAAACACAGATAATGGCAAAGGACTGTAGTAAATGTGAATCATGGGCAGGGGGCTGTGAGTGTGGGGTATGGTGCCAATGGGGCGAAGAGCCCACCAGAGCAGGCTTCCTTGGGAGCCAAGGCAGGAGAGGGCAGGAGGGCTGCCCAGAGCTGAGATCAGATTTCAGCAGTAGGACCTGCCAAGCCCCCAGCGCTCTGTGGTCTGGCTGCCTGCGCTACTCGCTCCCATGCCCGCCCCACCCAGGGCACGCCCATGAGGGTCTGACGTTGATTCTTCGCAATTGTGTCCCAGTCCTCAGTGGCCTGAAGAAAAACAGGAGCTCAGAGGGGGAAGGAAGGGTCACTCAGCAGGGGCCCGACCAGGTCTTCTCCCTCTAAGTGGTGGGTAGGCCTGGAACCCCCAGCACTGGCCCCTTCCTGGACGGGGCTGGGCACCTGGGGAGGACCCATGCTGTTGTCTGGGTCCACCTCCCAGGCCCTGAGGCCGTGTCTGGCCTACTCCATGCCCTCCTAGGGAGGGAAGGACAAGTGTGTTCGCTCTCTGGCTAGGGCTCCCCAGCCTGCTGGGCTGGTCTTTCCCTCCCAGCAGCACTGGCCCAGCTCCTCAGGCACGTGTCCCTGTGGGTGGCCAGCCTGCTCCTACCTACATGTTGTGGGCCTTCTCCTGGAGCCCTCCCTATAGTCGGGGAGCCTGGCTCTGTCCTCTCCAGAGGAGCAAACTGCTCAGGGTCACACAGGGACTTGTGCCCATGCCTGTATGACCCAAGTCTGGGCTCTGAACTGGTGCCGCTATAGCCTGGCCCACTGGCTCTGGCAGTCTGAGTGGAACTGTCATCCGCAAGCCTTCAGACAAATGGCCGCTCCTTCCCGAAGACCCGGTGGCTGTTGGCAGCATCAATGTTTCCAGCTGTGCACTGTTTCCAGGACAGACCTAGCTTCCATCTTCTTTTTTTTTTTTTTTAATATTTTATTTATTCATTTGAGACACAGAGATACAGAGAGAGAGAGAGAAAGCATGAGCAGGGAGAGAGGCAGAGGGAGAGGGAGAAGCAGGCTCCTCGCTGAGCCAGGAACCCGATGTGGGGCTCGATTCCAGGACCCTGGGATCATGACCCGAGCCCAAAGCAGACGCCCAACCATCTGAGCCACCCAGGCGCCCCCTAGCTTCCATCTTCTGCCATTTCCACTTCTTTCCCCTCTGCACCTCTTCCATCTGCCTCCTTTGGCAGCCTGAAGCACAAGGCCTGATCTACCTTCTTCCTGACACCAGTGGCAATACCTTTGGTCCAGTCATTTGGCTATTGCTCTAAGTCAGGGACAGTCTTTTTTTTTTTTTTTTTTCACTTCAAAGTTTGAATTATTTATTTTAGAGAGAGAGAGAGAGCGTGAGAGCGGCGGGAGGGGCAGAGAGAGAGGGAGAGACAGAGTCTCAAGCAGACTCCTTGCTGAGCGTAGAGCCCGATGCAGAGCTCCATCTCATGACCCTGAGATCATGACCTGAGCCAAAATCAAGAATCAAACGCCTAACTGACTAAGCCACCCAGGCACCCCCAAGGGACAGTCCTTCACCAACTGTTTGTTGAGTACCCAATCTAGTCAGGGCAGGGTGGCCAGGCACCATGTGAATTTCCTCATTCACTAAGCACAAACCCCCAATGGGATTTGTGAAGGGAGGATGGAAGGAAACAGGGAGGTTGGGAGGGAGGGTAGAAGGGAAAGAAGGAGCCCATTAGGTCAGCTGAGCCTTCCAGACCTTAGTTTTCCTCTCACAGTCAAAGAGCCGACTTGGGCTTGACCCTCTGACCAGCCGGGTGGCTGAAAATTGACCCCTTGAGCCTCAGTTTCTTCCTTTGTAAATGGGGCTGATAACAGTTCTGACCTCAGAGGGCTGTTGGGAGAGTCAATAGAACACTTGTACATTTGCACTCACGGGAACCCAGCTGTCAGGTCAACCAAGTGAACAAGCATTGTAAGCTGAGTCTTCAAGAATGATTAGCACTTGGGGCGCCTGGTTGGCTCAATCGGACTCTTGATCTGAGCTCAGGTCTTGATCTCTGGGTTGTGAGTTCAAGTCTCATGTTGAGCTCTGTGTTGGGCATGGAGCCTACTAGAAGAAGGAGGAGGAGGAGGAGGAGGAGGAGGAGGAGAAGGAGAAGAATTAGCATTTGCCAGATGGATAAGGTGGTGTTGCTGGGAAAGAATGACAAAGGCATCACAGGCAAAGGACAGAGGACAAAGGAGCAGCAAGGACAGAGGCAGGGGGTGTGGTGTGGTGGGAGCACTGGTCTTGGGAAGGGAGAGATGTAGGATGTGAGGTTTTGGGCCAGCAGAAGGAGGTCAAGGCAGAGGCTCACCAGCATGAACCAGATCAGGGTCTAACTTCTGGAGCCCCTCTTCCTAGCAGGGTGATGAAGGGCAAGCTACCACTCTCAGGGCCTTGGCTTCCTAACCTGTGAAATGGAACATCCTAGCACTGCTCTGTGGTGCCAGTGAACTTGGTGGTGGGTGTAAATGTGCAGCGCCCAGTGCCAGGCATACAGTCAGCCTGCCGAGGAGCTCCTTCCATCCCTTGCCCCTTCTTCAGCCCCTATCAGGCTTCTCCCCTGGGCTCCCATACCTCACCCGACCATTGCCACATTCTGGCGTTCTTCTCAGTGCCTCCCCAGGATGCTGCAAGTTGCTTGAGGGCAGGTGCCACCTTTGTATCTCCTTCTCTAGCAGGTGAGCACCCAAGACCCTGTGCTGACTGGGAGAAGAAGAAGAAGCATGTGGTGAGTTCTAGCCAAAGGATAGTCCAGGAAGAGGACGAGGACTGGAAGAAGAGGAGGAAGAGGCCACTTTTAATGGAAGGCTCAGGGAAGTGAGGTCCAAATGAAAAGCCAGGTCCAAATGAACATGGTTTGTCTCAGTGGAAGGGGGCTGGTGTAACCAGAAGCCAGGCCTGCCATGGGGAGCAATAAAAGTTTTAGAGCAGGAGAGGGGCCCCACAGACCAGGTATCTTTTCCACTGGGGCTGGGTACATTTTCTGCGTGCTTGTTTAACAATGGTACTCTGCTGCTCAGAGCCTTTGCTCCTCACCTGCGAGGAAGCAATCTTGCAGGGTGATGGTGAGGGCATAGGAAGATGCCATGGCAGAGGCTAGTTCTTGGCACTTGGCCTCTCCTGACTTCACCTTCCATTCCTAGTTTCACGTGTCCAGGTTAAGGGTATGCACTGCGCATTCCAACCGACTTGGAATTCTTCAGGGCGGGGCTCCCTTTCCCTCTGTGTTTCTCTATAGGAGGAGGTAGGTCCCAAGAAAGTTGTGTTCTTTCTTTGACCTGGACCTATATAGCACCAGGCTTAGTGTACACAGTAGGAGCATGGAGCCAGTCACTAGGCCAGACTTCCAAGTCCCCCATGCCTCTAGGGAGCTAGCTGATGGAGTCCCTCACACATCTGCTGAATGTTTATTGAACACCCACTGCATGCCAGCCCTGGGTGGGGGGAGATAAAAGGCAGACAGAACCTTGATTGCATGAAGCTTGTCATCTTGTCCCCCCCAACCCATGTCAAGCCTGGGCTCCGAGAACACTGTGTGGAAGGCCAACCCCATTCCAGGCTACATAATCTCCAGTTCTCTTTTCTTCTCTCCTTTCATGGGAAACTCATTGCTGTTAGAATGGAGAAAAACTCCTTCACAAGGCCTAAATGTGTCCTGAAGCTGGACCCTTCTCTCTCTCTCTTTTTAAGATTTTATTTATTTATTTGACAGAGAGAGAGACAGCAAGAGAGGGAACACAAGCAGGGGGAGTGGGAGAGGGAGAAGCAGACTTCCCGCAGAGCAGGGAACCCGATGCGGGGCTCGATCCCAGGACCCTGGGACCATGACCTGAGCTGAAGGCAGACGCTTAATGACTGAGCCACCCAGGCGCCCCTGGACCCTTCTCTTTGCCTGCACTGCTACCTGGCGTCCAAACCACCATCAGCTTTGCCGATTGGCTACGGTAGGCTTCCAAATGGCCCCTACTCCCCTGCTTATCCCTCCCCATTCTTCATTCTCCAGTCATAGTACTTTCCTTAAACACGTACATCTGACGATGTGGCTGCTACACACATCCACCGAAGGTCTCTCGCAGAGTATAGAAGAAAAGCCAAACCCCTCCTGTTCTTTTAAGGCTGTCCTGGTCTATCATCTGCCTCCCTTGCTCCCTATTAACTTCTTACTCCATTCTGGCCAACCAGACAGCCTCATGGCCTTTGCCAGTGTCTTTTCTCCTGCTTGAAACAATCTCCTCCCAGTCTCTCAGCTGCTCCATCCCATCCTTCAAGTTCCAGAGTTGGCCCTGAAGCCAGCAGGTCAGTTTCTGTTCCTAGCCGGCTGCATGAACTTGGGCAAATCATTGGCCTTCTCTATGCTTCTGTTTCCTGTGAGATGTGTTGTTAATGGTAGCCATCTCATAGAGTGGTTTCAAAGATTAAGGAAAATAAGGCACAGGAGGGGGCAGCTGGCAATAGAGGTTCCAGTGTTAGCTGTTACTTTACTATTTCCTCAGTGAGGCTTCCCTGACTTCCCAATGAAAAGTCGGTCTCCAATGGGTGCCTGGGTGGCTCAGTTGGTTGAGCAACTGCCTTCCGCTCAGGTCATGATCCTGGAATTCCAGGATCGAGTCCCACATGGGGCTCCCTGCTCAGCAGGGAGTCTGCTTCTCCCCCTGACCCTCCCCCCTCTCGTGCTGCTCTCTCTCTCAAATAAATAAATAAAATCTTTTTTTTTTTAAAAAGTAGGTCTCTGGGGCGCCTGGGTGGCTCAGTCGTTAAACTCTGGCTTCGGCTCAGGTCATAATCCCGGGGTACTGGGATCGAGCCACGCATCGGGCTCCCTGCTCCGCGGGAAGCCTGCTTCTCCCTCTCCCACTCCCCCTGCTTGTGTTCCCTCTCTCGCTATATCTCTCTCTGTCAAATAAATAAATAAACTCTTAAAAAAAAAAAAGTAGGTTCCCACAGTCACTTTCCCATCAACTAGGTTTCACCCAGGTTTCTTTTCTTTTCTTTAAGATTTTATTTATTTGACAGAGAGAGAGGGAGAGAGAGAGAAAGAGAATAAGCAGGGGGAACAGCAGAGGGAGAGGGAGAAGCAGGCTCCCTGCGGAGCATGGAGTCCCATGCAGGACTCTACCCCAGGACCCTGGGATCATGACCTGAGCCGAAGGCAGACGCTGTACTGACTGAGCCACCCAGGCGCCCCTCAGTTTCCTTTTCTTCACAGCACTTATCAGTGTCAGAAATAATCTTGGTTATTCAATGATCTTATGCAACCAATATTTATTGTGCACCTACTATGTGCCAAGGACTTTTGTAATTGCCTCCGGATTGGACATCCAGTAAAGGCAGGGTGACTGCCAGTCCCGTTCATCTGTGTTCGCCCAGTACCGTAGTGGCACACAGTAGGCACTTCGCACGTCGCCCGCCCCTCCCCCGCTCCAGGAAGTGCGGGGGTGCAGCCGCCCGGCGGACCGCGATGCATTCTGGGAAAGCAGCAGCACCAGATCCAAGATGGCGGCCAGCAGGAGGCTGATGAAGGTAAAAGCCATTCTCCGGCGCCGGCCGGGCAGGGGGGGGCGGCGTCCCGGCCCGGGGTCCCCGCGGCGGGCCGGGACTCCTCGGGGCGTCGCCGCTCGGTTTCCCGTCCCTGTGTGGCCCCACCGCCCCCCTGCCCGCACGCGGGCTGAGGGAGGTAACGGGGCCGCCTAGGCCGCAGCCTGGGCGGGAGCGCCAGGCCGCGCTGGGAGCTGCCGCTGGCCCCTCCGCCCGGTTCCGGGCGTTCACGTCGCCCTCCGCCCGGAACCGGGCCAGGTCCTCCTCACGGTGGCCGCCTCCCGCACCGGGGGCGGCGTTGATGTGGGGGCCCGGCCGGGAGGTCCCAAACCGGGCGCCCGCGGGGAAGGCCCGAGCGCCGGAGCTCCGGCCGGGAGCCCGCGCCGCGGAGCCGCCCCGCCCTGGGCCGCAGCGCGCCGGCTTTAGAGCTCCGGAGGCCGGGAGGTTGGGAGGCTCGGGCTGGGGAAGGAAGGAGGAGGCCAGGCGACAAAAGTTAGGTCAGTTTGTTGGTGGGTCGTTTGAAATTGCTCTGGGTCCTAGCAAACTGTCGCCTTGTGACTGCAGAGTCACACAGCGGGCAAGTTCCAACTCCAGGAAGGCGTGGGGTCGGCCGCCTTCGCGGCGCTGTTCTTCTTCCCCGTCTCCTTTTCAACCTACCACTTACAATCATCAGGATCTCCTTTCCTTGCGGAAGCAAAAGTGCCATTTTGGGGGATGGGGTGGGGGTTGGCTTCAATCGTTCGAACCCAAACTGGCCAAAGTTTATAAAAATAACTTGGTACTTTGTATCTTGCATGCAGCGGGGTGCCTTCTTGCTAAGTGGCTCCTTTGGTGAGGAATACAGATGCTAAACTGGCTAAGTTCTTTCCCGAATATGTTTGCCGTCCTCCGGAGCCAACCTCGCCAAAATTTGTGAGTCCGCGCCTGGGTAGTGCTGCCGGGTTGCACCGGGCCGGAAATAAAAAAGACACAGGAGCTGATTTCCTGAGAGGAGATAAAGAGCTGGGGTTCCTCTTGGGCTTGGTGGAACTAGACATTGAACTTGGAGTCATAGCCTCTGGGCCCTCCCTCCCTGGGAACGTTTTCTTTCTTTTGTTCACTAAGGGCTGGGGACGGCATTTAACTTCATAAAACTGGATTGGAAGTGGGCACAAAAGAATAGTCAGCAGATTCCAGACTTCTTCTCATCTTTTTTCTGCCGGTGACACCACCATTCACCCACCAGTCATCTAGATGAGAGGACTGTTATTCACTTACTTCCGTACTCTACTTGCAGTCCCCATTAAGACTTGCGGATTTTACTTTAGAGGGAGTTCTTGAGTGTGCTTTCCTTCCTAATCTTACAGCAATTACCAGAATCCGTATCCTCATCTCTCAGATGCCTTTCCAAGTACTACTGTTCTCCTCTGACTCACCTTCTTGGACACCAGAATTCTTTTTCTAAAGCACATATTTAATCTTTTCACTCCTGTTGAAGCCTCTGTGATCTTATTGTCCTCAGCAGTTAATCCTAACTTCTTATTTGGCATGCAAGACCCTTCTTAGGCTGGCTGAAAGTAATCTGTTTAGCCTCACGTCCTACCCCTTATTTTCCCACTACCCTTGCAAATCATAGTAGCTACCTTTTTTTAAAAACTGTTACTTTGTGCAGCCCTGTTCTTCACATTCATATCATGTTTAATCTTCCCTGAAAAGTAGACATTCCCATTTTGTAGGTGGGAAAATGGAATGCTGAGAGATTTTGTTGGGTTGCCCCAGTTTTCCTAGCTTGGGAGAGTGAGCTGTAATCTCACTTCTGTTTGATTCCAGAGCCCCCTGCTCTTACTCAGTTGTTATATGGTCTTCCTTTGCACTTGCTTGGAGAAAGGCTGCCTTCCCCTTGCCTCTCCTCCCTTTCAGGGAAATCCTAGGTTCACTTCCAATGCCAGCTACTCTGTGAGGCCTTTGCCCCCATCCCCCTTCAGAATAAGTTGTTTCCTCCTTTTTGTGACCACAGCACTTTCTTTGTGTTTCTCTTTGAGATTTTGTCCCAATCAGATTTGTGTTAGACTTGCCTTTCCTACTGGGTTCTGAACTCCTCAAGGACAGGAATCTTGACCTAATTCATCCCTGTATGGTATCTCCTAGTCTACCCCATTTGACCTAGTTTGGGGTTCCCCGGCTTCCAGGGGTCTGAGAGGGGAGTTAACTGTGGTTTTCAAAAAAATTGGAGCTTAGAGAAAATATGTAACATTAACTGAATGCTTTTAAGTGCTAGATCATTTACATTAATTCTTTTCAATAACACTTAGAGTTAGTGTATTGTCATCTTTATTTTACAAATGAGAGAATTGTGAGGCTTTGATAGGTTGAGTGCTACCTAAGGTGGAGTAGCAAGCCGACCAGGGTGGGGAGAGATAAGAAGTTAAATCTCCCCAGCTTCAAATCCCAAGGTCCATGCCCCTTTCTTACTCCAAGGATGCTTGGAAGACTATGTAGTTTATTGAGTTGTGGATGGAAATTCTTTCAGTTCAGTAGAGGAATGCTGGTTACATGATGCAGGTCATTGGCTCTGAGAGTCAGGGTTTAAGCTGGTTAGTTTAAAAAACAAACCCAAATTATTGATGCATGTTGATCAATACATGGAGTGGAAATAATAAAAGGCGTTTTCGATGATGAAAGAAATATGTTGAAAAATCAAATGAATTACATCTTTTTTTTTTTAAAGATTTTTTTTTTATTTATTCATTTGAGACAGAGAGCATGAGCAGGGGGAGGTGCAGAGGGAGAGGGAGAAGCAGGCTCTCTGCTGAGCGGGGAGCCGGATGTGGGACTCTTGATCCTAGGACCCTGGGATCATGACCTGAGCCGAAGGCAGAGGCGTAACCATCTGAGCCACCCAGACGCCCCAAATGAATTACATCTTAAAGAACTTCAGATTTCCTCAAAAACTATTATCCAGGACACTCACAGTCAAAGATTTGTTTGTAACAATGGACTGTCTGCAGATAGTATAAGATACATTATTAAAAGTAGAGTGATTTGCATATATTGGGCTGAGAAGTTATTTTAAGCGGGGTATGATCAAGTCTTTAATTTAAAAAGCATTTGCCAGGCGCCTGGGTGGCTCAGTTGGTTTAGCGTCTGCCTTTGGCTCAGGTCGTGGTCCCAGGATCCTGGGAGTCCCACGTTGGGCTCCCTGCTCAGCGGGGAGTCTGCTTCTCCCTCTGCCCCTTCCCCCGCACTCTCTCTCTCTCTCAAAAATAAATAATCTTAAAAAATAAAATAAAAAGCATTTGCCAAAAGGAGTAGCCTTTTTCACATCCCTTTTTAGGAATTACAATGTTAATAAAACATTAAATATATTTTAATTAGCAAGCAGCAAATTCAGCATTGATGGCCACAGTGGGAATGTAACCATTGCTTCTATCAGGAAGGGAAATAGCTACAAAAGTGAAACCTGTAGCTGTGGTTAAGGAAATTGATTGCAGTCTGATCATTTCTTTTCAGCTTCTGAATTGCACACATCTCCCCTAAGGGCCCTCCAGCTGAGTATCTTCCCAGAGGGGCTTTTCTAAGTGAGGAAAGTTGTGGATTTAAGAAGCGGGGGTGACATTTTATTAGTTATTACGGTGTAACTGTTAAGGAATTGAGATTTGTAACAGCCTTTTAATGCTATTTAAATAATGTTCAGTTAGAGGGTGCCTGGGCCACTCATTCGGTGTCCTACTAGTGATTTCGGCTCAGGTCATGATCTCATGGGTCATGGGATCACTCCCCTCTTAGCGGGGAGTTTGCTTGGGATTCTCTCCCTCTGCCCCTCCCCCCACTCATGGTCATGCACACGTGCTCTTTCTCTCAAATAAATTTTTTTTTTTTAAAGATTTTGTTTATTTATTTGACAGAGACACAGCGAGAGAGGGAATATAAGCAGGGGGAGTGGCAGAGGGAGAAGCAGGCTTCCCGCGGAGCAGGGAGCCCGATGCGGGGCTCGATCCCAGGACCCTGGGATCATGACCTGAGCTGAAGGCAGACGCTTAACGACTGAGCCACCCAGGCGCCCCTCAAATAAATCTTGAAAAAAAAAAAATAATGTTCAGTCAGAACTCTGTATTGGTGTACTTTCTCTGTCCATAATTACACATGAATAAGTAGGAGAAGTCATTAAATAACAGTTCTTTCCTTGGAATTCATAGGCAATAAACTGGTTTGCTTTTGAGTACAAGTTTATGGTCTCTGAAGTTGGGTAATTAACACGACAGAGCAGTGAGTGTGTCTGGTAGGTGTATTGTGCATGTCAGACGGTGAGGGGAGTTTTCCAGATGATGCTATGCGAGTATAAATGTCCTGAATCCACTGGGTTTTGGGGAATTCAGAAAAGCATTGTATTTTTTTTTTTTTTATCCTAAATGTAAAATCCCAGTGAGTTGGGACTATTTCAGCCTCCCTTAATGGCACTCATTGTAAATGTTCTCCATTAAAAGAAAATTGGGACAGGCCCTGGAAAAGAGAGTGTACTTAGTTGTTGCAACATTTGCGACCTTCTTAAGGGTCTATATACTAGAACAAAAATACGTGTCTTAGGGTACTTGGACCTATTCTGATTTTGTTACAACTCTATCAAGAGTTTGTCAAATTAGCATTGTATTGTACCAAGTCACTTGGACATATTCTCATTCTATTGAAAAGTACCACTAAATGTTCAAGAGATATTTCTATTTTCTTTGCTGTAACACTAAGGGATTAAATTTAGAGAACCCCAAGATATCTCTCCTGAGCCCAGACTTTGTATCTAACCGCCTTGAGAGTTTCCCTTTGAATGGCATGTAGACCTGTAGTTGTCCAAGCTGATCCTGTGTCCCATGCTTCTCCTGTCTTGCCTTCCTTAATGATCCACTTGTCTACTCAGTCACCCAAGGAAGAACTTGGGGAAACCCACCTCGCCCCCTCTTCCCACATCTAGCCAGCTGCCAGATTCTGCTGAACTAGGCCTTTATCTCTGGTTTCTATGTGTCTTTTCTCAATACGCACTACTGCTTCCTTAGTTGAGGCCATCCATTGTGGTAGGACACCTGCATCGGATTCCTTGGTGGCTTCCTCTTATTCCTCACCAGTCTGTCCTCAGTCCCACATGATTCCTAACCAGCAGTTCATCAAAGAGAAGTGCACATGCTCAGGGCTCAGGCCCTGCTCTCAGAGATTAGAACCAAATTTAAGAGGTCAGGGCTCTGTGTTTAAAAACCCACATACCTTAGCATGTCCTACAAGGTCTGGTCTCGACAGTGTCTTCCCCCACTTGCCCATGGGATCCCCTAAACATGCTTTGCACCCTTGGGTCTCTTAATGGGCATCCCTGCCTCTTCTCTACATCAGGGTAATTTCTTGTCCTTTAAGACTCAGTTCACAGGGCACCTCCTCTTGGCTCTGCACTTGAGGAGCTCAGTGAGGGAGAAAAATGGCATGCATCTAGAACAAAGAAATCCTGGGCTGTCCACTCTATGCTGAATGTATGCCAGCTGAATAATGGAGTACAGGGGAGGGAAAGATCCTCTGACATTGATAAGAAGGTGGAACTTGGTCTGGCCCTTGAAGAATAAGCAAGGGTTTGGGTTGTTGAGGGGAGGGGCCTGGCAGCCAGTGAGGTTAAGTAGCTTTCATCCCTTAAAGTGGATGTGGGCAGTGGCTATGAGAGATGCCCTGGGGATCCCTGGTGACAGTTCACCTACCTCCCAATACGGTTGCCTGCTTCTGACCTTGTGCTGTCCCTTTCTTAGGTTTTAGTTAGGCCAGCCCTGAGGAATTTTCCAGAAGCACTGGGTAAGTGGCCTAGTTTTACCCTAGGTTGGTATATCCAGTGCACCTGGCCCTCCAGAACTGTGAGCCTTCCCTCCCTCCCTCTGCCCTGGCAGGGCTAAGTTCTCCGGCCAGCCACTGGAAGACTTGTCTCTCCATGAAGGGACGTTGCGGAGGGCGATGCTGATGTGTTTAAGGACAGGTGGCAAAGAGATGCCTGGGCCTTTCAGTTGAGGGGGTCAGATGTATCCTCAGCTTCAGGATCCAGGAGAAAGCAGCAGGCTTCTCACGTGTGAGAGCTTTTGTCTCCAGGTTTCCTCTAGCCAGCCTCGTCCTGTCTATCCTTAAGGGCATAGATAAACCTAACCCTCACCCCAGTGAAAAGAGGGGAGGAAAGGGTCTTTCATTCAGGGCAAAGCTATCGAGAGGAAGAATACAGTATACTGAGTAAGAGCTTCTGGAGGGGTGCCTAGGTGGCTCAGTCAGTTAGGCGTCTGTCTGCCTTTGGCTCAGGTCATGATCCCAGGGCTCTGGGGTCGAGCCCCACGCCGGGCTCTCTGCACAGTGGGGAGCCTGCTTCTCCCTCTCCCTCTGCCTGCTCTTCCTCCTGCTTGTGCTCTCCTGCTCTCTCTGTCAAATAAATAAAATCTTAAAAAAAAAAACAAAAAAAAGAGCTGCTGGAGATTGTGTATCCTGGGCCTGCCACATCTTAATTGGAGGAACTTGGGCAAGTTACTTAATCTCTTTGTGTTAGTTTATTTCACCTGTGTGTGCAAGTGAACTAAATTAGTATATATCACATGTTCTGGAGAGTGCTTAGCATATCCTAAGTGAGATACCTGTAGGTTATTATTTATTTGACAGAGAGACACAGCGAGAGAGGGAACACAAGCAGGGGGAGTGGGAGAGGGAGAAGCAGGCTTCCCCGCCAAGCAGGGAGCCCGATGTGGGGCTCGATCCCAGGACCCTGGGATCATGACCTGAGCTGAAAGGCAGACGCTTAACGACTGAGCCACCCAGGCGCCCCTATTATTATTATTATTATCATCATCATCATCATTATTATTATCATCGGCAGTCAGCAAGACATGTCCTCCTGACAGCAGCCTGTCAGGAGGGGAGAGCTCAGTGCTGAAAAGGTGGGTTGGGCCAGGTAGGGGCTGCATGCCTGGACATGATCTCACCATAGGCAGAGCCCATTCTCTTTCCCTTCCCTCTCTCCTGCCTCTTGAAATAACCTGTTCCTTAAGGTTAGCAAGAGGTTTCTTTTTTTTTTTTTTTTAAAGATTTTTATTTATTTATTTGACAGAGCGAGAGAGCACAAGCAGGGGGAACAGTATAGGGAGAGGGAGAAGCAGGCTCCCAGCTGAGCAGGGAGCCTGATGCGGGGCTCGATCCCAGGACCCTGGGATCATGACCTGAGCCGAAGGCAGACGCTTAACCATCTGAGCCACCCAGGCGCCCCTAGCAAGAGGTTTCTTGAGACAGCTGTGTGAATATGTCTTTGTTCAAAGATGTATACTTTTCTCAGCAAAATTGAAAAGCTCTTGAATTCAAAATTTGTCTTCCCAGTATCTTAAAATCTCACCCTTGTATTATTTCTTCCTGTCCTGTGTGTATTATGTGCAGTGCAGTGACTGTCACTGTGTCCAAAGATGAGCCCAGGTGCAATGGAAGGCACCAAAAGGTGCTGAGCTGGGAGGAGGGGGTGGGAATTTGAAGGGAACTCTCTCTCTTTTTTTTTTAAAGAGATTTTATTTATTTATTTGAGAAAGAGAGTGAGAGAGCTCACACATGCGCGCAAGGAGAGGGAGAGAAAGGGAGAGAATCCGACGCTGGGCTGATCCCACAAACCGGAGGTCATGACCTGAGCCAAAACCAAGAGACGGATGCTCAACTGACTGATCCGCCCTGAAGGACACTCTTAAATAAGTAGTTGCAGTCCCAGAAATAACGCTGTTGCTTTTTGTCTTCTCTTTCAGCCCTGAAGCAGAAAGTTAAGGAAGGTTGCTTCTGGTGGCTGTTCCGTTTTTCCTCCTGGCCCTTTGCGTAGTCTGTTTAGAATTCCAGAGCTGCGAGGGGCCCCCTTGACAGACAGGAGGCTGAGGCTTGGGGGCCACCACCCACAGGCTCACAGTGGAGCCGGGCACCCTCACTGCCCAGGCCTCCCTGCCCTCTGTCTTGCTCCTGCTCTTCACATGGCTGCTTCTGGTTTTTAAGGAAGGACATGGTGGAGAGGAGGAGAATTCATTTCAGGTTAGGTGGTGGTTTAGGTTTTGTTCAGTTTTTAACATTTCCAGGTCTGTGTTGATTGTAGTTTTCTGTACTTCATGATCTTGGTCAGATTTTGTTCCCGCTTCTTTACCAACATAGTTCAGCCGAGGAGTGAAATACTGTTTTGACAGCCCCTGGCCCAGCAGGTACATTTGCCAGCAAAGCAATCAGTAATGTCAAATCCAGTGCTCATGGTGGTGCTCTGTCTTTCTGAGAGGGGAGGCGGCCTGACTCTGTCACAGGATTGGAGAATGGGTACAACTCAGAAGTTGAACAGCCTCTGAGTCCCTTCTGACATGGTTAGAATATCTACTTCACACCAGTGTACCTCTTGTTAAGAAAACTCAGCACAGGAGAGCTAACCTTACAGGAGGAGACCTGCCATGTGTTTTCCACACGGGGTTCCCATTCCGGTCACTCGTGCTGGGGCGCTGGACTCTGGAATATGTGACGTAGGTCAAGAATACCAGGTACAACCATGTTCACATGGGGACAGAAACCTATTCCAGGGGCAAGGCCAACATCCAGAAGCTGACTGTGTGTGGAGCTGGCGTCAGAGCCCACTCAGCTGGGACCGGGGCCATGCTCATCCGGAGGTGTGTGGGCAGTGTGTTCCTATAAGCCTGTTCTGAATGTTCTCTTCAGCCATGTCCTCTTAGAATGACCTCTTAAGAAGTGGCCCACCACCCTGGAGCAGTGTGCTATGGTTGAATAACAGGGACCTGAGTTCAGATCTTAACTTCTGCCACGGACTTGTTTCTGTCACATTAGTTGTGATAATAACTAAGTGTAAGATGGTATACTGCTGACCCATGGAAGGGGTGATGTGTTGTTGTGGGTCCCGCCTCCTTTGCTGAGTATTCATTGAAATAAGAGAATCGTGTTTGGGGGGCTCTGAAACCTTATGTTTAGATGTACAGTATTTTGGAATTATTAAAGTCATGATTTAGTGTCATTGCCACCGGTTGCTTTGTGCGAGCTTGGAAAGCACATTGCTGTCAAAATTATTACTTGGCTCCTGTCACACAAAAAAGCAGGAAGTAGTTTTTTCAAATTATTAACGTCCCACCAATTGTGTAGTTGGTACTTGAGAGTGATACTGTACTTAGATTTAAGGCAGGTTTGTGTCACTTTCCTTAGACATCCAGCTTCATCTGCCAGGTTTCATTTTGCCTGGACAAGAGGAGCATAGAAACGTTCCTTGCACAACGTAAACACTTAATGACCAGCTGTGAAGGGTTAGGGCAAATGCTGTATATGTTCACGCTTTTGTCATAAATCTGGGGAAGTGCTATTCCAGAGCAGGCTGAGCCCTCCCAGGATCCTGCTCAGGAAATAGGAGCCCCTCCGCTGCCTGTTTGCAGTGGAAGTCTTCACCACCCTCACCCACTGCTTTGTGTGGCTGAGAGATTCTACTTCTGCCTCCAGTCCTGGCCGTACCCTGTAAAAGGCCTGTGACTTGGGCCTCTCTGAACTTTAGCTTTACCATCTCTAAGAGGAAGCTAAATATGCCTGACCTGCCTGTCTCCAGGGGTGTTGTGAGCTTCTAGTCCTATTCTGTTGTAAACACTGCAGAGTATTGTTGTAACCAACCACCTCTCACGCTTCTCTCTCAGGGTCTTGCTCCTGCTTTTCACACGGCTGCTTTGGGTGCCTATCTCCTGCACTGAAGGCACACACCTATAGCATCTTAATTTCTGGAGACTACCTCCAGAAATAACCGGCTCTTTCCTAGAAGACCACCTGTTCCCTAGCATCACTCCATTTCTATATGGTGTTTTTTATTGTTTTATTTTTCCATTTCTGTTTTTTGTTGGGATTTTGAAGGTGATGATACTAAGCTGTTGCCCTCCAAGGGGGAGTGTGGTGGTGATATATTCTTAGCAACTCCTCTACCTTATATTTCCTTTTCCTTTTTTTTCTTTTTCTTTCTTTCTTTCTTTCTTTCATTGAGAGACAGTTGATCAGGTCATTTCTGGAAAACCTTTGTGCCAACAACTATAAACATATGTCTTTTTTTTTAACATGACAAACTTTTTTTTTTTTTTTTTTTTTAAAGATTTTATTTATCTATTTGAGACAGAGAGAGAGAGCACATGAGATGGGGGAGGGTCAGAGGGAGAAGCAGGCTCCCTGCCGAGCAGGGAGCCCGATGCGGGACTCGATCCAGGGACTCCAGGATCATGACCTGAGCTGAAGGCAGTCGCCCAACCAACTGAGCCACCCAGGCGCCCGACAAACTTTTTTTTTAAAGATTATTTATTTGGGCACCTGGGTGGCTCAGTTGGTTAAGCATCTGCCTTTGGCTCAGGTCATGATCCCAGGGTGCTGGGATTGAGTCCCGCATCAGGCTCTCTGCTCAGTGGAGAGCCTGCTTCTCCCTCTCCCTCTGCTGCTCCCCCTGCTTATGCGCCCCCTGCTTATGTGCGCACACATGCTCTCTCTCTCAAATCTTTTTTATTTGAGAGAGAGCACACGCAAGCGCACAAGCGGGGGGGAGAGGGCAGAGAGCGGAGGGGAGAGCTGAAGGCAGATGCTTAACTGACTGAGCCACCCAGGTGCCCCCATATTCATTTCTAATTTAAGACCCTATGAGTTGTGGTCATAGGCTGTCAACGCCATACCGTGTCTATTCCCTGTTGTGTAGAGTAGGGAATGTATGTCGGTGCTTCGACACTGTCTTGGATTTTAAGAACTATGGTGATACAATTATGGAAGGGAGTGAAACTAACATTAATTGAGTATCTATCAAGGGTGCTAAGTGTTAAGCACTGTATAAAGTTTCTTGTAATTCTCAGTAGAGCCCTGTGAAGTTGGTTTCCTATTTTTCAGGTGAGACTACTGGAAGACTTGGAGCTTCAGGTGGTATGAAGGGTGGGGTGGGGGTTTAAGCCCAGGCCTGTCTGGCTCCAGAGGGCTCTGCTCTTTCTAGTCCAGTGACAGTTTGACAGCTGTTGAAGCAACTGCATGTCAAATCAAAACATGTTCCTCTGTATAATATATAAAAGTAGTGTTGAAGAGAACGGTTGGGGATTGCAAAATACTGATTTTTTTGTCTATAGGAATCTTCAGAACAGAGAACAGTAAAATAAGCAATGTAAATCATAGTAAGCGTTCATTTTTTTAAAAAAAGTTCAGAAAGATTTCCAGGTTTCTGTTACCACAGACTTGTTGCAGTAAAAAGGATTCCTTACATTGCTTCTGTGTGCCTGGCTCAGTGGGAGGTGTTAGCTCTTTTAGGAGCTTATTTCTAGTCATGGAAATGACAGTGAATTAATTAGGGCCTCAGTGTCTTCCTTTGTAAAAGACCAGATTGGATGAGCATGGTGGTTTTTTTTTTTTTAAGATTTTATTTATTTATTTGAGAGAGAGAGAGTGAGAGAGAGAGATCACAAGCAGGGGAGAAGGGTAGAGGGAGAAGCCGACTCCCTGCTGAGCAAGGAGCCTGATGCGGGACTCTTCCAGGACCCTGGGATCATGACCTGAGCCAAAGGCAGACACTTAACCAACAGAGCCATCCAGGCGCCCCGTGCATGGTGGTTCTTTTTTTTTTTAATGTTTTATTTATTTATTCATGAGAGTCAGAGAGAAGCAGAGGCAGAGGCGGAACTCGATCCCAGGACCCTGGGGTCATGACCTGAGCCGAAGGCAGACGCTTAACCATCTGAGCCATCCAGGCGCCTGTGCATGTTGGTTCTTAAGCAGGGGTGCGCCTCACTGTTACTGTGGGATCCCCCGGCACAGGTGCCCAGCCTTGCTCTGGAGATTCTGATTCTGCAGGTCTAGAATGAGGCCTAGGCACGATTCAGGCTTTCTCCCTCCACCCTCCCTCTTTGCCCCTCCTCTCCGCATATGAGTGTTGAATAACTCCCCTGGGGCCTTTGGGTGCACTCTCTGATTGAGAGTCCCCCAACATTAGTTAACACTCCAGCCAAATTTGGCTCCCAGCTGCTTCCCAAACACACCCGGTGATTTCTTCCTTCCACGGCCCTGCATACATTTCTAACACAGGGACACACCTGTTCTCTTCTCTGCAGTGGTTTGGTTTTTCCCCATCCTTCAAGGCCTGTCTGACAGCCTCTCTTCCATGAACCAATTACCCTCTGCTGTTGCTTGCTGGGCCTCCCTTGCTCCAGGTTCCTAGAATAGGGTTCTCTGCTCTTCTAACCTCATCTCAACAGCCAATAAGATGGCGCTCAGCTTTACTTTCTGTGGTTCCTTTAGGGGTACAGTGTGCTCTTTTCCACTCAACAAATATGAAATTACAGGATGCTATCGAATATGCTTTTATATTTATTTTTTTTTAATTTTATTTATTTGAGAGAGAGTGAGAGAGCACAAGAGGGGGTAGGGTCATAGGGAGAAGCAGACTCCGTGCTGAGCAGGGAGCGTGATGCAGGACTCGATCCCGGGACTCCGGGATCATGACCTGAGCCGAAGGCAGTTGCTTAACCAACTGAGCCACCCAGGCGCCCTCGAATATGCTTTTTTTAAACTGTATAAGCACCCCTACCTTGTGACTTGCTGTCCATAGCGTTGATTTGACATCTGAAGCAGCTCTGGCTTTCACAGCTGATTTTTCCTCTGTACACCTGTCTGGATTTCTTAAAGAGGACCATGGTCACAAGCTAGTTACGAATTACTGGCTCCTGAAGGGTTCTCAGGTCCTGTGTGAGGGTTGTCTGGGGAGATTTTGAATGGTTGCCTTTCCAGGACCCATCGTAGATCTCCAAAAAAAAAAAAAAAAGACCTTGTTAAATACTTTTCCCTAACTCAGAGGCATACATCATAGTTGTGTGACAGAGAGCCCACTGTGTATAGCTGTCTCCTGCTGTCCTCTCAAGGATGAGCTGAAGCTTCCATGCAGGAGTAGTCCACCCCTGCTGGGGTCAGGGCTGTCTCCTGTTAGTCCCTCGGGGCTGTTAGGCAGTGATCTGTTTCTGGAGCTTGCTGCACTCTGGCCTGGCATGGGCATCGGGCTCTCTGGGCAGGAGTCTAGGCAGTGGGCTTTTCCCCTTTTGAAGAGCTGGGCAGCGCACCCACGCTCTTCTGGGTTCCCTCAATACACTGAGATCCACCTCTGGGTTCAGAAATAGACCTCATTTTGAGAAGCATTGTTGTCTTTCTCCTTCACCACTTGCCCTGGCTGGGAAGTCTGCTCTCCTCTGCCGGGAGAAGGAATGAGCTAGTTGGCTGGTTCTGCTTTCCCTTGTGCTCTTCTTTTGGTTTGTCAGTATGGCGCTATCAGCCTGGAGCAGCTGACCCAGGACAGCTTCTTGCAGAACTGAAACAAACCTTTGTGGGCATATTTTGTAAGCTCCTGTCATTCTTAGAAGCTTTGGTCTTCCTGATTCTGTTCTAGAGCTGGGCCACTCTCAGTTTTCCTTTGTCAGGTCCCTTTTTTTCCCCTCATTTGTAATAATATCCTTTTGAATTTAAACTCTGAATTTACATTGGTTTCTTTAAATTCCTTCTCCAGTTCTTCCTTCTCAGGATCATTCTCAGTTATAGGGGTGCCCTTTTGCTTGCGGATTTGTCAAGCCTCTAAAGTCATCTTGCCTTTTTGAGTCTCAGACCTTCATATTGATCTGTCTTTTCTCTGAATGACTTGAATCCATCTTCAAGTTGTTCTTGGTGGAGGTGTGATCGGCATTTGGGGCCTAACAGTTCTTGACTGGAGGACCTCCTGTGCAATGCAGGACTTTTAGCATCCTGGCCACTGATGGTGTCAGGGGTTCTCAGCAGCTGGGGCTCTAGAGGATATTGGGATATCAGGGTGGGGTGGTGTCAAAATGCTTGGCATGTAATGGGCAGGGCTCGGGATGCTCAAGTGCGGAGTCCTGCCTGGATGCCGGCACCACCCCGTTGAGAAAAGGCTCTCCTAGGGCTGCCCAGCATTCCCTGGAGATTATAGGGCTTGCTTGCTTGCTTGTTTGTCTTGGTTTCTCTCACTTCTGCCTTATAATCACTTCTTCCTTGTTGGTTAGAATTATGCAAAGGAGGTTGCCTCTTCCGCTCTTTGGTGAGCTTAACTTGACAGCAAGGTAAACTGAGAGTTTATCTGATAACCAGAAATTGATAACTGAGCTTTGGAGTCCTTGAGTCTCCCAGTTCTGCCAACATTAGTGTCACCCTTCCTCTCTGGCAGGGGGTAGGAGGGATGGCATCCTCTCCCTCAGTACGGTTTTTATCTTTGTGCATGTATCTTTCTCTCTCTCTCTCTTTTTTTTAAGTAGGCTCCCTGCCCAGTGTGGGGCTTGAATTCGTGACCCTGAGATTGAGTCGAGTACCGACTGAGCCAGCTGGGGGCCCCAATGTTCATATATCTCTTGATATCAGAGCACCAGTAGGTGCCCTCTCTGCACCCCTGCCCACAGTGCCCACTCCTTCCTCCCTTTTTCTTGAGCAAGGTGCAGGTTTTCACTGCCATCTTACAGTTGAGTCTCATCTTGCCATATTTTTGTAATTCTTTTGAAATTTACCTTCTTGGGTTTATTACTGATACTTCCTATTGTTAGTATGTGGATTTCTGAAGCCATAGAGTATATGTACAGATTATTTTACAACAAATTTCCTTCCATGAAAATTGAATATAATCTCATTGGTTGTCCAGTTTCAAAG
The DNA here is from genome assembly GCF_964656455.1 of Halichoerus grypus. Lineage (NCBI taxonomy): Eukaryota > Metazoa > Chordata > Mammalia > Carnivora > Phocidae > Halichoerus > Halichoerus grypus. The sequence goes on from NC_135724.1 coordinate 67,477,473, forward strand.
TTCTATCTGGAATTGTTTTCCTGCCTATATTTGGTTTAAAACATTTCTGATAGCTTGGTAGGATTTGTCTCTAGCTGGGAATCTTACTCTAGTATCTTGCACCAGGGACCAGAAAATCAAATACATGGAGAGCCTTTCCCATCCCAGAGCCTTTTTTTCCTCCCCAGTCCCCAGCTTCCTGTCCCTTCACTATCCTGATAATTAAGCAAGTGTTTGAGCATGACTGGGAGCTCCTGGGGCTTTTAGATCCCTGCCCTCAAGCTTGCCCTCATGGAACTTATATGCTGTTTGGGGAGTGGGACGGAGTGGTAGAGTGAGATTTATTTATTCCCCCTCCTGAAGGCTTCATTGTCCCCAGGGGAGCATTTCTGATGAGTCCTGATCATTAGCAGGAGGACCAGATGGCAGTTGGCAGGTTGAGTGGTCTCTCAGGTTCCATACTGTCCTTCCTGCAGGCTCAGGAAGAGGGGCTGGACCACGCCTTCCCCACTGCAGGGGCCACAACCACTGCAACTAGCTTCCTTATGGAAGCTGAGCGTTGCTTAGAAATGGAGCTCTTCTCTCAGTGGCAGTGGCTCTCTCTTCTCATTGCGTAGCTTGTTAAAAATCCACATTTCAGACTCCACCTCACAGTTGCTGGACCAGAATTTCCAGGGCTGGGGCCTAAGCCCAGATGGTTGTGGTGAGCAGCTAGGCTTGACAAGCAGCAGCACCCTGTGGGAAGAAACTTGGTCGGGTGTGTCGCCTGCCATGAAGCACCAGCATGTCCCAACTGTCTATTCTGCGTGTTCATTTGAGACACTGTTCTTCTCAGCCTGCTCTATGCCGGGCACACACACATCCTCCAACTTAGAACCTGTAACGCTGGCTCGTTCCTACTTCCTCTGGAATTGTTTCCCCAGGGGACCTTGTGAACTGTTGCCTGTGTGATGGGAATGTGGGGTGCAAAGGGTCTTTTGGGCTTGATGGAGAGGCTGGTTCAGAGCCTCTGTGCCATTGTGAGCCACACCACACAAGGAGGGGCTTCTCAGTTGCAAAAGGGTGCATGGGCTAGACCAACAAGGAGGAAGCCAGGGCCATTGAGGAAGCTGTCCTGCCTGCTCAGCTGGGTGGTGCTCTAGGGATGTAGAAGAAGGTACCCAAGAGATGCAGAGGAGGCTTGTGTACCAAGGACAAGAGGCCAGGTTGGGACATTGGAGGGATTGTGTCACTGCAGGGGTCTGAGAATGGAGGAATTTTGGGAATGTGAGCAGGCTGGCCCACGTTGGGTCTTGGGTCATAATGCCTGCTGGGTGTTGACTGGAGTTGTTGGAAAAGCAGTGGTGCACAGTTGAAAAACAAGTGACAGACAATTGTAGACTAAAGACCTCTCAGGCAGGGCCCTGAAGTGGTTAGTCCCTGTGGTCATGCTTTCTGGACGAAATGGCATTTGCTGCATGGACAGTTTGTATAATAATCCCTCGTTTGCAAAGGGTTCTGTTGCATACAACAGGGTTTCCCCTTCGTTGTGTTCAGCTCTGGGTCTTAACTATTGTTTTGAAGCCGAGGAAACGGAGGGCCAGTGAAAGGCTCCTGTCCCCCTCCCCATCCCAGACTGGATAGTTGTTCTCTTTGCCGAGTGTCCATGCTGAGTCGGAGATCTGAAATCACACTTAGGCACTGGGTAGAAAACCTGGTGGGTATGTGTTTGCTCCTAGTCCTCGGCATCTGACTCATAGCTTAATAAATCTTGGTTGGAAGGAGTCAGGTCTGTAGCACCTTTCTTGCACCCCTGCTGCGTGGCTGCCCTGTGCAGGGGTCCGAGGGTGTTCAAGCAGAGGTCTGGTGACCAGCCCCAAGAGGAGGCGATATGTCTGCAGAAGGAGGTTATCTATCCCACTAAGTTCTGTGGGGTCACTGACGTGGGGGCCTGTCTAGGTCTGGGGCATGGGTTTGAGGGGACCACTGTGGCTCCAGGCCTCTTAACCAGACCGGGCGCAGACTAGTCCACACTCTGAAATTTGGTCATCAGTGGTGTTGGCACTCGGTTTAATTTGAGGGAGTCAGGAGGGATCTTAATGTGTGGTGCTTTCCCGTGTTTGACACCCCTTTATGCTTTGTTAATCAACAGGAGCTTGAAGAAATCCGCAAATGTGGAATGAAAAACTTCCGTAACATCCAGGTTGATGAAGCTAATTTATTGACTTGGCAAGGGCTTATTGTTCCTGTGAGTATTGAACACTTCCACTTCTTACCAGATTATTCTTCAAGGTGATGTGTGTGTTGGGCTTACCTCTCCGCTCCCAAGTAGGCTCTTAGGTGAGGCAGCCAACAGACGCACAGAAGCGGGCTGTCACTCTAGGATATAATGAGGCAGGGACCTTAGCCTCAGGTGCGTGAGTAGAATCCCGTCTTTGCACTGGTTTTGTAACATTCTGGGGGCCCCCCGCCCCCCGAGCTTTCCATGTCTGTGGTTATTGCCAGGGGAAATATGTTTTTGCGCTCCTGGCTTCCCTGGCTTCTCTGTGCCTGGCCCCGTTTGTCCAGACGGGGCTGCCTTCTCTGACCTCTCTTGGGAGATGGCGGCTGTTCCCATCTAGATCTTTTCTTTGCTTCCCTGCCTGGTTTTGCATCTGTGTGTCTAACCCTCTGGACACTTGCATTCCAGGCTTTATTCCTGGTACCCTCCAATATGTGCCTTCCATTGGTTTCAAATCCCTTTGCCTAATGGCCTACCTGGTCCCCTCACCCATTGTCTTGTTTGGGGCTTCTGCCTCTACTTTCTGACCCCCACAGCTCCTTCTCCCTCTGCCTCACAGACGTCTGCCTTCATATGGTCTCAGGCTTGCTCCTAACAATGGCCTTCCTGTCCTCTTGATTTAGTGTCTGCTCTTTCTCCATCCTTTCATCTCCTCCCCCCTTGAGAGCCTCGTCCTGTACTAACTCCAGTTTGCAATCCCAGTTTCTCCCACCCTCCTGGAACCACCTCACACTGAGCACGTGGGCTCCCCTCTGTTCTCACGCCTCAGGCTCAGCAGCCCTAGAGCCTGCTTGCCTCTCGAGCCTTTGGAGCCTGTGCAGCGCCCGGTTCTGTGACCTTGTGCCACTCACTGCTGTCCTGCTGCTGCTTCCTCTGAGCTCTTAGACATGGACTTTGTTTAGTCCCCTGCCTTTCTCTCGTGCTGTTTCTTGGGGCCCCTGCTTCTTCCAGCATCATAGATGACTAGATTATTGCTGTACATGAAGGAGTCCTGTCCTTGCCTCTATTTCTGCCCTCTCCCCAGAACCACACCATCTGTCCATGAGGTGGCCTCACTTGGACGCCGTGTGCCTTCCAGTCTCCCCAGCTCCCGACCAGGACTTCATCTCGAGTGCTCCCTTCCTTCCTGTTTTTCTGTCTCCACTGCCTCCTCTTTTCATCCCCACTTTCCCCATGAGCCTCAGGCCCTTTTCCTGTGCCTGTCCCTGCCCTACATTGTTGTGCAGAATCTTTCCTTATGGGCAGATTGGCTACTTTAACCAAAGGAGAACACAGAACATGCTTACTGTAGATGTTTTCTTCTCAGTGCCGGTTTTAAAGGTCCTTGTAACTTGAACAGCAGCTATTGGATTCATGCTTTATTTTCCTGATCATTTGAATAACGAAGGAAAGATACGCTTTTGTAGTGTTTCAGTACACACTCAGAAATTTTAAATGTGGGAGCATCCAGTCTGGTTTTGAGGGTGAGTCCTTGAGATTTCTCCAGGCTTGGAGATGGTGGGACTCAGGGCACAGTGTGTAGATGGTAGAGGAGCCCCTGGCTAGGAAGGTTTAGCCAGTGACCCCAGGGCTTACCTACTGTAGGGAATTGTTAGGTGCCAAGTGGAAGGATGGCCAGGACCATCTGACCTGTCCCTTTTCTAATTGAGATTTTTGTATCCTACTGATAAAAGAAGAGTTAATCCATGGATCTTTTGAAAAATGATAAGAATGAGTGGGACGACTGGGGTGCCTGGGTGGCTCAGTCATTGGGTGTCTGCCTTCGGCTCAGGTCATGATCCCAGGGTACTGGGATCGAGCCCCGCATCGGGCTGCCTGCTCTGCGGGATGCCTGCTTCTCCCTCTCCCACTCCCCCTGCTTGTGTTCCCTCTCTCGCTGTCTCTCTCTGTCAAATAAATAGATAAAATCTTAAAAAAAAAAAAAGAATGAGTGGGACGGTTTTGAGCATTCAGATTTGGGCAGTCTACCCTGTGATCTCAGTGGCCTGAGAGTGCAGGCCGGCTCCAAGGGTAGGTGGATGTCATCAGGCTCTGCCCAGAGTATGCCCCAAGGCCTCCCTTTGGTGTCCTGTTGGTGGAGGCTGTGGAATGGGCTATGGTTTCATAAGTCCAAGGTGGAGACTGTTTGGTAGAATGCAGCATGCTTGGGTTGAGGGTCCACCCAGCTGGGGTGAAAGCAGGGCCTGAGAGTAAAGGCATGGTAGTTCAGACGCATGCCTTGACTACCTGGTACTGGTCCTCAGGGAGCAGCTTAGTAAAGACGACCTAGCTGTAGCTCAGAGAAGGGGCAGACCCAGACCCCCCAGAGAGGGAAGATGGGAGTGAACCAGATGTGTTGCTTCCTCGAGACATTTCACTGTTACCATGGCACTTCAGGCTTATTCCCTTTAAACGTTTGTTTTTATATAATTTTTTTTTCATTTGAAATTCAGAGGTGATAGCTAAGGGAGAAAATGATCTCGTAATCCTATCATGAAGAAATTAAGTAAGTTTTTGGGCACCTGCCCTGCAGGAACTGGAGGCATGGTGGTGAGCCTTCTCGAATTTCTTTTTCTTTCTTTTTTTTTTTTTTTTTTAAATTTTTTTTTTTTTAAAGATTTTATTTATTTATTTGACAGAGAGATAGACAGAAGAGCACAAGCAGAGGGAATGGCAGAGGGAGAGGGAGAAGCAGGCTCTGCACTGAGCAGGGAACCCGATGCGGGACTCGATCCCAGGAACCTGAGATCATGACCTGAGCCGAAGGCAGACGCTTAACCATCTGAGCCACCCAGGCGCCCTTTTTCTTTCTTTTTTTAAATTTTATTTATTTATTTGACAGAGAGAGACACAGCGAGAGAGGGAACACAAGCAGGGGGAGTGCGAGAGGGAGAAGCAAGCTTCCTGCTGAGCAGGGAGCCCGATGCGGGGCTCGATCCCAGGATCCTGGGATCACGACCTGAGCCGAAGGCAGATGCCCAACCAACTGAGCCACCCAGGCACCCCAGCCTTCTCGAATTTCTTACCCAATGAACATGTTCACTCTTAACCATTAGCATATTCCTCCTAGTCTTTTTACTGTAATTTTTAATGGACCATTTGATAGTTTCATAATTATTACATATTTTCATCATTTAGTCATTTGCCTTGAAACTCTTTGTGAACGTAACTTTTGATAACTGTACAATATCCCATAGTATTTGTTATCATTTATTCAGTCATTCCTTAATTTTGGATTGTTTTTCCATTTTTAAGATAATTTATCCATGGACATCTGTATGTGAAAATCTTAGTGAGCATCTTTATTTTAGGTTTGATTTTTTTTTTTTTTAAGATTTTATTTATTTGACAGAGAGAGAGAGAGAGACAGCGTGAGAGGGAACACAAGCAGGGGGAGTGGGAGAGGGAGAAGCAGGCTTCCGGCCAAGCAGGGAGCCCGATGCGGGGCTCGATCCCAGGACCCTGGGATCATGACCTGAGCCGAAGGCAGTCGCTTAACCAACTGAGCCACCCAGGCGCCCCTAAGATTTTAGTTTTTTAAAGTAACCTTCATACCCAACATGGGGCTCAAACTCACAACCCTGAGATCAAGAGTCGCACACTCTGCTGACTGAGCCAGCCAGGCGCCCGTATTTTATGTTTGATCTTAAGATAACTGTAGTCTGACCAGGAGGAAGAGGATTATATTATATATATCTGTAAGCCTATGTATTGTCAAATTATTTCCCAGAAAGGTTGTGCCAGTTTATACTCTTAAGGGCACTGTCTTAACCAGTGCCTGAGCATGTCCTTGTCCGTCATGGAGGTTGCTGGGTGTTATTAAAGGGGGTTCTGAATGGCAGTACTTCAGCTCCCAGGCTGTGGGGTCCGATTGCCCCAGGTGAGAACCCTAGCCCTGCCCCTGACTGGTTTGGGGATCTCTAGCAAGTTAAGCAGTTTGTCCCAGTATCCTCACCATCTAAAAGGAGTACTCATCTTTCTGGTTGTTGTCAAAGTTCAGTAAGTGCATGTATGTGAATGCTTGGTCTCACTCTTATTATTAAAGGCTTTGTGGGGCTTGCTGCAAAACTGTTTGGCAGTATGTAGCAAAGAGCCGATGAAACAAGCATGCAGAAAGAAATCATTGTTGCCAGCGTGGTAGGTGCAAAGGTACTCGATTGAATTTGTGTCTTAGTCCCATTCAGGCTGTTATAGAACAAGATACCAGATACTCGTTAGTTTATAACAACAGAAATTTATTTCTCACAGTTCTGGGAGCTGGAAGTCAGAGATCAGAGTGCCAGTCTGGGGAGGGCACCTTGTTCTTGGTCACACACTTCCCCTGTATCCTCCATGTGGCGGAAGGAGCAAGTTAGCTCTCTGGGGCCTGTTATAAAGCACTAATCCCATTCATGAGGGCTCTTCCCTAATGATCTAATCCGCTTCCCAAAGGCCCCACCTCTTAACACCCATCACCGTAGGCATTAAGTTTTCAATGTATGACTTTTGGGGCTACACAAACATTCACACCATAGTAATGTGCATTTCTAATTTTGTTACTGTAGTTGAAGGTTTTATATTAATTTATTGACTGTTTATATTTCCATAATCTATCAGAGTTTTAGTATGCTGCTTTGTTGAGTTGTAGGAATTCTGTATATTAGTCCTTTGTGTCTAGGAAAAATATTTTTCAGCTTACTGTTTTCTTTCTTTTGTTTATTCAAGAATTCTTTTTTTTTTTTTAAGATTTTTTTATTTATTTGGCAGAGAGTGAGACAGCGAGAGAAGGAACACAAGAAGGGGGAGTGGGAGAGGGAGAAGCAGGCTTCCTGGGGAGCAGGGAGCCCGATGCGGGGCTCAATCCCAGGACCCTGGGATCATGACCTGAGCCTAAGGCAGACGCTTAACGACTGAGCCACCCAGGTGCCCCTATTCAAGAATTCTTAACTTGAAAGTATCTCTTAAAATTTAAAAATTTTTTTGCTTCATTAATTTTTTTTATTGTGGTAAAATACACTTAACATAAAGTTTGCCATTTGTAAGTATACAATTCAGTGACATTAATTATGTTCAGAATGTGCAACCACCACTGTCTGTTTCCAAAATTTTTCATCACTCAGAGAAACTCTGTGTCCATTCAATAATAACACCCTACTCCCCGTGGCCCCCCAACCCCTGGGAACCTCTAATCTACTGTCTTTATGAATTTACCTTTTGTAGATATTTCATATAAATCATACAGTATTTGTCCTTTTGATCTGGCTTATTTCACTTAGCATAATTTTTTCAGGGTCATCTACATGGTACCACGAACCAGAACATCATTCCTTTTTTATGGATGAATAATGTTCCACTTTGTTTTTATACCACATTTTATTTATCCATTCATCTGTTGGAAACTAGGGTAAAAAAAAAAGAAACTAGGGTGGTTTCTACCTTTTGGCTATTGTGAACATTGGCATACAAATGTCTGCTTGAGTCCCTGTTTTCAATTCTTTTGGGTGTATATGTAGGAGTAGAATTGCTGGATCATATGGTAATGCCATGTTTTTAAACTTTTTGAGGAACTGCCAAACTGATTTTGTGCACAGTGGCTGGCCTGTGCACAAGCGTTCCAATTTTCCTACATCCTCACCAATATTTGTTATTTTACTTTTTAAAAAAGTTATAGCCATTCCAGTAGATGTGAAGTGGTATCTCATGTGGTTTTGATTTATTTTTCTCCTCATGACTATGTATGTTGATTATCTTTTCATGTGCTTGTTGGCCATTTGTATGGTTCTTTGGTGAAATGTTAATTCAAGCAAGGTCTTTGCCCTCTTTTGTTTTCTTTTCTTTCTTTTTTCCTTTTTTTTTTAAAAGTAGGCTCTAATGCCCAGTGTGGAGCCTAGCAGGGGGCTTGACCCTGAGATCAAGACCTGAGCTGAGATCAAGAGTCAGACACTTAACCTGAGCCACCCAGGTCCCCCAAGACTTAAGTTTTTTAGAAGAGTTTTAGGTTCACAGTAACATTAAGAGAAAGGGATAGAGATTTCTTTTTTTTTTTTTTTAAAGATTTTATTTATTTATTTATTTGAGAGAGAGAGAGAGAAACAGCATGAGAGGGGATAGGGTCAGAGGGAGAAGCAGGTTCCCCGCCGAGCCGGGAGCCCGATGTGGGACTCGATCCCAGGACTCTGGGATCATGACCTGAGCCGAAGGCAGTCGCTTAACCAACTGAGCCACCCAGGCGCCCGGGATAGAGATTTCTTACATACCCCCTGGCCCCACACATGCCTAACCTCCCTTATTATGGACATTCCCTATCAGAGTGATATATTTGTTACTATTGATGAACCTACATTGACACATCATAATCACCTAAACACATTAGGATTCATCGTTGGTGTTGTATATTCTGTGAGTTTGGAAAAATGTATAATGGCACATATCCTCCATTATCATAGTATCATAACGGACTATTTTCACTGCACTAAAATCCTCTGTATTCTGCTTTTTCATTCCTCCCTGCCCCTCTCCCCCTGTCCCTTGCCCTATGCCCACCCACAGCAACCACTAATCTTTTTACTATCTTCATAATTTTGCCTTTTCTGGAATGTCATTTGGTTGGAATCACACAGTATGTAGTCTTTTTCAGACTGGCTTCTTTCAGTTATAATAATACACAGTTAAGTTTCCTCCATGTCTTTTCACGGCTTGATAGTGCTTTCTTTTTAGCACTGAATAATATTCTGTTGTCTGGATATACCACAGTTTATCTGTTCACCTACTAAAGAGCATCTTGTTTGCTTCCAAGTTTTGGCAATTATGAATAAAGCAGCTATAAACATTTTTAGTTGGGTGTTTGTGTTCTCCTTTCCTTGTCTTTGAGTTGTAGAAGTCCTTTATATGTTATAGATATTAAACCTTTATCAGATACATGATTTGCACATATTTTCTCCCATTCTGTGGGCTGTCCTTTCACACTTTTGGTAGTGTCTTTTTTTTTTTTTTAATTCATGAATAGTTGACATACAATGTTACATTAGTTGGATAGTGTTCTTTGATGCACAAAAATTTTTAATTTTAATGAAGTACATTTTATCTGTTTTTTCTTTTGTTGCCTGTGCTTTCAGTATCATATTTAAGAAACCATTGCCAAATCCAAGTCATACAGGTCTTCCCCTTCGTCTTTTTTTTTTTTTTAAGATTTTATTTACTTATTTGACAAAGAGATAAACAGGGGGAGTGGGAGAGGGAGAAGCAGGCTTCCCGCTGGAGCAGGGAGCCTGATGTGGGGCTTGATCCCAGGACCCTGGGATCATGACCTGAGCTGAACGCAGACGCTTAATGACTGAGCCACCCAGGCCCTTGTTTTGTTTTTTTAAGTAAGCTCCACACCCAGTGTGGGGCTTGGACTCACAACCCTGAGAGCAAGAGCCTCGTGCTCTACCCACTGAGTCAGCCAGGTCCCCCCTCCCCCATTTTCTTCTAAGAATGTTTATAGTTTTAGCTCTTAAATTTATTTCTTTGATCCATTTTAAGTTAATTTTTATATATGGTGTAAGGTAAAGGTCCACCTTCCTTATTTTGCGTGTGGATATCCAGTTTTCCCAGTACCATTTGTTAGAGAGACTGCTCTTGATCTTGGCATCTTTGTCAAAAATCAGCTGAACATATATGTGGGGGTTTACTTCTGGACTCTCAGTTCTATTCTGTTGGTCCGTGTGTCTGTCTTTTTACCAGCCACACTGTTTTGGTTACTGTAGCTTTGTAGTAAGTTTTGAAGTCAGAAGTTTGAGTCCTCCAACTTCGGTCTACTTTTTTTTTTCCTTTGGGTAAAGATTTTATTTATTTATTTGAGAGAGAGAAAGAGCACAAGCAGGGGGAGCAGCAGAGGGAGAAGCAGGCTCCCGGCTGAGCAGGGAGCCTGACACGAGGCTCGATCCCAGGACCGCAGGATCATGACCTGAGCCGAAGGCAGATGCTTAACAGCTGAGCCACCCAGGCGCCCCATACTTTTTTTTTTTTTTTTTTAAGTAAACTCTATCCCTAACGTGGGGCTCGAACTCACAACCCCAAGATCGAGAGTCGCATGCTCTACCAACTGAGCTAGTCAGGTGCCCCTTTGCTCTTCTTTTATAAGATTGTTTTGGCTATTCAGAGTTCCTTGAGATCCCATATGAATTTTAGGGTGGGTTTTTCTATTTTGTAAAGATAACACTTGGGATTTTGGTAGAAATTGAATCTTTTTTTTTTTTTTAAAGATTTTATTTATTTATTTGAGAGAGAGAATGAGAGAGAGAGAGCATATGAGGGGGGGAGGGTCAGAGGGAGAAGCAGACTCCCTGCCGAGCAGGGAGCCCGATGCGGGACTCGATCCCAGGACTCCAGGATCATGACCTGAGCCGAAGGCAGTCACTTAACCAACTGAGCCACCCAGGCGCCCTAGAAATTGAATCTTGAGATCACTTTGGGTGGTACTGTCATCTGAATATTAAGTCTTCCAATCCATGAACCCAGTATGACTTTTCATATATTTAGGTCTTTAATTTCATTCAGCAGTGCTTTGTCATTTTCAATGTGTAAGTTTTATGCCTCTGTATTAATTAGCTCAGACAATCATAACAAAACACCATAGACTGGATGGCTTAAACGACAGAAATTAATTTTTTCACACTTCTAGAAGCTAGATGTCCTAGATCAGGGTCTGGCCAGGTCACTTTCTGGTGAGGACCTTTTCTGGCTTGCAAATGGCTACCTACTTTGTGCTCACATGGAGAGGGAGAGCAAGGGAGTTCTTTGGTGCTTCTTCTTGTAAGTACAGTAAGTCCTCCCCGCCCTAATCTGTGGTTTCAGTTGCCCATAGTCAACTGATGGTCTTCCAAAGCATATGATCTTCCTTCTGACATATCTTCAGGTCAGTATAGTAGCCTAACACTACCCCTACGATGCCTACGTGATTCACCTTACTTCATCTGATCACATCATCACAATAAGAAGAGTGACTACAGTACCATGATGTATTTTGAGAGAGACCACATTCACATAACTTTTATTACAGTATATTGTTATAATCATTCTATTTTTTTTGTCAATCTCTTACTGTGCCTAATTTATAAATTAAACTTTATCATAGGTATGTATGCATAGGAAACAACGTAGTATATAGAGGGTTTGGTACTATCTGTGGTTTCAGATACCCACTGTGGGGCTTAGAAAGTATACTGTGTGGATAAAGGGGGACTACTGTACATTAATCCTGTTGGATCAGGGCTCCACCTTATGACCTCATTTAATCTTAATTACTTGCTTACCCCAAATATAGTCACCCTGCGGTTTGGGGCTTCAGTATATGAATTTGGAGGAAATACAGTCTATAACAGCCTCCTTGGTTAAATTTGTTTCTAGGTATTTTATTCTTTTCAATGTTATTTTGAATGGACTTGTTAATTTCCCTTTTTGGATTATTCATTGTGTATAGAAATGCGACTGATATTTTTGTGTTGCTTTTGTATCTTGCAGTTTTGCTGAACTCATTTATTAGTTCTGTGTGTGTGTGTGTGTTTGTGTGGTCTTTAGGGTTTTCTACATATGAGATCAGGTCCTCTCTGAGTAGAGGTAGTTTTATATCTTCCATTCCAATCTGGATATCTTTTACTTCTTTTTCTTGCCTAATTGTCCTGGCTAGAAGCAGCAACACTTCGTCAAATAGAAGTGGCAAAAACAAGCATCCATGTTTTATTCCTGATTTTAGGGGGAAAATGTTCAGACTTTTCACCATTGAGTGTGATGTTGGCTGTAGCTTTTTCATAAATAGCTTTTGTGGTGGTCTCTCCCTAGTTTATAAAGTGTTTTTATCATGAAAGTGTGTTAAGTTTTTGTCAAGTGCTCATTCTCCATCACTTGAGATGATTGTGTTTTTTCCTTTATTCTATTAATGTGGTGTGTTACCTTGATTGATTTTTGTATATTTAGGCATCCTTGCATTCCTGGAATAAATCCCTCTTGGTGGTGGTGCATAATCATTTTAATATGCTTCTGAATTCATTTTGCAAGTGTTTTCAAAACTCGTAAGGGATTTTGTAATTTTCTTATAGTGTCTTTGGCTTCAGTATTAGGGTGATGCTGGCCTTACAGAATGAGTTACGAAGTATTCCCTCTTTGGAAGAGTTCTAGGGGCGCCTGGGTGGCTCAGTCGTTAAGCGTCTGCCTTTGGCTCAGGTCATGATCCCAGGGTGTTGGGATCAAGCCCCGCATCGGGCTCCCTGCTCGGCAGGAAGCCTGCTTCTCCCTCTCCCTCTCTCCCTGCTTGTGTTCCCTCTCTCGCTGTGTCTCTCTGTCACATAAATAAATAAAATCTTAAAAAAAAGTGGGGGGGGGGCGCTGGGTGGCTCAGTCGTTAAGCGTCTGCCTTCGGCTCGGATTGTGATCCCAGGGTCCTGGGATCGAGCCCTGCATCGGACTCCCTGCTCAGCGGGGAGCCTGCTTCTCTCTCACCCTCTGTTTGCCTCTCTGCCTGCTTGTGCTCTCCCTCTCTCTCTCTCTGTCAAATAAATAAATAAAATCTTAAAAAAAAAGAGTTCTAGAAGGATCAGTGTTAATTCTTTAAACATTGGGTATAGTTCATCAGTAAAACCATCTGATTCAGGACTCTTTCGTTGGGAGGTTTTTGATTGCTGGTTCAATCTCATTACTCATTATAGGTTTATTTCTGTTTTCTTTTCTTGATTCAGTTTTAGTAGATTTAGTGTTCCTGGGAGTTTGTCCATCTCCTCTAAGTTATCTAATTTGTTGGTGTACACAACTGTTTATGGTACTCTCTTACAATCTTGTTTATTTCTGTAAAATTGGGAGTAATGCTTCCACTTTCATTTCTGATTTGAGTAATGTGAGTCTCCTTTCTTTTCTTTAGTCAGCCTAGGCAAAGGTTTATCAGTTTCGTTGATCTTTTCAAAGAACCAGCTTTTGGTTTCATTGATTTATCTCTATTGTTTTTCTACACTCTGTTTCATTTATCTCCTCTGTAATTGTTATTTACTTTCTGCTAGCTTTGGGTTTCATTTGCTCTTCCTTTCTTCATTCCTTAAGGTGTCCAGTTAGGTTATTGATTCCAGATCTTTCTTTATTGTTGTTACTGGTGTTTACAGCTGTAAATTTCCCTCAGCACTACTTCCACTGCATCCCTAAGTTTTGGTCTGTTGTGCTTTAATTTTCATTCATCTCAAGGTATTTTCTAATTTCCCTTGTGATTTTTTTCCTTGACCCATTGTTTTTTGTTTTTTAAGAATATGTTTAATTTCGGGGCACCTGGGTGGCTCAAATGGTTAAGCATCTGCCTTTGGCTCAGGTCATGATGCCGGGGTTCCGGGATCGAGTTTCACATCAGGCTCCCTGGTCGGCGCAGAGCCTGCTTCTCCCTTTCCTACTGCTCCTCCTGCTTGTGCTCTCTTGCTCTGTCAAATAAGTAAATAAAATCTTTAGGAAAAAAAAAAAAAGAATATGTTTAATTTCCACATATTTGTGAGTTTTCCAGTTTTCTTTTTGTTATTGACTTCTAGTTGCATTCCACACTGGCCAAAAAATATACTTTGTGTGACTTAACATGGTTTATTGTGGAGAATGTTTCACGGGCACTTGAAAAGGTTCTGCTACTGTTAGGTGGAGTGTTCTGTATATGTTAGGTCTAATTGGTTGTTCAAGTACTCCCATTTTCTTGTTGATCTTCTGTCTTGTTCTAGTATTCAAAATGGGGTATTGAAATCCCCAAAGATTATTTTAGAACTTGTATTTCTTATCTTTCTCCCTTCATTTCTGTCAATTTTTGCTTCATGTATTTTGGTTCATGTTTGTTGTGTATAGGTTTATAATTGTATCTTCTTGATGGATTGAACCTTTGTCAATATATAATGTCCTTTGTTGTAATATTTTTTACTTAAAATCTATCTAGTTTGATGATAATATAGTCACTGTAGCTCTCTTTTGGTTATTAATTGCACGGAATATCTTTTTCTATCTTTTACTTCTAACTTTTTTTTTTTTTTTTTAATTTTACTTATTTATCTGACAGAGAGAGACAGCTAGAGAGGGAACACAAGCAGGGGAGTGGGAGAGGGAGAAGCAGGCTTCCCGCTGAGCAGAGAGCCCAGTATGGGGCTCCATCCCAGGACCCTGGGATCATGACCTGAGCTGAAGGCAGACACTTAATGACTGAGCTACCCAGGCGCCCCTACTTCTAACTTCTTTATGTCTTTGTAAAGCGAGTCTCTTGCAATCATCATATAGATGGATGGCATTTTCTTATCCATTCTGGCGATCTCTGTCTTTTTTTTTTTTTTTTAAGATTTTATTTATTCATTTGCCAGAGAGAGCGAGAGGGAGAGTGCACATGAGAGAGCACAAACGGGGAGTGGCAGGCTGAAGGAGAAGCAGGCTCCCCACTGAGCAAGGAGCCTGATGTGCGATCATGACCTGAGCTGAAGGCAGCCACTGCTTATCCGCCAGGTGTCCCATCTATGTCTTTTATTAAATGGAGAGATTATCCATTTATATTTCAAGTAATTACTGATAAGAAAGGATTTGCTTCTGTTATTTATATCTTTGTTTTCTGGATGTCTTATATACTTTTTGTTCCTAAATTCCTCCATTATTGCCATATATATAGTTGATTTTTTGGTAGTATACCATTTTGATTCCCTTCTTTCCTTTTATGTATACTTATTCATTTTCTTAGCGGTTACCTTGGGGATTACAATTAACATCTTAATTTGTTGACAACTTGGTTTGAATAATACTAACTTAATTTCAATAGTATTTAAACACTCTGCTCCTATACATCTCCATTACCTCCCACTTTATACATATATATATTTTTTGTTTATGTTTATTATTTATTTATTTATTTATTTTTTATTTTTTATTTTTGTTAATTTTTTAAAAGATTTTATTTACTTTATTTGTCAGAGAGAGCACAAGCAGGGGGAGTGGCAGGCAGAGGGAGAAGCAGACTCTCCACTGAGCAGGGAGCCCGATGTGGGACTCGATCCCAGGACCCTGGGATCATGACCTGAGCCACCCAGGCATCCCTACCTCCCACTTTTATATTGTTACTGTCACAAAGAGCAGTTAAAAACTCAAAGTACATTAATCTATAATACTAGCTTTTATGTTTTTCTGTGTAGTTAAATTTATTATTGTTCTTTATTTCTTCATATGGCTTTAAGTTACTGTCCTTTCATTTAGCCTGTTGGACTCCCGTTTCTCTTTCTTTTAGGGATGATTCTCCCAGATTTTTATTTATTTATTTATTTATTTTACAGAGAGACAGCGAGAGAGGGAACACAAGCAGGGGGAGTGGGAGAAGCAGGCTTCCCCCTGAGCAGGGAGCCCGATGCGGGGCTCAATCCCAGGACCCTGGGATCATGACCCGAGCCGAAGGCAGCCGCTTAACCAACTGAGCCACCCAGGCGCCCCCCCCCCAAGATTTTATTTTATTTTACTTACTTATTTTTTTTATGTAATCTCTACACCCAACGTGGGGCTTGAATTTTCAACCCCAGGATCGCATGCTCTATGGACCTAACCAGCCAGGCACCTCTCCTTTTCTTTGTGTACTTTGTGATTTTTGTTGTTGTTGTTGTTGAAAATTGGACATTTGAATATTATAATGTGGAATCAGATTCTCCCCTTTGCCCAGGATTTGCTGGGAGTTTTTTGTTTTGTTTTTTAAGTAATCTCTACAGCCAAGGTAGGGCTTGAACTCATAACCCCAAGATCAGCAGTCACATTTTTTATTGACTTAGCCAGCCAGGCGCCCTGGGGTTTGCTGTTCTTGATTGTTGAAGGTTTCACTTGTGTCCTACCAATGGTTGGGCTGAAATTTCCTTGAATGTCAAAAGCTTTTAAAAAAAATTTTTTTTTTAAGAAGAGTCTCTGTCAGTCTATGCAGACTGACTCCATGCTGGGGTACTACTTTAACGTGTAGCCAGGTCAGTTGCAATTCTCCCAAAGCCTTTACTTGTTGCTTGCATTGAGGCTACAGTTAGCCGGTGGTCAAAGTTTCAGATCTTCTCAGGACTTTGCTGAGCATGTAGCCTGTCCTAGGCATATGCATGGCTTTCTCAATTCCCCAGTATACCTGGGCACATTTGAATCCCCCGATTTCCCCAGGTTTCTCCCTGGCTTTTCCTCTTTTGCTTTAGGAAGTCTATTGTATGTCTCAGTCATTATCTTTGCTCCAGGTGGCTGTGGGCTTTTCTTTGCCTTACAGTGTTTTTGAACAGTGCCAGCGATTTTCCACCCTTGTGTGGATTCTGAGTTAGGCAAAACAAAGATAGGCGCCTTGTGTGTCAGCCCCTCAGGTAGCCCTAAGACAGGTTAGAACAGAGACACAGTAATTTGCAAGTAAGATCTGTTCTGCTCCCTCTGGAACCAGAGACCAGGGCCCCACACTGGAACTAGAGGCTGCCATCTGTAAGACTGTCTGCTGTCCAGCCAGGGAGGGGTAGAGTAAGAGCGAGAAAAATTGCCACAAAGCTTTCCCGCCAGTTTCAATTGCCCTTTTCTTGATTCTGCATTCATTCGGTTGCTGTAAACCTTGGACTGTTTTCGAGAGTTCATACAAAGTTGGTTCTGACAGTTTCTGTGTGTGGGGGTTTTTTGTTTCTTTGTTTTGTTTTGTTTTATGTTTCTGTGGATGGGAAAGTTTGGAGCTGCTTGCTTTGCCATTTTGCTGATGTTGCTCTCTAAATTTTATTTATTTTTAAAGATTTTATTTATTTATTTATTTGAGAGAGAGCGAGAGAGAAACAGCATGAGAGGGGAGAGGGTCAGAGGGAGAAGCAGGCTCCCCGCTGAGCCGGGAGCCCAGTGTGGGACTTGATCCCAGGACCCCAGGATCATGACCTGAGCGGAAGGCAGTCGCTTAACCAACTGAGCCACCCAGGCACCCAGTTGCTCTCTAAATTTTAAAATTTTAATCAGGAAATAAAAATAAAAAACAGGAATCCGTGGATTTCATTAAAGGCCGTATTACTGTCAGTTAAATTTTATGATATGGGTTTACAAAGTGGCCTGTTAATTAAACCTCTCTTCCCTTTCTGGATTAACCCGTCCTTCATCATGGACTATTTTAAAAATATTCCATTGTAGGTACACCTGGATGGCTCAGTTGTTTGAGCGTTGGCTCTTGATTTTGGCTCAGGGTGTGATCTCGGGCCATGGGATTGAGCCCTGCGTGGGGCTCTGCTCATCAGGGGGTCTGCTTCTCTCCTCCCTCTGCCCCTCTCCCCTGCTTGGGCGCACACACACTGTCTCTCTAAAATAAATAAATAGATCGTCAAAATGCTTTAAAAAAAAAATTACAATAGAGTAAAAAAAAAAAAAAAAATTCCGTTGTATTAAGTTTACTGGTCTTTAGTGTTTTTGCCTCTGTGTTCATATGTGAGATTGGATTGTGTTTTCTGTGTGCTAGTGGATGTGGGTAAAAGGGTCATGCGGGCTTCATGTATTATGAAGTAGAAATTTCATTCTTTTCCTGTGTTGTGAGTAGCTAATTTTTGCTTTTCTGGTAATTTCTGCTTTTATGTTATGATGTCTTCTATTTTCCTTGGTGTTTTCTCTTTGTCCTTTTCTAATTTTGTGATTTGAGTGCTTTGTTCTTTAAGGCAAGAGTTCATTCCATCTTTTTTTTCGCCTAAGATTTTATTAGAGAGAGGGAGAGAGAAAGAATGGGGGGAGAAGCAGAGGGAGAGGGACAAACAGACTGCACTGAGCATGGAGCCCGACACCGGGCCTGATCTCATGACCTGGAGATCATGACCTGAGCTGAAACCATGAGTCGGATGCTTAACCGACTGAGCCCCTCAGGTGCCCCAGGAATTCATTCCATCTTGAGTTCCTTTCTTGCCTGGGCTACTCCTGTCCCCTGTCATTGTCACCCTGAACTTGTGATGGTGTTGCTACTAGTTTTACCTTTTATTGAGAAAGGTAAGACATGCACAGATGGAAACATTCCAACAGTGACAGTAAGTCTTCCTTCAGACTGTCTGTACCTCAGTTGCTCATTTGTAAAATGGAGCTAGTAAGTGCCTGCCTCTCAGAGCGGGCAGAGGACTAAATAAGTTGACAGCGCTCCTGGGCCTGGCGCAGAGCAAGTGTTTACGTCAGCTAATGTTGTGGGTAATGCTCCAGTCAGCTGCCCTGGATGTCTTTGCCTTTGGGCTTCAGAACCACAGACTTGTGAGTCATCTTTGTACCCCTGAGGCCTTGTATATCAAAGGCTGCCTCAAGAATTGTTTTTAAAATGAAACGAAGGCCCTCTAGAGAGGCCTTGTACTTCCTTGTTCTTTCCCATGCCAGCTGGTGGGAGAGGAAGTAGAGTCTCTCTAACCTGGCAGTTTCCCTGGGCTCCATGCTGGCTCCTGGGGCACACTGCTCTCCTTTCAGTGTCCACACACACCAGGTTCTGGTGAACCACTCCAGAATAGTTTTGAGGATGGGCAAGAATTGCACTGATAATGCCCTCTTTCAAAAACTGGAAGTATTTTTGTCTCTGTGCAGGATTTTCCAGTTCAGAAGTTCTTTGCAGCACCTCCCAGGCTCATCATCACATCTCCCCGACCCGGGCTGGATACCAGCCTCTTTTGAACAGCTTTGCTCCCTTGTCTTGTGGGCTGCAGGTCAGTACCCTCCACCAGGTGAC
Organism: Halichoerus grypus; assembly: GCF_964656455.1. Lineage (NCBI taxonomy): Eukaryota > Metazoa > Chordata > Mammalia > Carnivora > Phocidae > Halichoerus > Halichoerus grypus. The sequence continues at coordinate 67,496,351 of NC_135724.1, forward strand.
TCTAAGTTGGACTGTGGCTAGGGTACTCAAAACTAATTGTTGAGTTAAATTCCTGTTAACCTTCAAGGAGAGGCATCACATTTTCTCAGGAACATCACACCTCTTCCTGCTCAGGAAGCCACGCATACCTCTTCTACTTAAGGCACCCATCCTCTTCCTCCTGAGTCTTCTCTGAAACCCCCCATCCTCTGGTCTCAGTGAATCACACCCTTCTGTTTTCTCTCCAGTCACCATTCATACTGGTGAGGTCACTTTTTACTGCAAGTAAGGAAACCTCCAACTTAGCTTTGCTTCGAAAAGGGAAAGTTACTGCTGCTGACAGAAAGTCCTATGGTGCATGCTCTGGGCTTAATCCAGCAGCTCAGTGATGTGAGCAAGGACCTAAGTTCGGCCTGTCCCTCTTCTCCTGTTCTTGGTTCTATTCAGCCTGGCTTTCACTCAGTCATCACATAGCTGCTGAAGTACTGGAGTCAGCTGCAGGGCCCACCGTGGCCAGGGTAGAAAGAGGACCTTCTCTTCCCTTCACTTCTTTTCTGTTTCTTTGAATGGTTTATTTTGAGATAATCGTAGATCCTTACGTGATTATAGTAATAGAGATCGGCAGTACCTTTCACCCGTTGCATATCCATAGCAGAGTATCATAACCAGAAACTTAACAGCGATACAGTCCACTGACCTTACTTGATTTCTCCAGTTTTAATGTGTGTGTGTTTATGTCCATGTAGTTTTATCATATGTGTAGTTTGGTGTGACCAAGAACAAAACACCCATCCCATCCCAGAAGCTGCCGACAGGCCCCCACATGTCATTATCCAGAACCAGGACACATGGCTTACCCCTGCCCCAAGCCCACCCCCGTCTATCACTGGCTGAGGTAGGAAGGTCCCACAGTGGATGGTGCTGTCCAATAGGGATATCCTGTGAATCACAGCTATACTTTTAAATTTTCTAGTAGTTCCATTAAAAATTTAAAAATTCATTTTGGAGTTCATTTTGATAAAATAGTTTACATAATGCGTTATATTAAAAATATTTCTTAACACATAATACCAATAATTATTACTGAAATATTTTAAATTCTTTTTTTGTACAAGGTCTCTGAAATCCAAGTGGTATTTTGCACTCATAGCACATCTCAACTCAGAGGAGTCACATTTTCTTTCTTTCTTTCTTTCTTTTTCTTTCTTTCTTTCGTGTAAAAAGGTAATTTTATTAAAGCCACAGGGACAGGACCTGTGGGTGGAAAGAGCTGCTGCCCATTTCTTTCTTTCTTTAGGCTCCACACTGGGCATGGAGCCCATTTTGGGGCTTGAACTCCTGACCTTGAGATCAAGACCTAAGCTGAGATCAAGAGTCTGATGGTTAACCAACTGAGCCACCCAGGCACCCCAGAAGAGTAACATTTCAAGTGTGGAGTAGCCACTAGCAACTAGTGGCTGCTTTGTTGGACAGGTTTAGACCAGTCAGGACTTACCCTGGATCACAGTGAGGGAGCAGCATGACCACATACAAAACTGGGGTTTTGCCTGCAAAGAAATGGGGGAATGCCTGTTGGCTGACAGCCTGTTGGGGTCTGCTGTGAGCTGGCCCACATCACTTTGCTCTTTCGATTTGGGCACTCCTCACAGTGTGACTTTTGCTTTACTGTGGTATGGATATCTGTCTCAACAAGTTCTGGGTCAGGTGGAAGCCTGTATCAGTTTCCCTTCCACTTCCTGTCCCTAGCACTATGTGTCACACATAGTAGGCACCTCCCAGTTTGTAAGTTGAACTTGTAGTTATCCAAAAGCAGTATTTCTCAATGCAATTGCGTTGTAAACTGCAATTTGGTGTGTGCCTGTGGATTATTTGTGTAAGATTGTCCCTGTTTCTTGTCCAGGAGGTGCCAACAGCCAGCTTTGTCATCGGAACAATGTAAGGACACCCTCAGGCATTTCTCTCTTCTCTCTCTCTCTCTCTTTTTTCTTTTTAAAGATTTTATTTATTTGACAGAGAGAGCACAAGCAGGGGGAGCAGCAGAGGGAGAGGGAGAAGCAGGCTCCCCGCTGAGCAGGGATCCCGATGTGGAGCTCGATCCTAGGACCCTGGGATCATGACCCGAGCTGAAGGCAGCCGCTTAACCAACTGAGCCACCTAGGCGCCCCTCTCTCTCTCTCTCTCTCTCTCTCTCTCTCTCTCTCTCTCTCTTTTTTAAGATTCTGTTTATTTGAGAGAGATGGAGAGAGCACTAGCAGGCAGGGTGGGGGAGGCAGAGGGAGAAGCAGACTCCCCACTGAGCAGGGAGCCCAACAAGGGGCTCGATCCCAGGACCCTGAGATTATGACCTGAGCCTCCCAGGTGCTGCCCCCCCGCCCCCCCGGCATTTCTAAACCAGTGAGGGAGGAACAACACTACCCTTAGTTGAGAACTACTATTTCTGTGTTAGCTTTGATTTTTTTAAATTAATTAATTAATTAATTTGAAGCAGAGAGAGCAAGAGTGCATGAGTGAGTGCGCACACTTGCATGAGCAGGGGGAAGAGGCAGAGGGAGAGAGAATCCCAAGCACATTCCCTGCCGAGTGCAGAGCCTGATGTGGGCTTGATCTCATGACCCTGAGATCATGACCTGAGCCAAAACCAAGAGCTGGATGCTCAACCGAGCCACCCAAGCGCCCTGATTTTTTTAAAAGTTTTATTCAGATTCACAAACCATGCATTTCATCCTTTTAAAGTGTACAGTTCAGGGGCACCTGGGTGGCTCAGTCAGTTAAACACCTGCCTTTGACTCAGGTCACAATCCCAGGGTCCTGGGATAGAGCCCCACGTCAGGTTCCCTGCCCAGCGGGGAGCCTGCTTGTGCTCTCTCTCTCACTTTCTCTCTCAAATAAATAAAATCTTTTAAAAAAATAAAGTGTACAATTCAGTGGATTTTAGTATATGCACAGAGTTGTGCAACTATAACCACAATTTTAATTTTATTTTATTATGTTAATCACCATACATTACATCATTAGTTTTTGATGTAGTGTTCCATGATTCATTGTTTGCGTGTAACACCCAGTGCTCCATTCAGTATGTGCCCTCTTTAATATAACCACAATTTTAGAACATTTTTCTTTATTCCCAGAAGAACCACCCCCACCCATAGCTATCACCCTCATCCCCCTAGGCAACCAAAAATGTACTTTGTCTCTGTAGATTTAGCTATTTTGCATGTTTCATATAAATGGAATCATTCAATATATGACCTTTTGTGTCTGGCTTCTTTCCTTAGCATAATACTTTCAGGGTTCATCCATGTTGTAGCGTGTGTCAGTAATTCATTCCTCTTATTACCAAATAAGGTTCCATTATAATGGTTATATTCTGTTTACTTATCCATTCATCAGTTGATGGATATTTGGATTGTTTCCAGTTTTTGGCTGTTAAAAATAGTGCTGGTGTGAACATTCACATATAGGTTTTTATGTGGACATACATTTTCATTTCTTTGGGGTAACCATTTGAGGAATCGCCAGACTGTTTCCACAGTGGCTGCACCACTTACATTTCTACCAGCAGAATATAAGGGCTCTAATTCCTCATATCCTTGTCAACACTTGCTGTTGTCTGTCCTTTTAATTACAGCCTTCTTAGTAGGTGCAGAGTAGTATCCCGTTGTGGTTTTGATTTGCACTTCCCTGATGGCTAATAATGTGGAACATATTTTCCTGTGCTTGTTGGACATTTGTATACCTTTTTTGGAGAAATGTCTGTTCAGGTTACCTTGCCCATTTTAAAAATTGGGTTATTTGGGCCTGTATGTTTTTATTTTTTTTAAATTCAGTTGTAATTAGCTTTGGGTTTTTTTTTTTTTTTTTAATTTTATTTATTTATTTGAGAGAGACAGAGAGTGCGTATACAAGCGGGGGAGAAAGGCAGAGGGAGAGAGAGAAGCAGGCTCCCCACTGAGCAGGGAGCCCGATGCGGGACTCGATCCCAGGACCCCGGGATCATGACCTGAGCTGAAGGCAGACACTCAACTGACTGAGCCACCCAGGCACCCGCTTTGGTTTTTAAAAAAGCAATAATACCAGTTTTTCTTTTTCTTTTTTTTTTTTTAAAGATTTGAGAGAGAGAGAGCACACAAGCAGGGGGAGCAGCGGGTGGGGGAGAAGCAGGCTCCCCACAGAGCAGGGAGCCTGACGCGGGACTCGATCCCAGGACCAGAGATCATGACCTGAGCCAAAAGGCAAATGCTTAACCAACTGAGCCACCCAGGCGCCCCTCAGTTTTTCTTTCCTAACAAGAACTTGTTTTATTTCCATGTGAAGGACCTGGAATTGACTCCCTCCTCCTAGATTGGCTGTGAGGTCCTCATACTTCCTACTTTATTAGCCACTCTAAGCTGTGACTGGTGCCTGGGATATCCAGAGATGTGGAAATGTTTTCAGTGTACAAGCTTCTGGGGTCATTGTTTTTCAGGTATGTTAAACCATTATTCTGAGAGCCGACATTCCTGGCCATATTTGAAAGAATAACATAAACCCTGCATTGATGGTTTTATAATCAAGAGAATCTGCTGGTTTAGCAGTTCAGTTAGCAAACATTTGAGGCTCGCTTCTGAGGCTGCCTTGGGTCCCTGCTCTCAGGTATCTTCTGGACTAATTGGGGAAGACAGGTGATCAAAATGCAACTATCAGAACACCGGAAGGAGCCCACCAGAACAGCAAGGTTCCTTGCCACCACTTTCCTTCTCTTAGATGAAACCAGGCTTCTTCCTTGTATGAAAACATCATCAGGGCGCTGGGGTGGCTCAGTCGGTTAAGTGTCCGACTCTTGGTTTCTGCTCAGGTCATGATCTTAGGGTCATGGGATTGAGCCCTACAAGGGGCTCCCTGCTCAGAGGGGATTCTCTCCCTCTGCCCCCTCCCCCACTCATGCCCTCTCTCTCCCTTTCCAAAATAAATAAGTAAATCTTTAAAAAAAAAAAAAAAAGAAGAAATATCATCGTTGATCTTGTGGCTTCCCAGAGTGGGTGCTTCCACCGTGTCCTCATGGTTCCCTACAGCCTTGCCAGCCCCGCTTTTCTGCTTTTCAACCAGGGGAGTTGATCAGTGCTCTCAGGAATGCATGGTAGCTTTGTTTTTTATTAAAAAAGTATGCTGGGTCTTTACCACTCCCACGGACGCTCATGATACTCTTGATTTCATCTTTACAAATGAAGTGGAGTTCAGCCCTGTAGTGGGGTGGTGGTAAAGAAATTGTGGTACATCCAGACCATTATGAAGATTGAGGAGATAAGTGTGCATGGGTGATGAGGGTAATGTCAGCAGCGAACTGCAAGGTGATAAAAATAAAGGTGGTTATGGCACCATGCGCACAAATCCCCGGTGTGTGAGAGAGTGCGCGCTGATGTGTTCACCTAGAAGGAAAGGGGCAGGAGTGCCATCTGCCAGGGTGCTGGCCTCAGTTCTCTGCCAGGGAGGAGAGATGAGGGTAGCGTGTTTTCCCACTTTTTCTACAACAAACACAGATTTCTGTCTCTGATAGCACCGAATGTCATTTTAGCAACTCTAGAGGCCAGATTATAGAAAGCGACGTGTGTGCTTTCTTGGTTTGCCTGCCCTCTACCTGAGGGCCCCTCCTTCAGCCTTGAGCTTCTCTCCTCTCCCTCCTGGGAGAAGTTAGCCACCTCTGGCCAAGCTCCCTCAGCCTTCACTGAAGCAAAAATGTAATTGATTGAACAAAGTTTTACTGCCTCGATTTTCTGTTACTTAATGGATACAGAGTGTTTGAAGGCAAAGAAAGTCTTGAAATTAGAGAGAGGGAGCTGTACAACATTATGAATTCACTAAATACCACTGAATAATATGTGCCAAAAAAAGTTAATTGTATGTTATGTGAATTTTGCCTCAATTAAAAAACTTTTTTGGGGGCGCCTGGGTGGCTCAGTCGTTAAGCATCTGCCTTAGGCTCAGGTCATGATCCCAGGGTTCTGGGATCAAGCCCCGCATCGGGCTCCCTGCTCCGCGGGAAGCCTGCTTCTCCCTCTCCCACTCCCCCTGCTTGTGTTCCCTTTCTCGCTGTGTTTCTGTCTGTCAAATAAATAAAATCTTTAAAAAAAAATTTTTTTTAAGTATTAATAAAAAATAAATTAAAAAAAAAAACTTTTTTTCTCCACTTGTAACAAAACCTAAAAACTTGCCAAAGCTAGTAGGATGTTTGGATATCTGTGACACAGGCACCCGCTCCTTCCTTTTTTCTTCCGTTGCCCTCTGGTGATTGGTGTACTGTTCTTGATTAAAAGTATTTGGCACTGTCCCGGGCACAGTATAAAAGCTCCTTCAGTGCTGGGTTTTTTTTGTGTCAAGAAGGAAGGAAGATTTCTCTCAACTCCACCCTGGCCTCCGGCAGCACATTTGAAGCTTTGGTTTCCTTCTTTGACCTTTTTGTTGGTACATTTGTAGTTCCAGTCTCTCACCTTCCTTTCCTTACTCACCTTACAGCCCATTTCACCGGCAGTCCTCACCTGCCAGACCCCTTCCTTCTTTCTGCATCACCTCTCTGGGCGGAGGTGGAGCCAAGTCCTGCTGATTCTCCTGCAGCTTCTCCCTTCTGCCTTCCTGTAGCTGTAATGGTTGAAGCCAAATGAGGGGAGCCATACATAAAACATAAGTTTGTCGCCAACCTCAGATTACACTGGGGATGTTTTGGGAGAAGAGCATCCCTCCATGTTGGTGGGAACTTCTGAGCTCCTGTCCAAGCCAGGCACAGGCTTTGTGGACAAAAGCCACAGGGGCACTGCCCTCCAGGGCCTCTTTAACATGGAGTGTGGCTCTACCTGCAAGGTACTGTGGCCTAACAGAAGTGGGAAACATCTGGATTGCAGAGTGGAAGACAGTGTATAGTGACATGAACAGAAGTACAAAAGAATATAGACAGTATGACTCCCAGTTTTATAACTACTTGTAAGTAATATGTACAGATGTCCAGAATAAAACGCCTTTGTTTACACTATATATGCATAGAGAACATACTAGGGCCATATGCAGCAGGGGACTAACAGCTGTTTTCCTGGGGGATGGAATATTTAAAACACTTTTTTGGGTACAAATGTTAGCTACTTCCATTCTTGGGGGGAAAGTGGATTGTGTTATGAGAGGTACATATGAATTCAGAGGAGAAGTTCCTTATTGAATTCAGTTCATGGAGATGGTGATTTTTATTTTTATTTTTTTAAAGATTTTTATTTATTTATTTTGACAGAGAGACAGCGAGAGAGGGAACACAAGCAGGGGGAGTGGGAGAGGGAGAAGCAGGCTTCCCGCTGAGCAGGGAGCCTGATGCGGGGCTCAATCCCAGGACCCCGAGATCATGACCTGAGCCAAAGGCAGACACTTAATGACTGAGCCACCCAGGCACTCCGAGATTGTGATTTTTAAATTCAGATATAATTCAGAGGGTAGTTTCGTCACGAGAGACTGGAAAACCAGTTCCAAAAATACTTACTCGCACTAATACTTTTAGTATGATGGAATTCTGTAACATTGGGTATTCATTGACAAAGACCTATACTGTGAAGAGCCCTATAAACCAAACTGCTGGAAATAGTACAAACGACTCCTCTTCAGAAAGCAACATTAGTGCAAAATGAACCTATTGATCGAGTAGATTTTGTGATTCAGGCAACCAGAAAGCGCATTTTCAGAATAGATACGAAAGAATAAATACTTGACAATTTACAAAGGGTAAGAAGACATCGTCTGTGTTCAGAAGACCCGTGAGCTTGTCTCAGCTTTTGAGAAGATTCTAGAGTGGACCCTGAAGGCTTGAGAGCATAGAATCTCCCCTTTAACAAAACAGCTCAACTGTGGGGGACAGGCAGCCAGCAGGGCAGGTCTGGGCTTGGCATACTAGTGGTAGTGAATCTCGGGCTTTGTTAACTTACTGGGTGAAGCATAGGGAAAAGATGCTGCTGAGGGGTCGTCACCAAAGTGGACAGAAGTGGATGCAATGCTCAGGGCCTTTAGTCTCTCTGACACTTGAAGAAGGGACAGTGTGTTCATTAGATCTAAACCAGGACCTCCTGTTCATATCAAGTCAGCCATGAGTCCTGCATGTGGTGTCAGACAGTTAGCTGTGCACACACTGTGGGGACATGCCATGTGGCAGCAGTCCACGTCAGGGAGTGGGAGGATTGGCCTGACTTCCTCTCGCTGCCAGAGAGCTGTGTGGTGTCCTCACTGCATCACAGAGAAAGCAGGCACGGCGGTGACACAAACTGTGACTTCTGTGGATAATTGAAGGAGTCGGTCTTCATTCATGGAAGGGAAGACATAAAATGCAGTGGAGTTTTGGGATTCTTAGAGGGTTGCCCTGGGAAGGAAAGATTAGGTTTGGCCACAGGGTTAGGAGTAGGACACGTGGGTAAAAGGCCCCGGGTGGTTTGGTGCCATGTGTGGAGGAGTTTCCTCGTGGTCTTAGTTGCTGCAGAATGGCTTTGTGCCTTGCAAAGCTGGGGTCAAGAACTGTGAAGGATCTGAAGTTTTTACCCTACTTGCAAGCTAACAAGGTAGCCTGCCACAGCTTATTGGATGTCGGCAGGAGACACAAGACTTCTCGTACAGAGACAGACAGAGACAGTGACTCACGGCACAGCAAGCAGCGTGAGCAATGGCACATTCTCATCAGTGCCCCTGGCCTGCAGGTCGCACAGAGGTGATGAGGATGGGCCCAGATGGATTCCTGCACGTGCAGTGAGTTGTGTTACAGGAGAGGAAGTCTAGTTAGGTTCTTCGGCTGATTGCTCAACTTCCATCTCACTTGTCTCGTTTACAGATGTGGGTGATGACAGCAGCTGCTTGAGGTTGCCGTCAGCGGGGGGGGGGGGGGGGGGGGGGGCGGGCCAGTGAACTGGAGATAAGACAGAAAAGCAGCTAGCATGTAGTAAGTCCTTGGGAAAGAGTGGTCGAATCTTCTTTACATGCATGTGTATCATGACTAGAAGCAAATGCAGAAAAGTGGATTGTTAGCACAAAAGTTATTTTTCTTCTTCCTTTTCTCCTCAACTCTACTGTTTACAAAATAAACAATAAACACTTTAAAACCAGTCACTTATATAAAGGGAGAGTGGATACATGTTTGGCTAATCACCTGTAGCGTCTTCAGGAGAGAGAGAAATAAAATTTCAAGGCTGTGCACTAATTGAGAGCATGTAAAATTATTAGAAGAAATTAATTTTACATATAAAAACATTCCTTGACACAGTAATATGAGCTAAAGGGAATGCAAGGCACCCATATAGGCAGGAATAACAGAAAAAACATTGATCAGGGTCATGCGTAAAGATAAAAATGCTAGAATCTTTGGTTAATAGCTTGATCTTGGTGTGAGGCAAATTCCTGGATAGTTGTGTAATTCTTTTCTACAACACAAACATGTTTTCTCATTAAGGTCCCTTAGAGTTTCTGAGCTACCTTCCACAGAATAAGTTTAGCTCTGAAATGTCAAAGATTCACAAGTACTGTAGGCCTTTATCCAGAAGGTATATCCTGTGTTTTAATTTTTGTACACCTTCTTCAGCAAAAATCACTGGGACAGGTGGACAGTCTGTGTGATTGGCACACACCCGAGCCACTCCTTTGGTCATCCCCAGAGCCCCAGACAAGGACAGAGGCCCAGAGAAGTTAAGGTGAGCTTAGCCATGTTACCTAGGTGGTGGTGAGAGGCTCAGCCTGTCGTGCTTCTGGTAGCAACAGAGCTGCTTTTCTTGAGCTTCTTGCCCAGGTGCCAGGCACGTTGGACTGTATGAGCTCAAACCTCCTCATCACTGCAGACTGCAGTTACACTCCCATTTCACAGCTGTTCGGGAAGGTCCCCGGCTTGCCCAGTGAGCAGGAGGTAGAGCCGAGGTTAGCACTGCTAACTGGAACCGGCTCATTCTTGTCTCCCAGCTCCTAGCACAGGGCCCAGCGTCAGGTGAGGCACAGGGTGGTTGATCAGTCTGGGGCAATGAATGAATAAATCTGGCAGATATGACCAGCCAAACAAAAGTTGTACAGGAAAGCTCTTTTTACATGGCTCAAGCAGTATAAGTGAATGTGATTTTTACTTAGAAAATTTAAACCTCTTAAAAACCAAAAGCAAAACAAAACCCCTAAAAACCAAAAATCAAAACCAAAAGCAATCTTCTCTGAGTTCCCCCATTTGTAATTTGTACAAATTTGTACATTTGTAACAGTGAGTTGAGCTGTCCTTGGTAGTGAGTAACTCTGGGTGGGCACACAGGACAAGGCCTGGGAGGGGTCTGCTGCCACTTTAACTTCTGGACAGTGTTCTAGAGAACTCTGTTCCTAAAGAAGGGATTAGGGACGGTTTTGTTGGGATAAAAATGACCCCAACCTTTTTTTGAGATCAAAATGATCTCGTAACCTTTCCCAGGTGTGTGCAGGGCTGTCTCCCCACATAGGCACCTGGCCTGGACTGTTCGCTAACATCTCCACCTTCTTCCAGACCCTGAGTCTCCCAGCTTCCTCACAAGCTTCCCCACAGATTAATCTTCTGACGGGGTATCCCACTGCTCAGAGGGGAGTTCAGAGCCCTAAACGTGGCCCCAGCCTTTCCTTAGGAAGACCCCATGTAGCCCCTCAGCCACACTGGCTGCTCCCAGCCTCTTGTCTTGCCCCAGATTGCCCCTTCCAAGCCCCACCATCCTAGTCTTCAGTCTTCTCTGCCTGGAAGACCTTTCTTACCCTTCAGCATTCCCTAATTTTACCTGTCCTCAAAGCCCCTGTACCATGCCTCCCTTCTTTGGACATGTCTGGTGCGTGCCAACCTTGTTTCCCAGCAGAGGAGCTGTGTTTGCTGGAGGATACCCAGGTGGTCTGGGGCTGGAAGAGGAAGGGCCATGGTGTGGAGGCTGCCAACAGCATTCCTGGGCACTCTTAGAAGCTTAGCTTTCTTTGGGTTGGGTGTGATATGGCAGGAGAGCCAGAGTACTAGGAAAAGGCAGTAGATGAAGGGTTTGCTCAACTTCCCAAAGGTAGACGGAGGGTGAGGAGAGGCGGGGGCTCTTTATCTGGGGCTCGTCATCTCTCAGAGGCTCCTGGGCCCACCAGGGTGTCCAGCCCCTGAGGTCTAGATCTTCGAGCCATCCTAGGGACAAGGAGGTGGGACATGGTTCTGGCCCTGACTGGCTACCAGCTAGGGGCAAGCTCAGCTCCCCAGGGTCTAGCCGTCCAGCTGGATACTGGCTTTACTTTGAGGAGACCAAACTAGCCAGAATTTGGAGCTCTGGCCACCTGTTTGGCCTATCAGCACTCAGTGTGGTCTTTGTTGGGTTGTTATTTACCCCTGGTGTGACTCTTCATATTTTCTTTTTCTTTTTCTTTCTTTCTTTCTTTTTTTTTTTAGTCTTTTTAGATTCATTTATTTTTTTTCTAAGATTTATTTATTTATTTTAGGGATGTGGAGGGGAGAGAAAATCTCCAGCAGACTCTGTGCTGAGTGTGGAGCCTGACAGGGAACTCAGTCTTACGACTCTGAGATCATGACCTGAGCTAAAACCAAGAGTTGGACGCTTAACCAGCTGCACCACCCAGGCGCCCCCAACTCTTAAAAGATGAGATATTTGCAAAAGACCTATCTGATAAAGGGTTGTTATCTAAAAATATACAAAAAATTCTTACTTGATTTTTATTTTTTATTTGTTTATTTGTTTTTAAAGATCTTATTTATTTATTTGACAGAGGGAGACAGCGAGAGAGGGAACATAAGCAGGGGGAGTGGGAGAGGGAGAAGCAGGCTTCCTGCTGAGCAGGGAGCCTGACCCGGGGCTCGATCCCAGGACACTGGGATCATGACCTGAGCAGAAGGCAGACGCTTAACGACTGAGCCACCCAGACACCCCATATTTTTATTTTATTTTTAAAGATTTTATTTATTTGAGAGAGAGAGTGAGCGAGAGAGCACAAGCTGGAGGAGGGGCAGAGGCAGAGGGGCACCACCCAGGTGCCCCAAGATTCTGTTTTAAAATGGGCAAAAAAGGGGTGCCTGGGTGGTGCAGTCGGTTAAGCGTCTGTCTTCGGCTCAGGTCATGATCCCAGGGTTCTGGGATCAAGTCCCACATCAGGCTCCCTGCTCAACGGGGAGTCTGCCTCTCCCTCTGCCCTTCCCCCTGCTCATGTTTTCTCTCTCTTAAGTAAATAAATAAAATCTTCAAAAAATAAATAAAATGGGCAAAAAATCTGAACAGATATCTCACCAAGGAAGATAAATATATAGATGGCAAATAAACATATGAAATAGTCAACATTATATTGTTATTAGGGAATTGCAAATTAAAATAACAACAAGATACCACTACACACCTATTAGAATGACAGCAGTCTAAAACACTAACACTAGGGCTCCTGGGTGGCTCAGTCAGTTAAGCGGTTAAGCGTCTGCTGCCGTCTGCCTTCGGCTCAGGTCATGATCCCGGAGTCCTGGGATGAGCCCCATGTCAGGCTCCCTGCTCAGCGGGGAGTCTGCTTCCCCTCTCCCTCTGCCCCTTTCCCTGCTCATCCTCTCTCTCTCTCTCTCTCATAAATGAAATCTTTAAAAAAAAAAAAAAACATACCAACAAATGCTGGGAAGGATGTCTCTCAGTGAGGAACTCATTCGATGGTGGTGGAAATGTAAAATAGTGCAGCCACTTCGGAAGACAGTTGATTTTTTTTTTTTTTTTTTTTTAACAAAACTAAACATACTCTTGGGAGGCCTGGGTGGCTCAGTCAGTTAAGCATCTGCCTTCGGCTCAGGTCATGACCCCTAGGTCCTGGGATCGAACCCCACATTGGGCTCCTTGCTCAGCAGGGAGCCTGCTTTTCTCTCTGCTGCTTCCCCTGCTTGTGCTCTCTCTGACAACTAAATAAATAAAATCTTTAAAAATAAATAAATAAAATAAGTCTTAAAAAAAAAATAACTAAACATGCTCTTAACCTATAATCCAGGAATCATGCTGCTTGGTATTTCCCCAGAGGAGTTGGGAAGGTGTATCCACACAAAAACCTGCACACAGATGTGTAAGTCAGCTTTATTCATAGTTGCCAAACTTGGAAGCAACCAAGATGTCCTTCAGTGGGTGAATGGATAAAATAAGTGGTGCTAAATCCAGACAATGAAATATTCAGTGCTAAGAAGAAATGAGCTATTGTGCCATGAAAAAAACATGGCAGAACCTTAAATGCATATTACGAAGTGAAAGAAGCCATCTGTAAAGGCTATATATACTGTCGGATTCTAACTCTAATGTATGATACCATACCAAAACCATAAAATGAATGATACCAAGAGTGAACCCTAATGTAACTGGACTGTGGGTGATAATGAGGTGTCAGTGTAGGTTCATTGATTGTAACAAACAAGCCACTCTATGAGGGATGTTGATAGTTGGGGAGGCTGTGTGTGTGGAGGAGTGGACATACAGGAACCCAGCTCAGCTTTCCCCTGCTATCCTAAAAGTAGAGCATTCTGGGGTGCCTGGCTGGGTCAGTCACTGGAGCCTGCGACTCCTGATCTCAGGGCTGTGAGTTTGAGCCCAAGATTGGGTGAAGGGATTACGTAAGAATAAAATCTTAAAAACCACACAAACAAAAGTAGAGCGTTCCTAGGAAACCTTGTGTAAGCCAAAATGGTGTAAAGCAAAGAAGCAGTTAGTTACCATTAATTTACATGGAAAAAATGTTTAGTGTTCCCAGACCCCAAAAATAACTTCTCTTAGGCTTGTCTGATACTTTAGGACACATCTTGCTAACAGATAACACAAAATCAGATAAAGCACAGGTGCTCACAGACACAGTTCAGAGTTTGTCACGGAGACACCGAGTGTAGTTCCCAGGGAAGGCGCTGTGCGGCGCCACCACTCTGGCTGCTCCTGGGGCGCGTGCTGCCTCTGTAAAGGATTGCAGCAAGACAAACACGTGTGTTTTCACTTTTTTGCCTTTTTTGGTAAAAGTGAAAATCCTCTTCAGATTTCTTTCTGTTGGCTAGCAAAACAGGTACTAATGTAGGCCTTTCCTGAAAGTAAAGTGGCGTCACTTGAACTTTTGGAAAGTGAGGGATACCTGGACTTCCCTCTTGGTGCTGCTGTAAACCTAAAACTACTCAAAGTCTATTAAGGATACAAAGATAAAGTGACCACACCGTCAATCTCGGAGCTTTCTGGAACTTAGCAGACATCTTGCTCTAGAAATACTGATCGACTGTTGGTTGCCCTCAAGGTGACAAGGCTTCAGTTGGCATACTGCTTGAAATAAATTAGTTTTTCAAGTAAACAGACCAGTTCTGTCTCAGCGACAGGTTTTTGAGCTGTAGCGTGTTCATTTGATCTTTTCTTGTTCCCTGCAGGACAACCCTCCATATGATAAGGGGGCCTTCAGAATCGAAATCAACTTTCCAGCAGAATACCCATTCAAACCACCGAAGATCACATTTAAAACAAAGATCTATCACCCGAACATCGATGAAAAGGGGCAGGTGTGTCTGCCAGTAATTAGTGCTGAAAACTGGAAGCCAGCAACCAAAACCGACCAAGGTAAAGCATGCTTCTGGTGTCTTCCTTGGATGTTGCTGCCGTGGGGCAGGGTCTCTTCAGTCCTTTCTAAGGCCATGTCTCACAGAGTCCAGAGAAATCTTACCTGACCAACTCCAGTGCACACAGAGGTGCTGCTGAGGTCCCACCATTCCTTGTGGGAAGGGCACATCTCAGTTAAACCGTTGACCTGTGTAGGTATTGGAGGAGGCCCTCCTGTGCTCCCAACCAGTGGGGACACATGTAGAGAGACCAGCCCAGCATTGGCTACCTATGCAGTGAGGGGGTGTGGGCACTGTCCCTGCAAGTTTTCATGAAGGATCACAGGGCTGCTCTGAGTGAGAAAGGGCAAGTGGTGTTTAAGGTGACCTCACACAGCAGTTAGCACATGAACTCAGACTTGAAGGAAGAAGGGAGATTGGAGAGGTCCTGCCAGACTAAAAGAAGGACATAAGGCAAAGCCATGTGGTGGGCAGCACAATGGTAGTGGCTCAGAGGAGGTGGTGTTGGGGGAAGGGGCATGGTCATGTGGGCTGTGTACCCTGATGAAAGCACAGAGTTGGCTTTAGTGGGCCTGGAATTCCTTGTAATTGTATGTGGCCATATGTGACCACGTGTCCAGGTCCCTCTGTGTGAACATACATGTGCTCATTTTTCTGGGAAAGGTACTTGATTCATTATTATGGTTAGCCTTCCTCTTGTCCCATGGAAGTATCTAGATTTTGTTACAGACTGTGTCCAGTTTTTGTTAACTCCAGAACTTTCTTTTGAACTCCTAATCTCATATTTTTCGTGGCTTTCTGATGTGTAGCTACCTGAACCACTATACAGTCTTTTCAGATTAAAGGGAGTGGATGAGGCTGGAATTTGTGAGGCCACAGGTGGTTTTTCAGTGACCAATATAGTCATTTTTCAGTGGAACCCCTGGAAGATGGAGTTGAAAATCTTGCACAGGAAGTTAAGCCTTCCTTATTTGAAATAATAGCTGTGAAAGGTGCCCATCAGGTTTCACAGCTGAGTAGTAGAAAAGAGTGGGTTTTATGTTGAATCAGAATAGAAAGATCTCCAGTGGACGTGGCATTTGGTCATGTACAAGTTGATATTTATAAAAGCTTGACGAAGTATGTTCTTAAGTGCATGTCCTTGGGTTTTTTTTCTGTACAAATTCCTAGCTCCTCACATACATCAAGCATGTTGTCCCTGGCACTTGCTGCCGTGTTCCCTTGCTGCTGCTGTCTATTATATTACAAATGACCTCAAAACTTCATGGGTTAAAATAATAAGAATTTGGTATTTCTTATTCTGTAGGTTGGCTGGGCTCAGCTGGGTGGTTCTGCAGCTGGTCATTCCAGAGGTCACTCATGGCTGAGTATCTGTGTGTAATTCAGCATTCACAGCAACTTTAGGGTACATGACTACCGCAAAAAATACCTAGAATTGACTGTACATGGAATGTCCAGAATAGGCTATTCTACAGAGAGAGAACATAGAGTAGTGTTTGTTAGGGCTGGGATGAGGGGATTAGGAAGTGACTGAGAGTGGGTGTTGTTTTGGGAATGATGAAAATGTTCTGGAGTGAAATGGTGCTATCACACAGTTTTTGTGTATCTACTAAAAACAACTTAATTCTATACTTTTAAGAGTTTTTCTTTTTTTATATCTCAACTTTTTTAATATCTCAATTTTTAATTAGGAAGTAGGGAAGCATTAAAAATTGAGCAAAAACAGGAGAAAAGTCAAGAAACAAAGCAAAACTATATCAAACAGAGAGGTAGTAGAAGTTGGCGATAATAACACCAGAAAAAAAGAACTTGAAGACAAAGTTTTGTTCAGCAGTGTATCTGGTTCTAGTAGATGTCTCAGCAACAGAGCAAGGGCTTAGTTTGGTGGTTGAATAAGATTTGCATATAAATTAGAGTCAGTAACAAAGCCAGCATAATATGGACTCTATGTACCAAACAACAGCAACAAAATTATATAGAGAAAAATCAAATAATTCCTAAATTGAATGTTTCCGTCCCCCCACATTATTATCTTAAAACAAATCAAGCAGATAAAATTTAGAAAGAGGACTCAAGAAATATAATACACAGCAGAAGACTAATTAGATTTTGTAGCACATTCTGTAGAAGGCTGGTTAGGCACTGCACACTTTCAAGGTTGGGGGAAGGTGCCACTCACATTTTATTCTGAGAACGGAGCCCCTGGATCTGAAGTGGGGGGTTGAATCACAGATATTGTTTACATCCCCTATTACAAAGAGACAGTAAGAACAAAAATGGGGAAATTTTATAGCCTTTATTCTCTGATCCTATACATTGAGAGTAGGAGGTAAAATTTGGTAATGTTTTTAAACTCTTACATTTTGGAGGCAAAATAAAATAACTTCTGAGAAACATTTGGGTCAAGGAAGAGATTTTAAAAAAGCCAGGGCTAGACCATTTGTAAAAATATAATGAGTGCACTGTTTTATGTGTGAAAATGCTGGGATGGGGCCACAGTTGTAGTGTGAAAAGCAGTTGTAGCTGTCAGTGTCCTCACTAGCAAAGCAAGCTAAGCTCAGCTGGATTTTATTACAGTTTAAATAAGGAGCCTGAAATGCACCCAAAGGAACAGAGAAAGAATGAAATACTCGTCAGAACTACTAAATAAATTGGAGAATATTTCGACTTGATCAAATAAGCGACAGCAAGTTACCAGAAAAGAATTTAACAGATATAGCAAACTTGCAAAGTGATCATCTTTTGAAAAGCCAGCCTTAATAATGAACAAATGGTTCTGTACTGATACATTCAGTATTAAGATGATCATAGTGAAAAGCCAGAAAACCTGAGGACCCATCACGGAGGGTGAACAGGAAACCTTGAAAACTCCTCAGTGCCCCATCCCCATACACACCCCCAACGCACTCATCCAGGCAAGAGCCCCTTGAGGTTCCTGAAATGCTAATGAAGCAGCAGTTCTGCTATAGAACAGTTTCTAATCACAGCAGAAGACAGGAAGCCATCTGTTTATGCACTGAGTCACATGTGGTGCAGGTTCCCAACCTGAAGTCAAGAACAACAGGAGGGATATGGAGCGGTCTCACAGCTGAGCACAGGGTGGGCAATGTGGGAGCTTGCTAAAATAGGGCATGGCCCTCGAGCTGGGGTAGTGTCGGAAAGAAACTGTGAAAGGTGTGCTCTGGAAGAGTGTTTGTCTCAGTGTGGTTGCTTCCCTTGGCTGGACAGGAGGGGGCCTTAGGTGCTCATTTTAATGTTTGTTGATGCATGCCTTCTGTTTATGGCAAGTCAAAGTGATTTTCCATTGGAGTTACATTTACTTTTTCTTTGAAAAAAATTTATATTTTAAAAAATGAGGTGATTTAGAGAAATATATGAGGTAACTAATCATTTAGGCTATATGTGGATATATGGCAAACAGTGGAACACCAGTGGTGGGAATTGGGGAAACAGGGACAAACAAAATAGCTTTATTATCATTTGTGCTGTCACACAAGAATCAAATGTGAAAGGGATAAATCTTAAATAGACAAAAATATACTTGCAGGGCCTGCTTCCTCTTAGAGATATTTACAGGTGGGAGGTGATAATGCCTGCCCCTGGGGGTGGTGTGGAGATTGGATTAGAAACTGCCTCAGCCTACAGAGATGCTTCCAGGCCCTTCACTCCTGCTTGCTTTTCACAGTCCACCCTCTTTGCCCACCAGCCCCTCCTCCCTACTCAACCTGGACCCCGTCAGCCCTGCATGTGCCACCCCTCCTCAGCTGTGTCCACCATGGTCACAGAAACCCTCAATTGCCCCATCTCACCTGGTAGCACTGATAGGCAGAGGTGAGGGCAAGTGGGCTTTGGCTGCCTGGGCAGGGGTACTTTGTGCTGTTCCTCCCACTCAGAGCAGAGCTAGGGGCTGGGTAGGCCTTTGTGCCTGGCTTAGCTAGCACTAGCATTTAATCCATAACTTGTAATGCTGGGGTGAAAAACACAGTCCCCAGCAAAGGAATCCGTGGCATCGGTAATCCAGAGGAGAGATGCCTTTTTGCTAGGAACGTGGCAGTGGGAAGGAACACAGCATTCTGGGGGTGCTGGTCCTAATCAGGGCTGGGTGAGGAAAAACGTGTGTGAGAAGGCAGAGTGGCTACATGCATCCCACTTCTGAGGTGAGGGAGCCTGGGGTTCCTGGACCTTCCGTCCTTCCCCCTCGATCTCCCTCCCCCAACTTCCTTTCCCCTGTGGCCCTTCCATCCCAGGGCTAGCCTTCCAGGACATCTAGGACTTACTGTACTTTGTGAAAGCGTTGTGGAGCCCACCCCAAGCAGTTGGTGTGATTTCTGCTTCTGGGATTGAGAGCATAACACTGGTGAGGGTTAGCTACCTTCCAGCAGTTAAGACAGCGTGTCAAGTGAACCTGTCTCAGCTAGTTGAGAAGCTCTTAGGGGTCTTCCAGGGTGAGCTCATTATGCATTTACATCATGCAGACACCAAAGTCCCCTGAACCGATCGTAGTGAGGGGACACGTCACCCAGTCCCTGCCCTGGAGAAGCTCCACCTGCGTGTGCAAGTGTGTGTATATGTATGTGAGGGGGTGTCCGTGCTAGGACCGAGATCTCCAGAGTTCAGGAGAAGGGGGAGTGAGAGTGACTGGGGGTTCCCTGAGATGTCAGTTCAGGAAGGTTCCTGGAGGAGGTGGAGGTGTCACTCTGAACAGTTACCCGCTGTTGTGTTAGCAGCTTGTGGCCCAGCACTTCTCCCAACTACAGAGGAGAGATGGGTTGCGCCCTGGTGGTTAGAATTTTGGATAAACGGGAGGCCACTTTATCTTAAAAGCACATTGATGTAAGTCAGTGTTGCAGTCAGAAGTTGCCCTTTCTGAGACTGTTCTAACCAGCGGTGCCTGGTCCTTTTCTTGGCAGTAATCCAGTCCCTCATAGCACTGGTGAACGACCCCCAGCCCGAGCACCCACTTCGGGCTGACCTAGCTGAAGAATACTCTAAGGACCGTAAAAAATTCTGTAAGAATGCTGAAGAGTTTACAAAGAAATACGGGGAGAAGCGACCTGTGGACTAAACTCTGCCGCGACCGATTCCAGCGAGTGTGAGCGGAGACCCCGCAAAGCAGGACTCTGTGGAAAATTGACACGTGCCGCCGCCTGGCATTTGCTTGTGGCAGTTACTAACTTTCTACAGTTTTCTTAATCAAAAGTGGTTTAGGTAACCTGTAAAGAAAGGATTAAAAATTTAAGATGTTCTAGTTCTGCTTTCTTTGTTTTAAAAATCACTGCTTCAATCTACTTTAAAAGAATGGTGTTTCTTTTCTTGTCCAAATTGATCCAAAACCTTCAATTTACATTTAGCCCTTAAGGTTAAGGAAAAAAAAAAAAAAAGTTGCAGTTCCCTTTCTTCCCCTGCCCTTGCAACTCCCACTTTCTTGCATTTGGTTTATTTTTCACTCATTCACTTCCCCCAGACCCAGGGCTATCTCCTCCGCAAAGGAGAAGAGACCGCTCCTGGCAATTCTGGTGGCTTCTCTACTCCCATGTTGCACTGCCCTGTGTGGGAGTTGGTTCAAATTCTCCTGGCTCCAATTTATAACATCCTTTAAAAAGAATTTAAAAACAAGCAAACCACCACTCACCACCCCACCACCTCCCCCTCACCACGAAACAAAACAAAACAAAACAAAAACCAGCCATGAAAAGGGAGGCCCAGTTCTTCTGTAAAAATCTGGCTGGTGTTACCACAATAATATTGGTTAAATGGGCAAACCCTGATGTCTGTGTGCGTGATTGAACTTCAGCCTGGCCTGGCCTGCTTGGGGAAACCCAGGTCTGTGGCAACCCCAGGGGAGGCCTGCCGACCAGAGGATGCTGTGCACTTGTGTGAGGAATTTCTCGCCAGAGAGGCTCCTGCGGCCAAAGGTTGACGCTCCTCCCTGCAGCCACTGTAGAAGACGTGCTGGTCATTGCGGACAACGCCGAAGCCAGACGTCCATGTGAAATTCCACGCTCACCTGTCTCTGAGCTCCATCTGAATGTGCCACGCTCTCCCAGCTCCTCAGTGCAGCGCAGCCCCACTGCGACCCTCCCTCGGCACAGTTTGACCCTTTGCGGGGTTGGAATTGCGGGACTTGGCTGTAGCCAGCAACAGTCTGGGGTTGCCGGTGCCCTGCTGGCCCCTTCCTTTGGAGCAGCCGGCCAGCCCCGGAATAAGACGGCCTTCCCTCTCCCTCTGGACTCACAGCCTTTGCAGAGTCAAGCTCCACTTGAAGCTCACTCAGTAATATCCTTTACATGTGTTTTATATTGTTTTGACTGCCTTTTTTTGTAGAAATAAAATTGACCTTAGAATTTATCATCAGATGAACTTGTAAGGATTTGAATGTTAATGTCTTTTCAAAGCAAGCGGGACTGCCCCTGAAATCGAGAATGCGGGTCACTGACACCCAGAGGAAGCCGATGGTCCAGACGCCGTGTCACCAACTCCTCTTCTGCCACTGGCGGCTGCCCTTCTTGGTTCTCAGGGGGGAACTAGATTCTGTGGAGAAGATCACGTAAAGAAACTGCTTTCTGTTTTTAGCTCTCTTACTTGGGATCTTTCCGGGGCTTTACAGACCTGTAAGATGGTTTCACCTGTGCAGAGGTGGGTGTGATGGGTAGGTTAGGCAGCATAATGTTGTTTAGTTGTCCAGGTGCATGGCCCCTGCGGTGTGTCAATGAACTCAGCTTCTTTAGTCCTAGGTACGCCGGGGGCAGGTTCTGGAGACTCCTGTGTGCCCGGGAACGCATGAGCGTCGGGCCAGTGTTTCCACATCTGTCTCTTCATTAGCAGAAAGGTGATGATGGACTTTTATTTCACTCACATGCAGATTTGTAATAAAATGCCAAATTCTGTCAGAAGCTATACAAATAAGCCACCATTTGTTCTCATTGCTTCTCTGAACCCAGAAATATTGCCATTCTTGGAGACTGTCCCATTGCTTCATATCTCTACCAGCGTAGTTCTGCCCGCCTGTCGCCCTCTCACTTCTCTGCTCATCGTGGGAGGATACCTCTGTGAAAGCCGGCAGCCCCTCAGGGACTCCCAGCCCTGGCATGGCAGCCCAGGGTTTGCCCCATCAGAGGCCTGGCCCTGGGAGAGCGAGGCAGTGGGTGGGCCCTCCCTCAGGCCTAGGCAGTTTGGGTGGGCCCTCCCTCAGGCCTAGGCAGTTTGTCCCGTCCAGCCTGGGCAGTCCCCGGGCCAGGCTTTGAGCACGCTGGCGGGCAGCCCTGGCTGCTGCACAACCAAACAGCTGGGTCCTCTGGAGAAGGGGAGAGCTGTGGAGCGGCCACCGCTGACCCGAGCCCACTCAGGAATTCACGCCCGCCGGGTTCCTCGGAGTGCGCTGGGTCCTCCCCGTCCACCCTGCCCCTCCCCGCCACACCCTTGGCGGAGAATAGGCTTTCTGAGATGCCGCGATCCCGTTCTGCTGCCCTTAATAAAAATGCTCTCCGACACTGGTTTGGTCTTGTGGGTTTCTTCCTTACTGGGAGTGGGCAGAGCCCGGGGCCTGTGTTCTTGTAGACGGGGGAGGGACGGCCAGGGCCCAGGCTCACTCTTCTGCCTGCTCCTTTCTCCCCACGCCCAGCTTTTCCAGAAGAGAGCACAGAGCCGTGTGGCCTTCCCAGGAGGGAATCCAAAAAGGCTGGAGAGCCAGACCATTAGGGCCTGCCAACGGGCACCTTGGGTGTCAGGGGAGGGGACAGTGGCCTCTATGTATGTGCCTCATTTCAGTACACTTCTCAGTCCCAAGAGAGTGATACTATTAGAGGAGCAGACTGAGGCCCTGAGGAAGGGTGGCTGTCTTGTTCAACATCACCGAACTCAGGAGGGTGTGCCTGAGGCTGGGGCTAGGCCATTTCCTTGAATGATTCCAGCCAGGAATCTGGCCTCCAAGTCCCAGTGACCTCCTGTTGTAGTATTGACGCAGCATGGGGCCGTGATGCTTGTTTCTTATTTCCCTGTCTGGAATTTGACACCAGCGGAGACCAGACCTGCCCTGTCAGATAGGTCTGCAGGTGTCCAGGAGGAACCTTCCTGGGGTGTCTTTTTACCAGGAAGCAAGGAGCCGGTCCTTTCCCTTGATCATCAGCAGGGTACTCTGCTGTGTTCTAGTACTTCATCCTCCGTGACTCTCCAGACAACGCCATGGACACCATTATCCCTATTTTTACAGAGGAAGAGACTGAGGTTCAGTGACAGCCAAGGAAACCAGGCCTGGGTTTTTACAGTCTGGCTCCAGAGCCTGTTACAGTCCACCCCTCAGGTTCCTTGGAGCCTGACCCTTCCCAAATCCGGAGCCCTATGGGACCTTCTCTCAACTTTCTCAACTCCGGAGCCACTATTTTCTTGCCTTCCTTACTCTTGTATTAATTGTTCAGCTCAAAATACACATCTACCTCATCACTCCAGTGCCCATGGCAGCCTGGCTTCTGTCAGCCCCTGGCTCCCTGAGGCTTCCTCTGGCAAGGGCCCCAGGACTTCCTCATTGCGCAGTCCACAGGCTGGCAGCCTTTCAGCCCCGCTCTCTTTCTTCAGTTGGCAGCACCTCCGTGTCCCACCCTGCCAGGGCAGCCCCCTGACCCGGTCGAAGGCAAAGCCAGAGCTGGTCTTGGTTCTTCCTGCCCCGTCTGCACTGGCTCTTCCTCCTCTCCCTGCGTCCCTCATGCAGCACGGGGTGATGGCACCAGCTGGAGAAGGAGCAGAGCTGAAGGTAGCCTGGCTCAGGCGGTACTTGCTAGATAGCTGTTTCCTGGGTAATTGGAACACGTTCTTGCAGAAGGGCTCCTGGGGGCACCCTACACGCCTCTCAGAGGATCAGAGCGCAAAGGGCTGCCTGACAGCGGAGGCCATAACTGAGGCCCAGAGAAAGAAGTCATTTCTTCAGAGGGCATTCTCCAAGCAGGCCTGACTTGGTTAGGAATCCCCTTTTGCCCCACACTCTGCTTTGTGTTCCTCCCCCAGTCCCCTCCCACTGCAGTCTGGATCACACCAGCTATCCCCGTGTTCGTGCCAGACTGAGCTCCTTGCAGGCTGGGCTGTCCTGGCATCCAGCCCCGGCCCGGCCCACAATAGACCTTCGTTCCATAACTGATGAATGGGTGGAGAACAGTAAACCCCTTGCCTAAGCCACCCAGTGCACAGCAGGTTCGACGTAGGAATACGCCCATCTCCCCAGTGGGGCTCCTAATGACCAGCTCCGCAGCAGGCCCTGTACGGCCTGCAGCCTTCTGCCTTACCACTTTCCCTCCCCTTGTGAGGTGGACCTCGGTCTCCAGATTATTCTACCAGTGTGGCCATGGCCCCTGTCTTCTCTCCACTGTCACATGCTCATGGTCCCTAGGGCTGATCTGGGCCTTCAGCCCACTCACTCCTCTCTCCCTCCGAGCAACAGGAGCCCGCTCCGCACCTTCATCTTGTCTGTGCGGACCCCAAATCTCTCCTGTCCACCCACACCTCTGTCCTGAGTCTCAGAGCCACACAGCCAGCTGCCTCCTCCTCTCAAAATAGTGGAACCAGGTCCTGGGATCAAGCCCCGCATCGGGCTCCCTGCTCCACGGGAAGCCTGCTTCTCCCTCTCCCACTCCCCCTGCTTGTGTTCCCTCTCTTGCTGTGTCTCTCTGTCAAATAAATAAATAAAATCTTAAAAAAAAAAAAAAATAGTGGAACCCCCTCTCGCCCCCCCAAAGGAGGTGCCTCTGTGCCAACAGGCTGCCTTCAGGCCACCCCTACCAGCTCCAGCCAGCAGCCTGCAGGAGTGTGGCCAGACCCCACTGGGCTGAGGCAAGGAGGTGAGGGCAAGGCACTAGGAGGGACTAAGTGATTCCAGTTTACAGCCACGGAGGAAGGGTAGGAGGAAAGGGCCTGTTGCTGAAAGAATCATGGTCAAGGGAAGGTTAGTATGAAAGATGGAGCCAGGGCGCCTGGGTGGCTCAGTTGGTTAAGCGACTGCCTTCGGCTCAGGTCATGATCCTGGAGTCCTGGGATCGAGTCTCGCATCGGGCTCCCTGCTCAGCAGGGAGTCTGCTTCTCCCTCTGACCCTCCTCCCTCTCATGCTCTGTCTCTCATTCTCTCTCTCAAATAAATAAATAAAATCTTTAAAAAAAAAAAAAGAAAGAAAGAAAGATGGAGCCAGGGCGCCTGGGTGGCTCAGTTGGTTGGGCGACTGCCTTCGGCTCAGGTCATGATCCTGGAGTCCTAGGATCGAGTCCCGCATCGGGCTCCCTGCTCAGCAGGGAGTCTGCTTCTCCCTCTGACTCTCCCCCCTCTCATGTGCTCTCTCTCATTCTCTCTCTCAAATAAATAAATAAAATCTTAAAAAAAAAAAGAAAGATGGAGCCAGAAGAGTGGGCTGAAGCCACAGTCAAGGGGGTAGAGGTGTAGGATGGGGGCAGCAGGAAGGAGGAGCAAGATCCCACCCTTACCCCTTCAGAAAGCTATACATCCCTCAGGGCTGCCTAGGCCGAGAGAGCTCTTTGGGCGCCCGATCCCTTGCCTGACACAGGGCATGGTGAATAAATGAGCAGGTAGCTTCAAAGCCCTGCTCTGCCACTTCTACTTCTTGGTCTGTAAGATGGAGATATTGGTCCCTGTGCATAGGGGATTATGTGAGATTAAATGAGACAGGAAGGATCATCATTCCATCTGCCTTTCCACACTCGAGAGTGGGGCAGGACTCTCTGCTCCCAAGAACTCCCTGCCACCTTCCCCATCTGCTCCCTGCCTCTCCTTGATCCAAGACACATGAGCCCCAGTGACAGGGCATGCACACATTACCAGGTCTGGTGAGGAGTCCTGGATCCCATTTCCACAGAAGACTGTTCCTCCTGGAAAAATTTAAATAGGCTTGCAGGACCTCCTTAGATCTGCCCCTAGGATGGCAAAGGGACGCCTGTTTAGAACAGGTGACTTTTGGGGTGCCTGGGTGGCTCAGTCAGTTAAGCTTCCAACTCTTGATCTCAGCTGAGGTCTCGATCTCACGTGAGGTTGTGAGGTCAAGCGCCGCAAAACAACAACAAAACAAGTGACTTTTTTTTTTCTCTTTTTATTTTTATTTGTATTTATTCTTCAGAACTTACTCCCGGGCCATAAGTTTTTGTTTCTTCAGTTTCTTCTGGGATATCTTTTTCTTCTGTGCAACCTCCTCTTCTGGTTTAGGAACAATCTGCTCTTTTTCAGTAAGGATCATCTCAATGTAGCAGGGAGAGCTCATGTATGGGTTAATCCGACCATGAGCCCTGTACGTTCTACCCCGCATCTTGGGGGCTTTGTTCACCCGAATGTGCTCAATGACCAGAGAATCAACATCTAAACCCTTAGTTCAGCATTACTCTCTGCATTTTTAAGCATGTGCAGTAAAAATTCAGCGCTCTTCTTGGGCCACCAACCCTGTGTCCAGCCCCACTGTTTGGCCTGGGCACACCTACCAACTCCACCATTGTAGCGATGGAATGGCACACGCTGCTTCTGTGAAGTGACGTCTTTCAGATACTTGGTGGCTTTTCGGATATGCATACCCTTGATGGCCTGGGCAGTTTCACGTGTGTTCTTAAAGTGAACACGAAGATTTGAACCTCTTGATTTACATGATTTCGTAGGGTTTTCTGGGTCAAGCGAATAGCGAACCATTTTCAGAGGTCACCTCAGGCCGCTTAGGGGAAGAGGAAGAAAAACATGTGACTCTTTAAATAAAATTTGAGATTATAATATTACCTTCCAAAAAGTAGCCTGGTGAGACATTCTTCTCCCAACCTCCCTCCCCCCAAAAGAATAAACTTAAGCATGAACAAAACTAGAACTTGGAGTATGTTTTGCATATCTATTCTGTTATAATGACCTGGTTTGGGCCCTGAAGGAGTTGCGTTTGCCCTGTCTTGTGTCTGAACGTTTTCACAGTTCCCAGGGCACAGTTTAAAAGCCACCCAAACTTGGGGTCCCTGGGTGGCTCAGTCGGTTTGAGCGATTGTCTTCGGCTTAGGTCATTATCTCCATGTCCTGGGATCGAGCCCCACATGGGGCTCCTTGCTCAGCGGGGAGTTTGCTTCTCTCTCTCTCCCTCTGCTCCCCCCCGCCCGATCATTCTCTTTCTCTCTCTTTAAATAAACTCTTTAAAAAAAATAAAAACCACCCAAATTTACAAGACATACATTTTATTAATACAGCGCTCTCTCTCTACCATATCTGAACAAGGAAGATGCTTTGGCAGGCTCCAGGCTCAGATGTCACAGGGCCTACCTGCCAGCAGCCAAGATGGGTTGCCAAAGCTTTGGCCGCCATTCTGAGCCATGAGGACCTGGACACAGAGGTGACAGGGGCCTGCCGAGGGAAGTATGTTACTGGATCCCCGCTCTCGGCCTGGTTCTAGGCTGTCCCAGGGCTTGACACTGTGCACTAAAGGACATTTATGCTTGGCTGGCTGTCAGGGGCATGGTGGGGAGGGCTCCAGGAATGTTTCCAGACTGGCTTCTCCAAGGACCCCTTCCCCAGGCCTCTTGGAGTCTAGGCTGTGGAGTGTGCAGAGCTGCACTCCGTCCTGTGCAAGTCGGGCCCGAAGTGTGGGCGCGGTGAGGACACGCAGCTCATGCAGCCGCTCCCAAGAGCAGGAAAAGGCATCGGGGCCCACACCGCAGCCCCCGGACGGAGGCACACTAGGGTAGCCAGGGTGTGCCATCAGCTCAGCTGTCAGGGTGTGGCCCGTGGGTATGCCTTCCAGGGCCCGAGCTAGTGCTCCTGATACGCGGTGAGCAGACATGTGCCGACCGCAGGTGCTCAGGCCCACGAAGGCATCCGTCCACCTGTGGATGTAGGGGCATCAGCGGCGAGGACCAGCAGGGCTGTGATGGGCAGGGCTGGGGTGGGGTGGGGGCGATGTCACTGGACGCCTGAGGAACGGCCATGGCTGTCAGGTGAAGGGCCAGCAGGACCCACTGGGATATGGGCGGGATATGGGCGGGACAGGGGCGGAGGGCCTCACCGTAGGCCGTGGCGGGAGAAGGGGCCCACAGCGGCCCGGGCGTCGCGCTCCACCGCACAGGCGAAGGCTTGCGCGGGGGCCTCGAGCCACGCGCAGCCGTCTACCCCGCGCTCCACCGGCAACCGTGTGAAGCGCACCCCGTTGGCCTGCAGCGTCTCTGCGAACACCTGGCACACGCCTGCGGGCGGGGAGGAGTCAGGAAGTAGCACGGCCTACTACCTGGGACCACCTCTCATCCCGGGCGCCCCGCCACGGAACAACGACCCCCCCCAACCTGGGAGCACGTGCACGTGCTGGTGCCCGTCCACGTGAGTGGGGTCCCTGCCCAGTAATTCTCGGAAGCGTATCAGCTGGGCCTCCAGCTCTTCCTGCACCTGGAGAGAGAACGACAAGGCACCTTGAATGTCGGGAAGCAGCAACCTAGGAGGACTCCCTCCAAGTGCCTCTGCGTGACTGCTCCAGTATGCACCAGGAAAGCATCCATCGCGCGCCCCTGCCCCTAATGGCTTCACGGTACCCTCGGGACGAGCCTTGGGGGTCAACGCGAGCCTCTTCCTGCAGCCGCACCTCCGCACCTGGGGCAAGGCTACGTCTCCGGCCGCCATCGCCTCTCGAAATCCCATCTTGCCGAGGAAGAAGCCTTCGGGGCTGAGCAGCGACGAGGCGCCGGGGCGGGCCGGGCCCACGGGGCGGCCCTCGGACAGGTTGGCGTGGAGGCCCGTGGGGATTTGGTGCCTGCAGGCGGAGCGCGAACGGGAGCACTGGCGGCCGAAGCGGCGTCTCTCCAAGCCCGCCCAGACCCTGTAGGGTGCAGCCACTCACCTGCGGGCCAGTTCCGCCGCGCTCTCTGCGGCTGTGCCGTTGACCAGCAGGGACACGCTGGTCACAGCCCCTGCCAGGAAGGCCTCTACGATGCCCTCATCGCGCCGCGGGCAGTAACCAAAGTCGTCGGCGGTGACCACCAGCAGCACGCGCGGTCGAGCCATGGATTACTCCCAGGGACTGCTCAGGACTCTAGAGGACTGGATCCAAGCCCCACCCCTAGACGCAGTCCGAGGCTCCGCCCCGACGCGCACGCCCCGGCGCCGCTGCGCTTGGTCTTTGTTCTCGCCACCTACCGGTCCCGGTGTGGGCCAGCAGCGATCCCTTCCCACCACACAGTGCGCTCGCCCTAACCAAACACCGTGGCTGGATATTGCAACGCGGAACTTTCAGCAACTGCAAAAACGTTATTCAGTATGAAAAATACAGGGGCGCCTGGGTGGCTCAGGCGGTTAAGCGTCTGCCTTCGGCTCAGGTCATGGTCTCAGGGCCCTGGGATCTAGCCCCAGATGGGGCTCTCTGCTCACCCTGGCGTGGGCTTCTCCCTCTCCCTCTGTCCGTCCTCCCTGCTCGTGCTCTCTCAAATAAATACAATCTTTAAAAGAAATATGAAAAATAGGGGGGGGAAAAAACCCTGTTGGAAAAAAAAAATTATCGTACCTTTCCCTGAGTTCACCACTGTTAACTTTCTGGATAGTGTCCTTCCAATACTTTTCTAAGCAAATAAACCCGATTCCTTTTCTCCCCCACCCAAAGTTTTTGTGTTGTTTTGAGACGATAATGATCACATCAATGTTATCTCGTTCTTGTAATGTTTCATTTTTTGATAGTGACTATGAACTTTTTCAAATTGCCTATTTGGTGATTTTTTTCTAGGAAGAGGCTTTTTCTTTCTTTCGTTCTTTCTTTTTCTTAAAATAAAAGTTCTGGGGCGCCTGGGTGGCTCAGTCGTTAAGCGTCTGCCTTCGGCTCAGGTCATGATCCCAGGGTCCTGGGATCGAGCCCCGCGTCGGGCTCCCTGCTCCGCGGGGAGCCTGCTTCTCCCTCTCCCACTCCCCCTGCTTGTGTTCCCTCTCTCGCTGTGTCTCTCTCTGTCAAATAAATAAAAAAACCTTTAAAAAAAAAATAAAATAAAATAAAAGTTCTAAGTTAGAAAACATGTATACCAATGGCTTCGTTTGAGGACGTGTTAGTCCCTGATTCCACAACTTGAGCTCTGTGTCAGGCTACAACTTACATTTATAATCTCATTTTTTGTCCTCTGTAGTCCAGAAAAACTTTCCTTACTGATGACTATACAAATAGTCACCATGGTTGACAGAGAGTTTTTATTGTGATGTGGCTACGCTGATGTTCCCAATGGAAAGTGCAGCATTTGTGTTCAGCCCATGAGGTTGGTAATGTCATTCCTGTTTTACAGATGAGGAAACTGATGCTCAGAGGGGAGAAGTGTCTTGCCCAAAGTGAGCCTGCCAGGAGTAGTGGAGCTGGGACTGGCCTCCAAAGCTCTGGGCCTGCTCTGGTTGTGCCTACTCTGGTTGTCTAGTCCCTAGCTCTCCTCTGGGTCAGGGGCAGAGAGGGCAGAGCTGAGCTTGAGCATAACAAATCATATGCTCCTCGTGGGATGTTGTACAGATCAGAGGCCTCATCGTGCTCTTCATCAAGCTCTTGGCATAAGGATTGTTGTGTTCAGTTGCGATTATTGAATTGTTGGACTTCAACTATCTTTCTCCCCTGGGAAGCTGATCCTGGAAAGCCAGAGGCCCTGATGGCAAGCAGACTGGAAAGAGGAAATTGACATTTATTCAGCACCTAGTGGTATTAGAAATATTAGAGATTAGGGGGGAGTGCCTCAGTTCGTACCCCCAAGGAACACCATCTGGTAGACAAGTAGCAATACAAGTGGCAGAGTCTGGAATGGGGCTTTTGGTAATTCTGTTTGGGGTGGCAGGCCTTCTGGGAAGGCTTCTCAGAGGAGGTGACACCTGGAAGGGACATTAGTTTACTGGGCCTAGGGGGAAAGGAGGGAAAGGAGAGAGAGATACCCAGGGCTCTTATTGGAGTGCTGGGTGTGTTGTACGCAGATTTGATTTAATCTCCATACTCCCATATGGAAGGATGCTCAGTTATTTATAGAGGAGGAGCAGATGATCAGAGAGGTTGAGTCACACTGTCAGGAAACAGCAGAGCTAGGAATTGAAGCTAGGTCTATGCCTTAGAACTGGGACTCGTACACTGCGCTCAGGGACACCGCAGAGGGGAGAGGGCTGAAGACCACCCCCACCCCCAACCCCCACTGGGGTCGTCCACGCTGGGCGAGGGGAGAAAGGAGCAGTCAGAGAGCAGGAGCCCAGGAAACGCAGCGACCAGAGTGGAGTCGAGGAAAGTGCTTGTGTCACCAGAGGAGGCCGTGGCTTTGACCCTTTAGGGCTCCCCTCAGGTGCGCAGCCCGACTCCTCCTGGCTTGGGGGAGCAGTCAGAGGCATTCCCTGACACCACTGCGAATGTGGGCGGGGCAAAGACAGAGCGGCGAGGGAGGGGCCAGACTGGGTCCCGACCCCAGCCATTGTGCCGGATGGGGGGCTAGAAGGCATTGCGAGCCAATCAGGACGTAGCATGTAAATGAGCAAGCGGGGCAGGTGGGGGCGACTCCAGAGCCCGGTGTCGCCGCCCTGGAGAGGGCGCAGACTACATTGACTGGCACCGAGCGAGGCGCGGACTCTGGTGAGCAGGTCGGCTCTGGGCCAGGGGCAGACGCCAGGGAGTTTTGGGTCTAGGAGGAGGGAGGGTCAGACACACTCAGGCCCAGAGATGGTCGGAGACAGCATCCGGACGTCCTTGGGGACCCCACCCCCGACGACTCTGGACACGGACGGTGCGCAGACGCCCAGGGGACGCCGAGCAGCGGAAGGGCCCGACGCGTGAAGGACGTGGGGTGAGGGGAGCGAGGGACCCGCGGACCCCGGGACCGCAGACGCAGTGGCTGACAGACGAAGGGAGAGTTGGACTCACGGAGGCCTAGGGAGACCCTCACGCCATCTCCCCGCCCGGCGCAGAGAGGCATCCGTGGCTGCGCTGCGGAACCCGAGAGGAGGAGGATAGCCGGCCGGTGCATCCTCACCATGACCAGCTGCCGCCACCATTCCGGATACTTGGCAGACGACGAGGCCGGCCACACCACCTACGTGGCCCGGGTAAGTGTGTCCGGCAGGGCCCTGACTCCCAAGATGCCCCAAAATGTTCCCCACCAGCTCCAGCACCCCAGATCACAGCCCCTCTTTCTCAGTGCCTATTGACCTCATCTCTGAGCCTCTTAGTGACATCCTTATCACCTTGACCACTCCTCTGACCGCCCGCTGGGCCCTAGTCACCCGCAACTTCATTCACCGTGTCCCCTGACCTCTAGCAGCTCTGGAGGAGCTTGGTAGAGTGGTACCTGAGTGGGAGCATGGAGTCTACTCAGGGCCCAAGCCTCAAAGTTTCAGAAGCAGCCACGGGGGGCCCAGGGGTCAGGACTACAGGTGGTCTGTATAGTGGAGACAGGGCTGGTCTGCTCAAAGTACAGATGAGGAGCCCAAGTAGGACTCAGAGGGGTTTGTGATTGCCCGTTCCTGCCCTGTGTGAGGGCAGAAGTGGGCTTTCAGGCTCCCTAGCCACATCTTGTATATATGAAATCTATGTGTCGGGGAAGCATCAGGGTGGCCCGAAATCGATCCCTACTTTGCAGAAGAGGAAACTGGACCTCAAGAGGGGCCATCGTGCCCAGGTGTCAGCCTGCAGTGGCAGAGCTAGGGTCCAAATCCAGGAACTTCCTGACTCCAAAGCACACTTCCTTCCACTGCCCACTCCCACTCAGTTCCTGGCACCCTAGGAGGACCTACAGGGACCCTACCCCTGTGGAACATCCCTGCCCTATGTGACATGCCTGTCTGCTCTGGTGCAGCCGCCTAAGAAGCCACTGTTCCCGGAAATGGGGCAAGCGTCCAAGTTGGGCCACATGCCGCACCCACCATCGAGGTACACCCCCACAGACAGCTTAAGGCTCCGTGGCCACCGACGAAACCCAAGGGACCCTCGGCCCTTTGGTAGCTTCCTGGATTTCCTCGTCGAGGGTCAGGTGCTAGACAGCCTACAGACGGTGGTGGAAGAGGCAACTGAGCGCATGACCACTATGAAGACAGAGGCCGGGGTGCCACTGGTGGAGGTGCAGGACCCGATAGAGGTGCCGAGGGCTGGGCGGCGCGTGCGCGCCCGGCCCAGCCTCAGTACCGTGCACCGGCACCGGGCCCGGCCCAGCCTCTGCACTGGATGGCCCAACAACTACCCATCCTCCTGCAGCTCCACGTCTGACTCCCATAGCAGCTTCACAGCTGGCCGGCTGGGCTCCCACGGCCAGGACAGTGACCTGGGCACCCGTGGCAAGGGCTCACTGCCAGCCATGAGGGACAGGCTTTTGCTGGAGAAGAACCTCAAACGGCTGCTGAAGCTGGAGAACAGAGGGGTGAGATCTAGGGCCATGGCCCAGGGTGGGCGGGATGGACCCCAGTCCAGAGCCCAGGGCCAGGGTTAGGCCTTGCTTGGCTGCTCTTGGATGCCCCTGAAAGTCCCCCTCTCTCTGCAGAAAGGCCTGGGTCAGTCCTGCTTCCGGAGGGACTCCCTGCTGTGGGACTCACTGGGCAGCCAGGCCAGCAGCCAGTGGACCCAGACCCAGGAGCCACCTCTGTCCTGGTTCTCAGGCCTGCTGGACTCAAGCACAGGGACACCGCAAACATCAGAGCCCGGGCCTGGAGAACAGGAACTGACCTTCCTCAAGCGAGGGTTTGATAAGGAGATCAAGTCCTTGTTGAGCCAGCCAGCGTCCTTTGACCTGCCTGGCTACTGTTCATTCCGTGAGCCCTATCAGACCCTGGACTTTCTGGCTGAGCACCACCTCTTCCCCGCCCTGCAGAGTGTGGTCCGCCAGGCTGTGGATAAGCTCAGTGGAGCCTGCCGCCATGATGGCTGCCCTCTCTTCCCATCAGAATGGGAGCCCCCAACAGAGCCCAATTCTGACTCTACAACAGGCTCCAAGCCAGCCACACCCACTGATGGGGAGGAGCCCTACGATGTGCTTCCCACCCAAGTCTCCAGCTCCAAGATGATTCGAAGAAAGAGCACCAAGGGCAGAGGACGGGCCCAGCCCAAGGAAGGTGGTTCCCCTGTGTCTAGTACCCAAGTGGCCACCAGATTCAGGATCGAGGTGACACCCACAGAAGAACCCAAGGTTCCCTCACCCCACCCCAGACAGGAGGCTCCTGACCAGGACCCTGAAGTACAGAGACCACACATACCTTCTTCTGGGCCCCTGAGCTCCAGCCAGAAGGCCCATCCCTGGCGGAGCATGCACCCCACCCTGCCTGCCCCTAGGATCATGGTGGAAGGGTCCTCCAGCCAGACCCAGCCCACCATCCGGGGCATAGCTCCTCTCACCTCCCCCTGCCCTGGCTTCTCCCACCACCTTCCTGTGCTCTCACCACTTGCCTCCTCGGTAAGAAGCTTCTCCCCATCTCCTGTTTCACTGTACCCAGACACGACCTCAAGGGTGGGGCTAGGAAGCTTAGGGAAAGATCTGCATGGGAAAGGCTCCTTCAACTACCACCTTTAGCAACCACTGTCCCAGGTATCTTGCCCTGCGCAGTGGAAACCACCTGAGCAGGTGACAAGCTGATGGGGAGCAGAAATCCTGGCCTAGCTACTGCCAGGTGTGGTCAAAGATGAATAAAGCCTATTTTTTATCCTGGGTATTTTTGTAATGTTTGCATGTGAATCTCAGAGGCCCTTCTATGTGGGCAGCATCCTGTCCCTTGTGGACAGCAGCCTAAGCCAGAGTGGGGCTCTGCATCCTAGGTCCCGCTCCCTCTGCTTCCACTACCTAGGCCAGGACTCCCCAGTGTGTCTGCTGAGAGGGAGTTGCTCAGGAAGGGTATGGAGAAGACAAAGGTGGCTCCACCCTGGTAGGTCCCCACCACAGCCCCTGACTCTCGTCTCACCCATCAAGGCCCAGGCAGGCTTCCCTCCTCTGAACCTTGGCCTGGGGGAGAACCTACCAGAGCCCAGGTTATCCAGGCTCCAGTTTGGCTGACGCCATGACTGACGTCACCAGCCTTGCCGCAGGCCTGACTGGTGTGGTCGGCATGAGGAGGCCATTGTGGTAAGTGTGAGGGTGCGGCTGACACGCAGGACCTGTGCTCAAGCTGTGGACTGAGACAGCATAGCAGATGGGGCGAGGCCATACGGCTAGTGTGAAGACAAGTGTGGCATCTGTGTGGGTGATGTGGAGGGTGTTCTGGGTGTGAGGGGCACCCTAAGGCATTGGGAGTGGCATGACGTGTCTCCCTTTCCCTCCCTGACTGTTGCACAGAGCCCCAATTACAAGTTCATGAGGAAGAAGCCACTACCTTCCATCTCCTCCAGGTCTACCATATCCCACCTCTCCAACCCCTTGTACGAGGAGCTCGTCAGCTACTTGGTGGAGAAGGTCGTGTCCTTGCTCATCTACAAGTACAAGTTCGAGAAGAACCTCTCCAAGCAGCTGGGCTTCATCTCCTTCCCTGTCACCGAGACGCTCATGGACCTCTTCCTGGGCTTCAAGAAGGTGAAGGGCTCCCGCATCTGCCTGTCCTCAAAGATCGACTGGAGCTGTCTGCTGCGCAGGCTGGAGGAGGCTGAGTGGGCCCGGCAGCTGTCCAGACAAGCATCCCAGCATGACTCCGCCTCCCAGTGCAGCTCCCACCGCGGCACCATCCACCGTGGGGCCCCGCACCACGGGGCCCCCCACCACGGGGCGCCCCACAGCAGCACGGAGTCCCTGTCCACGCTGCTGGAGCCGGCCACCCAAGCGGATCAGGAGGAGGCCACGGAGTCCAGCTTCGACAGTGAGTTTCCCGACTCTCAGCTGCTCGCGGCTCAGGAGGATCCTACAGCCGCGGAGCAGGAACCTGCGAGCCAGCAAGAGCCCAAGCCCTCCGTGTTCTCCGGCCCAGGCGTGGGCTCTCATCAGCGTCAGGAAGTAGTAGACATGGACAGTCAGAGCAATGAGGAGGAAGAGGATGAGCAGGAGGAGGAGGATTTCTTAGGGGACAATGGCCCATCCCAGAGCTCCCCCGAGCCTCAAGTGGAGATGGGGCTCAGCCACTCCACAAACGTGGGCCGCAGCGACCCTCCGTGAGGCCCCCTGTAAGCTGCACCCAGCGCTTGATTCCCTGCTCCTCCTCTTGCTCCAATGGACTGCTGCCCTGCCCCCCCGTCCCCAGCCGGTCCCTGCCCTGAGCAGAGGTCAGGGTGGGCTGGATGCCCATGAGGAGCTCTGCTGGCCTGTCAGGGGAGCCAGCGGGGGAAATAAAGCTTGTGTTGATGGAGCACAGTTTTCTCGACCAGAGATTGCAGCCCCACTTCAGCAGGCCTGAGCACCTGCCCTGGAGTAACACCTCCGGCAGGCCTTCCTGACAGCTGCCGTGCTCCGACCCCCTGACCTAACGTGCTCTGCTTGAACACAAGTCCCTGCTCCGGGCTCTTCCTCCACTCCAGTGTGCACCTTCCTGGCTCTTCCAGCCTCTTAGGACTCATGGTCTCTTTCCCTAACAGTCCCTGTGCATCATGGTCCTGCTTCCAGAGGGCTCCTCCTCTGCCAGGGCAGCACCCTGCTCCCTCAGACATGCCGCACCCTCACGTTCCTCTCGGGGAACCATGCAGTCGCCCTTTCCTGATGCCCCCTGTCTTTCTAATTTGTATTTCCCATCTCCAACTCCCGAATCTGGAGGGTCCAAGCTAGGTCCCATGGGGGCTGCCGGTCTGGCAAGCTGTGGGTTGGCTGCCCCAGGCTGGCCATGTGATTACCCCCTTTCAGCAGTGCCCCTGGGCCAGACAGCTCTCTCTGGAAGGGTCTGCAGACTTGGCTGGTGTTGTGATTGGCAGGTCTCATCTCCAAGGTTCTCCTGGGGCTTCTGGCCATCCTGTGCCACCAGCTCAGCACCCTCTCCCTCTCTGCCTTCCCAGGGCAGCCTTTTTGTTCCCCAATCCAGGCATCTTCACCCAGGGATCCTCTTGACCTCTCACCACCACCCTGTCACCCTTGTGGCCAAGAGAGCATGTGAAGACGCTCCACTCTGCCTTGCTGTGTAGGCTGCCAGTGCAGGGAGACTGGCAGGTGTCCCACACCTCCCCCTGGATCCTGCCTGGGTGAATCCCGCCAGAGCCCAAGTCTGCTGAACCCAGCCTGACCGTGCTCAGTGGCCCATGTGTGAAGACGAAGCAATTATAGAGCTGCTCTGGAGCCGGGCAGGGAGGACCTTCCACACCACATCCATGCCCTGCAATTCAGGAAGAAACGTTTCCTCTGCTCCAGTCAAGAGGGACCAGGGCCCTAAGGTGGGTGGGTCAGGGACCCATTGTTCCAGAAAGCTCTTGTGGCAAGGATCTTTTAGGGCATATGCTCAGCTCATAAGGCCCATTCCCTGAGGCCACCCACTGCCACCATCACTGTAGTGTAGGGCCACAACATTGTTGTACCTTCTTGCCATACCACTTGGCCACAGTTGATTAGCCCTCTTGATACATCCCTATTCCAAGCCAGGCCAGTCAGGTATTTTTTCCCCAGGAGCTGGTAATTGGGATGGACCGAGAGATTTTTTTTTTTTAAGTTTATTTTTAGTAATCTCTCCACCTAACGTGGTGCTTGAACTCACAACCCAGAGATCAAGAGTCACATGCCCTTCCAAATGAGCCAGCCAGGCGCCCCAAGATAGACTGGGAGATTCTGGCGCAATTTGCACTGATCGCTAAAGACCAGTGTGGACAGTGTGGCGCAGCCATCTCCCAGCCCTCCCCAGAGAGGCAAGAAATTCTGTCTGGGGCGCCTGGGTGGCTCAGTTGGTTAAGCGACTGCCTTCGGCTCAGGTCATGATCCTGGAGTCCCGGGATCGAGTCCCGCATCGGGCTTCCTGCTCAGCAGGGAGTCTGCTTCTCCCTCTGACCCTCCCCACTCTCGTGTGCTCTCTCTCTCTCAGATAAATAAATAAAATCTTAAAAAAAAAAAAAAGAAATTCTGTCTGTAGAAAAGAGCCTGGGGCGGGGGGGGAAGAAAAGAGCCTGGAGGGGAGCCCTAGGGCTCTGAGACATGGTAGCCGCACGATACCTGCCAACTTTCCAAGGCTCTCTGCCAAGTCCTCAAGGCGGGGAAGAGAACATATCCCCACCCTGGCCTCAGAAGCACATATCTAGAGAATGTGAAGCAAGAAACACTAGTCCTCTTGCAGCTTGTGCTCCGAAGTCCCAAAACAGCATTTCTGTGCCATTCTCTTGGTCAAAGCAAATTGCCATGCCGGCCCAGATTCAGTGTTTTGATGAGAGAGTCCATGTCTTGATGAGAGAAGCAGCTTACACACTATGGGGATGGGAGGAATTGTTCGTAGCCCTATTTGGAGGCCAGCTTACCACCCCCCCGCTCCCCGCCCCGTAGCTGATTGCACCTTGAACAATCCCTGGAACCAAGTTGAGCAGATGAGCATGTGAACCTGAAGACAATCTGTGACTGGAAAGTGGAGGTCTGTGGAGACACCATAATCCGCCCTGAGCATCTGCCCATAGGGTGAGCTGGGGAAGGTGGTCTGCAGGGGGGAGGCAGGGAAAGGGAATAGCTGCGAGAAGGCATGAGGCCCTGAGAAAGTCGAGGGACAACCACGTTGGCTTCTCTTACTCCAGTTCTGGGGTCTTTGCTATACTTGGAATCCTGTTTTTGCCTGTGGGGGAGATTGCCTGCTGTGTCCTCACCATCCTCTGCTCTTACATGCAGTGGGAAGCTGTTGGCAGCTTTAAGCAGGTGCCTGGCATGATTTGATATATATATATATATTTTTTAAGATTTTAAGTAATCCCTACACCCGCATGGGGCTCAAACTCACAACCCTGAGATCAAGAGTTGTATGCTCCACCGACTGAGTCAGCCAGACACCCCTGATTAAAAAAAAAAAAAAATTTAAAGTAGGCTCCACGCCCAACGTGGGTCATGAACTCATAACCCCTGACATCAAGAGTCACATGCTCTATTGACTGAGCCAGCCAGGTACCCCCTGATATATGCTTTCTAAGGTATAAATCATTTCCCTGTGTGGAGAGTGATTTGGAGGGGACTGAGCAGTGGAAGTACTGAAATCTGTCAGGAGGCAATGGTCCATATCTGGAGAGGCAATACCGATATCGATAGATATCCATCTGGAGAGTGTCTTGGATTAGGGTGGTGATAAGGAAAGCAGGAGAGATGCTTTACAATCTGTTTTGGATTTCGAGCCATCAAGATGTGTTGGATGAGATGTGAGAAATGTGGTAAAGAGAGGAATTAAAGATAAGTCCCAGTTTGGGGGCTGAATCAAGGCAAATGGAGGTGCCATTACTGAGACTCAGAAGCCTGGGGGAGAGGGGGGAGAAGTTTGAGGGAGGAGACCAAGAATTCTGCTCTGGACATATTAAGTCTGAGATGCTTGTTGGTATGCCCAAGAGGACATATCCATTGCTTCCCAGATTATACTCTAGCCCCTCCACTGTGGAGTGGAGGCCCCTCAAGTGAGTGCAGGGTCTGCCATTGCCAGGGCAGACCTTTAGCAATTTAGACACCCTAAACCCTGAAAAGATCAAGTGTCTTATCCCATATGTAATTCAAAATAGAAACACTGTTAAACACGAAAACCCCCAAATTACATGTTGCTGTAATTAAAATGACTTTACTCTGGATTTTTTGAATGCAAAATTCTGAATGATTTAATTAAATATAAACTTTTCTCCCTGCTTTGTTGGTGCCTCAAGTGCACGGGTAGTCAGCCTATTGAGTAATGTAGCCCAGAGCCAGTTCCCCAGTGGCCCCCAGCACAGGGCCTGGAGTTAAGTCAACATAAGAATGTTCCACAAATGAATAAATAAACAGTCGTATAAGTTTTCCTCCCTTGAAGATTGAGCTGACAGCCCTCTGAGAAGGCACTGAGACAGCGACCCACTCATATCGGAAACCTGGCACACTTAGTACCCACAGTCACTTGGTCTCCCAGGGTTCTGGTTTCCTAAGAAACTTCGGGGCTTTCTGGTGAGAACCTATCATTATCCTCAACACCACAGATCCCTGCTGCCCTCTGCTGCCCAATGGCCGAGTGCATGTGATTCTGCCCTGGAAAGAGTCAGTGAGTTGCCAGGGGAATTAAAAAACCCCAGGGTCCAGGGACTGAGGTGACCCATTCTCAGAAAGGTGGCAATGACCGAATGACTGGGGAATTAACTAATCCCGGGATCCAGGGACTGAAGAACCAAGTTATCCAGTATCTGAGATCCATCGACCTCGTGACCACAAAATCTAGTGGTCCAGGAACCCTGAAGCTGAGGACCCAGAGTTGAGAGGAAAGATCGTGATTGAAAGCCCGACGATCCAAGATCAAGGGGTTTTGTGAACACGTGCCCGCAGGGTCCTGGGATCCCCAGCCAGGTGTCCAGGGTTTCAGCGGCTCCTGGGTGGGGCGCCCGAAACTACAGCGCCGCTCCGCAGCGTCTCTCTAACCTCTCGGCGCCGCACCAACCTTCCCTTAGCATTCATTGGTGAGTCCTTGGAAGCGTGGACCAATCAAAGCCCTCCTCGTGTCTCCAGCCCCCTCCCAGTCGCCGCTCTGGAAAGCCGGGGGCGGGTCCACTCAATGCCGACCCAATGGCAATGCAGGTGGAGCGCCGTGCTGGCTGGCGATTGGCTGCCCATACAGGCTCTGTCAGAGCCGGATTGGCTGGTGGCGGAGACGGAAGCGTCCCATGGGCCTGAGCTGCCGGAGCTCGGCCGGGGCGATGTGGAGCGCGGGCCGCGGCAGAGCTGCCGGACCGGCGCTTCTGGGGCTGCTGCTGACGCTCTTGGTGCCGAGCAGCGGTGCCGCCAAGACCGGCGCAGGGCTCGTGACCTGCGGGTCGGTGCTGAAGCTGTTCAACACGCAACACAGGGTGCGGCTGCACTCGCATGACATCAAATACGGATCCGGTGCGCGGGGCCCGGGACTGGGGTATCATCAGGGGGGCGGAGCCCGGGGCCGGGGGTTTGAAGGTGGGGTGGTCTTGGGGGACTCTGCTGGGCTACGAGTCTGGGGGTCATCAAGGAGCCTGGCTGGGGGACCAAGGAGGCCAAGGACCGGCCGTTTTAAGGGGGTCGTCGGGATATCGGGGGCGAGGAGGGTCGTCCGGGAGCTGCAGGCCAAGGGACTTGGGAGTTCAGCCAGCGGCCAAGGGCCAGAGTTGGGGGCTGGGAGTGAGCCGTTGGGGTCCCAGGATTGAGGTTGTCTTGGAAAGTTTATGGTGTCCGGGTCAAGGGTAGGGAGTTCAGAGATTGACCGCGACCTCGGGGTGGGGTGGGGTGTCGCCCCTCAGGCAGCGGCCAACAGTCGGTGACTGGCGTGGAGGCGTCGGACGACGCCAATAGCTACTGGCGGATCCGCGGTGGGTCGGACGGCGGGTGCCCGCGCGGGTCCCCGGTGCGCTGCGGGCAGGCAGTTCGGCTCACGCACGTGCTAACTGGCAAGAACCTGCACACGCACCACTTTCCGTCGCCGCTGTCCAGCAACCAGGTGAGCCCTCGCCCCAGAGAGGCTCCTTGTGTGTGTGTGTGGGGGGGGGGGGGTCAGGGACAGAATCTAGACTCTTCCTCTCAGTGGCTCTGAGCTCAGCTTCCTGTGTGAAATGGGAATTTCAATTCAGAAATGTTTACTGAGCACCACCTCTGCGGGGCAGCTGACAGGAAGAGACATCTGCTGGATAGCTTATCTCCTGGGGTTGGGTTGGACCCAGGAAGGGGACTCACAAGGCCTTTGGGGTGGGGAATATGAAACCTGGCAGGGGAGGAGAAACGCAGGTTGGGTCTGGAAGGATGAGTAGTTCTCCAGGCCACAGAGGGGGGGAATTGGGGCTTTGCCCGGCCTGGGGAAGAGCTTGTGCTCCAATGGAATTCACTGTAACTGGAGGATGGAGAGGTGGAGGGGTGGAGTTGGAGTATAAGGGGGTTGTGGGGTCAGGGAGGGATTGGGGAGGAAGAGAGGCTGCTTGGGGGACTTGTCAGAAGAGAGTATGAAATAGAGACCTGTCGGCCTAGGGGTTGGATGTCATGCTGAGTGAGGCTCAGAGAGGTTAGGAAGGGGAACATGGAGGAGAGAGGAGGAGGTCTTAGCTACTTGGGTGCCAGTGGTTATCGCCCAGACAGATGGGGTAGGATGTGCATGTGTTTGAAGAGACCGTGTTGGGGAGAGCCTACTGGATGCTGGGGGTGGCAGGGTAGTGTCCCATTTTTCAGCTGTGGAAGCTGAGGCTCAGAAGGGTACAGGGAAGGACTCAAGGCCCAGTGCCCTGGGTGTGAGTGCTGCTGCCAAAGTGACCACAGGGGATTCAGTGTGCCTCTGGTGAGCACTGTCCTTCTATCCCCTGCACCCATAGGAGGTGAGTGCCTTTGGGGAAGACGGTGAGGGTGACGACCTGGATCTGTGGACCGTGCGCTGCTCAGGGCAGCACTGGGAGCGAGAGGCCACTGTGCGCTTCCAGCACGTGGGCACCTCTGTGTTCCTGTCAGTCACTGGAGAGCAGTATGGGAGCCCCATCCGTGGGCAGCACGAAGTGCATGGCATGTCCAGCGCCAATACACACAACACGTGGAAGGCCATGGAAGGCATCTTCATCAAGCCCAGTGTGGATCCCTCTGCAGGTCACGATGAACTCTGAGTGCCATGGATGGGTGGATGGAGGGTAGCAGGGTGGGGCATCTGCAGGACTACTCTTGGTGGAGACTTTGGGTTTGTAGGGGTTCTCAAGTGCCTTTGTGATTAAAGAATGTTAGTCTGTGATTGTGTTTTGCTGTAAGCCTGGGGTGACCAGGAGGTGCCAGCCTCCCTGACCTGGTTCACCATCTCTTCCTTAGTGCAAAACCTCTTGTCTCCAGCACGGAATGACAGCTCAACCCATCCAAACCTTGATGCTCTTTCATGTACTCCAACACTGCCATCACAACACCCCTCTCCACCCTTAGATGGTCTGATGGCAGGTGACCCCAGTTCCCTAGCCCCTGAGCTCCATGAGCCTTCGTGTTAAATTCTCACACCCTAGCCTGCCTGGGCATGTGGCATCTCCAGCCCCCACTACAACTTGCCAGGGTCCCAAGGAGATAACAAAACTTCAAAAGATTTTGCAAGGGAAGGTAACCACAAAGACCTGCTACCTGTAGAGACCTGGGAAGGCTTCCTGGAAGGAGAGGCACAATTCCGGCAGGCAAAGCATTGCAACTTAAAGGCAGGAACAATAAACAGGAGGGCCCTAATAAAGGAAGGGAACAGTTAGTTTTGCTGGTGTGTAGGTGACCTCTAGAGGTTATGGAGGAGACTACAGACTTCTTGGACTTGCTACCTTGGCCCAGGTGGGGCTGTATATGTAGGAGGGGAGGGGTTTAAGGGAGCTGCTGGGGGTACAGAGTGCCACTTTCTGAATGAGAATACAAGAGCCCAAGGAGAAGCTGGGGGTAGCAGCTGGTGGGAAGGGCTTGGAGGAGTGTGGGCAGAGCACCTTGCAGGTGAGAAATCAATTGGCCTTATGGTGGTGTGAGAAAAGCTCTAGCCAATTGTGAGACTTGATGAGAGGTGGCTCACACTGTAGGCCCTGGACCATTACTTTCCCACCCTTTCAACCCATGAGCTCCTGCCCTGGTCAAACACAGACCTCCTGATCCCTCCATTGCCAAACGCTTCAAGCATTGTCTACAAGTTTAAGCTCCTCTCCCATCACTCACCTGACCTGCGACATGATTGCGGTACACCTAGATGAATAGCAGAAGCAAACAGTGTATAGCATGTAGGATCCTTGGGGAACCAAGGCTGAAGCTGTGGGAGCACTTAAGATGGCTCTAGACAGAATGCAGGACAAGACCAAAAATTAAATTGCAGCAACAGAGCACGCATTTACTGAACACTAAGTGTCGGGCACTTGGCCAAGGATTTACACAGCATCTCATTTGCTCCTGGCAACAATTCTATGAACAGGTTCAATTGTCTTAATTTTGCGGAGGAGGCAGCAGGTTGGTAAAGATTTAACCCAGCTATACCTGCCTCAGAAACTTTTGCTCTCAGCCATTGGACTGAGAGAATAAAATGGGGGGGGGGGCGGAAGCAGCGATGCACTGTAGCCTAACCCTCCCCTGCCCCCACCCTGCACCAACACACATACATACACACACTGCAGCTGTGTGAAGGCTGAACGGTGTGTATCCTTATGGGTCATCAGCTCTGGG
The DNA here is from genome assembly GCF_964656455.1 of Halichoerus grypus. NCBI lineage: Eukaryota > Metazoa > Chordata > Mammalia > Carnivora > Phocidae > Halichoerus > Halichoerus grypus. The sequence continues at coordinate 67,540,029 of NC_135724.1, forward strand.
TAGGCACTTAATGTGTATCCACAAAGTGGATAGCAATCGCGGGGGGACTCAAGCTGGCACCCTCTTCCCCTTACCTCCCACAGATCCACAAGGCTTCACGGGCTCCAGGACCAGATCTCTGCAGCCCAGGCCTAACCGGGTGGCTTCAGGCCAAGCCAGGCGATGAGATGGGGTTGGTTGGGGAGCGGGGGCTACCTCAGCCGGGAAGCCCACTGCAGCCGAGTATCTTGTCCGGGAGGCACGGGGAGCGATGTCAGCACGCATAATGAAGCAGCCCGCGGCCCTGCTCCACAGAGAACTAGACAGAGGGTTCGGGCGTTTTCCCAGGATCGCAGTCCTCTTCCCAGTGGGCTCAGATGCGCGGACGGCGCCCCCCTCCGGGCTTCCAAGTGCTCTTGCCCGCGCCGCTATTAAACTCGCGGAGACTGGAGCTGAGAAAAGGCGGGCAAAATTCCTTTTGATAAGTTATGAATGGGGAGAAAGTGTTTGTAGTACTCATTGTTAAAACCACGGAGCCGGGGACTTGGCCCGCTCCCGGCCAATCGGAGCCCGGAGGCTATTTTGAAATCGTTCCTGTTTCAGCCAATAGGCGTGCAGCAGGCGAAGCCCCGCTCCGGCTCCGGCCAATGAGCGCGGCGTTATGCTAAGAAGCCGGGGGCCGGGCCCCGCCGACTGTCAGCGGGTTAAAGATGGAGCCGGCGAGCGAGAGGGCGCCACGAGGTGCGGGGTCGTCCTGATGGGGATGACGGGGGCGACCAACCGCCAGGACCTTTCTCTCGCTAACCTTCTGCGTCCTGCCCCGGCCTGGTTTGGAAGGGGCGTCCCGCCGCGTGAGTAGCAGGGTCCGAGGTGGAGGGCACAGGCAGGGCGGCCCTACCCGGCGGGACTGTGCGGAGGGGCGCAGCCCGGACCCCGGGCGCCTTCTCCGGGCAGGGGACTCCAGAAGGGCGGGAAGCCTCCCTTGTTCTTTTGCTTCGCTCTGGGCCGCCAGGAAGAGAATCTTTAGGACTGGAGCCCAAGTTGGGGGCTAGGGGCCAGGGATGGGGGCCTGAGCCGGCAGGGGAGCGTCGTTCGGAACCGGGCCACCCTCTTTCTCTCGGAGCCGCAGACCGAGTGAGGGCGTAGGGTCGTCGGGCTCTATCCACCCTCGCTCCGTGCGCGAGTGGGCTTCGGACTGCGGTGGAGCGCGGGTCCCTCTCCTTTGTGTGTTTGCCCCCTCCCCCGTCCGCTCCCGCTCCTGGGTTGGAGCTACCCCTCAGTCTGGGGTCTCTCCCGCACCGCAATGTGGAGAGTGCTGGGGAAGGGCCGGGACATTTCTGACGACCTCCAGGACCACAGCCCTGCCGAAATCCTCCCCGCCTTGAGGTCCAGGACAGGGCCCCTAGTCCCACCCCAGCCAGCCACGGTTGAGCTTCCCGCCTTGAGCTTACTGGGGGCCGTGGGGGTCCCCCCAGCTGGCCCCAGGTGCTCTGACGAGGTTGCACTACTGTGCTCTGAGAAGCAGTGCAATGATATTGTCAAAGCATCTGGGACCAGCCTTGGGAACCCCTCCTTCCCCACACTACCAACCCCCTCCCCAGGCCGGGCCCCTTGGGCCTGCAGGCCCTCCCCCCCCCCCTCCCTGGCCTCACTCTCTTCTCCATGGAAACTTGAGATCCTGGCCAGGCCTGGGCCTCTAGGGTCAGAGGGCACCCTTCCCCCCAGGCAGAAGCCCCACCCCAGTGGGCCTGCATTCCAGGTCTCAGATCCTCACGGACCACCACCGGACCACCACCGGGAGAGGCGCTGGCAGGCCTGCCTGACACTCTTTCCCTGTTGCACTACTGTGGGCCACTGGGAAGCAGTGCAATGATGAAAGGGCATCGGTCAGGCCCAGCCCACCACCCATAGCGCCTGAAGGGAGGGAGTTTGGGGGCCTCACTCCACTTCCTAGCAGTTAGGAGCAGGTGTGGAACTGGGCTGGACCCTCCATCAGAGGATTAGGTGAGTGCAGAGCTGGGGGATCCTCCCATAAATTCTCCTTCTGGGTTATGGCTGGACAGGAGCAAGGGGCAGAGGCCCTGGATTCAGAAAAGCTCTGGTTTGAAGAAGATCTTTCTACACTAACTCCCTGGGTAAGACTGGGGACTCCAGGTTCGGTCAGGGCCTTGTAGAGAAATGGGGACCCACTGTGTTGCCTGGCTCAGACCCAGCTCAACTTTGACCATGTGCAGGTGAACTACACCCAGCCCTCCTTGAGGGCTTGGGGAGGGTCAGACTCTGGAGAGAACATTCTCCTAGGTTCTTAGGAGCAGCACTATCTGGGGTGGGTGGGTGGACTTGGGCTATGAAGCCCATAGGTGATACCCATCAACCATGCCAGTTTGTTCTCTTACAGGGAGGTATGCTGCCCTGAGACTGCAGGAGGAACCAAGAGGTGCCTGGCATGCACATCCTAACAGCTACAATTAGGGGGATTGCCAAGGAGCCAGGCCCCAGGCGTGCCTGTAAGGCCACCTCCTCTATCAGGACCTGCCGCAATGCAAAAGGCTTTTTTGTGTGCCCAGTGAGTCATTCAAGCCTGTCTCCTTTGAGAGGAGGCCTACGTTTCCAGATGGGCATTTGGGAGTACCTCTCACCCCTGGCTGAGCACATCAAGATGTCAGCTTCACCCCCACCCTGGGGGGTAGAAGACCGGGCATCCATGGCTGTAGGTGGCCATCCTTATTTCTGGGTAGATTCTGTGCCCACTGGCTGGAGACCCTCATACAGCTGTCTCTGGCCCTTGCTTGGGGATGCTTGTGAACTCAGGGCTTTGCTCAAATGTTCCCTCCTAGGGAAAGCCTTTCCTGGGCTCCACAGCATCCAATATCCCTCCAGCAGAGCCTGTTAGATTGAAATTTCTCATTGTGGCTGAAGTCCTCATTACACTGGGATCCCTGAGGGCAGGGACAATGTCCCTTTTTATATCTCTCTTGGCAGTGCCTGGCACAGAGGAGGGGGCCAATACAACTTTAAAAAATACAAATAAGTACATAAAGTGTGAAGTATTATTAGCATAACATGGTGGGGGGGATTAATTAGGGGTCTGTTTGACCCCTCAGAGGATTTGTGCTGTATATAAAGGCAAATACTATATATTTCAAAGTAAAGTCTTTTTTTTTTTTAAGATTTTTATTTATTTATTTGACAGAGACTAGAGAGGGAACACAAGCAGGGGGAGTGGGAGAGAAGCACACAGCATCAGGAAGTAGAATGAAGATTTGAACCCATGTGTATCATATCTGTTTGCACCCCTAGGCTAAAATTTTTTTTCCTCCTTGATTGTTTCCATCTTGCTCTCTGACCTCAAAGCAGGAGGAAGTGAGGGCCTACGTTGGGAGAGGGTTGGTGGTTTGGCAGTGGGAGGTGAAAAATCTCTTTTGACGTCTCAGATACACTCCATGGATCTCAGGTTGATCGGGGTGAATGGGTGTGGAGGGCAACAGAGAGGAAGCAATCCAGGGTGGACCCCCTTATCAATGTGGCTGCGGTGGTTGGTGGTGACATCGCTGATCAAGTAGGAGAGGGAGAAGAGAAGCAGGTTTGGGGTTGGGAGGGAAGAAGCTGTATGCCAAACTGGATATGTTCAGCATGAGACGCCCAAGAAACGACCCCAGCCGAAACTTGGATGTGGTTCTGGAATTCAAGGGAGGTCTGAGCCTGAGACGCAGGTTAGAGTTAGTTAAGTCAGCTCTGAGTTGGGACCAAGAAGTGGGGTAAGATCGTCCCAGATGGTACCGTGAAGATGGGGCCTTCTGAAATGCATAAGGAGCAGCTGGAGATGCTCGTGAAGAGGAAACCGCGAGTACAGAGCAAAGGAGTGGTTATACAGGGGAAGAGAGAAGACAGAAGCTGAGGAGGGTTGGGTTTGATGCTGGAGAGTAAATCAGGAGAGGAAGAGTGAAGTCTGGGACTAGAGGAGTTAGGGACTGAGTGAAGCCCTTGGGGTGTTGTCTACAGACCGCGAGGAGGGAGGGCGAGCACACGGAATGGGGAGGGGAGAGAGCCTTAAAGAAGTTTGAAGAGGGGCGCCTGGGTGGCTCAGTTGGTTAAGCGACTGCCTTCGGCTCAGGTCATGATCCTGGAGTCCCGGAATCGAGTCCCACATCGGGCTCCCTGCTCAGCAGGGAGTCTGCTTCTCCCTCTCATGCTGTCTCTCATTCTCTCTCTCGCAAATAAATAAAATCTTAAAAAAAAAAAAAAGAAGTTTGAAGAGTATGGCTGCTGACCATGTTCTCTGCGTGGCCATGGCCGGCTCCCCCATCAAGGCCTGCAACACGCCAGCGGGACGGGACCGCCGCGGTGCGCCGCAGCGTTTGCTCCGTCCGCGTTTGCCCCGTCGAAGGCTCCAGAGCGCATGCCCAGAGCGGTGGGCATTGTCACGTGCGGTCGCCTCGCGCGGATTGGCCCCCCGCCCGCGAGCTCCGGGGGGATTGGCTAGAGCGGTCGGGGCGGTGGCGGCGGCACGCCGAGGGAGGCTGCGTCGGCGCGGCGGCTGTGGGGCAGAGAGCAGGTGCGTCCTCGCGGTGCCCGCCCCGCCGCCCACGGCGACCCGATCCCTGGCCCTCGGGACCTGCCCCTGTCCCCCGGCCCGAGGCGGGTGGGGGTCGGCGCGCCTGGAGCCTCGGTGGCCCCGCCCCGACGGCCGCTCCGCCCCCAGGCCGCCCAGGCCCGCCCGCAGCCGCTCAGGGATGGAGGTCCTGGACGAGTTCGACAGCGAGTTCCCCCAGAGTGTGACCTTCTGCCAGCTCATCTCCGAGGAGGACTTCGAGAGGCAGGCGGCCACCTACACGGAGCGCGCGCTGCGCCGCCTCTTCCGCAGCATCGACCGCAACCCCGCGCTGGCCGAGAGGGTGGTGCGCAAGGGCAAGCTGGCCGAGTACGAGGGGCGCGGGCTCCTCTCCTTCCTCTGGGTGCGAGCGGGCCGGCGGGGCTGCAACGGGGGAGGCGGGGTGGGGACCACGGGGGCGGGTGCTCACACGGCTCGAGCTCGCTGTCCTCTGGGGCGGAGCTGTGAGGATAGGAGATTGGGGGCGGGGCGGGGCGGGGCGGGGGTTGGGTGGGGAGGGAGCCTTCGGGCCTAGCTGGAGCTGCAGAGTAGGGTTCGCCCAGAAGCCCCAGGCGGCCCAGCTTGGAGAGTGCAGCCGGCGGGCGTCTCACCTGTCTGGCTTCCTCCTGCCTTGCCTGTCCCCTTGTCGTAGGCAAAGTTCTTCTGTGCAGTTCAGGGGGAGCTGAATTGTTGCAACAGCATGGGTGCCCTGGAGATGCACCAGCGCCTGGAGCAGCTGAAGAGGAGCATTCACCGCGTGCACCTGTACTCTCAGGGTGAGGCTCAGCCTCTGCCAGGCTCCAGTGCCCAGCAAACCTGACTCAGGTTCCCTTATCCCTGGTTCTGTGCTTGGCACTTTTTTTTTTTTAATTTGGTGTTTATTTTTAAAGTATTATGAAAACGAACATATACAAAACTGGAGACTGCAGTGAACACTCAGGTACCGGTCACCCTTCAGTTTCAGCAACTATCCCCATCTTGCCATGCTTGCTTCACTCTCTATTACCCCGTTCCCTTTTCTGGAGCATTTTTGGGGGAAATCTCAGACATCATTGTATTCTTGGATCGTTTAGAATGCTTTTTTATATATTAAAAAAAGACATTTTGTAATCACAATGTTACCTAGATATTATTGACAATTTTTTTTAAGATTTATTTATTTATTTATTTGACAGAGCGCGCTCACAGAAGCACAGGGAGGGGCAGAGGGAGAGAGAGAAGCAGGCTCCCCACAGATCAGGGAGCCTGATGTGGCACTCGATCCCAGGACCCTGAGACCACCACCTGAGCCGAAGGCAGATGCTTAACCGACTGAGTCACCCAGGCGCCCGACGACAATTTCTTTTTTTTTCTTTTTTTTTTTTTTTAAAGATTTTATTTATTTATTTGACAGAGAGAGACACAGCGAGAGAAGGAACACAAGCAGGGGGAGTGGGAGAGGGAGAAGCAGGCTCCCCGCGGAGCAGGGAGCCCGATGCGGGGCTCGATCCCAGGACCCTGGGATCATGACCTGAGCCGAAGGCAGACGCTTAACGACTGAGCCACCCAGGCGCCCCTCTTTTTTTTAAGATTTTTTTATTTATTTATTGAGAGAGAGAGTGATAGAGAGAGAGCATGAGAGGGGGAGAGTCAGAGGGAGAAGCAGACTCCCCGCTGAGCAGGGAGCCCGATGCGGGACTCGATCCCGGGACTCCAGGATCATGACCTGAGCCGAAGGCAGTTGCCTAAACAACTGAGCCACCCAGGCGCCCGCGACAACAATTTCTTAATATTAGCTGATACTTGGTTCGGATGTTAGGTCCTTTGAGGTTCCTTTTCACTAGGATGGCCATATACTTCGAGTCCACATTGGCACACTTGTGAGAGTGAAATGGAAGGGGGCCACACTAATGACCACGTAGGGATGGCAAGTGAGGGATGGCCACGTCTGTTGAAGTCCCTTTGAGGTGGGATGCCCTCACCTTACTCCCCCATGCCATCACCTTGAAGAACTGTGATGTCCTTTGGGGCGTTGCACTCAATGGGTTTATATCTGTTGTTAGGGCCCCCTGGTGCCGTTTGTCTTGTCCCCCTCTCCCTGTATTTCTTGGACAGTTGCTCTAAAGCCTTATGTTAGATGCGGGTTCAGTTCTTTTGGTGCATTTGTCTTCAGTGATACCCTAGCTAGTGGTGGAGCGGCTTTCTTCATTGTATCAGGAGGCCTGGCTCACCTGGGGGTCCCACTTTCCATGATGCTGAGTGTGAGTGTTCCACATCACCATTGCATCTGATGGACCCCCAGCATGTGTAGCTCTTACACAGCCTCCCAAGGTAGTGTCCATGCTATTAAACTCATTTTACAGAAGAGGATATAGAGGCCCAGGGAGGGTAGCCAACGATGTGACAACAGTGTCACGTAGTAAGTAGTAGAGTCTAGACTTGAACTCAGGTATGGGTTGCTCTAGGGCTCGGGCTCTTAGCCTCCAGGTCAGTGCTCCCTGGTGGTAGTGATCGTCATTCTAGATGAGCCCTTTTAATGGGCTGTATGAGGCACTTGTTCATACCCGCTTTGCTGGTGTCCAGTAGAAATAGCCAGACTCATCAAATATAGGAAGAAAACCTAATGTGGAAAGAGGAGAGGGGGCAGGCCCCAGAGTCCTGCTACTCAAAGATTCTCTCCCTGAGCCCACTTCTGTAAGACCTCCTACAGAAGAGTTTCCTTACAGAGGAAAGGGCCTTTGCATACCCCCAGGATGGCCCTGGGGCTGGGTGTCGTTGGTGAACTCCCCGTCCGGGGCCTGGATACGCCAGGAAGGTGCTGGCTGACTTAGGAGCTTGGGGTAGGTGGCCGACTGACCTGTCTGGGACAAGCCCAGCCCTCCTTGGTGGTGATACTCATGTTACTTCCCCTGAAATTCTGGCCTTGAAGTCAGACAGTTGGGGTATGGGTCCTTCCTGGGCCTCGTACACTTGGAGCTTCCCTTTCTCCTTGTAAGAGAGAGACAAAAATAGCCTTTCCTCGTGGGGTAGTTGTGGGGTCGGTGAGCTGGTACATGTTGGTGCCTGTCAGCCGTGGCTCCAGGCGCTCTTACGTGGTGCCCTTTGGGGGAGGAACCTTGTGAAGAACCTGCACCATTGTTTGGCCTCGACGCTACCCTCTTCTGGCCATGGGGTAGGCACTCATTGGTCCCTTTTGTCACAGATGCCAAGAAGAAGAGAAGAAAGCCAAAGCCGAAGAAACCAGAACCCGTCCTCTTGCGAGACCACTCAACTTCCCCATGCCTGCCACCAGCCCTGCTGCCACCTCCACCGCTGCCGTCACCTGCCACCACCATGGCCTCCGTGGTGGCCCCATCACCCCCTGTCTACACCATGCCTCGGGTCTTTGGCCCCTTCCCTCCGCTGCCCAGCAAGTCGGTCAGTGAGCTCATCCCCCGGTCTGCATGGTCCCAGGAGCGGCAGCCCCTACCCCTCTGCTCAGAACCACCCCAGCGGCTTCCCCGGGCCCACGGCAGTGACTGTCAGAACTTTGTTTTTAAGCGGCAGAATGCTCTCTGGAGGCAAAGTCTTGGGTAGAATGTTGATGGATAAAGCAGATAAAAGGGGGTCTGCTCTAGTTGAAGGGTTGGAGGCACGGAGTTTCACCTGCTTGGCCTCAGCTGAGCAAAGCAGCTGCCAAAACATGGGGCAGAATCCTGGGGTGCCCAAAGGACAGGTGGAGAAGCATGGCCTGCCCCCCAACATCTCTAGCCCCATGCCTGCCCCGCTTCGTGGCTGGTGGTCTCCTTGCCTCTGCAGTGCCTTCCTAACCACATGCCTCTCCTGTCCCCTCCTCCTGCACTCTCATGCCAGGCAGCTCCCAGTCCTCCCTCAGCTCCCAGCCCCCATCCGATCCCCGTCCCTAACACCAAGCTTGAGGTGGGCGCTAAGGATGACCCTGATGTATTTGCTGAATGAGTGATAGTCACAGAGTTTCCCTAGTTCTTGTGTAAGGTGTTTTTCTTCCAGTGGGGCCCCCAGACTTGTCCTAAGATTTTCTTTGTTTCCTGCAGATGGAGAAGTTGGAGGTTGCAAGGTCAGAAGTGAAATTGAACTGGCCTGGCCTGTCATCGAACCCAAAGAGGTGGAAGGAATTGATTCTAGGCTCAGGGCAAATGAAAAGAGAGCATTTTAGGGAGCACGTTGTGTGCCACGCTTGGTTCCCAATTTTTCCCCACCTTGTTGTCAATCCTCCCCACAATCCTGAGGGGTGGTTATTCCCATTGTACAGGGATGGAGTCAAGGCTCAGAGGTCTGCTCCGGGCCCGGGAGTCCCTGTGGGAGGGCCTGCCGGGGAGGAGCCCAGAGCTGATGTTTCCCTCTCCGCCCTGTCTTGCAGACACATGGTTGATCTGACCCCCTTGGTCCTCAACCCCGGAGGCTTCCATTTCTCGTACCTGGCTGGAAACAGTGCACACAAGCTCCATTGCCCTGGCTTCCCCTGGTAAGCACGCCTCTGGGCCTCTCTGGGGTGGGACATCGTCCTGGCTTACCTGGCATGGTGGCATCATGCCAGTGTGCACGAGGGCCAGAAAAATGTTCTGTATGATGGTCCTTCGCATTTCATGAAAGGACCCTAATGTAATCGGGTGCTGGAAAAGTTGCTCCCCCTTCCTAGTGTTTGTAAATGCTGAGAGTTGGAAACAAGCAGCTCAGAGACCCATTAGAAAGGGAACAATTCCATCAACTGTGGGTAGCCCTAAGGTTTATACACATGTGTTTTGCAAAGCAGGGATTTACTGAATAGGTGGTTTGTTTGCTTGTTTGTTTTAATCACCTGTTTTTGCCATTTATGGTGGTGTTATTTCCTATGTCATTCCATGGAGTGTTATTTCAAAGTATGTATTTAGACTGGCTACTTCATTGCATCAGATAATTTTTTTTTTAATGGCTATTTTTTAAAAAATATTTATTTATTTATTAGAGAGAGAGACACAACGAGAGAGGGAACACAAGCAGGGGGAGTGGGAGAGGGAGGAGCAGGCTTCCCGCCGAGCCCGATGTGGGGCTCGATCCCAGGACCCTGGGATCATGACCCAAGCCGAAGGCGGACGCTTAATGACTGAGCCACCCAGGCGCCCCTAAATAGCTATTTTTTAGAGGAGTTTTAGATTCACAGCAAACTGAGAAAGTGCTGAGAGTTCCCATGTCCCCCTCCCCCCTACACAGGCACAGACTCCCCCACTATCAACATGCCCCACCTTACAGTTGGTGAACCTACATTGACACATCATTATCACCCAGAGTCCATATGTTTGGGCTCACTCTTGGCGTTGTATATTCTATGGGCTTGGACAAATTTATAATGACAGGTATCCACTATTGTAGTGTCCTACAGAACAGTTTCATTGCCTTCAAAATCCTCTATGCTCCAGCTGTTCATCTATCCCTCTCCCCTAACGCCTGACTACCACTGATCTTTTTACTGTGTCCATAATTTGACCTTTTCCAGGATGTTATATGCTTGGAATCCTACAGTATATAGCCATTCCAGATTGGCTTATTTCACTTACGTTTCCTCCATGTCTTTTCATGGCTGGCTAGTTCCTTTTTAGCACTGAGTAACTGGGTATACTGTAATTTATTTATCCATCCACCTACTGAAGGACATCTTGGTTGCTTCCAAGTTTTGGTAATTATGAATAAAGCTGCTATATAAACATCTACATGCAGGTTTTGTGTGGACATAAGTTTTCAACTCTCTTACCAAGAAGCATGATTGCTGGATCATATGGTGATAATATGTTTAGTTTTAAAGAAACTACCAAAGTGGTTGTACCATTATGTATTCCCACTACCAATGAGTGAGAATGCAAATGACTTCTTATGTGTAAGAAACCTACACAGTTCTGTAAAGATGATTCTAAATTTAGTTGATGGAAAGTATATTCACGAAGACACCCAAAGTGTAAGCGAACCTCTAAAAATGTTTTTGGCTTCCTTAGTAATGAAAGATGTACACGTTAAGGTTACTAAGATTTATGCTCTATACCTATCAAAAAGCCCCAAGTAAAGAGAATCCTGTGCTATCAAGGCTTTAGGAGGAGACTCATTTTAGCAGTGAAAATACTATAAATTGGCTTTGTCCTTTTAAAAATTCTCTTATTGAGATAATTTGCATAGCATCATAATGAATTCACCCATTTAGTGTTCACTTTAGTGGCCTTTTATATATTCACATTTGTGCAACCATCACCACAGTCCAATTTTAGAATATTTCCATCATGTCAAAAAGAAGAGAGTGAAAAGACAACCCATAGACAACCCACAAAAAAACCCATTCCAAAAAATGGGCACAGGACTTGAATAGACATTTCTTCAAAGAAGGCATACAAATGGCCAATAAACACAGGAAAAGATGCTCCCCGTCATTAGACATCAGGGAAATGCAAATGAACACCACAGTGAAATACCACGTCACACCCACTAGGATGGCTCTCATCGTAGAGACAGACGATGACAAGTGTTGATGAGCATGTGGAGAAATTGGAACTCTAGTGTGTGGTCGGTGGGAATGTAAAATGGTGCAGCCATCATGGCAAAAAGGTATGGCGGTTCCCCAAAATGTTAAACATAGGATTACCATATGACCCGGTAATTCCCCTCCCAGGTATATGGCTGAAAGAACTGAAGTAGAGACTCAAACAGATGCTTGCACGTGAATGTTCATAGCACCAGTTTCACAGTGGCCAAAAGGAGAAGACAAACCAAGTGTATCCAAGATGAACAAAATGTGACCTAGCCATGTAATAGAATGTTGAAACAAGTGAAAGAAGCCAGCACGAAAGGACAAATTATTGTATGGTTCCTGTCACATGGAATATCTAGAATAGATATCTTTAGGCAGAGTCCTAAAGACAAAGTAGATGAGAGGTTACCAGGAACTGGGAGAAGGGAGTGAGTTGCTTAATTGTACAGTTTGTTTGGGGTGATGAAAAAGTTCTGGAAATAGATAGCAGTGATGGTCACAGGACATTGTGAATGTATCTAATGCCACTGAATTGTACACATAGAAATGGTTAAAATGGTAAATGTTATGTATATTTTACTACAATTAAAAAAAAAAAGAAACCCTAGCACCACTTAGCTGTCACCCCCAGGTCCTCCACCCCCAGCCCTAGGCAGCGATTAACTTACTTTCTCTGTGGATTTGTCTGTTCTGGACATTTCATATAAATGAAACCATACAATAACATGGTCTTTCGTGACTGCCTTCTTTCATTTAGCATAATGTTTGCAAGGTTCATCCATGTCATAGCATGTGTTACTGCTGAATTTCCTGGCAGAATAATTTATTTTTATTTATTTATTTTTAAAGATTTTATTTATTTATTTTGGAGTGAGAGCGAGTGCACTCCTGTGAGTGGTAGTGGGTGGGGAGAGGGAGAAGGAGAGAGAATCTCAAGCAGACTCTGTATTTAGCACAGAGCCCGACGCAGGGCTCGATCTCACAACGCTGAGATCACGACCTGAGCCCAAACCGAGAGTCAGATGCCTAACTGACTGACACACCCAGGTGCCTCCAGAATGATTTATTTTTTATTTTTAAAATTTTTTATTTAAATTTGAGTTAGTTAACATATGAATTTCCTGTTTTTTAAATTTCTTTTTTTTTTTTTTAAGATTTTATTTATTTGACAGAGAGAGACACAGCGAGAGAGGGAACATAAGCAGGGGAAGTGGGAGAGAGAGAGCAGGTTTCCCGCTGAACAGGGAGCCCTACGCGGGGCTCGATCCCAGGACCCTGAGATCATGACCTGAGCCGAAGGCAGACGCTTAACGACTGAGCCACCCAGGTGCCCCTTAAATTTCTTTTTTAAGACTTAAAATTTTTTAGAGCAGTTTTAGGTTCACAGCAAAAGTGATAGGAAAGTACAGAGAGTTCCCATACGCCCCCTACCCCCCCACGTGCACAGCCTCCCTCATTATCAACATCCCCTCCAGAGTGATGCGTGTGTTCACAACTGATGAGCCTGCACTCATACATCCTAGTCGCCCAAAAGTCCATCGTTTACATCAGGGTTCCCTTTTGGTGCTGTACATTCTATGGGTTGACTTTCTTTTTATGGTTGAACGGTATTCCATTGTATGGATATATTACATTTTCTCTATTCATGAGTCGATGGACATTTGGGCTGTTTCCATTTTTTTGGCTCTTGTGAATAATACTGTTAGGAACATTTGTGGCCAGGTATCTGTGAGGACATAGTTTTCAGTTTTCTTGGGTATACCCTTAAGAGTGGAATTGCTGGGTCATATGGTAAGTCTGTATCTTGAGGAACTGCCGAAGACACAAGTCCCTCATCAGACATAGGATCTGCAAACATTTCCCCCCACTGTGTGGGTGGTTTTCTCACTTTTTCAGTGGTGTCTTTTGAAGCACAAAAGTGTAAGGTTAGTCCTTTTGAAAGGCAGTTTAGAAAGGAGCCATAGACGTTTTCAAATTCTTTGCTCTGGTATTTTTTTTTTTTTTTAAGATTTTATTTATTTATTTGAGAGAGAGAGAGCACAAGCAGGGGGAGCAGCAGAGGGAGAGGGAGAAGCAGGCTCCCCGCCTAGCAGAGAGCCCGATTCGGGACTCCATCCCAGGACCCCGGGACCATGCCCTGAGCTGAAGGCAGACGCTTCACGACCGAGCCACCCAGGTGCCCCTAGGCATAGTTTTATAAGGGTGTGATTCAATTAGACAATGTCATTTCTTTTATCTTGCCTTTGTCACTTACCATGATGGCCATGGGGACTGGTCCACTTCTTGATGGTCTTTTGAAGCTGAGCTTCGTTGGCTGCATAATAAATACCCTGTGCATGTAGGGCTATCACTTAACTCCACAGGCTTCCACGAACACATGAGGTGCTTCTAGTTGTCTTCTCTACGAGTATAGTTAGTGCTGGGATTAAAGTCTTTATGTGCGAAGCTGTTCCTGAACTTCAGATGAATTTCCTGAAGCGGAATTATAAGGGAAATGGTCTGAACAGTTTTCAAAACGACTCTTTTTTCAGATTCTAAAAAATATGTATTTACTGTAGATAATTTGAAAACCGCACACAAAGGAGAGGAAAAGCCATACCAAATCACTCTTATGCCCACTGCCAGAAATAACCAGCACTGGCATATATTTGTCTTTTCCCCGTGGAAACACATGTCTATACACATATGGTAGTCTGTTACCTAACTGGGAGTGTCCTGTTAGGCAGCTTTGTAGCCAGCTGTGGAATGCGTTTCTCCTCAGGTCTTTAGAAATATACTTAAGTTCACCAATAATAATAGATGCAAAATGCTCCATTGTATGGATGGAATATTTCCTCAACCATTCTTGCTCGTTGAAACATTGCACTGATGGGGACAATTTTAGGCTCTTGTTACGTATTGCTTTCTGAGTGAGCTGTGTTCTCATGATGCTATCATCAAAAGTGGGTTATTTTTCATTGGCTTTAAAAAGTTTACAAAAGCAGGACATGTTCTATGGGAAAAAGTTCACAATAGAGAAATGAATACGTGTAATATAAGAGGCCCCTGCTCCTAGGAGTCCCACTGCTAAGAGTTTCACGTGTACCCTTCTGACACCCACACAAATATACACTGGTTAATTCTGTAACCAAAGCAGGATTATATATTGCACGTACTTCCCAGCAGCTTGCTGTTTTCCACTACTGTGCCACTGGGGCATCTTTATTTGCTGGGATATACAGACCTACGTCAGCCCTTCAACAGCTGCAGAACCGCCTGCCACGTGGCGCCTGTGGTTCCTTTAGCCATCCCCCGAGGAGCGTCTAGGTTGTTTCCAGGTCTTCACAATCACAAACATTGCTGCAGTGAACAGCCTGGAACAACCATCCATGGGAGAGAGTTCTGGAAGTAGAAATGTATTGCGAGCCATCCCACAGCCTGAAGCGTTGTCATGTGTACTTCTGGCGGCTCTTTGTGCCAGTATCCCACCTCACGGATGTGTCTTGGCTGTCTCCTGCACAGGACCTCGGCTTGTGGTGGTCCCCCCAATGCTGAGGAGACACCACTCCCTCCTGTGAAGGCCTCCATCTTCACCCCGCCTGTCTTGCTCAAGTTCCAGCCTGTGCCAAGACCCAAAGATGACTCTGAGAACGACCCTAGCAGCACAGAGCCTGAGCCCCACAAGAGGGGCCCATAACCTCTCCCCTACAGAAGGTGGCTAAAGGAATGAATAAAGTTCCCGCGGAGGTGCCTTATTTGCGCTGGGCTCCCTAGAGGCTGTACAATCCCATGGGCTTCCTCCAGTCGAAAGAGGTGTTCAGGCTAGTGCAAGCCTGAGCCCCCCTCAGCCTGAGCCTGCATACAGTAATTGGTCAGGTCAGTGCTACTGTGAAGTCCCCTCGCTTGCACTCTAACATGGGAATTCAGCCATGGTACTTTTTTTTTTTTTTTTAAAGATTTATTTGAGAGAGAGACAGAGATAGTGAGAGAGAGCATGAGTGGGGAGGAGAGGGAGAAGCAGGCTCCCCGCTGAGCAGGGAGCCCGATGTGGGGCTCGATCCCAGGACCCTGGGATTATGACCTGAGCCGAAGGCAGCTGCTCAACCAACTGAGCCACCCAGGTGCCCCAGCCACGGCGGTGTGAAAGAGAAATGAGTGATGAGACAGTGCTGCCTTTCCCTACAGTGTCTGTGGCCCCTTTGGGCCTCACTTGACCCCACTGAGTTGCAAGTCTACCATTTTTTCCTGCACTTGGCCCCTAAACTCAAGCCTTATCCTGGTGTGGGTTTAGAAACCGTGATCTGTTCCCACCCTGGAGTAAAATAAGCTGGTGTATTAGTTTCCAACTTGGCACCTCCCTAAGGAGCTTCAGAGACAGTGACTCCTCTCACACACCAACCTGAGAATCAAACCTGCATGTGAGATGTGAGTCCTCACAAAATGCTTGGGGACTGCTGGACATTAGCAGATATTCATTGAACCCTTGTGTATGCCTCACACCTTGCTTGGGACTGGAGATAATAAACCAAGTGGTTGGGGTCCCTGCTCTTAAGGAGCTCACATCCTATCCTCATGTGTGTGTGTGTAACCAGTGCATAGATCTAATTAACAGGGTTATAAGTTGTGGTAAGTCCTGTGGGAGCTGAGTTGGGCTTGTATGTGGTGGGCTGTCAGGGAAGGCGTCTCTGAGGAGATGACCTTTATATTGAAACCTAGAAAATTATAAGGAGGCAGCCACGAAATGAGAAAGGACAAGGACAACTGGCTTTGGGTGATTGGCTAGTGGTACAATTGACTAGTAGGGGGTACAGGGGGTATGGAGAATTCTGTTTTGACCAGACATGTTAAATTTGAGATCAGTGGTACCTAAGTAGAGGTCAGGAATCTGGAGTGTTGGCCGTTTAATGATGAGAATCAAGGGATACAAGTGGTATTTAAAGCCACGAGCCTGGGCAAGATCACCCAGTGCTTGGGTGTAGACGGAGGCCCAGGGCTTAGGCTGGGGCACACGAACATAGTGATCTGGTCGAGGGAAGGGTCCTTAAGAAAGGGGAACAGATGAGTGAGGGCTTTGGACTTTCGGGCTTAATGGCCACTTGCCCCTAATTCGCCCAGGAGAGGGGCCTGGAGGTGGTGGAGACTGAATGGGAGGAGAACGGGCGTACAGCGAACGTGGACGTGGCTTTGGAGGCGTCTGCCGCGGAAGGAAACAGACGCTGGTGGGACTTGCGGGGCCCCGCAGACTTTTTTTTAAAGATCCAGGTGAAACCAGGGCGGGCTTGAGCAGGGACGGCACATAGCCAGGGCTGGATTGGTATGCGAAAGGTCCAGAGAGAGCATCCCCCACCCCCGCCCGGGAAAGTGGGGCTTCGAGGCAGAGGCCTCTCGGCCCACCCGCACCTAAGCCCTACCGCGAGCTCCGCCCAGGCACCCTAGGACCAGGCTGTACCTGTTGGGCATGCGCACTTGGCACCAGGCGCCACAGTTGCCTCACGCCCCTCGCCCACTTCCGGGGCGGGTCCGCGGGACCCGGAAGTAATTAAGGAGCTGGGCCCGGAAGTCGGAATTTGGATTGTTTGCCGTCGTTTCTCCGCACTCGCTGCTCCTGGCACTGCCAGCGCAGCCGCAGCAGCCGCCGCCATGGGGAAGCGACAGCATCAGAAGGACAAGATGTAAGTTGAGCCGCAGCCGGGAGCGGAGCCCCGCTCGGCTCGGTGCCCGCCTGTCCCGCACTCCGCGCCGCCCCCCTTCCCTCTCTCAGAGCTGGTTCCCAGAGCCACTCTCAAATGCCGCTTCGTCCCAGAAGCCTCTGACCCCCTCCCCAGGCGGAGAATTACCCCCCACCCCATCCCCCGGCGCCTAGGTCTCCCGGGCTCCCGGTTCTAACGCACCGTAGGTGTCCTCATCCGAGCGTGGCCCACCCACCACCTCGGCGCTGGGCGAGCACGGGCCCCTGCACTCTTGAGGTCTGCTCCTGAATCAGCCCCTTCCTGTCCTGCGCCTCCAGTCTCCCTGCGTGCTGGTTCGTCGGGCTGCACTCATGCTCCGAGTTTTGCAGTTTAAAACAAACTAGTCTTGCCCCGTGCTCCCCTCCAGCTGCCACTGTGGTTTGTTGTTGTTTTTCTAACAAGACGTGAAAGGCTTGCATCTGCTTGCTGTGTTCTGATGTCTCTTGAAACCAATCCAGGCAGGCTTTACTCTGCAGCACTACTCTTGTCAGGATCCCAGTAACTTCTCTGTTGCTAAGTCTAGTAGTCAGTTCACAATTCTCATTTTGTTGGGCTTCTCAACAGCATATGACACAGCTGACCTTCTCGCTCCTTCTGAAGCCCTTCTTTGGTACGTGGGACACCATATGGTCTTGGTTTTATGTCTGCCTCAGTGGCCTCTCTATTCTCAGTCTCCTTTGCTGGATCCTCCTCCCTCTCTCCCAGACTTCATACATCCATGTTCTCCACGTTTTTTCTCCCTTTACCTTCTTCTTTGTAGTCTCCTCTCTTAAAATAGTCAGCTGCTTACTCAACATCTCCAGTTGGAGGTCTGATAGACATCTCAAATTTAATATGCTCCCCCCTCATTTCCCCCCTCTCAGTGGTCACACCGCCATTTAGTTTCTTAGGTCAGAAGTCTGGGAGTTAGCCTTGGTGCCTCTCTCCTGCGGCTCTCTCCTCCCCCTGTTCATCGGTAAGTCTTTGTGGTTCTTCCAGGAACCACTTCTCACTCATCCACCAACCGTCCCGTAGGTGGAGTTTATGTCCGCTCCTCCTTGAACCTTTGTAGTTGCCTCCTGATTGGTTTTCTGCTGCCTCTCTTGCTTGTCCCTCTCTACACAGGTGCCAGAGTGATGCTTTGAGGACTTATGTTAGATCATGCCAGGGCCCTGCACATAACCCTCCAGCAGCTTTCCATACTGCTTAAAGCTGATCCATAGCTCTTACCCAGCTTCTGGGTAAGACCGAGTGGTCCGACCACCACCCTTCTTCATCTGCTGCCCCATGCCCGTGTGCACACTCTTCTTCAGCGACTTCACCCTTTTCTGAAAACACAACAGCTGTTCCTGTCTCAGGGCTTTTATATGTGATAAGCCTGCTTGGTCCCTCTGCCTGGAAAGTTCTTCCCCCAGATCTTCCCATGGCTAGCTCCTTTGCATCATCAAGCCTTCTGTTAAGTTTTGTTCATTTTCTTCGGAGGAAAGCAGGATTGTTTGTATTTGCTTATTAACTTGTGTATCCCTGTGTTCTGTTGTATTTACCACTATGGGTCTGACACACAGTAGGTGTTTCATAAGCATTTGCTGAATGAGTGAAACGATTCAGTCATTACTTACTTCCAGAGACTGTCCTCTTTATAAAGGGAGGTGGTAGTAATATTCTCTTTCTCTTCTTCAGGTACATTACCTGTGCCGAATACACTCACTTCTATGGTGGCAAGAAACCAGGTAAGGCATGAAATCCTTCTGTTTCCCTTGGTGTGGATGTATGTGTGTGTGTGTGTGTGGGGTGTAATTAAGGAATGATGTCTTCACTATACAATAAGACTGTAAAAATTAATAATGAACAAGAACACAGAGGGGCGCCTGGGTGGCTCAGTCGTTAAGCGTCTGCCTTCGGCTCAGGTCATGATCCCAGGGTCCTGGGATTGAGCCCCATGTCGGGCTCCCTGCTCCTCGGGAGGCCTGCTTCTCCCTCTCCCACTCCCCCTGCTTGTGTTCCCTCTCTCGCTGTGTCTCTGTCAAATAAATAAAATCTTTAAAAAAAAAAAAGAACACAGAAAGTGTAGCAGACAGATAGGTTGAGAACACAGATTATTCACAAAAGAGAAAATACGCTAAACACATGAGAAAATGTTTAATCTTGGTGGTGATATTTTTTTTGTGTGTGAGAGCAAAAACAGGCTGGGGGAGGGACAGAGAGAGAGAGAGAGAGTCTCAAGCAGGCTCCATACTGAGCACAGAGCAGACGTGGGGCTTGATCTCACGACCCTGAGACCGTGACCTGAGCTGAAATCAAGAGTCAGACGCTTAACCGACGGCGCCATCCAGGCGCCCCAGTGGTGATACTTTTTGACATAGATTAAAATAACGTTCTTTTTTCTGTCAAGTTAATAAAGAATAAAAAGAATGATAATACCCAAATCTATCAAGGCTGCAGTAAAAAGAGTACGTTCTCATTAATTGCTGTTGGGGATAAAACCAGCACAGCCGTCTTGGAAAGCCAAGCCAGACCCCACAGCAAAGGTGTTAGGGTTGTGGGAGAAACCCAGCCGCAGTGGCTTAAGCAAGTACGTGCTTTTTCCTCTAAGTGTGTTCTTGATGCACTCCATGTGTTCTACTTATTGAAAGGTTTTTTAACCTACACTAGTTTTTGTACTAGGTAGTTTACATGAACCTTTTCTTAACGTGGGATTGAATTATTGGTAAGAACACATCCATGAGGTTATTCACAGAATAAACTTTCTTTTATTTTCATCTTAAACAGATATTCCACAAGCAAATTTTCGTCGTTTACCTTTTGATCACTGCAGGTAAGAGTTTCGAGTGTTAATCTGTCCCTCCTAGTTGTTTTCTGATACTCATTATTTGACAGTGAATCTGATCCTTGGAGATGTAGATGTGGGTTCTGTCTGTGTTCCCCTACCTAGATCTTCCTTGAATTGAGAAAAGGTGACCTAACAGTGATAAGAACTAATACTTACTTTGTGTTCATTCTGTGTCTGCATGTTTATGCATTGTTTCTTTTGGCTTCTTTTTTACCTTCCAAGGTAAGTAGACTCTGTCGTTAAGCCTATTTTACACTTGAGAGGATCAGTGTTTAAAAGTGGGAAGTCCCTCACCCCGGTGTCACATCTAGAAAGTGATGCCATCGAGGCTTGAACCCGGTGGACTGACTCCGGGCCCATGTCTTTCATGCTTTACTTTTAGTCCAGAGTCTAGGTAGTAACAGCATCAGTAATAGTCATGATACTGTGAACCCCTCCCCCCCCCCGGGAACACAGGTTACTGGTGGGGATGGGGAGAGACCCAGCTGTAGAGACACTCAGAGGCTTCTTCCTACCATGGTTGGTATGTGTATGAACAGAAGGTGGGTCTGCTGGAGAAGTGGGGCTAGCATTAATGAACCCCAAGACATTGGGGGTTTGGGGATGGTCCATTTGGGCCTGAGTTTCCCCAAGCTCAAGCTGTGATCATCCCTGCTCTGGACACATGCATCCTGTGTGTGTGTCCCATTGGTTTCTGATTCCGTAGGTCACGATGAGCCTTGGGAACTGACAGCGCTCCTAGTGTTCTCCGCCAGACACCACAGGGCAGGAAGGGCCAGGGATGCAGCCACTCGGTCTGCCCCTGGAGGCTCCCTTGGAGCACTGAGTGAGGGCTTTCCCTGCTCCTGGCACTTGCTCAGGGAGGGTCAACAAGTGAGACCCAGGCATCATTGGCTGGATTTCTCCCCACCAAGTTTTGTCATCAGCCTCATGGGAATCTGTTCTCATTCAGAGTGTATATGAATGGATTTTATGGAAATACTTTCATCCTTGGTTCCTAGTTCCTCCAAGAGGTCTCTAAACTGTGTTTCACCCACTTTTTAACTACCTTGGGTTCTGGGTAAAAATGTGCTTTGAGAATATGCCCTTTAAGACCCGTTTGGGAGAAGATGCATGTACGGTGTGTTGCCATTTGGAGCTTGCTTTGGTGTTGGGTCCTGTTTTCATCAGTCCCCAGCAGGATCACCACTGGGTTAGAGTAGTAGGTTGGGCCAGAGAGGGAGGGCTTTCTGGAGCAGCATCTGGGGAGGTGACCCTGTCACTGCCAGGCTGTCCAGGTCCGGGGGACTGACCTGTGCTGACCAAACTTAGAGATGACCGATTTACAAACAAGCCAGGTCAGCCAGGGCTCTTGATGGCTAGCGATGGAAACCCCGTGCAAGGAAAAAGGGTATTGGCTCAAGCAAGGTCACCATGTACAGTCTCCCTTCATCTATATGTTCTGCTTTTCCCAAGTAGACCCTCCACGAGGTGGTAAATGGCTTGTGGCAGTCTGGGTCTCTGCAGACCCATCTACCCCCATATCCATGTATTAGAACTTACCCAGGGCTCCTAGGGCACTTGCCTGAGTCATGTGCCTACCCCTTGGAAATGTGGGGGGAATTATGTGCACACTCTAAGCAGGAGCAAGCAGGGCACCCCCAGACCAGGATAGGTCCACCAGAGTCTCTTGGGACGAGAGAGGGCAGCTCTCAGTAGAATAGTATGGCCTGCATGCCATGTGAGGTTTTAGGGAGTGAATTCCAGTCCTGCTGCCCCAAGGCTACCCTCAGGAACCTCTTTTGGGCTCGAACATGATGACACATGTCAGGTGACACGGTAGAGAGAGTGGGGAGAACTCGGCTGCTGTCCCCCCAAGGCCCCCTCAGCACCTCCTGGGACCCTTGCCTTGTATTGATTGGTGTGTGCAGGGAGCTTCTGAGGGGCGGGGATGTGGGGGTCACCTCTGTACTGGCACCTGGCCCCGGCTGGGCAGAGGAGCCCCGGAATTGTTGGAGGGAAGCAGGGAGGAACAAAGGGAGAAGTCACGGGAGCCACTGGGTGACCCGGAGTGACTCTGTCCTTTCTCAGTCTCTCTCTGCAGCCCTTCGTCTACCCAGTCTGCACCCCTGAAGGCGTCGTCTTTGACTTGCTGTGAGTTTTCCCTTGACTTTAGAGCTAACAAAAGGGGTGAGACTGTTGACACCCACTCAGGAAGGGGGTATGGGACCAGCTGGAGGGGTTGTGGCTTCAGGTAGTGCCAAGCCAGGCCACACACTGGGGTTTTGGCAGCCTCAGGAGCATTGGGTGGCCTCTTGGGGACCCAGGAGAGACTTCCAGAGCCTCGGGGATGAGGCCGCAGTGTTGGTGTGACCCCTGGCCAGGCAGCCTTGCTGGCAGGCACTACTGTCCCTGCCTGGGGTGGCATTGACCTCTCCCCGTGCATGGGGGAGCCTAGGGTTCTAATTGGCCTACCTATACCTGTTTTGGATGTTAATGAACTTGAGTACTTTTCACTTTATGAAAGCAGAGCCATAATTTAGGTACATACTTTCCCAGTGCTGTGTTTTGAAGCATGATGCTCAGTTTTATGTTCCAACATAAACCAGCTTCTATAACTTTTTTATGCTTCAGTCTCTTTTTAGAGAATGTGGAAAATACTTCAAAATAAAAGGAAAAATTTATCATAATCACACTATCCAGGATAACTACTGTCAACATTTATACTCCTCTTTTTCTGTGAGTTTATTTGTGGTACATGGTTGAGATAATACCGCAAAGATAGTTCCTTTTTTTTTTTAAGATTTTATTTATTTATTTGACAGAGAGAGACACAGTGAGAGAGGGAACACAAGCGGGGGAGTGGGAGAGGGAGAAGCGGGCTCCCTGCAGCCCGATGTGGGGCTCAATCCCAGGACCCTGGGATCACGACCTGAGCCGAAGGCAGATGCTTAATGACTGAGCCACCCAGGCGCCCCATGCGAAGATAGTTCTGAATCCATTTTTCACTCAGTTGTGTCGTTCAGAATTCTCTGGAAGCCTGACTTTCGATGCTGGCCCAGTATCTCACTGGATGGACGTATCAACATTTACATGTATCTTTTCTCGCTGGTTTGTGTTGTTTATCCGTAACCACAATAAAAACACTGGGCGTGTTTTTATTGAAACCCACGTATCCAGAAACACTCCTCACTTCCTTGGTCAAGGCAAGGTGCTAGCAGAAATGAAGCGGAGCGAAGCCCATTCGCAGCTCTCACCCGGACGGGGCCCTCCTGGATGGTGGCCTTGCCACTGGGCTGCACCTGTCCGCCTGGCCGACATTCTCTCTTCTCTTCCCTTCAGTAACATCGTCCCTTGGCTTAAGAAGTATGGGACCAACCCCAGCAATGGAGAGGTAGGTGGCCGGGCAGGAGTTTAAGTGATGCCGAGTGAACGCTATCCTCGCGTCTGTCCTTTGGGTCTGTGGTTTTCGCGTACACAGAAGCGCGGTAGAGGACCGTTCACGGGGCACTGTGAATGGGACTGTCCTCCCCTCCCTTCCCCACACTGTTCCTTTCTGGAACTGTTCCCTCACGTACACACTTTTGTACAGGTGTACATCTTCTTTCCTTGGGCCATGGATGCAGTCACACGCGCGAACCCCTCTGTACCTTGCTTTCACACCCCTTGGAGTGTTGGAGATCTGAACACCCGTGCGTCGAGCCCTGCTGTGTTCTGTGGTGGCTGCACGCGTCTTCCTGGGGGGCTGCCGCAGCGTGTTTGAAGTCACCCGCTGTTACGGCGGACAGGGACTACCCTTGTGCACGTTTCTCTGGACACATATACGAGTGTCCTCCCAGGACTGCTGGGTCACAGGGTGGGTGCATTTTCTGTTTTGGTAGCTACTGGCAAATTGTCCTCCAGGGAAGTTGCAAACGCCTGTTCCCCTTTCCCCCAACGAGTATCATCAGGTTTTAGACATTTTCCTTGCCTCGCCTCAGTATGAAAGCATTAATTTTTTTTTTAAGATTTTAAGTAATCTCTGCACCCAGCACGGGTTGGGTGCAGAGCCAAGTTCCAGCTTAGTCGCCTTTTCTGCCCCCCGGCCTTGCCTCCATCATAAACCTGTGGGGCTGCTACGTTTCCCACTTTCCTGTGGTCCCTTTACTTCTCAGAGCCCTCGCGTTCCCTCACACTGCAGGCCCATTTCTTCAGTTCCTCAGTTGCAGCCACTTCTTCAGCGAGGTGTGAGCCTGTGCCGCGTGCAGGGCCTGTGAGCTGTCGGCTGTGGGAGGCGGAGGCGGTCACCGGCAGGGAGCTGGGGGGGGGTGGTCTTGGGGAACGTCTGTGGAGCAGTGCTGTCGAAGCTGAGACCGGGGTTGGGGGGGAGATGGTGGTAGATAGAGGCCACGTCACGGGGGCCTTGAAGGCCCTGGGGGAGCTCAGGTTTGTTTTGGGGGTGCTGGAACCGGGCAGGGTTTCGGGCAGAAGCGTGTCACGATCGGGACTGTGTTTTAAAGGCTCACCTTGGCTGCGGTGTGGGAAACGGGACTATAGGGAGGCAAGGGTGGAAGGTGGGAGAGCAGCCAGGGAGCTATGCACTTGTCTGCGCGAGAGGTGCTGTGCAAACTTGGACCAAGAAGAAGGCTGAGGAGGTGGCACAGAGAGGCCGGACCCACCATTGCTGTTACAAATGGACCTGTGGGCCTTGTGGGGCCATCACATCAGGGTCTGTGTTTCCCCGGGGCCGGGGAGAGCCCAGTAGGGGCCTTTTAGTGCAGTCCCATCTTCGGAGGACTGGATCAGTTAGCATGTCCTATGCCGGGGATGCCAGGGACGGACGGGTGGAACCAGGTGATCTAGCCTGTGCTTGGTGTTCCGGGCCAGTGGGGCTTCAGCAGGAAGGCGGACCCCTCAGAAGCAGAGCCCCGAGCGGCAGGAGGGATTTGGGTGCACGAGTAGGGGCAGGCAGTTGGGGTGGAGGTGGGATGAGGAGGGCCAGCAGGGAGGGTGGGGACTTCTGTGTGACCTTGGAGGACAGTCGGCTCCAGGGTGTCTGGGGAGGTGCGTGAGGCTGAGAGGTTAACCTGATGAAATACTGAGGGGGCCGGTTCTGGCACCGTGGAGCTGAGAGCTGGCCGGAGCCAGGGCCTTGGAGCCGTGTCTGCTAGGATAAGGCCCTGTCCTGATGGGGAAGGCAGCAGGCTGCGTGAGGCCAGGTCAGTTCTGTGACGGAGACCCTGGAGGCCGTGCAGGGTGGAGGCCGCCGTCAGGGAGGCCCAGGAGGACCTGGGCTCTGTGAGGCTTGACGGGGAGGCAGTGAGGGCCAAGCCGTGTGAACCGTGTCCTGGTTGCCAGCGTAGGTAGGACAGGTGAAGTGTCACTGGTTCTTTACTTAGCCAAGGTCTTGTTACCTGATTCCTGGAGGCCCTTCTGTGCTGTCTGGGCTCCGCTGGCCCCTGTGACAGAGTGTAGGGTGCTGTGGGCCCCTCGCGTCAGGTGGGTGACTCACCAGTGGTCCTTCCCTGTCCTTGGAAGAAAGGGGGCTAGACTGGGGGTGCGCGTTCTGGGCCCGGCCACCAGAAAAAGCCTGTGGGCTTTTTTCTCAGACGGTTGGGGTGATGCTTACAGCCTGGCCTCCCTAAGGAGAGTGCTGTCCTTCGGGTGTCTGCTGTGTCCTTCTCAGTTTTGGTCATTTGGAAGCGTGACTGGCAGTGTTCCTGTGAGGCCTTCTGCTGGGAGCCACTGTGGGCTTCCAGGGGTTTCCTGTGGGGTCCGGGCTGCCTGCCTGTGCCCCGTGATTGGCTTGTGTTCGGGGTCCGTTGCCTTCCCTGATGCGAATGCCATGCCTGCCTCAGTGGAACAGCCAGGGTCAGGCTGAGGGTCTGCACTCTGCACTCCCAGGGGTGGCTTTCCGGCCCCACTGTGCCCCTGGACTCCCTCATGTCTTCTTGTCCATGCTTGTCCTCATGGCCTCGGTCTCCTTCCCCGTGGATATTGTCATTCGGTTGCCTCTGGGCGCTTTTTGTTGCTTTGGGCATTTTGCTTCACAGGTGCTCTGCAGGGCCCCAAAACCTCGGCCTCTGGCCAGGCCCAATATGGCAGCTAACCAAGGTCAGTTCACCAAGGGCTGGCTTGGCCCATGTCACTTCTCGGGGACCCAGGAGGAGCATGTTATGTGCAGGGTCATGCACCCAGGCCGCCTGGGCCTGAAGGAGGAGGACTATCTGATGGGAGCAGCCTCGGAGCGAGGACTCTGTTGTCTGCCCTGAGTTGAATGCTCACCTGCACTGGGCCGGGGGGGGGGGGTGGTGGTGGGGGGTGGGGCGAGGACACAGGGGCCCGGCCCTGGGATGCCCACCAGCGTTTCCTCTGTGCCTCGCTCGGGTAGGCAGGGCCGGGCCTGCACCAGAGTGGCCAGGGGCCACCGGGATGTGGGCCCTCAGTCAGGCGCTCCTGGGCACGCAGCCTTGCCTCCCCCTTTTGGGGTCTCTCCACGGCCCCCTTCACTTGTTCCAACCCAGGCCCCCGACTCCAGGGCAGCTTTTTTCCTCTGGCTGTCTGGACTTTGTTTTATTGTAAGGTTTGCCATAGAAGAGGTAAACCGCAGACAGTGCAGGAACTGTGAAAAATAGAGGGCCCATCACTCAGCATGTGGGGGTGTTGATTCCTTCCCCCCCCTTTTTAAAATTTTTTTTTTTTATATTAATCCCCATAGATTACATCATTAGTTTTAGATGTAGTGTTCCATGATTCATTGTTTGTGCATAACACCCAGTGCTCCATGCAGAACGTGCCCTCCTCAATACCCATCACCAGGCTAACCCATCCTCCCACCCCCCTCCCCCCCCCCACACTTTTTAATGTTCTGTCTTTCTTAAATAGTCCTACAGCAGAACAGTAGGGGCACGCCTGTGTGCCCCCCAGCCAGATGAAGAAATACATTCATTTTTAACTTCAGAAGTAGTCAGTGCATCAGGGCTCACAATAAAAACGTGTCAACATTTGAGAAAAATAAAACACACCTCCACCCTCAGCCTCTAGGTGGGGGTCGCCCCTGTGAGCGGGTCAGTGTGCCGCTCAGAGGCTGGGGGTTCCGTGGGGCGGCCCCTGCGGCTTTACCTCTTGCCTGCAGCTGTGAAGGCTTGCGTGGTCAGAGACTTTGCCCATCTCTCTGCTTCACCCAGCCTCATAGGCTCCGCGTTTCTTCACATCAGCCACTTACTCGTTATTACTAATTATTAATTCTTCTTCTTCCAGAAACTGGACGGGAGGTCCCTGATCAAGCTGAACTTTGCAAAGAACAAGGAAGGTGAGTGATCTCTTTTATAGCCAATTCAAAGACTGTGCCACAGACCCCAATGCCCCTGCTTCTCACCAAGTTCTCTGCAGAATCCATCATTCCTTTCTGATCAAGCTGGACACTTAATTTTTCAAATATGTAGGGGCGCCTTGGGCTGACTGAGTCAGTGGAGCACGCAACTCTTGATCTCGGGGATGTGAGTTCAAGCCCCACACTGGCAGTAAAGATTACTTAAAATAATAAAATGGTTAAAGTGGCAAAGGTTATGTGTACTTTACCCCAATTAAAAAAAAGATGTAACATAATTTCTCCTTAAAGGTCCAGGTAGTTTAAAGCTGGGGATGGGGTGGAGGATGAAATGTTGAGTTTTGGGCACTTGTTCCCACGAGGGCAGTGGGGCCGTGAGGGTTGCTGATGGCCTTTGTGCATACAGTTGGGCCCTGTGGGCATGGACCCTGTCTAGCTGCGACCCTGGTCTGCTCATTGCTGGGGGCAGGAGCTGCTCAGAGGCCCAGGGCAGGTAGGTGTGGGGGTGTGATGGATTTGCCAGGTTCTTCGGCTGGGCTTCTCCTCACCACTGCTTGTGAAGCCCCACCCCAGCCCAGGGATCTTGCTTTGTAGTCCTCCACACCCTCCGCTGTTCTTGTCAGATACCAGAGCTGAGGTGACCCTCGCAGGCACCGACCTTGCTCTTGGCTCTTTGTGGGTCTGGCACAGTTCTCTCAGCCCGTGTAGATGCCACGGTTGAGGTTGTCTGCGCTCCCGGCAAGATGCTGAGGCACCTGACGCTGGGGCCCGACACGCCTGTCTCGCCCCAGAGCCGGTGCCGGCTCACCGTAAATGAGGGAGTGGCCTCGACAAAACAGAAGCACAGCGCTTTGTGGACGGTCTTGGAGGTCAGGGAGCTCCACGCTGGTAGCCAAGCACTGTAGACCCCCCGCTCTGAGATCGGCTAACTCAGAGGCCCACAGTGTGTCTCTCATTTAGCACATATTTACTGAGTGCCTGCCATGTGCAGAGAGCAAAACAGGCCACATCCCTCCTGGAATAAAAGGAGCTTACGTTATGGTGAGGGAGGAAACTGGAAAATAGTTCCCCATAGTGCGTCAGATGCTGCTGCTTCCAGCAACCGAAGATAAGGAGCGGGGAGGAGAGAGTCATAGCAAGACACGCTGACGGGGTTTGCGTGGGAGTCCGATGAGAGAGGAGGCATGAGGGGATGTGGAGGAAAGCATTCTAGGCAGAGGGCACAGCCAGTGCAAAGGCCCTGAGGAGGCCTGTATTGCTGGAACAGTGTGAGGGGTGGAAGCAGGGGGCTACGGTCAGAGGGGTCTGGGTTGGGGCGAGCAGAGCAGTCGTGCAGGGCATGGGCAACCACAGGACTCTCAGCTGCCAGCCACAGAGGAGAGACGAGATCTGACCATTCACCTGGGATTTTTTTAACAGTTTTTACCAGCAAGCACTTTTTTTTTTTTTTTTTTAAGTACGCTCCACACCCAGCATGGAGCTCAGTGCAGGGCTGGAACTCACAACCCTGAGATCAAGACCTGAGCTGAGATCAAGAGTTGGATGCTTGGGGCACCTGGGGGGCTCCGTAGGTTAAGCGTCTGCCTTCGGCTCAGGTCATGATCCCAGGGTCCTGGGATCGAGCCCTGAGTCAGACTCCCTGCTCTGCGGGGAGCCTGCTTCTCCCTCTACCGCTCCCCCTGCTTGTGCTCCCTCTCTCGCTGTGTCTCTCTCTGTCAAATAAATAAATAAAATCTTGGGGCGCCTGGGTGGCTCAGTTGTTAAATGTCTGCCTTCAGCTCAGGTCCTGATCCCAGGGTCCTGGGATCGAGCCCCGCATCGGGCTCCCTGCTCGGCGGGAAACCTGCTTCTCCCTCTCCTACTCTCCCTGCTGTGTTCCCTCTCTCGCTGTCTCTCTCTGTCAAATAAATAAATAAAATCTTTAAAAAAAATAAAAAAAATAAAATCTTAAAAAAAAAAAAAGAGTGGGATGCTTAACCAACTGAGCCACCCAGGCACCCCTTTTGCTTTGTTGTTGTTTTAAAAGATGTATTTATTTGAGAGCGAGCGAGAGCATGGGCATGTGCGTGAGGAGGGGGAGGGGCAGAGGGAGAGGAGGAGAGAGAATCCTCAAGCAGACTCCATGCTGAGCACGGAGCCTGCCATGGGGCTCAGTTCCAGGACCCTGAGACCATGACCTGAGTCGAAGTCAAGAATCGAACGCTTAACCAACTGAGCCACCCAGGTGCCCCTTTGGCTTTGTTTTTAATTGAAAACTGCAGACACATGAAAGTAGAGAGAATTAGTATGGTGATCCCCTGCCCCGTAGCCATCACCCAGCTTCAGTTCCTGTCCACTCAGGGCTGTGTGATTTTATCTGCTCCCCTGTGGCACCTGCTTCAGTAATTTTGAAGCAAGTATCAGATACCATGTCATTTCATGCCTAAGTACTTCAGTGTGTATCTGTAAATGATAAGGACTTAAAAAGTAATCAGTACTATCATCACACCTAAAAATTTAACAGGAATTCTTTAGTATCATCAGATATCCAGCCCGTAGTCAAAATTCTGGAATGCTTTCATAATCGTTTTTTTATAGTTTTCAAATTAAGATTATTTATTTCTTTGACAGAGAGAGAGACAGCGAGAGAGGGAACACAAGCAGGGGGAGTGGGAGAGGGAGAAGCAGGCTTCCCGCGGAGCAGGGAACCCGATGCGGGGCTCGATCCCAGGACGCTGGGATCGTGACCTGAGCTGAAGGCAGACACTTAATGACTGAGCCACCCAGGCGCCCCTCAAATCAAGAGTTTTTAAAAGTCCACACAAATCCGTGTGATTGCTATCTCCTAAATCTCTGATCTGTAAATATTCCCCCCTCCCCCCACTTTTTTTCCACAATGTATTCGTTGGGACTTACTTGAACGGGCTTCCTGGCTGCCTGGTGTGGAGTCAGCGGGGCAGGGGCGGGGAGGGCAGTGGGAGTTTGTTGCAGTAATGCAGGCGAGGGTGTAGGAGGTTAGGGAATGTGGCAAGGTCTGAGATGGAGGAGGAAGAGTCCAGGGTGGTGGCTGCTAGCAGCGGGCTGGGGGCTGATGGTGCAGACTCTTCCAGGGAAGGCCATGCAGGGCTTGGGTTTTGCAGGATGACTGGGAGTTTCCCACTGGGATTGGAGCAGGGGGTGTGAGCGGCTGACTGTCCCTCTGGGTCTCCGTTCTGGGCCTGCTGACACGGGGTTCTGCCTCCTCCCTTGCTCTGACCTTAGCCCTTTCTCTGACTGGTTTTGCATGGGCCTTCTTTCTAGGAAAGTACCACTGCCCAGTGCTGTTCACCGTGTTCACCAACAACACCCACATCGTAGCTGTCAGGACCACTGGTAACGTCTACACCTATGAGGTGGGTTCTCAGGAACTGTGTCACATGTAGGCTTTTCAGGTGTGTGGCTCAGGGCGACCCTGGGCTGGCGCTGAGTTTGCACCAGGCACCGTGGGCACAGCCTGGCCCCGTACCAGTGCAGTCGGGAAGAGGTGTGCCCTTCCTGCAGCCTCCAGACCGGAAACCTGGGGCGTGGTTTTGTACCCCAGGGGTCTGCCCCACAGTCTTTGTCTTCATTGATCAGGCCCTGGGAGGGAATCTGTGCTGTGAGGGCAGGCCCAGGCCTGAGGGGAGTGCTGAGCCAGGACCCCCTACCCCCCACCGCCGCTGGCATCCCCCGGAGGGGCAGATGCAGGATGGTGGGCAGGCCCCACTCCCCGCCCCAAGCCTGCTGCTCCGGGTGGGCCGGCAGAGGGCACAGCAGCAGCCGTGTTGGCGCCGTGCGGCAGGGAAGCCCCCTCTGAGCTGTTTTCCCACCTGTCCCTGGCCGTTGGCAGGGTCTGGGTGGCCAGCGCTGCCCTAGGGGCTCCGGGGTCGCTTTTACCCAAAGAGTGCACAGATTTGGTGCGAGGGGTTTGGTAGAGCTGCATGGCTGGCCTTGTTGAGCCTGTTTGCTGATGTCACGTGTGTAATGGGAGTGTCCTTCGGTGAGCCTTGCTGAGATGGCTGATTCGAGTGTCCGGGGGCTCAGCAGGCTCTGCCCTCCGTGGTGGGGCTCTCGGCAGTGGGTACGCGGTCAGGCCGTCCTTTTCCTCACCCCTGGGATGGCGCTGGCACCCACCCAGGGCCAGGGTTGGGGCAGGCACCATAACGGTGGGCTCCCTCTTGGCTGCAGGCAGTGGAACAGCTAAATATCAAGGCCAAGAACTTCCGAGACCTGCTGACGGACGAGCCCTTCTCTCGGCAGGACATCATCACCCTCCAGGTGGGTGCCCTCTGCCAATCCCACCTCCCTGCCCAGGCTCTAGGGCCTGACTGGTTGCGGTTTCCCAGCTGCCCCCAGCTCCTGGCAGCGCCCCCAGCCCCAGCGCCCCTGCTCTCTATCAGCCCAGGTCTTCACACGGCCGCTTCTGTCTGGCTGTCCCATCTCTCCTTCCGATGCCTGTCCTTGCTGCGTCAGGGCCGCTCATCTCTGCCCCGAAAGCCATGTCCGTATCCAAGTGGGAGAGGACAGGCTGGTGTGTGCCCTGCCCCAGCGTCGAGCGTAGGCGTGCCTCTAGGTGTCAGCCCTGAGTGGGTTCCTGAAAGACCTGGACTTAGAAACTCCGGAGATGGCCTTCGTGGGCCGTTCCTGTCCTTGGCATGTCCCATCCTCATCAGCGGTCCACGTGTGCTCCCTCCCACGGGGTGGGCTTGCCGTCACCAGGGCCCGAGGCACTGCGGGCTCTGTGGCATCTGGGCTGCAGGGAGCGCGGGGGGCTGTGGGAGGCCTAAGGTGGCTGCCCCATGCCTGCCCACATCCCCTAGATGAACGTCCGTTCGTGCTCATCAGCCGTGTGCCGGGGAGAAGAGGACACAGTGTGCCGCTGTCCCCACCCCTGCTTGTGGCCCTGCCTGGGCAGAGCCCGCTCCTGACCCCTGGTGCCCTCCGTTCCCTGCTCGATAGCCCAGATCTCTGTGCTGCCCCCGGCCTCTCTCCTTCCGGGCCCAGGACCCTCAGGCCGCCCGCCCATCCTTTGCTGCCCGGCTCACTCTGCTGCGTGTGTTCTTTTTGCTGCAGGACCCCACCAATTTGGACAAATTCAACGTCTCCAATTTCTTTCATGTGAAGAATAACATAAAAATAACAGATCCTGGTAGGTACAACCACAGCTGGCCTGGGTGCCAGGGTTTGGGTGAAACAGGTCAGTGCTTTCTGGGTAAAGCCCTCACCTTTGCTGGCGGCGGGAGCACCCAGGAGCCTTGCCCAATCCCAGACCGGCTGATGCTTCGCTTCTGTGCCAAGGTTCGCAGGACCGCACTCGCCCACGCCCGCCCACAGGGGCCTGATGTGGGGAGTCCCAGCTGGGGCCCATATGCTTGGTGCCCACAGCCGCATGCAGTGGAGGCCTGGCTCCTGCCTCTGCCCCAGGGTCCCTTGAGGCCACGTCCTCTCCCAGGTCCTCCTCTCGCTCCTTAGAAATTGTCTCTGTTCCCATTGCGGGGACAGGTGATGACTGCGGGCTGCTGGGTCCCTCTGGTGTGGACGCAGGTTCTGGGAGGGGGTGTGACTGGGGCCAGGGCACAGCTGGGGACGGAGTCCAGAGCTGACCACAGCCGAAACTGTGGGCGGGCTGACTTGCCATCCTTGCGGGCTGTTGCCTCGAGCTCTTCCCCGCACCCCCTCCCCTGCATCGTGGCCACCAGGAAAGTGTCACTGTGTGGAGGCTTGGGTTACTTGGCGTGCGTCCTGTTCCAGGCTTCTGCTGTTGCTGCTGGCTCTGGCCTCCTGTCCCCGTCACGCCTGTCTGGGGACATTGCTGGGGGATCGGCTGGCTGAGCAGGGCCACTGTGCTGTTTTGTAGATGAAGAAAAGGCCAGACAGGACCCATCTTATTATTTGAAAAATACGAACGCCGAGACCCGCGAGACATTGCAGGAGCTCTATAAGGAGTTCAAAGGGGACGAGGTCCTGGCGGCCACCATGAAGGTCCCCGAGAAGAAGAAAGTGGACAAGCTGAATGCTGTGAGTAGGCCGAGGGCCACACAGTTGCCAGCGTAGCCAGCCTGCCCATCCCAGCCCCTCAGAGGGGTCCTGGGGGAAGGGGCTCGGGGGCCCTGGCATACATTTGGAGGGAGGTGGCCAGGACCCGTCAGAGCCCAGCTGCCCCTTGGGGGCCCAGAGGTGGCCTGCACTGAGGCTGGGGGTGGCAGGGCGTGTGCTGGGGGCCACACGGGGTCTGTATCTCACCCTGGCCCGAGCTCAGCAGCCTGGAGTGGGTAGGCTGGGTGGACCTCTGCCTGGTTACCACGGGACACTGTAGCCTCGGGACAGTGGGGAAGGGACAGAGCTGGTCACTTGGTGCCCAGAGGAAACCCAGGGAGAGACTGCAGCGGTGTTTGAAGGTGCCGTGGTGCTGAGAGGAGGGCATGGCTGGTACCCACTGCCTGGGTGTCACGTTTGCTTCTTGCAACACCCACTGGTTGGCCCCGAGGCCCCCAGTTGGTAGTGATGGTGCCAGGATTTGTGCCCCGGCCTGTCTGGCCCCAAAGCTGCTCCTTCCCCTGTTCAGGCAGGGCTGTGGGGGGTAGCGGGGGCTCCGTGGCTCCCAGAGAATTATCCAGGAGAACTTGCAAGAGGAAAGAAAGTTTGTTCACAGTCCCACCCCTTTAAAACAATAGCGCTTAGCATTTTGGGGTATTTCTTTCTGATGGGGAGAAATCCCCCCTTTTTTTTTCCTTCTCTGTCTTGGATAAAAATACAACATATTGGGGCTTATTTTTTCCTGATTAAAAAAGCAATCTGTTTACTGTAGAAGACTGAAACCTTTGAAAAGGAATTAGAGTCCCTCGTACTGTGAACCTCAGCAGTGACCAGTTCCTAGTTCAGTCCAGGGTCTCAGTTGCCACGAGAGCCTTGGCCAGTTGGGCCTCAGCCTCCTGCCCGGTCCAGGCCTTCGTCGCACGTGTCCCCGCTCGGTCCCCTCACTCCCTGAGCCTTTAGGGAGAGGGCCAAGCGCCCCGGAAGCCCCTGCTGGGCTCTGTGGGTGGCGGCCAGGGACAGCTTTTTGGAGGAAGGGCCCCGAGTGGCCCCGAGCCGTGGGGTCCCGGCCTCCCGGACCGCTGCTCATGGGCCCCCTGGTTTCCTGTGCAGGCGCACTATTCCACCGGGAAGGTCAGCGCCTCCTTCACCTCCACCGCCATGGTTCCGGAGACCACGCACGAAGCAGGTAGCTGCCCGTGTACCTGCGTCCGCAGCAGTGCTGCCTCACAGCGGCCGAGGGCGGGCGTCCCGCCCCCCCCACACCCCCCCAAGCGTCACTCCATCGTGCCCAGCGCTCACGGGGGCTTCGGCAGCTCCCACCCTGTGGTCAGGCAGCGACAGGGGCTGCAGCAGGGGCCCGGCCGGGGGCAGGAGGTCCTCCCTCTACCCGTCGGGGCTGCACCACCCTGGGCTCCAGCCCACGTCCCACCTCAGCACCGGCCCTGCACCCCTTCCTCTCGTGTTTTCGGCCTAACAGGTCCCCTTCCTCCCCACCGACGCCCCCAGTTGCCGAGCCCCCCCCCCCCATCCCCCTGTCCCCTAGACCCACCCTGTTCTGCGGCCAGGATCCTGTGAGCCCGGGCTTGACCGGGGCCGAGCCTTGGGCTCTCCCCAGAGCCTGGTGTGTGGGGTCGGGGGGTGTTGCCCCAGCCAGAGGGCAGCACAGAGCTCGGGCCTCGGTTTGCAGCTGCCATCGACGAGGACGTACTGCGCTACCAGTTTGTGAAGAAGAAGGGCTACGTGCGGCTGCACACCAACAAGGGCGACCTCAACCTGGAGCTGCACTGCGACATGGTGCGTGTGGCCGCCGTCCCCGCCCCGAGCCCGCGCTCCCTTCCAGGGTCTTAAATCCGTAGCTGCCCTTGGTATGCGCTTGTGGCAGGATGAACGTCCCACTTGGTCCCTAGAAGGCCTGGGGCCCGCACTTCCCTCGCCGGAAGGGACCCCGTTAGCCGCGCACTGTTTCCTGGGCCCGTGTTCTGGGCAGGGGCGTGTGCACCCATCACACGGAAGGGGTCAGGCTCCACACACACACACCCCCCTGCCCCCCACCTGCTCGAGTGTCTCTCGGCGGCCCTCGCTCCGGGTCACGGCAGATGCAGGTGTCCGCAGCTCAGCCTCACGGGTCCTGCTTTACCGCGTCCGGGCCGTGCAGCTGACCGGCAGCCCTGCGGAGAGGGGCCCCGGGTGGTGCTTGCGCTCCTCCCGTCGGCTGCTCCTCACCTCACAGAAGTATCTGGGCTGTTCTGTAGACGCCAAAGACCTGTGAAAACTTCATCAAGCTCTGCAAGAAGCAGTATTACGACGGCACCATCTTCCACAGATCCATCAGGAACTTTGTGGTGAGTGACGAGAGTCCGCACTGGCCGCACACCTGCGCGTCCGTGGAGGCCGTGGGACTCCTGGCCGGGGCGCGTGCTGCAGGCGACTCCTGGGAGTCGTACCCGTGAGCCCCTGCTCCTCGGGCGGGGAACGTGCGGGGGGCTGACCCCCGCGCTGGGCTCCTGAGGGAGGTGGCCCGGGAGGGCGCTCTCCTCACCAGAGATAGGTGGGCAGCGGCCGCAGGGCCGGGCGGGGGCTCGGGCTCATGGGGCACGGCTTGCTGACTGGCTTTGGTTCCTCTCACAGATCCAGGGGGGTGACCCCACCGGCACAGGCACAGGTAGGCCGAGGGCTTCCCTGGCAGCTTTGGCTTCTCTGTAGGCCATGGGGGGGTGGGGGCTGGTGGGGGGGGGGGCCGTGTTGAGAGTTCCAGATGTGGAATCTGATAGGCCAGCCACCAACCTGCTGTGTGACCTCAGGCACATCCGTCAGTTTTCTCACTTTGAGAGGGTTGCAAGGCCTAGATGGACGGGGAGAGGCAACACGATGCCCTCTGGCCGCTCTAGAGACCCCTCTGGGCCTGTCGGCTCCGAGGCCCAGACCGCTCCCTCACCCAGTGTGGCGTGAGCAGTCATGACCTGCAGCTTCCACCCTTTACTCCCTGAACTAGGGGTCCAGCCCCACGCAGGGCTCCGAGGGGCCGGGGGGCTGGGGAGGGATCCGTGGGGAGATGGTGACGAGGGTCCCTCGGGGCCAGGGCTGCCCTCTGAAGTACTCGGCGGTGCCCCTCGGCACTCAGCACACATTTCTGGAGCTGGGCTGCGTCCCACTGGCGGCACTGGGCCAGGACCCCAGCGTTGGTGCTCCCAGCCATGCTGCTTCTCTTGCAGGCGGGGAGTCGTACTGGGGAAAGCCCTTCAAAGACGAGTTCCGGCCCAACCTCTCGCACACAGGCCGGGGCATTCTCAGCATGGCCAACTCGGGGCCCAACGCCAACAAGTCTCAGTTGTGAGTCAGCGGGCACCTGTGGGTGGGTCCTCCCTCTCAGCTTTGTCTTAAAGAATCTCGCCCAGAAAGTGGGCAGCGCCCTGGAGGAGACTCCTACCCCCCCATGTGTGTGCCTTGTGGCGCGTGCCCACGAAGGAACGTGGGTGGTTGCTCAGAGACCCAGGGAGGCCGCGGGAGGTGGCAGATGCTGGCCCCAGGCAGGGGTGGGGTGGGGGGCAGGGGGTGGCCTAGGATGTGCACTGCATTTATAGAAACGGGGAGACCTGGGGAGGGCATGAGAATTGTGCTTGCAGCGCTGATAATGTCTGATGCGTGCAACACCCAGGCTGGTCCTAGCGGGTCAGCCGAGGGGGTGAGAATGGGCTGGAAGTACGGGCCCGGGTGGCCCCGTGTTCTGATGGAAAGGCAGGGGGTGAGGGCCCAACGGGAGTGAGTGTGGGGAGGGGAGCGGCCAGACCCAGCCTGGCAGGGCAGGGGTGGAGGGGCGTCTTCGGGGTGGTAGCAAGACAGTTTTCTGGAGGAGCCTCACACCATGGGGTGGGCAGGACAGGGGAGATCCGTCTGCGCAACGTGGTGGCTGGTGATGGTGGCATCGGGGGTGACGGCTTTCCTGCACATTTGATGGGATTCCCGTGAAGAACCGTCCGGTTGGGTGGAATGGGGGTGCCCATCCAGCCAGGGTTTCTCTTGACCTGTCTGTCGTCCCCTCTCTGGGAGTTGTAGGAGTTCACCTGAGTTTCATTATTTCTGATTTTTAAAAATTCTTTGTTTCTGCTTGTTCTTTGTCGACTCCTTCCTCTTTGTTTTTTATGAGGAGGTTTGTATTTTTCTTCAGAGCTTTTTAGATTAGGCATCTGTATTCCAGATATTTTTTTCCAGGTATTTCCAGTTGGAAAAATCGCCCATAGTACTTTAAAATATATTCCAGTATATATTCTGAGCCACCGAGGTGCTCCTAATTTGATATTTTAAAATCAAAATTCTTTTCCAATTCTGTTGCTCATATAGAGAAAGTCTATTTTTGGGGGCGCCTGGATGGCTCAGTTAAGCATCTGCCTTCAGCTCAGGTCATGATCCAGGGTCCTGGGATCGAGTCCCGCCTTAGGCTCTCTGCTCAGCGGGGAGTCCGCTTCTCCCTCTGCCCCTCCCCCCTGCTTGTGTGCATGCACGCACTCTCTCTCTTTCTCTCTCTGAAACAACCTTTTTTTAAAAAATTGATTTTAGATCTAACTGCTTTATTAAATTCTCTTAAAATTCAAATGGTTTTTATTAAGAGTGTCTTGGGTTTCCTAGATACTCATGTTTATCAGCACAAGGTGGTGTTCCACTCTTCCAGCGTGAACACCAGTCCCCTCACGGTCAGACCTGTAAGGAGAGGACGTGGGCGTCCTGCTGTCCAGGTTACATGCTCTTTTGCCATCTGATCAAATTTGTTGCTGGGCCTACTTTTTGGGAGAGGCTGTGTTTCCAGATGCTTTTCTCTTAGCATCTGTTACTCTGGTCAGACCGTTTTCTCTTCCTTCTGGAATTTGTGGATAGAAGCTCTGGGTTGACCAGCCTTGCTGTCACTGTTTTGTCCTGGAGTAAACCTGGGCTGGTCCTCGCTGCACCGGGTGGTCCGCCGGCCACTGCTTTAGGCCGTGTGCCGCAGTCCTCACCCCAGAGTCGGGGCTGGCTGGTCGGACCTGAGGCCCAGCGTGCACAGCCTGGGGAGGGTTAGCTTACATTGGGGTCTGCTTGGTAAGGTAGCTTGCCAAGGACAGCTTTTGCGGATTCTTCACGCTAATTCCTTAGTCGGGTTCCACTTTATGTGCCATCTGGGTAGCTTCTGTTTTGCCAGAATGTAACTGGTCCATCTCTAGCTTTCCAAACTTCTGTGGTGTCTGCATTCCCGCTCTCCTTAATGGTTTACGGAGGGCTTTTCTGGTTTTATTTTATGTAATTTCCTTCTGTTTCCATCTTCACTGGCTTCCTCCGGTTTCTCTCCTTTCTCAGGCTCCGCCTCCGCAAACATCCGGGTCTGCACATCCTGACCGCACGCGCTTCCCAGCTTCACTGTCTTCTTAGGTCAAAGAACGAATCGTAGACTTTACTTCCGTTTTGGTATATCTTTGTTTGCCCTGTTATTGCTTGTCTTTCCTTCTCTTCAGGACTCTTTCATTCCCTTTTAAGCTTCCCAACCTGTGTTAGAAACGCATGGCAGAGAGACCCACCTGGTGGCCAGAGTTCAGGTCTGCACACTTGTGGGCGTTGGCGTCTGTGGAGACTTGCCCGCTGGCCGTGTCTGGTCAGGCCTAGTGGGCTCGGAAGTGGTGCTGTCCCCGGTGGAGTGGGTTTCTGGAAAGGGCCTCTGTCCCTTGCTGACTGTGCGTGCCGTGGGCCTTCGGGATGTGGGCGGCATCGTTCGGTGTCCCGGGAGGGCAGCCCCGCCCACACTGCTTCTCTCCATCTCTTGTTAGACCTCTCTTTCCTTTCTTTTACTTGGAGCTTTCCAGATTCTTGAAGCTTTAGGGCCATCTTTTTAATGACACACACTTAGATTTGGGGTTATTTTAATTCAAACTGACAGTCTTAGGTGCATACTTCCAGTCAGTATCCATATTTTCTGTTATCCTAATTTGTACTTCCTGGTTTTCCCCCCGCTTTTTTTTAAATTTTTCATTTCTTCTTTTCTCTTTCTCCTGCTTTGGAAGTTAAGTGTCACTTCTGGCTTTAAGTAGATTTAAAGTCTGCAGTTACCAGTTAATCTCTCTCTCCCTTCCTCGCAGACAGACCCTGCCCGAGCCGTCCCCCCAGCCCAGCCAGTTCCCATGTTCAGATAGCTGGACATTTAAATTTCACTCATTTCTACACCAAATTCGATGTGTAGGTCAGCATTTAGGGGTCTTTACCTACGTTCCTCGGCGTCTTTGCTCCCTTTCCTGCCCGTCTCCTTTAAGTTCAGCATCCCTGCTTCTTCAGCTGCTGTCACAATGGGACGGGCTCAGGTGTCCAGTCTCCCCCTCTGCCCGTGGCCTCTGGCAGTGTCTGTCCGCCAGAAGCGGGCCGCAGCCGGGGCTGGAGGCGGAGCTGGGGTCCCGGTCCCCTGGGCGGCCTTGGCTGATGGCCTGCCCTGACCAGGCAGGGTGTGGGGGCCACGCACACAAGGAGCTCCAGCTTCCCAGAGCGGCTCTGGGGGGACGGGGATGCCTGGTGTGTGCCCAGAAGTCTTGGGGGCCCAGCAGGCTGGGGGGGGAGGCTCGCAGGCTCTTCCTGATTCCCCTTCTCCTCCTCGCCCAGCTTTATCACCTTTCGCTCCTGCGCGTACCTCGACAAGAAGCACACCATCTTCGGGCGGTAAGAGGTCTGCGGTGCTGGTGCGGGTGGGCTTCTTCCCCAGTGGGACCCTCTCACTGCCTTGCCCCCACACCTGGCTCAGTGCCTGCTTGCCCCCACAACCATCACTGCTGCGGTCACGGCCACACAGAAGTGGGGACTTGGGCCTTTCTGTTGGCCAGGGGATGGTTGGCTCCGCAGACCTGCCAGCCGAGGGGTGGGCCGCTCTAGCCCCCTCTGGCCAGCTGCCGTGTCCAAACTCGCCCCCCTCGGGCTCCCCTCTGGCTGGGTCCAATTTGCAAGTCTGGGCCACGTCCTCTCCTCTGTCCTCTTGTCCTATGAAGGCCCAGATGGTATTTCCAGCTTGTGGCCTCGTGGCGTGTCACACCCCTCAGCTCGGCAGCCTGTCACACAAAAAGCGCTAGGGTGCACGGAAGCAGTGCGAGTACCTGTGGCCCGCTGGCCCTGCTCTGACCGCCCCCCCCCAACCCCAGGCCTCTCATCCCTGTGGCACCTTCTCAGGCCCATCCTCTGCCCCTCTTCCTGCCATGCCACAGGGACTTGGCTTTTGGGGGTGCCCTGCCCTGGGGCACACTCAGAGGTACCCCTGTCCCTCGGCCGCAGGGTTGTTGGGGGCTTTGACACACTGACAGCCATGGAGAACGTGGAGAGCGACCCCAAAACCGACCGCCCTAAGGTATGTGCCGAGAGAGAACGGGGGTTCGCCGCCCAGGCTGGGCACCGGGCAGGCGGGTTTGGAGGGGCCTGCTGCCTCCTGCCGTCCCCTCACTTGCCCCCCTCTGCTGCTAGGAGGAGATCCGCATCGACTCCACCACGGTGTTTGTGGACCCCTACGAGGAGGCCGACGCTCAGGTGAGGGGGACACCAGGCGGGCAGGGGCTGCGGGGACCCTGCCCGGCCTGCGGGGCTCCGGACCAGCCGTCGCCGTGCTCCGTCACAGATTGCTGAGCAGCGCAAGACGACGCAGCTCGAGGAGGCAGCCCCAGAAAACACAGGAAAAACCCACCAGCCCAAGCCGGGGAGGCAGGGCCCCCAGACGTACCGCCAGGGGGTGGGCAAGTACATCAATCCAGCAGCCACGTGAGTGCAGTGAGGGCGCGCGTCCCGTCTGCGTGCTGCTCTCCCAGCCTCCCGGTGCCCACGGGTCAGACGCTGCCCGTGGCAAGCGAGCACCGGGCATGGGGGGTGAGCAGGTGCCGGGGGGGAGCGCCACCGTGCACGAGGACCCCGGGCGTGGGGGGGGGTGCGTATGTGACTGTGACCTCACACCGAGCAGGTGCTGCGGGAGAGCGTGGGTTCCCAGCGCGGGGGACTGGTCCACGCCTAGCAGCCAGAGTGAGTCTCCGCTTTCCAGGAAACGGGCAGCAGAGGAAGAGCCCTCCACCAGCACAGCTGTCCCTGTGGCCAAGAAGAAGCCCAGCCGAGGCTTTGGGGACTTCAGCTCATGGTAGCAGCAGGTCGGCCCCTCTGGAGCCCCGGAGGGACTCAGGGCTGGGGGCCTGTGTCCACACCACAGAGTTCTCTGCCCTTCCGACTACAGCTTACTAAAGCTCTTACTTGTTGCCCGAGTCCCCTTTCCTGGCCCTCGGAGTCCACGGGCCTTCCCAGCCTTCACTCGGTACAGTGGCCCCGGGCCGAGCCCGAGCCCACGTCTCAGACTGCCGGGCATGGGCTGTTGCCCTTAGGCCCGCCTGCAGCCCGGGCCGGGGAGGAAGGCAGAGTCTCCTGCCTCTGGCTCTCCTACCCTTCCCCACCCCGTCTGCGTCCTCCTCTCGGGGACTGTTTACTCAGTGGGGCACCTGGGACCTGGTTAGAAACACCGGCTCACAGAGCCTGGATCTCCTCCCCTGGGGCCGCGGGGTGGGCGCTGCACCTGCGTGCTGCCCACGCTGGGGAGCTCCTGCCGCCCGGCCCAGGTGGGGGCTGTGCCCAGGACCCCCTGCCCCTCTGCCTCAGGATGGTAAGCGGAGTGCACGTGGGAGCAGCTGCCCACCCCCCGCCCGCCGGGCCTGACTTCGTGCTCAAACACTCGACCCCTCACCCCAGCACTAGGGCTTCCAGACCGGCCTCACCAGCGTTTCCGGACTTAAAGAATCCCTTCCCTTGACTTTATTTTTCTATAAATGTAAAAAAAAAAAAACGCTAACGTTTGCAGGCCCGCCCTTTGTTTTCTGTTCGCTCTGTAGCCCGTGCCAGCGTGGCTCCCTGCTCCTGACCTTGACGCCACTACCTCGGCTTTCCCAGAGCACCTCTGCAGAAGCGTGGTGACAGCTGTCCACCCCTCACGCCCACTCCCAAGGCCTGTCGTCCTCGGGCCGGCACGGGCCACGACCCCCTCCAGCTGGTCACACTGCAAACTTCAGGCTCGGTCCTTGGTTCTTCTTTCCTTCACCCAACCCTCAAATGTCCACAGCAGCTCCAGAACATACCTGGGCTCCCCCTTTTCCACCTCTGATGCTGAACCCCAGACCCAAGCCTGGTCTCTCGCTGCCTCGGTTCAAGCCCCTCGTGCACGTCCACGCAGGTGCCATCTGGGCCCCCTTCCCAGAGCTCGTCTGCCCGTTGTCCTCTTGCTTCACACCAGTCACGGGCTGTCCTGTGTGTGGAGAACAAGGGCTGTGCTCCCCACGCACCCTGTCCCTCCGCAGTCCTCTGCCTGTGGCAGCAGCTGGGGGCCGGGGCTCTAGAGAGCGCCCGCTCACCCCTCTGCCCGGGGCCAGGCCCTCGTCGTCCTTCACGACCTCCTCACCATGACCCCTCCCGGCTACACCGAGACATCAGGTAGCTGCTGAAAGGCTTACACTGCAGTGTTTGTGCCCAGGATGCCGCCAAGAGCCTGTTCACCCAGGAGAGGGCTGCGCGCAGGGACAGCCGTGTAAACAACACACAGCTGCTGGTGGCTCAGGGTGTGGGTGGAGGGAGGCCCTGGAGAGGGAGGGTCCCAGAAGGCTCCCGGACTCCTCAGCCTTTGGGGGCGGGGGGAGCTCAGGTGAGGCTTTCTCGGGCTACGTGCACCAGCCCCCTACCCTCCTCCCAGACTTGCCGGATGGGGAGCCCGGTGGCTCAGTGCTCCGGGACACGGCGGGCTGCATGTCACCACATGGGACCGGAGTGGTCACAGGAGGAGCTCGGAGACCCCAGACCCAAAGCTCCCAGCATCAGAGCAGAGCGCCCGAGACAGGAGGCGCTACGGGGAAGGACACCATCTGACAGTGGAAGCTTTATTTTTCAACCTCACAAAGACGCAGAGGACAGAGGGCTGGACACGGAGGCTGAAGGAGGCTTGTGCACGTGAGCGTGGCAGTCCTGCTCCAAGGGGCAAACCCGGCTGCTGTCCATCTGTCCGTCCTTCCAGCTGTGCCCAGCGGCCACACCTACCTGGCCCAAGGCAATGACGGCCAGGCCACCCTGGGCTGCAGGTCCACCCAAGAGCCTTTCACAAAGGACGGTTTACATTGCTGTAGGTCGTTTTGGAACTTAAATTAGTTTTCTAGATATTAAAACCACTTGGATTTTATAAGTACCTGGTGAAGTCCTCAGGTAAATTAAAGGGCTTTTGGAAAAATTCCCATGTCTGATCTTGCCTAATATCTGACAGATGCCATCAAGAATAAGCATTAGGTACAAAAATACTATATATATGTATATATAAAACGGCAAAACTAAACCACACTTCTAAAGCAGATGTGCTGTGCCAGAGAACACTACATAGTTCAAGTTAAATGCATTTATGATCCTGGCATCACCTCCCATTCTTTAAGGAAAAAAATATTTTAAATAATTTAAATAAAAGTCACAGGATGATATTTACTGTTTAGGAATTTAAGAGGGTGGAACATTCCAACACTTTACCAGCACATCTGGTTGTGGTCTCATGAATGTCCTTCCCTGAAGCCAGCTCACGGTCCGTTCATTTGGTTTCGAAAGGAGCTTGGATTTCTCAGAAGACCAACAAAAAAAGTGGTAAGAGTTTTCGTTGGAATCAATTACAAAAAAAAAAAAATACAAAATAAGGCAGAAGACCACTAGTAAAAATGTTTCAATGCCATCACAAAAGACAATACAAAAACCAAAGTGCTCAAATCGAAGGAGCAGTAAACTTGCCCAGAACATACAAAAGCTTTAAATATAGGTTTAGTATACACAAAACTCGGTCAGAAGAATTTGAGAAGATTCTTCAGTTTAAGTGAAGAGCTTGGGGAGCGCTCAGGAGCCCTGCCCTCGGCGCCCCCGGGACCCCCCGGCCCTCATCCTCTCCAGGCCTCGGGCGCAGCACGGAGGCTCATGGAGGAACCAAGACGAGAAGGGAAATGTCAGTTTAGGCGACGTTTTCAATGATGAGTACTCACTCCTCAATGAAGGGGCCTTTCTGTCCCTTCAAGGTGGCCACTAAGGACGGAAGCCGATGTCCACGCTGCACGTGCCAGCTCGAGGGCGAAGCGTCTCGGATTTCAGAGCACGGCAGCGAGTGCGCCGCGCCTGCGGGCCCGGGCGCCTGAAGGCTGTACAGCTGAACATGAACTTAGACACACGGGGGCTGTGCTGGGACAACCGGAATCTGCGGGGGACGCCAGCTCGGGGAAGAGCAGCCTGCTGGAGTACCTGCACGCGCAGAGGCTCACACAGCTGTACGAAGACCTGCCCTTGACACCTGGAGACGTGCGTACGCTAACTCGGGCGCCTGTCCCCTCGCCCGGAGCAGGGCGCCGCATCTCCCCACATCCCAAGGCTTCGCTCTGAGCCAGAAAGAGGGTGCCAAAAGGGAAGCTCTAGGGGGCAGCTGTGCCAGAACCAGTCAGGGGAGCCCAGTGCCTGCCCGGGCCGTGGGCTCTGGGCTCAGGGGAGGGCTGGGGGGAGGGAAGGGACCTCCCAGGGACCGGAAGCCATTCTCCCACCCTTCCTGGCCAGCTCACACGTGCCCCTGGGCTGACCTTCTCTGCAGGTGGTTTCAGAGCCGCGGGCCGGGGTGCGCTGCCCTTCTCTCCCCCTGCCTCGCTGGGCCCTTTTCCCGCCCCCCAGCACTGGGGTCTCAGGAGTTTCATGCCATGCTACACGCAAGGCCCCACCAGACTCCTGGAGCAGCAGGCCGG
Organism: Halichoerus grypus; assembly: GCF_964656455.1. Lineage (NCBI taxonomy): Eukaryota > Metazoa > Chordata > Mammalia > Carnivora > Phocidae > Halichoerus > Halichoerus grypus. The sequence goes on from NC_135724.1 coordinate 67,584,680, forward strand.
GCCCGGCAGCCGGAGTCAGGTCAGAATATTGAAAACCAAAACTTACTTGGGAATGATTTTTGGCCTCCATTCTCTGAAAACTGGCCATAACCCTGCCTCGTGCCCTCTCCCTGCGGAGGCACAGGTGGATCGGAACTTAAAATACATTGCAGAGACACGGGGCATAGAAGACCGCCCAGGTCGCTTCTGTGTCAGCTCAAGGGACAGAACCAGTGGGGCACGGGAGACCCATATTCATTTACAAAGTTTAAATCTGTTTTGGAACTTGACTCTTTCCTGAAAAAAATTTTAAAATAATCTCCCAAATCTCAAGTTTGGAAGTTCATCCCGCTAGTTCTGGCCTCTTTCATATGCAAAAGTAATTCATTTTCTTCAAGTACAACAGAATAAAAAAGGACATCCGATTTGACTCGGTCCAGTGCGTTAACCTCTAACTGCGTGGACCGCCCCATCAGCACCTACCACAGAAGCCCTACTGCTAGAGCCAGGCCTGCAGCCCTATGCGCATGCGCACCTGCGGCCCGCAGGGACAGTCTTTGCTGTCACTTTCTAGATAAGGAGGCTGTTGGCTTAAATAAACAAGATGTTCCATTAGACAGATTTCTCTATTTATAGCTTATCTAAAATGTAACCAGTGGTGTCGTCTAGTTCTCAACAAGGCTTTAAAAAAAAAAAAATGGTCCCTTGGTGTATAGATTTCTTGACTGTTTCTGGAAGATTCCTAAATGAGCACTATGCCTTAACAGCTCATCTGCAAGAGGAATAACCCATCTGTAGTTTCACAAATTAGAAAAAAAAGTGGCCTACAGTACCCTCACTCAAAAAAAGAGGGGAGTGAGCTTGCTCCCCAAAAAGCCCCTAACCCTGTGGTCCGCGGAAGTTTGGTTTGGTTTCTATCAAACATGAAGGAGCACAGCCAAACTCTATCTTAAAGGCATAGCTTAAAGGAAGGTATTAACTAGACAGGTAAGTCATCAGTTGGTTAATTCTTTCTCTAGAACTTGAGAAGTTAGAAAAAGGTCATTGAAACATTTCAGAAACAGCCATGTACGTGAATAGGAGAGAGGCTGGAGGGACACCTTACCACCCGAACGGCCGGGAGAGGCCAGCCCGCCGTAAGGTTCGAGTTCAAGAAATACTGTCATCCAGGATGCCTCCGTTACGCTTACAGTCTCTTTCACAAAATAGTATTCAGAAGAGAACAAAGTTTTCACTTTACTCCCAACCATTGTCTTTGATCATGTGGGCAAGCTCAATAATAAATTTTCCTTCCTTATATTTCTGACTGCTTTCAAAGGCATGTTCCTTGAAAAAGAAAAAAAGTAGAAAGAAGGTTTCAGGGCAGAATCGATTTCACTTTTCAACCTCATTACACTCTTGGCAAAGAAAATAAGTGTATGAGATCAAGTCTCCCCAGGTGTTCCTTGTTCTGCTGACCAGGGACGGGGGAAGGGTCTATCTCGGTGACAAGCCCGGGTGGGCCAGGACAGCCCACCTCTACTCCTCCTTACCTTACAGATCAACTCACAGGGGAAGGGTAATTCACGTTTGTCCCTGAGCATCTACCATGCGCAAGGCAATCTGGGAGGTAGGAAGAGGAGCAAGATACTCCTTGCAGGGACTGCAGGTAAAAGGCAAGTGAAGGCAACTATACCAAGCACCCTGAGGATTGTACCTCCAAGATGTTGGAGGAAGAGAAGACCCTCAGATGGGCAGTGAGGGTAGAACGGAATAGGGCTCGGCGATGTGTGTGTGTGTGGGGGTGTGTGTGTGTGTGTGTGCGTGCACGCTCTTGCGCAGGCCTCACGGAGCCCATCTCCATGCTGGGGACTGTGTCTCCTCGTGTGTGATGGGGAATACGGAGAACAGGAACAATCAGGAATTCCAGGAGGAGGGAGCACAGGTGGCCCTGCCCAAGACGGCCAGAATGGCTGCAGAGGACAACTGAATGAAGGCAGGCACCGGCCACACCCACACGCACCTCTCGGATGCCACCAGGGGTGGTCGGGGGCACTGGGGACAAACCTGGGAGTCAACGGGAGGGGTGGGGAACAACAGGAGCAGGGAGTGCGTGTGTGTGGGGTGGGCAGAAGCTGCGCACGGGCCAAGCCCCCCGTGGGCCGGCAGCAACTGTGCCCAGCACCGCAGTGGGGTCTGCTGTCACCGCTACTGCAAAGTAACGTCACCAGCCACCTGCGTGGGGGACACTCCCCTCGTTCCAGGGGGCCCTCGGAGGGCACAGGTCTGCAGGGTGGGGCCACATGCTCCCCCAACCAGCGTGGCTGTCACCCCTGCCCTGGGAGTGAGGTGAGCGCAGGTGCGCCCACGTGGGGACCTCCATCTTTAATCAGCTCAAAAGAGATTCTGTTACGGGAACACGGATTTTCTGACACTTCCAGCGGGAGGTCTTATTCCTTTGCAAATTTTGTTTCTGTTTGTGACATGTGTTTTATTCATCGTGGTAAGTCTGCGCAGTCTCCGTGAGGCCGGTGTGGACGGGTACTCACATATTTCCACCCGAGCGTGGTTTTGCAGTTTTCACAGTAGATGTCCGCGACCGCGTGCAGGCCAGTGAGAAGGACCCTCTCCTCCGCGGGGCCGCAGCCCACATTCACCCTGCGGGGGAGGAGGCGAGGACAGCGCTCAGGATCCGCCCCCCCCAACTCTCCACCGGCCCCCCTCCGCCCCGCCCTGGGTGGTTCTTTCTCCAGCTAACTGGTTACCAGAGGCACCGCCCCCTGCCCACCACCACCCTTCATGAGAAGGAACAGCTCTGTTTCCCCAGGAGAATTGCCCCAGGAGAATCCCAACATGGGATTCACAGCGACCACAGTTCTGTATGGAGCGCGGTCAAAATCAAACCCACCACAAATGGGTCACAGACCACACCGCGTGTGGGAGCTCATTCTCAGGTAAGAGCACACCTCTCCCCCAAACTCTCACACTAGAGAGAGAGGAATTCCTGAAGATCATATCAAAACACTGGGTCCTTCCAGGGGCGCCTGAGCGGCTCATCAGTTAAGCTCCCTGCTCAGCAGGGAGTCTGCTTCTCCCTCTCCCTCTGCCCCTCCCACTGACTCGTGCTCTCTCCTCTCTCTCACTCTCAAATAAATAAAATCTTAAGAAAAAAAACCCAAGAACCAAAAACAAAACCACTGGGTCATTCTAGCCCACTGGGGAATTCTATCTACATATTCCGGCTTTGAGTAATTAAGTGCAGGGATGGACAGAAGCACTAGATGGGATCTGACCATGAACACAGCATGTCCACATGGCCAACGGCAGTAGTACTCACACAGAATTGAAGAGGTAGGCTCGTCCCTGACTTCCCTGAAAAGACTGCAAAGAAGAAAAGATTTTAACAGATTTATTGCGGTAAGATGGAAAGTTTGGCATTTTGGGATGAAGGTGGAGAGACTGTTTCAGGTCATGGACCTCAAATTGAGTGGAAGGGCCGCCTTGTGGGCCGTTTCGAGCAGTGCTCAGGAGGAGCAGTGACCATAGGCCCTCAGGGCCCCGGACCCCACACAGGACCCAGAAGTCACAGCGCTCCTAGAGCCCCGGGGGGCTGCTCAGCGTCCCGATTCCCCCGGCCAGGACATGCAGCACCACCATGGTCAGGTAGTAGGGCTGAGGGGATGTTCCCATGCTTTTCCACTGAAATTTAAAGCAAAACCACATCCCAAGATGACCCCTTACTTGGAGGAAGGGACCTTCCAGTGACATCTCCCCCAGGAAAGTGCTATAAGCCAAGAAACAGCTTGTAGCATTCTCATGTAGTCTGGGATGATAAAGGAGGCAGGATGGGGTATGGTCGGGTCAGTTCCAGACTTAGCGCCCGCACCCTTCACTCTCAGCGAAAGAGGGAATGTGAGTTCCCTCTTAGGCAGATGGGGGGGCTCGTCCGCTTTGGTGCCAGGCTTAAGTGACCGAGGGGAACACAGGGACCTCAAAAATAACCAAATCAAGAGAACTTTTTTTTTTGCCTATCACCTCAGCACAAATTCAAAAGACGGGTGAGGAATGTTGACTGGAGCACAGGGTGACAATATCTAAATATAAGAGGCACACACTGTGTGACCAGCTGCCCCACTCCCAAGAATTCACTATCAAGACAAACAACCAGAGTGCATAGGGAAACGTGTGACAAGAATGGTCACCGGTAAGTGTTTGCAGTTGCAAAAAGGTGGGACAGCGATACCCACTGACAAGTGAGCAAACAAGGGCACTCACGTCCAGGACTCATGCAGACATTAAGAGGGGGACGGAAGCAGCTGGGCACGAGAGGGTATGGGGAGAAAGTCAGAGACCCTGGGAAGTGAAGGAGAGCTAGCCATAAACTGCCATGTCGTGGGGGCCCTTCAGTTAAAGGAAAAACCATAGGGAACCTGAGTGGCTCAGTTGTTAAGTGTCCGCCTTCAGCTTGGGTCATGATCTCAGGGTCCTGGGATGGAGCCCTGCATTGGGCTCCACACTCAGTGGGGAGTCTGCTTTCCCTCTCCCTCTGCCCCTCCCCTGCTTATGCGCTCTCTCTCTCAAATAAGTAAAATCTTAAAAAAAGGGAAAATGGAAAACCATGTTCTTATAGAAGAGAGAGAGACCATATGCCACACGACTAACAGAGACAAGCAGAAGGAATGGAGTCAGGGGTAAGGAGGGGAAAGCAGATCCGTCCCTGCCTCATGTGCACGTGACACTGAGCTGTGCCAGGACTCGCAGTCCCTTCCACGAGTAGAGAGAGCAGTGCCCCCCGCTGACCCCGGACACGCGTTCGCTGGAGCAACACAGAGACCCTCATGCTAAGCTACTAAGCCACTGCGGTTTGGGGGCTCTTTGTTACTGCGGCATAACCTAGCCTGAGGCGAGCAGTGTTCTGATTGAAATATACAGCTTTCAGAGAAAAAAAAGGGGAAAGAAAAAGGAAAAAAGAAAAAAAAAAAAAAAAGAGGGGCACCTGGGTGGCTCAGTGGGTTAAGCGTCTGCTTTTGGCTCAGGTCATGATCTCAGGGTCCCACGTCGGGCTCCCTGCTCAGTGGGGAGTCTGCTTCTCCCTCTGCCCCTCCCCCCCGCCCTTCTCTCTCACTCACACTCTCGTTCTCTCTCAAATAAATAAAATCTTTAAAAAAGAAAAAAGAAAAAGAGAAAAACCCTTTATAAGAGTTTCCCTTTCAAGTGGCTTTCTAGAATTAGGAATATTACTTGATGTCCAATTTAGCAAATAATCCACTTACGGGCTTCCCCACACATCCTTATCAGCCTTCAATTCTGTAGACCAATTTTCCTAATCCTCTTGCCTACTCTGCAAATTCTCCCCCCTCCCCGCCAAATCCTTATTTTTTTTTTAAACAGGGTTGGGATCAGTGATGTGGCCAGATCTGTGGCTCGGCTTTAGACGGAAGTCACACTAGAGCGGGGTCTGCAAACCGCCCTAAATGCGGGCCCGCGGAGAAGGGTTTTAGGCTCTGGGGCCGCGCAGCCCCTGCGGTCAGGACGCTGGCGCTCCGGCGGGCACGGCGGCAGCCGTCCGCGCTGTGCAAACCCACGAACGTGGCGGCGGCCCGATAACACGTCACGGAAACAGGTGGCGCGCCGGCCGTGGCCCACAGGTAAAACCAGAGCCTGCCAACGAGACCCGCCCGCCCCGAGAACGGCTCCCTTGGGCCAGGGCATCACCGACTAAGATGGACCCGGATGCGGGGGAAGCCCTGTCCGGACCTCCGCCCTCACGTGAACCCGCTTCTGCTCTACGTGGGAAGTGCTGTGGGCAAACAACGTGCGGAAGGAAAAGCGGCCGCTTCCGGGACCGCCCACCGGAGCGCGAGGCCCGACGCGTCTCGGCAGCGCGCATGCGCCGGGGGCGCCCAGGTTCCCGGCAGGGCTCTCCTCCGGGGCTGCTCCGCCGAGGCCGCGGCTGTTTCCACCTAGCGGGCCTCTGCGCCCCGTGGCATCAGAAAACAGCGTAAGGGCTCTCGGGCTCGTTCAAGGCAGCACCTCAAACCCCCTCGGGCCCACCTCAGCACCGGTCCGCGCCGTGCGCTTCAGAACAAGGGCCCGGACGGCGCCCGACGCCGCCGTCCGGGCTCCGGGGGGTCAGCAGGCCACGCGGCTCCCCGGGGAGGCCCCGCAGCGGCTCTGCCTTCCGTGAACTCGGACACCGTGACACACCCGGAGCCTGCCTCGGAGGCCACCGAGAATGGACAGAGGAGCCACGGCAGAAACTCTGCCTTGTTCCACCGCATTTAGGTTTAGATGCCGCCCATGATCACCTAGTTAAAACCCAAGCAGGTGAGCGTTCTTCTGAGTGAAACAGGAAGCCTAAGCAGAGATTCCCGAGAGGCCCAACTTCCTGATAGACTTTGCTTTTGAAGGAGCAGGAGGCTCACATAGCCCCGGCAAGGGAGACCTGTGAGGATTGGGGGGGTGGGGGGGGCGGTGGTCATGACCCTTGAGGATGGGTAGGAGAGAACGGCCCCAGTTTCCCGGGGGCACACTCGCTCATCTATCGTTTTGGATGTTCACAAGTGGTTGATCACAGACCTCACGTGTTGCCAAAAAGAAGTCCAACTTAATAATAATGAATTGGACTGTTCTTTTCACATCCACGAGGCTGTTCCAGGCCCTGCAGAGTGCCCAGAGCAGCTGCTGTGGGCCTGTTCACAGCATCCCTCCTGGGTATTTTTCTAAAAGATCCAATTGCCCCCATTCCTCCATGATAGCCTGTTTTCTTCTTAAGCATTCTGAGTTAACATTTCTTAATTTCCCTATTATTGAACTATTTCCCCAGATTTTCTAGACTTCCTTTGTTCCTTCAGTGTTTTTTGGTTTTACATGAACTTTACTGCTCTGGCAAGTAACCTACTCATCTTGCTTTTTGTAATTTTCTGTCCCAGCTGCCTAGCCCTCAAAACCCACCCACTGTGCAAACACCATGACCAACATCATACCAGGATCACAGAGCAGTCACACTCAATCACGCACAAAACTTTCATCAACGCTGCCCAGAAGGCTCTAGACTTGTAGGAACACAACCGACCCAGGAAGTCATGTGATGGTTAACTGTGTGTCCACGGAGTAGGTACGATCATCCTTAAGGGGATCTCATCATTTCCCAGACACAAACCACTTGCCTTGGAGATCAGCTCATCGTGATTGGCCAGGTGGGCTCTGCAGTGGACACAGCTGTATGTTCGGTGACAGTTTGGCAGATAAGCTTGGAAAGTTTTGGATTTTGTCATCTTCACCATCTCGGCTGGGCACTCCTCGCTCAGCTCAGGGCTGGCACTGGAAGGCTGGTGGCTCTGCTGGGCTCTCTGACAAAAGAAACACTGAGAGATGCACGCAAGAGCCGTCGTTGTTCGGAGGGCGTGTGGCACTGTCCACACAGCTGGGACGAGAGAAAAATGTCACAACCTGTCAACGAATCAAGACAAAGCAGAGGGTTATGGAGGGAACGAAATACTTCAAGGAGGCGTGTTTAGGATGTGTGTGTTTTGAGGAATAGGGTTGGGGGGGCAGAACTAGAAGATCGGATTCTTTAATATCAGTCACTGTTTCACCATTCTAAATGTCGCTGGAAGTGGCAAAGTGAACTACTTTTACATACAAATACTTTGAGAAAAACATCTGATTAAGTATATTTTAGGCCTTAAAGAAAGAACAGCCAACAAGCCTCCCGTCTGAGTGAGGCCAGCAGCACTGCACACAGCTTGTCCCGAATCCTGGAATTAATGACTCAAAGCACCATGACATTTATGAATATGCGTGAGGGATCCAGTTTAATTAATCCTGAAGAAGTTACATATCAATCCAGAAACAAACCCTTTATATGGTCAAATGATTTTCGACAAGGGTGCCAAGATGATTCAATGGGGAAAGGGCAGTCTTTTCAATAAACGGTGCTGGGAAAACTGGATATCCACATGCAAAAAAATGAAGTTGGACCCTTATTTAACACCCTATATAAAAATTAACTCAAAAGTAGATCAAAGACCTAAATGTAAAAATAAAAACTATAAACTGTTAGATGAAACTAGAGGGGAAAGTGTCCACAACACTGACGTGGCTTGATTTCCTGCAAATGACACAAAGGCCCAGACACATATTTAAATTTACAGAAGGTAAAGTGAGAGAAAAATGTGGGCAGAGCACCTGTAGAACACCAAAGAAAGAGAAATAAAAGTCTTAGAAGGATCCAGAAGGGGAGGGAAAATTACCGAACAACAGAACCCAGAAGGCAGCCGGGAAAGGTACCTTTAAGGTCCTGAAAGGCAATAATGGCTATTCCAGAATTCTATATCCAGTGAAAATATCTTTCAAGAATTCCGGAATGACATTTTCAGACCACTAAAAAGTTTGACTTCTGCAAAATATCACTAAAGGAAGTACAAGGATGTGCTTCAGACAGAAGAAAAACAACACAGAACGTTAGAGTCTAAAAAAAGGAATGGCGAATAAAGAAGATGGTAAGTCCTTGGGTAAACAGACCAACAGTATCTCATAGAGCTTTGAAAAGATAGAACTGTAGGGGGCGCCTGGGTGGCTCAGTTAGTTAACTGTCAGACTCTCGATTTCCCCTCAGGTCATGATCTCAGGGTCCTAAGATTGAGCCCGGCCTCAGGCTCCGCGCTGGGCATGGAGCCTGCTTAAGATTCTCTCTCTCTCTCTCCTCCACCCCCTCTGCCTTTACCCCTCCCCTAAAAAAATAAAAGAAAAAGACAGGACTGTAATACATGAGCACAATAACTCAGGGTGGGAGCTCCGCTGAAAAATTTCTAGAGTCCTTGTATTATTCAAAAAAGTAGATAAAAGTATAGGTTAAGCTTCAGATTCTGGTAAAGTAAGGATACATGTTGTGATTTTGATGAAATTTCTATAACAACAAAACCTAACTCTGTAACTTCCAAACCTACAAAGGGGCGTATCAGTGAATGATAAAATGTCAGTCTAAAAGGACACAAGAAAGGGGGCACCCAGCTGGTGGAGCCTTGCATCTCTTGATCTTGGGAGTTGTGAGTTCAACAATTCATCTAGATGCAATTTACAAGAGACATACCTTAAAATAAGGACACAGAGTGGCTGAAAGATAAGGCTGGAAACCTGGATGGTGGCAACACAGACATAGGGTTTATAATTTTTTACTAACATTATATGTATGTGATTCACAATAAAGAAGTTAAAGTAGTAAAAGGATTGGGCATCTGGCTGGCTCAGTCGGTATAATATGTGACTCTTGATGTTGGGGTCGTGGGTTTGAGGCCCATGTTGGGTGTAGAGATTACTTTAAAAAAAAGTAGTAAAAGGGGCGCCTGGGTGGCTCAGTTGCTTAAGTGACTGCTTTCGGCTCAGGTCATGATCCCGGAGTCCTGGGATCGAGTCCCACATCGGGCTCCTGGCTCAGCGGGGAGCCTGCTTCTCCCTCTGACCCTCTCCCCTCTCATGCTATTTCTCTCTCTCTCTCTCTCTCTCAAATAAATAAATAAATAAAATCTTAAAAAAGTAGTAAAAGGATAGAAGATACAACATGCAAATAATAAAAGAAAAACTATATTAATATATTAACATTTCCCTTAAATAATATTTAAGGGAAGACTTTACTAGATAGAAAAATGGGTTACTTCATAATGATAAAAATAGCAGGGAAATAATAGCAAGTGTAAATCTTACCACCTAATAACATAGCCTCAAAATATGTAAATCAAACACTGACATGACTTCAAAGAGAAACAGATAAATCTTTAATCAGAATAGGATTACTGGGGGTGTCTGGCTGGCTCAGTTGTTGAGCATGCGACTCTTGATCTCAGGATCGTGAGTTCAAGCCCCATGCTGGACATAAAGCTCAGTTTAAAAAAAAATAAGATTACTGATTATAGTGTGTAAATGTAGTATACTTATTGCATATTTATCTTATACTTAAAATATAGCATATATAGTATAAATATATTTATATTTTACTATGCCTTTCAGTGACTGATAGAACAAACACAAATGATTACGGGCAAAGAGGATGTGCACGATGTGATGAACAAACTGGACCTAAAAGACATGGAGAAAACTGTAAGAACTGCCGAATCCACATTCATTCAAAGCACACAAACATTTACAAAAGCCAGCCCTACAACAAGTCTCAACCAACTTCCAAAAATTGAAAACACAGTATATTCTCTGACCACAGTACACTTAAGTTAGAAATCAATAGGAAAACAGAACAAGAAAAATCTTTGTATGCTTAGAAATTCAGAAATGTACTTCTAACACAAATAAATGGAAAGATATTCTGTGCTCATGATTGGAAGAATACTGTTAAAATTCTCATTCGACCCAAAGCAATCTAGAGATTTAGTGCAATCCCTAACAAAATACCAGTGGCATTTTTCATAAAACAAAGGATCCTAAAATATGTATAAAACCACAAAAGACCCCAATAGCCAAAGCAATCCGGAGAAAGAGGAACAAAGTTGGAGGTATCACAGTCCCTGATTTCAAACTATACTACAAAGCCACAGTAATCAAGGCAGCGCAAAAACAGACACACAGATCAATGGAATTTAATAGAGGGCCCAGAACAAACTCACACATGTACAGCCAATCTAGGACAATGGTGGCAAGAATATACAATGAGTCTCTTCAATAAATGGTCTTGGAGACACTGGACAGCTAGGTGCAAAAGAATGAAACTGGACCACTGTCTTACATCATACACAAAAATAAATTCAAAATGGATTAAAGACTTGAATGTAAGACCCCAAACTGTCAAACTCTCAGAGAAACCATAGGCAGTAAGCTCTTTGACATCATTCTTAGCAGTATGTTTTTTTGGACCAGTCTCCTCAGACAAGGGCAACAAAAGAGAAAATAAACAAATGGGATTATATCAAACTAAAAAGCTTTTCCACAGCAAAGGAAACCATCAACAAAAGACCACCTAGGAAATGGGAGAAAATATTTGCAATCATACATCTGATAAGGGGTTAATAGCCAAAATATACAAAGGACTTAACACAAATTAAAAACAAACACCCTGATTAAAAATGGGCAGGGGGGTGCCTGGCTGGCTCGGTTGGAAGAGCATGTGACTCTTGATCTCGGGGTTGTGAGTCCGAGCCCCACGTTGGGTGTGGAGCCTACTTAAAAAAAAAAAAGGGGGGGGGGGGCAGAAGACTTTAATGGACATTCTTCCAAAGAAGACATCCAGATGGCCGACAGACACGTGAAAAGACAGATGACTCAACATCACTCATCATCTGGGAAATACCAATCTAGTTTTGATTTTATTGTAGTTTTCAGTAAACTATCAGCTCACACCTTTCAGATTGGCTATTATCAAAGAGACAAAAAAATAAGAGTTGGCGAGGATGTGGAGAAAAGGGAAGCAATGGAAGCAGCCAAAGTGTCCAGTGATAGAAGAATGGATAAAGAAGATGTGGGGTATATACACAATGGAATACTATGCAGCCATCTCACCATGAAATCTTACATGGATCAACGTCAACAGTACTACACTAGGTGAAATAAGTCAGAGAGAAAGACAAATACCATACGATCTCACTTGTATATAGAATCTAAACAAAAAAAAAATGGAAGAAAAAACAGAAGCAGACTCACACATACAGAAAACAAATGGTTGGTTACCGGAGGGGACTGGGTGGGGGGATGGGCAAAATCGGTGAAGGGGATTAAGGGGTATGAACTTCCAGTTATAAAATAAAGAAGTCATGGAGATACAATGTACGGCATAGAGAATATGGTCAGTAACTTTGTAATAACTTTGTATGGGGACAGAGGATACTAGATTTATGGTGGGGATCATTTCATAATGTATAAAAATATCCAGATCAATAAAAAGATCAATATGATGTACAGTTGAAACTAATAGGATATTGTGTGTCAATGATTCTCCGATATTTAAAAAAGTATAACCTGAGGAGAGAAAGGAATGTACTTCTACATACCCATGTGTCTAAGAATGGAAATTAGAAGATATTTTTAATATTATTAAACAATAATAAAATAACTACTTTCTAGTACTTAAAGGGAAATGTATGATCTTATAGGATGTAGATGAGAAAATACGACAGGTGAAATTGATGAGCTAATCTTTTTTTTTAAGATTTTATTTACTTATTTATTTATTTGAGAGAGAGCTCCTAAGTTGAGGGGGAGAGGGAAAAGGAGAGGGAGAAGCAGATTCCCCACTGAGCAGGGAGCCCGATGTGGGGCTCAATGCCAGGACCGAGACCATGACCTGAGCCGAAGGCAGACGCTTAACCAACTGAGCCACCTAGGCGCCCTTAAACACCTATCTTTATTTATTTTAATGTATACAGCAGCTTTATTCATAATAGCCAGAAACTGGAAACAAGCCAGATCAACTAAAGGTGGTACATCCATACCCTGGAGTACCACTCAGCTATAAAAAAGAACAAACTATTAACATACACAACCTGAAGGAATCTTCAGAGGATTATGCTTAAAAAAAAAGAAAAAAAGGGTAGCCAACCCCCAAAGGTGACATACTATATTATTCCATTTATATAATATTCTTGAAGTGACAAAATCATGGAAATGGAGAACTGATTAGAGGATGCCGGGGGTTAAGGGGTAGGCTGAGGAGGGGAGGGAAGTGGGTGTGGATGTCAAATGGCAACACAGGGAATCTTGCTGTGATGATGCCTTTTTTTTTTTTTTTTAAGGTTGACTTTTCTTCCCCCCCAAGAATTTTTTTCAATCCAAATTCAATTAATTAACATACCGTGTATTATTAGTTTCAGAGGTAGAGTTCAGTGATTCATCAATCTTATATAACATCCAGTGCTCATTATATCACGTGCCCTCCTTAATGCCCGTCACCCAGTTACCCCATCTCCCCACCTCCCTCCCCTCCAGCAACCCTCAGCTTGTTTCCTATGATTAAGAGTCTCTTATGGTTTGGCTCCCTCTCTGATTTCGTCTGGTTTTATTTTCCTCTCTTCCCCTATGATCCTCTGTTTTGTTTCTTAAATTCCACATATGAGTGAGATCATATGATAATTGTCTTTCTCTGACTGACTGATTTCACTTAGCATAATACCCTCTAGTTCCATCCACGTCATTGCAAATGGCAAGATTTCATTTTTGTGATGGCTGAGTAGTATTCCTGTGTGTGTGTGTACACACACATACCACATCACCTTTACCCATTCATCTGTCGATGGACATCTGGGCTCTTTCCACAGTTTGGCTATTGTGGACGTTGCTGCTATAAACATTGGAGTGCAGGTGCCCCTCAGATCACTACATTTGTATCTTTGGGGTAAATATCCAGTAGTGCAATTGCTGGGTCATAGGGTAGCTCTATTTTCAACCTTTTGAGGAACCTCCATACTGTTTTCCAGAGTGGCTGCACCGGCTTGCATTCCCACCAACAGTAAACACCCATCTTTAATAGTTAAAAATAGGGGTGCCTGGGTGGCTCAGTCGTTAAGCGTCTGCCTTCGGCTCGGGTCATGATCCCAGGGTCCTGGGATTGAGCCCCCCATCGGGCTCCCTGCTCAGCAGGAAGCCTGCTTCTCCCTCTCCCTCTGCCTCTGCTTGTGTTCCCTCTCTCGCTGTGTCTCTGTCAAATAAATAAAATCTTAAAAAAAAAAAAAAGTTAAAAAAATAACAGAGAAACAACCCAAAGAAAATATAAGGAAATAAACAGGAAAAAATTTTATGCAACAGACAAGGAAAACACGGATATGCAAGAGAGGATCAACAAAGCCAAAAGTTTGTTCTTGGAAAAGACTAATAAAACTGATAGAGCTTTGTTCAACTGATTGGGGAGAGATCGGATATAAGTAATAACCTGGCAGAAATGGAAATGGAATATCACTTTCTTTGGATGAGATTTGTGGGTAAGAGGATGTTGTGATCAATTTAATATATTTGAAAATGTAAACCACACAGATAAATTCCTAGAAGAAACATTAACTGAAAAATGGGACTCTGGAAGAAACAGCAAACCTGAACAATCTGATAAACATTAAAGAAATGGGAATGAACCAGCTAGCTTAACTTGATACAAAACCTTGATCAGGGCAGTGCCAAGAATGAAATTCACTACAATTTTCTTCTCATGAACCAAGATGCAAACACCCTAAATCACTTTACCAAACAGAATCTAATACTATTTTAAAAGGATAATAAAATACAATTAGGTTGACTTTATCACAGGAATACAAAATCATCTAACGTCAGAAAATGTAGTTAATACAATGTACCACCTATTGTTCTCTGTTTATCTCAATAGATGCAGAGAAAGCATTTGATAAAATCTAACGTCCATTCTCAATTCTTTTTTTTTTTTTTTAAGATTTTATTTATTTATTTGAGACAGACAGAATGAGAGAGAGAGAGCACATGAGAGGGGGGAGGGTCAGAGGGAGAAGCAGACTCCCTGCCGAGCAGGGAGCCTGATGTGGGACTCGATCCAGGGACTCCAGGATCATGACCTGAGCCGAAGGCAGTCGCTTAACCAACTGAGCCACCCAGGCGCCCTCCATTCTCAATTCTAACAACATTCCGTGCAAAATAAGAATATAAGGGAACTTCCTTATCTGTTAAGAGACATCTATAAAAATGAAACAACCCACCATGAACATCATGCTTCATGGTAAGACTTAGAAAACATCCTCACTGAGATCAGGAATGAGCCTCTACACCACCATTTCCACACAGCCCTACCACAAGCCCCAGCCAGCTCCGCAAGGCAACAAGGCATACAGATTAGAATGGAAAATATAGACTTATGCAACAGTGTAACAGTACAAAGTATCTAAGAATAAATTCAAAGACTTGACAGAGAAGAGTATAAAATTTTGAGGGACAATAAGGAATACGTAAATAAATGGAGATATACCAAGATCAGGACCGGAAGATATTGTAAACATATGAACTCTCCCCAAAGTAGTTTTTATTTTTTATTATTTTAACTTTTTTTGGAAGATTTTCTTTATTTGAGACAGAGAGAGAGAGAGAGTGCATGCAGGGGGAGGGGCAGTGGGGGAGGGAGAGTCTCAAGCAAACTCCTTGCTGAGTGTAGAGCCTGATGCAGGACTTGATCCCATGACCCTGAGATCATGATCGGAGCCGAAACCAAGAGTTGGATGCTTAACCAACTGAGCCACCCAGACGCCCCTAAAATTTATTTAAGTAATCTCTACACTCAACATGGGGCTCAAACTTATGACCTCAAGATCAAGAGTTGCACGCTCTGCTCACTGAGCCAGCTAGGCGCCCCCCAAAGTAATTTTTAAATTAAATGCAATTCAAATCAAAATCCAGAAAGATGTGTTGGTGTGCGTGTGTGTTGGTGTGCGTGTGTGTTGGTGTGCGTGTGTGTACGCACGCATATGCAAGCCAGGGAGCCAGTGAGAGGCAGCGAGATTGGATTCTAAAACTTACCCTACAAATGTCTATAGGGGAGGGAAAAGTTTTCCTCAACCCTCTTGGGGTCCCTGGCTGGGTCTGAAAATTAACCTGGCAAAGATGATTAGCAGGAGAAAAGCACAGATTTTACTGAACATTTCCATGTCCATGGGAACCTTCACAAGAGAATGAAGAACCAAAATAGCAGCCGAGCAGGAAGCTTTTCTACCACTTAAACAAAGAAACTATTTGTGAAGAACTGACGAGGCAGATGGCTTTGGTCTAGGGGGCAGTCCATGGTAAGGAAGCAACTAGAAAGACAGGGTAGGTTTAATAAGGTTGTGCACAATTCTCAGCCCCAAATTCCCTGTCTCTGGTGATGAGGATGTCTTCCCTCCTCCTGGTACAGGGAGGACACCTTTCCCATGGGGGGGTCTTATGACCTGTGCCGGGGAATAAGGGCAAAAGAGGAGGTCAGAATGACCTTCCTCCTTCTGGCATTTTCTCAAATTTCTCCAGCTTAAGATATTCAATATGCCAAGGTGACATATGTCCTGAGCCCCATCATGTCAAAGGTCAAAACTAGTGAGGATGCTCTTGAATAGCACAAAGGAAGCCCATTTGATACCTGAGTCTGACAGAGAGCAGTCCTGCCATTTTCCACAGTCATGGGGCAGGGCACTGCTGGTGGGGGACAGGAAAATGGGCAGATGGGACCCAAGAGAGAGCCTAGAAACAGACCTATGCACAGATGGACACCAGATACAGCGACAGCAGAAAAGAGAGGTTTCCAAAAATGGTGCTGGATGTTATAGATACTCATCTACAGGAAAAGACAAAATTGGATCCTATTTTATACCAGAAATAAAAATTAACGGTTCAGGGGCACCTGGGTGGCTCAGTCGCTAAGTGTCTGCCTTCGGCTCAGGTCATGATCCCAGGGTTCTGGGATTGAGCCCCACATCAGGGCTCCCTGCTCAGTGGGGAGCCTGCTTCTCCCTCTTCCACTCTCCCTACTTGTGTTCCTTCTCTCTGTCTCTCTTGGTCAAATAAATAAAATCTTAAAAAAAAAATTAATGGTTCGTCCCATTTCCCAACAGAGAAAACCAGCTAGCAAGAATATTGTGGAGGAAGTTTCCATACAAGGGACATACACCCACGCCTACACACCCGTCCTCCAAAACGAAGCTCTGTTTCTTTCTCCACTAAAAGTCTTCTCAACCAAGGATTAAGGGAGTTCTGAAGAAGTCTGATTGTATTTGATATTCCCAGTGATTCCCAAACCTTAACCTTTTCAAGCCATCACCTTAGCCCCAATACATTTTATCAGGTTTTATCTGTTGCCCCAAACTACTGGGCACTCTGTGAATTTGAACCCTGGCATCCCTCCCAGTTTTGAGGGAGGTCGTGGAGGCAGGTCATGGGGATGAGGGTCAATTCGGATGGATCCCACCCGCAGCAGCCCAGCTCCCACCCCATGTCCCACATGGGCCCCACAGACACTGTCAATCCACACGTGCACCCTGTCCCATTTGGTGATGACCCATAAGGAAGGAAATTTTTTTTTTTTTTTTTTTTTAAGTAGGCCCCACACCTGAACTCACAACCCCGAGATCGAGAGTCCCATGCTCCGACTGATCCGGCCAGGCACTTCCCGACCTGACTTCTTACTGAACTCATGTTGAGTGTTTTAATACCTTCACCTGAGTTTTTCCCTCTTTATCGAAAGGAGCCTTCAGTTTTGTCCCTTCTTTCCTCAGACTCCCTCTAATGAAGATTCTAAAAGCACGCAGTGAAGGGGCCGAGAGACAGGGATCTCAGACCATGCACCAGCTGGCTCATCAGGTCTTGAGAGTCCTGCCCTTCAGTGGCAGAAACACGGTTCCCCGTGGCCAAATGGAGAACCCACAGAAACTGCCCTCCAGCCTTGAAACAAGGGATTTCAGGGCGCCCGGCTGGCTCAGCTGGCAGAGCGTGCGACTCTTGGTCTCGGAGTTGTGAGTTCGAGCCCCACGCTGGGTGTAGAGATTACTTTAAAAAAGTGATTTCACTTTTATTCATAATAAGAATGGGGGTAACACCTCTCACTTTTAGCTCACATGCGGTTCCCTTTGTATGGGACAACACAACACCTTTCAAAGTGGCAACTTGCCAAGGCTTTTCTGGTTATTGTGAATTGCCCCACGGCAAGGCTGTGTGCCTTCCCCTGCAGGGCGCCAGGGACGGCCCTCACCCCGGGTGACCTCAGCCTGAGGAGCCGCCAGTGTCCAGAAGGCCCGTCTCTGCGGAACAGCCCACCTCATGGGCTCCTGTCACCTTTACTGAGCCTCGTCCGCGCTCAGCACTCACGGCCAGCCCTTCCAAGGCCGGAGTGGGCCTCATGCACACACATCTCACCGTCTCCGTCCTGACCGCCAGCCCCGTCACCACCCGGCAAAGGGGGTCCTGGATTCGCGGTCACGGAGAAGTGTATCAGGTTGTGTTTTTACCGGGCTTTTAAACTGGGTATCCACTGTGGCATTGGCGAAATCATGGCCAAGTTTTCAGGCAACCAGTGTGCAAAATGGGCTTTTACAACAGGATCTACTGGCAAGTTAGGAGCCGCTGTGAAGTAATCAAAAGGCAAACGGATCCAGTCAATCATGTTTATTACAGGACATTATGTTTCCCCTAGGTTTGGAGGGCAGCAACCATCCCCCCAGAAGATACTACTGTGGGGTAATTTTTTGGAGCAAAAACAATATTCTGGATTCCAGAAATTTCTCTCCTAAAATAAACATGTATAATTATTTTAAGAGAACGTGAATCAGGCCCAAGTCCATATGGTGCTGTTACCACACTTCTAAAGACAAAAACATTGAGAAATAAAGCCCCAACCAAGCAGCTCTGACATTTCCGGGATGGAGTGGAGGCTCCCGAGGGCCCCACACCCTGAGACACCCATTCTCTCTACTCCCCACGCCACCGCCCCGCACCACCACTACCTGGCAGATAGGCTCAGTCCCAGCCCTCCACTTCCCCCGAGAGGAGGAAAGAGGCACCAGGCACACAAAGCGTTCAGCCAGAGTTCATGGCGTAAGTGGGACCCCAGGTGGGTGGCTCCACATCCTCCACGGGAAAGGGAACACGGGGGCTCTGCAGAGTCCCCCAGCCCAGGCCGACGCCATTCTAAGCAGCTGACTCCATGAGAACCAAACGAATTGGCAGCAACCTTCAGAGGTGGGGGTTCTTATTAGTCCCACTGTGGAAACTGGGGCCCAGAGCTAGGAAGCTGTGGATTCAAAGCCAGAGTCTACGCCCTGGACCACTGCGCCTGCAGACACATGAACCGGGGTGAACTTCACTCATCGATGCAAATTAAAGGCAGTCTGGTAGGTCCGACAACCTAGCAGGTGGGCGAAGATTTTTAAAAAGTTCATACCACCACTGGCGAGGACTGGCTGGGATGTAGCCATCTGGTAACACCCATCAGCGCTCTGGGGCGCACACCCCTGCACCTCAGCTGGGGGCTAAGAAGCACGGGGAAGGGGACTTCCTTTTCACCATCTGCTTTTTGGTAACTTCAGATTTTTTTAAAAAAAGATTTTATTTACTAGAGAGAGAGAGAGAGCACAAGCAGGGGGAGTGGCAGGCAGAGGGAGAGGGAGAAGCAGACTCCCCACTGAGCAGGGAGCCCGATGCAGGGCTCGATCCCAGGACCCTGGGATCATGACCTGAGCCGAAGGCAGACGCTTAACGACTGCGCCCCCTAGGCGCCCCGGTAACCTTAGATTTTTGATACTGAATGTAGGTACTGACTATTCAAACACACACACACACACACAGCACGGGCATGGAAAGGCCTGGAAGGATTCACGTCAAAGGGCAATAGCAGGAGTCTAGTTTGCCTTTGGCAGAACCAGCTTCCTTCACACACACGGTCTGCCTTCTTACTGGAATTACAGGATGAAACGCTTTTCTCCACACATTTCAGGAACTGCAGGCTTGGTGATCCGCAGGCCCACTGGGAGGGGCAAGAAGATTTCTTCAGTCCTACCACCTGTCTGCAAGACTGATTAATGTGTTTGCACGGAGCTCTTCTTTTCCAACAACCTGTAACACACTCTTTGTATTTCTCCCACTAGTAACAAAGTTCCCCAGAGTCAGGGCCTAGGGACACTTCCTAGCAGAGGTTACTGGCTTGCTTGCTATCAGCAGGGGGAGAGACCAAGGTGCTAGCTACCCTCATGCCACTGCCCTTCTCACTTGAAAGGGTGGGACCCAGAAGGCTGATGGAAGCAGGACAGAAGGTGGGAATCTTAACCTATAATTATTTAATCACATGCTAAAAAGGACATAATCAAACATTTGAGGGCCTGTGTTGGGGCAAGAGAAGGAAAAACCAGAGATGCAAAGAGCAATCGAAGGGGGCCAGTGCTCGGGGGTGAGAGTGCCAACACCGGGAAGCCACGTGACAGCACGGGGGAGCCAGGAGGTGAGGTCTGGCAGGAGACAGGCTGCCGGGAGTGAGGGCAGACACAGCTGCAAGGGCACTTGGCTCAAACCCTGCCTCGTGTTTGGTGGCGTGGAACCTCAAGCCAAGCTGTTGCTCTCTCTCTAAAATGTGGGTAAACTGCGATTCACAGGGTGGTTCAGACAATCACGCAAGAGGTCATGTCAGAGGGACAGAGGGTTGGCAAGCGCATCTCCACACCTCACAAGCCCCACCGAGTCCTGGTCCCTGTCCTGAGGCTCTTCAGGTGCCAGATTAAGGGCCCCTTCCCCGGGTGTGGACGACGGTGGGTTGGCTCCAGGATTTTCATTTCACTATCACCAGCAGACAGCTTTTCAGAGGGTTTCTATCACGGGAGGAATGGGGACTTCTTTTCTGAATCCAACTCATGCTGTCCTCCCCAGAACCCTTAGCCCTCCATCTCTTGGTTGGTCAGAACTTTCTCCCAACCACCCCCAAAATCTCATGTCAAAATTTCCACTCCCTAGAGGTTTTGCTGATTAGCAGATTTAACTACTTTTCTACAAATGTAAAACCAAATTAAACTCAAATGAAATGCATCAGAGAATGGTCTGAAAGGAGGATTTCTATTGTTTTTTTCTTTTCCAAAGTTTTCATATTTTCTACAAATGTAGGTAAGTCGCTACTGAAGTTACATGAGGCCCCTAGATCTAACAGAACACAGGGAAAAGGCAAAAATCAAAGACCCAGCAAGTTGAGACCAGATGTCACGATGCAGTCTGACGTGCCCTCACAAATTAAAAGGGATAGCAATAAATAGGCAAAATGGGCTTAGTTAACAATAGGGGTTTCCTCACTTCTTTGTGTTTGAATTGGGGCTCCCAGGTTAACAGAATCTGTGTTATTCAAGTTTAGCAAAGTAGCTTCTTGAAATGCCAATTTTATAGCTTCCTGGCATTAACCACCCAGGCAGATTCTATTGGCAATTTGACCTCAGCATTTCAAGCATTCCCAGCGGCTGGGGATTGGTTTTGCCAGCTCTGCACGTCAGAACAGCTCTGGGAGGCTAAAGTGGTTATTTATGCTACCAACTAAGAATACTGCTTCTTCATATTCTAGTTTCCATTTATCAGTCTCCCAGGGGGAAAAAATACATTTAAACTCTATGGCAGTCCCTTGCCCTCTCCACTCTCGTTCCTGCCCCCTGGACACTGGGTCCTTGTGAAACTTGGGGACGACAGGCAGGAAATCCAGAACAGACTTTATAGGAACACTGCTTCCAACAGAAAGAGCTTTACACATTCCAGTGCTTCAAAAATGGTAAGATTTAACGTCTGGATTTCAGTTCAAGAATGTCTCCATGTCAGTTACAAGAATGTCTCCATGTCATGTTGGCAAATGCACCATGGCAGTGGAGGATCGTTAACAATGGGGAACACTGGGCATGGGGCATATTGGGACTGTCTGTACTATCTTTGCAACTTTCACGGAAATCTAAAGTTATTCCGAAACAAGAAGTTTGTTTAAAAAGCAAAGGCTATTGGGGTGCCTGGCTGGCTCAGTTGGTGCAGCATGAGACTCTTGATCTCGGGGTTGTGAGTTTGAGCCTGCATTGAGTGTAGAGATTACTTAAGAATGAAATCTTAAAAAAAAAAAAAAAGCAAAGGCTATTGCTCAGATTGGTAATTAAGATTATTCAGTTATTTTTTTTTTTTTCTTAAGTGCTCAGTAGAGGCCAGACCCCAAGCTACAGGTCTGTGGTAGGAGATGATTTTGCTCTGGTCCTACCTCTGGGAGGTTCCTGCAAGTAGAAGACACGCTAACCCTGTGAGATGCAAGGGGAGGGAGCATAAGGGTCCAGGAGAGCCTCAGTATTAGCATTCCTCAAGTGTGCCCCTACTGTCACCCAAGAGCCTGGGGCTAGGGATAGGGGGGAACCAATGCACGATTGCAAAACTCAACCACCTCAGCATCCAGCACAGCTCCTGGCACGGAGCAGGGACTCATCTACTAGAACGGTGCAGAGGCTGGAGGGTGCGTAGGGGGGAGAGGGACAGCTTGCTCAGGTGAAGCACCTGGAAGAGTTCCCTAGAGGAGGTAAGCCTCCTCTTGAGGCTTGGGTAGGAGTTTAGGAGTGAGGTGGGTGGAAAGAATAACATTCTTGGCAAAGGAAACAACAGGTTAAAGTGTATGATCTGGCTAGAAAGAGGAAGAAGAAATGCAACTCAACAAAAAAGCTTGGGGGTGGGGAAACTGATGTCTTCCAAAGCCATTATCTTTCCAAAATGAAATTACAGGCCCCCCCCCCCCCCGCCTTTTTTTCTCCATCCTGGAACTCAGTACATTATCTGGACATCAAAGATGTTAATCAGAGGCAGGCCTGGGGGAGGGGGACCTTACTTAGCAGTTTCCCAAGCTATGGCTTTTGCAAGCTGTGCTTTAATAAAAGCCTAGTGCTACAAGCAGGGAACTGATACGGAGGACAATTCATTTTAGTCACGATCTTTATGTGGGCAACTTGAAAACATCCCCCTCTTTTAGTAAACATTCCTAGGAGCCTTCTTTTGTCCTCATTTCCCTCCCCGGTCGCAACATTTTTTTTTTTTTAAGAAGGAAAAAGCCTATTATCATCAGGCATCTAGTTCATTCTCTCTGTAAATTTTTTCGTGGCTGAAGTGGGGAGGAGACAGGGAAGGGAGGGAAGAAAGGGGGGCAAAATCAAAGATTAGGCTTTGTGGTCTGCTCCAATACGGAGTGAGCCAAATAACAGCAAAAAATCAAATCAGAACAAAAACATCCACAGGTGCGGCCCGCTCGCGCCCCGCCCGCCGGCCCGGACGCCCAACAGGTGCCTCCGGCCCCGCCCGCAGTCTCAGGAGCCTCGGGTCGCCACAAAGTAGCCGCCCGCGCAACAGTGTCCAGGCCCGCCCGTACTCACGGCCGCTCGGCGGTCCGCGCCCCGGCCCGCAGCGCCCATCCGGCCCGGGTCCCGGTCAGCGCGGGCTCGGCTCTCAGGCGGCGCCGGCGCGGCCCGGGACGCGCTGCGGCCGTTGGCGCCTCGGCAGGGCGCGAGGCATCCTCCCGCCGCCGCCCCGCGGGCCGCCTGCCCTTTGTTTTGGAGCCGCGGCCCGGCCGCGCCGCCGTTAACGGCCTCGGAACGCGTCGTCGGCCAATCAGCACGCCGCCCCGCCCGCGCCCCGCCCGCGCCCCGCCCCGCCCGCGCGTTCCCTCCCCGCGCGCTCCGCGCGCGGGAGCTCGACCGGCTCTCACTCGGCCGGGCTGGGCGGGGGCGCACGTGCCGCGGGGCGCGCCGCGCTCCCATTGGTCGGCCTGCCGAGCGCGGCCTCGGAGCCAGCCTATGAGAGTTGAAAGGCTCGGGGGCGGGGCCCCGCGGGGCGGGGCGGGGCGTGGGGCGGGCTCAAAGAGGATCGCAGTGCGCAAGCGCGGGATGGCCCGCACTGGGGCTGTCGGCCCGCACTGGGGCTATCAGCCCACCGTCTTCGCCCGAAGGCTTACCCCGCGGTGGGAAACCCGCGGGTCACTCGTTCTCTCCGCACGCCTGGATCGGCCGAGGGACGCCAGGCCCACAGCTTCCGGGGCCGAAGCGGGGCGCATGGGCCGGCCGTGCGCGGGACTTGGGTTTCCCTGGCCGGACCACTCGCAGACTCGGTCCCCAGAATATGGGGTCCTCCGTGCTCGCCCACCCTGACCATCCTCCCCGAACTCTCCAAGCCGCTCTACCTGAGAGCCTCTGTATCTGCATCTGGCTCTCCTCTGCTCCAGAACCCCCAAATCGGACTCGACAGGAAGCTCCATTCTCCGGGTGGCCCTCCCGGCCCCCCAGGCAGACCGTCCCATCTTTACGTCCACACTCCGTTCCCCCCCACGACTCTCATGTCATTATTTTGTTGGTCGCACAGCTTTCCTTTATAGGTTGTTTCTTAAATTACATCATTTTTTAGAAACCACAGTGTTGAGGTCACAATGTATGTAACATTTTTATACGTGTTAGCATCCTTTAGATCTTCTCTTTTGCAATGCAGTGTATCTGTAAAGATCTCTCAGCGTCTTTGGATGTGCATCTGATTTATTACTGTACTTAGAAGGTCTCTGGATATTGTCCATTTGTCAGAACTTAGCCATTCTCCTAGCAATGTCTCCAACTCTCCTCCTTTTACAAACCTGGCTGCAAAGTAGGAACTCATGATCGTTTTTAAGATGAGTTTTTCAGATGAGTGTTAGCGTCTCTTAATTATTAAGCCTTTCATATCTTCAATTTCCAATTTTCAGATCTTCAGTTTCCAACTGGGGTTAGGGGAGTTCCTTTCTCTTGTGAATTTCAGAGATTCCTTAGATTGTCTTAAATATTAAGCTTTTATTGTTTTTGCTACCGCAAATATCTTTTCTCAGCCAGTCCTCTGTTGAAAAAAAATCCTAATTTTTTATGTGATTCAAATATAATTTTGTATCCTGCTTTGAGAAGGGGCATTTTTCCCTTATTGCAGTTTTTAATGAATGATTTTAGTGGCTGCAGATAATATTAAACTTAACATACCCAAATAACTATGTGGTGGTTAGGCACATCAATGATTTCTGCTCCGTTTCTTTGGATTCCTTCATTCTTTGAAAAATTTAGCACCAGATTTCCTATTGTTCTTTGCATTGTGGTTCCTAGCTTCATTCTTAGAAACACATCTTTCCCTTAAAATCTAAGGAATTGATGTATGTGAATCACGGAGGATCCTTCCAGTGCCCTGGCCTGTCAGCTTACTGTCCCCTCTCCTGCAAGGATCTTGTCCTCTACATGACCCCTAAGATGGACCCCCTTCCTGATCACTGACCAGTGCCTTTCAAATGTTTTAAACTATGACCACAGTAAAGAATACATTTTATGGGTACAAAGTTTCTACTTGGGGTGATGAGAAATTTGGGGGATAGTGTGGATGACTGCACAACAGCGTAAATGTACCTAATGCCACTGTGGCTTCATACACTTAAGAACAGTTAAAATTGCAAATTTTAAGCTTTAAAAACCCATTTTGGGGGTGGGGGGATGGGTTAGCCTGGTGATGGGTATTAAGGAGGACATGTATTAAATGTAGCAGTGGGTGTTATATGCAAACAATGAATCATGGAACACTACATCAAAAACTAATGATGTACTGTATGGTAACTAACATAACATAATAAAATTAAATTAAAATTTAAAAACCCTAATTTTACATTATGATCTAGTACACATACATGAGAAAAGTTTCATGATTTAATACATACTCTTGTCTTGTGTAATGCCCTAATACTGTCTATCCTTTTCAGTTTTATTTTATTTTATTTTATTTTTTTTTTTTTTAAGATTTTATTTATTTATTTGAGAGAGAGAATGAGATAGAGAGAGAGCATGAGAGGGGGGAGGGTCAGAGGGAGAAGCAGACTCCCTGCTGAGCAGGGAGCCTGATGCGGGACTCAATCCTGGGACTCCAGGATCATGACCTGAGCCGAAGGCAGTCGCTTAACCAACTGAGCCACCCAGGCGCCCCTCAGTTTTATTTTATTGACGACATCCTGCACATGACTCTCTGTGATTTCATGAGGCATCTATCAACTATGGCCTGCGGTCGGCCACCCACTGCCTGGTCCCTGTTGTCACCACCCTCCATAAGCTCAGTTTCAAACAGCCCACTCTGGGCCACCACTGGGCGCTCTGGCCCCCTCCTGTTAGCAGGACCACAGCTGTCATTACCTGCGCTGGGAGCCACACAACTCACTGTCCTCACCACCTACCTACCTGGTGGCTGTCCTCCTCCCTCTGTTCACCTCCCTTTAGCACCTTTCTCACATCACAGACTTGCCCAGCGAACCCTGGTCCTGGGTAAATGTGACTCTCTCTATGGCCGAAGAAATTCTTTCCCTTGGGGAGACTAGTTTCTAGAACAGTCCTTGTGGCAACCCCACACCTGCTCCACCTGTTGTGGCTATTCAGATTCCCACCTTCCGGGAAGATGATTCCATACCTCCCCCTGCCCTCTGCCTGTACGAGCTCTGTGTCCTACTTTACTGAAGACGTCAACATCAGCAGGAGAACATTCCTTGCTGCTTCCACACTAAACCTTCCACCCGCCCACCCCCACCACCATGCACACATTGCTCTGTCCTCTAAGACCTGCATGTCACTTGCACGTGGGGCCTGCCCCCCTGCATGCTGGCCAGTCGGCTTCAGTCACAGCGCCCTCTTTCTCCTGCGTCCTCAATCCCCACATTATTGGGCTGTCCCATCAGGACAGGAGACACAGTGTCATCTCCGTATCCACATTCTCCATCACCACGCTTCTCTCCAATTCTTCAAGAGCAAGATTGCTCAGGAGCAGCTGCGCTGGGCTCCTCCCACTCTCGGGCTCCTTCCACAAGCGCTCCACCTGTTCCTTGCCAGAACTCATGTCTGCGTTCAGCCATGTCTCACGGGTGGTCAAGCAGCACTCTGCACAACCTGATGCCTCCCAGGGTGCGCCTCAGCATGGACCCGCATCCCCCAAATCCCAGGTTTCCAAGTCCATCTACCCACTCTGAACCACCCTTGGAGCTCTAGGAGACACCTCAAAGCCAGTGTGCCCTAAATCAAGCTACAGCTCTTACCACCTCAGTAAAAGGCACAGCCAAACTTCCAGCCCAGCCAAAACCTCCGAGCCCCTCACCTCGGCTCTCCCCATCATGCCCCACGGCGGCGCCTCAGTGGCCCCTCAGCAGGTCCCTCTCCTGCCACCAGCGCCCAGCCCCTGGGCCACTCTCATCTCTCATGTTGATGACTGCCACAGGTGAGCAGCAAGGGTTGCCTCCTTTACTCTTCACACATTGACTCTTTGAGAACAAAAGCCAGATCTGTCACCCCTCAAAAGCCTCCAGGAGCTTTCCATTGTGCCAGACTAAGAAAACAGAGTCCTTCCAATGCCCCCCCCAAGACTTGGCACCTCCCCGTCCCTCCTGATTTCCTACTTCTATCCCTGCATTTGGCCAACTACATTTGGGGGGACCAGTCCGCACAGGACCACCTCCACTTCTGACACCAACGGCAGGTTTGGGAGTCCCCAAGCTGACCCTTAGTTAAGGTTGACAGCTTCCTGGAGGGACTCACAAAGAGCTGTTTACTCACGGTTACAGTTTACAGCAGAGGAAGGATGCAGATTAAGACCAGCTGCAGGAAAAGCACCCAGGGGGCGAGTCTAGGGGAGTGCCACACTTGAGCTGTCAGCTGCCTCCGTCCTTGGAGCTGCACGCAAGCCTCCTCTCTGGCACCCATGAGGGACAGCCCGCACAGTGCGGCCAACAGGGAGACTCCTCAGAGCCCGGTGCTCAGAGCTTTTATTGGTGTTCATCACACAGGTGTGATTAATTGAGTGTCCTCCTCGCGATCTCAGTCTGCAGCCCCTCATCACAATGCTGGTCTTTCTTGTGTGCTCAGCTCCAGCCTGAATATCATCTGGCGCCGTGCCCCTACTTGAAATCACATTGTTAGGCTATTGCAAGGCCCCCAGGCCAACAGGCACTCCTGGGAGAGCTTGGTAACTGCCTCCCAAAAGCAGAAGGCAAAAGCCACTCTTTGGGGGTGAGATTAAATTCTTTCCTACAACCTCCCTTTGCTTACTATTCCTCAGACACACCACCCCCGTGCTGCCCCTTCTAGGGGACTCTGTGCTTTCTGTCCCTTCCCCTGGAAGGTCCCTCTTTCTTCAGGATTCTGCTCGAATGTATCCTCACCAGAGAAGCAGTCTCATCCAGGCCCTGTGGACCAGGGGCTCTTGCCCACCATTCCCTCTCCCTCCTCACCCAGCTTTGGCTTTCCGCCTTAACACCCCCCCAACATCACCACAACTGGTCTGTGTTTTCCTCTGTTTGGTTCATCATCCATCTCCTCTCACCAGTATGTGAGCCACCTGAGGGCAGGGTTTTGGTTTGTCCTCAGCTGTGTCTGCAGTGCTTGGGACATAATTTGCTGAATGAGCCACTCCTGCAGGACGACTGAAGAGCAAACGAGCCCTAAGACGCCCAGCTCTTGCCCCTGGGATGCTCAGTGCACCGGAGGCAGCACCGTGGAGGAGAAGGGACGGCAGAGTCCCCGAGACCCTGGTGCGCGATGGCACAGTGCCTTGGTGCTCAGCAGTGTGGTACAGCTGCTGGCAGGCCTGCCTGGTGATCACGGACTCGAGCCCGACACGGCTGAATGGATCGGGCTATACACGTCGAAGGTGGATTGCCGTATGGGATCCAGGACATTGCAGCTGTCTCAGGGCCCATGGGAGACTCTCCAGCCCCGTGTGTGAACACGATGGTGCGTCCGCGGTCATGTGCTGGAGCTGGACCCGCACAGGCTCTCACACTCAGAGACGGCTGAGGGCTAGGGCTTTGTCCGCCTCCCCAGAAGATCTGGTCTGGCCGGTTGTTATATGCTAAGTTGGGTCCCTCCAAATGTGACTGTATCTGGAGATAGCCTTTAAATAGGTGATTAAGTCAAAATGAGGTCATTAGGATGGGCCCTGATCCAGTCTGACTGGTGTCCTTATAAGAGGAAATTAGGACACAGACACACACAGGGATGACCACGTGAGGACACAGGGTGAAGGTGACTGTCCATCGACACACCAAGGAGAAAGGCCTCGGGAGAAACCAAACTTGCTGATACCTTGATCTTGGACTTCCAGCCTCCAGAACTGTGAGACAGTAATGTTTAAGCCACCCAGCCTGTGTTACTTTGACAGCCCTAGGCAAGCGAATACACTGGGTTTTGGGGGCAGAAAGAGACCAAAAGCAGGGTGCCTGGCTGGCTCAGTTGGTCAAGTATGCAACTCTTGATCTCAGAGTCATGAGTTCAAGCCCCACGTTGGGCATAAAGCTCAGTTTAAAAAAAAAAAAAAGCACTTAAAGCAATTCTCCTAAAGGGGCTTCTAGCCTGCCTTCTGTCACCAAATCCTGCCGAAACCCCTTGGGTTGGCCAGGCCGAGCAGCTTGCTTAGGGGTGACTTCAAAGCAGGCTGGCAGGCTGCCATGCAGCAGACAGGGAGCCTCAGCTCCCAGCCCCAGGGCCCTCCTCGCCGAAGCGAGGGGATCAAGTCTCTCTGTAGCTCCTTGGGGTTAAAATTCTCTGATTTGCTGATAAGTTTCCTTTATGAGATTCAAGCCCATTAGGAAGAGTGCCGTTGCTGTCGGCATAGCAACCACAAGCCATCTTCGGTTCTTTCCAAATTAAAAAATTCCCAGCTTCAGGGCTGAGGAGAGAAAGATGTAAAAGCAGAGATGAAATTAAGTTACTGATGGAAGACGTTGCCATGGCATCATGCTGTCCTTGGAGTCTGTCAGCTGCCACTGTGATTTCTCCATTCTTCGTGCAGATGAAGGAGTCCAAGAGAAGATAAAGAGCAGCCTCCCACAGTGAGGGAGAAAAATAAAGTATACGTTATGATTAGAAATAGTAACTAATGAGGGGAATTTATATTTTAAGAGTAATTATACATCCAACATACAGGGTTTCTCAAAATGTAAACAAATCACCTGGGAATTTGTTAAAATGTGTTTGCTGAAATGCAGTATGTCTGGGGTGGGTCCTGAGAGTCTGCATTCTAATTTTTAATCATGGTAACATATATATATATGTATGTGTATATATATATATGTGTATATATATATATATAACACAAAATTTACCCTCTTAAGCCAGAGATTCTGCATTTCTAACAAGCTCCCAGTGATGGTGATGTAGTGGGTCTGTGACCCACGTTAGCCTTTTTAGAGCCTTTCTTTGTACCCGAGCCTGATGTAGGTGGCAGGCGTACCAAAATGAGCAAGACACACATTGTGCTTTTCCAGGAACTTCCTGGCAAGTGTTGGGGACAAGAGAAGGGGCAATGTCATTCCGGAGAAGCGGACAGAAAACTGTCTGATTCACAAGGGGGGCTGGGATTTGCATGTTGGAAGATCAAAGCATGGGGGTGGGGGGTAGTGACATGAAGACTCTGTAATTGCTGTATTGACTTACAAGTTTGCTAGACCATTCCTTAAAGAAGGGCATGGGGGCTATTTATCTTCTTTTTGGGATTTCAAATAGTGCTGGTACAAATACCTTTCTCCGTGTGACTGTTCTCTCTTGGATTATTGTCTAGGGAATAAAAAATCCCCCCCAAATCCCAGTAATGGAATTACTGAGTCAAAACACATCTGACTGGTTTGTCACATTTGCCAGATTTCAGTAGATTCATTGACAGCACTATTAGCAATGCCAAAGGACACATGGTTCCTTACAACTTCACAATATTTGGCTTTTATAATTTTGCTTTTGATAAAAACAGATGAGCAAACAAACAAAACAAAAAAACCAGAAAGCCTATAGAGTATGGACAAACTGGCACTTCATCTTTTTTTTTTTTAGATTTTTATTTGGGGTGCTTGGGTGGCTCAGTTGGTTAAGTGTCTGCCTTCCGCTCAGGTCATGGTCCCGGGGTCCTGGGATTGAGCCCTGGGTCAGGCTCCCTGCTCAGAGGGGAGTCCGCTTCTTCCTCTCCCTCTGTCTCTTCCCCTGCTTGTGCTCACTCTTTCTCTCTCTCAAATAAATAAATTCTTAAAAAAAATATTTTTATTTATTTGAGAGAGCAGGAGTGGGGGGTGGGGAGGGGCAGAGGGAGAGGGAGAAGCAGACTCCCCACTGAGCAGGGAGCCAGCCCGAGCGGGGCTCAATCCTGGGACCCTGGGACCATGACCTGAGCCAAAGGCAGACGCCCAACTGACTGAGCCACCCAGGTACCCCACACTTCATCTTTAATTTGCATTTCTCTAGTTTCTAATGGCACTGGATGCTTTTCTTCATGTAAGCAGATAATACTCTTTGATTGACTAACAGTTGGGAATGAGGCAGGGCTTTTGTATTTTTATGATTTTTTTGTATTTGGAAAATAGATTTTATTATTGGGCACCCATGGCAGATGTGCCCCAGCTCCTGTGGTTAACCCCCGCGTTGTCCACATTGGCCTGTGTTAAAATCAGATGCAGAGGGCGCCTGGGTGGCTCAGTTGGTTAAGCGACCGCCTTCAGCTCAGGTCATGATCCTGGAGTCCCGGGATCGAGTCCCGCATCGGGCTCCCTGCTCAGCGGGGGGTCTGCTTCTCCCTCTGACCCTCTCCCCGCTCGTGCTCTCTCTCATTCTCTCTCTCTCAAATAAATAAATAAAATCTTTAAAAAAAAATGCCTTATTCTCTTTAAAAAAAAAAAAATCAGATGCAGAGCTATTTCTTTTTTTTTTTTTTTTTTAAGATTTTTTTTTTTTTTTATTTGTCAGAGAGAGAGAGAGCGAGCACAAGCAGGGGGAGCAGCAGAGGGAGAAGGAGTAGCAGACTTCCCGCTGAGCAGGGAGCCCGATGCGGGACTCGATCCCAGGACCCTGGGATCATGACCTGAGCTGAAGGCAGATGCTTAACGACTGAGCCACTCAGGCGTCCCCAGAGCTATTTCTTAATAGTTTTCTCCAACCATACCTGCTGAATAAACACCCTTCTAGATGCACTTGTTAGAAAGGCATTGGGAAGCAAGCATAAAGATAGGAAAGGTCTTCAGGTTTAGCTTCAACATGTAGAGAACTTAGAAGTCATCACTCCTGCCCTCAAAAACAAGAAAAACGCTAAAAAAACTGAAAATCAAGAACCTTTTCTTAGATCCATCAGAGAATTGAGGTCACGGGGCAACACACCCTCCCCCAAACTGTAGAGTCAGGCAAAGACAGAGTATCCCAACTCACCAGTAGCAGGAGCCCGTGGAGCCAGGAACTGGTAGAAACACCTACATGACCACTTAAATGGTAATGTTCATGAAATGCTGGAGGCTGAGCAAGGACTAGCTTGAGAATTAAAAATTCACCCTCAGTGAACCAGTCTAAGGGGGGGCACACTTTTAAGTGTTTTACCTCCAAGGAGCCCCAGCAGGTCCTCACAGTGAAGATTGGAACAAAATTCCTTTGTGTTTGACACAAGGGAGAGGGGACATGTAACCATTTGAAATATGCCCAGATGGTTCATGCTCCAAAAAAAAAAAAAAAAAAAGGCCAGCCAGCAACAGAGACAACTTCCCCAGAGGCTCATCCAACATGGGGATTCCAGCCCCGCTGTAGGCTTTGTCTTACCTAAGGAGGCAAAAAAACCCCAAGCAGCAGCATTTGTGAGGATCACGGGCCGGGCCACAAGCCCACGAGAAGACAGACCTAATTTTCTGATCCTGG
Source organism: Halichoerus grypus (assembly GCF_964656455.1). NCBI lineage: Eukaryota > Metazoa > Chordata > Mammalia > Carnivora > Phocidae > Halichoerus > Halichoerus grypus. The sequence goes on from NC_135724.1 coordinate 67,616,767, forward strand.
GACACTTCCCCTGCCTCCATGCCTTCCTGGTTGATTCTTCATGAATCTGCATGTCATCCCTGCACATGCTAATCTTCTCTGTGTCATTCGATCCTTTTTTTAAAGATTTTATTGATTTATTTTGAGAGAAAGAGAGAGAGTGCAAATAGGGGGAGGGGCAGAGGCAGAGGGAGAGAATCTCGAGCAGACTCCCTGCTGAGCACAGAGCCTGATGCGGGGCTTGATCCCATGCCCCTGAGATCATGACCTCAGCTGAAATCAAGAGTTGGACACTTAACTGACTGAGACACCCAGGCGCCCCTGTGTCGTTCCAATCTTTTTTTTTTTTTTTTTAAGATTTTATTTATTTGACAGAGAGAGACACAGCAAGAGAGGGAACACAAGCAGGGGGAGTGGGAGAGGGAGAAGCAGGCTTCCTGCCCATGAGGGGCTCGATCCCAGGACCCTGGGATCATGACCCGAGCCGAAGGCAGACGCTTAACAACTGAGCCACCCAGGCGCCCCTGTGTCATTCCAATCTTAACACGTGTTGCCTAAGTGAGCCCTGCTGCAAGGCTGACTCCACTGAAGAAGGAGTCTCTAGGGACACCCAAGGACAACAGGGGAAACATAAACAAGGACACAAGAGGAAACCTCAGCCTCTGAGTCTAATTCCTAGACAGAAAAACATACAAACCTCTCATTAAAGTGCTGTCTACCTCAGATCTATTACCCAACATCTGTCTGACATTCAACAAAAAATCACAAGCATGTTAGAGAAAAGGCACAGTCTGAAGAGTCAAGGCAAGCCTCAGAACCAGGCTCAGCTACGGCACAGATGTTGGCATTACTGGGCAGGAAATTTAAAGATTTTATTCTTTAAGTAATCTCTACATCCAACACGGGACTCAAACTCACAACCCCGAGATCAAGGGTTGCATGCTCTTCTGACTGAGCCAGCCGTGTGCCCCCTTGTTTGGGGAATTTAACACAACTGTGGTTAATATGCTAAGGGCTCTAATGGAGAAAGTGGGCAACAGGCAAGAATAGATGGGTAATGTAAGCAGAGAGATGGAAACTCTAGGAAAGCATCAAAATAAATGCTAGAAATTAAAAAAAAAAAACTAACAGAAATGGAGAATGGCTTTGGTGGGCATATAGGTGGGCTGGGCACAGCTGTGAAAAGAATCCGTGAACTTGAAGATATGTCACTAAAAACTTTCCCAACTAAAATGCAAAGAGAAAAAAAAAGTAAAAAAGAAAAGTAACAGAATGCCCAAGAACTGCAGGACAATTATAAAAGGTGTCACATATACAGAGTCGGAGTTCTGGAAGAAGAAAGGAGCAGAAGAAACATTGAAAGTGATAATGGCTGGGACTCACTGCAACGTTGTGTGGGGTCAGTGGTGGTGGATGTGTGGCTCAGAGGCCCGGGCAGCAGCTGTCACTCTTGGGGGCGGAGCCTGGATAACCAGCACCCCTTCACAGGCTGTGGTGCCAGGGTGGGCACCAGCCTCAGGGTGCCGCATCAGTGCGTCCAGGTGCCAGGCACTCTGGGCTTTGTGGCTGAACCGGTGTGAGCCCCAGATATGTCCCCGAGCTCTGGTGGCATGGCCGGTGTGCTCACCATTCACCTTCTGAGCAGTGTCCTCCAAGGGTATCCAGGAATGCATGGCTGAACAGAATAGGGCCCTGTGCCCCAAACCCAATGGGCATCCTGGGCCCCTTCTCTGCACAAAAACCTACAGTATGGATGCATCACAGGAACAGGACACAGGAAAGGACAGAGAGGTCCACAGAGCCACAGGTGGGAGCCTGAGTCCCCTCAACCAGAGGTCAGCACGGCCGTCTAGCCAGGCACCACCAGCCCCTAAGTGATGGTGAGCTCTTGTCCTCAGCACAGAAATGAGTTCTCCATAAGTGAGCTAAGCTGTTTACAAAGTATTTTTGTAATAAAATAAGTGGTGGGAGGAGCACCTGGCTGGCTCAGTTGGTGGAGCATGTGACTCTTGATCTCGAGGTTGTGAGTTGGAGCCCCATGTTGTGTGTAGAGATTACTTAAAAATAAAATCTTAAAAAAAAGTAAGTGCTGAGAAAAATGGAGTGGGTCCCTGGCTTCCTAGAAGGTAGTGTGAGTGCCTCAGTGAGTCTCCATTGTGGAAAAAACCAAAAAACCCAAACACACACATAAAAAAAAAACAACCCCAAAACAACAACAACAACAAAAAACTGAGAATATTCCAAAATTAATGACAGAAACCAAATCCCAAATTCAGGAATCTTAGACCTAACACCCAGCAGGGTAAATATAATAAATGCTCCACCTAGGCATATGATACTCAAACTGCAGGAAACCAAAGACAAAGGGACAATCTTGAAAGAAGCCAGAAGAAAAGAAAAAAATCCAGCTCACCTAGAGAGAAACAAGGGTGAAAATCACCTCAAGATTTCTTGTCTGAAACCATGCAAGCAAAGAGCAAGAGGGAGTAGCATATTTAAAAAGATGGGGCACTGGGGGGGGGGGCTCAGTCAGTTAAGTGTCAGACTCTTCATTTCGGCTCAGGTCATGATCTCAGGGCTGTGAGATCAAGCCCCGTGTTGGGCTCTGTGCTGAGCATGAAGCCTGCTTAAGATTCTCTCTCTCTCTCTAAAAAAAAAAAAAAAGGCTTACGTAGATCTGATATTCTGACCTATATACTTTTCCTTTTCTCTGAAGAACTTCTTTTAACATTTCTTGCAAAGCAGCTCTACTGGCAACAAATTCCTTCAGCTTTTTTTAAAAAAAACTTTTATTTTTTATTATTTTTAAAGATTTTATTTATTCATTTGAGAGACAGAGAGCATGAGCAAGGGGAGGGGCAGAGGAAGAGGGACAAGCAAACTCCCTATTGAGCAGGGAGCCTGATGCGGGGCTCGATCCCAGGACCGTGAGATCATGACCTGAGCCAAAGGCAGGTACTTAACCAACTGAGCCACCCAGGTGTCCCTAAAATTTTTATTTTTAAGTTATCTCTATGCCCAATGTGGGGCTCCAGCTCATGACCCCTGAGATCAAGAGTCGCACACTCTATCAACTGAGCCAGTCAGGCGCCCTGAATTCTTTCAGCTTTTGCCCAAGAAAATATTTCTCCATTTTTGAAGGATACTTTCACTGGATACAAAATCCTAGGTTGGTGTTTTTTTCTCTTTCAATATAATGTTTGACAGCAGTGGTGCGGGGGGACACCCTTGCCTTGTCCCTGACCTTGGGAAAGCTTCTCATCATTAATAATATTACCTATAGGTTTTGTTGTAGTTGTTGATCATTTAATTGAGGTACAGTTGACACATACCTATGGGGTTTTTGTAGATACTCTTTGTCAAGTTGGGAAAAGTCCCCTTTATTCCTACTTTGCTGAGATTTTATGAGGAAAGGTGTTGGATTTTTGTCAAATGCTTCTTCTGCATCTATTGATATGATCACGTGATTTTTCTTCTTTAACTTGTTGATATGATGGATTACATTTACTTCCTAATGTTGAACCAGTCTTGCATGCCTGAAATAAATCCTAACTGCTCAGGGAGTGTAATTCTTTTTTTTTTTTTTTTTTTAAGGTTTTATTTTTAGGTAATCTCTACACTCAACATGGGACTCGAACTTACAACCCTGAGATCAAGAGCCACAGGCTCCACCAACCAAGCCAGACAGGCTCCCCTGTAATTCTTATACGTTGTTGGATTTTTTTTTTTTTTTTGATTTGACTAATAGTTTGTTGAACATTTCTGCACTTATGGCCATGAAAGATATTATAGTTTCTTTTCTTGCAATGTCTTTGTCTGATTTTGGTACATTAGGGTAATGCTGGCCTCATAGAATCAGGTGTGTTCCCTTTGAAGAGACTGTAGAGAAATCATATCATTTCTTCCTTTAAATGTATGTGTCTGGTACAGTCATGCACCACAGGGTGGGTATTACCTCCATGAGTTGAAAACTTACGTCTACACAAAAATGTGCACACGAAGGTTTATAGCAGCTTTACACATAATTGCCCCAAAAGGGAAACAACCAAGATGCCCTTCATAGGTGAATGGGTAAACAAACTGTGGTACATCCATACAATGTAGCATTATTTGGCAATGAAAAGAAATGTGCTGTCATAAACAGAGAGGAGAGTGGTGGTTACCAAGGGCTAGGGGGTGAGAGAAAGGGGGAGATGCTGGTCAAAGGGTCCAAGCTTTCACTTATAAGATGCATGAGTTCTGGGGATGTGATGCACAGCACGGTGACTGTAGTTAAAGATACTGTGTTGTATACTGGAAATTTGCTAAGAGTAGATCTTAAGTGTTCCCATCACTCACACACACACACACGCACGGTAACTGTGTGAGGTGATGGATGTGTTAACCTGGTAGTGGTGACCATTCCACGAAGTAAATGTATTTTGAATTATCATGTTGTACATCTTAAATATACACAATCTTATTTGTCAGTTGTATCTCAATCAAGTTGGAGGAAAAATGAGCTATCGAGCCATAAACCAACATTAAGTGGCCTTAAACACAACATTGCTACATGAAAGAGGCCAATCTGAAAAGGCTACATTCTTCATATTTCCAATTACATGACATTTTGGAAAAGGCAAAAGTATAGAGACAACAGAGCAAAAGGGTCTGTGGTTGCCTGTGGGGAGGGGAGGGGCCGGCACTCAGAGCTCTGCGTGCTAGCTACTCAGTTATTGTCAATCTTAAACTACTAAAAATAATAAAGTCTACTAAAAATAATAATAATAATAAGGATATGAGCAAGAGGGACCGAGTGGCGTGAACTGGTGGAGAGGAGCTCTCGGGAGATGCGGGGGTCAGGAAGTGACTAAGCTGGTTTGAGAACCACCAGTGAGAGAGAGGGTGTCTCATGATCCAAGAGGATTCCGGGAGGGGTAAGTTAACTGCTTTCCGGATTTAATGCATGTGTTAGAGTCCTGGGGAGCAAAAATGTAGTCATAAATACACAGCTCAAGGTCTATTTTATGCACAGAGTAAACATAAGGAAGCAGCAATGGGAAGAAGTAAAATGATTTTTGGGGACAGAATGTTCTGAAATTCTCAGCACCTGTCTGCAGCCTCCCCGGTCATAGACATGGCATCTTCCACGCAATGTTTTCTAATTATAATAATTGCCCTTCTCTAACTGCCAGACTAACACAAAGTATTAAACCTCTTGGTACCTGTCAACTGCGTTTTAGAAATTCCCGTGTACCAGGAGTGCTACCTGAATCTGGGGGGCAGTGGGACCGGCAGCCCAAGTGGCAGGTGCTTCATGGGAGGGGCTTCACCTCTCTGCTCTGGGGCCTTGGGCCTGTGGTCTCGGGCCACTGGGTGGACACACGCTGCCAATTCCCCCTCAGGGCTGGGTGCAGGCGGGCCAAGCCCAGAAGGGTGTGGGGTCAGCGCGCTGGGGCAGCGGGCGGGGAGCAAGGTCAGACGGAGGCAGGGACGTGGTGCCGAGGACCAGGGCTGAGGGGGCACCCTTGGGGGCCTGGTGAGGCCTCCAGAACCAGAAATGGATACCTGTTACTGCCAAGGAAAAACAAAATGCAAAGCCAAACCAACAAAAAACAGAAACGAAAGGGGAGGGAGAGCGCTGGTGCGGAAGCCGCTGGGGCGAGGGACACACCTGTCCTCGGGAGTCCTGGGAGCCACTGGGAGGCAGGTGCTGCCATCCCAATTCCACCAGCAGAGACTGGGGGCCCCCATGGCCTTGGCTGAAGTCCCTTGGCTGCTCGGCAGCGGGGTTGAGTTTAGGACTCGATCTGACAGGGGCCACTCAGGTGGTGGGGTGCATGTCTGCCTTCCTTCCACGAGCGACTTTGTGGGTGGGTTTTGGGGGGAAACGTGTGTTCTCCCATCTCAGGTGGGGCATGCTATCTTGATGACAGCACGTCCTTACATCAAGACGGGAGCTTGCACACACACACACACACACACACACACACACACACACACTCGTCTGCAGCACGTGGGAAGCATGCGCAACACGGGGTGCCAGGGGGTGTCCGGGCCGGCTCGGTGGGCTCCCTGTCGGCCATCAGACAGTATCTCCAGTGTCTGCCGGGCAGGCCAGTCTCATGGCCACAGCTGAGCAAGGAGAAGGTCTGACTCGCGCTTACGGACCGAATTGAATCTTAAATTGGACAGAATTCAACCAGGGCCGCCACCCCCCGCCCCGTCCCCGCCCAGCATCCCGGTTGGCGGGCCTGGGAGTGGCCACAGAACGGACTCACAGGCGCCGCTGCTTGCATCTGAGAGAGAAAACAGGACAGGACAGGGGCTGAAGCATCCTGTGTCCTCTTTGGCCATGACATCATCTGCCTTTTCCGTCCTTCTCTCCCTGAAATCCTGTCTCGTCCACACATCGCCGGCAGTAGCTACTTGTCTCCTCAGAGGATGCACTCTGACAGCCTGGGCCCTCCTGTGACTTCTCCTGGTCCCGTGCTCCCCGCTGGGTACCGTCCCGGCCTTCTGGGGGCCCAATGCACACACGGTCCCCGTGGTGCCATCCTGTCCTAACATCCCCGCATTTTGTCCTAAGAGACACACTCGGCCGATGCAGCTGCCTTGGCAGACTTTTCAATCTAGCAGTGACAGTGCCTTTTCTAATGCCGCGAGAGTAGGCGCCTCTCATTCCTGTTCTCCTTTAAGCACTTATGTTTGTAGTTTTACTTATAAAAACTATTCAATGCCCGTCTTCCCTGCCACGGGATGGGCACCACGAGGCAGCTCTGCCGGCTTTGTTCTCCGCAATCCTCATGGGGCGCGCGCCCGAGGCCAGCGTCAGCCCTGGCTTTGTTCCCCGCTGCCTTACAAGCTCATCTTTCTTCTCTGCGGCCACACCCAACCTCATCCATACGATCTTCATCTTCCTGCACTTTCAAAACAGGGTGACCTTCCCATACCCACTCGCGGGGCCCTCCCGCTGAAGACCCCCGAGCCGCTGGCCCACTGGGGAAGTGCTAACGGTCACCTGGGGCCCGTTCCACCTCTTCAATGCCGCCCTTTTGTGGCCTTGCTCTGCTCTCCAGGGCCTCTGACCGATCTCGGACTCCTCTCGGGTAGAAGCATGAGGCTATCCCCGGGAGGGAGACGCGCTGGGCTGCCCCACCCTTGCTTATTCACAGTGGGCGGATTTCCTGGATTTCACAAACGGCTCTGGTGATTAAAATACTTGAAAGTCACTGTTGTGTGGGATGTGTGCATCCCCATCCTGTGCCTTGCACTAGTGCGGTCCTCCCTACTGGGCCGTCGGCTCAATCATAGAAAGCCCATACCTCTAGCCTCCAGAGTCCGCTGGCTCCCCAAGGAACAGAATACTTCAGTGCGGAAGTCAACTCTGGGAAGGAAGGAGAGGCACTCTCTAGGGTTTAGAAGGGGAAAAAAAGGGGACCTGGATTTCTGGGAGTGGTAACAGGACCACTGGTCCCGGACTCTCCAAGGTGGTTTCTGTAGGCTTGGTGACCTGCTGCGAGTAGACGGCCAGCTCGTGTGTCCACACCGCCAGTCTGCAGCAGACCTCCCGCCAGCGCCTGGGCCTGGAAGCTTTGGCCCTGGTGTCCCACGTGCTCCAGGTCACTGCACATCCCTTCGCCCCTCCTCCCCCCACAGATGTGCCCTCCCACCATTTCCACAGCTGACAAGAGGCTTTGTTACCTTTTGGTCTTACTAAAAATGGGGCGATGGCTTCCCTGCTCCTCTGCCCAAGAAACTAAAAGGGAAAAAGCATCTCTACACCCAGCAGGTGAGGGGACTCGTGCTCCATCACCTCACAGTCTCCCCTCAGCCTCCTCGGGCCTCTGTCTTGCCCAACCCTGGCACTGCAGCTAATGACAGCACTGTGCGGCAAGAACATCCAAGCCCCACAGAGCAGTCCTTCACGACAGACGTACGGGCGTCACCTGTCAGGCCTCCCAGTGACAGGCATTCCTCTTACTTCCTTCTCTTGCTGGCTCTTCCTTGTTCTCAACAGAGACCCTGTTTCTCACTCCCACTCCACCTAAAAAACACCTGTCCTAGGGCACAACCTCCTTCCATTTCCTCCTCTCTACCTGTTCTTCAAAGGACCCTCGTCTTCAGCTTTCCTTGGTGCCAGCCTCAGAGAAAGAGCCCCTTGTGCCACGTCCACCTTGACCCACCCCTTCCCTGGCCCTCGGGCCTAATGAGGCCCAGCAACCCTGTCCCCTCTCTGGGTCTCCCTCCTCAGACTCAAGTGTGGTTCAGCCCATCACCCACGAAAACCATCCCTTCACTGCTTCCCTGTGGACACACCCAATCCCTGTCCTTCCTCCACACTTGGGGCTTCCGGGGGGTCTGCACCTGCCTCCACCCGCTCCGTACCCCCGTGACCTGGGCTTGGCTTCTGCTCCTCCCAGAGAGGTGCTCTGTGGCCACTGGTCGGCTCTGAACGCTCGGGTTCTGATTAAATACAGAGAACCAACCAAGGTCTGAGGCTCTACCGCCAACTGCATGGCTGCCCTACTGCCAAGGCAAGGAGCTCAGCATTATTAACGTGGGAAAAACAGGATTACTAATTCCTTGTGCTGGGTAAGGAAGATGATTGTTATAACTGATTTCTACAGGATCTGGACAACAAAGAGTGCTGATCTCTTAAAGGGAAAGTGAATGTGATAATCCTATGAGCATTACCCAGCAATTTAGGCGAGATCAGCATTTCCCTGAAGAAAGTCCTCCCCGCTCAGATTAATAGAAAGCGGGTAGAGTTCAGTCAGCAGATGTCTCAGCACTACCTTACAACAAACAAGTAAAAACAAATAAATAAATAAAGCATTTAGGAAGATCTGCTATTTACTCTTTGTTTTGAGGTACTGGGCTAGAAACTTAAAATGTATTTGCACAATCTTTATGACATGCACAGTTCCACTTTCCAGCCGAAGGTCTGAGTGAACAGCACAACGACTGGCCCAAAGCCAGCTGTGTTATCAGCAGAGGGCAGGTTTTGAACCCAGATTTATGGGCCCAAAGCCTGTGCTCTCTCTATACCACCAAAGCAGAACATTTTCCAATATTTTTGTCCTGTAAGTCACTGCATGATGCCCAATACTGAGAAGAACCAAGTGTCCAAGAGTCCCTAATACATTCGTGACATCTTGGTCTGAAAAAAAGAGGCTGCCAAGGACACCTGCCCTGGCAGCAGTTGCTGAAGTTTAGGAAAATGAGAAGAGACGCACATGGGCACTGTGTCAGGACTCCCAGCACTGCCTTCTTCCCCCCTCTATAGCCAAGCATCTGAAGAACAATCTGGAAAACCTGATGGAGCACTAAAATCCCACTGGCCTTCAGAGCACCAGCTTCTGGTTCTATACCTGATTACCATAAGCAAAGTCAAATTACAAACACACTTATTTGGGAAACACTGTAATAAAGGACTAGGCGACTTCCTATGTTCACATGTGAAATTCCAATTAAGCTATACATGCGCAGTACTGTTATTTTGGAACACAGGGACACAATTTAATGATTCTAATTTTTTTTTGTAGTTTTTTTTTTTACAAGTCAGGTGCCATAAACATTCAAATAATCCATCTTTTAAAAAGTACGTTTACAACATCAAAAGAATTAAGATGAAATATAAACCTTTCTACTTACAATTTTTTATACAGATTAACCAAATCACAAATACCACAAATAAATGTTAAATTGTAACAATATAATGAATAAACATTCAGATTCTTAATAAAATCTTCCTTTAACATTTTTTTTAACTTACCATTATACTAAATAATCTATGCAGAGTTTTGGGGTACAATACCAAGAAGGCACCAACAGTACAAAGCAGATACAAAGCAGTTTCAGAACTTTCTCGAGTGCTCTACACGGATGAACAGCACAAAAAAGGCAACGAGCTTTAGGTAAACCTGGTGCAACCCCAGAGAATTCCCTCTGGATTCCCAGTCATTTCCGATCCATGATGCCAAACTGGATTACAGTGAGAGAGACCACATATCTACTGTTACATGCTTCTCATCTGCAATATAGGAGTATCATGTTTCAAACACCAGCATGACAATTTTAAAGCACAAATGCTTTAAAAATGTATAAGCAAAAGAATTGCTCAGATTTTCAAAACCACTACATTTACAAAAATATTTCCCTTAAACTTGGGATTGCTCCAAAACATTGATTTACAAATATAAAAGTATTATGGAAGGACCCAAAGCATGTGTGCATATGTGTGTATTAACATACTGTTACCGTACTATATAAAAGTTACCAATTTAAAAACCGTATTAACATATACGCAAATAAAGGTAAAACAGTCTCCTCTGAATGGTCTGAACATTAGGTGGCATGTGGTGTGGGCAGCATACGTGTGTGACTCCTTACTGAGATACCACCAGTGATGAGCCACGTGTGGCTCCAAAAGCCGACAGGACCCTGCACACCCATCACCTGTGCCTGCAGCAGGACAGACTGTGAACACACGACGCACTGTGTACTGCACACAAACACAATGATATTCTTCTACCCATGCATCAAAATGGTCTGCGTGTCTCCATCAGCTTTGGAGACTTGTGTCAGCACAGAGTCGTCATGAGTTCTCTCAAATCCATCCCACTGGCTTGGTTAGGTATTTTGTCTCATACTAAACAAAGAGATTGGAATGTTTCAACAGGAATTTTTTTGCTTACTTTTTAGACACCAAAAAAACCATTAGTCTGAAAGCTTATCTGAGCATACTAAGAATGGATGCATTCAGTATCACCAATAAGTAATCTGGATGACCTAAGCGGTACATTTTTAGAGATGTAAGAAGATCCAAATGACAAGCCTATCACACATAATAGCTAGTACTTTTCACAGGTACCTTGATTATAAATCTCTGACCTGTTGAACCAAGTTTGGCATGATTAATAAAAAGCACACAACTTAGGGCTACAGTGATTCTAGAACACAGTTAGTGGTTTCATGCCAATCTGACTCCACAGTACCAGCGAGGGGGATGGGACAGCCTACAGTCCTCAGGCATTAGTAACCAAGGCTATGGCTTTCTATTTAGAGGACTGCAGATTAACCTCGTAATACTAACATTCCATTTAAAAAGGACAAAGAAACAAGAGTAAGAAAACTGTCAATGCTTCTTTGAAAATGAAAACTGACTCACCAATGTATCAAGTTAACAGTCAAACCTCTATCCTATCAAAGCTGTGCAGACCTTTACACGGCAGCTCTGAGCACGCAGATGAAAATCACGGATTTTAGGGCAAGAATCTAGATGTGGTTCCGATCTCTGAGGCTGACTCAGCCGTCCTCTGTTAACCTGTGAGGTGTGAGCATCAGCACCCTGGGCCGGTTGGTGTGGGGCCAAGTGACACTGGGCAGTCCTTCCCAGCACCCAGCCGTGCCCAGCAGCATTTCTGGGGCACACAGGCAGGTCTTCTTTAGAAAGAACCAGAGAATCCAACCTGAGACGTTTGGGAGTCTTCATGAGAGTTTGACATAATATTTTAGACCTATGATTTGAGTAAAGGTACATGTCAGAGTTGATTCTCTGCTGTGCAAAGGGAAACTAGGACCCTACAGAGATGCCTTCTAAATCATCTTATGTAAACCAGTGTTGGGGCAGTTCCCCGGGGGCCGGGGGGGGGAGCCCACAAGCATTTCTGCTCCAAGCATAGACTGAAGCTGACTGTCCATTTGGACACGCTGATCCAGAGGAAATCGACACTGAATCTTAACATGAATATGAAGATCGAAGATGTACATTTATTTTCATGAATTACAAGTGCATTTCTGTTCATATTAGCAGGCAGTCTTTATATAACCCATTCTCCACTGCTGTCAAAAATCAAACAAGAAAAAAGGATAGCTGAGAAATGAAAAGCTAAAAATAGAATTAGTTTTCCTAAGTGATCTGCTGGATAGCATTTCCGTGGAACACAAACTCAGAGGTAACAATAAATTTTTCGTTTCAATCATAGGCATGTGGCACTTGGACAGTCATCTCTGCACAGAAAGCTGTAACAGTCATGCGAGGGTACAGTAATTATTGAACAAGGCAAATTTCTCACCACAGAGAGCAGTGGGGGAGTCAAGAGGAGGCACCGCACTGGGACAGAACACCAAGTCAACGCCACAGTGTACAGTGGCAGGAACAAATACTTAAAGAGATCAGGATAATATGGGATAGAGCTCCAAACATGATTTAGTGCTAGCTTTTTCTCATGGTCTTAGCTCAGCAGTATCAGAAACATTTGAGAGTACTTGACGACAGAACAGCGCTTCACGTCATGAGCTCATGAAGGCTTTATTACAAATTGTTATATCGTAGGTTGAAAAATGAACTTGAGATGCTGACATGCTGTAGGAGGAAAAAGAATTGTACACTTTCTCATTTAAAGACGCAGGGCTCCTCTCTGCTAAATCCTGAGGCATTGAATGTGGCTACACTGAACACGGCAGGCCATGTGAAGCGCTCGGGGGTATGCGTACACCCGCGTGTGCAGCTCAGCCCCGAGACGTCCGGCTGGCCTGTTGGCTGCTTCTTCACGCACTTGCCTGAGCGCCCTGCTGCGACCTGTGTCCCTCTCTCACTAAATCCCGAGTGCAGCTGCCACTTTAAATCTTTCTGTGTAAGCCTGGCAAACAGTTAGTACTGCAGATAACACATCTGGGCAAGTGTTATACGTCTACAAATGGTGTAAGAAACCACAGTAAATCTACGGAGTGAAGCTGCTGGGTGCAGTACTTCGTTCTTTTATTAAGAAAAATGATTGAGTTTTCTAAAAGCTGGGCAAACAGCACAAACCTTAAATATGCTAGTGACTAACATGATATGAGAAAAGACATGGGCAAGTGCCCCCAAAGGTTCCCGAGACGGGAGCACTCGCTGCAGGCTGCAACAACATCCCAGGTGTTTCCACACGCTCCTGCTCTGGGGAAACGCTGATGGTGAAAAGCTGAAGTGCAAATAAAGGGCTGTCACTGACTTAAAGTGCCCTAGGTAGTAGCCTTCCCTATCATAAAGTAAGATGCCAGTGACGAGAGCCATTCTGGAAAGAACTATCTCTGGTGTGACTGCAAGGGTCAGCAGGGCAGCACGGAGGAAGGACTCAGGAGAGGGAGGAACCACTGCATCTTTCAAACCAGAAAGCGATTAGTGACTAAAGCAACGGTAAGCAGTAGGTGCACTGAAAGTACATACTGCCACAGGTCACCAGTGGGTGACACACACAGGGATGCCAGGAACAGTTCTCTGGACTGAAGGAATTCTTTGAAAGCATAAAAGCCACAACTACCAGAAACCGCCCCTCCAAACGGCTCAAAGGAGTCAAGGTGGATAAGCCGAGACGGGCTGGAGACAGGACCGGGGTCAAGAACTGGGAAGAACAACACCGATGTCTGAGCACGTCCAGTCCTCTGAGCCCTTGTCCTATTGAAAAACAAACAAACAAGCCTATGAGTTAAGAATGACCCACGTTAAAACAACATTAGCAGCAACATTAGGAAAACGGAGAAGTGAAAAGAATGGACCAACATTATGAAACTGGAAGGGGCGGGGGAAGCAAAGGAAAAAACACTCCTGCAAAAAAATCGTTTCACCTGGAACCACTGGGGCGGGAACACATGCATGTACGCACACTCGCAGCTCGGCAAGCTTCAGTGTTCCTAAGACGCTTTTTATTAACTACAGTACTCGCCACTCTAATGGTCAAAACCAGAATCTGAAGGTCTTTGTAAAGAACACACATTTGAGGGGCACCTGAGTGGCTCAGTCGTTAAGCATCTGCCTTCGGCTCAGGTCATGATCCCAGGGTCCTGGGATCGAGCCCCACATCGGGCTCCCTGCTCAGTGGAAAGCCTACTTCTCTCTCCCCACTCCCCCTGCTTGTGTTCCCTCTCTCACTGTGTCTCTGTCAAATGAATAAAATCTTAAAAAAAAAAGAAAGAAAGAAAAAAGAACACACATTTGGGGGGTGCCTGGGTGGCTCAGTCGGTCAGGCTCAGGTCATGATCTCGGGATCCTGGGATTGAGCCCCATGTCGGGCTCCCTGCTCTGCGGAGAGCCTGCTTCTCCCTCTCCCTCAGCCCCACCCTCTGCCTGTAATCTCTCGCTCGTGCTCTCTCTCAAATAAATAAAATCTTGGGGGAAAAAAACCCCACACATCTGGGGAGTCTGCGTGGCTCAATTGGTTAAGTGTCCAACTCTTGATTTTGGCTCAAGTCATGTTCTCAGGGTTGTGAGATCAAGCCCCATATCGGCTGCACAATAGGCATGGAGCCTGCTTAAGATTCTTTCCTTCTCCCTCTCCCCTCCCTGTCCTAAAAAAAAAAAGAACACACATTTATGCAAGACATTTGTCTGCGATCTCCTATTCTTTTTTTTTTTTTAAGATTTTATTTATTTAGGGCACCTGGGTGGCTCAGTCAGTTAAGCGACTGCCTTCGGCTCAGGTCATGATCCTGGAGTCCTGGGATCGAGTTCCATATCGGGCTCCCTGCTTGGCAAGGAGTCTGCTTCTCCCTCTGACCCTCCCCCCCCATGCTCTCTCTCTCTCAAATAAATAAAAAATAAAAAATCTTAAAAAAAAAAGATTTTATTTATTTATTTGACAGAGAGAGACACAGAGAGAGGGGGAACATAAGCAGGGGGACTAGGGAGAGAGAAGCAGGCTTCCCGCTGAGCAGGGAGCCCGATGCGGGGCTCGATCCCAGGACGCTGGGATCGTGACCTGAGCCGAAGGCAGACGCTTAACAACTGAGCCACCCAGGTGCACCCCCCCCTTTTTTAAAAGTAATCTCTACACTCAACGTGGGGCTCAAACTCACAACCCTAAGATCAAGAGTCATGCTCCACTGAGTGAGCCAGCCAGGCACTCCTGCTGCCTCCTATTCTTACCAAATCTCTTTCTCTCTCTGGATGTCCAGTTAAGACAGAAATCAACCACACAGTGCCAAGTGTGTTGTTGTAACACTCAAGTTTCCTGCGACTGCAACAAAGAAGGACAAGCAAAATGAAGTACTGGCTGGAAGTGTGAGGTTGGCGGGCCTGGATTCTGGTGAGGCAGGGAGCCATGGCATGGTTCCCACGAGCAAAAGATGGTTCTGATCGCCTAGGTCTGAGGTGATCTGACAGCTATTGCCCAACCAGGCCTGCAGGATAGCACCCTGAGAGACAGCAGGTGGCACCCTGAAGACAGCCTTCACTCATTTACTACACTTGACAGGGCCCACCTGGCTCTCCAGATGTCTGCAATATGGGCCACCTGCAGGAGATCTACTAGGAGTGTCACACCATCAAAGTACAAGAAGCACACACGTCCCCCCTTCGTTATTGTAATATCTCTATTTTACTTGAAGAGATTATATTACAAATCAAATCTACTCTAACCCTTTATAGGCTAATAGTTCTCAAGGGTGAGCATCAGAATCCTCTGCAGAGCTTGTTAAAACACAGACTGTTGGAGGGTAAGGCACAGATGGACCACAGTTTTGAGGACCACTGCCTAAGGCATCTATATGTAATGAATTAAGTTCAACCCCAGGTCTCTATTAGTTTTGTATCATCCTAGGGAGAAGTGAAACATTACCACTCCAATCAGGTTGTGTTCTTGGTTCTGATGAGGAAACCTGCTTGAGATGGCTGGGAGGATAACTAAGTGTGTCAAAATGCAAACAAAATAGATCTTCTCTTTGGAGAGACCCTTATTGTTGTGAAATGTTTGCTAGTATGATCTAGCAGAATGTCACTTTCGTATTTCACAATGCACTTTCAGGCAAGATGGAGTTCATCTACCACTCAAGAGTCAGGGCAGGAAGGATGGTTGTTATAACCCAACTCTGTGACAAGGAGATGGACTCAGAGATGGGAAATGACCTCCCTCTAGAGGTACGCTGTTCTGAATTGCAGCCAAATCTACTGGCTGGGAGAAATTAATCAGTCTGAGAAAATGCACCAACAGGCAGAGGAGGAAGGAAGTCAGGCACCTACCTTCACCAGCCTCTCACAACAGGAGGCTTGTCACAAAGTTAACCACGCAACAGGAGGCTTGTTACAAAGCTAACCACAGACACATTTTTAACTTTTCAGTGGACACATATCTAAAACTGACCCACTTAAACAAAATATAATGAACAACCCCTGATCCTTTCAGACCACTCAGGGCATCAGTAAAGTCTGTGCCGAGGCAAGCAGGGGATACCTGGGGCTTCCTCTGGAGTAGTCTTTGCCATCCCCTCCCGCAAAGGGGCCCCATAGCTATGCTCTGAGGTCCTGTGTGGGCATGTTTTCCAGTTCTTTCCTATGTAGTTGGGCAGTCAACATCACCTTTCTTTAACCTCCCTGTATGTTCCGGCACCTGCACCTCCCTGAGTCTCCAGTTTGTAGCTTCTAATCTCACTGTTGCAGGCTGGGAACTCAGTAACATTGTGCCATAGTATTGTGAACGAGTTCCTCAACCTTTTCCAGGGCACAGAACTACTCCAAGGCAGTGTACAGAATTTACAAGAAAATGGATTCTGGGTCCAAAGACCCAGAGCTACCTAACTTTGCCAACAGCGATTAATCTTCAGCAAAACGCTTAAACACGTGCAATCTTCAGTTTCCCTAATCATAAACATGGGCTGTGTGCTGACTTCAAACAATGTTGCTGTGAGCATCAGAATAAAATGTTTGTGAAAGAACTTGGCCCAGAATTTAATGAATGCCCCCAGCCCCACCTTGCTCTGGATTCACTTTTATATTCTAGATGACTAAATTATAAGCCAATCTAGATGCTGGCAACCTCCTTTGAAATGTGTAAGAAAGAAATAAGATAGACTGACAGGTAGATGGAAGAACAGATGGACAGATATGTGAGAAAGATGGAGAGCAAAATGTCAGTCACAGAATCTAGGTGGTGGGAATGTGGGTTTGTAATTGTAAAACTCAACTTTTCAGAATAGTTGAAAATAGTAATTTAAAAAACATTGGAAGTAACTAGGTCTACTGAAG